>NC_053016.2:16573011-17783011 GCF_016746245.2 Drosophila santomea | reverse complement strand
TTATATATACAAATTAAGCCTTCTAATTTAATAACCTGATCCAATTACATATCCCAGGTGACTCCGGAGGCCCGCTGGTGATCAAGGAGCGCGGTCGCTTTGTGCTCGTGGGCATAACCAGTGCTGGCTTTGGTTGCGGAGTAGATCATCAGCCAGGTGAGACTAGAAAACATGTTAAGTCTATAAAAATCTATAACTTAGCGATACCCATTCACAGGCATTTATCACAACGTTCAGAAGACTGTGAGGTGGATACAGGAAGTGGTGGCTCGCAACGAGCTATAGCTGCAGATGACCCTAGAAATCCCCTCCGAACCTTTGGCAATGCAACACATCTCATTAGTTTACGGCTCGTAGCATTAGGCAATGGCAACGTGCAATCCGCTGTCAGAGACGCAATATTTATTAGATTTAATAAACAAAACAATTAGCCTATTGTAATAGCGTTTGCCACTTAGGGAAATGGGCTGGAGACCGACCTTGAACGCCGCCACCCGCCGCCAAAAAAGAGAAAACGTGGCCACCCAAAACAAGCAAGCCTCTTGTTGTGTTATGTCACTGGTTGCGTCCTATTTGGTGGAGTGCCACAAATGGCACAATCCCTAACTGCCAGGCGGTAATTCGTACATTAGGCGCATTAAGCACAGGCAGCCTGCGTTGCCCAATCTTGCTGTTGCGCAGTGCAACTGCTGCACTGCATCAACCTATCAATGAGCATGTGTCGCTGTGTCGAGCGGTGGCAATGAAATCCGAAATGTGTGTCATCGAACGGTCAGTTGTTATTGGTAATTGGCAGTGATTAGGGGCGGTTCGAAAACTTCTTTGCGCCGTAGGTAAATGTCACGCTTGAGACGAGGCTCGATGCTGCTGAGTGGTATTTTCCGCCTGCAATTTGTTCGGCAATTGTTGGTTTTGCTAAAACACCAATTTGAGTTTTGAGGGAAAACGCGACTTCCTCTTTGGCGTGGAATGGTGAAGGTAGAGAGGCGAAATTGGATATTAGTCATGGCGACAAAAGCAGCAACATGCAATTGCCAGTTGCCAGTTGCGAGTTGTGAGTTGTGAGCTGCGAGTTGCGAGTTG
The DNA here is from genome assembly GCF_016746245.2 of Drosophila santomea. Classification (NCBI taxonomy): domain Eukaryota; kingdom Metazoa; phylum Arthropoda; class Insecta; order Diptera; family Drosophilidae; genus Drosophila; species Drosophila santomea. Next base: position 17,781,928 of record NC_053016.2, on the reverse strand, counting down.
CCTGTTGAGCGACAAAACTCGTTGCCTTGGCCACTTTCGTTTTCAATGCGGGTCTCTCGCCGTCTTAACTTGGCTTTTCTCTCGGCCCGGCCCGCTCTTTGGTGACTATTACTCAATAGTTGGAGCTCGGCTGGGCTCGCTCCGTGCCGTGCCGCTCGCCAGTCGGTTGGCGGTGTTGATGGCATTTTGATTTTGAATTTGTCAGCCCGCTGTTTATTAAGTGCTTCGACGCGACGGCACAGTGTTTGCGAACTGCGGATGCATTTGGTCGACGCGAGACCGCAGAAAGCGAAGTGTAAAATATTAAAGATACGCTCTAAATTATTTCCAAGCCTGCCGCAGAAGTAAAAAAAGTGTACGGTGGAGAAAATTGTGGACTTAATTCCATTTACACGGGCCCATCACTCCCCTTCGGCCTGCTATGCAAACGAGGCGCGATTATTCAATCAAAAACTCGCGCCGCTACGTGAATTAAGTGAAACACAATTGCAGAAATCAGTGACAGACGCGGCAACAACAAGTGTACACAACAGAAAAAGTACGAAAGTATTGCAAAATGCGCTCGCCGCAACAACTGCTCGTGTTGCTGCTTGCAACAGTGGCCGCAGCTGGCCACAGCAGCTACAACTCGGTGTACAACGAGGTGATCCCGGCGGAGCTGAAGCAGGCCATCGACCAGGAGCTGCCCAAGGAGGCCAAGTTCTTTGATGAGCTGGACTGTGAGTATTTCGGCCGCAGCCGCCCTTCCCTGCCGTCAAGTCAAATCGAGTTCGTTGCCTAAGTCTTTCGTTCGCCTGGCACAATTTGCATATTAGTTAACACGCCATGCTTAACCTTGATCTTCGCTGCTCCTCCATGTCAAGCTCGCACCAATTCCCAATCGGGGAAGCTGTAAAACCCCTTTTGAAAATCGGACTCGGGCCTCCGGCGAAAGTTCAGCATTCCGTTCTTGGGCAGCCAATTCATCTTGTTTAATTGGACTTTCCAAAAGAAAGACACGAAAGCCAATTAAGCCCGAGCTTAAGGTGATTACCCATTAACATAAAGGCAGCAAATGCGAGATGTAAACTCACATAGAAAGCCTGCGATTTTGGGCAACTGTGAATGACTATCGAAACGATGGCCAGTCTGGCCAAATATTATAAATCAAATGCCGCAGCGTGGCGGCTGCACAAGTTCAATGGCAGCAGCAGCTGCCACGGATATACATATGTAATACGAGTATGAGAAAAGCAAAAGTGTTTCCAGATACCGATACACGGACAGGAAAATCCACTGCAATTAACTTCAATTGCGCACTCGCTGTATTCGAAAGTGTTAACAGCAAGCGCCGTGAGTCGGCCATTTTCCCAAAGATTATAGATTATTTGGTTTGGTCTTTTATGTAAGCAGAAACCTTGGCCAAAAATAAAAAACAACGACAAAACAAAAAAAACGTAAACAGCCCAATTGAAGTCGAGCAAATCGATGGCTTGGCAACATGTTGCCAACACCGCTGGCAACACCGCTGGCAACACCGCTGCGCAGCCGCTGTGCATTGTGCGCTGCTCCGATTCGATCCGATAAAGTTGCTCTGCGAGTGAAATGGCCAAAAGCGGCGTGTCTTCGGGTCTTCGACTGCCTTTCGGACCTGGCTGCTCGGCTCTGGGCTTGGCGGTCGCAAAAGCTTGGCTTAGTTCTGAGCCGATTTTCCCGACGCGCGGTCGCCTTTCCGTTTGCTCGCTCCTCGCCGACTGTGTGCGCATGCGTAAAGAAAGATAATTCCAGGGGCACAAAAGTGAAGTGAAGATTACGATTTTCTTTTCGAGCGTCGAAACTGCGAAACTGCGCATGCGTGAACAGCGCCAAATGATAATAAAAGTGAAATCCTTTGTGCAATAGTGGCAGGACTGTAGCTGGTCGCAAGCCAGTGACGTCTAAAAATCAATCATAAGCCAGAAAGCGAAAGTTCCACTACATTGAACCACCCCGTTGAAAGTGAAAGTCCGCGTGGGACAACCCCTTTCGTTTCGCCCACTTGCCATGCTGCCATTGCCCAGGCACTCCAAGGACACCTGGCTGCGGCTAGTGGTCCTCTGTGCACTGATATCTCTGTCAGCTCCCAAAAGAGCAGAGGCTCTGGGCTATCCCAGTGCCCAGCAGGAGCACGACATGCTCATCCTGGACGCCTTGTCGCGCCGCAGTGGAACCGGATACTATGGCGAGAACAGCGTGATGGAAATGCTTTCCCGAAGTACTTAGCCTCGAACCATTTGACCCGACATAGCCCCCCCTCACCACCCTGCCACCTCTCAACTAATCTCGTTCCCCAACCGCCCCTGTCTTTGCAGTGATACCGCAGTCGTGCCGCTTTCGTGGCCACAAGTTCGAGTGCGGCCTGTCCATCTCCTGTGTCTTGGGCGGCGGCAAGCCGCTGGATCTTTGCTCCGGCGGCATGATCTGGTCTTGTTGCGTGGACAAAGATCTGGACGCCGAGGAGAGTCCGCACGCCGCCCCGGTGAACAACACGAGTGAGTATCCCCCAACCGACATCCACATCCACATCCACACCGTTCCTCCTTCATACCGCTTCCCAAACCAGGCACACATTTGATTCTGAAAGACATTTCGCCTTGCGCGATTCCCTGCAATTGGAAAATTGCTGCGCTTGAAGTTATGCAACTCGGTTTCGTATAATAGCGCTATAAATTAGCTTGCATTTCGAAAATGAGATCAAATTGCTTTGTGCACTCGCACACAAGCAAGGGTCTTTGGGTTCCACACGACGATATGCAACTAAATAGCGCAGAACACTCTATTCCGAATGGGATAAAATTGTATTTATTTATTTCGGCATGCTAGTATGGCAAGGTTAATGAAAAGCATTTGTAAAGTTTATATGGCCAGAACTTTAAAAATCAACTTTAAAACAACCAAAAACGAGGAGTTAAATATTAGTATACAAATTGATACTGACATTATCAGTCCAATGATCATCAATAAGTAAAGTAAATATTATATGCTTAAATTTAAACAACTTGTAGAGGTTGAATATAATAAACACGAAAGTAGTATGCTAAAAATTTAAAGTTTATGTTAATATATTATGGTACCTTTTTCTTGACTTATTTTCATGACTTAGCAATACTTTCATCATTTTGTGAACACATTCGTGGGAATGTTGCTATGTAAAATTTGTCATATTTAACTAAAAGCATAATGCTTGACCACGAAGTATTGTTTTATTTTGGATCGAATATGTTCACATACCAAAAACCAAATTAAACTCATACTCTATTCGCTTTCTATAGCTTTATGTATCGATTGGCTTGCCATCAAGTGCATTGCTTCTATCGTAATCGCAGTAGATGCAATTACCAATTTGGCAATAGGTGCAGCTAGAAGACCAAGGAGAAGAGCCATTCCTTTTATATTATGCCATACACGCATCAGTATTGCCCGCGGAGTTTTATTTATTTGGTTACTTCAAGTAGCTTTTTTCCATCTTCAGCTGTTCCGCAGCTATTTTGTTGTGCTCTGTTTAATTTTCTAGATTTCTGCCTTTTTTCGAATGCGCTCGTTACGAACATAAAAGCAAACCTGAACAATAACAAAGCATTACAACATGTTGTGAATAATTCTTGGTGGAAAATTTAGTTTTCCCCGTCTCTCACTCGCACATCAATCTCAGTCTCAGTCTCAGCCTCAGACTCAACCTTTTCTTTTGCCGCAATTTAACTTAATTTTGAGAGTCTTTTCCCCCCTTTTTGGATCAACCTTTTCCTCGAAGCCCATAAAGAAGCGGGTTCTGCGTGCTTTCTTTGGTATTTCATGTGTAAAGTTTTCCCAAGACGTCTGGCGACAATGATAAAGCCAAAAACTGAAAACCGAAAACCGGAGTCAACCCCGAAATGGGCAAAACTCACTTGCGGAAATAAACGAAGGTGAACGTTTTCGCATTTAAAAGTGAAATTTTTGGATTTCTTTCTTTGTTTCAATTCGACTAGGCACCCTGCTCCTCGTCCCTGCCCCACCAAAATCTTTATTATTTTGTTTGCTTTCAAATGTGGGAAAAATCACAGCGCCAAAGTTACGGCATACCCGAATCAGGCCGAGTTCCGAGTGCAGAGCTCCAAACTCCGAGCTCCGAGCTCCGAGCTCCTCGAAAGTGTTAATCAAGTCATGACGCCGTTCTGTGTCTCCCCCAAATGGCTTTTGGATTGGTTTGAATTACGTGCGAAACACACGGACACTCAGTCTTTGTCTTAATGGCCCGACTGGGCAGTCTTGGCAGTCTGGGCCCAAATCTTCAGCTGACATAATCGCATTCGTGTCTGGGTCCCGCTTTTTATTACGAGTGCTGACCAGTTTTTGGGGGAAAGTCTGACACCGACTCCGTTGGCAGTGCTGACCTCTGGAGTCGCTCGCCAGACCCTCATCCTGTATCACAATTCTCACACACAGGCGACATAATACACTTGCATGACATTTACCCCGACCTGTCGACGAATGCCAACAAGCCGCAGCACCACCTGCACCACCACAGTGGCAACGGCCTGTCAGCGGCCCCATCCACATCGTCCACAGCGTCCTCCTCTGCACGACCGGCTTACCCGAGCAACTACTACGGCACCAAGCGACCACCCCTCTACAGCGGCTCCAATTCCTACAAGCCAGGATCCTCCGCTGGCGGATCCAGCCGCCCATCCTCCTCCTCCTCCTCCAGCCTAAACAGCTGGGAGCACGAGAGCGGCGGCCACCTGGGCTCCATCAGCGGGATCACAAACCACCTGGACAGCTTCTTTGACGCCGAGTCACAGGTGCCCTTGGACTCCGCCGGCGCTCCAGCACCACACGAACCGCTGCCCAACGCACAGGCCTTTGCGGTGGGCAATGTCCTGGACCTCAATGCTGGAGAGGCAGCGGACGAGTACCAAAGTGGAGGCAGTGGTGGCTACCACGACGCCAGCTATCGACCAGTGCCGGGTACAAAACCACAACCATATCACACATCTCTCTTTTTTCTGGCACCTCTGCAATTGGTTCTTTTAACCCGCACCACACAACCACTCACTTTGTTGCTCTCCTATTTTCTGTAGATCTTTTCTCGACATACTTCGGTACCCTATTACATGTACCAATAGGATAATGCTTACTTACTCTATCATATATTTATTCCCAGGCTGCGGCGAGGTCTACACGCGATCCAATCGTATTGTAGGAGGTCATTCCACGGGCTTTGGCTCTCATCCCTGGCAGGTGGCGCTGATCAAGAGTGGGTTCCTCACCAGAAAACTAAGCTGCGGCGGCGCACTGATCTCCAACCGATGGGTGATAACGGCTGCCCATTGTGTGTCTTCGTAAGTACTGCAAAAATAACAGTGGAGATCGCTATAGCAATGTTCTCGACTATCAGATACCTGTTAGTCAGCTAGTGGGAGTGCAAACGAGAGAGTTCAATAACTAAATCAACAACGAATCTAGTATACCCTTTTACTCTACGAGTAAAGTATATAAAAGGGGAGACTTTCCAATACAAACTTATATATATCTTTGAAACCCTTGCAGCACCCCTAACTCCAATATGAAGATCCGACTGGGCGAGTGGGATGTTCGTGGTCAGGAGGAGCGGCTAAACCACGAAGAGTATGGCATCGAGCGTAAGGAAGTGCATCCCCATTACAACCCCGCAGACTTTGTAAATGACGTGGCCCTGATCCGTCTGGACAGGAATGTGGTCTACAAGCAGCACATCATACCCGTCTGCCTGCCTCCTCCATCCACCAAATTGACCGGTAAAATGGCCACTGTGGCTGGGTGGGGGCGAACTCGACACGGCCAGAGCACAGTGCCCTCCGTGCTGCAGGAGGTGGATGTGGAGGTGATCTCGAATGATCGCTGTCAGCGCTGGTTCCGAGCAGCGGGTCGGCGAGAGGCCATCCACGATGTGAGTAAACGTTGGACTTAGATATCAAATTTACAATACTCTTCCCTACAAAATATCTATATCCATATTGACCAACTCCTTTTCATTCAGGTGTTCTTGTGCGCTGGCTATAAGGATGGTGGCCGGGATTCCTGCCAAGGCGACAGTGGCGGACCACTAACACTGACCATGGACGGTCGCAAGACCTTGATCGGATTGGTGTCCTGGGGCATCGGCTGTGGGAGGGAACACCTGCCCGGCGTCTATACGAACATCCAGCGTTTTGTGCCCTGGATCAACAAGGTTATGGCCAATGACAACGCGTAGGCGCCAACGCTAAGGCGTGCGTCCGCTGCGGAGATGCATGCGGTCAGCCAGGCCATGTGATTCCTCTACGACTCGGGGTTGCTAGTGTGTAAGACCGAGGTCCTTGGGGCCTTGTATTTATTTTACCATACTCTACTTCCTGGGGTTCCTCCACCTCAATCAGTCCAACCGTTCGATCCCTCCACCCTTCATTCGACTTCATTGCATTCCAAGCCTTCTATTTAAGTTTTCGATATTTATTATACACTGTTCGAATAAGTCCTTCACATGCGATCCACTTTCACTTACATCGTATTGATACCAATAATTATGTTTTATAAATAAAAAAAAAGTACCAAACTACAATGGCTTTTTATTGACAGAAGGTTGATCATCAGGATAATCATCAACAAGAATTTGAAATACAACTTTGAAGAGCACAATAAAAGTAATAACGCCTAAATGCACGCAACATTTTTTGTTTTGTAACGTTTACATTGCAATGTGTATTTGACACACGGCGTGGTTTGTGTCTTGGGTAAATAAAATTCACTTCATAATTTTAGGCAGCATCTCGGCCAAACAGAGACGGCCATACACCAAAGAAAAATATCTCAAAATGGATTGGAATCTGTGTGTATCTTGCTAGGCAAATAAGAAACAGAGGCAGCAAACATTAGCCAGAAATGCATAACAGGCACGAACATCAAACAGAGATATCTTCTAAGATAGCGCGGGAAATCCAAACTGGGTCCATGCCAGTGCAACAGGTGCCACATGCCGTGCATGATCTGAATTTAAAATGAGCCCGACTTCCGGTGGCCAGTACCAAATGACCAGTATCATCGCTATCATAAAACTCAATAACATAATCAGTGGGAGAGGAATCGAAAAGGAGCTTATCAGCTCCAGGAATGGACATGACCACAGTCCAAGCCATAGTCACGGAAACGGACATGAGCCAAATAATACTCCTACATTTGTACGGCAAGCGGCAGTCAAAATCCTTCAACGGCGAAAAAGGAACAAAATAAATTCAAACGAGCATAAGATTCTTATTACAAATGGGAAAGAAACACATCAGGCGAGAATTATTATTGAACAGAATCTCAAGCTCAGTCGATGTGTGCCTCTATTTTTCCGCATGAACATCAAGATCTTGCCAGCTATAAGGTCCGGAAAGTTGCTTATACCAAGATAGTGCAGATAGTTACGCCTATTCTATAGGTGGTTGTTCAAAAAGATCTAAATCGAAAAGGTGTACCTCCTACAACCCACCCAAAGTTATTATTTTTGCGGTTTACCAGCGATAGTTGTTGACTGAATAAATACGAAATGAATATCTCTCCGCCTCGCTCTTAGCATCCACATTGGCATCCACTTCTTCGGGCAATTGGCCAAAGAACCGGGGATCGCTTCGCTTTCCAGGCCTCAGTTGCTGTGGAGCAGCCCCAGTGTCAAGGTCTCTCGAGTTCAAGGAACGGCCAAAGACACGCGTCATCGCCAAGTCAGTCAGTGGCTGATAGTTAATTGTGCGTTTTGTTTTGTTTGCTTCATTAAACAGAGACCCGAGATGTTGTGAGGCGCGATTCTTGTGTTCTGTATAAATGGTTTTCTTTGGCAGTCAAATGGCCTTTTCACGACACCTAATGATGTGTGGCCTAGAGCGTGCGATGATCGAAGTACGAGTGCAATAATCAATGGACTAAAAGAGCCAGAATGAGCTTTTGCCTCAATTTGTAACAGAAGTTTAATATTTCAAAAGCTAAATTTCCCTTCCCAAAATGAGCAAAGTGTTGTTCCCCAGAAGTGCTGCTCCTTAGAAGTTTCTACTCATAAATTTCTGGGAAAACATACTTAAGCCACGGAAGTCACCATGCAATTCTTATCAGCCAACTGGTTTGCCTGTGAGCCGCAGCATAATGAAGATTGACTTTCTTAACCTGACGACGTGCATAAATTAAAAGACAAACAAATGGTGGCCCCACACTCACACTCCCACTGGCACAGGTGACAAAGAATGGCGAGCAGCAGCGAAAACAAACTCATTTGCAACACAAAATATATGTACATATATATTAAAAGAAAAAGCCACGATGTGTGCAGGTTTGTGTGTGTGTGTGTTTGGGCTGTCTTCTGCTTCTTGCTACTTTAATGTGAAAGCGCTGTTAACCCCAAACTCCCCCTTCCATCACCGACACCACCGACATCACCACCACCCCCCGCCAAACGCCTTTTGCCGCCAATCAGCTGTGTGCCGCCTCAAAAGGAGAGAGGTGGCCAAAAGAGAGAGAAGTTCATTTGAATAAGAAACAGAAACAGAAACAGAAACAGAGCCTAGCTTTTAAACTCGGCTCGGTGTTGGCCTTAATGAAAACCGTTATGCGCGTAGCGCAGTCGACGCCGACTGCACGCATGCGCACATGTTGGTGCTTTGGTTTTGGCTTTGGCTTTGGCTTTAACTTTAACGTTGAGCCGAAGTGAGCGAGCGAGTGCGAGAGAGTCAGCTTACTAACCAATTTCGCCTTACCAAGTTCTTCAGCTCTGCCGGCGTGGCCAAATCTCAGTCGCAGCGGGCAGCGGGCAGAGGCAGCGACGGCAACAGTGGCAGTGGCAGTGGCAGAGGCTTCACCTGGCTCACCTGGTTTGTGGATCTTTTGTGTGAGCTCCACTCCGCAGACGTGCGCAACTTGTCGCGCTCTTAACTTGGTCTTCAGCTCGTCTTCCGTCTTCCGCGAGTGTGTGTGCGAGTGTATGTGCTCGGGGACTAAGCCGATCGCTCGAGTGTGCGTGTGTGTGTGCGTGTGTAAGTGAAATAATTGGCCTGACCCAAAGTCCCGAGGCAAGTTCAAGTGCAAGAATACAAACCAAACCAAACCAAACCTAACTAACGAAATAATCCCAACCGAGAAAGGAAACGAAGCTCGGGAAACAGATTTTGCCAGCCGGCTAACAGTGCTTTGTGTGATCTTTTTTTGAAAGAAACAAAAAAATAGAACTGCGGAAAACGGGCAAGAGGCAGTGTCAAAAGTGAAGAAACTCATAAAACGAACGAGCCACAAACGTAAGAGTTATAATCACATTCATATGGTAACAGCGAAGTAAAAGAAATGACCCAAAATAGCTGGCAGCAGTGACCCGAAACTCGACGTCAACTGGCAGCCAACGCAAGTAAATGCAAAAGATCCGAGACTCAGATACGCATCCGCCAGATACGCCGGCTCTTCTTTCCCTGTGCCAGTAGTTGTGCCCAAAGTGGCTGTGCACTTTCTACCGCGTACAAGTCAATTAAGCGCCAACTCACTACGATCACAGCAACAGAAACAGATTCAGATTCAGATTCAGATGCATGTGCCGAGATACAGATTCAGATTCAGAGACAGATACAGATGCCGAGCAGCCGATAGATGCGCATAACTGCAACTAACTGCACCAGCAGAGGCTGCAAAACAAGAGCAGCCAGTTCAAGCGCCGCAAACACGGCCAAAGCTCGAAACGAGTCCAAAGCCAAAGTCGCTCCCTCCTCTGTAAATTTATTAAAATTCCTGTAAAATGCAAGCGAGCCAAAGCGGCGTGCCACGAGAGTTGGGGCACCACAACCAGCAACAGCAACAGCGGCAGCAGCAGCAGCAGCCGCAGCAGCCACAGCAGCAGCTTAGTACAAGTGTCTCAATTGCGCTGCCACTGCCGACTGCTTCTGCTTTTCCCTCGGCGGCCGAGAAAAGGCAATCATGAGCAGAACTTTGCTTGCACCAGCTTCCTTTGACTCCTCGGCAAACGATTTTTGCTTTTCGGTTTAAAGAACTGGTCTGATAGTGGTTATGCCAATGGCAAGACGAGCGTATCAGCGGTTAGATGGGCTGGGAGTTCTTTTTTAAGCGATAGCCTATTGAGTTAAAAGCATCCTTACAGCAGAGAAACTTTTTGAAAATGGGGTAGAAAAATGTTCTATTAATATACGAACGAGCATATCCTACAAGCTGAGGTAGTTTCTATGTTAATTCAAATTCCTCTGCGATCGTTTTTACATATTTTGTGATGAGTAGCATAGGGTCGACCCAGCGCCAACCACACACGGCTCTTCCTTATTGTCGGAGGCCTGCCAGTCCGCCTGTCTTTGGTCTAAAACGCACTCGACAGCAGGGAGGGGGTGGAGGGCATTGGTGGAGGGGCAGAGCACGTTTGTCTTGCGGCCACAGATGATCTGGCAGTAGGAAGCCAGTTGCGTTATTTGCATTTCACGTTCTGGGGCCGCTCTGGTTTATACAGGTTTGCCGGGCAGATCGCCTCCCAGGAGAAGATGATGATGGGGATAGGATGAGGCTGCCTGCGTAGAGTAGCGCAAAATGGCTCGCCGTAATTATTGTAATTTGCATTCGGCATTTGCGATTGAGAAATTGCCGTTGACGGTTGTATTGAACCCTCGATGGCAGCTGCTAAGACTATTAGACGGCCCTCAGCGACAGGCGATGCGCACGCCTGACCATCGAGTTCGTGCCCTAAGTCTTTCGTTTTAAGCTTATGAACTGGGCCTTCCTTGAAAGCCAGTGGGGGACATGTGGTCAGAGATGTCATGCCGCTGAGCCATGGCAGCCCGCAGCTGAGGTGGACACAATATAAAAAAAAAACAAATATACACAGACAATTTCTCCGAGCTCCGTTTTTGGTAAGCAGAAATGAAAGCAGCGGCAAGCGAGACGCACTTCTTATTTGATTACACTAGAAACGTAGTCGATGTGTATGTGGTTTCTTTCGACGAACTAGTCGTTCCATAGCAAATGGCATAATTCTTTTGTTCAGTATTTCAAATTACAAGTCGTTGCTGGCATTTCACTTTTCTTTTTGGTAAATACTAAAAAAGAAGCCACAAAGAAACTCGTTGGCTTTCGCTTTTACCCAGGGCTAACTTAGCTGCAAAATGTATTTTTAATATCAAACAAAACAAATTGTAATTTCACTTTTAACGAGCAAATGAAATTGTCACTTGTATTGAGTCGCGAGTGGAAATTACTTAATTGCCCATTAAACGAGCTGGAACTGGAGGGACAGCCCCAACAATCCCCAGATCCCGCGATGTACCGATCTACCGATCCAATGGAAATCATGCAAATCATTCGCTTCTGCTGCTTCTGACCCAGATCCGGCCACATCTCGCTCTTCCCAGGCATTCTGGTTATCGCTCAGAAATTCATGTTAATTTGCACACAGAGCCAACGCCAACACAATTATACAGATACGCATACCGATATGGTCTGAACGTGACCCAAATACACAAATAGCTGGTCAACATTTTTGAGGCTGCGAAAAGCCAAACAATCGTGGAACTGGACTTGAGATCGTGTGTACTACTAGTTTGAATTCACATCTAATTGAGGCATCCGCATGGATGTTTTATGGCTTCCGTTCTTGATTACAGATTCCCGATGACGATTTAGCATTCGGGCTTAATTAAAGCCATTTACTTAGTAAGTTGCGGTCGAAGTTCCTACGAGCCAGGTTCAACGACCGCATTACGCAACTCACAGAAGACTCGCTAACAATGAGAGTTACTCTGCTCCCTTTCCACCGCCAAACACAGCTAATTTCTCAACGCTGCAGAATCGTGACTTAAAGAAAGACCCAAAGAAACTAAACCGAACAGAACAGAACCCAACCGAACCGAAGAGACAGAATGGTCGATCAATGAATGTGTTGTCACCGCAAGATGCCTCCGGGCATGGACATAAGTATGCGAGATATAGACGCACCTTGTCATCGGATCCCGGAGCAGGTCCAGTTAGCTCTAGCCAACTCATCATCGTCATCGTCATCGTCATTTGTCGCCGGTTGTTAGTGGTGCGCTTTCTTTGATTGCTCCGGCTTATGTCATCATTTCTGTACATTTCCCAGCGCTGAACTTTCTTTACTAGATCGAAATGCGACTCAATTAGGCGTGTGTTGAACCCCGGCTCATGGTGGGATGAGAACCAGTTGGCACCCGTGTCAGCCCTGGGAATAGAAACTTGAGGTTAAGTGCATTTCCATACGGTTATATAAACGGGGCGCTGATTATACAATCAGTAAATGATTCCCCCTCGGGTCGGGTCGCTTTCTATGCTCACACTTTTGCTTTCCATTTGGGGCATTTTAGGCATGACTAAACAAGCAATCCGGCATATTACACATACACCCTGGCTCGTTTGCCAGGGCAAATTTAGCTCGTTCGGTTTCTGTTTCTGTTTCTGTTTATGTGTTTTGTTTCATTTCTCCCCGTTTTTGCATATGCAAGTCACCGAAGAGAGACTTTCACCTACTTGAGTCAGACGAGGCGTATTGCTTCTACGCACTTGTTGCTTCCTCCGCTTGCCCGCTGCTTTTCTCTGCGGTGGTTGGGCCGTGCCCATCGGTTTGGTGTAGAAAAATATGGATTCGTTAAGTGATCGATTTGTATGGGGCCCCAAAAACGTTTCACAATTCACATGACTCATGCGGCGGTCGGAGACTAACCAACTTGTTAACTCTTTTTGCAGATGGGTGCACAACACACGGATACAGATACAGACACCTATACGTACACAGCAGCCAGTAGGGCGCTAGAAACCTCAGATCTAACCCCCAAAAGAAGTGGAGCATCAGCCCCGTCCAGAATGCCACGCCCCAGCCTCTTCTTCAGCCTTCTCACGGTGGGCAGCCTGCTGCTGATGACGGCAGACGCCAGTCCCGTCTTTGTGGATAATCCCAGCTTAGCACAGTGTAAGTACCCCAATCCCCAGATCCCCAATTGCCCACTCTCACTTCTGGGATAGAATCATCTGCCCAATTGAATTTATGTATGTCAAGCAATTGACGCTCTCCTAACGGGAATTACTCAGCGGGAAGAGATTCAGCTGCTGATGCACATACCGATCCCATCAGTCCCTTTCTTCCACCTTGTTTCCCGAGAACTCCAGCACTTTCTCTCACGCAGGCAATTAAGTCAGGGATCCCCGGTGATTACAATGAAACTAAGCCCAGATCTCAAGTTGCCGCACCCTAAAGCAGACGCCCAAAGAAACTAAGAAAATATAACAAGCACATTTCAAATCACGTAACAAGTATGAGAAAAGTGAATAGCTATAACAACAATAAGAGGGCATCATGCTATGTTTTAACATAGAACACAAATAATTAAATGGTTATCACAAGGGATAATTATGGAAAACGGAATACTTGAACGAACCTATTTAAAAGCCGGGCAGACATTTAATACGTAGTCAAATTTCTGGATCGTTTAGCTTTATGCTTAGAAAAGTAGTATTCGAGTTCTTGTTCAGCAATAACCATCTGGAGATAACAGAAGCTGGCAGCCATAAACTTTATTGCACAAACAGGTGAGAGCACGGCAGCAGAAACAAAAGACTTAAGCGACGAACTTGGTGAGACCAAATTTAGAACAGAATGAGCAACAGAGCTTGAGCCAGAGCTAGAGCACTTCTAATGAAAGTAATCAAAATTAATGACAATAGCGAGAGGCGTTGCCGGGAACGAAGATTAATTGGGTCACAGCCATTAAGAAACAAATTTATACGCTATTAGCACTTCCTCTGCGGCCCCACACAGCTGCCAATTTGTCTGCTGAAAGACAACAAAGCGCAGCCTTTCAGCGGCCAGCGGAGAGATGAAACTAAAACTACGAAACTTTCATATAATCCGAAGCTGGCCAAAGAGCCAAACTGGCGAACGTCAGCGGGCAAAAGCAATTGAGGTCAGCCATCAAAGAATGTTGCCATAAAATAAGCAACCGCCGCCGCCAGTCAGGCCAGTCCGTCTTGGACACTCGGACGCGGACCGGGTATCTTATTCGGATTCAAAATCGGAATCATACTCTGGCCAAGAGCCATGTTATGTTTACGACTGGACCGCAGCGGCAACAAAGAAAATATAAATAATATGGATCCACTCGGGCAGACAGATACCCACAGACGGAGACGCAGGCGGAAAGAGGCGGCTGCAGAAAGCGGAAAGTAAATTTGATGGCAAGTGAAAGGGAAATAAGACAAACAAACCCGGAGATCGAACCGAACCCTCTGTTCTTGGCTGCCGCTGACCCACATAGCCGCTGCGCCACTCACCCACAACCGGGCCACGAAATTGTGGTGCCGCATTCGCATGCCAAAAACGAATTTCCTTCATTGCAATGCGGGTCTTTTCCTCTCTAGCCGCCTTCGATTCTGGCTGCTTGGTAGGCCAGGCGAGTGGCTAGCGAAACATATGCTAAGCTGTTGACCCAAAAAGCCACAAAACGAAATGCAAACAGAAACAGAACGGCTGCCACTGCCGGCTCGGCCACGATCTATGGAACGTGACAATGTCTCGGCTGAATCCACTTTTCGATGGATTATTATCGTTCTCGGCTCTGCGGCGCAAGTTCGTGTCTTGAGTCATCTGTTTTTGGGCCGCTTCTGAGGCGTGGAAACTCCGTGCCCAGGGGAGCTCTTTTCAGAATTTCATGTTAATTGCATAAAAAATGCGCCGCACTTTACGGATGAAGTTCAACAAACGAGAAACACCAACCAGGCAATTGGCAATATTTATTTAAATACCCTCTAGAATGATAGGGGTATCAACTTTCGGATTGTTTTAAAACATGTTGGCTCGAAGTACTCACTCCTCATATAATAACAGTAAGAATTCATGGGCTTTGTCAATAGTTGAAATAAATTAAATTTGAAGATATTTTTGTAAAATGTTCAAATCATTTTATCTAATTTATTGGCAGTTTATAAAAACTGAAATGAACCAACGTTTCATTTATAACGCAAAAAACTCAGTAACTGACCGTTTATAAAAGCCAGTAAGATAAAAACCCATAATTTGCACCTTCGATAATGCTTTCCGAAGAGGTATTTAAGAAATCGCGGTGGTCAAACGATGGGCGATTTGTTTTCTTTGTAATGAACAACAAAGTTCAAGCAAAGTTGCTTGTTTATGTGCGAGTATTTTAAGCGGTAAGCCCAGCTTGTTAAGTGAATTTATGAGCAAAAGGGGCAATCAGGACCGCCGACTGTGCTTTCCTCGGACTGCTCCAAGTTATTTCGCCCTGGCCGCGATTTGTCAGGGCCCCGAAACACAAATTACCAAATAACTCTTGGCCCCGTGCTACCGCCGGTAACAAAATAAGTTCAAAGCTCGGGCATTCGGATAATTCTCGGCTCGATTACACAATGACGATGGTGAAGAAGATGACGAAGCTGGCGGTTCTTGGCGAAGCGGCAGCCGCAGAAGAGCAGAAATCATAAATAAATAACAATAATGCGGATGGGCTACTGTTGCCTCATCGGGCGGTCTTATGTGTATGTTTTGACCGGGCGATGATGACGCCCTTCAGCGATCTGGTGGCTTTTATGGGTTCTCCTCCTGCTGGGGTTTGGCTTGGGGCTTGGGTATGAACCCATGTTCGTGCTAGTGTTCGTGATCGTCTTCGTTTGTTGCCACTTCATTTTCACTTGTGTTAACCGTTCGGCTAACGGTAAAGACCTGGCTCAAATTGGCGTACAAATTCGAAGGCGTTAATCGCCGCAGCAAACGGAAATGGTGTGGAGCAGTCGATTCGAGCCGCTGGGACCAGAACAGGAATCTTATTTGCTTTGTCTCCCATCATCATCATTACTTAGTATATATGTACTATAATAAACATTATTCTGATTGTTCTGGTAATTACCTCGCTATTCACAGTCCAATCTGGTCGAAACATCCGTCATCTGCCCTGCATCGTTCGCAAATCGGGACGCTCTGGAGTCTGTATGTTTGCCATCGACTGCATCAAGCAGAATGGCACCCACCTGGGCACCTGTATCGATCGCTTCTACTTTGGCTCGTGCTGCGCCATGAAGGTAAGTAATTAGCCTCCCCTAGAAATTCTCCAGAGTCCACTAATTCCTTGCCCAATTACCAGGAGGAAGCTTCACTCTTTGCGCCGGAGATCAACGACAACAGCATTGACCAGAACACCATCTCCCACTTTTCCCACGAGTCCACCACTCTGCCCACCAGTGCCCTCTTCAAGCTAACCACCGAAAGCAGCTTCTCCAGTAGCAGCAGCATCAGCAGCAGCAACAGCGGTAGCAGCACCACCCATCAGCACACCACCAACGAGCTGCTCAAGAACGTCACCCAGTCCTATCTGAGCACCGCGAAGCCGTCACCTGTTCGCACCACCGGCAACGGCACGCTCTCAACCACACGCCGCCCACCACTGGCACACACCACCCACAAGAACTCACACTACGTGGTGCGCACCACTATGAAACCCAGTGCCGCACCTACGACAACGTTTACGCCAACTATTAAGCCACCACGGCGGCGCACCACCACCGCCAAGCCGGTGCTAACCACTGCTCCGATCTTGGAACAGCGCATCGAAACCACCTCGGTGCCCACCAAGTTTGTGACTTTCCAAATTGTGGAGACGACAACGCCAGCGGTGACCGAACCTACTTACCAGCAGGAGACAACAACAACTACCACCAGGCGACACACAAGACCAACGGGAAGCAGCTCCGCAGCCAGTAGGACAACCAGCAAAACAACAACCACTAGCACCACTACCACAACAACCACAGCAGCTCCACCCACTACAACGAGCACGAAAGCGGCCGCAACCACCCAACGTCCAACACCACCGCTGCGCACCACCACGAGTAAGCCGCACAAAACTCATTCCAGCAGGAGGCCAGCACCTGCGAAAAAGCCAGTGAGTACGACCACTACCACCGCCAGTGGAACGCAATCCACACGAAAGCCGGCTGATGGTCTGGCCACAAGCAGCACCACTGCAAATGCCACCACAGCCACCACTTCGCCAGCTCGCAGGCCAGTGGCTCAGACGAGCAGCAGCAATACTACCACCAGCTCCACATCTACCACAGCCACCGTCTTTAAGGATGAACTGCCCAAGAACCGCACCACAACCAGGTTGCCAGAACGCACCACTCAAGCCCCGCGGCCCAGGCCGAAACCCACCGGGGAAATCGTCAAGGTGCCCGCTCTGATTGCTGAGTCAACCACAACCACCGTCACGAAGGGTTCATCCAGCAGCAGCAGCAGCAGCAGCAGCAGCAGTAGTTCTTCAAAGCCTGCAGCAAGTAGCACCACTCCTTTGATAACCAAAAAAAAGCCAACCACCACCAACGCTCCAACTACCACTACTACTACAACTACCACAACCACAACGCCGAAACCCACTCGAAGAACGAAGCCTCCCACAACAACAACCACTACCACTAAGGCTACAACAACAACCACTACTACTAAGGCTACGACAACCACCACAACAACAACTACCGCGAAACCCGTGACCACCACCGAGCCACCCACAAGTGCACCCCTAACAACAACCACCAAAAAGACCGGCCTAATCACTTGGACTGACGTGAAGGCTGAGCCACCGACTAATGCCAGTATTTCGAACGATTGGCAGCCTGCACCACCTTCTAACTGGATGCCACTGACCACCGAATCCAGTGAAGCCGCTGACAAAACATCAGCTCCCGCAGGTGAGTTCACCCCTTTATATTTGACTTGAGATAAAAAAGCACCCGATAAAAAAAGCTTAATAAAACAAATTAGATTTTAGTAACAGTTTACCAAAAAATACTACATAGCTAACCCCTTTTTTGTATAAGGTTTTTCCACCCACATGACAGCTTTTCTAATGCCTAGTTTGCATCCTTTCGCAGCCCCACCTAGCGCCACCGACAAAGTGGTCATCTCAGTGGCCACCAGTGTCAGTGAAGTGGAGACCCACGGAACGAGCAAGCCGCAGAAGACCACGAAGCCACCGAAACCCACGGGCACAGCCAAGCCCACAACAACAACAACCACCGCAGCAGCGACAACCACAGTGAAAACCACAGAGGCACCGGCGAGCAGTATAGAATTAGCCTCATCTACATCATCTTACACGGATCTCAGCAGTGATTTGGCAGCCAGCAGCAGCAGCAGCAGCACCACCACCACCACCACCACCACCAGCACCACCAGCAGCCCGACAACCGCAGCTGAAACCACAGATTACAGCGGCGAAGAACCGAACACAACGACCATCGAGGCTACAGGCAGCACCACCGTGGCACCCGCCAATGCATTGGAGGGCGTCGATTACAAGGAAGGTGAGTTCCAGAGCTGGAGAGCCAAGAAAACCCGTTCCTGCGGGGAGAAATCTATTAATACCTCGTGGCTGACTTTGGCCATAAGACAAAGCCAACGTGCGTGGCCATTAAATTCAATTTGAAGGCTAAACGCTGGCCTTGAGCCAGCATCATCGGACTGAAGACCAAGAAGCGGAGACATCTTCCGAGATGTCCGAGGTGCTGTCCTGGGCCAGCTCATAAATGATTACACAGGGAGAAAGCGCAGCCCAACTCAACGAAGTAGATCCAGGGACAATATTTTATATCCGAAGTCATAATGAATTTTATATATCTAAAGTGGCTGGCTATTAGGGTACTTCCCAGAATAGGTTCCTAATATATCTGGATCATCTAATTTGAAGATTAAGAAAAGCTTTTAGATAGCGAGAGTGATAAAATTCCTCAGTGCAAGAACACTCCTATGCAGGACTTGTGCTAGACACAGTCCGCAACAATTTTTACAGCAATCATTTACAATAATGACTGCATCGTGCCGTGCATGGGTGCATGGGATCGCGGCGGTCATTGTGCCGCATGGGTCACGTTGTCGGTCGTCGGCCAAAGCCCACCAAAAACGAGCCAATCCGAGCCAGAGCGAGAGCCCCTGCTCCCTGCTCCCTGCGTCCCGTTGACCGATTTGCAGCGGCAAAAGCAATCTTGATGCACGAATCGAAACAAGTCGCTCTGCAGGTCGGTTCGGATCGCTTCGGATGGGATCGGTTTGAGCCAAGTCGAGCTTGGGGCCATAAAGTAGGCCGTTGACTGCTTGCCTTCAGGCAGGCCAAAGTCAAGGACTGTGCCTCCTTGGCCAAAGCACATTACATTTGGGCCCAAATGACTGAGTGCCAGGCGGAGTGATTAAAATGTTTAAGGCCCTGGCGGGCCCATTACTTTAATTGTGACCTGACGGCAGGCCTATTAAGCAAGACTCTCAATCCCAATCTCAATCCTTCCTCTTTCTGCATCAGTTTGCGGTCGTCGCATGTTCCCCGAGCCCCGCATCGTCGGTGGAGCCAATGCGGCCTTTGGACGCTGGCCCTGGCAGATCTCCCTACGCCAGTGGCGCACCTCCACGTATCTGCACAAGTGCGGAGCTGCCCTGCTGAACGAGAACTGGGCGATCACGGCGGCCCACTGCGTGGACAAGTGAGTAGCCAATGGCTTAACCCATAGACCCAGTGCTCATAGGTGTTACTTTCGTTCAGTGTGCCACCCTCCGATCTCCTGCTGCGCTTGGGAGAGTACGATCTGGCGGAGGAAGAGGAGCCCTACGGCTACCAGGAGCGTCGAGTGCAGATCGTCGCCTCGCATCCGCAGTTTGATCCGCGCACCTTCGAGTACGATCTGGCTCTGCTCAGGTAAGTTGATGGCGATGGCCCCCTGTAGCCGTGCCAATTAACTACAACTTCCGTCTCCGTTTGCTGGCAGGTTCTACGAGCCCGTCGTCTTCCAGCCGAACATCATTCCCGTTTGCGTGCCCGACAACGATGAGAACTTCATTGGCCAGACCGCCTTCGTCACCGGCTGGGGCCGCCTCTATGAGGATGGACCCCTGCCCAGTGTGCTGCAGGAGGTGGCCGTGCCCGTGATCAACAACACCATATGCGAGTCCATGTACCGCTCCGCGGGCTACATCGAGCACATACCGCACATTTTCATCTGCGCCGGCTGGAAGAAGGGCGGCTACGACTCCTGCGAGGGTGAGTAAATGGCCTATATGGTCTAAAACACGACACCTTTGTTAACCAAAACTGATGATTTCCCCAGGCGACTCCGGTGGCCCCATGGTGCTGCAGCGTGAGTCCGACAAGCGGTTCCACCTCGGAGGTGTCATATCCTGGGGTATTGGGTGTGCGGAGGCCAACCAGCCGGGCGTCTACACCCGCATCTCGGAGTTCCGGGACTGGATCAACCAGATCCTGCAGTTCTAGTTCCCGCCCCGGCCCGATCATTAGTGAATGCATAGCACGTCTTCCCCACACGGCATCGGAATCCAACTCAGACTCGGACTCGTGCTCCGGTTATGGAGACATCCCATGGAGCATCAGATCGGCCATAACCCGAGCAACGATTCCAGTTGCCACTATTTACCTCCACCTGCCCGCACAGCAACCACTGACCAGACACTTCCATTGTCGTAATCGTAATATTACACTTAGCGTTGCCTAGCCTAGCCTAGCCTAAACTAGTTAGTGAATGTGATTAAGCAGAGATCACTGTGCAGTCACCGCTCATATAACGTATTAACCGATTGGACGGACTACTAATTTATTCCCATTTGCTGTACATAATTTTCTAAATTATTGCATAACATTTACACCTAGCTTTAGTCCTATACAACATTAATTAAGGAGACTCGACGTCAGTTGGGACCTTCGGTAGGGCATCATTATCACGTAAGTCGCTTCCACCCGAATCGAATCATGCGGCAGAAGCTATTGTAATTTTATTTTATAACTTACTGTAATTATTTATTTATAGCAGCTCATGCACAACAAAATTAATTCTAATAAAATGTTTAAAACAAACCAGTTCTTGTGTGTTTTACTGATTGCAGGTTTAAGACTAAATGTAGCCTTTCAAGAGACCAACAAATAATTTTCAAACGTCCAATAAAACTTATATAAAGTTTATGGTGTTGACCTCATTAATTTGTTGCATGCTTAACATCCAATTTAGAAAATACTTAAAGTAAAGGGTTATCGCACTTTCGTAAGTTTCAATATAAAGTTTTTAGTTTCCCTATTTAACAATGTACTGTATTTTTTTAAATTAATTAACATCTTTATTTAATATTATTCAGGAACAGGTCAATTAAAGCCTTTAACCTAAATGTTGTCTTAAGTAAATAATCTCTTAATTATAAAATATAATTTGTTTTCATCTTAATATATAGGAATAGGTCAAATTTCGAGTAGTGAGGTTTCAGGTAAATAATATATTCATACTATCATCTTAGAAGCAGCCCAAAATGTCTTCTTTTGAGCCTGCGAATTGGGATAGCCCCCTGTAATCTCCGGGCGAGACGATTACGGTGGGCAGTTAGTCGATCGTTGTATCTGCTTGAGAAGAACGAGATTTGGTCTTCAACAAGGCTCAGGTTTAAATCATTGTGAAGCGTTTGGCCGCTAACGAACCAGTCACAGCCAGTGATTTGTCTTAATGTTTTGTTCTGGACGGTTTGGAATCGTTTTCGGTGGGACGCAGCCGCCACTCCCCAAATTTGGATGCCGTATCTCCAAGTAGGTGCGATAATTTGCTGATAAATCTGACGCTTGCATCTTAAAGGTAGTTTGCTTTTCTTATTTAGCATCCAGAATAGTTGGTTACGCTTTAGGTTGCACATTTTGACGACTCTGGCAATATGATCTCGGAAGGTTAGGCGTTTGTCCAGTGTGAGGCCTAGGTATTTCGCCTTAGTTGCTTGCTCTATGTCCACATTATTAATGTGTACCGCAGGAGTTGTTTTACGGCGTAACGTAAAGCAAACGTTTACGCATTTGCTTTCGTTAATTTTGATGTTGTTCGCCATGGCCCATTTCTCGAATTCGTTGAGATAAGTTTGCAGCATTTGTGACGACTCGGTCTCACTGTTCGAGGAGCTGAGAAAGCAGACGTCGTCAGCGAAGCTGGCCAGCAGCATTTTGCTGTTGTCATTGGTCATTTCATAATAGCTTGGCTTGGGGATGTCTGCTGTATAGATGGAGTAAAGTATCGGTCCTAAGACGCTTCCTTGAGGTACGCCAGCTGCAATGGCAACATTTACAGAGGTTGCGTCTCTGGACTGGACGCAAAACTCTCTGTTTGTGAGAAACGATCTGATGAGCTCAAACAGGTTGGCTGGCAGCGCTGTTTTGACTTTGGCTAGTAGTCCCGGGATCCAAACTCTATCAAATGCCTGTTGAATGTCGAGGAAGATTCCGTTGCAGTATTCTTTATGGTCATAGGCCTTCAGGATATGATTGACTACACGGTGCAGTTGCTCAATCGTACTGTGGCCAGCTCTGAATCCGAATTGGTGCATTGGGATAGTATCATTGTCTTCTAGATGTATTATAAGTCGGGAAGCTATCAGCCTTTCCATTACCTTCGATAAGGAGGGCAGGAGACTGATAGGCCGGTAGGAGCTTGGATCCTGTTCCGGCTTCCCTGGCTTTAGAATCATACTGATTCTAGCACTCTTCCATTTTTTGGGAAAGTATTGCACTCTAAGTATCGCATTGAATATCAATGTGATAAGTAATAGTGCTCTCTTGGGAAGGATTTTAAGTACTGCGTTGCTTATTAGGTCGTGACCTGGCGCCTTTCGTCTTTTGAGGGTACGTATCATGTTTGAGACTTCTTCCAGACGGATAGGTCTTATTGGAGGTGACATCTGGAATGGGCGCTGTAGTACTTCGTTTATACTGTTGATATCCCCCTCGGATGCGAAATTAAACGCAGTGAATCTGTCGCCAAGGTGTTCCGCAAATGTTTGTACTTGCTCTTCTAAGGAGCGACACCAGTTACCATTGCTGTTCTTCAGAGGCGTAACTTTCTGTGGCATTCTTTTTACTTTTTTGGTAAAGGACCACATATTAAAAGTGGAATCATTAGAATAATCCATATTGGTAAGCATATGTTCGAATTGCGCATTTTTCAATTCAGCCATGGCAACGTGAAGCTCTCTGGCGCATCTATGCCATTGAGCTTTAACCTCAGGACTGTGCGTTCGAATATAACGTCTTCTCAGTGCTCTCTTACGGACTAGCATCTCTGCAATGGTTGGATCAAATCTATTCGAGAGGCGTATGAGGGCTCTGCTATGATTATTTACAGTGTGCATGTTTGCACTCCTCGCCGCATTTGTCACATTGGTAGTGAAGAGGTCTACCGTCGTCAATTTCAGCAGCAGAGTTGATCTTAATGTTAAGGCGTATCGATCTACATAGTTCTTCCTTGAAAACAGCTACATTTGTGTGTTTGCTAAGAAGTTGCCTACGTTGAGTGCATTGTGTGGCTTCTGTTTTTAATGTAGTGATGAGAGACAGGTGGTCCGATTCAAGGTCCCAGCTGTCTCTGATGTTTAGCTTGTCGTGTGGAATGTTGCGATAGATTGCAAAGTCTAAACAGGATGGTCTTCGATTTACTGCGCTTGGATAGTATGTTGGTGCTCCAGTCGCCAGGATGTTGGCGTTAATTGAGTTGACGCTAGCGGCAAGTAAGTTACCTCGGTGACAGGTGATCGCAGAACCCCACCATGGATGTTTTGCGTTCCAGTCTCCGCTGATGAATGATCTTGGAAAGTTGAAGTTAGCGAATATGTCATCAAATTCTGATTGAGTCCAGCTGAAGTTTGGAGGGCAGTAGATTGATCCGATGAATATTTGTCCTATACATGTTTGGATTTTGGCACCCACGATTTGGACTTTAGCATGGGCGATTGGCTCAATGGGAAAGTGATTGATCTTTTTGTTAACCAGGATTGCAGCTCCACCCCTGCGACTGCCGTCAGGTAAATTTGAAGTGTAGACTTCATATCCAAATAGTTGAAGGTTGGATGTCTTCGTTTCGGTGAGAAGGAGAATGTCAATATTCTCTCTCTCCGCAAGGTGGCCGATTTCAGTCATTTTGCCGGCAGCACCTCGCGTGTTCCAGGTGAGAATTTTTATTTGGGACATTGTGTGAGTTGCGCGTTAATTGCGACCAGCATCTGCAGCATCTGGGCTTGCATGGAGTGTAGACCCTCGATAGCTTTTGTGAGCGATGCAATTGCCGTTTCTATATTAGATTCTTGTGTATTTTGCTGTTGTGAAACATCTGAGAAGAAGTGCGCATGATTTTTTGCACCGTAGTGATGTTGTTGTTGATTGGCGTCCTGTAGCCTATTTGTTAGGTTTCCTGGTCGTTTGTTTTGTTTTTCCGTGATTGGAAGTGCATTTCTGGCTATTTGAGCATAAGAAACTCCATTTTCATAATGTTTAGGTGTAGAGTTATTGTGTGTTTTACTGATTGCAGGTTTACGACTAAATGTAGCCTTTCAAGAGACCAACAAATATTTTTAAAACGTCCAATAAAACTTATATAAAGTTTATGGTGTTGAACTCATTAATTTGTTGCATGCTCAACATGCAATTTAGAAAATACTTAAAGTAAAGGGTTATCGCACTTTCATAAGTTCCAATTAAAACATATGTTTTTTAGTTTCCCTATTTAACAATGTACTGTATTAAATCATAAAAATATATATTGTCGCTTTATGTATACGATTCTGGTATTAAATCGTTACAAAATATTTTTGAATTGGAGTTAAGTCTATGAGGTATGGAGATTGCGGTCATATTGACAGAATGGATATATATAAAATATATATAATAAATATATGTCAATAAAAATGTTTACAAAAAATAACATTGGCTCCACCTATGTCTGGAAAAATAAAACTTTGGTAAATTATATAGCCTAGACTCAAACCATTGCCATGTAAGGCGAATTCAAACATACAAATAGAGCTACGTAAGTAATTCGAGCCCATGACTTTTCAAAAACGTATTTTACATAATTTTTGTAGTTTTAAAATGCACAAAAGCAAGAATATTATTCATGGGAACAGACAAAAAAAAGGACCCTACGCAAATATAATGTAATGCAAAGAAAACTGGCGAACAGAAGAAATTTTTTATACAAAACAGGACAAAAGCGTTTCCTCTACTTTCTTTCTAAAGTTTAAAAAGCCAAGTTATTCTTTATTTTCTAGGTATATACAACAAATTGACACCAACGCAGCCCAAACTCAGCGCTCGAATTCCTTATGCATGAGACGACACCGACTTGGGACTTGGGCAGCGGATCGCACATTATTTGGCAGGTGCCAGTGAAGCAAAACTCAAAACTTTCTTTGCCCGAAGGGCGGGCACACGCCTCTATTAAATTTGTAAAATTATTAGATATGCGGGACATGTAGCAAGCGATTAACACGCAAAGCCGCCAAAAAATAAAGCCACCTGAGATCTATCTGTGTCTAGGAAAACATTTCTTTCGGTTTTGGATATCTTACTAAAACAAATATTTAACATTGTTATTCCTCATTTTTCGTATAATAACGTTAAGATATCCGTTTTTTATCGACGAATTGCGTAAGACAGCTTTTTAAAACCAAAAATCTAGTTGATTCTCCATTCAGATGTGTTTCTATGATGAGTTTTTATTTAATAATAACTGGTTTATATTCCTTACTAAGGGTCTTTGGATTAATGCAAATTTGTTATTAGAAAGACAAAACTAGTCGTAATACTCCTCGGTTAAGAACGCGAATCAACGCAATTCACTGAGTTGGACTAACTACGTTACCTTCCAGTTCGGTATGAGTTCCCTACAATTGCCGGCTCGTGAAACTTTCGCTCTCGGTTGATGTCTGATAATTGCTGGTCATTTGCATATGACGACCCAAGTGGCGCTCCTCCCTCCGCCCCTCTGGCCTTTCATTGAGGCGTGTGGGAGCCTGAGCTGGAGTTGGAGCTGGAGTCTAAAGTGCGTTGCAAGTGCATGTCGTGGGCACAACTCGAGATCCCCGGCGAGGGGCATATCATAATTTGTACGGCTATCACGTACTCGGACGGGGGTCATGCGTCCGGATTATCAACGGCTGCGATCACGAGTGGTGCGCCGGTCCTGGGCTTGAACTTTCACATGCGATCCGTGGTGGTAATGGGCCGCAGATTATCGAATTAACCGGCAGGCGATGATCCTCCGTGGCGATTAGCTAACTTGATCAAAGTAATAGGCGAAAACTGTGCCTAGCGAAAGTGAAATTCAGCTCTATTTAAATTAATTGGTCAACCAGACTTGGGATTTATGACACTCGATAGTTTTATTTATGGCGTGCTTTTGATAATGGGTAGTGAAACTTAAAGCATCTTGCATAAGAGGTATATAGGTGCAAAATTTGATTGTTATTGCTATTGTTATTGGCTTGGGTACAACAAAATAGAGGACTAAATACAACGCGAACGGACTCCAGAGCATTCCCATGGAAAACGAAAGCTATGAAGTAACTGAAGAGTCTAGCATTTAATTTCTAAAGAAACGTTGCACAATTAAAACGCTTCAAGCATCATCAAAAGCCGCACACACGACCACAACGAGTGAGGGGGCAAGTGTCGGGCAGAGATCATGGGGCTTCTGGCCCAGAGATGACCACCAACTACTCCGCGAGCAGTTACCCGAACCGAATGCACAATGACGACTGTGGCACTTGGACTTTCCCAGCGCGCCGCACAATGGAAATTTCATATTTTTCTGGGCAAAAAGATTTATAGGAACTGCCGGCGCTGCCACTTGAGAAGTAAACAAAAAACGAAAGTCCAAGTGCTACAATAATATGTATAAGATCTTTCCCCAGATTTATAGGGTCATCTATGGAAACAATCGAAAAGTACTCATGGACAATATTTTCCCTTTCTTTCTTTCAATTGGAGGAGGAGGCCATCGCTGGGAAATGCCACCGTTCTGGTGGTAGCCCGGATAAGGGCCATCTCTCACCTCTCCTCCGGTATCGCTTAATGAAATCGCACAAGACCAAGACTCGAGATGGTCATTAATTTGACGGCACTGCCAGCCCATTTGAAACGTAACCCGTAGGAAATTACTGCCCATCCGGTAATTATTGGTCTGGAGTCCACTTCGGATCTTGATAGATCGATCGGCAGACAGATATCCAGTGCTTTTCGGATGCAACCATCGTCTTCACACCGCCACCGGCTCTGATAGATCTTCATTTGGGAGCCACTCGCTCACAGGTGTGTCGGTGGAATGTCTAAATATGGAAGTCTCTTGCATCTCCATGGGAATTGCGATTTCGGGTTTCGTTAAGCTGCGGGGAAAACTCTCCGCCAGTCTTAAGCCTTCCAGACTTCTCCGGCGGGTTGAAGGAAATCATTTGCCCGTGGCCTCAGGCCATCGAAGCTTCCCTGTCCTTTCCCAAAAAGTAAACCTTTTTCTGCCCTCTGCCCTTCGGACATCATCAAAAAGTGAAGGGAAAAAAATATATAGTTTTCGGGCCAACATTTATCAAGAAGCAATTATGAATTTCCCCATGCCTCCACCGCCGCCGCCCAGCTAACATAATCTAAATGAATTTTTTAGTTTCGCTTTCTAATTAATAGCATTATCTGCGGTGGACGCCTACACAAAACGTCTTGAACGTAAAATGTTTTCCCTTTTCAATTTTCGCCAATTAAATGGCCGCACAGTCAAACCTTGATTACCAGCCAAATAAATAACTAAATAAAAAATTAAAAAATAAAGAAGGAAAAGAAAATACTCACAACGAAACCGGAGAAAAAACGGTGACGGAAGTCAAATGGATGCTGTGAAAGGTGCAAAATTTTTTTGGGGAGCCGCCAGGCAAACAATGCGCAGAAAAACGCAGCTAATGAAGACGAAAGTCGTTGCGCAAATGGAATTGAATTAAAATGGCATCAAAGTGAAATAATAGTGCAATTAGGCGCAAGCTGACCAATTCGACCACCAGCAGAGCCGTTGCAAGAAAAATAGGAGAAAGAATCGCCTCCAAACGTAATACCCTTACAAGTCAAAGAAAGAAAGAATTAAAGACCACAACGAAAAAAAGGGAGTTTGCTTAGAGAGTTAAGATATATTTTAATTGTTGTATTGTATTGTAATTTGTTTTTAATTGTTTGTATTAATAACATTGAATCTAATTGAAGATATTGAAACAATTTATGCCACAATTTCAACCTATTTTGTTGTAGCCTTACTGTATAAACAAGAAAAACGTAGATAATACAAATGTTGGGTATACCTCTAGGAGGATCTGATACGAAATTGATTCCAAAGTCAATAAGCCCTGTCTGGCCTTAAGTTCGTGGCAAAAGTTTCGCCCATTTCTCTAATCGCCACCGGACCGACTAGGTTACGAGCTTATTGAATAACATTTGCGTAATTAAATGTGTGCGAAAAGAAACCGAAATTAAATCATAGGTGTACAATCCAGCGCGATTAGAGAAGACCCTTTTCGTGGGCCATTGACACGCGACAATTGAAAGCGCAAGTTGTGACTGGTGGCGTATGCGTGATTTGTTGTCGCTTTAGAAAACAAGACTTAGTTGTCTTAGGAGGGCATTTTTGTTTAAAGGGGGGGATGGGTAGTCCTGGGCACAGCCAACGTGTCATACATTGGCTTAACAATCGTTGGCTGTATGTCATTTGTAGTTGCTGCTGTTTTTGCCTGCTACTCACTTTCATTTGTTATGCCGCAGTTTCTTTTCTCTTCTGCCCTGTCTTGTTTGGCTTAGTGGGCAAACATGGCTCGCAACTCGCTAAAAGTGAAATTATTGCCTTTTCAATTAGTCACAGATCCCCAAATACCGAACCCGAGGGCTACTGAACTCCACAATTCAAACCCTTTGAGGTCGCAAAATGGAAAGCCACTTATATTGATGGCAATAAATCAAAATACATGTCAACGCCCCGTTTTGATTAATTGGGTCCTAATCCAGTAACGACTTCCAGACAGCCCGGAGACCACTGACCACTGACCACTGAACTCACAAGAGACCGGCATTATGATCTTTCGTTTTCAATCGCCGCCGTTGAAAACAAATTAATAGCAGTTAATAAACTGTGAGCCAAGAAGAGCTCACATCGCGAATCGGCAATTTGGTAGGCGTTGACATGGCAACATCCCAGTAATGTTGCCCAAAACCAAACCTTCACTTTCTGAAGTCGCTGAATGGGCAGCCAGGCAGTCTTGGAAATTGAAATTGAATTTCTCACACTTGTCGCTCATTCACCCATCATTATGTTGATGTTTTCATCGATCGCCATAGCTCTGCCCCCTGTCGATACTTCTGCTTAGTCTGCAAAATACCTGACCAGCTGTGAAATAGAAATTTTGACGGCTCATCGCTGAGAGATATCTGTATGCAAATCGAAAATCAAGTGGGCATGCAATTAGCATGATAAAACGATATAATTTCGCTATACAAAATAATAAAATATTTAGGAAAATATACGGTAATAATAGATCTAAGAGGTCTACTTATGAGCTGGTTGGATATTCTGGATGGTAGTATTTTAAATCTTTATAAACGGTTTACATAAGTATAACATATATATATATATATAAACCGCTTTTTTCCTTTAACCTTTAGGCGAACATATTCCAATATCAAACTGGGCTGAAAATTTAAAACTCAGATATTCTTTGTTAACTTGAAGAGATCAATTTATCTCCTGGATCTGGTTACCATAGTCTCATCTAGCGGTTATATAACCCAATATTCCCTGGTCAATGGAGTGGCGGCATCTAAAGCAGATGCGATCGAAGAATGGATTCAAATATTTCATCGTTTGGTGTGCGAATCTTTGGTGTCGTCCCACTGCCATTTGTTATAAGTTGGCTTTTAGGTTTTGTTATTGCTTATTTTGGCACCTTCTTGGGCGAGCTCCATTGTCCGAGGGGCGACTGGTCAATGGAGAGAAAGTCAACGCTGCGCAGGGTCTTCGTCTTAGTTACCCTACCGTTGATTATGCTAAAATCGTTTAAAGTCGTTCATAATTCGCCACGTTCAGGGCGCTGGTGTCGTAATACCGCATCTAATGAATCATGGGAAGACAACTCAATAAGGAAGCCACCAGCTTTAACCCCAACTGGTTCTGGCCGCGAACAATCCACTGCCACCACCCACGTGACCGGCATGTCCAAATCAGTTGGAGTCCATGGCTCTCACTGCGTTTTCCATTTCAATGGGCTGACCAAGGGAAAATAAACAAAAAACAAACTGAGAAATGCACAGAAAAAATATACATACAGAAAAACTTTAAGTAGACAGAAAAACCAGCGAGCGGCGACAACAATAACGAAAGTGAAATTCTACAAAGATCGTGATGGCGGAGCGGAGTCCACGCTTGGCCAGCCACCAGCCACCAGCCACCAGTGCCATGCCAGCCTGGTCAGGCGTTTACCCCCGACATTATAGTGCCGACCAGGCCAGGCCCAGCCAAGAAAGCCAAACAATAACAAACCGCTGCGGCCGCCGGATTTTCCAGCCGCTTCGCGTCTCATGTGCGCGCAGTGAAATTCGGGTCAAGGAAATGCCAATCGACAGGTTGCACCTCCTCCTAGCCGCCAGTGGATGCATGGCCACATGGGCAGTTGGACAAATAGCCAGATGACCGTTATTAGTCGCCAACTTTTGCCGGTGTTTTGCAGGCCACTAATTGCCAGGCTCGCAGGGGGAATAACCTCCGTTGACCCACTGCGTGCCAATGCAATTTTCATGGATCTGAACTCGCACTTTCAATGCTCACAGCTCGGAATTCAGAATTGCCTTATTATGGTTATGTTTCGATTGCCTAATATAAGTACTATATAAAAGTGATAGCATAGACTACGAGGGTCGAAGAATATATCTTAAATAAGATAATTGCCTTCGCTATATAAATTAATTTGTTGATAGCAGCAGTTTTGCAGCAATTTAATTTATCTCACTTAAGGTACGAATCCTTAAGCTTATTTATTCATAATGTATGGAAACTGTAGCTTGAAAAGATACATGAATATATTAGACTTATTTTATTATATGATTTACCTTGCATATAAATATTTGTATTAAGAAGTACATAGGAGTGTCTTTTGCCTTCAGTGCAAAGTTGTAAACTTCGATATCTCGAAATTTTAGGAGTCGTTAAATATATATACAATATAATATATTTCGGTATAGAATCATTTGAAAATCATTCTAAAATAAAATACTTAGAAGCCAGAATTTTTGTTAAAAATATTATTTAAGCAAAAAGTCTTTAAAATCAATTTATTAAAATCTATTCATTAGATAGGCACAGTCATTGATCTTCAAAACCATTTATCTCGGTCAGACGAAAGCTGCAGCGTTCTTCTGCGGGTGACATCAGCAACAGCAACAGCAACAGCATCAGCATCAGCAATAGCGGCAGCATCTGCGGCAGTCGCATCTTGCTGCGGAAACAGCGAGCGGCCCTGTTAAGTCGGTCGACGCAGCGCTCTTAACCGCAAGGCCGCGCTGTAAACCGATTCAGTTGGGTTTGAGGCGCGCATGCGTACGGACGCCGAGAGAAAGAGCAGCGACTGGGCGAAAGAAAGCAGGCGGAGAAAACAGGAATCGCTGATCGGTGGCAAAAGCAGCAACAGCAACAGCAGCAGCAGAAGCGGCTGAAGAAGAAGCCGAGCGACGCCGAATTATAAATGTTTACCATTTAAGCGACGCCTAATGGAAATACTCTCACGTACCGCTCGCTCTCTGCTCTCTAGAAAACGCGCTCTCCCGCGTTAAAGTGAAAGTTTTCCCCACAAAAGTGGCGAAGGTCCGTTATCTTGGCCGCTGTTCGGGCCAACTCGCAATCAGGCAGTCAGACACACGCGGAGCGTTCAGTCGACCGGACGCATGGTCGCTGATTCAAAATACAAAATACAAGATACACGATATAGATACCCGATACCAGATTCCAGATACTATATATGTGGTGCAGTGTGTTAGTGTTTTGGTTCGAGCAACTGTAAATTCGCAGCTGACCAAAGAAAGTGCGGTCGTCGCAATAAAACCGAGTTTAATTCAATCGAAATCGGAATCGGATCCACAGTTACAACTCAATTCGCGTTCGTCGCCTAAGTCTTTCGTTTAGCGTGCTGCGCTGCCACACTGATTTCGCACTCACGCCCGATTTTCGGTGGCGATTTCGAAACAAGCAGGGCTCATATCACAACGAGCTGCCAGACGGTCTAGGCCAAGAACTCCCCGCAGGTGTCCGGCAGTCCAGCAAACATGTTTAAGTGGGTTACGCCGGCCTCAACGGCGACGTTGTCCCGCTGCACACTGTCAGCAGCAGCAGCAGCAGAAACAACAACAACATCGGCAATGGCAGCAACGAGAACAGCTACGACAACGACGAGAACAACAAGACCACAACTACTTTCCATCGCTTTAACAAGTTTAATAATAATAGTCGCATCATTTGTGCCGACAACAAGTGGATTTAGATCAATTGAAACGAATGGCGGTAAGTGACAGACCATTTAGCTCATTGACTTGCCTGCGCAATGGATTGATGAGAGACCGCGTAGAGAAGAAAGTTTAGCACACAATAAAATGTAGAACTAAGGCAAAGAAAATCAATTTGCCAAATTGCAAGCTCATGTCGCTGCAAATCAAATCGTGTCAGTGGCTTTTGCTGCCTCACTTTGGCTCACTTAGCCATCCCATCCCCTCCCCTCCATCGGGGGCTTTCACTCAATGCCTTGGCCTGGCCAAGTTGACAATGCTCGTGGCAAAAAAGCACAAAACTATGCCTTTGTGTCAATAAATGAATCAGAAAAACTTTGGCACAGAAAACTGCGGCTGTAGATGGTGCTCTTCGAGTGACTTTCCACACTCCACACTCCACGCACTTGGCAATTATTTGGTTCGTTTTATGCTACATTACGGCCACAAAAGAGCTCGAGATGTTAGGCACAGCCATCGACTTTCCTTGTGACAGTTTTTACTGTCTTTCGAGTGTTTAGTGCTGGCTCTGAGCATCCCATTGCCGTTAATTGTCGAGGTCATTTGGCTGATTTAAAAAGTGAAACAAATTTCTAGAGTACCTGGTTATTAGTTCGATTCGGATTTGGCACCAGTGCCTCAGCCCATTCAATTCAGATTGAGCCCAAGTGCCGGCTAACAAAAGGGCCGAGGTGCAAACTCAATAAAAAGCCAGACACAATCACAATTAAAGGGGGGAAACAAACCATTCGTGATAATCGGCAGTATGAGTGCTCTATGTAGCACGAAAAAGAGAATCAAACTTCTTTTATATGTGAAATTTCACACACCATTTTCATTTCTTTAAGATCGTTAAAATGGTGAAAACACTCATAAGTACGTTGTTAAGGCATTATGGCTGTAGGGAAAACATTATAAAGCTGAAAGCATATACTCCTATACCTGTTTAATCAATACTTTTCCTTAAGTTCAGAGCCCTTACAAAGTGAATCTTTGTTTATACAGCTTACGCTGCAAAATTTACAGACAGCCTCTACAAGTTTTTTCATACTTTGATACACATTTGTAAACACATTTTCTAATGAAAACTGTTTAGCCTTCGAAGTTTCCTGTTCCCTTCAAAATGTTATGCGAACAGCCAAAAATGGTAAAAATAAATGTTTGAATTTAGATTCAAATAAAAAGCGATTACATTACAGAAAAGAGCAGCAAACATATTTACTTTTCTAATCACCAGTCGAGCTAAGTTTGGTCCCACAATAATGACTTCTTGGGATGCAGTGGCGTTTTCCTTTTCTTCGAGGCGTTTTCCCAACGATTCTCTTTGTTCCTCTGCCCGTCTCCCCTTACCCCTTCCGAAAGGTTGGGGGAAACCTAGGGAAACCCACGAGGAGAAAATCAATACTTCCGCTGCCCAGCAATCGCAGAACTGTGCTGCGTCAGCGAGGTGGAAGTCGGCAAATGCCAATCATCGGCCACATACCCACCTGATCATTAGTACGAAACACGTAAAACAATTTTCAATTTCTATTCAGGCGTTGTTTGCATAGAAAGAAAACCAGGAAAGCAGTTCAGGAAAAACGCGTGCGAAATGAAAATGTCTTGGCCACTGGCCAGTGGCCGTAGATGTGTGCAGCCCAGCAACCAAACCAAACCAAACCAAAGCAAACCAAACCTAACCACACCGATTCTGATGGAAGCGTGTGCCAGTTTGCGGTGCTGCTTTCTTGTCGCTGTCAGCCGCTGCAGTCGTGGTTTTCGCCATGGCCAAGAGCGCCGCTGCACTTGTCGAGGTTGCCTGCAGTTGACTTGCGGTAATTTGAGCCTCGGCCTGCGGGAAGGAAGCCGACTTGGAGCTGAAACCCCTGCTGCCACTGCCACTGACTGATGGACAGTGTTCGACGGCCGACGGCCGACGGACGACGGACGACGGACGACGTTCGACGTTCGACAGCGATGTAATTTCAAGATCACGTTTTTACCGCTGTCCGATCATCGACTTGGTCAATTGTTGCTCCACATAGATCTCGGCAGCTCAATCGCTCTTAGCAGTTGGCTACTTAAAAATCAATTCATAACTCTTTTCTTCTCGTTTGGCTAATTGACGCACCGTTCTACGTTATACAATCGGGCCAAGATTCTCGGTCTATGCAAATGACGAATACCAATTTCACATATTTTCGGCTTCTGCCCTCCGACACATGCAATTAATGTGAAAGCGGCATTCGACTTTCTTCTGGGCCGCCGAGAGGGCTGAAACCATTTTCCCACAGCCATTTTACACTTCATAAACTTAACGCAATCGCATTAAAACTGTGACAGATCATGAACATCAAGTGCCGGGGAGCATTTCACCTGGGCCAAGTATGGATTGCACTTCCTAACGCCGAGCACCCGAGTGAAACTACAGTAGAACTTCCCATATGAGCTAGGTGATGTCAAATAGGTAATAGGAAGACCAAGATCTGCAGTATGGGTTGAAAATCAAGAAAGATTATGTATTTTCATTTTCATAGATAAACGTTATAAGTAAATGTACTTAAAAAAAGTGTAACCGTCTTCTAATAAAGATTAAAACGTTATCTATGTATATTTAATGAGCATAAATGATTCTTAAAAACGTTTCGTAGAAATACTTCCATCAATTAAATCACATGAAATATGCGTGAAGCTTATAATCAGTTTTTGTTTGAGCTAGAAAGCCATGACAGCAACTAATCGGCTTCACTTACAGATGTACCACTGTATCAGTTGTGAATGGAGTCGGAAACAGTAGCTACTCAATTGTAGAGACTTTCGTGGTACTCACACACATTTGTAATGTGGTGTCTTATCTTTCAAGCTCATCGGCATTGTTTCGAGTACTACTGGTCGCAATCGATGGCTATGCTGAGTAGTTACAAGTTATCGGGCTGTCAACATGGCTCGAACCGAAAGAGCCGAGTTATGGGATGTTCCGTCTAACAGGAAATAGAAGGCGATCTTCGAATTTGTTTTGACTTGTTTGGCGGTGAAAGTGAAATGCTCCGATCTGAGCTGGCTTCCGCTGCATGACAGCACAGATTCTCCGCTGGTTGGATTTTCGCATGGTAATCGACGTTAGCAAGACACATTTAAGTTTGGTATGATCTCCGTGCATCCATAAAAAGGCTTGAAGATTCTGCGGCTGCTCGATTTCTGAAGACATTGTCGGCTCGTTGCTGTTGGGTATCGATGGGATTGGAATGGGAATCGGGTCTTTTGCCAAAAATGATGTCACTTATTGCGGCCAAGCAACTTTCACTGCCCATTCACACTGCCTCTTTGCAGCAGCTTTTAAATCATCGCATTTAAAATGATTCGCCGCCAAATTTGTTGGCAAAAGCCTTCCATAGCGATTCATCCTCGCCGCAAATCTTTTGTCACCCGGAAAGCGTTCAATAAATTTCCCATTGTGCACAATTTTCACCAAATTGAATCTTTTCCGGCCATCCATTGTTCGGCCAAACAATCAGGGTCCAGAGCACCATGACCTGCCAAAAGTGACCAGCAAATAAAAATAATAATACTAACACTAATGAAAACAATACAAAGTCGTGCGCACATGTAACAGTGACAAAAGAAACCAAATCTAAATGATTCCAGATGGGCTGCCGGCTGCCGGCTGACACCCAGAAAATAGTATCTCCTCTTGCAAAACGCTGCTGAACCTAGCACTTAAAACCTGTTCCAGCTGAATCGGACTAAGCTGAGTTGGCCTCGTGGTTGACACCGTGTGATTACCGTTCTTATTACGGCCAAAAAGAGAGCCAACAGCGCTGCCCACGTGAGGAGTATCCAAGTTATGCCACCGAGCAACTGGAAGTACTATCCACAAAACCAAGTCAAAGAATGGTGGTATTTATGGTCTTGCGGCTGCTAAGCTGACCACATTTGACCGCTTGGCTAAGTAAACAAATTGCTTGGGTTGTAAGAACCAACCGCAAAGTCCTTAGAACTCTGTTTACAATGAAATGTCTGCTTGTTATTGATTTCGTTCAGTACTTCCTAATCAAAATATAAATTAATCTGGTTTCATAGTTATTTGAGGAGTTGCAAATATAGGACATCCTCTGTGCTTGGAAAGCAGAGTGTAGTTAAAGTGTTGCCCATCTCTGGTGAGGGTTGTCTTGAACATTTCTGGTTTGGCCAGTGGTACATTACGGTTCCCATTGGAATTGCATGCGTAAAATTCGTACCTACACCTGCGGCCAGCGCACTAGTGCCAGTGGACACAGACAGCCCGTCACTGGCACCGTTCACTGTTAGCTTACCGGTCTTTTTGGTCGCCAGTCGCCGCAATTTTATTTGGGTCACTGTTACAATTTACGCTGCTGCGGCGGACGGGGGCCATGGCCACGTCGTAGTGGTCATTGGACATTGGGAATGGAAGTGGGATTGGGATTGGGAGTGAGATGCTCCGATGCTGTGCCCGATTCGCCACGGCGACACTCGAGCAGATCGGAGCAAATCGATGGAAATTGTAGACGCGCCGAGATCGGAGCAACTTTCAAATCCAATTTTATGTAATTCAAGGTGGCTCCCAAGCTCGGGAGTTCGCGTGCAAATCGGTTATAGCCGGGCCTAGTTATATAGCGCACGCCACAGTCCAATTCGCAGAGAGCGTAGTAGAGCATGCAGCGGGTTATGTTTATGCTGATCCAAGCCCACACCCCACACCCCACACCACATACCCCATACTCCAACAATTCAATTACAATGCGATTAATGGGTGTGTTTGGTTGCGGATCGGCAGCCATGTGGAGTGGGATCGCATCGGATGGCCAAATGGCCAAATGGCCAAATGGCTGTTTAAGCCCAGAAAGGTCAAGACTAGCAAGGAAACTTTCCATTTCTCTCACGCGAGGCGGGCAACCAAACCTTTCGTGATGACATCGCGGAAAGATATCTCCATCGACGCACAGCCGCACGGAAGGCCCATTAAAATGAATAAAAAGCAAAATGACTAAGATAGCAAAGAGATAGCACAAACCTCTGGTAAACTGCACTAGTCTCTTTCGCTTCCACCATCGAAGTCATAATTAGTAGCCCAAATGAAGCGATTCATGAGGAGTAAACTGTTTTTCTCCGCTTGTATGTCTAGGAAAAGTGAAATTAACTTTGAGTGAATGAAAAGATGTTTTATGCTAATTCCATGAAAAGTGACATTGGATATTTTTTCCTCCTCGTCGCCATCATCCGCTGGCCATCGGATGGGGTTTTTCAGCGGCCAATAAATCGCTTGGGAACTTTTTCTGGCGATAGAAAGAGTTTCTCTAATTAATTGTACCATGGAAATGACTTGGGTCATTGTGATAAGTTTTGTATTTTGAATCGTTTATGAAGTTAGGAACCTAAAACATACATACTCATTTATTGACCACCCCCTTTCAAAGAACTCCAACTTTGCTAACCACATTATTTTCGTTCGATTCCGCGATTTCACTTGACAGACATGGCCATCGATCGGTTAATAACTTGTGCCAATTTGGATCAGGAATACTTAACACTTTCACATCGCAATTAGAGCAAGATTCGTTAAATGCAAAAATGCGAGATCTGCGATCGCAGAGTGATCTGTGTGCGCGATACACGTGGGGATGCATGTTGGGGCAAGAAAGTTGCTATATTATTTTTTAACTTTTGCAGTCTTGGGCTAATTGATCGATAATAATTTTCCATTTACCGTTAAAGCGCCCCGTTTGTTTACATTCTTCGGACTCCGGCTCGTCGAACGGTCGGTCAGTCGGAGATCGGGCATGAAAACAAGTTCTACGAAATCTTGGAGCAGCGCTGTGCCAAGCAGAGCAGCTCTCTTCTGCCGATCTTGGCCAGCATCAGCATCAGCATCGCATCGGCAACAGCATCATACTCATACTCATGATTTAATTAATTTCCATTCCGCGGCTTGCGCATAAATTTCACTGCACGAAACGATAACTGTTCCGTTGGCCAAAAGGCAGAACATATATATGTAGTATGTATAAAAGCAGATACTTCTGTATATATATAGATATAGCGCCCCAAGGGCCAAGTGACACTGCCGTGCATGGGGCATGCCTCAGAATGCGGCTACGGGACCAATTTTCTCGGATGATTAATGGCATTGCGATGGCCAGCGACTTTTTCGGCGGGGAGGCAAACTTGTTATCTCATTTTGCAGCCACTTCTCCGTTCGTATTTTTCCCGATCTTGGTCCCCCCCCCTTATGATAAGCACCGAAAAATGTTTTAAAGCGGCGCGAATTTATTCAGGCGTTTGACACACTTTCGTTCGGCTGCTTGTGTGTGTGTGTGAAGTTGCTCAGGTGTTTCCCAGGTGCGATGCTGTAACCTATTTTGCATGCGCCACAAGAAGCGCCTGCGATAATGGTGCATCAACCCGAATTTCTCGATCCGCCAATTAGGGTCAGAGGATTGGCAGAACACAGTCCGACACCTTAATGTAGCATAATGCAGGTGCGGGATTTTTTATTGATTTATTTACTGATTCGAAGACTCCAAAACAAGGGTTTATTTAATCTTAAAGTAAACTTATTAATCGTATTATTTAATCCTAATTTACTTTAAAATATGACAGATTACCTAATAATTTGTGTATTACAAATATAATTTTAACAACAAAAATTTCAACCAGTCACTACACAAAAAAATTATATATTCATTAAATGAATGTTAATTTCTCAGCTTTACTACGACAACCAAAATACAACTTAAATAGAGACTCTCCATTGTAAAAGCAACATCCATAATCATGTAGTACAGCAGTCAATTTCCTCGGCCCAGATCAAATAAACTGTGTTAAACTGCATAATTATCCCTGGTTGGTCGAGCTGCCTGCCAAACTTCATTAAGTCAGCCCCGGGTCGGTAATTAATTCATTGACTCCGCAACTCGAGATTGGAGTCTCGTGGGTCTGGGAGCTCTGTTAGCTGGAGGTGGTTGCGAGCATAGGGCCTCTGTAAGAGCCGTTCTTCTGTTAATCGGCTCTTTCTTCAGCCGCCTGCGGCTTTTCTCACGTCTCTTCGGAGACTCTCTTTCGCTCGGTCTTTGCGCTTGCCTTCAACAATTTACGGAAGAATACTTAAGAGCTCTTGAGTGCCTAATCGTAAAAACGCGAAATGTCTGCAAATAAAGCGGCAAACGAATTATTATTTTATTAGAAGACGCGAAGAAGAGACGAAATCGCTTTGTAAAGATGAATGGCCAGAGCGAAAATAGAGAAAAGCGTCTGCAGAAACACTATCACTTTTACCCAATTATTTATGTACGAAGATATTTTGACTGCTATTCTAATGGTGGCTTTTGCACTACTTTTCTCCACTTTTTCTCTTATTTTTGAGCAATACACTTGACTTTGTTTTACTTTCACTGGCGCTACGTGTCCGGCATAATTTCGATCGACTTGAGTCATGATTGCCTCCATTTCAGGCCATTCCCTGCAATTTCGGTTTCGTTACCTTCCGATTTTCATTTAATTAGCGTCGAACTAATTGCCACTAAGCCACCGAATCTAGTTCATCGGCCGTGTTTGCACTGAGCCCATGTTCCTATGCTCCAATTTCAAGACCAAACATTGACACAGTCCGCGATGTGGATTGGGGCCAACAGTGGAACACCAGAGCAGCACCATTGGAGCACCAGTGGAGCACCAGTGGAGCACCAGTGCAGCAAGTGGAGCGTCCGCGAGGTGTTAATTTGTCAGCATAAACTCGTCAGCAGTCGGCGGGCACTGGTTTCCCACTTCTTGATTAATTGATGCCAAAATCAATTTCATTCTATACATCAAGAGTTATGTGCAGTACACCCTCGGTATTTCTAGGGAGTTGTAAACGTTGTTTGGATACTTTACAAACTCAATTTAGGGCTAAATTCCATTGAATATTTCATACTAATATAATTTAAAATGTTCAAAAAATTTTATTTTTTGATATACACAGTGTCGCTTAAAATTGAAAATACTTTGTTCTTAAATTTAGTTATGTTGTTTTAATGGATATTGGATTTGATAAAAACGCATAAACTGTAAATTAAAAATGGCCGGTAACCAGAACGAACAAGAGCCATCGGAATTATTGATGATAGGGAGTATTGGCGTAGTATTATATTATAGCGTAGTTTTTCTCAAGGCTCCCGAAAGCGTATTAAAAGCGCAAGGTAGCCGGAGCTTACCTTTCCCATTTTCCTCAACCTTTCAGTGGTGGCTGTCGGCATTTGGCAAATGAGATGGAAATGCTCTCAAGAGCATTGCCCACACCTGGGCCGCAGATGAACCTTGACATCCGAGTGGCTGCTATGGGCCTAAGCACTTGGGCTAGCCAGCCAGGGCCACTTTCACTTGGTGGTCTTGGAGTGGTTTTTCGGTGGGTTCAGGGCCTACAGAACAGGGAAAATATGGCGGCTGTTAATTGAGTTTATATACATTTTAGTCTAAGTTCGTGTGGCGGCTGCTGTTGATGTTTGCCCAAGGCTGGTCGTCACAATTAGCACTGAAGAGAGCAACTATTATAGATGTGCCCACTCGGCGTCGTCACTTTCATTTAAGGAATTTCCCACATTTTCACTACCCCCTCCACTTATAATCCAATCAACTACAGTTGAGCCAAAAGAGATGCCCGAGTGAAATGTTAATTAGGCTTTGCCACGGGGAATTTGACAGTTGTCTTTGTGGTTATTGGCAAGCGAAAACTGTTTGAATATCTGGGTAATTTGAAATCGAATCTTAAATTGGGGAATTCATGCGCCCACTTTATGGTTTATTTAAGCATGCAGAGAAGGTTTACCTCACACAAATGAATAGTGTAATTAGTTTATTAATAAAAATAATTTTTTATAATTTTAATTTTCTCATTAATAAATAATTCCCCATCATTTCTCTCTTTCTGCTAACAGGCGGTCGCAAGCTGTTTGGGGGCTACCGCATCACACCGAAGCACTGCCGTGCCACCAAGACGCTGCCCAGCTCGGATCCACGGGCCAATGGACCCACGATCTGCATGTTCAACCACGAGTGCGCCCAACGGGGTGGCGAGGTGGTGGGCGCCTGCATGGACGGCTTCCTCTTCGGCGCCTGCTGCCAGATCCCGCCCACCCACGAGTTGGCCAGCACGCTGATAAACGAGGCGCAGAACGCATACTTCCAGCAGCACCAGCAGCAGACGAAGCTCCAGCAGTCGGCAGCCCAATCCTCGTTCGAGAACTACGGCGAACAGCAGCAGTCACTGAGTGAGGAGCAGGGGGCACAGCAGCCTGCGCAGAGCATATACGATCAGCAGAACCTGGACAAAGTTTACCAGCAGCTGGGCAGCAGCAGTAGCATCAGTCCACCCAGCGGCGCCTACGGAGATGAGCCGCAGCAGCTGGAATATCAGCCGGAGTCGGAGCAACCCGTAAGGGATGAGAATGCGTATCCCACCAGCAGTTCGTCCACCGAGACCACTCAGTCGCAGTCCTCCTCCGCCAGTGTGGAATTCGAACAGGAGCCCTCCCAACCAGCAGTTGCCTCCAACGAGCAGACCACTCAGAAGATCAACAAGCAACCCGTCCAGCCACCCAACTTCCACGTTCACAAGCACTCCGTGACCATCAACTCACCGTCGTCGCCTCCTCAAAACGATGACTTCGTGATGCAGGTGCTAAGCACCTTGCCACCTGAGCATGCCGATGACCATCATATTGTCTTCACTACAGAGGTGCCCACCAAAATTGCTAGTGGCTTGCAGGATCAAACGAGCTCTGAGTCCAACTCCTTCGAAGAGGTGTCTTCAACGCCAGCAGCCACCCAAAAACCCAAACCCAAGCCAACTCAAAAGCCCACTCAAAAGCCCACTCAAAAGCCCACTCAGAAGGCCACGCAGAAACCCACTCCAAAACCCACACAGAAAGCCAAGCCGAAACCAGTTCCCCAACTGGCGGAGACCATGAAGCGACCTATCCAACAGAAGCCACTGCAGGTGGCGAAACCTAAGCCAAGCTCCAAGCCTGCCCAGTCGACGAACAACCACCACCACAACCACTTAATCCTGGACGGTGGTGAGTTCACGCACAGTGATATTACCCACCCCGGAGCAGATGCAGATCTCGTGGAGGATCTGCAATTCTCCACAGGCTATGGACCCCAACCCGTGTACGCGGAACCACCGAAGCAACAACAGCAACCGGCGGAGCAGAGCTACATTTCATCCAGCACTAGTGCCAAACGCCCAACGACCGTTCATAACAGTCCCACCACTGTTTCCTCGATTACCACCCACGTGGACTCCATCGAGTCCATCATCCTGCAGCTGAACAACACCAGTCATGGTCCCAGCTATAATGTCGTGAGCCAGCAGACCCCATCATATGGATACCCTGGAGAAGCGGTGGTTCAGACTGAGGCAGCAACCCAAAATCCAACCTTCTACCAGGAGAACGAGGCGGAGAAGGTCCAGGAGTCGGACTCGCAGTCTGACTACGGTTACACCACCACAGTTAACTACGAGTCTTCCTACGACAAAGTTTCAGATGAGCAGGATGCCTCTGCTGCTCAAAGTCAGTCTGCTGAGATGCCCACCGCTCGGCCTGGATACGGAGAAGATGTGTCCGCTGTGCTGGAGGACCACACGATGCCGGCCAATGGTTACCACGATGCTGAGGCTCCAGTTGCTCCACAGACTTCCGAGTTCAACAAGATGCCAGTGATGGGCATTGCCTATCCAGTGGATATGTCCTATATGGAGGAGGAGGGAAATCTGCCGGCAACTGCACCTGGCTATGGCCAGCAAGTAAGCAGTGACTCCTATGAGGCAAGCACTGAATCCACCTACCAGAAGCTGTCCACAGTCCAAACGGAAGAGCCACAGCCACTGCCAGCTTACATGCGTCCCACAACCAATGCCAATAAGCAAAATCGCCCAGTGGCCTCTTACATTGGGATGGTGACAATGCAGAACTATAG
Organism: Drosophila santomea; assembly: GCF_016746245.2. NCBI lineage: Eukaryota > Metazoa > Arthropoda > Insecta > Diptera > Drosophilidae > Drosophila > Drosophila santomea. Next base: position 17,738,597 of record NC_053016.2, on the reverse strand, counting down.
CCCACAGCCAGGAAATGGTGACTACCAGGCCCAGGTTCCCCCCGAAGTGTCCGTGTCCTCGCACACCACCAAAGTTCAGGAGCACGTGGATGAGACCTCCAATGGCTATCAGCAATCAGAGACAACTGCCGGCTACATTTCCCCACCAACTGCTGTGCCCGCGCCAGCACAGCGGCCTCAGTACGACGCCGTGCAAGCTGATGCTTCCTCGGAGCGACCTGTCCTGGTGACGGCCAGTCCCAGGCCCCGACCCAAGCCCAGTACCAAGCGACCTGCCGTAAAGAGGCCCATCAGCGGTGAGAACACCAAGAAGAAACCTCAGCCACAGCCAAGTTCTGGTGCCTACAACCAGGAGAAGATTAGCGAACAAAGCACCAAAAAACCCGGGTCCAGTGGATACGATCAGGTGCCCGAGTCGCCCATCACACACATTCAGATCAAGAAGCCGTCGGCAACTCATCACAAGGAACAAGAACAGACTGGGTACCCCAGACCAGCCAGTCCTGCGGGATACGAACAGACAACTGCCGCTGCTCCTGCGCCAGCTGCTCCTTCTCTGAACTACGACAAGCCGGATGCCCCAACCAGCCAGTACGAGCAGCCCTCTGCTCCGTCTGCTAGTTACGATCAGTTGGCGCCCATGCCGTCTCTAAACTACAACGAGCAGCATGCAAGCTCACCAGGAAGGAAGCCCTCAACGGCCAAGCCCATTTCCACCAGCTATGTGACCGGACCCAGTACCCCACGACCCCCCGCCACCGTCGACTACCACTACGACAATGTGCCCCCACTGTTCATGGCGGACGACAAGCTAGACGCCTTTATCCAGAGCACGGCGGAGAACATTGTCGGATCGACCCCGGGCAACTACCAGCCTCCGCTGGTGGCTACCGCATCGACGCCCGCCTACGCCCATAGACCAACCAGCAGTGGTAGCTATGGCCATAAGAAGCCTGGTTTCGTTCAGATTAATGGAACACCAAAGCCCCCCAGACCGACGGTGCTCATTACTCCCAAGCCCACTACCATAAATCTAGTGACTTACAGCTCTTTAAGCGACGATAACAACAAGCTGGCCTCCAGCACGAGTTCCTATGTGACCGGAAGACCAGGAGCACAGGGAGTAAGTTCTAACGACTTCGAAGATCCTGGATACTTTGGCAGTAGCCCCGTCCATGTGGCCTTCACGCAATCCACCACGGAGACCGTCTATGCAGTGCCCTCCGATGACAAACCAGCATTCCCTGGATACTTCGGACCGACGCCCTCGTATCCCGCCTTCTCAGTTCCTGGCGAGAAAGTGGGCCAGAATGTGATGGAGGAGACCTACACCTCGCCCAATGACTTCGTCAACTTCCCGCCGGTGAGGAACCCCAATCTGAACATGTCGGCTGCCTCCAGCGCAGTGACCAGCGATCTCGACCTCTCCACCCCCGCCTTTGTGGAGGACGTTGTGCTCAAGGACAAGATGCACACTTTGGTTCACAAGTTGGTGGCCTCACTGCAGGGTAACTTTGAGGCCCTGGCCGATATGATCGAAGAGCCTGGAAGTAACAAGACCGTGGCCACCTACCAGGCCGGAGCAGGTGGAACTGCGAAGCCTGTGAGAGTGGTAACCACACGGAAGCCTGTCAGGACAGCCACCACAGCCAAGCCCAAGGTAACCACAAAGAAACCAGTGTCCCGGGTCACGACCAAGCCTCCTAACAAGAAGACCTCCGCGGTCAGCACCACCACTCGCAAGCCCGCGACGCGCCGCACCACCGTTGCCGCCAAGGTAACCACCACCACTCGGAGACCGGCGACGAAGAAGCCAACGCGTCGGGTAAGCAGCACCGTGAAGACCACGACCATAAGTTCGGCCAGGCCGGCGGACGACGAGATCGTGGACGAGGAGGACGAAGAGGACGTTAACCCGAATCCCAGCGACAACGAGATTGACCAGGGAGCTACCTTGAGCTCGTACGGCGGAGCCAATGGTCGGAAGATTCGTAAGTGTGGACTGAATGTAGCATGGACTAGCATGGACCCGAAACAACTGTCTTTCTCTCTCTATTTCTTGTTCTCTCACCTGCCCTTCACCTGTTCCTAACCGCTCACGCATCTAACCCACCGTTTTCCTAACCCTAATCCTCCATTGCATTTCCGATTTATCCTAAAATATAGCACGTCGCAAGCACAAGCGGCGTAATCAGAAGACCACTTAGACCGCCCCCAAAAAAGAAACCCCCTCCTAGCTCTAGTGCCCCTCTCCACTCCCCCTCCATTCAATTGTCCCACCAGTTCTATGCTTCCCCAACTCTCAGACTCGACTTCTCGAACACTCCCCACTCCTAACCTCGCATTTCACTCCCCATCAACAGAGTGCGGCGTGCGGCCCCATGTCAAGTCCGGCCGCATTGTCGGCGGCAAGGGCTCCACCTTCGGCGCCTACCCCTGGCAGGTTCTCGTCCGGGAGTCCACCTGGCTGGGCCTGTTCACCAAGAACAAGTGCGGCGGCGTCCTAATCACCAGCCGCTACGTCATCACCGCCGCCCATTGTCAGCCCGGGTAAGCTATTACTTAAACTTACGGTTTAGATGGGCATAGTTCAGGGATTTGATTTCAATCCTCCCCAGATTCCTCGCTTCTCTGGTGGCTGTTATGGGTGAGTTTGACATTTCCGGCGACCTGGAGAGCAAGCGTTCAGTGACCAAGAACGTCAAGCGCGTCATTGTCCACCGGCAGTACGATCCGGCCACGTTCGAAAACGACCTGGCCCTGCTCGAACTGGACAGTCCAGTGCAATTCGATACCCATATAGGTAAGTGTTCCGATCTAAGGAAAATATGTACATTTCAATATGAATGGCCTCGATTAAAGACCATGTGAAAATCTATTAATTTTAGTTAAGCTAAATTAGAAGCCAAATTCGTTTATTATATCTATATAAATATATTGTTTTAGTCACTTTGTTAAAGGGTATTCTATTCTTCTTTTCGACTACAGTGCCCATTTGCATGCCCAATGATGTGGCGGACTTCACTGGACGCATGGCGACCGTGACCGGATGGGGACGCCTTAAGTACGGAGGTGGAGTGCCATCTGTTCTCCAGGAGGTGCAGGTAAGCAGTCAGCGGACAGAGTGTCCTTTGAAATGTGAACTGACCCGGGGCTAATTTAAATTAGGTGCCGATTATCGAGAACAGCGTTTGCCAGGAGATGTTCCACACTGCTGGACACAACAAGAAGATTCTCACCTCCTTCCTGTGCGCCGGCTATGCCAATGGACAGAAGGATTCCTGCGAGGTGAGTTCAAAGCCATCCCTGCTCCAGAAAATGTACCCTAATCCGTCTCATTCTCCGACAGGGTGACAGTGGCGGACCGCTGGTGCTGCAACGACCGGATGGACGCTACGAGTTGGCCGGAACCGTCTCGCACGGCATCAAGTGTGCGGCGCCGTATCTGCCAGGTGTCTATATGCGCACCACCTTTTACAAGCCGTGGCTGCGCAGCATAACGGGCGTAAAATAGGCAGTTTCTCTAGAGTTTCCATGGTCTCCCCATCCCAGAGATGGCCAACGCCAACTAGCTGCTGAGGCAGGAGCACCAAGTGTAAATAGAACGTAGAGTTTTAAGAGTCGCGGTTAGGAGCGTGCGAAAGTTGGCTCATCTTCTGCGACGTCGCATTTTCGGACCCCTTCCTCAAACCCCCTCCATGCTACCATCATTTCATTAGCTTAATTGAAAATCAACTGCAGCACCTTCAAACGAAATTCGCCGGGGATTTCCACATTCCGAGAATGCGATATTTCGCTTGGCCAGGCTGCAGATTCCGTTTTTTTGAGTACGCGTGCCTAACACTTGTAGAGTCTGAATGAGAATTACGCTGATTGCAAACCGTAGGCCTAAGACATATTTATTCTAGTTCTAAGCCTATTTATTTGACTATTTATTTATTTATGTGACGTGACGTCGAGAAGCGCGGCGATTTGTGCGTTTGATTCAACTAAAAAAATTGTTATCTTCATAGGCAAATTGTTGTTATGTTCAAATGAGAGCGAGAGCAAATGTTTTTAGTTCAATTGAATTTACTAATTTATCGGTTTATATTATTAATTCTTTTAAATGAATATGTTAACTGTTAAGTGAACGAACAAATCGAAAAGAGATCGAAATAAACGACATACACTTTAGTAAAACCAATCAAAGAACTTGTGTTTTCCTAGCTTTTACTTCAGAATGCTTCCCGGTAGTTGGCTTTGAATGTAACTGAAGGGGAACATTTTATGTCAGTATTTCAGCTTCACAAAGCTGAAATTCCAGACACAAACTGACGCGTAGCCTTCTTGCAATTTTCGCCACAGAAGCTCCCTTTCCTTCTTTAAAAAGTCCTTGCTTTTCCCATTTTGAATATTGAATGTGGTTGCGCCAAGGCGCTTCTGCTTCAGCTTCCCCAATCGCCAATTCTGCTGCTACACAGAACCAAAAGTCAACCGTCTTAGCCAGAAGCCTTTGCCTCTGCTCTTAGTTTCTCTATTTAAGGTTTAATCAGGCAGAAAGGTAGGAATTTTCCCAGTTCAAAAACCTAATGGAATTGGAAATACATTTATTTCATAATTTCAATCTTAAATTCATCGTTTAAAGTTGAATCTTTATATTTGAGCAATAACTTCTAGTCGTTGCTTAAATTCATAACGCAGAGCTTAATCTAATTACTTTGTTTAAATAATAATACTAAAATAATAATAAAAAAAATAATATAACGGCCTTGTGCAATAACTTCTATTCTAATTAAAATTAAAAACCAAATTTAAAGAAATTTATCATTTAATGCAGATCCCGCTAATATCGCAAAGCACTAAACATTATTTATTGACAAACAAACGCAAATTAATTATATGAAGTACACAAGTGCAACGCTATTTCCATTACGCGTGGCTAATCGAACATTCAGAGAGAAGAGTGAGTGGCATGAGCATACAACTTTCATTTTCCTGATGCAAGGAATGTCCTGGAGGGCAGACTCTTTTTATCTCGTTGGGGAAAGCGAATTGCGTGTTTTCCATTTAACAGATTTGCCTGCAGGACAGCCACTCAGAATCAAGGATCCCATTTTGGTAACAAGAGGAGGCTCATTAATTTAGTACCGCTGCCACAAATCACAGTGACGTCATGGCCAAAACACCCGTAGCCACAACTCAAAATAATGCACATACACACACATAGACTCCATTAAATCTGAATCCTAGGAGCTTTGACTGCGCCACAAGCACACTTAATTCATAAAAATCCAACAAAAAGCTTCGCAGCCCAAAAGCTCCATGGCGGCAGCAAGCCGACAGGTGTTGTTTAAGCCAAGTCAGACATTCAGTAGCCGACAGGACGCCCAACCAGCAGGTATGTTGTGCGCCACAAGGACCGTTTCCCCCACCCGTTCGCGTTCGGCGAAAGTGAAAGTGAAAAATGACACGTGTATTGGTATAACCAATCCATCCTGCTCACGGATGGGTGCAGGACCACCATGCATCTGCACTTTAAGTGCATTTGCGGGCGTGTCGCAGTCAACTCCGGAAAATCGGGGTCTTATTTTCAACCGCGAACCGCTTTCTCACACTTTAATGTGGGTCGAGCGTAGATGAAATTCCTGGTTGAGTTCAGGCTAAGGCGTGAAATAGGATATGCCATTAAAAGGTATTCCATTACCGGCACGGTGCGTTATTTAGAGCTAATTCGACTGGGATTTTATCCACTCCGTTTGAACCTTTTACTCTAGTAAGGCGTAAAATGGTGCTTTGATGAGTTGAATCGCTTTCCACTTAGTATAACCTTTATTGCTTTTTTACGCTTGCTTAAGCAGGTATAATTAATGTTAATTCATTTGTAAATTTGTAACTGTAAAAGAAGAACTTATCGCCAAACCTTTCAAGTGGGAAAATGCAATTAGAGACATATTTAGAAATGGTTATAGAAGTCACGTCGCTAGCACGAGCACTTTGGTAAATTAAGGAAGGAAAGACACATGGATCAATTCTAATTTCCCTAACGGGTGACCAAAGCACGCCCTTTTTGGGCTGAAACGCAATTAGTCAAGATTTGATAACAGACTAATTACTGTCCTCGGCTACAAAAAGGTCAAAAATGCTTGTCGACAAAACCGAGAACTGGGACGACAGAAACATTGAGAAGCCGCGTCCAGTGAAAGTGTGAGAAAGTAATTAAAAAATTCTAAAGGAGAATCAAAAAGGGACTCAGTCAAGTACACTCGCCCGAACCGCGGCAATCCCACATTCATGAAATTGCACACCCACGCCGGAAAATGTTTTTCCTGGCTTTTAGTGAACCTACAGCCTTTCACCCTCTAACTTATTAATGGAGTGCTAACAACTGTTGCCTATCGACCGTTTAAGAGATGTCTAAATCAAGCCACAGTCGGCCATGACTCTGGGCAATACCACAAAGTGTCACCCAAAGAAATAGGCAACGATATATGACAATCTAGCTCGATTCTACTTAGGGCCAGTAATACTATTGGCATTGCTATTTTAGTTGAGGGACGAACACTTTCCACTAAGTTGACGTAGTGCGCATAACATCACCCACATTAGAAGTTATTTAAAAGTTGTTTTAGACTGTAAATTCATTTGCCAGCAGCTTTTGCATAAATTGTTTTAATTACTTTTCCTAGGGGAAGCCATCACGAAACTGAATACAATTAACATCACTATTAAAAGGAAGTTAAAATTCACTTTGAGTTTTCGTGTTCTTCCAGGCAGGCTTAACTTTCATGTATTATAATTTCTTTTTTAACGTGTGAATATGAATCTCCTTTAATAAAGTTGGGAGAAATCCGTAGCTCTGAGTAAAACAACATTTTTATTTCGTTTAATATTTAAATATTCCAAAAATTGTTTTTGGTATAAATGAAAATATAAATTTTGCCTAATTTGGTTGATGCTGTATTTATAATATGCAACAATACCCAAATTTAATGTATGAACTGTTACCCACCGACATGTGCCTTTTCGAATTTATATATAAGACTTTCCTCGGGTAATAAAATGGAGCCACGAGAGCGAACCAAGTCGGAGAATACATAAATTAAGGCACAGCCGGTAATAACACTAAAAGTAAGCTGACAATTTTAATGAGCTGCCCGACGGGAACATTGCCGGGAAACGTTAATAGAACCGCTGATGCGACTCCTCGCTGGAAGACAGCGATTTATAGGCCGCGAGTTCCACTCGAGCTCATGAACACGGAAGTTTGCTCGTCCCGGAGGGCAGCAATCGATTCCCTTCCAGGCATAAGTTTAACTTAAGCGTGTACTTGCTTTTCGTTTTCACAGTTCACCGGCAGAAGGCGAGCGGCCATAGAAACGGTCTTTCCACTAGTAATGATCTACTAACGTGGCCACCATGAGCATTTTTCCGAGGTGGGCAGCCATGCTGCTGCTCCTGGGCCTGGCCCACCAGCTGGACCCCTCGCTCGCCGCGTCCACATCCCCGTTCGCATCTGGAAACGCCTGGCAGCGTGCCCTCTTCGGCCGGGACTCGCGCAACCTGATGCACCGCAGAGCCCCGTTTTCCGGCTCCGCGGATCTACGCCTCGACGACTACCTGGGCCTCTATGGCGCTGCCGAGCAGGAACAGCACCAGCCGCTGTCTCCATCGCAGCAGGTGAGTGCGGGAGTGTGGGTGGTGGCTGTGATTGCAAGTAGTTGCAGGGCGGAACTACAGAGTATATGACTACTAAAGAAGATTGACAGGCAAAGCACGAAAAATTTTAAAAGGAACATTGAAAATGTTTAGCTAAATTCAATTGAAAGATCCATTTCAGCAAAGATGGTGCTTCAAATATTTTTTTGGAATTTATTAAGATTTCTTGGTGGTAATAGGGTGTATATTAAGCTCCTTAAAAGTCACTGCGAATAATTCTTTGTCGCATTTTAACAGTATAGTGTTTAAGCCTTAGTTTTATTCCCAGGAACTTCACGTATTAATTTCGTACAGGGACTGCTCACAACAAACACAAACAAAAATGCTACAGTCGAGTTCCTCGACTATCAGATACCCCTTTCTCAGGTAGTGGATATGCGAACGAGATATGTCATCATTTTCTGAAATATTGGTAGAAATTGGGGGAAAAAATAATAAAAAAAAGAAAACAATTAAAAATTTGGACATGTTAGTTTTGTTGGAGTGGGCGTGGCCAAAGGGAGGTACAAGATATATAACAAAATATAAATAATTTAAAATCATTTTTTTATAGTGGTGGCGTGGGAGTGGGCGTTTAAAAAAGTTTTTAGAAAATCGATAGAAATTTACAAGCCAAATACAAAACAAGAGAGGACGCTATAGTCTAGTTCCCCGCCGATCTGATACCCATTACTCAGCTAGTAGAAGGGCGAAGTAGAAATTTCCACACTGACAGTTTTTGGCGGTTTGTGGGCGTTAGAATGGGCGTTTCAAAAGATTTTTGGCAAATCGAGAAGCAATTTACAAGGCTAACAAAAATGTTGAAAAATATCAGAACTGTTTTGGGCAGTTTGTGAGCGTTCGAGTGGGCGTGGCAACATTTGTAAAAAAAACTTGCGCTCCGTATGTTTCTTTGGAAGCTGCAAGCTTAGTCTCATCATTCTAGCTTATATACTTCCTGAGATCGAGGCGCTCATACGGACTGGCGGACAGACGGACGGACATGGCCAGTTGGAATCGGCTATTGATCCTGATCAAGAATATATATACACTATATGGTCGGAAACACTTCCTTCTGTCTATTATATACATATTAAACTAGTATACCCTTTTACTCTTGTACTTTCTTGTACGAATTCCAAAACTATCTTTTAAGCAAACAAAATATTCATGCTTTATAAGCATTTATAAGCATTTTATTCATGCAAATAAAATGCTGTCTTGTAAAAGTGTTACGGATATTTGCGTATACAATATCTACCAAAAAAAGATTCCTGCCTAATACAGCTAAGCGCCAAACTCAATAAAAATGGCACCACTCGAACTTAGTTTAAAACGTGAACGTTGTTTTGGAATGCCACAAATACCCGAAAGCGTCTGGCGCAGTGTTTTGCAGCAATTTGAAATTGGAACCTTGTTGCTTGTATGGTTTTATTGGCCCCCTGACACACTGGTTTCAATCACCGGAAATTTCCGAGTTCACGTTGAAACTCAAATTAATTACCACGCCACGAGTGGCAGCGCTATTGATAAACAACTGCAGCACCGCAGTAAGGGGAAATATAGCGCATACGCACCGTACGCCCAACAAAAGCCGCACTAATTGCCACCGCATTCGACCTTCTCCATAGATGCGCCCACAGACCGAAGTTTACGGAATTGTAGAGCCGCTGATTGAGGACACGCCCTGCGCCGACCGCCCCTGCCTCCTCAACGACGATTGCTGTCCTTCCGGAGTATGCGTCAGCACATACGGTGGTAAGTTGGTCCAACTGCACTTGGTCCTCCGTGATCCAACCCACGCATTTACACGTTACTAGGTTAATACTGTACCGAGGAAATTAAAAGAATATTTAATTTACGCGAGCTAAACATTGATAACATTGTTATCGTTCATTTCGACTTGGCTCTACAGGGAAGGCTTCCTTCTACCTGTGGCACTCTTTTCATAGATGGATTTATTTTAACAACTAATGCTATTCCACCATATATAACAACAATTTTACTCAACAATTACCCCAATTCTGACATATTTTAAAGCAAATTAAATCGAAATTCTTTGTCTTGACCGCAATCTTTTTGCAGAAGGCAAATGCGTATATGTGTTTGGCCGTCAGCGGGATCTGTGCCAGGGACATGCGGACTGTCCGCAGGGCAGCTCCTGCATGCTGGTCCCCCAGGAGGGAGTGTGGCGGTGTGAGCCGAGTGTGGAGTCCGGAGGGTCCTCATCGCTGCTGGAGGGCATATTCGGACCGAAGGAGAGGCAACCGCTGGGCAGCGAGTGCAGCAGCAGCAGCGACTGCCAGGTGATCAAGTAAGTTCGAATAGCGCTGGTTATCCAACTTAGGTCTAAGTGTTCCACTTTCCAGCGGAATGTGCTGTCAGCAGCAGCGTTTGCACCACCGGGCAGCCATCAAGCTGAGCTGTGGCTACTTTCGCGATGCCTTTGACTGTGTGGATATGGTCGGAGCAGAGGTAAGATGATTGTGCATTTAAAATATACATTGTTATATTATATTCTTACGAGTATGCAGCATCGCCGGAACTGAAGATCACAGTTCTCAGGTAGCAAAGCTCAGGAAACCCAAAAGAAGAAGTCTAACAGAAAATGAATCGGATAACTGATTGAGTAAGAACTACTTCAATATTCAAGCATATCGAAATGTTAAACGAATACATATCAAGGTCAAATGGCTATAGCCTAATTTGTATTTCTATAATCTGCATATAAATATTTGCTATTACTCCAACGATCTTAGACATCTAGATGTGTTTTTAGTAGACTCCAAAAATACTGACTGAGGCATTCAATGTTAATAGCAGAAAGAAGAGTATTCCAATGCAGTTACACCATACTAAAGCAACAATTAAATCGTTTCAAGTCTAAATGTAAATCAAATACAATAAAAGCATTACCAAATATCAGCACATTCAGTTAAATTTTTTTGGTAAAAATACATTCGTATTTAAATGATGAAGATAATGGTAAGTAAGCGAATTTATTCTTGGGCCAATTATATTTTAGACTCTTAAATATAATATATTAGTTTGAGTTGTAACAAGTTATGCAACAAAGTTTTCATAAAACAAAAACACGACTATGTGCACTTACACAACTAGTGACGAGCGCACCCTAAATAAATACTGGTGATGTCAAATTGTGTCGAAAGCACCAAGTCCGATAACCCAAAACATACCTAAATATAAAATAAATTGTATATGCTTGCCAAAACCAACTTAATAAACTATTAATTGGAAATACGACAGAAAACAGTGAACAAAAACAACAGGAAATTCGTTTACAAATATTTTCGGTTGTTTTTATTTTTGTAATTTTATTTAAAGTGCCAGTAAAAACGCAGCTTAAAGCTAAAAGTTAGACTCTGTTTACACATTCAACGCTTTTGTTTTTAACATTACACCCAAGTAAATCATTCCTCCTTTCTTTCTCTAACTCTCTGACATTCTATATATCTCTCATGATCCAATCCATTTACGATTAATACACATTACAAATGCTTTCGCCCCTAACTTTATGGCTGAGACACTTTTCGCTTACTTGAGCCTAACATAAATCGCACAAAGTGCATCGTTAAATTAAATCGTTCTTGAATTTTTGAATATTTCGAACCAAAAGTATGTTTGGCCAGCAAAATAGGATTTATTTTTAAAATTAATTTTTATATGTTTTTGCGCATGTTCAAGTCTCTTGTTGATTTTATGTTCTTCGGTTTAAATTGAATCCTTAAACTCACTTTTTTTTAAAGTTGTTTTTGGTTTGGATCAGGGACTAAGGTTGTGGGGTTTAGGAAGTGCCCCCTTTGGAGGGTGTATTGGGAGTTAGTCTTAAGAACAACTTTCGGCTTAAACTTAGCTTGGAACAGCCAAACAAATATCAAGTCCGATCTTTTTTGAAACATGTCTCGTTTTTTGTTTGACTTGCGTGTACAGAATGCACATAATATGTACAGATTTTACACTTACAGGAATAGTTTCAAAACCTAAGTATACGTACGCGAATATAGCTATAAATTTAGTTTAGATTTTCCAAAGAAATCGATTGTGTTCGTACAGGATGTGATTAACTTCAGAAAGCTTAAATTAAAATAGGAAAGCAAATTTCGCAGACCGAAAAAATAACAATATAAAGGTACTATTAAATTATAACCCTAATTACAATCTTGCTCGTACAAACTCTTACTCTTAGCTTAAATGTTAATTAATGTTTACTTTAATCTCTCAGCTGGCGTGTATTGATGGGCAAAGGAAACATGGTTGAAACTACTATTGCATTCTGGTAATGGACTGTGTTTATATTTATACATTAGTAATGGACTCGTTTAGCTTTATGGCATTTGATGTGAGATTTAATTGATTTATGATATTAAACATATTGTATTACCCGGAACTAAATTAGTGGGTTAGGTTTGACCACGAAACATTTAGTTCCATACAATTTATAATAGAAGAGAATATAGTATACCATACAAATTTATAGTTTTGTTTACTTATTTATGGCTACAATAAAATAGGAAGAGCAAGCTTTGGTTTTAAAACAACAAGAAACAGGGGTTATTAAGGGATAGGTTGATAGGCAACATGAACGTATATGAAATAACAAAAATAATAAGAATGCGTGAAGATGCAACCAATTTTTGTTATTTGCCAGGGTCGAGAGTTTTGGTGTAGACCTTTTAAAATAATTTAAACATAAGATTACAAAGAGAAGCGCCTTCAGCAATATGGAAACATACTTATGGGAGAAGTGTAGTGCTTATTAAGTTTTAGAGGCACAGCAGCAGCAAAAGCGATGTGGGCATGGCAAGCTGTTTGTGAGCAGACGGCGCGCACAAATCGTTTGATTCTTTTCATTTTATTTTTACGTTACGATTTCCTGAGTTTATCGACTTTATCTGTTGGTTAGTGTCTAAAAGAGTTATCTTCCTTGCTGATGATCTGATGTGGCTGGTTTTGTATATTTTCTTGCAGGCAAAAAATTGTCTGCGGTTTAAATCTGTTTTCTCACTGCTTTCCACTGCTGCTCAGTCTTGACATAGTCTTACTGTTTTGTTTTCGTTATGTATTTATCGTTTTGTTTGCTGGCATATCTTGCTTGCAAACAGGATTTATAAAAAATATATATTGTATATAATGTGTTATTTGGTTGGTTATAACTAGGCCCTAATTGGTAGATCTAATGGCAGTGCGGCAGTTTTTTTGGCGCGCCGCCTTGATCACTCTGCCCGGAAATAAGCAAATCTCGGCGAAAATTTCAACGAAGGTTATGTACAATAGTTGAGGATGGTGTAACACAAAACTTAAACGAGCTCGTTCTGAACGGAAACAAAGCAAAGAATTGGAAACTTTAAGGATGAGTTAGCACATAATATTTACAACTTTTTTGTGTTTAATTTCTTAACGGGTTTCTGGAACTGCTTCGTAAGCGCTGCCAGGACATTTAAGGTAACGCGGGGCCAGGTTACAGGTTACTACTACTTGTCTGCCCCCGATCCCACGGGGCGCGACACGAGGACTACTCGTAAAACTGAAGCCACAATCAGTTTTTGACCTTGTCCTCCACACTGATGCTAGCAAGTGTCTTTTTGATGCGAAGCGCTGTTAATCGGGCCACAGGATTTGGATACCAGCACTCCTTCATCACCTTGGCCATATTGTGAAGCACATCGGAAGCATGCCAGCGGTTTGGAATGTTTGGCCGGCATTTCTCAATGCAAACCACCTTTAGAGAAATTATGAAATTATGTTAGTTATTACCAGTCCACATACGTTGTGCCCACGAAAGACTCACTTTCTTCATCTCTTCAATGCTAGGGTCTGGCTGAACAACGTCGTAATACGGTAATTGATACTCATCGTATATCATTCCCATGTTGCAGCGACGTGCAATCTCCCAGAGGATCAGTCCAAAAGCGTACACATCCGCCCTCTTGTACGAGTCAAAGTGCTGATCATTCATACTCTCGTCCAGGACCTCGGGCGCCATATAGCGCTTAGTACCGACGCGATGAGTGGAAGGTATGTCCACAGAGTCATTTTTCTCCACATGGCGCACGGCCAGACCCAAATCCCCAATAGCACAACTAAGATTTGATTTAACCAGTATGTTTTTCGATTTGAGATCACGATGGGCGATGGCGGGCTTGCCGCGAGTGCCCACAATGTCCATATGGAGATGCGCCAGACCAGTGGCAATACTCAGCGACATGTTCAGCATGGTATTGGTGTCCACCGGGTGCGTGGTTAAGTAGTCGAAAAGCGATCCGTTCTCATGGTAGTCGGTTACCAGCCAAAGTTGTGTCCAAGTTCCGTTGTCTGAAAGGAGCATGTTTAGAAAGGTTTTCAATTGGAAAAAAGGCCTAAAATCTCACCCTTGTTGTCTGCAGCTATAAATCCCAAAATATTTTCGTGCCGGAGCATTACCGTCTGATAGATTTCCGCCTCACGAAACCAGGAGCACTCTTCGCGACTGGAAAAGATCTTGACCGCCACGTTTTCGCCTCGCCAGCGTCCACGCCAGACCTCGCCGAAACGTCCCTTTCCGATAACATGGCACAACTGCACCTGCCGGGCAATCGAGCGCTGCACTAGCAGAGGAAGACCAGCTGAAAGAGAAGTACAAATTAGGCCAAGATGCAGAAGGGAACTCGCCCCCCATGGAACTCACCCGAACCCGAACCAGAGGTGGTCATCTCAATGATGTCCTGTATGGTTGTATTACCATTCAATATTGGATCGTACACCGAATCCTCCTTGGCAAACGGCCTTCCGCTGGCCAATCGCTTGCGACGCTGGCAATAATACCACGTACTAGTGCCCGTGAAGCAAATGAAGAGGGTGGCCCCGAGGATGATAGCCACAAACTCCCAGCTGGTTAGTCTATGTGGCACATAATCTGGACAAAACCCACAAAGGCATTAATTATTAAGGATAGCCGCATTACGCTCCATGTAAATGTGATCGAATTAATGGAAAATAAATTCAAATAAAATGCAGTGTTAGTCAATCAATCGAGAGTGACATGCAGGAGGCCGTTAACAAAAAGATGTGCGTGATAACATTAAGAAATAGGGTGCAAGACGAGTTAAAACAAATTCCAGCCCAAAAGCTAATTCCAAACAGGATAAGCGGTTAATAATACTTAAGTGTAATAAATTATTTACAAAAACATCACTAACCTGCGTGTGCATATTTCGAGTTATTTACAAACCCTCGCATTCAATTCAGCTTACAAACTACTTAATAAATACAATAACGTATTAAACAAAAAACTAACTTTGCGGCTGCTCACAAAAATGGAAGCAAACCAAATCCAAGCCCGAGTCCCAAACGAAATGTTCCGCAGACTAATCCATACACACATACCAACCTCCCACTGAACAAACACAAAAGTGCAATGGAAATGGGCGAACAACTGCGAAAAACTATATGATTAAATGAACCTCTTAGACGACTGAATTACCCTATCTGAAGTTAGTTCAGCACATATAAAAAATAACCTTAGTCAGCATGATTTCACCAGGTGTTCTTACATTTACTATCAATTCCATTTGGTTTTATAGACTATAATGTTGAATTTAAAGCTCAGAATCAAAGTTCAAGAATGTACGGCTTCATAAAAAACCTTGTTAAAGTCTATAGTTTCATTTTTAAACACTAGATAGACTAATGGAACTTTTGCTAGGGTAAAAAGTATGAAGAGCCGTAGACTGCGGCCATTAATGAATGAAATGAAAAAACCTTAACTGCGACTTGCAGTTGCAACTGCAGCTCTGAAAGCGGCATTGCACATGAATGAAACGGAGCAGACACACAGATACACACACTAACACCGGCACAGACACTTGGGGGTGGGAAGAGGAAGAAGTGGACTAATGGAGGAGGTGAGCAAGGCCGTCGTCTGCAAGGGCTTCTTGAAACTCCTCCCCCTTCTCCACATGCTCTGCTCCTGCTCCTCTTTATCCTGGTGGGCGGTTGTGCGGTTGGCGCTGTCGCTTCGGACGGCCCTTGAGACGGCCTTGTTGTTGCTTGTAAATGCCTTCCTTACTGCCTCCTGTTCCAAATGCGTTTTAACAAGTCAATACGATAAAGACGCAAAGGTCAGATCAGCAGACAAAACCCACAGAACTGTGCGGCACAAACTCAGTTGACAGGTGAAAGGTGGCGGCCAATACAAAGGGTATGGGTTGAGGGGGGTCAAGCGGTGGGCCAGCAGACAAGACAACAATGTGGCCGGTGCGTATGATTCACAAGAAATGTGGCAAAGGAAGTCAATGTGTAAACAAGGACGACAAACCACAAACAACGAAACTAAACTAGAAATAAAACCCTGTTCCCAATTGGATTGTTACTTCGACTCCCATTTAAGACCACCTTTCGGTCTTTCAAAAGTCGCCTTGTTTGTTTTATCAGAGTAAAATTTGATTTTCAAGATTTTTGTAGTAGTTTATTGTTTTATTTTGTATTACTTCTTTTTTATTAGTTTAAACGTATTTTAAAAGCACATATTGCTTTCTGCGAGTTATATGCTTCTCGAAAAGCCCTCAAATAAAAATTACGAAACTAAAAAATCATTATGGCATAAAATGAAACAGGCTTCATAATACCTACTCTCCCCTCAAAGATACAAGGACGTACAAGGACGAAGACGGGGTGGGATGGGGTCGTTCGCTGGAGGCGTGAGGTACGAGGTGTGTGTTAGCCAGGTATGCTTATGCGTGTATGTGTTTCTTGTGTGAATTCAATGTGTTACAAATTTGAGTATACCAAAAAACTACGCAAATGAGGTGGTGCTATGGCATGGGCGTGGCTGCTTCGATGGCTGGTGGTGGTTGAATTGTTGGGCGGTGTTAGCGGTGCATTGCTGTTCTCACCTGGTAGGACACCACTGTAATTCTCACGCGTATTGCAAAAATCTTCGGCGCAGCACTGAGAAGAGCCTGCTTCCGAATTTAACTTGCACGAGGTAGGATCTTCAGGTGGCAACTGGTCTGTTATGCATCTACATACATAATATTTAGTTGGTTTTTGTTTTATCTACTAGGTTGCTTTAGCTTTTTAGTACTACATCTAAATTAGGTAGAAGATTAGCACTTGTTGTTCTGGTTGTTCTTGTTGTAGTTGTTGCAGTGTGCACTAGCGAAGCAGCTTTGGTTACCACTTACGAGCTAAAATTTAGCAGCAGCCCTTACTTATTTATTTTTGGTGGTAGCTCAGCCAGGAAAGGGTTGGGGTGGGGTTTTCAGCTGCAGCAGGTGGATACAATTGTGTTTTGTGTGCAAAGGCAGTAAGCGGAGTCGGTCACGGTCGTCAATATACCGGGGAACTACGGAGGGGAGCCACTGCCAGATGTGGGAGAGTTCGGGTTTACTCGTATACCAACTTATCAGCACAGTTCCGTATTTTATTTTCCCACAATTTTGGTTATTGTTAGCTTTGCAGTAGAAAATCAAGGTGAATATCGGAACCAAACCATGTATTACTAAACAATATACCAAGGAAAACAGCATATCTTATTATTGAGGCTCGGGAGACAGTTCAGGAGACACCTTCAAAAATTGGAATATTAAAAACTATAAGTCCATGGAAAACCACACATATCCCGCGAAGACGAATCGCGAGCGAAAAGGGAATGGGAGTACTCTCAGGACGAATCGAATTAGCCCCTTGAGTGGAAGCTCTGATCTCTACAAACTACAAAGATATTTTTGCATGCATAAAGATACGTGTAATTTACTAGGATAAGGTGTAGGCTGGATTCCGTATAAAATTTATGGTGTGTGTTTGTGCCACAGGGAAAAGCTGGGAGAGTAGAAAATAGTGTAAGATAAAGAAAAATAGATGTGGGAGTCCGAGAAGCAAAAAAGTGCAAAGAGGTCAAAGTAAATAATAAGCTAAAGGGAGAACTGGGTTGGTGTGCACACCTGAAGGAAAAAAGACTGAACTAAACCAAAAATTATTATTACACATTATTGAATTGTTATAATTAATCTATTAATCATATTGATGCAGTGCTAATTAGGCGCAGTGAATTAGAAAAGGAGTGCAAACTAAAGATAGAAATTGTTTTGTTGTTGGTTGTGTGTGTGTTGTTACTTGAATGCGGCTGTACCTGTTTCAAATATCCTCTTCATAATCTCATTCTTATTGCAGAAATCACTCTTACAGCAATCAATCCTATACGTATCGAACCTTTCGATACTGGTGAGGCATTCGAAGGGCTTACTCCGCTGCATATTGTACTTGACAACCATGCAACTGGGTCACCGTACAGCACAGTGTACAAATATGTGAACGAGCGGGGGTTATTCAACATGTTCGATATATTCAAGTGGAGCCGAAGGGAGGGAAGGAAATATCGGGAGATAGAAGAAAAATAACAATTAAACAAATTAGTATTGCTTGGCTTGGTTGATGGTTGCTGCTGCTGCTTCTGCTTCAGCTTCAGCTGTAGTTGTTGCTGCCTTCGGCGTGTTGCTAATTGAAGTTGCAGTCTGGTTAGTAGCAAGAAGAGTATTATAATTATATTGATTACAATGTGTATAACGCCGCTCTGGTTTTCAGCAGGTCATCATTAGTAGTGCTCTGCATTTCGGGTTATGATCATTTCAAAACTTTAACTCAACGAGCATAAAAGGGGAAAACAGTCCAAAGAACGATCAAAACTGGACAACTTGTTGTCGAACGGCGTGCGAGTGAACAGAAAAATTGTAGCAGTCAGAGAGGAGGGGTTTGAGAGCGAAACACGTGCATAAGCGCACGCACCTTCGACGGAGGTCTGCCGACCTTCCACACGATAAGTTGGCTGGTCCTTCGTCTTGGGCCACAGAAAACGGTTGCAAAAGTCGCGGTCCTTGCAGCAGGCGTGGGCGCCACTCCTACCCACTGGGCGGGTGGTGGGTCCGCCGTGCAGTCCGTCGTTGCACCAGATGGAGCGACCCGGTGGAAAAATTTGGGAGTTCTGCAGACATCTGCATTGCAGATCGATTGCGTCAGAATATTCACTCTGGCTGCTCTGAGAGGCAAGTGCTAACCTAATCAAAGGCCTGCTCCTCAGGCTCTCGGAACTCACCTGTAGCTGAAGGTGATGGTGCCATCGGCGCTCTTCTCTACAGACGTAAAACAAAAGCCGTCCGTCTCGCATATGTTGTTAGATTCCTTGCAGGTGTCACAGTGGCATTTTATCTTGTCTGCAGAACAAAAAGGTAAAATTAATATTTAGATAATTTTGCATAATACCAAAATTTGGTATTATCAGAATTTTTCAGATTTGAATCCATAAATTCCGATCCTAACCTACTAATCAACCCTACTAAGAAACAAAAAATTATTTTCGGTTAGCGTTATATCTTTATTATTTGAACGTGATCAGAACCAATTACGTCTAAAGAATTTAATGAATATTATTCATTTGTGGAAAGTTCATTGGAAAAGTTAGTTTTTAAACTAAATGGGTTCCATTTGTGCCATTTCTGTAAACCTCCGCCTTAAGAAAATGCCCTGACTCTGATTGAAGCAAATCTATCAATTAGGCGCCAGCAAAAATTAACTAATTAGAGAAATAAGAAACCCATAAATCAACCACTTGCTGATTGGCATCTCCTGACCACAAATTGGGATTTGCCATAACCATGCCCCCGGGGCACCTGGCCGGGCACACGCTCGCCCAGACAGTCACATAGACATCCACATCCACTTCTACCGCCACCGACACCGCCGAGAGCGTGATGAAACAAAAACAAAACCATTTTGCATTAACAAAGCAGACGCGGAGAAGACAAGTGCAAAGTGGAGGGCCAGACAATGCGACCAGTTTTCCCTTCCCCCTACTGCGAGAAGCCAGTGCTTAGGCCTGCTTTTTTTGCACCGACTGCAGTTGCAAGTGCGCGAGTGCAGCAAGCAAATGCATCCAGACGTGGGGGTGTCTGCTACCAGGCAGCGTTGGAGTGGGCCATGAGAGCTGTCTGGCTCAGCTCATTGACACCGGGGCTAGGTGACGTCACTATATGGAAACGCAATCGGAGGCTCAGGCGGAGACGAAGACGGCCTTTTAGAAGCGTTCAGAGTCTTTATAGTGTTACAGTCACGCGATATACACACGAAGAAATGATCCCTCTGACATCGAAAATATCGTCGACTGAATACCATTTGCAAGGAATTCTGAATTTGTTTCTTTAAATATTTAAATTAATAAACAAAAATGAAAGAGACTAATGTCTTATAGATTTGACCTAAGTCAAGGGAAATGAAACACCCATTACTCTGTTTACTCCTTTTCGGCAAAAACCGAAGTCAAGTAATTTGAAAGTAAACACCGGAACAGGACTGTAAATCAATCACTTTTTTGTTGTTCAGATAATTCGGGGTGCATTGGGCCCAGTGTGCTCTCCTTTCGTTAGGCATTCGGAACTTACTTTCTGGCTTTTTCGCGCTGGGCTGAGCAATGTAGATGGGCAGCTGGGGAGTAACTTCAGGGGCCACTGCTCCGGATGCGTCGCCGTCTTGCGGGAGCAGCATGGACACGGCGCTACCGTTGTTGTCGAGGCTCCCGTTATCAGCGGCCAGCGACGACGATGGCGATTGATAAGCCTGTCCAGCGGTTCCAGTTGGAGCTCTCAGCGCTGGCGCTTTGGTTATCGTAGGCCATTTGCCATGATGGGATGCAGGCGCAGGATCAGATCTGGAGCCATTTAGGCTGGTGTCCATTACGAATTCAATGGGGGAGGCTGCACCGGGGGAGATTTTAGGTTAGTTTCACACCTGGTCCAGATTAATGGAATGGAACCGCTGGGGGGAACTCACCGCAAACGGAGGCGCCGAGCAAAGTGCCCAGGAAGATTAGCCAGGGCGCAGATAACATGTTGGCTATTCGCACTGATGATAGTGTGTGCGACACGATCTATTGTTATTGTTTGTGCTGCCCGACAGCTTTTCTTTTGTTTTCCACGATCGCACGCACGCACACGCGCGTCGCAAGTTCAAAGTCTGTGGCCTGCAAATGAGGTTATTGTTTCGCGAAAGGACGAGGCGGCAAAGGACACCTCAGACAGCCACTAATTGGCCCCGAACTGCGCACTTATCGCGTAGGTAAGGCGCCCGCGAAGGCTCACATTTGGCGGCGGCATGGCCGGGAATATAGACTGCCAATTCCCACGATTAGCGAATCCCGATGGTGGTCCGCACTGCGAAACTCGAACTCCACACTCCACCCAAGTTGGTTGGAAAAACTGCTCTGCTCTGCTTTACATTTCATGGACGATGGCGACTTTTCAGGCGTATTTTCATCACGTGATTGTGGCAGTAGCGCGGAGGAATTGGCACTATTTCATATTCCGCGGGGCAGCCAGCACATTCGGGTGTCTGGCGCAACCGTTTGTTTGTATTAATTGCTGCTATTTTTTGTTAAATGTACAATTTTGTATAGCGAAAAACCGCGCTGGTGTGTGTAGATTTGCAAACAGTGTGACCGCACCTGCAGCAGTGTGCCCAAGCTGGACTACCCACAAAAAAACCACCCGTTAGAGAACTAAGTAAAAATAACCAATCGGTTACGTTTTTATGGACTGTGATTTTTGTTGAAATATTGGTGGATTCTAAAATACATGGCAAAATTTTGATTCTTTTAGTAACAGATATTTATTTTCAATAACTGCAGGTACTGCGGAATTGCCCTGAAATCCAATCAGAGCCAAAATGCGGAGCACCACCCGACGCAAAAATTATCATGTTTTGTCCAGTCGATACTTTTTATTGCCATAACAAACTAAAAATATTTAACGGCGGCATGCCAGGCTCAGCTCCTTTCATAAATCCTGCGAAAACAGAAATTGGTCAAATTCGAAGTCAAATTGATATTTTCCCGCTGCTTCTTCTTTCCAGCCGCGTGTAGTTGACAAAAAAAAACATGAACAAAAACTTACCCAAATACAAAACAAGGGGCACGAATCCCCAGTGGAATCCAGTCTGGACCGCCCCGACCACAACTCCCAAACGCTCCTTAACACCCTCGGAAATCTCCATTTCGTACGAATATTTAATTTAGCTCGATTTGAGAATTATGAAATGAATACTTCTCCGACTGAAAACGAAGTGTTGAACAACAGCGATTTTTTCGGGGGAAAACAGCTGACAGACACTTTTTTTAGGAAAGTAATTCTCCTTCCCTTTTTAATGATTACCTTGTCGCAGGTTGCTGGGCCCGAAATATTTGTCTAATTTTATGAATTAGTATAATTAATTTAAGTACAGATTTCTGTTGATATGGCAACATAGGCAATCGAGCTTACAATTTAAATGTGCTTCTAGAACGGTCACACCTGTTTGCGCTTTGGTTTTAAATTTTTGTTTTCTTGTATTTATGTTTGTCACTATAAAAGGTTTTATCTACCATTTTCTGGCTGTACCAACACGTTGTTACATGTCATGAAAAAAATAAAATAAGAATTTGTTGTCTGGCAGAAACACAGTGAGGTCGATTTGCCATAGGATTGATAAGGATGTCCACTCTACAAGAGTCGAGTGTTAAATTATAAAATGAATGATTAATACAAAAAATAAAACCTGCATATTTAAAGAAACCTTTCGAAAAAAAAAGGAAGCATTGAAAATATAATACAAATTTTAAGTGATCATGTGTACATATCGTTAATTTTTTAACAAGACGATGAATGTAAAATAAAGAACACCCTTGCTTACTATCGCAGCACGCCAGTGCTCCGTTGACCGATACTATCGCAGTGATTTAAAGTACCAGATCTAGTCTCGCATCCCTTTCGCTCTCTCCCGCTGCTCACATGCGTTCTAGATCGTTTAATTTTCTTGGTTTTCATTTGCTCGCCAAATTTTAGCAACGTTGCTGGTTTAATCGGCTGCACCTGCAATCGCGGATAATCAGGGAGCGCCGAGCACTGAGTTCTCATAGCCAAACGAAACGTAAGTGATAACGAACGCCAGCAATGAGCAAACGCATAGGAACAAAGTCGGGGAAAAATCAATTCAAGTTATGTAAGCTCGAATAACCGGATACCGTGTCACTGTTTCAGGTCCCGATTCGCTCGATTTGGAACTGGAACGGACCATGAAAACAAGCAATCTCGGCCTGTACGCTTTCCGTTTAACCTTCGGTCAGGTGAGCACTCGCACATTAAACCAGGCTGGCAAGCTGCAGAAACAGCATGCGTATTCCGGGGGCAACCTCTGAGTTTTTTAGCCTGGGAAACCCCTGCCCAGAATCGGCCTTTGGAATGGAGCGACTGCAACCGGGAGACAAATGTCTGGAGTGTCAAGGTGAAGGCAGGACTCACACGCTGCGCTACTTTTACATTAATCTAGAGGAGCAGCTCTTGAAGTGCGAGTCCAAGAGCTGCCTGTGGCCTCACAACGATGAGGTATCCTCTGATGAGGATCAGGATTTGGAGGCAGCACTTCCCATCAGTGCTCTACAATCCAAACTCTTAGAAAATCCGGTTCCTACGCTACCTTCTCAACCGGTTGCACTGTTGTCTAAACCTCCTCCAGATGATGACGACGAATTTATACTAGAATTGCTGCAGCAATTGACTCCTGCCACAGAACACGACTCGGTTGAACCGCCTCTTAAGGCAAATGTGAGTCTTAGCTCCATGCAAGATCTGCACTCACCTTTAAAAGAAAAACCGTGCCCAGGACTAGATCTTCCAGACTTAAGCTTTCTGGAGGAAAACATTCCTGTAAACGAGGAACCCAATCAAGCTTTGAAATCCAAGCTAGAAATACCTTTTACTCTCTTATCCGGCAAATTAGGGAGTTCGCCCAAGGCAAAAACTTCGCAAACTCAGGACACCGAAGATAAACAGAATGTGACTCCACCTAAGGTCTCTACGGCCCCAAGCCGGGAATACCAACCTGAAATACCTTTACTACCCGCGTGTGTGAAGGCTAATGTAAGGACGCGTCCGCGCATCAATCCTAAGGGGACTCCCTTCAGCAGTCCGCCCAAAAAAGCATCCACCCAACCGCAAAGTCAGTCACTAACACCGCCTGCTCTCAATATTATTATCAGTGTCCCGGAGTTGAACCCAGGGGTGAATGGCATGTTCCTAGACGCCATTAAACGACATTCCACAGTAGTCAAACCCTCGCTTCGTGGCGGAGGGAGACGCCCCAGGCGCTTGGCCAAAGAAACCACCAGCAGAGGCATTCGCACACAGGATGTAATGCACTTGATTGAGCATTTAGAAACCACCACAGAAGCGAAACGTCCGACATAATCATAATCAGCTGGAATTTACCTTACTCAAGTATTCGAAATAAATTTGCATTTGAAATTATGCATGAAACCTGCGGATAAGAATTCAAGTTCATTTATTTATAAACAATTCCGTTCCGCTTATTTTTTTTTTGGCAACCCAATTTGCGGATTATTAATTAGCGGCACGCGTTCAGAGCATGCTCAAGTGGATAGGACAGATAGCGCTGCCGAAAAGAAACCGTCCTATCAGTTGAAGTGAAAGGTGGAAAGGAGGTCGTGGCATGCGGAGATCGGTTTCAAGATTAGCTGTAGAACTCATTGATAATGCAGTTAAACGTCATCGGAGCCCTAACGCATTGATAGTGATGCCAGTCACGATAATCTGGCATTACATCGACCCCCGTAATCAGTTTAATAAACGTGCGACCATGTGGGGTAAGCGCATTCGTGTGGCCGGGGCACTTGAACCTGGTTGCCAACGGCCGGCGCCAAATGTTTCTGCTGCGTAGTTGCCTGTGTGGGCGTGGGCGGTCGGGCAGTTGGCCAAGTTTATTGTTTGTTTGGGTTGCTATATATTAATAGCACAAAACTAAATCTTTTTCTCTATCTTATCTCTCGCAGGCGCCGCCGCTGTCCGCACAGGCCACGACGCACTGCAGCCATGGCTTTACCACCAGCTCGTCGTCGCCCAACCGTGTGGTGACCCGCTCGGCCACCATGCTGGCGCTCTTCGGCATCGCGCTGTCCTCGTTCAGCCTTAAGCAACTGCTGGCCAAAAAGCAGAAGCACCGGGGCCTGCGCAAGCTCTAGGATGGAGCTATAGCCAAGAAGGTCAGAGCGGAGATCATAGCGATGCCAACGCCAACGGTAGAAGCGGCAATGAAGAGCCAGAGCGCCATGTCCTGAGGTCACACATTCGACAACTTCACCACCCGCCATCATCGTGTATATTTGCCTAAGTTAAGTCATCCACTCATCACAGACCCAAGCGGAACTCGGACATGGAGGCTTGTTTTGTAATACTCTCGATAAATTGATCGGAGGCGAGGATCTGTGCGCATATAAAGATATATTTTCTTGTTTACACATGCACATCATGCATCGCCAACTAAAAGGAATAAATTTGTGATAAGTCATGTTTGAGAAAAGCCCATCAGCAGACAAACTGAACGAAGGAACGATGGAGAAAAAGATTCGCTAAGCTTGCGAAAATCCCAAATTTTCCTATACTCTTTTGTTGCCCGTTTTAGTTATATATATTTTATGTGTAAACAAGTCTATTATATACGTATATTTATTTACAAGTTATTTGCAAACCAGAGAAACGACTAAGTAGGGAGGGATAAAAACAAGAATGACTTCGTTGGACAGCAGATCGCCGAGCAGGCTGTGTCAGTATCCAAGAAACAAACTAGTTCTAGCTGCGTATTCAAATAAATACATTATATTCAATTCGAAAATATTGATTTTTATTTATAATTTTCATTAAAGCATACAAGCTTTAGGATCTATAATAGTTTAATTTATCTGCCCGAGCAATTCTACGCAAAACCGAAAAATAATAATTATGCAAGAATTATTCTGTGGGAATATTATAATTCAATATCATTAATATCTTTTTTATGTTTGGATTCCTATGTTTCCTATTATTATAGTATTTGTAGATTATTTCATACAATTTATTATCAACTACTTGAATTCTAGAAAATATTAAAACTAAACCGTTTTAAAAGATACCGTGATGGATTGGAATATATTTGTGTAATAACCTGAATATTAATTCCTCAGGTAATATATTTTAAACGTTTTTTTACGACGTTAAGAACCAGTGACGATCGCACCATAATAATACAAAAGTTCCCTGTTGTCCTGAACAATTTAATTTCCCCAAAGTCTTGGTTTGCAATCACTAACAAGTTGTCCCTACCTCTCGGGTTTTTCGCTCCGGGTCCATTGTGAAACACTTACATATGTACATATATGCACTTTAAAAAATAATAACTTATTGATTTTGACTGTGTATCAAACACTGAAACCATGTATGTATTGTATGTCTCAATGTAGAAGTTTTAGCAGTTTTTCTTGTTAGACATCCTGATCGTATGGACACTTTCAGTTTCGTGGTCAGTAGCCCAGCTTGGTTTCAATTAACCAAACGATATTCCTCCACAATTTTTGAAATTTTTAACAGCAAAACGACAGTTTTCGGCTGTCAAAGACGTGATACTCGATACTCTTGGGAAGTCAGTCTAGGTTAAAATAGGATTTCCAACATCCCTAAGTTTAAAAGCTGTGGTCCCAATTTTTCAGACTTCCATATAACCGCAAAGTATGCAAATTAAGTTTCTTTTAATATGCTGGTCATGAGATAGGCTGTTTACATGTTTGTTTATAATAATGTTATAATTTCCAGAAAAAATTTCACCATTTAAGGACTTTTTTTTATATACATATAAGACAAATAATGGAAATAAAAGAAGGCATTCAACATGGTGCACCTTAAAATGATATCAAAATAACTTCCTAAATAATGCAGATGGGGAATTTGCTTCAAGAATTACGTTTGATTCTATGCTTAGACGGGTTCTAAGATCATAAATATCACTCTTACGAAATATATATGTCAATATCCAAAGGATAGAGACTTCGTTTCAATATGAAATTCGTAGTTCCTTCTTGAACACCGTCTTTGAATATTGCGGCAATATTATTGCGAGGCGGCATCACCACAGCTGCACAGATTTCCGCAGCGCCGCGCGAGGGTCACACTGGCAGGGTAAACTCCTCACCCCCCGCTAGATGATCAAGTGACGTGCCACCAATATAACCATTGGCCGGCCAACAGCACTCTTTTGGACTGCGGAATGGGCATCAACGTCAGCAGGACGGCCGACCTGGGGTCCAACCAGTGGCTCCAGCGGTTTGTGGGCCGCCAGCACATCGCCCACGATGACGAGGCCTTCTGGAACGGGCTGCTCAACTACAACATTGTGCTGCCGGAGAACAGGTAAGCCAGCGGAGGAGTGGAGCGACAACGTCAGCAGGGCTAATCTCGGGGTGGGATTGGTGTGTGTTTCAGTCAGGACCAGCTTAACCTGGACAGTCGGCTGGAGACGCTTTGCCAGTCGTTCATCGGCAACAACCTGAAGACGGGCAACTTCGGCTCCCTGGTTACCGTGTTTCTGGAGAAGACCAGCGAGCTCCTGTCGCTGTCGGACCAGGAGAGTAACATGCACGTCTGGCAGACCTTCAACGCGCTCTTTATCATCCGCAGCCTGGTCAAGTACATCAACGAGACGGGCTCTGAGTTCCAGCTCCTGCAGCATTTTGAGGCTATGCCGAACGCAGAGCTGCTGCAGGCGGCCTTGGAGGAGCAGCAACAGACGCCGCCGGAAAGCGCCACAATTGCCATGGAGGCCACCGAACAGTCGGCGGCGGCTGCGGTTCCGGTGATTGTGGACGGATCGAAGTTTGAGACCTTCATCGATGCCCTGGTAAACTTAATTGTAGTGATTCCTGTCAAGGAGTTCACCTACCACCTGCACCTAGAGGCCGTTAACACGCTGATTACCCTGCTGTCAGTGCACCTGTTTGCACAGCAGCCCACGGACAAGTCGATCGTGTTCCGAACGGTCTTTAAGTGTCAGCACGCCAACGTGCTGATGTCGGCACTGCTGCACTTTGTGGCGCGAATGGTGGAGGTGCCGCACACCATGTTTGGGTCCAGCTCTGCCGGATCCTTCGTCTTTGGCATTGCCGAGTCCCTGCTTTCCATCTTCACGTTCCGTAAGCAGCCAGACGTACTAAAATCAGGCCAAGCAGCCGGTGGTGGAGAGCTCTCGCAGCGATTTCGTACCCACTACCCACTAGCCAACCAGAGCCTGCTGCTGATCCTGATACTGACTAACCACTGTACGGCGCAGGATAACGCTTATCGGACCAGCCTATTTAGTTGCGCTGACTCAAAGGATTCGCCAAAACAGGGAGCTGTCTCCTTCCAAATCGACTTCTCGGCGGTATATGAGACTCTATGTCTTATCGTTACCATCGACCAGGCCACGCTGCTGCTCTATCTGCTCCTCCATCGCAACGAGCGCTTCTATCGGTTCGTCATGCAGCAACAGGACTTGGAGCAGTTGGTGATTCCCATCCTTCAGACACTGTACAACGCCCCTGATAGCAACTCACACCACATCTATATGTCCTTGATCGTGCTGCTGATACTGAGTGAGGACGAGGGCTTCAACAAGAATGTGCACACCATAGTAGGTCAACAGTGCGCGCGTAATAGATGCATTATTAATCCGTTTGTCATCCCATTAGATGCTGAAAAACATCACATGGTATACGGAACGCACCATATCGGAGATATCGCTGGGCGGCATCCTCATTCTGATCGTCATCCGCACAATACAGTACAACATGCTGAAAATGCGCGACAAATACTTGCACACCAACTGCCTGGCGGCGCTGGCTAACATGTCCGGCCACTTCCGCGCTCTGCACCCCTACGTTGCACAGCGACTGGTCTCGCTGTTCGAAACGCTCGCTCGAAAGCACACGCGCCTGGATGCGCAGCTCAAGGAACCGGCCGACAGCGCAGTGTTTGTAAACGTCTCGACGACACCGGAAGACATGCTTCAAGATCTAAGCGTGCTGGAGGAGGTGTTGCGCATGGTGTTGGAAATCCTTAACTCCTGCCTTACGAACCAGTTGGTTTACTGTCCCAACTTGGTGTACACTCTTTTGTATAAGCGCAGCGTCTTTGAGGGCTTTCGCAGTCACCACGCCTTTCAGGATGTCATCCAAAACATAGATATGGTAAGCTCACTAGTTATAATCAGATTATTAAATGATCCTCATGCTTCCTTCGTTTTTAGGTTGTCGGTTTCTTTTCTTCGCGTCTGCAGCGTGTGCAAGAGCAACGAGGCGAGCTTGGGGTCAACGAAGTGCTTGAGGTTATATCTAAAGGTGCCAGTCAGTGGTCCAGCGATCGACTTAGAGTAAGTAATCCACTCGAAGAAGTGTTCAAATGTAAGGCTTACCTATTCTGTTTGTGTCTCTGCAGAAGTTCCCGGATCTTAAGTTTAAGTACGTCGAGGAGGACGCTCCCGAGGAGTTCTTCATTCCATATGTTTGGACGTTGGTCTGCAAGTACGGCTGCGTGCACTTCAGCTCGGAGAGTATCAAGAGCGTCACCACGGACATTGCCTGCTAATATTTACTACTCTATCCCTTCCTCTTATGCACACACCCGGCTCCGCTTTGGTTTTCACCATGTTTCAATGCTTCTCCGTTTGTCTTCTATGCGGTATTACCCGATCTTAAAGCCATATACCACGCCCTACCTTTTGATCCAAGCCAAAATGTCGAAATGTAATATCAAAAACAAAGCAAGCAAAATGTTGCGCTAAATAAGAGGCATACGCATCTCGAACGTTAACCATAAGAGGAGACAAAGCAAACGAGAGAACTAAAGATAATACTTAGATCTACCTACGCTAAAACTAATGTGTATGTTAACAAGCAATCCAGTCGGAAATTGTTCATGATAAAATATTGCAACCTTGAAACATGATCATATTTTGCTAAGCGGACAACAAAGATCGTATTCAGAGGGAAGTTAAGCTCCGTGCGCCTAAAGATCGATGTTCTAATCAATGGGAAGCACCAAATCCAATAAAAAGTATATATACATATTAAACAATCGGAATATATATGCAAAAATATATTTACATTTTAGTCTATGATAATTATATATTGTATTTAGCAATTGAAAAAGTCTATAAATTATATATTAACTAATGTTCAGGCTCCAGTGTTTCCTTCTGTGTCTGTCAACCTGGCTTTTAATTAGGTACCATACTTCTTTGGCAATATTGATTGACTTTAATCAAAACACAAGAGAGAACGCTATAGTCGAGTTCCCCGACTATCTGATACCCGTTACTCAGCTGGTGGAAGTGCGAAGGAGAGTCTTAAACACTGAAAGTTTTTGGCAATTTGTGGGCGTGGAAAAAAGTTTTTTTGCAAATCGATAGAAATTTACAAGACTAATACAAAAATAAAAAACTATCAAAACATTTTTCAAAAGTGTGGGCGTGGCAGCTTTGGGCGGTTTGTGGGCGTGGCAAAAAGTTGTTTGGCAAATCGATAGAAATTTAGAAGACCAATACAAAAATTGAAAAATATTAAAACATTTTTCAAAAGTGTGGGCGTGGAAGTTTTGGGCGGTATGTGGGCGTTAGAGTGGGCGTGGCAACATGAATCGACAAACTTGCGCTGCTTCTATGTCTTGGGAGTCTGTATGCTTAATCTCAACTTTCTAGCTTTTGTAGTTCCTGAGATCTCGACGTTCATGCGGACAGACAGACGGACAGACAGACGGACAGACAGACGGACAGACAGACGGACAGACGGACGGACATGGCCAGATCGACTCGGCTATTGATCCTGATCAAGAATATATATACTTTATATGGTCGGAAACGCTTCCTTTTGCCTGTTACATACTTTTCAACGAATCTACCCTTTTACTCTACGAGTAACGGGTATAAAAAGTGTGATTAGATTCCCTTTGCAGGTCGTAAACAGAGCGTGGCAGTGTTTTGTTATAAAAGTAGTTTGTATACTGGGATGGATTTTTCACTTTTCTTGTTCCAAATATTCTGAAAACTGCAGAACCGAAGCTTCGGTTCACTTTCTTGGAGAGAGTGAAATTATAAGGATCGATTAATCATAGTTCTTCAAAGCTTACTGGGTTAGGGGGCAGTACTTAAATTTAAATTTAAATACCCAAAAGGCTATATATTATATGATTTTCGCCACAGAAATAGCGCCAAACGGAAGTTTCAATGAAATTTACCTTATTACGTATACGCCGCTTAAACAAAACTTAAGCACCTTGTCTCTAGTTTATCATTTAACATTACGCATAGGGGATTGATTGTTTACTCTTTATTGTGGATATTTGCACTATCAGCTGCAGTAACAACGATGATGAGCTGCCTTGTTTATTGTTTATTAGTGGTAATATGTTTTTTTTCCCACCACCAGCTTCACCGGCTAAAATGCCGCGGGAAAAACGATGAACGGACTTTTACTGCCTGCTTACATTGGGGTTCGTTGACTCGGACGGTTGGGCGGTAAAAGGGGCGGGACTTGGAGTATGGGGGCTCAATCCGCTGAAGGTTTTGTTGTGGTCGCCCGGCTCTCATCGCTGCTGCACTTTAGTCAGCTCTGCGGACGTGTGTTAAATAACTAAATGCATACATATACGCACAGCTAGGCATTGCGATAAAAATTGCATTTGTTTTATCGCCGCTGAAAGGCGGAAAATTTGTTATTGTTAGCTTTTCATGGCGTGCTGCATTTTAATTCATTTAAGCCCACAACAAACGGCGAAAAGTTTTCAAATTTCTTTACCTCCCATTTTGCCACTAAGTTCTCTATGCTGGCTGCCTCTTTGTGCAACTGTTTTGGATATGCAGGCTAATAAGGTTTATTGACTTCGCACTGCGTTTTGTTAGCCATTTGTATTGTGCTGCCATTTGCCAATTGCCCAATGACTAGAATTTGCCAGAAGTTTAGCCAGGTTCGCAACCCGCCTGCAATTGCGAAAACCGAATTTCGAAAAGTGGCAAAGAAAACTCGAAAAGCGTTGCGCATGCGCGCACTTGATTGGCGCTCTATCCCCTCACTTCCCTTGCCAATTGCGGTTTGTTGAGCAAATTTCAGTTTAAATTAGTTAAACCAACTTAATAAGTAATAACAATGATTGGGATTGGTGCGAAACATTTATTAAAGGTCGGAAGTGGGCCACTAATGCACACTCCTAACTGGAAACACTTGATCAAAATAGGTTTATATAGATTTTAAAAACGCATATGTATAAATATTCTTTGAGCCGGATAAGAATGAGGTCTAAAAGACACCTACATATAATATATAGGTATATCATATAGGATAGGATACATTTTCAGTTCCTAATATATTTCAACCAAATTATGCATAAAAACTCTTTAATGGAGTTTAACATAGCATTTCGTATATTCGAAATGCATTATTTTTGTCTTGGATTCAGATTGTTGTTCCCAGCTCGAAAAACATCTTGGGAATGGCAAATGGACCGCTATGGTAACCACCACTCGACTGACCACTGTCCAGAGACAACACTCTGCAGAAGGGGAGCGACCACTCTAATGGAGCTGCGGCAGCAGCCGGTCCATTTTTCGCCGGTAGGAATGATGTGGCAACGACACGGCTGGGCCCGCATTTCGCATTTTGTTTTGGCAAGCAGATCCAGGTCGTTGATCCACCGATTTTGCTGTTCGCCAAAGAGCCCATGTGCAATTTGTACCAACGGGTGCAGGCCCGCACAATAATCTTGGAAATTTGCCCAGTCCCAGATCGCAGATCGCAGATCCCAGGTCGAGTCTCAGTGCGAGCCAAGTCGAGTTGGCTGAATTAGATCTGGTGGTCTTTCTCTGATGGTTTTGTCCGACTGGCCTGTTGCCAATCGGCTTAGCATAAATTCGCACCTTTCGGTTGTTTATGTTTACCTGCTTTGACTTTGGCTCGGATTCGGTATTGGAATCGGTTTCTCACCGGTTTGTTTGTCCACCAGATCTGCCGAATTCCGAGTGACTCCGCCGCGCCTCATCCGTGCGTATTTCTGACGCTGACGCAGTGGTTTGCCTAGACCCAACTACGTGGTCCACTCATCCGGCCGTGCCTGACCTTTGCAGCGCTGATCTTGTTTGCTATGATTATGCCTGGCTATATCTGTCGATCGATTGATCGCCGACCGCATGAATGGGCCAGTTTTGCATTGAGAGCTCGAACTGTGCTTTGGACCATTTCCAAGTGAAATCTATGAAAGTTAGGCTGATATTCGCCTCCGGCAATTGCGCTCGCACTTTTGAGGCCGTTATTAATTATTTTCGCGACTTTTGGCTCGGGCAACCCAATCAACAGTTCAGAAATATGTTTATAACAAAAAAATGTTTATAAATATTCAAAAAACCAGTTGTCTATCGTTGAAAGTGATTTTGCTGGCTCGATTTGATTGGAAGTCAACAAACAATTGTAGTTGCTAGAAATGTCTAGAAATACGGACTAGCAGGCGTTCTTTGTTTTTATCGAGGATAATTTCATCGAGAATAAAGTTTCATTTATTAAATATGTAATATGAATTAAAGCTACACCACATAGTTTAATGATAGATAGGTTGCAAGTAAAAGCCCATGCAGCACAATCTTCATAAACATGTAATACTTAGTTATTAATAAAAATTGACTAGTAACCAGTAGATGTAACATTAAATAAATAATTTTTAAGCAATTTTTAAATTTTAGCATGTATCAGTGTACTTTAAATTATCGTAGACATCCCATTAGTGAAAACCACATCACCTTGGTCGTTATACAAAATTCTTTATTGCATACAAGTATTTTATCACAATAACTTAAGCTCTAGATGGGTGGCGAGTGCTGGACAACCACAAAAGTACAAAGTAAATGGATCAATGACAGAAACTACATAAATATTAGGTAGACGAAACGGTTAATGCATAATCGCATAGATGATGTGCGTGAGTTTAGGAGTGGAGAATGCTGCCTTTGGTTCGCTGAATTGCAGAGCTCGAAGAAAAGCATCCGCCTTTGGCAACACATCGGCCGTGGAGGTCCGATCGCTATCCGGAACAGGATCCGCATGCGGAGACCCTTACATGCCCTCGCAGGTGGACATGCAGTCCTTGTAGCTGGCGAAGTTGTTCTCGTTGCCGTCGCAGCCGCCAAACTTGAACTCCACGCACTTCTTCTGCTCCGGGTCGTAGCGCCATCGCGGGATCAGGGCGCGGCAGACGCCCTTGCGCGCAGGCATAAGACAGAACTGCTCCGGATGAGTGTTGCGTCCGGTGTTGGCCACATCGTCCAGCGAGATGGCGTCGAAGAAGTCGCTCACGTCGTCGTATAGGTCCATGGGCCACGCCTCGCCCTCGCCGATACCCGCCAGAACGAGGAGCACCACTGCTCCGACTGCCAGTCCGACGCACTCTTTCAGTTGTCCGCGCATTTTGTGTACTTGATTTAGCTTCTCGTTTTCTTCACTTGATCACTTTGCAATTGTCTTTACGCGACTGTTGGCGCTGCAGTCCAGCTTTGGGATTTATACGAAAAGTTTTATGGAAAGCGACTTTGCTGTTATCAGTTTTTATGGTTACTTTAAAAGTCACGCCAGTTGCAATGTATCGATATCAATGCGTGGAGTAATCGGTAGTGTATATCAAGTGTTTATCATTCCTATTTTGGTAGTTAGTGAAATCTGGCGCGACTTTGTTTAAATCGTAAATTATTACTAAAGTTGAGTTGGGTATGGCACGCGAATCAATTCTAACCTGGATGCGGAGTCTGGGCGAAAAGGGGCGACTGGATGAACTGGAACTGCTCATTCAAAACACTCCAATAGAAAAGGTAAAGCCCAGAGGCGGAAAGCAATGTAACTATAAATCCTAATTGATACATACTGCTTAATAGTTAAAAGAAACCCTTAAATCTACGATGACACGCAGCGAGGGGATAACATATTGGAACTACCTTCTTCTTGGCTTCAATCCGAATAGCAAGGATGCCCTGGCGAAGCGATTCGAGTGCGTCCGCAGCTTTATGGAAGGACTGAACAGCATGGAACTGAGCTACAAACAAACTTTCGATCTGATCACGCGCCTGTCGCAGGACCTGGCGACCTTTCCGTCCGAGCAGCTGGCCTGGATCGTGGAGCACTGCATGGATGGGATACGCCAGGGAGATGCAAAATGTGTCGGCTGGAAGGATTTGCTGCCGGACGCGCTGTCTCTTCTTTTGGCCAGACCGCGGTTTCTTCTGAACGGCATATCCATAGATGGTACGGAGTTAAGGGACACCACTGTAAGGAGCATATCCACCATGAAATGGCCACCCTCAATCCTTACGCCAATTGCCGACATGTTCAAGTGGGTGACAATCTTAAACTAACCACAACTTTAACACACAACTCGTGCGTTCTCTTTAGGACCATGAATCTTAGCAGTGGAGAAGTTTTGACGGTGCTCAACAAATTCTCAGGCGCCCTGCAGGAGCTATCGCCCATGGAACTCCCAGCACTGTGCTTCCAGTTGTTTTCGATGTGCAGCACTGCTTCCCAGTTGATTATTCCGTTGCTGGCCCTAGAAAAGTATTTCCATCGCAATTATTACAAACGGCTCTTCTCAGATATGTGTAGCAACTCAACGAACCTAGATAGCATTGGTAAGCATAAATAGACTATTAACTATAGGCCTAAATACTGAGAGCATCTGATCCTTAGACTTGTTCTCGGATAAGGAACTAAGGGAGGCTGAAGAGACTATCCTGCATCATTTGAACTACTGTACCATGTACAAACTTACTGAAAAGCATTTGGCAATAATGCTAAGAGTATGCAGTCCTCAAATAAATCGATCGCTCAGTAACTAAACTTCATTCCAGAACTTCCTGTATATGCCCGACGTGATCCTTACTCCGTTTATGCTCAGCGCCATCATTTCGATGACTAGCATTAATCGTGACCCAGAGTCTGCCAGAATATCTCATTCCATTTTGCTACCTTTTCTGCGCAATGTGATCAAAAACAATGAGGAAGAGCGTACGTTTGCCGAGGACTCCGTGTGGTATCGGGATACATTGCAACGTAAACAAGTTGATTTGCAGCAGGTTTTTACGGTGCTCATTGATCAGAACAAAGACGGAAAGGATGTAATTACACCTGGGCTGGTTCATTTAGTATTTTACTTGCTAAAATCGCATTCGCCGAAGATGCACGCTTTGGCCATCACTTTTCTCACAAAGTTCATACGAAAACGATTCATTTTTGGTCAAGGCATTATTAAACTTATTTCTGAGTGGATGATAGTATATCAGGATCAGAATCAGTTCTCGGGTTTGTAATAATACTTATATAATAATAATACCTTATAAATAAAACACGTTTTTGCAGAGTGTCTCACACTTTTAAGTGTGGCTGATACGTATACAGTCTCCGAGTGTTTAAAACCAATTCAATCCGTTTTGGAGCATATGCAATGGGCAAGTCAAACAAGTGAGATAATTATACTTCAAGCTAAACGCGATGTAAATATTTTAGCTGTCTGGTGAGCAGTCTATGCGCATGATGAACTTTATTCTACCATTACTAAAGATTTCCAATCGCATTCGGGATGCGCTAATTGATGTACTTTGCAAAGCAATGAGCTCGAGGTGGGTCTTATTACCTATTAGTAACACTATATTTACCTTCTATTTTGTCCTATATATATTAGCGGTATTCAAAAACGGCGAATGGCGATTTATGGGTTCTGTATGATCCTTAAACAACTAAACAACAGCAATGCTGTGCGTCAGACCTCAAGTGCCACCAGCTTCTGCACCCAACACAGCATCTCTGGCTATTCCATAATGACCCAAAACACACTAGGCAGTCGTAGTAACCCTCAAAGGAACTTCGACATGCTTACGCTGGAAATTATTGGAATGTTGCGAAACTGCTTGCAGCAACAATTTGATATACGATGCTCCCTCTATGAGAGTAAGCTGAAAAAAATCAGATAATATAATTTTGTGTTAACCAGGCCAACTTTGAAAAATTAAAAATGTTTTTAAAACAGATCTTCAGAGAGCGGTGGAACTCAATGCTAAACTAGTGCCCCATGTCCTACAAGTCATTGACTGGCACTTTCGCAGTTTCTTTGACACCCCCTCTGCAGAAGATGCTGATGATGATCTAGACACAGTATTTCGCATTCGCTACGAGCAATTGGTTACCTCTAGCGATAATCAATTGATGGAGATTCAGCTTAAAGACAACCTGGGCAAATTGATTCAGTTTGTAGCTAACTGCTTGGCAGTTTTCGATCGAGCTCCATCGGGCTACGACACTCGTGAGATGAATAGGCTCATGCGTTTTTGTGTGGACCGTATGGTGGCAAACAGATTGCCCTTGGAAGAGATAGTAACCAAGATTATTACTTTAAAATTTCATAAAATTAACTAATACCAACTTATTTCAGACGCCCCCAGCAACACATCTAAAATGCGCCCTCGTGTTGCAGCAACTTAATATTATTGAAGGAATCATTAGTCACTTATTGCTTAGATCCAAGCCCCAAAACGACGCTGTTTCTCAAATCTTGCCTCTTTTCAATCAGCATTGTAAGCTTTTGGAGAGTCTTAAAACATTATCCGATGCATCAAAGAAAGCCCAAAAACAGTTGAAGCAAACGGCCAAGAATAATAGTACATCAACGTGCAATTTGACCGTAAACGGCGTCCCAGTAAAGACCATGTGTACACAGCCTGAAAATATTTGGGATTTGGCCATATTAGATAAGCTGCTGCATCTACTGCTTGAGTTAGTATCCTTGGTGTTAAACCATTTCACTTCATAAACTGTAATACATTTTTTTAGTGACGTCGTTGCCTTTGCTGCTCCAGAAAAAACTGTTTTCCTGCGGTCCAATGAGCCCCTTGTCCGATATGTTTTATCCATAACGGCCAGCAGAGTGGAGTCTATACGCCTAGAGCCCGACTATAAGCAGTTGGCCTATAGCAAGCGCACTTTTAAGCAATTGACTGACATTACAAAGGTTATTTACGAGCGCTGCATTCAACGCCTGCCGGAGGTGTGGAAAAATTTTGATATGAAGAGCGCTGCCCTAGCCACTCAGTGTTTTTCTGAATGCTTACAAACAGTTCATGTAACGTATTCAAAGAAGTTTGATGAATTCGTCAAATCATTTGGTAAGTTACATAAGTTAAGTTAAGTATCTGATGACAATATAAACTATGGAAAAACTTTCAGATATGGCATCTATAAAAGGGAGCAGAAACAAAGAAGTGATTTACACAGTTCAGGATGTTTTAGATGACTTTATGACCGAATACGGCACTGATGAATCAATTTGTAAAAATGATTTCGTTTCCAAATTGCCTGTTTACCTTTTGGAGGCGCTTGAAACTCTTTTAGCTCACATTGACTATCAGGATCGTGCTGCCACAGAATCTTACACTTGGCTTCTAAATTTTTGCAGCAAAAACGAGATTCTTAATAGTGGAATGGGCCTGGTGCACAGAATGCTATTTGTTCAGCGGCAAAAAACCCACATAGGTCCCTTTTTTGACAGTATTGCCAAGCAATTGGGTCTCGTACTGGGCGTACAAAAAGAAGTAGAGCCATCAGACTCTGTGACGTTAAGTCTAAAGTCCATTAGTACTGTGACCGCCGAGAGTTGCCTACAGAATCTTTATGCTGCCGTCCAAAAGCAGCTGAACGATGTAGATTACTTTGTGAACAAAGCAAACAATCTAAACTTCAATTGCCAGGTGGTTCCCGAAATGGACCACATATATTGGCGGGGCAGCCTAGATTCTATGGATCGATCCATATGCACACAAATAATCCACATATCTCGAACTTTGCTTGTGCTTACAAACGTTTGCATTCCTCTTGGTTCTTTAATGGACGGTCTTATGAAATTGTTGATTCAGCACTACACTTGTTTGAAAAACCTTACCAAGCACTACATATCGAGCTACACATCAGAGACATCCATTGAAAACATTCGAGGCACTAAGTAAGCTCATATAGGCTAGTCAATCATATCTAGTGTCTATCTAATGTAATCTTTTTTTGTTTTTTTAACAGATTTGAACTTCTGCTACGTGGAGTTGGCAAACAACTTCCGGCGAATATTTACGAGCTCATTACGTACATAGAAGCTAATACCCTTGATGAGGAAGCGCAGCTGCATACAAAAAAGCGAAAGGTTCAAGCAGAACGCGCAAAAGTTTTGAGAGAGACCCGGCTTATCCCCAAGGTTATAATGGTTATCGAGGACTTCAACAAGCACATTATTCTCTTGTCGAAAAAGACCAAAAGCAAGAATAGGCTTACAGACTACCTTCATTTGGGAACGATGCGCGACTTTGATATTAAATCGACGGATTTAAGGGCAGCTATAGAACGCAGTATCTCAGATGGTCGCAACATTTCCACAGAAGACAGTAATGGTGAAGATCAGGATCAAGATGAGAATGAGAATGTAGAGGAAGACGATGATAATCAATCCACCACATACCCAGAGGAGTTGGAGGATCAGGAAGATGAATACATACTCATAGAGAAGAAAGGTCAGCGCAGGAGGCGTGCATCTAGTAGTGAAGCAGAGGACCCACAACCAAAACGGAAAAGGGGTCGCAAAGCTGCAGAAATGCTGGAAGCCAAAGTGCAATGTGAAGATAAAGAGAAAGTCGAGGAGGAGCAATCTGATATCACTTCAAAATTAAATCGAAACAGAAAAGTAGAGCCAAAGACAAAAGGGAGTGTACCCAAAGGCACTAAAAAACCCGAGGAGCAGCCATCACATGACAGTCGCACTACTAAAAAGTCAAAAGCTCTAGCGGAAAAAAAAACAGAGAATCCAACAGAAGATCTTTGCACTCGCGAAGTACACGCTGAGAAGAAAAAACCACAGCCTAGTCGTAGACTGGGAATACCACGTACTTTAAAGAAATTATGATTTATTATAAAAAGTAAAAGATCCGTTATTACAAATATGTATATTAATTAAGAAAATAATCCATGCCAGTTGTTTGTGGTACTATAAACTATTTTATATTGTGTAATAAACTCAAGAATTGTTGGTAATACCGCAATCTCTTATTTTCAGTATCTTTACATGCAATTTCCATTCCTAAAAAATAATATATCTAACTGTTTTTGTTAAACTTGTTAATTTGAAAATAAATTTTTTTTATTTAATTTGGCACCTGCAAATAAATAAAGTTTTATAAGTATATTTGGTAATGTGGTAAATTCAAAAAGGTACTCACTCGCAGAGTGCGCCCATTTCCATTAACAATAACACTCCCGTCTTTAAGAATCGAGACAGTTCGTCCGTCCGTACGCTTCCACACCGACGTATCATTATTCCAAACACCTGCTTGATCGCAATTAGTGACAAAGTTTTGGCCCTGTACGCGAGCACATCGCTTCTTACGAAACAGGGGACTACGCATGCTCCTTTGGACAGAAAATCTTCCGGCACCCACATCCTGAACTCCATTGCCGTAGCCTACCGGTCGACCAGATCGCTCCTCATGATACTCCAAATTATACGTGTTCCTTTGGACAAGACCTAGACGGGAACCCACATCCTCAGTGCGACCAGGTTGCGTCACATAAAATTGATGATGTGCCGCAGTCCCATAAGGGAAATCCCGGACAGTGGGGGAAGTGGGCTGTTCAACAGCTTGAGCTGGTCCGCTGACAGCATGTATTCCTTAAAATGGAATCCAAAATAAGATTTATGCATTGCCTTAAACCACATTTCTTATTCACTTGGACCGCCAGCCTGCTTTATGTTCCTATAGCTGTTCCCATGCTTATCCGTGTAGATGGATTCCGCTGGCGACGATGCGTGCTGGAACTGACCACCTACTCCTGGAACCTTGTAGACACCATCGTTTTGCCCACGAATGTATAATAGGTTGCCAGGTGTTCCTAAAGCAAGAAGCCCATTATTCTCGCCGTATATCTGTTGGGGATCGGCAGCTGAGGGAGTAATGAAATGCCGATTAGTCGCTGTTGTACGGGACCATGGTGAAGGTGTTGCTCACCAACGCACAAAACACAGCAAACGAACGTCACGAGCAGTCCAAAAAAATGCATTATGTGTTCCCTGAGTGAATTCTGAGCTTTAACTAACTGGCTTGAATTTCTCGTGGTATTTATAAGTAGCTGCGCAGAAGTCCAAAATCAGAAATTCATCAAATTCATCTAAAAAATTCCTAAGCAGCGGGAAATTCACGGATGGGAATATTGGACAAAATGATCCGATTGACCTGCACCGAACGCACCGATAACTGAACGCATTTGCTCGTTTGCTTAATCAACTTAGATTTGTTGTAAACACTCGGAGCCAAAAGAACAACAAACAATTAGGGATCACTGATAGCATATACCACTTGTATGTTTTGTTTCGTTTTTTTTTATAAAGATAGACAAATACAACATGAAAACCCAGTGGCTTCATAGCACATAGCAATGCATTGAAACATAATAAAATTGGGAAAAGCCGGAATTTTAGATCGGTGTAGCGTTTGTACTGACGATCACATTAATTATGAGTTTCGTCGAATTGGCAACGGGCTCAACTACGAATCAGTCCTCTGGAACCTTCCACTGGAGCTGCTTTCCGCGCTCGTAAAGATTCTTGAGGGCGTTGGCAAACTTCTTTTCTTCCTGCAGCTTCAAATAGTGCTTGTAGAGCTGCAGAGTGGTCCGTGCATCTTCGATGGAGTCGTGTGTCTCGGACTGGATCTTAGTACCTTTGGCATTTAGAAAACCATATTGGAAAAAATTCCATATCAAAGATAAATCATATACAAACCCAAGAAATGCCAAGCTAGAAACCTCAGCGAAACCATGCGATGATGTGGCATGTGGAACAGGTGCACCGTGTCTATTATCTGCTCTGACGGTACATAGATG
Organism: Drosophila santomea; assembly: GCF_016746245.2. NCBI lineage: Eukaryota > Metazoa > Arthropoda > Insecta > Diptera > Drosophilidae > Drosophila > Drosophila santomea. The sequence continues at coordinate 17,697,109 of NC_053016.2, read as the reverse complement.
TTTATGACCCTAAAATCACAAAAAAATTTAGTGGTCTATATGTTCCCTATAACGCAATGCACCACACCTAAAGTCGTTCTTCAGACCATGTCCGACAAATATTACTCCCACATCAACGAGATATCTCAATTTCTGATATGAGTACTTCAAGGCAGTCAGTCGTTTTTTGCTGAAGTTGGCGTCCAAGTCCCCAGGTTTGATTCCCGAGAACTGAGTTAGGTAATCCACTACCTTCTCCTGGGTGGATATATAATCATCCATGAATGGAATTCCTTCAGCCGCGCCTTGTCTGTAAAGCATTTATAACCGTGCTTATAAAAAGGATTATTTTGTTGTTTCGATAAAAGAATTACCCTCGTATACATGAAATCCTGGCCACACTCATGTGGCACGGCTTAATAGTCGCCGTTTTTCCATCTGGGCGGATCTCATTTTCCTCTGGATTTAAGGTAACGAATTCGGCATCCATTGCGACCAGGTCACCCGACTGCGGCATTTCATCTGGCTGCAACGGCTTTAGTGTGGCGTCTGTACATACGTTGCCCATTATAGGACTGACAATTTCCTGGACAGGTTAAGATATAAATTAGCATTTGCTAGACAATAGTTAAAGATTGTCTTTAAACCTCTAGAAAAGGGTTAGATAGATTTGTTGGCGAGCCACTGCTGCTCTCTGATGGAATGGTTTCGTCACTTTCCGTGATGGTCGAGCTAGTAGTACTAGCAGATTCAGAGTCTTCCTCTACGTGTCTGTAAAAGAGTATGCAAGGAACTTTCCAATCCAATGTAAACCATACCGACTCTTGTGGCGAAACGGGCGAAATGCTGTTGACCAAAATGAGCAATATTATTCGAAGACTATTAACAACAAAGATCAAAGTTACCTGAAATCGTTAAAAATATACCATTGATTTTGAGGGTCCTCTGACGACTCCGCCAGTTTCATGGTATGATATGGCCGCTGCACGTTTATCAACGATACCAAGTTCTTTTGAGTGCCATCATCGACTTGGCACACCACAGCATGTAGTGCGTACGTACGATTGTTCTCCGCACCCTTTACTGGTGGCTTTTCCTCTTCCTCTTCCTTTTCCGATTTGCCAGTGCTTGCATCTGATTGAGTTTGCACCTGCACCTCACCTTGCTCATTGATGCCCATAGTAAATGTTAGTGGAACCCAAGACTTTTGGCGCCCATTAGGAGAACTATTTACGGCATTTGGTTGGCTTGTGTGCGATGGAGATTTCCTACCCAGTTTGTACAATAATATGCATAAAACGACTGATTCAGTTCCGATTTAACGTAACTCACCGATCCGGATGCATGAAATGGCAGTCACTTCGCGAACAGTTGGCTCCATATCGGCACGGCTTACTTGTGCTTAGGGAAGCTGCCGCCTCAGCAGTCGTCTTTTCGTTGCAGCGATTAAGCTGGCGCTTTAGGAAGGTAATGTCTTTTTCGTTGTTTAGACCACAGTTAATGGACAGAATTTGCGGAAGAGATGTAACCTGCAATTTAGATAAAGTAAGAATGTAATATCTTGACTGGTTCAATATAAAGTTTGTTCCCGACCTTTACGCTCTGATTGGTTGGCGAAAACTTCTTACATCTCTCACAGAAAGCCTGAATACTCTTCTCTAAGCTGAGGGAACGCTTTAAAATGGTGCTAAAGTTGAAATACTGATCACTATCTTTGATATGAGTGGGGTACGACATATTGCAGGCAAGTAGAATGTTTTCCTTTATTTTCTCTTCTTGGCATTTGATGCAGCGGTTTATACAAATTTGCTTGGTCCCAAAGATCTTACTGATTTCAGTTTCTGCGTTGATCTTACTGCGTTCTCGATCGTCCTCCTTAGTGGTATCATCTGTTCATATATGGGCATATGATTACAGCATAATTAAAGATTTATTCAACTTCTCACCACTAATGGAATCATAAAGGTCCGACGAGCCACTTATTTCCGACGAGCCCGCGTTTTCCGCTGCAAAATAAAATATATTTACTTAAGATACCCTAACTAAATTGTAACAGGAAATTGTGTTGTTGTTACCGTTCGTTGATATTTGCACAGATCCGCTGGAGGTGGATGTGTTCTTGCTGGAATCGAAAATTTCGTAATGCATTTGATGCAAAATGAATCGGTTCCAGTTCTGAGAGTGTGCATAAATTAAACATCTTTTCAAAAAACCATGAATTTACTTGCCTGTATGAGAGATATTAGATTGACATTCGATGAGCGATCAGTGAGAATTAATCCCAGTGCCGAGGCTTCTGGCACAGTGCGGAAAGATCTCAAAAAATTGCTTGCTTGGCAAGGTGAAGAAGCTAAAAGGCGCATACATTAATACTTTACTTAAGTATAGCCACATGGTACAAGGAAACTTACCAGTACTCTTATCCAGCATGTTGAATAGGAACCCCAGTTCGCAAGACAGACAAAACTCCTTGATGCAGGAATGCTCAAGCAGCTTCACACGAAGCGCATCGGTAAAATAAAGTACCTAGACGAAGAAGAAATCGTTAGAATATGTGTTAAAATCTCACAACATTTTCGAACCTGTAGCATAGCATTGCAGTACGAATTTGGTAACGTTGCCTCCAGGCCCGCAAAACATGTCTGATTATGCTGGTCAAAGTCAAAGTCCTGGGTACCCAACTTCGTGTACTTAAGCTCGACTTTGCGATACCGTCTCGGAATGATTTTCACACCGTTCTCCGCTTTGGTCGCCGCTGCAGCTCCATTACCATTTGAGCTGCACACGCCGCCCTGTTCAATCACGTATGGAATTTGATTTCGACGGGCGGTACGCGGGTTTGGCGAGTATCCAATGGGTCCCTGCATTTTCATGTTGCTCAGCACTTCGGGATCAATGGTCTTGGGCCTGTGGTAGCGGTAGCGTAGCAGTTCCTCCGGCCAGTCTGAGAACCATTGTGTACCCGTCGTCAAGTGGGGCAGCATTACCGACGACAGTGGAAAGTTGGTGTCGGTAATGGAGACCATCGGCAGCTGTGGCACTACGTCTGCAAACTCAGTGCTTCGGGAAAATAGATTGAACTGCGGCTGAGGCGTTTGTACAGCCGCAATCATGTTGATGTGTCCCGACTGGTCGCCAAATGACATGGCCTGTGAAGAGGAGCTGATGTCAAAGCTAAGGCACTGGCTGCCGTTGGTATTAATCTGGTACATGGATACTCGCGGCTCGCTGAGCTCCACAGTGTCCACCAACTGAACCTGGCCGTAACTGGACACGACGGCCAGTCGGGATGTAAGCGATGGGAGGAACTTTAGCATCTGGGGATCAATCATCACTTGTATGGGCGCGATTAGGCGCAGCATACGCAGATCGTAGACCATAAGGAAGCGGTCAATGGTCAAATTATTTTGCCTTCCGCTGTAGCCGCAAGAGATTAACAGATTCCCCTGGACATTAAAGTCGGAAAGGATATTAGTGTGCGTCTTGATTGTGTGCTGAACACTCAGGCTGTTCAGGTCGCGCAACGTCACCGTTCCCAGCTGGTCGCCGGCAAACAGATAACGTGAATTCTTGCGAAGAACTGTGCAGCCGCCGGCACCCACGTGTTCTATGCGCGTTTCATTAAGTGTGCGCAGGTCAAAGTCGATGAGTTCGTCCTGCAGTCCACCCATGACCAGACGGTGAGGTGATAACTGCAGCATGCTCACCATTTCCTTCATATTGTTCGATCTGAAACCAATTGCAACTTCACTTTCGGGGAATCTTTGTGCCAGCGAGTGTCTTACTTGAAGGTGAATTTGGGCAGACCCCTACGGATCTGATGGCGCAGAGAGGTCTGTGTGAGCGCCAGCACTCCGGAGTCCAAGGTGGAGATCTCGCGCACAATGTCGCTGGCATGGACCTGAAAGGATGTATACTTCTGCATGGAGCTGGTGTAGTACGAAGTGACGTGGCCCTGCGAGAAGGATTCACGTTAGGATTAGAAGGCCTGGCTGGCGGCGGGTCGAGGAACTTACGCCCTGGTTGCCCATCCACAGCAGCTCTTCGTAGTCGTCGAACGCCACGCTGGAAACTCCGAAGTGCTCTCCGCCGTCGGCGAGCACTGGGACAAGCTCCACATATTCCGGATCAGTGGTGCCGATGTTAAATCCATTGAAGCTGGGCGAGAAATGTCCGTTTCCCGGCGCAGATCCCGCGTCATAAACACCTTTTCAAAAAGTAAACAGAAAACAAAGGAGAAAGCTTTAGCTGGCTTGCATGTGTGTGCGTGTGGGTGAGCGTTGCCCTAAAAGCGACCCCTTGACCCACTTAGTATGTCTTCGGAGGCGCCGATTGGGTCGGTGCCGCAATACACGTAATCCATCTGCCGCACGGTGATGCCCTCACGGGGGTTTATTGTTTATTTTTGAACAAATTTCGCTCAAATCTGCCAGCCGTTTTTGCGATGCACCGATTAGAGTGACCCTAGCACAGTTGCTGTGAAAATACTACCCCTTCTCCAACGACGAGCAACCTGTCCAACGCGGCGCGACGCGACTGTTCGTGGCTAGAAGAAGCACTGAAATGCTGCGTAGAGCTGCCACGACTGTGGGATACGCATGTAAAAAATACGACCTGAATTGCACAAAATTCGCAAAAAAAAGAAGGACCATGGCCGATCTGCAGAAGATTGCGAGCAACAACGAGCGCGCCGAAGCGCTGATTAACTCCATTGAAGCTGAGGCAAGTATTTCCGCCTGCCGTCCCCTGTGAACATTCGGTAACCTACTTCCCACCAGATCTACGGCATCCAGCAGCAACTTGTGGAGCGCCAGAAGCAGGAGCTAATCAAGGAGAACGCTGCATTGGCCAAGGAAGTTGGAGCGGCTCTGGCGCAGCTGGTGCAGCTGGAGCTGCGAAACGGCAAGAAACAGATTCCGGTGCCTGGAGCCCGTAAGTTCTGCACCAGTGCGGCCCCAGTAGATCTGCCGGCAGAGGCTGGACCTGCTCTTGCTGCTCAGGCTTCTAAACTGGCCAAGGATCCCAAGGAAAAGAAGGTCAAGGAAAAGAAACCGGCCGCCGAGAAGCCGGCTGCCGCTCCAGAGGCTCCCGTAGACGTAGGTCGCCTGGATTTACGCGTGGGCAAAATTGTCGAGGTGGGTCGCCATCCCGACGCCGACAGTTTGTATCTGGAGAAGATCGACTGCGGCGAGGCGGGCCCACGCACCGTGGTGTCCGGCCTGGTGAAGTTCGTGCCCCTGGAAGATATGCAAAACCGACTGGTAGTGGTTATGTGCAACCTAAAACCGGCCAAAATGCGCGGCGTCACCTCGGAGGCTATGGTCATGTGCGCCTCTACACCGGAAAAGGTAGAAGTGCTGAGTCCGCCAGCCGGAGCTGTCCCCGGCGACCTAGTTCATTGCGAGGGCTATTCGCGCCAACCGGACGCTCAGCTCAACCCCAAAAAGAAGATCTTCGAGTCGTGTGCCCCGGACCTAATGACCAACGATGACCTGGTTGCTTGCTACAAGGGCGCCGCACTTCATGTTCCTGGCAAGGGCAATGTGGTGGCCCAAACCCTGAAGAACGTCAATGTGAAGTAAGCCAATAAACGGTTATCTGCACACCAGGGTTATGCACAAATCAATAATAGCAGTTTCATTTTTTGTATACTAACCATTTCATCATTACGATCATAAAAACTTGGGTTTCAAGCACTAGTGGAGAAGGAGTTGCCCTACAGGAACATTTATATGATGCACACCGGAAGTTTTACTAATCATTGTGATAGCTAGTAGAACATTTTCCGAACAGATTTGAACGTGCAGATTCTGAGGCCTTCGTGTGAGATTTCGTTTTATTTCACAGGACAGCATTACATAACGACATTAAATTTAGCATTAACAAGTCTATTTATATATGCATAGGAAACAGTGCGCAATTCCTAGACACTTTGGCTGGTTTACGTTCCGTACTCAGCGATTGCGCTGCGGTTGCACTTGGGTGCGGAGCACGGCATTGGAATTGGTCTCCACCACAATCGTTTTTGTTAGGACGTCGTAGGCGGTGCGGTTGTTCTTAAAGAAGATCATTACTACGCAGATGGGGAAGAGCAGGGTCATCCCCAGGTTCTTGGTAAGGGCGCGGGCGAAGGAGCGCATCAGCGTGGGAGTCTCTGCAGGATAAAGCAAAGCCCTCATCGGCTCCCTCTGCGGCTGAAGCACGAACTGTGGAAGGGGCGGAGCCTGAAGCGGCAACACCGCCTCCACATAGTGGATGCGTATTTTCATTAGTGACTTGCCCGGCGTAGCCCCATTGTAGAGGGATGTCCAAAGCGCTTCGTAGCAGCAGACTGTGAGTTTCGTCAGCATTTCGATGAGCAAGAGGTCGGTGGAAATCGATATGAAATCTAGTGAAGTGTCAATGAAATTCCCAAACAAGTCTTCTTCGTCTAGGGTGCGCCGAATCACGTCCTCATCGAACTCGATGTTAAACAGGTTAACCACTCCGAAGGTTATGATGATTTTCACTATAAAAAGGATGAGCATGTCGATGGTCTCCGCTACGGCACGCTTCCAAAACGGTGCCAGAACGTACTCGTAGCCGCCTAGACGCTGTATGATTTCCTGCTGGGCCGCCTCGTCCATGACTCTCAGGCGTCTGAAGTTTGGCGTCGGCGAACGAGCAGCTTCAGCAGGATCTCCTGGCGATCCCTGAACCGGTGATGGTTCAGGAGCGGCCGCTTGGCGAAGTGCAGCGGAAGCAGGCAGTCCCTGGAACATAGTCGGATAGTTGGCCATCAAATAGTAAGGAAACATAAGCATCGCATTCTGGGCAAGCGTCGCCTGTTTGGCCCACTCTAAGAGGCTATCGAAGTAGGCATCCTTGGTGGAACGCTCCTCAGGCTTCTGTCCCGTCTCCTCGCCTTTTTCACCCATAGTTTCAGTCTCACAATGTTCAATGTTTTTATTTGGCTTGCTTTTATTTATTTATACAAGTTGACGTGTATTGCAAGCGGCAGGGTGTGTCAACGTATCGGTGCGAATGACGAACTTTCCGATTCCCTGTGAACTGCAAACCGGGCGGGAAAATTGAAAAAAATGCAGTCCAGGTTGTTTATACGAAATATTCGTTAGCGGTGGCTTATAGTTTGAAAATGTATTATCTTAAATAGAAGGTAGTTGAACAACATAACAAAAAGCTGCTTGTTTAATAAAATAAATGTTATGCATTTTTGAGTTCTTAAACATAAGTTAAAAGTTTTGCATAAGCACAATGTTATACATTACCCGTATTTTCTTCCGTTTAAATCAGCGACACAGAACGAAGCTCATACAATTGTCTGAATATTTTATTATTACACAGTTCGAAGTGGTTTGATTTCTTCCTTAGACATAGCAACTTAAGAATCGAATACAATAAATCCGTTGACAACCGAGCCATGATATTTTAGATTCACATTGACAAAGAGGCGTGAATATGTTTTTAGGGATATCAAGCATCTAAAAAGTACTTCGCCAGATCTCTTACACCTTACATTCGTACCCTGGCGTGGACGTTTTTTTTATGCTTGCGTACCAAATACCTAGCTAATCTTTCGAAATAACATGTACATTTAATTGGGAAGTGCATTACGTTCTGTGGTTCAATTTAATGTAGTTGGGTGTTACAAGTGTATGTTTAATGATTTAATTGGAATAGATTTGAACGAGCAGATGCGATTCCTGGTGGACATGAACATCGTTTAATACAGTGACTTGCTTGACAATGAATTTTGCTATAAATACGAATAGGTTTGCTCCGAATCATCCCAGGACAACTAACTAAATTGGCAAGTTGTTGTATAAATCGAATGTATATAAACAAGCATCATCGTCTCACACACATGCTGCAAACACCGAGACGAACACTCGTATCTTACAATTAATTAAAGGAGTACAACTACATAAATACAAAATGTATTTATTGCCACACATTACCGATATTAAGATTTCCAAACTGCTGGTTCAGATTTGATGGTACTGAGGAGGTGGTTGGCCCGTTGGCGGCGAATCCGCCCGATCCTTGTGGTTGGCCTATGTTCAGACCACTGGGCAGGGGCTGCATTAAGTTCATGGAGAGGCCGCCAAGCTGTGGGTGGTGTTGGTGTTGCTGCTGTTGTTGTGGAACAGCCCCGAACAGCGGCATCCCACTGAGGATGCTCTGGTTCGTTTGCATAAGATTCGTTGCAGCTCCCTGCCCTCCGGCAGCATAAGGACTGCCCCCGGTGCTAGGAAACTGGGCTCCAGTGAAGCCATGGGAGCCACCCATGCTCATTGCCGTGGCACTGCTAATGGCAGCGTTGCTGAACGCATTCGGCGCAGCCATAACTGGTGAGTTGTACATGCTCACCGAGTTCGGAGGTGTCATAAACTGGTGGGGGATCTGCTGTTGCTGCTGATGCATATAACCGCCTGGGGCCATGCCCGTGAAACCGCCAAAATTCATTTGTGGATTGTGGGTAGCTGGCGCACTGCCGTACAGTGCCAAAATGCTGTCCTTGGACATCTTGCCGGATTGATCCTTCTCGCTGCCGCTGGCGCCCAGTGAGCCCTGGTTAAAGAAGTCCTGCTCCTCTTGTGCCAGCGAGATCGGCTTTGAGCCCATCAAATTGGCGGCGTCACCGTTGCTACCGTTCGACTTATCCGACTGTCCGGCGATTGATTCGGCGCTAAGAAAGCTGGTGAAACTTTCGTTTTGCAGTTCTTGGTTGGCACTGGTCGCGACAATGGGCTTGGTGGGCGAGGACAGACCCAAGAGGTCGCTTTCGCCGGCACTACTGGTGCCGCTGCTGTTCAACTGGACACGCTGCGTCGTCTTTGGGCTGCAGCCGCCGACCTGGTTGGGTTTCGGCTTTGGCAGCGGTGCGGGCAGGGGGGTGTTCTTTAGGGCCGACGCAGATGACCCGGACAGGCGCTTGTCGCCACTGCCACTGGCCACTCCACCGAGGCCCAATGTGGCTTGGGCCTGAGTGGTCTTCTTCTTGCGCTTCTGCCGTTCCAGCTCCTCGTCGATTTCCTTAGCCCAGTCCACTTTTGGCGGCGAGGGAGGCACCCACTCGCGAGCCAGGTACTTCTTGTGCTCGTACTTGGCCCGGATGAAGTTTTCCAGTGCGGTGTCCGTCTGAGGGCGACGGAATCCGTCCGGCAGCTGTGCCTCGTAGACGGCGCGAGCTCGTGAGTTCCCCATCTGCTGCAGCGAGATCACCTGCTCCGGTGTCCAAGTGTCCAGGTTGACGGACTTGACGCGCGATATGTGAACGCCCAGGTTACGATGGATGCCGGCGCAGCGAATGCAGAGGAACATGCCCAGATTCCAGGAGGCCCATCGTGGACCTAGAGATGGAAAGGTGCATTTAGTGGCTTTTCACAACACAAAAGCTTTTCTCGCAGTGCAGCTGCATGTGCGGTGTGTATATGCACGTACATATGTGCGTCACCAAGAGGCGTATCTCTCGCTAAAGAAGTGGAGATCCGCAGACCCTATCTACATACCCTTGGCATCACAGTCCACGCAGTATTTGTTATCCTCGTCCCGAAGCATCTGTGTCAGGAGGGTCTGGCACTTCTCCTGAATTAGCTTAGTGCGCTGTCCCGCATTCGAGGAGCTCATTTTTGGATATTCTTACGGTCTCTGGGGCCTGCGTTTGGTATTTGTGGCACGGCGCGACTGTGCGACGTGGCGTGGGCGACGGGTAGAGTTGACGGAGCTTATCTCTGCTTCACATGGATATACAACTACCAGCGAATTGAATTGACAATTTTCTACAAGTTTTTGCTACCGAAAAAGTGATGCGTCCAGTGGGACCGTTCGGCGGTGAAGGAAAATCGGCGAACGGGTTGTTACTAACGCCAGGCCATGCCATCTTGCCATTCACGGGGAACTCAAGCCATTTTTTAAAAAAGTTGTTTTCTTTTGCCTACAGAATATTTGAACGCGTATTAGCACGTAATAATGGAAGTGTTGATAAAGAAGTTGGAGTCCTGCCTGCTGATAGTAAGCACCCACAATGCAGCAGATGCAAACTGGCTAAATGTGAGTGGTAAAGGAAACTTTCCGCAGGACACTACTCACTTGTTGCTCTGAGTTTTAGAACCTGTGTGCGGTGCTATTGGAATTCGCCACCTTGGCGCACAGCTCCTTCTGCTCCTCGGGGCAGTCGAAGTCCTCGGAGCTGGTATGTCTTTGCCTAAGCCAGATTATGATCTGCATTCGCCAGTTGGAACACACGATAAAACTAGAATGCGGCACTACAGTTTTGGTAAGTGATTCGGACATGATCTAAGCACTGCACAGTAATGGCTTACTCTCTATACGCAGGTAAGTCATCAGTACTTTGTGGATCGCATTCGATGGTGCCTAAGGCGCCTCATGCATCTCTACAGCGAAGAATCGTGTGGCGAAGCAGTTGCTCCGGAACGCTCTTTCCTCAAGCTGGTGGATGCCGCACTGGATTGTTTGGCCCTGTTCACTTCGTACAATGAGGAAAACACCGATACCTTTAACTGTCCCAAAACTCCCAAGGAAGTGCTTTCCCTCAGCCAGAAGTTGCGTGCCAACACTGATTTAATCTTGGGTCAATCCCTGGGGTTCGCCAATGTGGCTTTGTCACAGGACAAAAGGGCTCTCAGTGCCTTGTGCCAAAAGGTGGGTGTAATCCTTCTGCAATATCCCCTTATTTATGTAATTGTTCGCTAGGTTATCCGAGAGTGCAATGCCTTTCTGGAGGAGTGCAAGGAGTCTTTCAGTGCCCACTACATGTCCACCCTAAAGCTGAGGGCCATGACCATGGAACAGGCAATATACCAACTGGAGGACTTCCTCAACGATGCGCTTCTGCGATTGGTATTTACATGCTTCCTGGACTTCGAGAAGTTTTCGGTGGACAAAATTAGAATGCTGCTGAGGAAGAGCGCAGATAATGATGATTTGGCTGATGAACTCATAGCGGACTTTGATGTGAACATAGATCGTGCCACTCAAATAGGCATTTTTGCCATTTCCTTTGCGCCGAACTTAAAAAGTATAAATTATTTATTATGAAAAGAATCGAAACTAACGCCAGTACTAATCGCTTTTCAGTGAAAACAATGATGCGCAGCTGTCTGGCCTCCTTTGAGTCACTGGACACTACCCTGATACCTTCTCTGCAGGCCCATGGTTCGGTTTTGCACTCGGACATCCTAGAACAGCATTTCAACGAGGAGGTTACCAAGTTCAAAGCAACGCTTCAGGAGATCATCGATAGCCGCGCCTTCCTTGGTTGTTACTTGGAGATACTGACCTCGGGGATAAGTGCAACGGAAAAACTTTACAATAAGCAGCGATTGGAGGACTTGGTCCAAATTTCCTTGCTGTTAGTCGAGCACTTTCAGCTGGAAATCAATCGAAAGGTGCTAACCGAGACGCAGGACCGATTGGGAGAAGAGTACTACCAGCAGTTTATCCGGGTACTGCGCGAGTGTAAGGCAATTTTGATGTGTGCATCCCAGGTGGAGCCGCAGAGAATCCTCAAGCGGTTCAAGATCTTGCGTACGATCTCGCGGAAACTGCACTGCTGCCTGGGAGTTGGTAAACACGAGGATGAACTTCGTGATCCCCTGGCTCCCCTTTTAGTGGATGAGGCCAACAATATCAAGGAGGTAAATGAAGACGAAACCCATTACTCTGGCCCTAAAACAGCCAGAGGCAGTAGTATTCTCTACGACACAGAGCGTAGGAATAGAGGAAATAAAACAAAGGACCATAAGATAACCACAAATTCCTTAGACATTAAATCGGAAATGGCAAAACCTAATGGAAATGTTCTGAGAAGTAAGTCGGCTGATGGTTAAATTAATGTAGTGAGTCTACTTAAGTTGTGAATGCTATTTTCAGGAGAAAGTTTACGGACTGTTATGTTCAAGCGCCAAAATATAGCTGAAAGCAGAAAGCTATACACTTCTATGAGTAATCAGTCTATGGATCTTCAAATCACAGGTACCAAAAAATATTGCATACCTTTATTGATACGACTTACCTATTAATTCTATTTATTGTAGATATACTCGACCAACTTACTGGAATGTCCAATGGATACTTTGAATGCTGAAGCATTTTGTTCATAACTTTTTAATTACTTAAGTGTTTAATTCATATCATTTAAAAAAGGAACTTTGCAATTCGAGAATTCAAACTTAACGTACGTCGCCACTTGAATGTCATGGGTCAGGTAGGCATACACATAAGCATGTAGTGTTTTCGGGTGGCGGAGAGCGTCGCATCGGAAACAGTTTTGACTGTTGTAAAAGTAGAGCAATAAATTAAAATAAATACATAGAGAAAAACAAATTGGTCAGCGCATCCCGCTCGGTCGCTTGACCTTTAAATTACACTAGAAACCCTCTTACGCTTAATATGTGCAGCTGTAAAGGTAATCCCTATTGATTTTTCACCACAAGAGGCAGCCAGGACACTCATTCAACAGATACACACGGTGATTGCTTGAAGAACATTAAGCACCCGGCTATGAAACCACTCAGCGACGATAAAGTAGCTCTGTCCAAAGAGATTAAGGCTTTGCCTTCTCCCAAAAAGCGACTGGCAAGTGCCGTGGGCAGTAAGAAGGATACAAATAACCATCATGTGGTACCGCTGGGTATCCTTGTGGTGCTCTGTACTGTGTATCTCATGGTAGCCGGGATGCAGCACAACTACAGGTACTACTTTAAGCCGGGCGTGGCTGCCTACGACCTGCACCATTCCCAAGCCGGCGATGCCCATCCGGAAGCCATGGCTGAGTTCTATGACGCCGCTCCAGATGCATCTTGCCAGAAGCTGGACGTTTTCATCAAGGAATCCGATATCAATACAGCTGCTCAGCCAGTTTCCAGATCCCAAGGCAAGCCCACGAGGAGAACCAAAAATGGCCCTGGGAATGGGGTCAGCAAGCAAATTCGTTTGACGAAATCCCCCGAGGGCCCCAAGAAGAAGGAAGCCAGCAAAAAGAGTAACACCGCGGAGCCCATTATCTATCTTTTTGCCTTGGTTTTCATCTATCTGCTGCTGAAGGCCGCCTCCGACATCAACCAGCACTACAAGTCGGTAAGGTCAACTTGCATTCCACTCCGTATTGCCGCGTGAATAATCCTTCTCCGGCAGCAGAACAAAGGGGACAAACGAATGCGCCGCTGCTCCCTGCAATCCTATGCCCAGATCCACAAGCAAGATCGGCGGTCATCAAAAGGTATTTTACCAAAATCTTTGCCAAAATTTTAGCTCGCTGGGCCAGGTGCTTTTTACACCGAATTAACAAGGGATCAAGTGAATTGTTATCCTATAAATCTAAATGTATCTACTATTATGTACTGAATTAACTAATTTTCTATACTGTAAAGCACTGTCCACCATTAAATGGGCGCTAGTTTTCTGGCTTTTTGGGAAACTGTGTTGTATATTGTGTACCTATAGTCTGTCCTTTTATCTCTACATCTATACATCCAACTACTATCGCACTTTTCGGGTTCAATTATGCGTTTGATATCTGTGTTTTGTAACGACCTACACTGTTTACCTCCTCTTCACCTCTCTGTGAAACTGTACTGAATGTAAGGTTGTACATACTCGAATGTATATTTGTATTACTGTGCTAGATGTGCGTAATCGTAAAATAAATCAATTACTATGTGCTTTCCTGTGATCAATTTACGTAGCCATGTTAGATTGCGTTTCATTTCCGTTTGAATGGGCTTTTCCGCAATCCTCTGCGATCTCTCACCCCAAACTGACCGCTCTCCATTTCCCCAATGCATGCCAAAGTGGAGGAGTCCCCGATATTCCGGCGCAAGCATATTATCAGCGAAGAGCGTTCCGTGTCGGTGGATCGCTACAAGTACACGCTGAACGAAGAGGGAGGCTTTACAAAGTCCGCTCCGAGGGTGCAGGAGTATCACTTCAGGGTCGTGTCTCCTTTGGCCAGCCGGCCAAGTCACCAGCATCCGCTTAGGCTTGGAGGAGAAACCCGTTTTGGTAAACTTGCGTTACAATGTGACACGTCTCATAAGACCAACTATTTTCTTCTCTAGAGCCCCATCTTAACCGTCGCTGCTCGGTTCCGATCAGCATTAACTATCAGACGGTTCCCGTATCGAGTCCATATCCACCCGAAATGGCCAGACGAGGCTCGGTGATAAGCCTCACTGGTCAACCAGAAGTAAGTGGCGTGCCAAGTATGCCAAGTGGAACTGCCGATCCAAAGCGGCGCGTCCGCATGATAAATCGCCATTGAAATCGAGATAAAATCAGGGCAAAGGCCATCGGAACTGCTAAGGGACTACAGTATTTTCAAATATCACACTTTGTAGTCCTTCTTAATGCGTTTCTTTTAATCAGTTAATTATGTTATATTATTCAAGTGTTTTAAAAAACGTACAAAGAATATTCTCTTCGAAGACACCGAATTTACGCCCACTTCCGCCGAAGGCGGAGAACGAGCCAACGTTTGCCATTTTTCCATCCTATTGTACATTATTCTACTTAGGGCAAGATTAAGAAAATCTTAGGCTAGCGTAGTGTTTAGTTTGGAATTCAGTACCTATGATATTACCATTATCTACGAAGTAACTACGAACTTGTGATGCTCATTACAATGACAATTACATACAGCTATGTATCTCGGTTAAAAGACCTGCTAGGCGAAACGGATGAAAGAGTGCAAGATCTTAACTACGGTTAACGCGCTACTGGATCGGGGTGCGGAGATATGGTCGGAGTGGTCCCTACGGCTAATACACGTATTCTACAAGTCATCCATCTTCATCGAATTTTGCGCTAGTTTCTCCTATTGCATTAAATATTAAAATAAATTACGTATTTTAATTGCATGTTGTTTGAAGTTCGGACCTGAGCCGCATTCAGCTCAGTTCGTTGCCCTCGTAGAGGCTCTCGCAGCTCTCCAGCAGGCGCAGCACCGGTGAAATGTCGTAGGGGTAGAGCTGGCGCGACACGAGGCGAGATATCTGCAGGCGCAGCCGGATAAGAACCCCCATCGCCTCATCCAGCATGGCGCTTCCCATGCCGAAGGTGTGACAACTGTGCACGAACATCGTCCAGTTCATGCGAATGTATTTTAGCAGGCGCAGCAGGTATAGCAGAAAGCAGGTCTCGTTGCTCACCAGCAGGTCCAGCAGCAGGTCCGAGCTGTTCGACGTCATCTTGAGGAACTCCAGGAATGTGTACACCGGATTCAGCATGGCCACCAGCTCGGGAAAAGCGTTGTTGCGGAACGAAATCCCTGACGTGACGTCCAGCGTGCAGACCATGGCCTCGATCAGGTGGTCATCCTGGTCGTCAAACAGGTGGATCAGGATCTTGCTGAAGTGGCACTCCGGGTGGAATTCCAGCGTCTGCTTGATGAACGTCTCCAGCTTGCTCAGTACATCGCGGATCGAACGCTCGATGAGCATCATGTCCTGGAAGGCATCGTAGTCGGTGGAATCAATGGATGAGTCGGATGAATCGCTGCGAATCTCCTTCACCGTCACCGCTATCGACTTAAGTACCAGCAGGACCATCTTCTGCAACAGTGTTTT
The DNA here is from genome assembly GCF_016746245.2 of Drosophila santomea. NCBI lineage: Eukaryota > Metazoa > Arthropoda > Insecta > Diptera > Drosophilidae > Drosophila > Drosophila santomea. Next base: position 17,681,543 of record NC_053016.2, on the reverse strand, counting down.
GTCCATTTCGATTAGGTCCGGTGGCGCACCGTCTTCTTCGCCAACCCCTGATTGCGCGGCATGTGCCAGGGTAATTGTTCCATTGGCATAAACCAGCGGCCTGCCATTGTAGCCGATCAGGCTGACCATGTTGTCAGGCTGTCGCCGCGGCAGCGACTCCAGGATGCGGAAGCCCCGTACATGGCAGACTATCTGGTGAGCCAGCTTGCACGTCTCCTCGGGCAGCATGTCCTGCAGCGCCAGCGTGGAACCATAACACAACGCCTCGTTGAAGAGGCACAGCATCTGCTTGTACACGGTGCAGGAGAGGCTGTGGCTGAGCAGCAGCTCGAACTTGTCTAGTTGGGCGTAGTATGGCCGCGTCTCGTCGATGGACAGATTGGCCTTTACCGAGATAATGTTCTCCCAAAGCTGTAAGAAATTTAGCACACAGTGCTCGGCCGCATCCTGGTGCGTCGGTGCCATCAGCTCTGACATGTTCTTCACCAACGTGGGCCACTTGTGTTCCAGCTTTTGAATGGTGATGCACTTCAGGTGCGTCGTATCGAAGCTTTCCGAGTCGGTAAGTGTGACCACATGGCAACCGCTGGGCATGGTCGTGGACTGGGGAGCAGGATGTGGTTCATAGGCGACGTTCATCTCCTCGCCAAAATGGCGCCGATGCCGGTCGCGGTTGTCGGGTGCTTCCTGCTCCGTCTCTCTCTCACCCTCCGTATCCTCGCGAAATTGCAGTGCAAAATAATTGGTGGCTAGTGGCTGCTCCTGCACGGGGAAGTGCATGTAGCTCACAGAAGCCTCTGAAAGAGGCAAAACTGACGAGGCTGCGCTTGTACTATTCGCCGCCACCATCCAATCGTCGTCCAGCGGATGGATCTCCATGTCTTTCCACTCCACTATGCGCTTGATGATGTCCAGGCTGAAGTGGATCTTTTGCACGGCCGCCTGGTTGAGCTGCTCAAAGTTAAAAAGCTGATCGACGATTTTTTGCAGCCACTCGTCATTCAGCTCCTGCTTGGCAATCACCAGGAATGCGGCTAGCACACGTCCCGCCAGAAATTGCACGTAAGAGTTTTCGTAGCCGGCCAGCACGATAATCTCGTCGATAAGCTTGTGGTCATTGCGAATCAGTGCGTCGCAAACATCCATTATCCGTGTGCAGATAAACCCCTTTGCGTTCTGCTTCAGGTAGATGTCGAACAGTAGCTGCAAATTGGACAGGAACTGCAACAGCTTGTTTGTGGGCCACTCCCGCAGGTAGGCTATCCGCTTCTGGCCGTTGGTATCCTGTGAGTAATGCGACTGGAAGGGCTTGCGCAGCGTTCGCTCCGAGACGCCGCACAGGCACTGGCGGGTCAGGGACTGCTCGAACTCCAGCATATCGTCGATGGACGTTGCTGCTGCTGCTTGGATGCAGTTGGTTCTGCTGCTAGCATGACTGCCATTGCTATTAGTCGTGTCGAGGGTTAGCAGGTTGGGCAATTTGGCCGATCGGTCCACTTCGTCATGGGCGGATTCAGGCTGGCTGTTTGGGTCAGAGTCCCCTTTTCGTGGCAAGATGTTGTGCAGCAGCTGGGCGTACGACGCCGCCCGGGAGCTGCAGGGCGTGGTGGTGGGGGAGTTGTTGGCGGTGCTTGGCGTTGACAGCGAGTGCGAACTGGACGAGGAGAGCGAGGAGCACAGGTGGCTATTGCTGTTGGCGTCCAGGTCCAGAATGTCCGGCGGCTGTGGTGGCAGCGCCTTGGAGCCCACCTTTATTTGCTGCTCGATCTTTTGGCGCTTGGTCTGCGGCTGCTCGTTTGATGCGGAGGTCGTAGAGGCTGCTACTGTGGAGCATGGGCAAACATCACTCGTTCCGGCTCCAGATCCTGCTGTGGATGTGGCCTCCATCCTCCACGTTGACGTACCCGACGTCCTGGAAATGGACTGCAAGCGAAATTCCCGGTGAGCAGTGAATCTAAGCGGCGGCTTGCAGCCACATATCTACAAACCCGATTCCGACAAACAGCTTCCGTGCTACGCGCACACAAGGTTACGTGTGCAGACGCTGCTGCCTGGCTTCTTGGAGCGATTTTCTCGGCTTCCTGGAACACACTATGATTTCTTGGGGGCGACGAGAGCGCTCTAACTGCCGCCAGGGGCTCTGACTGCTCCTCCAGACATTTTAAACGGGCAGAATTCGATTTTCACACACTTGTTGCTCTCTTCGGGGCAGCGACAGTCAATGTTTATGTGAGTTTCACTGCACTCGCGCTTCGCTGTGAGCCCGGCTAAGTCGATTGGGTCGTGAGCTATTTCTCACTTTTTTAGAGCGTCTGATTGTTTCTCTGGCACTCCTTTTATTTTGGTTTTATTACACTTTATTATGTGGGGAAAAAACAAAAATTAAGTGCGCGTCGCCATCTTTTAGTGAATTTCAGCTACCTGGTAACCCTAGTTGCGCAGCGTTGCCAAATGGCTCTTGTTTTTTGGCGTTAGCGAAAGACATATCCAAGTTCTTAACCAGCATAATGTCGCCACTACACATGTTATATATGTGTGTTTTACCTTTTAAAATGTACTAATATTTAAGTTTATTGCGCTTATATAGCTAAAGCAAAAGTAATTTGAATAACCATAAGTCAATAAGTTTTATATTTCCAAGCGTGCGATAATAATAAAGTGCTTAGGAATTTCTTGCCAATAACGTGACAAAGAGTTATTATTGCTTTTTCTATGTGTTAATTTAATAGGAAATAAAGGTAAATTCATACTAATACCTTTAAAAGCGTTAAAAAGTAAAAATTACGTTGTATTTTTTTTTAACATTAAATAATACAAATGTTATACGATAGTTGTTGACACCTGACATCCCTGGGCCCAAAGCGTTGCCAGATCGACATATAAATAAGCCGTTAGCGGCGGTTATTTCGTTTCGAAAATTCCAGTTTACGTCCTTTTTCCAATCTGTGCGGATGATCTAGGAGCAGGGAATTCTCAGTTCAAACCAACTCGGCCCACACACTAAATTCGCACACACTTCCAAACGATCGAGGCATCAAAACAAGAGCGCGGCCGACGTGGCAACACTCGCTTGTTTTTCATTTGACATTGAAAGGTGCTCGCGAATTCCAGAAAGGACGTTGGAATAAAAGCGGCCGCTCAGTACCTATCAAAAGCAAACACGGCGAAGTTGTGGTGCGGTGCTCTGGAGATTTGCCGGAGCCAGATAAAAGGAACTTCCCGACGCCTAAGCAGCCATATTCGCGTTTATAAGTGAAGTGTCGTTTATAAGCGAGTGACTAAAGCTATTCGCCCGTGCTCTCTTCTCCGTGCACTAAAAATTTGCATCGAGTGCTAACTAGTCCTCCCTTGCCCTTCTACTCCGTATACACTTGCTGTTCCTGTGTGGGATAACTGAAGTAAGATGGCCGGCCCACTTCCTCCGCTCAACCAGGAGGCAGCTTTCCAGAAGCTGCAGGAGTACTACGACTCCAGTGGCAAGGACCTGAACATCAAGGACCTGTTCGTAAAGGATGCCAAGAGATTCTCAAAATACAGGTGGGTTTTTCTGGCGATTTCGCCTTCGAGGGTGGAAGTTACGTATGTAGTTCCACCACACACATACATACACTCATTTGTGTATCCCCCATCGTCAATCGTTTATTCATCGAGTTGCGCTTTGCCCACTCTCACTTTCACCATCGGCTCTCGAGTGTCGCCGCCACTCAATTTGTCCTTGCGTAAGGTCACAGCAACGACCTCCGAATCGTACTTGCTTTGAGGTCAAAAGATTTTCGTTTCTTTATCAGCCTGCGCCTGCACACCCAGAACGATGGCGAGATACTGCTGGACTACTCGAAGAACCGCATCAATGACGAGGTCTGGGACCTGCTTCTCGCCCTGGCCAAGGTGCGTCGCGTGGACGCAGCGCGGGACGCCATGTTCTCCGGCCAGCACATCAACATCACGGAGAACCGCGCCGTCCTGCACACAGCCCTGCGCAACCGTGGCACGGATCCCGTTCTAGTGGACGACAAGGACGTGATGCCCGATGTGCGCGCGGAACTGGCCCACATGAAGGAGTTCACTAACATGGTCATCTCCGGCGTTTGGCGCGGCTGCACCGGCAAACAGATCACCGACGTAGTCAACATCGGCATCGGTGGCTCCGATCTGGGCCCGCTGATGGTCACTGAGGCGCTAAAGCCCTACGGCAAGGGCCTCCACTCCCACTTTGTGTCGAACATCGACGGCACCCACCTGGCCGAGGTCCTCAAAAAGGTCAACTACGAGACCACCCTTTTCATCGTCGCCTCAAAGACTTTCACCACCCAGGAGACCATTACGAACGCCACTTCCGCCAAGACATGGCTCCTGGAGCATTCCAAGGAGGTAAGTACGAAGAAAGGTCGAACATTGATTGACCTTCATTGATAACGCTTGAAGCTAAGATAACTAAACCAATATAATGACCAATCGATGTGACATGATAGATATAATGGCTATAAGATACATTTTCAATTGAATACTTTAATTATTATTAATTAATAGGAAACTCCCAATGGATTTTTAATTATTTATATATATCTGACTTAGTGAAGCGTATGACTCAATCAGATTTAATATTCTTATACAGTTTTCCCAATACGAAATACAAGTTGCTTTAAATGTAAAATAGATAACGCCACCAAAGCAAATAGTTACATCATTACACTTCTATGTGACCTATATTTATAAACTATTTTGGTTTCGTTTTAGCCTGAGTCCGTGGCAAAGCACTTTGTGGCCCTGTCGACTAATAAGGAAAAGGTCACCGAATTCGGCATTGACAGCACTAATATGTTCGGTTTTTGGGATTGGGTGGGCGGACGTTACTCCCTGTGGTCGGCCATCGGGCTGTCAATCTGTCTGTCCATTGGCTTTGAAAACTTTGAGCAGCTGTTGGATGGAGCTCATTACATGGACAACCATTTCAGGACGACACCATTGGAGAAAAATGTAAGGTTCAACTGAAGGATTTAAGCAAAATGATTATAGCTAACCACGTTATTGGTTTCCCAGGCTCCCGTTATCCTGGCGTTGCTCGGCGTTTGGTACTCGAACTTTTTCAAGGCAGAAACACATGCCCTCCTTCCCTACGATCAGTACTTGCATCGGTTTGCCGCCTACTTCCAACAGGGCGATATGGAGAGCAACGGCAAGTTCGTCAGCAAGGCGGGAAAGGCTGTGAAGTACAGCACTGGTCCGATTGTATGGGGCGAGCCGGGCACCAACGGCCAGCACGCCTTCTACCAGCTCATCCACCAGGGCACCCGGCTGATCCCTTGCGACTTTATCGCTCCCGCCCAGACACACAATCCCATTGCCGGCGGCAAGCATCACAAAATTCTTTTGTCGAATTTCCTTGCCCAGACGGAGGCTCTAATGGCCGGAAAGACGGTCGACGAGGCCAGGGCTGAGCTTTCCAAGGCTGGTCTGTGCGGCAACGAGCTGGACAACTTGTTGCCCCACAAGGTGTTCGTTGGCAACCGGCCCACAAACTCGATTGTGGTGAAGAAGGTCTCACCTTTCACCCTAGGCGCGTTGATTGGTACGTCTCTCTGCTCTAGCTCACAAAACCTAATTGATTGATTCAATTGATTTTTCAGCGCTGTACGAGCACAAGATCTTCGTTCAGGGCATCATTTGGGACATCAACTCGTTCGACCAATGGGGTGTGGAGCTGGGCAAGCAGCTGGCCAAGGCCATCGAGCCGGAGCTGGATCACTGCAACGAGGTCTCCACGCACGACAGTTCCACGAACGGCTTAATTAACTTCATCAAAGCCAATTGGAAGTAATCATGTCCGGCTATTTGTTGCAAATTAAAAAGAAATGTTTACACAAATGCTCTAATTGTTAGTAGTTTCTGAGCCGTTATTCAGTAGCCGCCGCTTACGTATACTCGAGCTACAAGCCCCCTGTTATTGGTATATTATTCAACATTATTTATGAATTGGACATGTTTGTTTGCTTGCGTATCGATACAATCTCGTGTCGGAATTAGACCAACAATTGGCTCACACTATTCGTTGTTGCACGTATGTAGTTTAAAACCATAAATAAAAATTTATGAATTCGATGTAAAAGACTGCGTTTGGAAAACAATGGTATTTATTTTCTCGCGGCGCTACAATTAAGGAATTGCATTTAAACTTAAATTAAGAGGAGGCTGTCTAATCCATTGACACGTCAGAGTCTGTGTCTGCGTCGGCGTTACCATCGTCGGTCGCCAGGTCGTCGTCGGCCACCAGCGCATCTTCTAATATGTTCTTTGGGCTGCCTGGCTGATCCTCCTCTAGATCGCTCCAGTTGTTCTCTGCCAACAGTGTATCTTCAGCAGCGGGGGTGGGCTCATCTGGAAGCAAGTGAATTAAGCCTCAAGCCTTGTGAAAAAACTAGTTGATAACTTACCTGGGTCGTCATCCACGAACAAAGCTTTGTTATTGTTGAGATGATTGTCCGCGTTGCGCTTCATCTGGTTAATTATCAGGTTGACTCGACCGGTTATTCTGAAAAGAAGGCATTGAAAAGTGGTTAAAGTTATATTGAAAATATGACGTTAATAGTCTAAGGAGTACACACAACTAAATTTTGTCGTAGCCATATTCCGAAAATGGATCTTTTTAACAATGATGTCGCTAGCTGTATGGAACACTTCGACAACACTCATTATAAGAAACCATCGAGTCAAGGTAGTGGCCTTCCAACGCTGGGGCCAGGCGGTGCCCTACCCATTGCCAATATACCCAACGTATCCAGCTTCATTAATCAGTGCAACAAACCGATTTGCGATGACGCTGATATGCAGTGCATCGTCGACCTGATCGATGGCACCATCTGCGAAGCGTTGGCAATAATTGAGTCAGACCCGCGCGGTCTTTTTATTTACAACTTTCCGAAAAGGCAAAAGATGTCCTCTATCAGCATGGACTCTTCAGCGTTTACTGACACCGTTGTGGCCAACGGTGAGGATGATCCCTCAACCACAAATCATTACATGGGTGGTCTTGGCACCTCGGCGGACTCTGTATCCAGTGGCTTGGCACGCAAGATGCTGACCATTGGGGACTTTGAATACTCCAATGCCATTGCCGACATTAGGGATTTCGTCAGTCGCTGGGAACTGTCGCCGGACACTAAGTGCGTGGTGATCAGCAATCCGATTCGACACGAGGTGCCCAAAAAAGGAACCATTCTATTTGTGGATGCCCATTTTTCTCGACCAACACCTCGTTGTCCGAATCCTCTTGCCGTCGCCAAAGTGCGATTCATCATTTCCTTGTCCAAGATTCTACTGAAGCACTACCCCGTGATGATCACCTACCGCTTTGAAGGTTACAACACGCTCTACTACGGCCTGGGCGAAAGATGTCTTAATTCGTTCACTTTTCAGCGCTTCTACATCGACACTATTCTGCACACGAAGCTGACCTTTTTTGCTGCGATCTCGGAGTGTCGCCACGGCACCATCGAAAAGCCCAAGAATAATATCAAGACGAAGAATACCAAGAAATCCGGCTACTGAATTTCATTTCACTATTAAACGCCTTAATTTGTGTTTTTTGAATCCCCCAATTTTACTTACTGTAAAGCTTCCGATAGACAGTGCATGCGCTGCTCCGCCACACCGAGACAAACGCCCAGTTTTTCGCGCAGAGCCTCTTTGTCTTCGGACATCAAGACACTAGTGTGTGTTGAGGCCAGTGCGTGCAGCCAACGCAGGGCGGAACGGACACTGGAAAAGAACCTATTTGAAAAAAAAATTCAACGGGGATCTTTTGGAAAAACTCACCTTGCGTGCTTTCCTTGCAAGAGGATGGAAAGTTCGTTAACCAGGGGATTCACGTAATCGAGCGGTAGCCGATCCAAGGTCAAATGTATTGTGTCTGGATCCTCAGTACTCAGAACGGCTTGTATCATTCTGAAAACACACTCCTATTGGTAAACATATATTTCCATTGTTAGAAAATCCCTTACGCCTGGTCCTTGCTGTGTAATGCCTGCATTAGCAGCTGCGTCTTGCTCTGCGTCAACAACTTGCCACCACTTAGTTTGGTTCCTTGTATTTTAAGATGTTCCAGTCGAGCTTCCATAGGCACTTCGTTTTGCACTTTCTTCTGCGAGATGGGCAGGGCGCTGTTGTACTCCACAGTTTTTTGGTTTACTATAGGCTTTTGGACCTTGGTGGCGGCCTGATAGCCCGGCAGCTCCTTTCCTTTCTTTTTCGCATAGAGCTTTTTGGGATCGGCGCGCACAATAACGTTTAGTTTTTCGCCATAGTTGGGAGTAAAGCGTTCAAACTGCAGTTGTTGGCGACTACCGTAGCCAAAAAGGATTTCGTGTGAGCGATTTGAGTCAATCACAAAGTGGGCCGCCACTGCTAGAAGGGGTTCCACTGTTTCGGTGCCATCAGAAACAATTTGAAGTGAAACCTTGGGTTTCACGAACTTCTCTGCGGATAAACTGTAAAACATAGTTTTTCAGTACTTGTATCGAAAAATAACCACTTGACTTACCTGTTTACATTTAGTAGGTAAATGTGTATAATGCCATTGCGGGTAACACTGGCCACGCGTAGCTGACCATCGTCGCGCACTTCGCTGGTCAGACAGTAGGCCAAATCCTCCATGAGGAGCGTGCAGGCGGAGGCTTTGTTCTTGCCCTTCTTGTCGATCTTCCAGAAGCAGATTACCCGCTCCATCTTGGCCGTGGTCAAAACGAATTCAGTGCCATCTGTGCTCGCCACGCTGCTTATGGTGTTTATTTCGCCCGAGTGGCCGGTGAATGTTTCCACCAGCTCCTTTGTCTTGATGTCGTACACCTTAAGCTGTCGGGAGCCAATGGCTAGGGTGCCGCTTTTCTGGAGATAGACTATATTTTGGGGCTTCTCGGGTCCCACCTGCCATTCGGCGATGGAGCGCTCCTCCGTCCAGGACCAAACGACAACCCTGCAATCGGCACCCACGGTGTATAACTGACCAGCGTTGTCATATGTAATTGACGTCACTGCTCCATCATGGCTGTCGCCACTAAACGTTCGAGAAATCTGTAAGGATTGATAGTGGTTTATTTGTTTTTAAAACTATTTATCCGACTAACCTTTCCCTCCGCTAAAGAATATATAACCACTGAGCCTTTGAATGTTCCCAAAGCAATGTAGAGCTGGTCATTAGCTGCATCCTGTGACTGGATGCTCTTCCGAGACTTCTTGGGCCGGGGACTGGACACCGATACCCACGTGAGCGCTGTGCACGACCCGGATGTCTGTAAATTGGGCGTATATTCCTGATACAGCGTGTTCGTCTCCGTGTTCCATATCCGTAGGACTGCCTGCTCGTCCACCGAGGCAAATAGTTGGCCACCATTGGGCGAAAATCCCAACACGTGCTTCTTGCCCAGCGACATGGTTTTTTATGTTTTGAATTAGAGATGGGCGCTAAGTCTAGTGTTTACCTCGGCTCACGCTAGTCTCCCGTATCGTACGTGTGTCACGCACGACTCACAATTAAACTTTAGTCATATACCGACGCTTCCCATACCCTACAAAGATAAATAATATATACATAAATTTCAAAATTCTAAGAATGAAAGAATTTATAATCTTAAAAGATTGGGCTTGTTTTTTTTTGAAGCATTTTAAAATCGATTGTTTAACTTTGACTATAAAATAAATAGCAAAGAATTTACATTATTTTAGGAAATGGCTTTTATCTCGAAATGTAAAGTTAGCTTAATTTCTTGTATGTCGAACAGGACTTCGGATAGATTTGGGGTATTCCTCAAACCTAAAGTTACTAAATTTCCTCAAATCTAAAAATGAATAATCGTTTGTAACTGTACGAATTATTTTTTTAAGCTCGAGTTACCTTTTTACTTATTACTGGATTTTTTAAGTAAAACGCTTGTAAACGTTTGAAACTGTACGAATTGTATGTATTAAGCTCAAGTTACTTTTTTACATATTACTGGATTTTTAAGTAAAACGCGTTTACAAATTTAAAATAAACGGATTCATTAAGTGGATTAATTACTACTGAAATTTATTAATTAATTGTGTGCTATTCATCAAAAATCATAGAAAATCGTCAACTTATTAAAAATAGGAAATTTTAAAATTAATTTAATATAAAACGGAGCCAGTCACCGTTTACAATAATCGATAAGCAAATGCCATCCCTATCCCATCCAGAATGTTCGCGGCCACTTTGAGGTTATAACTCTAGCTGGAATTTACCGACTGACTCCGTGTGAAATTGAAATCTGTGTACAAAAATGGCTTTATCCGTTCCCAAGGCTCCCGGTGTGTCGCAGATGCTCAAGGATGGCGCCCGGGTGAGTGCAACAAGGACAAATAACTTGGCGAGGAGTCCGCCGGGCATCGGTTTCATTCAGATTCGACTAAAAAGAAAACATGCCGTCTCGGGGAGTCGCGTGATTAGTCATCCTCATGGAACGGAGCTTGACATATGAGCAAAAAATGACTAATTTAATGGTTTTACTTGTGTCCTCAGATGTACAGTGGGCTGGAGGAGGCGGTATTCCGCAACATCAGTGCCTGCAAGGAGTTTGCACAGACCATGCGCTCGGCCTATGGACCAAATGGCATGAACAAGATGATCATCAACCACATCGAGAAGCAGTTCGTGACCAGCGATGCCGGCACCATCATGCGGGAGCTAGATGTTGAGCATCCGGCCGCCAAGCTGATCGTCATGGCCAGCCAGATGCAGGATGCTGAGGTAGGCGACGGTACCAACTTCGTGGTTGTCCTGGCCGGAGCCCTGTTGGAGTCCGCTGAGGAGTTGCTGCGTCTGGGCATCACCACTGCCGAGATCTCCGACGGCTATGAGAAAGCCTTGGAGAAGGCCCTCGAGATCCTGCCCACTTTGGTAAGCCACAAGATCGAGGACTATCGCAATGTGGAGAAGGTGAAGGAGGTACTTCGCACATCGATCATGTCGAAGCAATACGGCCAAGAGGACTTTCTTAACGATCTGGTGAGCAAGGCCTGTGTCTCCATCTTGCCGGATGAGGGCACCTTCAACGTGGACAACATTCGCATCTGCAAGATCTTGGGTAGCGGACTGACCAAGTCTGAGGTGGTACGCGGCATGGTCTTCAAGCGCTTTGTAGAAGGCGATGTGACCTACGCAGAGAAGGCCAAGATCGTGATTTTCTCCTGCCCCGTCGATATCATTCAAACTGAAACCAAGGGAACAGTGCTGATCAAGTCGGCCGATGAGCTGTTGAGTTTTTCCTCTGGCGAAGAGAGCCTGTTGGAGAGTCAGATCAAGGCGATCGCCGAAACAGGTGTAAAGGTGGTTGTGGCCGGCGGCAAGGTCGGCGACATGGCCCTGCACTTCCTCAACAAATACAGCCTAATGGCCGTGCGTCTCAACTCCAAGTTCGATCTGCGTCGCCTGAGCCGCTCCGTGAACGCCACTGTCCTGCCGCGCATCACCACGCCTAGTCAGGAGGAGTTGGGCTACTGCGACAAAGTTTGCATCGAGGAACTAGGAGACACCACAATTGTGGCTTTCAGGTGGGGTTTTCAATGGAATTAATCACAAAAAAATCCATTATAATTTCTTAAACCATCGTAGGAACGAGGGCAAGGACTCGCGCATTGCGACCGTAGTTATCCGTGGAGCTACCGATAATTTTATGGATGATATTGAGCGTGCCCTGGATGACGCTGTTAACAACTTCAAGTGCCTGACCCGGGATGGCCGCTATCTTCCCGGAGCTGGCGCCACCGAGATCGAGTTAGCCACCCAGCTGTCCGCCTATGCTGATACTCTGCCGGGACTAGACCAGTACGCAGTGCGCAAGTTCGCCAACGCGCTGGAAGTTTTCCCCAAGGCTCTGGCCGAGAACTCCGGCATCAATGGCACGGATATCGTCAACCAGTTGTATTTGGCTCACAACTCCGAGGCCGGAAAGACAATCGGCTTTGACATTGAGGCTGAAAAGGCCAGCACCATCGACACAACAAAGGCAAAGCTCTTTGATCTGTACCAGGCCAAGTTCTGGGGTCTTAAGTACGCCGTAGGCGCGGCCGCAACCATCTTGAAGGTGGACCAGATCATCATGGCCAAGCGCGCCGGAGGTCCCAAGCCGCGACAGGCTGCCGGCAGCGATGATGAGAGTTAAGCGGCTCCTCTGTGATTCGTTCGTCTTACTATAACTAGTTTCTCCCGCTCCCATAAAGAGTGCATTGTATTTTCATAAACGAGTCCCATGGAAATTATAAATTTCATTAACCACTCTTACCCTCACCCACATACACAGCCATGCACACAGTTTCTTGTATTAATAAACTTAACTTACGAAAACTGAACTAAAGCGTGATCCTTCGGGGGAATTTGAAATAAAACATTTTTTTTCGCACCTAACCCGGTGCCACCGCTAGATAACGAATCTAAGTAAGTTATCGCTTTTTATTTTTGAAATTTAAGCAAACGATTATTCATTTTGTTGAGTACAATATTTCAAATGCTTATTCGCAGATACAATTCAAGATTATTTGTGAGGACTCGTCCCCGTTTGCATCGCAAAAGATTTGTATTAATTTTCGAATAAAATACGATCTCGTTGTCGCTTTTCTTTTAAAGTGAATAAAAGATGTTAAAGTATGTTCGATGACCATGATTGTAAGTACGTGTGCTTCTGATGGCTTTTGTTTCCAAATGTCTACCCTCTATGAATAAGTTATACAAAATGACATCCGAGGACGTAGCCGAGCCATCCGTGCTCCATTGGATGGTCCGGCTGTCCTCGGGCAAAATTCGGGTGATAACTAAAAGTCTCGATGCGAAGTGTCCGTTGAATCAAAAACTGTTCTATGTGGAATGTTTAAGCAGGAACTTGGACTCGCTAACCGACTGCAGTTTCGATAAGTGGGGCCCCCAAAACACCTGTCGAATTGGCGGCTTTGGACTACATTTTGCTGTTTGCTCACGACAGCAAACTGGAGCTCAAAACCTTTTACAAAGGTTCCAAACGAAAATGCCCTCTGCAAAAATGTGTGATTCTTAGTAATAAGTAAACACTGTGTGAATTTTGCTACGTCAAGAACTAAAATCACCGCCAATTCAAAACTTCTAGTTAAATGCAATTTTGGAAGTACCGATCAACTAAACTATAACTTCATTATTCCCATCGGCATTAAGCTTGCGACTTGGACAGTCCGACTCAGTGGGACAAGAACCTAATTTCAAAATAATTTGTGTGTGATATCATCCGCGTGCTTTCCCTACAGGATAATCATAGCTTATCATTCCAATACCGAACAAATGTGCCCTATGCCATGTTAGTTGTACAAAAATATCTTGCTTGTGTTGTTACTGTTCTTTCATGCCAATAACATTTTAATTAATCGCGTTCGACACGTTTATGTGAATAAAATGGGTGCGGCATGCTTGCCTTTTAGGGGGAAGAATCACACATTCTTCTCGTCATTCTCGGTAAACTGAAGAAACGGACAGTTTTCAAATTCTGAGGACTTCTGTGTGGTGTTGTGGCGAAATGAAATAAATTATTGGTCTTGCGAAACTGTTTGCTTTCATTCAACTGGATATTGGCTTGCTACGCCGTAGTGAATTAAAATGGAGAAACTACGCTAGAGATAAATATTGGTTACATTTTCGAGTTCTTTGGTATTATATGCTCTTGCCGCTTACTGCAACGTTCGTTATATATTTTGACTAAGAAAAACTGGATAATAAACGCACTAAATATTGCGATAAGTTCAACTAGCTTGTTGTTGTGGGTAGCATTTCTGCTTCGTGTTAAAGCTTTTAAGTAATTCAATAAGATATTTGCGTACATTTGTTGTTAGTGGTGTCAATCCACCCGCTGGTGGTTAATAATTAATAAGCTTCAAAATACATACATCTTCAATACAACTTGTCCTTCTTTCTCTCGTCTTGTTATCTTTTCAATTTTCAACAAATACAACAGATATTTCTCGAAATAAGAAAGCAAAATATATGTATTTTCGTTTCGACTGAGTTTACGTTTATTGATAAATTTGTATGTCTGACTAAGTTGATAGTTTTGTATATATAAGTGTTTCGGTTTAGGTAGAGTAGTAGATGCTATAGTCAGCGCATTAATTGTCGTTATAGTTGGGATATTCGTGTACATTAACGGCGTTACTCATCGGGAAGGAAACAACTCTGATATCTTTGGAACAAATGCTTCGATTTAGATTTAGATATAGACTCAGATTTGACATTGAGTTTCGGTTTCTGGTTTCGGACATTACATTACTTGTTAACGTGGCTGGTACACATTGATATATCGATTTAAATATATATATATTTCTCGCAATTGCAATTGGAATTCAAACTTCTTGTAATGATATTGCTTATGACAATCGTAGTATTTGTGGCTTTTGCACACGTATATATATTGTTCCAGGTGACGTTGACTGGTACTGGAGAAGTACTGCACACTTTTGCGTCCTAGTCCATCTTGCTAAACTAAAAATAAACTAAACGTCCGCCGGCGATCGCTGACTCCTCGGCAACGGCGGACCTTCCGCTCCGCCTCCTTAGAGGACGGTGCACGACGACTTCTCGCGGAAGGGATTCACCTTCTGGCTGGTGAACCCGGTGAGCAGGTAGTCCTCCTGCTCGTGCTCCGTTATGTACTTCATCATCTTGGCGCAAGACTCCGAGATCGTCTGGCGGTCGATAGCCGCCTCGCGACGCAGTTGCTCGACCACAACGCGCTGCTGCTGTAGGGATGATGACATTACGTCCATGATGGCTGTCTCGGATAGGCCTATGGTTGAAAAGGTTCTCAGTGTTACGGATACTGGGAAATGCAATTACAGGATAGTGGATTTGGGGTGGTGTGCTTGGTGGTTCTAGTGCTTGTGTGGCTTCGCCGAAGGGCTTGGTCTTTGGCTTATCTTATCGTATGATTCTGGGTATACTGGTTTGGATGGATCTTAATGGCTGGCTGGAAATAACAAGTTTGGTTATATGTAGTTTAGATATCTGATTCTTTGTACAGGCTTTCCCATACGGGCACAACATCAAACAGGCGACACAAAGCTATATGTATACATTTCCGCGATTCTAGACAGAGATAGTTGATAGAATGGTGTACATAGTTTAGTTTAGTACTAGGCGGGAAGTTAGGATAGCTTGTGAGTCAATCTACGCATATGTGTATTTTGTGGCACATGTAAGCCCAGGTTTCCCCATTAGTTTCATCGATCGCATTGCTGATTAACTTTCCAGGCGAACTGGAAGCCTAGTCGCAAACAAGTGCAAGGTTATTTACTGGCCAAAGTGGGCGTGGTGTTGATGGGTGTTACTTGTGCCAGCACATGGAAATCCCGAGTTATGTACAAAAAACATTAGTCAATTTGTTGGAAACACCCAAAAAAATTTTATGTAGAAGTAGGAGGAGGAGAAAACACACACACACGATTGCGTACTGCGCCGTGTGGTTAGCATTGGGATTATAGTGGGAAAGTAAAGATTTCGACGGATGCACACACAACACATTACTATATTGGCACACTATTTGTTAATTACCAGTTCCGATTTATATGTTTTTTTTATTCTCGAATGCAACGGGCCAAAATCGAGCAAAGTTGACGAATAAATGTGGATACACACCCAAATTAGGGATGTGCCTCGCGGCGATAGTTTGCCGCGTGAGCGCGCCCGCGTGCCATCGCTAATATTTGCGCAGGAAAACATTCAATTCGGCCCACTTTTCAGTTCCATGCTCTCTGCAAAATGATGGCCAAGGACAAGGGTCTGGCTGTGGCCGGATCGGCGGCTCCTTTGCCGGCCCCAATCGACCACGAGTGGTCCGCCGAAGAAGAGCTGCAGCTGTTCCACGCAATGGAGGGTCTGCGCCCGGTGGGAATCAACAAGCATTTCTACATGTCCTGCATCGTCCAGCGTCTGTCCAAGTCGCTCAACCGTGAAATGCCCAGCGAGCTGATCTGGCGCCACCTGGGGACCATGTACAAGCTGAAGGAACTGGACGATCTGGAGTCGCTGCCCTTTCCCAACGAGGAGCGCGAGTTCAGTCTGCCGGAGAAGGATTACGGAACGCTACAGAGCAAAAAGACGGTGGAGCTGCATGCCAACGAAGAGAGTGGAGAGGCGCAGTCGGCTCTTCCAACCACAGAGACGAATGGCAAAGGTAACACGTTAGTTGTCATCAAGGTTCACCTTTAAGTATTTTTGTTTTACAGCTCCACTTGCAACCAAAGCGCCGGTACCGGCAAATTCTGCCAAGGAAGGCGACAAGAAGCACGTTTCCAAGCCCCAGGAGCAGCTGCCCAAGCGTCCGGCCAAGCGCACACGCGGCTCCATGTCCAATGAATCCATCAGCCCCTCCACCACGCCGCCGCCGGTGCAGACCAACAAGCGCCGTCGCATATAGGTGGCCCCCGAATTTGACGATTGTTGATCCGTTTTAGCTCACTAGTTTTACTGTACTCTAATTAAAGGATTTATTCTTCGAATTCGTTGTCCTCCTCGTTGGATCCGTTCCCGTTTTCCTGCGCCAGAACTTCGGTGGCCTGCATGTTTTCCAGAAGCGATTTGAGGAGGCGTCGGTTCAGATAATCCGTCTGCGTCAGTTCCCGGACTGCCTGGGGCGGGGTATCTTCGTTTGCCTGTGCAGGGCTGTTCCCAGCTGGAGTCGGAGTCTCGGCCATGGCTTCGATGTGCTCCAAAACAGGCATATTTCCTGGAGAGATTTCAGTTTTTGCTATGACACACAGTCAACAGGGTGACTCATGCTATCCCCATAGGCTGTGCTGTGCATTGCGATTGCTACACTTTGAAACTTGGCTAAGGGTAGGGTGAACTCGCTGAGGTATCGATAAAATTGCGTTTTAAGTCAGCCCTAGTTCCACCCCTAATTCGATTGAGCTCCAATTGGACAGATTCTCCCGCTCGATTTTAATTTAATAAGCAAATATAAACAAATACTCTCCAAATGTTTGTGCCCGAAACGGAGGATATGCTGCCCAGGCTAGCGCCCAGACCGAGTGCAGCAGTGCCCATGGGCCACACCAATGAAATAATAGGGCCCACCGTACCGGAGGTGTCCATATTGTTTGGTCAGCCGCCACAGGATCCGCAGATGCAGGCGCAGCAGTCACATCAGGAGTCATCCCCTCGTGCTGCACCCACCTTTGCGTCCTGGAAAAAGCAAATGCTGCCCAGGGTCAACTTTTCGCCCATTTTGGCCACGGAACTGGGACCGCGCACCGCTCCAAGCAGCAATAGCCCGTGCTCCTCGAAGGAATACCTGGTGATGCCCCGGGATCGCCACCACGCAAGCGATGCGCAGCAGACTACCAATCAATTAAACTGCAATGCTGGGGGGTATAATGCCGAACCCAAGCCACAGGTCTATCAATCCAGGCGCTTGTCCAGCTCGTCCAACGCTGATGTCCTCACCATTTGTGCTGGCACACAGACAGATCCCTTCAACCCATCTCCTCCGCGAAACTCACTGCCACAGGTCGTCTACTCCGACATCGACGTTAGCAACCTGGCCAATAAGAGTGACCTGTCGGCCCTGGTATCCCTTGTGGAGTCCATGCGCCATGAGCAACAACAGCTTAGGAATCTCTGCGAGCTGATTTTGCAGCAACAGCAGCCAGCGAAACCCGAAGGCATCTCAAAAGCCAGCAGCACCACTGCCAGCCAGTGTGATATTTTGACTACCAATAATGGTAGGTAAAGCGAAAGAGTATGCAAAGAACCCGATAAAAATTCTCCTTAGCAGGTAGACGCTTATCTCCGATTATTCAGGATTACATAGCAGAGGAGGAGGAACCACTTCCCTCGCCACAGGCTCGAGTGATTCCGCAATTTCCGTCTCCTCGTCCAAATCCACCAATAGCCCAATCTACGGGGTACCGGGCCATTACGCCTCAGGCTAAGCGGATCCCTCAACTGGCCAAGCCAAACACTGAGAAGAGCTTGGTGATGAACGAGCTGGCGCTGAAGTATTTGCGCCAACCCGTTGATGAGCTGATGAAGGAGATGCGCCTGGGGGCCTCGCCAAAGTCCCCTAATCCTGAGCCACTGCGTCAGATCGACAACATCAGCCACTCGCAGAGTCCCAACGACATTTCCAATGCATCGTACAAGTATCTCAAGAAATACCGCCTGCTGCCCGAGGAGCAACTGGAGCAAGTGAGTCCCCAATCTCCTAGGGCCTCTTCGCCACATATTCAACTGGATTTGGAGAATATCAGGAACCAGCCGAAGCTCTTGTGAAAGCAAGGTTCGATTTGTTATTTATGCATATGTCTATTTGCGATTTAAGTGGAAATATATTTCAATACACGGAATAACGTTGACACTCTGGTAATCCCAGCCTACACTAACGAAGGTAACCACACTTTGTATACAAAACACAAAAGACATTGATATCTGAAGACACAATAAGAATATACGATTAGTGAGCTTGGCTACGATCCGGCGACGGTGCTTTAGCGCAAAACCAACTGCAGCTCGGATGCGGATTGCAGGAGAACCTTCAGTCCCTGCATAAAGCCGGCGCACTGCGCAAAGTCCGTTCCGAAGGCAATTCGCGTGTGGATTTCTAGTGCATTGGCATAGTCGGATATTTGAATGTACTGTACTATTTGATTCAGATATTGCACCGTTGTGGGAGTTAGCTGAAATGAAAGTAAGTCACATAAGCGAATGCAATTGAATCGATCTAAAGCAGATGCTCACCTTTCCATCTCTTAGGCAATCGTAGAGATTTTCGAGCCTCTTTACAACATCGACAAACTTCCGTTTTGTGCGCTAAAAATGAAAGAAAATTTAAAATAAAATCAAGAGATAATGCAATAGTCGAGTTCCCCGACTATTAGTTCCTGAGATCGAGGCGTTCATACGGACGGACAGACAGACTGACATGGCCAGTTCGACTTGGCTATTGATCCTGATCAAGAATATATTTACTGTATATGGTCGGAAACGCTTCTGCCTGTTACTCACTTTTCAACACATATAGTATACCCTTTTACTCTTTGAGTAATGGGTATAATAAGTTAGCTAATATGTCTATATTTATTTATTGATTCATTATTATTATTGACTCACCGGATCATTGGTTGCGCCCAAGCAGCGGTTCTTCAGCTCCTCCAGCACTGTCTGCAAGTATATGTACTCCTCGGGAAGCGGGGCCTTCTCCTTGGGAGGCTCCGGTTGGCGCTGTTGCTGGATGGGTGCTGGCTGCTCAGTATAGCCAATGGTTTGCTGCTGCCCCTGCCAGTTCTGCTGTTGGAGTCCTCCCTGGTTCGAAATCGCAGAGGGTGGCTGCTGAGGCTGGAGATATGATTGCTGCTGGGGATTGTTGTTAAAGGCACCCGGGTTGTAGTACGTATTGGGCACTCCTCCAGGTGGTGGTGCGTGCTAGAAGAAGTATAAATTTGTAATGTACTTCCTTAGCACAAATCTAGAAAGTGGATTCTACCTGATATTGAGAGGGGTCGACATAACCGTTCTGGTTTTGATTCGGGTCGACTGGGAACAGGGGATGAAAGATTGCAGCACTTGGTTCAACGACCGGCTTAGGCTTAGGCTGGTAAAGAAGCAAACATTGAAAAATTATCTTAATATTTATATTTTTTATGACAAGTACATACCGCTCGCGAAGATTTCAGTGCAGGAGGATCGTTCCAGCCAGGTGGTGGTGTGGGATTGCGTTGCACATTCTGGATGATCGGTGGCGCAGCTGGCGGTGGCATTGCCTCAATGGGGTTTACACCGGGCAGGAACTGATTCTGCTGACCTGGCATGAATGACGACGGGTTGTAAGGTTGGGCAGCCGCAATCGGATTCGTGTTGAACTCCTTGCTGTTGTAGGTTGGCACGCTAACTGGCTGGGGTACGGGACCAGACACTCCTCCGCTGCCAAATGGGACCGCTGATGGAACGTGTGCCGGCACTGGATTGTATGGCAGGCCGTAGGAACTGGTTGGAGCTGCTACAGATGGATCTAAAACGTATTTGGAGCGGCCGGAAAGACCCGATCCGCCGGACGATGATGCGCCTCCTGCTTGCGGTGGACCACCTGAAGAGCTGGCGTTGCTGAGTGGGCGCGGTGGTTGGGCCAAAGGCTCTGGTTTCACAGGCTGCGGATTGAAGATCTGCGGCGGTGGCAGCTGGGCTCCTGGGTATGCTGTTTGTAATGGAGGCACTTGCGTTGGCCAGCTGGGCTGTGCATACTGATTGGGCGTCTGGCCGTAGGGCATGGCAACCGATGGCTGTGGCTGCGAGAAAGATCCCCGATTGCGCTGCTGTTGGTAGCTAAGGGGAGCGGCAGCGACTGCTGCTGGCTGGGAGTAGTCCAGGTTGACAGCGTTATTTATCCGTTCTCGCAGGCTCTGGAGAACATCGCTTTCGCTAGCTGCTCCTCCTCCCAAGGTGGTAATGTACTGCAGGGCTGCAGTAAGAGCACCCTGGGACGCAAGAAGACCGCCGTACTCAGTTAGGAAGCCAGCAAAGCGACCTGCCAGGTCCACGGATATGCCTTGCTGCTCCAACGACTTGCACATCAGCATCACCATCTCAGCTAAGTCCTGCAACTCTGCGGTGTTGGGCTTGTAGCCGGGGTTCTGCTGCTCCAGCCGCTTTAACTGGTACCAGGCGGTGACAAGTTTGTCGATGCTGCCGGCGCAAATGTAGCAGAGCATGGCATTGCGCGTAAACTCGGCGCTTGAAGCGCACTCACTTAAGAGGCGATCGCCCAGTCGTTCGCAGATGTCCACCACCTTGCGTTCGCTGTGCTTGAGGGCGGCCACCAGGGCTTCCTTCCACGAGTCTACAGTGCATCTGTTAACAAAGTCCAGCCAGTCACGGGATACCAATGCGGAGATCACTTGCGAAAGCTCGTTCTTCTGCTGCAGCAGGTAGCGTGTTTGAGTGCGGGTTAGAGTCTCTATGCCAGCAGTTGAGGCGATAATAAGGGCTTCAGGAATGCGCTGGGCTTCCAGACAAAGCTCCACGGCAGCATCTACATTGCCTGTGAGTATTGCCTCGGCAATCATGCTATCAGAGTCTGCAAAGCATACAAATTCGATATTTAACAAATGGTTACAAGCCAATGTAGAACTATTTTGTTCAAAAGCTTTTATGATATTTATGTTTAGATAGAGTTATCAAATTAAGTGGACATATATGTATTACTTACGATCTCCGCTGGGAATCTTGAATTGCGGCCTTGGTGGAGCGGCGAAGTCGTTGTGATTTTGTGAGTCGATTGCATTTACATCAAACTTGTTGTCTTGCGTCTGCAGGGTAAGAAAAAAACAATTGTATAAGAATACATTTTAAATGGTTGCCAGAAAAGCTGCCATGAATTTGTTGGCTTCGATTAAGAGCCTTGAATGTAAGCTCTTACCGAATTATCGGTGCTATAGTTTGTACTCTGATCACACTCAACCTCAGAAGAGTCGCTCTACGGCATGGCATGGCATAGCATGAGTTATGTTATCGGATAGAAATATACAGAGCAAGATGAATATACGTGGAAGATTTCAATTTTACGCAATGCTGCTCGTTTTTCGGTTTTTACTGATAAGACATGCTCTATCGAGTACTTACATGGGTCAGTGTCGAAATGCGGGTCGTCAGAGTATCCACATCCGAATGCGAGTTCCCATCTGTTTCCTTGATATACTTGTTGAACTTGCTATCGATGTCGTCTTTGTTGTAGCCTTAAAAAATAATTAAAAATCTTAACATATGTTGCCGAGTACGCATATAGTGGACCTACCCAAGAGGTTCAGCATTTCCTCCTTGGGATTAAGCTCGAAGTTCGCCTTGATAAAGTACCAGATGTAGCGTCCGTGCTGATCAGGTGTCTCGTCGGCCCGCTGCCGACAGTAATCCAAATAGTTAGCATCGACCAGAGAACGTTCCAAGGCATTGGCCCGTTCCACAAGGGCAGATTCGGTGGTTAGCTGTTGGACCTTGACCGTTTTCGAGGTTCCATTAAAACTGACCAACTTGCCACCAAACTAAAAACGGAAAAGGTGATTTGTTTAATAGGTTAGAAAACTTGTTGACGTTAACTCACTCCAAAGGCAACGCCACAGGGACGCTTCATCCACTTGGGAGCGTGGGCCAGGTCATGGTAAACCACTTGCGTGGCCTGCTGCGGAATTGGCTCCTGGGAAAATTGATCCATGCCCGGAAAAGAGTCGGCAATCTTGTTGGCAGTTTGGACTAGGTGGTGAGTGCCTCCATGTAGAGAATAAATAGAAACTGCTCCCTCCAAGCTGGCGCTTGCTATCAGAGCCGGATTGCGTGGACAGAACTGCACATCGGAGTACCAGGAGGCAGTGGTAGCAACCTCAGATAGGATTTCTCCCTCTGGAATCTTGGTATTGGGGTTCCAGCAATAAATGCGGTTGTCTTTGCCACACGAAACCATCAGATCGTTGTCTTGCAGGCACCACGACATTCCCAGTACTCCGCGCTCATGAATCTGGTATGTCTTAGCTGGAGCCGTGGCATAACGCAGATCCCACAGCTGCACCACCGGCGCCTGGTCGTCCTCGGAAGCCAGCCAAACCTGCGTCGCCGCCTCCGGATGCCACTCAATAGCGTGCCACCTCACTCGCGACTGCGAGTCCGAGAGCTTGATGATCTGTTGACTTTTACGCAGATCCCAAATCACGCAGCGCGTGCTGAACACGGAGGCCAGAATGTGCTGCACCTGCCTGTTCCACGCAACGTTCTTTACGTCCTCTAGCGGCTGTGTCTTGGCGCCGGGGCTCATGCTAGTTTCCGGGTTGTTGAGGTCCCAGATTAGGATTTCCGATTCGGAGGCGCATGATGCCAGCAAGTTGTTCTGGAAGGGATTGAAGTCCAACCCGCTAACGGCGCCTGTGTGCTTGTCCTGGCGTTTCAGCAGCGGATCTTCCTTGCCGGCGAGCAACTTGTCGGCTGAGTATATGTTGATTTGTCCCGCCTCGCAACCGCCCACAATTAGTCCACTTGGGTGAGGTCCCACGGGGCTCCAGATAAGTTTTTGGAACCTGCGGGAGGAAAAGCGTGTTTTGTAAAGGACTCTTGGTACTGAAACTTCCACAAAACTCACTTGTACTGGCTGGAAACACTGGCCCTCAGCTCCAGATCGTATGTGGCATCGCTAAAGTTCGGGGAGTACAACTCTAGAGTGGAATTGACATTGGAATCAAATTGTTGGGCGGCGGTACCGGCAGCCAAGAGAATCTGCTGCTGCTGCGCCGGCGACCAGGCAATGTTCACCGTCTTCTGCAGTTCCTTGATCTTCATCTTGCAATGGCCCTTCGTGCTGCACGTGCGAATAAAGTAAAAAACACAAATATTATCGTTGGTTAAACCTCAGAACGAAATTGTGTCACGTCCAATTGGAGTAAGCCCCGTCATCACTTTTTCCCATTGGTCTCCTCATTGCAGCTGTGACCCAGTACTGTTCGCCGGAATTTAACTATTCTTAATTATGCTAATTGCGCAACTTACACACAATTGTTAAAGCAATTTGTACTCGCTTGCGCTGTACCGAGATTTTTAGATCTTATATTTAACTGGAAACGTTAATATTTTTAAGAACCGTAGGAACGGCCAGTGTGACCGTGCTCTGACAACGTAATATACCATTGGGTACGCATTAAAATACCAAATAGGTGCAGGCAAATTATACTGTCAACTCAACTGTGCAATTTCAAAAGTTGTTTTTTTGATCAGTTTTATAAATTATGATGCCAATTGATCATTCAAGATTATTTAAACAAAATTTATCCATAAGCTTTTATTATGAATTAGTTGAGCGCGTTAAGTTTCCTCTAAACTCAGCGGACTATGTCAATGTATCTTCAACAAATAACTAAGAACTAAGCCAAACAGAAAATTGTTCCACATTTTTTAATTTCATCTTATACCTATTTATTTTGCATCGAATTTTTGTATTCGTAAGTTATTATTATTAATATTTATTTAGAACTCATTTTAAAATGTTCAGATCACGTATTAACTTTTAGAAAAGACTCGAATGTAGATCTCTTTATTTTAAGTAGTTTTCATAAATATTAGCTATATATAATACGCATGATTAGCATTCACTCATTTAGCAGACGAAATAGCCGCCACACGTTGTTCCACCTTGGCCACCTTGTTGTTGATGGTCTCCAGATTCTGGGCGAAAGTTTCCTGTACGGAATGTAAGAGCTCCTTGTTGTTCACCAGGCTAGTCGTAATGGTTCCCTGTTTTTGCTCAATCTCTGCGATGATCTTGGCGAAGTTGTTTGCTAAAAGGCCATTTGATTAATTACATAAACGAGCACTAGCTGAAATAAAAATGCTTACCATATTTATGAAGGGCTTCGAGAGCCTGCATGCGTTCGATGACGTGCGGCAGTATTTCCACCACGGGCTCGGTGCGCTTGGCGATGTCGTACAATTCCGTGATCTTCTGATCTCGTTTTGCGTCCTGGGCACTGCCGCTGGACTTCTCGGCGATGGCATCCATCTTGCCAGCCAGCGAGGTCAGGCGCTGCTCGATAGTGTCCAGTTTATCAGGCTGTATCAGGGCCGCCTTGGTGCTGAGATGACGCACGGCCTCTAGTACATTGGTGGTGTTGGTGGCGGCGGTAAGCCGGCTCAGCTTGTCAGGCTGGGCACCCACTACCTTCTCCAGCTGCGAAAGTCGTTGCTCTAGGCTCGCCACGCGGGCGGTGGCCGCCAGATCGGTGCCAGGCGTGGGTATGGCCGTGAGAACACCGGACTGCTTGAACTCCTCCACCTGGCTGATGAGAGCTTTCACCTGCTTACTGCCAGGCGTCTGCTCCTTGCCCAGCACTTGCTCCAGTTTCAGCGACTCCAGTACTTTTCGGGCCGTGCTGATAACAGTGGCCACTGCGTCGTACGACTGCTTTTCCTCGTCGGCTACCTTGCGGTCCACCTGCAGGGCGGCAACCTCGTTCAGAAGTTCGTTCATCTCGATCTGCAGGCGTTGGCACTTCTGCACTGGAGTCTCCTTCTCACCCTGGCCGACCAGCTCGTAGTCGCTGGACCCGCGGGCATCGTATCCTCTGCACGTTCGGCGTCCAATGCGATCAGTGAAGTCCACACTCCCTTCGAGCGTTGCTCCGCTGAATCGCTTGTGGGCGATGCTCGGAGAGATATGCAGTCGCTCGATGGATTCATTCTCCGGTTCCTCTTCGTAATAGTCGGATGTATCAGGCTCCGGGTCATCGGGAGTTTCGTACACATCCGGCTGGTCATAAGCCTAAAAAACACATAGTAAGTAAATGGGCAAAAACGAAAGCTCAAACGTCACTGCAATGGTGCGGAATTCCGACTTACTATTCCCGGAAGGTTTTGGAATTTGGGATCGGCCATTATTGTGGGCACTTCGATGGTGGTGTCCGGAATCCTTGGGCAACGAAATAGTTCTAAACCTTGCAAAAATCCTTTTTTTTAACAAGCAATTCAATCTGATGTCATAAAAAAAGTGACCGTGCACGATTACCGTACAAATGCCATAGTGCACCTTTTATTGGAATGGGAATTCCAATAAATGTCGGTACTTATTTGTAACGGTCAATATGAGCTTAGAATAAGAAGTCTTTAAAAGAAGGTTATTTTAGTATAGTAAAAATTTTAATTGAGCGATTGTATTTTATACTTCAATATAATAATTGAAAAAAATGTATTTTGTTCTAGAGGCAAACATTTTTAAAAATATGTAAAAGCCTAATGTGCAATTTGAAGCCCTTTTTTTTGCGAGCACGGCGTAAATTAAAAATGCTGTCATCTGCAGTAATGAATTATTGAGTTCCAAAAAATCCAACTGGAAATCTGAGGAAGGTACATTCTTCGTCTGGTATTTTATAGTCCAGCTAGGATAGCAAATCTTTACGGTCATACTGTACCTAGCACAGATACTAAGTTAGTCAACACTATAGTTTTCGGGTAGTTTGCGGGCAAAGTGAGTGGGCGGTGGGAGTTGCTACTAGGTTGTGCTAAACTTAAATTTTGCATTCGAAAACAATAGAATAATGTCTTGTTCAGAATATGGGTTGCACAGATACGATGATCTGCCGCTGGAGGTGAGTATATAATGTGAACGGACTGCCGCGGTCCCGTGACCAATCTATCATATCGAGCGTATCTATATCTACATATCCATATACCTGTTAGGGCAGTCAGCTGATTTTGTTTTTTCTGTTCTGCCTCCAGATTGTTTTGAAGATTTTTAGCTATCTGGGCTATTCGGACCTACAAGCGGCAGGATCAACCTGCCAGAGGTGGCATGCGGCCCTGGATCAGACGGAGTTTAACATGCGGACGCGAGTCTGCTTTTCTAAGGTGGTGCTATCGGACCAATTGAGTCCTGGATTGGATTTGATGCGCTGTGAGCGACGTTTTCAGCACTTCCTGTTTGAAGACGTGACATTGGGACAAGTGAAGGAATTGATGCGCTTTATGGGCAGGACCGCTCAATCCCTGGCTCTGGACAATGTGGATTTAAACGACAAACAGTTCTACGGCATGTTGGGCGTTTTGCCCCATCTCCACTCGCTGTCGCTAAAGCGCTGTCTGCCTTTGTTCATGTCCGGCTCTTTCCTGGACTCTTACAACAATTCCTGTCCTGACCTAAACGACTTAGCAAGTAACCTGGCCGGCATCAAGGAGCTGACCCTCTGCGAGAACCAGTACCTCACTGATGCCATTCTTATGCGTCTCACATCTTTCATGCCTAGTCTGGAGGCGATCAACATGTCCGGCTGTCACATAGCCTTTCACAATGCCATTCATCGCAGATTTTACCCTGCTACCAGCTCCTCTGATCACGTTTTGCCCAGCGAATCTGTGCTCACTTTCAAGTTTATTCTCACCATTCTGCACCTGCAGCGTTGTACTCTCCGCGTGCTGAATTTTAGCCACACTCTGATAGGTCAGGCTTTGTTGTCCCTCTGCGACCTCAATCTCAAGCTCCAACGCCTCTATTTGGCCGGATGCAGGCAGCTTAATTGCACCACAATCCGAAACTTTCTAGCCTCCCAGCCCCAGTTGTGTGCCCTTGATTTGTCGGCCACAATGTGTGTGAACGATGAGAATCTGGCCGCCCTGGTACAAACTAATCCGCAGCTGGAGCAATTGAAGGTGAACGGATGCCTGAGCATAACAAATGCTGGTGCCATCCACTTGGCCAAGCTGAAGCGTCTCAAAAGTCTGGACATTTCAAACTGTGACAACTTGACAAGCAGCGGCATCATTGAAGGTATCGCTTGTGAGGAGAACCCAGTAATGCAGGAGCTGAACGTGTCCTACTTACAAATCTGCGAGGAATGCATCAAGGCTATTGCCAGTAATTTACGGTGTCTGCGATCACTGCACTTGAATCACTGTGTCAATGGAGCCACCGATGAGGCTATCCAGTCGGTCATCGGCCAGCTGCGTTGGCTGCGCGAGCTCTCACTAGAGCACTGCAGTGGGGTAAGACAGAAAATTGCGGTATATATAGATCCTCCCTTGTAAAACGCTCTTATTTCCATATAGTTAACCGATGCAGCCCTCACAGGTATAAACATATCCAAGCTGGAACTGAGTCGCAAGCAGTCTGGCTCGCAGGTGTCGACGATGGACAACTTCTACCCGCCATACCCTAACACGCTGGTGGAACGAGACAGCCTTGCGGGTTCCCTGCAGTCGATCAAGATTTCGCTCAGAAGCAAGGCCGAGGATGAGATTGTTCGTGATGCCCGACGAAAGCAGGCCATGCTGGCCGCCTACGAAATGAATCTGATACGCGAGGATGATTTCGAGGGTCACAACATTCAGCAGTTGCGTGGATTGCGATCGTTAAACTTGCGCGGCTGCAATAAGATCAGCGATGTATCCTTGAAATATGGGCTGAAGCACATCGAACTGAGGCGCCTAATGCTCTCCAACTGCCAGCAGATTTCGCTGCTGGGTATGGAGGCAATGGTCAGCAGTTGTCCATCTATTGAGGAGCTCGATCTATCCGACTGCTACAACATTACGGACAAGACCATCCAGGTGGTAACGGCTAAGTTGCCCCGCCTAAAGGCTTTGCATATCAGCGGGTGCAGCCAGTTGACGGAGCACACGCTGGACGCCATTATCACGAACTGTAGCTGCCTGCAGACGCTGTCAATCTACCGATGCCGGAGCATGTACACAGACTTGGAGGAGAGACTGTCGGGCGTGAAGACGTTGCGCAACCTTAACATGGACAATCTGACAAGCATCGACAATGCCGAGTTTTTCCGTCTGAAGAAACGACTCGATTACTGATACTTTGCCGCGATCTTTATTGTCTTGATGCTGTACTACTTTCAGCTGTACAACTTCCGCTAGTCAATCGCCCCAGCCGTTGGAACAACACAGATATATTTATTTTTACCTATCAGCCCCTGCAGCTGGGCTATAGCTGTGAAAGCTTTAGTCAAATATACATATATACAGCAGATATAGATATATATGCATATATATACACTTAAATTTACCCTAACCGCACATGTTAAAACAAGTCTCGATTGTAATGTAATTAAATTTTCATACGTAACGTTTGTCCACATTCAACTGTGATTTTTCTGTAAGGTACGAATCGTATGAAAAGTGTACACGATTGTAAATTGATGCCTAATCGGTTGCCTAAATTAAAGTTGTTTTCTACTGTTGAGTATTAAATTTGATTTAGTTCGTTAGTAGTTGTAAAGTTGAAAATTTGTTACTTCAGTTTAAGTGAACAACAAAAAAATTAAGTTTTCGAAAATACAATTGTGGTTATTGTAACAAGTCACTGTCACTTCTTATAAGCTTTATACGATAAAATCGTTAGTGAGAGAAATGACCTTGAATGATTAATGTATTTGTAAATAAAAACATATAAAATAACTAAGAACTTTTATAAATGTCTAGTTAATCGTACAGATAGTTAAATTTATATTTGAAGAACAAAATTCAATGTAGAAACTAAATATATATTAATCGAATGACTGTTTTTACAATATGGAATCGACTAACCAGCTTTGATATTTGGGACTTCACTTAAATTCAAATGTAATTTAATATTCACCCATAACAAAGTTTGTTCTTCTTGACGATCTAATAAAGAATAAATAAAATATCGAAGACCAATGTTCGTTCAAAATGAATAGATTTATTTCAAAATGAGTTAAGAACATTTGTTTTTATACGTGCTAGAATCGTCATCAATATTTTAGTTTGGAAACAGGTCGTACTCCTACGTACATAAAAACGATTGTGTAGGATATTGCTTAAAATACATTGCTAAAGTTGACTAGGTAAAAATGTTGTCCAATTACCGATACAAAAGTGGATCCCGAGAGTCCTTGGACCGTCCAGTGCCAGTGTGATTGTGCCCAGAAAGCAGACGCAGCAAATCGTCCTTTAACCGCCGCCGCCTCCGCCAGAAAGCTCATCCTCGTATTGTTTGCGGAAGCAGTCTCCCACTGGAAAGAAGTCCCAGCTGCGTTGCTGGTACATGTTCCACACGTACGTCTCCTGGCCGGTATACTCCGTGTCCGGCTTGTTAATCAAATGCATCAGGAAGAACATGTAGTTGGCTAGGTTGTGTTCCTTCTGGACGTGCGTGTCGAAGCCGTGCGGTACTATGTCAAAGAAGTCCTTGCCCATCCCGCAGATGAAACAGTTGGACTCCATGTTGTCCTTCACCGACTCCAATTGGTCACGCAGCTCGCCGAAGGCGTCGATGATCAGACCCTGGATAATGGCCAGCAGGATAATGATCACGAAGAAAAAGAACGTGATGTCGAAGATGATGCGATAGACCTCGTAGTCGTCTCCATCTGGGTCCCCGATCTCGTCGCCTATTCCACCTCCCGCTCGCACACCCTTGTACAAATGGAACACAAAGCAGGTTAACATGTCGTGGCACTTCTTGTCCACCTCCTCGTCCTCTTCTTGGATGTAGAACTTCCTGAAGAAGTTGAAAGCAATCACAGTGTAGATGTATACTATGATGGTGAGCAGCATCACAGTCAGCACCAGTTGCTTGCCGTTGTGGGTTACAGACTGCAGAATGGTGCGGAGGGTCTTGAAGCCCACGGCCACATCGAGCAGATGGGCGGCGAAGAAGAAGTTGTTGAAGTTACCCATAACCGAGAAGCTGAAGTACCACAGCGAGTAGAGGAAGGCGTTGTCCGTGAAGGTAACGCCAGCCTTCCAGACCTGATAGCGCCAGTCGATGTTCATGATGTACTTAAAGATGCCTGTTTCCTCGCTCTCCTGAGCCGCGAATGTGCTCTTCTCCATGCCCAGCAGATTGGAGATCGAGTCAAAGTCGTAGGTCTCGCTGTACTTTTGGCGCACCTTCTTCTTCACGAACTTGTCCCAGTAGTTAACCGGGAAACTTTTCGCAGAAATAACAAGCTTGTCCCAGTGCGACTTGAAGTCGTCATCCTCCGGCTGCTCCGCAATGAACAATCCCTCGAACTCCAGGCGACGGGCAATCTCCTTCTCCCGCTTGAAAATGGCCAGTGGAACCTTGAGATGGTAGTACGCAATCAACATGGCCAGAGAGACAAGTGAGTGGAGGCATGCCGCAATGCGGAGAACGTGTTCCATGTAGAAGAAGTCTTCGTCCACGTGCACAAGTTCCGGTATTTCGTCCTCCATTTCGCCATCGCCCGATCCACCGTCCCCAGATCCCCCAAAGCCGGAGCCCGTGATGTCCGCACCTCCTCCCGACCCCGAGCCCAAAATGAGCTCCTCTTCGGCAGAGCTGTCCGCTTCTTCGGTAAACGAGGTGACTTTGTAGAAAAGCAGCATAAAGTTAATGCTGAAAGCCAGCACCAAGGCAACATACTTAAGGTTGTAGAAGTTCCTGGCAAGGAAGCTAACGGCCCGATGGGTATACTGAGAGAAGTCGATCTGGTGGACGGCTGGAGTCTCCTGAGGCGCAGATGACGACTTCTTGGCTTCCGCCTCGATGGAGGCCATCGCGGCCTCCTGAGCCTTTTGTGCCTCCTGTCGCTCCTGTGCCGCCTTCTTTGCAGCCTCTCCACCCAGGAGATCCACAATGGAAATGGGCTCCTGGTGCGGTTCACCTTCAACCAATTCTCCGCTGGGAGCTGCTCCGTCCTCGGGACTGGATTCTCCGCCCTCCTCCATCGAGGAATTCGCTGGAGACTCGTGCACCACCACCTTGTACATGCCGTTCTCCTCTTTGTTGATGTCCAGACCAAAGGCTTGCACTGTGCCCGGCGGTTCTTCCAGTGGCAATGGTGGTAGTGCTCTTCCAAACGTTTCCTCCTCCACCACCGGTTCCTCCTCCTGCTCCGGGGCAGGTCCTCGCATCAGGTTCAGTAGGATTCCGAATATGTAACGCACCACGCAGAAGTGCGCGTATCCGGTATAGTAAAATATATAAAAGATGATCTTAAAAAAGCCGACAATAAGTTCTGGTATGGATTTGGTCTGCATCACGCCGATCTGGTGCTTGATGTTCGCCGGACTAAGCATGTGCACTCCGAACTTGAGTCCTTCCTTGACAGCGGTAATGGTGCGGCGGATGGGATCACGAGCAGCTCGCTCCTCCTCTTCCTCGCTCATGTAGGAACTATAGGCAGTATCCCGCTTCACATTGCCACCGCCATCATCGGTGGCCATCAGCCCCGACGCGTGGGTCATCTCAAAGATGGCATCCTCACAGAAGTTCACAAAGGCCTCAAGTTTCTCCTTGTCGCCACCCTCGGTGACGATGGAATAGAAGAAGGCACGTTTGGACTCGCGAATCTGGGGCTTCTCCCATTGCTCGATGTTCGAGTCCTTGATCTCGAAGTACACTCGCTCGATGCGCTTGGAGCTGCCGAGAATCTCGATGCGACCCAGGAAGGGCTCGAAGTAGTTGAGCACCGAGCCGGCGGTCTCCAGGAAGCGCGCCAGGCGTGGTTCGTTTGGCATGTGTTCGCTAAGGTTGGTTAGGAGCACAGCCAGGTTGAAACCGATCTCCTTTGATGGTTCGTGGAAGTGCTCCACGAAGGCCCGATAATCGATCTTGCCCTCGTGGTTGCGCTCGCAGCAGGCCAAAAGGAAATCCATTTCTTCCCTGTAAAACGGAGCGTCATAATCTGTGATACTCTGCGATTGGCAATACTTTATATTCACTTACGGTGTGTAGTTCTTGGATTGCTCCATCTTTTCTCTAAAGTCTTTGGGGGTCACCCAACCCTCGTTCTTCATATCCACTTCATGGAAGCTGGGTGATTCAATAAGGTCGGCGAGCTTCAGGAACATGTCAAAGTACTTAAGAATCAGCTCCACGTTGCTGGCGGATTCCACCAGCGTATCCACCATCTGTTTTCCAATAGTGCCTGTTAATTCGGACATTAATATGCATTAGTCATTCATAGTTGGTAAGCCAATTCCTATACCGTTAACAACATTTCCTTCCAGCATGGAGAGCATCATGGTGATCATGTCCTTTTGTAGATTGAGCAGTTCCTTAAGCAAATCAACTTGGCTGGAGTGCTTCGACAGTTTGTCTTGCATGTGGGAGAACAGGAAGAGGAACCCACCCACTGCATCCCACAACCTCGAGTGTGCCAAGGCCTGCTGGTTAAGGGTGCAAGGACCCTGGATGACCTCAGTGAGGGTGTTGAATACTTGGCTAGCCACTTCGATGGCCTTGAAGAAGTTGGCCTTTCCAGCGGGATCGATGATCTCTTTGCTCGAGTAGTGCCAGTAGAAGTCCATGATGGACTCTTGCAGACGCAGCAAATAATCCACAGTGCAGATGACCACGTTTACGGTGGTGGTGTTACCGGCCTGGGTCCTCAAGTAGTTTTGCCATTCTGTAAGGGACGAGTTAGAGGATCATGCGTTTTCAACTCTCTTATCTCCTAAAACTCACCCAAATTGTGACCCTCACAGGTCAGCTGGATGAACCGGAACAGCGCACAGGTGAACTCCGCGTCGTGCATGTTTTTCTCGCCCGCGGCGCCCTCGGAACCTACACCAAGACCTGCACCCGCACTCGGAATATACTCTTTGTTCGTGTGACAAATTTGGGTGGATTGGTACAACGATAGCGGGAATCACGTACACGGGATTGGTGGGTTGGTGGTGGTAATGGCATGCGAGGCATGGTGGTGTTGGGTGGTTGGGAAATCAGTTGGAAGGAAGTAGACACAAATCAATAGACTAATCGAACTAAGAAGTATGCGAACAAAATAAACCGGGTGCGGCAACTTAAAGCTGGTGGAGGTGGGTGCGTAGGATCTCAGGGCGGATGGACTTACCCTCTGCTTTGGTGTTTCGCTCGAAGGCGTCCAGGTCCAGTACACTGCAGGAGTTCATCAGTCCGGCGATGGACGTAAAGAAGCCAACATCCTTCTTTTCCTTCAAGTGGTTCAGCATGCCCATTTGGATGTCGATGTTGCCACCGCGCAAAATGGCGATGCCGAGATTGAGTGTCGTCATTACCATCTCCGAAGGTATACCTTTGGAGGCGGAAATGTGCAACAGCACCATTTCGGCAACGCCACGATTGGAGAGACGTGCCTGATGGAAGAGCAGTTTCTGCTTCTCCATCTCTTGTTCCTGTTGAGGTATTAATGAATGGTTTTTAAGGCAAACATAATATATAGGAGACTGGGGCTTTAAGCTGGGTATAGGATATATAAAATTATAAAGCGATTGTTTACTTATTTCAGATGAAGAAATAGTTACCATTAACTGCCTCATCCGACACTGAGTCAGACATGTAGGGTTTTGGGGTATAAGCTGTTGTTAGCGGGGGTTTGTCAGTTGGAATCGACTTACATGAATGCTGGTGCCTTCGCCCTCTTCGCCTCCCTCACCGCCTTCCTCGTCGCCGCCCTCCTCCTCCTCCTTGCCCGTGGACTTCGCCGCGATCTGGGCATAGGACATGTATAGCAGATCCTCCTGGAGGGCACCGCTGCGTTCCGTCATCGCACCGCGACAGAATGTGGTAACCAATTGGGTTAGCGGATCTGGCTTGCTGTCCGTCTCCTCGCCCTCCTTTTTGGATTTCTCAGAGTCCTCGAACGTCTGCGTCAGGTCTTCGACCATCACCTCTTGGCCCACGTTCTCCTCCTGCAGCCATTGCTCGTAGTAGGATCGCGCGAAGATGTTGCAGGCACGGTGTCTGGATGGGATTGCGTTCAATAGTTAGTGATTTGTGCATAGATAGTTATAAATAGTTAGAAAAAACGCTTTGGCATGCATATGGTTAATCAAATCAAGTTAGAGAGCAACACAAAGTATAAATAAGAACTGATGCTGATCCTTGGGGTTGAAAATTAAAGAAACTTAAGAGACGATGAACCAATCGATGCGACTACGAGAACGAGTACCACCTGCTCATGCGATAAAGATGCTTGGCGCGTAAGCTTGAAATGACTGCCTGGCGACGCGCCACCGAGATCTTTGATCCCCACCGTTTGGATCTGTTCTTGGAGCTGGCTGCCTAAGGGATTCGGAATCGGATTGGCAAGTGGCAAGCAAGCGTGCGGCAAGTCCATAAAAATATACAATAATACAAATGACGTTTAGAACACGGCGCTCACATTAGTGCATTAGCTATTAGTGGGGATTCAGTATAAACAAGGGATCGGATTAGATTGATGCCATTGAAGACGATGATAAAATGGGCGTTAGGACAGATAAACTTATAGAACACTAGTATGGTTAGTTGGTTCCCACAGAGCTAATCAATCGGCAATCTGTAATCTGCAATCTGCAATCTGAAATCTGCAATCGGTAATAACCTGGGTAGAGAATGTAGCGATGTCTGACGGAAGCATGCGATTACGGCACGCTTCCTTTGGATCGACACAACGCTCCTGTAGACATTCTTGCTCTGCTGTTGTGGATGGTCGATCTGTAAATGTTTCGTTCACGGGACGGTCAGCATTTCAACAGTCAACAATTGTCGGGGTGGATGAAGAGTTGGCGATGTGGGTGCATGTCGATGTCGATGTTGGTGTTGATCATGTTGTTGATGTTTCGAGAGGAAAAGAAAGATCGAGTGATTAAGAGATTAAAGTTGAAAGATTTAAGTTGTTGCACAGACAAGCTCGTACAGTTTTAATAGAGATGAGTTACTCGAACTGATGGCATCAGGATTGTGCTTTTTGAAATATTAAAATTTTGACAGATCGAGATAGAGATTGGGATGCATCCATACATCCCATCCCGCCGAAGCGGAGTTGATCCGGCACTTACCATGTGCAGGCCAAACAGAACCTTGGCCATGGCCACTATGCGATCCACCGTCTCCTGAGTCTTGTCCTTGCCCTTCTCGTTGGAGTTCACATTGGCCTTCTCCAGCGCCTGTTCATCCACCGGTTCCTCCGTCTTACCCAGCTTTGAGTAAAGGTAATGCTGCCAGGACATCTCGTCAGAGGGGTCCAGCTTATCCGGCAGGGTCAACTGGTTGCGGGCGAACTCGATCACATCGTACTCGGGCATCTTCTTCAGATACCGATCTTTGCAATGCTGCACCAGTTCCTGCTCTCGACCCGCGAACAGGTTCAGTCCCACGGGCAGGAGGCGTTTCAGGCAGGCCACCATCAGACTGGCCTGCACCTCCTTGTCCTTGTCGCGCTTCTTGTCCCTGTTTTTCTTCTTCTTCTTGACTTTACCACCCACGGCTGGAGCGCCTTCCGAGATGGCCGACCTCCTGGTTGCAGTTGGCATGATCAGGGCCATATTGTCGATCTCATTAGCAGAGATGAAGTTCTGCTCCTCCTTAAGGAAGTACTGGCTTTTGGACCAGATATTGAAGATCTCCGCCACATGGTTGTAGAGCTCCTCGGCCTCTGGTATGTTGTCCTTCAGCCAGTGGTTTCGCTGCAGATCCACATACTTGATAAGCAGGGGGTAGAACGAGTATATGTCTCGCACTAGCAGATTCCAGTCCTCCTGCAGCTGCGTCTCCACCTGCGAAGTGTCGTCTGTGGCCGACTTGATGAATCCTCGCATGCTGTCCTCCTTGTGCAGCATGTTCTCAGTACGCTTCTTTACACGCTCCGCCAGCGGTAGGAACGGATCCTTGAGCAACTCCTCCGACGTATTGATGATGATCTGCTGTGTGTAGGCAGCAATACGAGTCATCCAAGGAGCATTATCATTGCCAATGTTCTTCTTGATCATTTTGAGCACATTTCGCAGCAACGGATTCATGTGATCGGCTGTGACCATGGTCACGTGGTTGCCGCTGGTGGGACTCACATTATCCGGTCCCTGTGACCACCAAAATGGTAGATAGGCACAGAGCAGCGGAAGAATAACGTCGATAATATGCGGCGCATCGTTGTACGTCTTGTCCGACTCCACAAACTGGTCTACCTCGGCGAGAATGGTCTCCAGATTTGGCATACAGCTCTCCATCTTGACCATAATGTCCTGCGCCTCCAGTGAGTGATCCGCAATACGGTTGAGCAGGGAGTACTGGTTGTGCTTGTTAAGGTGGGGCTCCAAAAAGGCCACCGGAAAGCAGGAACTGTAAGCTCCCAGACAGGATCCCAGAGCGGGTCTATGCCTCTCAATCTCGGTCTTAAGATACTTCCGATCATGCGTCAGCGTGCCATCGGTACCCAAATGATACAGAGCAGCCAGGATCTTGTAGGAAGCCACCTGGATCTCGTCGAGAAGCAAATCGCTGCCGTAATCGCAGGCTGCCAGGTGATCAAACATGGCAGTAAGTACGGGCAATACCACCTGATTTACATATCCCAACGATGTGGAGGTCTTCAGGTGAGTCCCTCTCAGGTGACTGTACTTGCCATCCTGTAGGTTAAGGATCGTGTTACCCAAGTCATCGGATGTCTGGTTGAAAAAGGTTAGCATGGAGGTGCGAATGAACTCGGGGCAATTCTTGGTCAGGGTGCGTGCATCGATGCCCTTAACCAGGACCTGGAGGCACCGTACTGTGATGCGGACATCCGGTCCAAATGCACTCAGTCGGTTGCGCAGTAGAGCGGCCAGTTTGCAGAAGATCGAGGCCACCATTTCCTTCTCCTTGAGCGAGGCTGCTCCAATATTATTGGTTGCCGTGGCAATGGCGATAAAGTAGTTCCGGTGCGTTGAGAAGTACTTCTCCATCAGGGGCAGCACCACCTTCGAGAAGAACTTGATGTCCCTGGTGGCCGTCTTGAAGGATGAGCGGCGACTGAACGTGGTCGATGGCTTCAGCAGTTTCATGTTGATGGTGGCCCGGTCCAGATACTGAATCAGCTTCTCCAGTAGGGAGTACGAGAAGCGCAGTTCAACTGCAGCCTGGGTGGCACCTCCCTCTTCCACAGCTCCTCCCTTTGATGGCCTAAAGTCAGGAAAATGTCAAGATGAATTCAGATGACTCTTTAATCCTTCGTTCATTACTCACTTGTGCAGCTTGTAGCCCTGGTACTGCATATACTTGAGGAACTCCTGCGAGCGCTCACGGTCCTTCTTTTTCTCCTTGTCGGTCAAAAGATCATATGGCACCAGTTGTGGATGGATAACACCACCGCAACCGTTAAGTTCCTCGTTCTTCTTCTTGGCCCATATGTCGTGGGAATTCTCCGCCAGGCGCTCGGCCATGTTCTGCATCTCCCTGCTCAGGGTTAGGTTGCTCATGTCCACCGGGTGCGGGTTGTAGTTGAACGGGCTGCCCTCGTTCTGGAAATCGTTCTATCGGTGTTAGGGGGCGACAAAGTGCAGGGTGTGGGCGTGGGCGTGAATGCGGCACAAAGACAGAGAATCCAATTGGAAAACGGATAGATAATTTGGAATGTGTGTTAGAGGCTTTTCGAAACGAGGATTAGTAAACGGCTCTTCGCT
This sequence comes from Drosophila santomea, assembly GCF_016746245.2. NCBI lineage: Eukaryota > Metazoa > Arthropoda > Insecta > Diptera > Drosophilidae > Drosophila > Drosophila santomea. The sequence goes on along the minus strand of NC_053016.2, from coordinate 17,643,664 downwards.
GCTACATACAATTTGGGGCTTCGACTGACGTCGCGTCGATCCGCGATGATTCAGCGGCACCTCCACCTCGGAGTGCTCCACGGTCCAGCCGATGGCCAGCAGACCCTTCAGGCACTCCCGCACTGGATCTCGGTACCGTTCGCGTTCCTGTCAAAGAGATTACAGTGGTAAGATAGCTGTTTATCAGAGGAGTTTCGATCGAATGACTTGCTGTTAGGTGTTGAATTACTTTGATAAAGTATGAAACACAATTAAAAATAAAATTATTTAAGTAAAAGTGCATTATATCATAGTGTCACAGAAACAAAGGTTTATCTCTCATTAAAGTATTTCCGCCTATGTACCGTAATAGTAAAGTTTTTAAATTACTTTAATTTAGCGAATACTTAAACCTGTCCCTGGGACACTAAAAAAACCTAAAATATATGAAGTCGATGTTAGGAAACATAAGAAAAAATTAAATCAATTATTAATTAAGAAGAAAAATGATTAGTTAAGAATGTAATCAAATAATGATATGATTTAGCTGATGCTAAATCTACAAAATGAAAACAGAATAAATGATTGTGATTATATGTTAATAAGTAGTTATAAAAAGCTAAAATATGAAAACAGAATATCTGGTTAAAGGTAAATGGATATAGATTAAACATGTGCATGGCTAACCAACAGGAGTACTCACATATTCACTGAGCATGTTGTAGGGCTTCAGGCGAGGATGCTTGCGATCATTATCGGATCGGATGTCTCCGTAAGTCCAGCCACCTTCCAACCGCCGACTGGCCCACGCATCGTGGTAGTGCTCGCTGAACTTTTGCACCAGTGAGTTGAGGTCGTTGTCCAAATGGACGTTGTTGGTGTCGATCGGATTGGGCATGTACTGCGGCTGATCCGGTGCACCCATTTGGCGGCCGTAGTAGTCCTCGTCTGTGTTCTTGGACAGACTGTAGTCTGGGGGCAGGGCGCAGCCGATGGCGATCAGGCAGGGCAGGGCTTTACCGAACAGTTCCGGGTCATAGTCCATATTGCTGAGCGAGTCAAAAATGTTCGAGAACAGCAGCATCGTCAGGCGCTTCTCCTCGTCCGATGAGGCTCCATAGGAGCCCTGGCCTTGAGTTGAGCCGTAGTATTTGGCGCAGCGATCGAAGTGCAGGGTGAGAAGCTATCGGAGGTCAAGGGAAATGGTATTAATATTAATATTATTAACAATAAGTTCGTACGGCAAAGTGGGTGTAGCTTTGTATATGTATATTTCGCCAGATAAAAGTAAAACAATAGTTGTAAGACATGCAAAAAGGTCCTTGATGCTCACCCGGAGGGCAACGGTGGTGTACTCGGACAGCTTGGACACATCCACAGTCAACTTGCGCAGCAGCTTGAGCAGCATGGCAGGTTGCATTTGGGATGTGAGGGCTACCAGGAAATCGGAAACTGCCTCGCGCTGCCCCTTGGTTAGCATACGGTTCTTGGACAGCCGGTAGACCGTGTGCAAAGTGGCATCCAACAGGCTCGCGTAGTTCTCGGCCTCGTTGTAGAACTTAGAGTGCTTAATGAGGAGCGGAAGAATAGAGTTGCCGATGTAGCGGTTCATGGCCAGTGCCATGTCACTCTCGGATCCATCGCTCTTGTCCAGAATTGTGGCGGTGCGGAGATCCGGCAGGAAGGCGTCCTCCAACAGGCGGTAGAAGAGGTCCTGTGCCTCGATGCCGTAGACGCGCTCCAGGAAGAGCACGATGCTCTGCTTGTTGTTGGGCAGCAGGCCGGACGGCATGTCCGATTTGGGCTTCTCCTCGCCGGGAGCCGTCTGTGAGAGGGTGAATTTCAGGCTGAGCACCCCCTGCAAATCCTCCAGTGGCACCAGAGATCTCAGAATAGCTCTAGCCCTCAGGGACTCGTTCTTGCCCTGCTCGATGACCGAAGCGTCCGGAGCACAGCGTCCCAGTAGGTCCACCAGGGTGCAGTAGAAGTTCAGTATAGCGGCACCGGTATCGATATAGTCCTCGTCTTCCTCCCCCTCGGGCAAAGGATGTGTGAAGTTCAGTCCGGCAATCGTGCCCTCGGCTTCGTCCTGCATCTTGCAGCGATCCGAGATGCGCTCCGACATGCGATTAGCCTCGACGATGGCGCGGAATAGACCTTCTCCTTCTCCTCTTAGAGCCGGTCCCAAGCATTCCGGACGACGGATAAGAAGTCGAATGACAAGGTTTGCATTCTCCTCGACGCTCTCGCCGTTGACCCAAACGCAATAGCGCAGGAAGTCCAGGTACCGCTCGCCTTCGACGGGATCCCAGCCCAGGTCGGGATAGCCCTTCTCCACGAGTTCCGAGTTGCTTTGCAGTCCGCACCGCGAGAGGTAGACGGCGATCTTCTCCAGATAGTGTTCCCTCAGGGCCAGAGCCAATTCTGTGTTCTCCATCAAACTCGAGTATGCCACATCGAGGGGCGTAGATCCTCGCAGACTGGGTCGTGCCAGAAGGATGTTGGCGTTGTCCAGTAAAAAGTCGAAGTGGTCGAACATGGCCTTTTGGTTTTGGCGGCCAGTGCGGCAGAAGTAGCAGAGGAAACGGCAGCAAGCCACCACCATCTCGTGGGAGGTGTCCTTTTCCTTGGATGGAGCTCCTTCGGCTCCTTCCGGCTGGGTGGGCGCATCACTTTGAGCCTGTGCCCGCCGCCCGAGTGTGTTCATCATCACTGCCATAACGTTCTCGTGCACGCGCAAGATGCGTATGAGGTCCGGGTGCTGGAAGAAAGTGGCGTTGTTCACCAGCTTCCACAGCCGCTTGCGCATCAGCTCCTCCTCTTCCTGGCTCATCTGGACGGGCAGCAGGGCGCGAATTTGGCTGAGGCCCACCCACATCTCTGCCACATCCTCGCGGGCCCTGGTGTTTATCACGTACGTCTTCTCCAGGGCGCGAACCAATTCTCCGACGGTGTCGTACTGCCGCAGCAGCAGACTGAACATTTCGCGCACCAGCTTGGGGTTCTCGATCTGCGACTCCTCGGCCCAGCTGACGATTGTCTTAATGAGCACTTTGCGGAACACCTCCTCTGGTGTCTTTTTCTCCGGCTCCTCCACCTCCTTGGGACCCTCCTCCAGCTCCTTGACGGTGTTAATAAAGTTGTAGATCTTCGTGATGGGTCCTGTCTTTATCTCCTCGATCGCTGTGCCCTCGACGCCATCTGGCTCCTGAAGAGCATTGAGCGACACTTTTTGCATGAGGGAGTCGTGAAAATCGCCCAGGCGTCCGCGCAACTCAAGGCCACAGGTACAGTTGTCCTGGTCATCGGCTTCGAGGTTCTTGAAGCAGAGAATCTGGTTCATCTGCTCTCGAGGCGGACAGCGGAACTCTTTAGTTTTTTTGGCCGCAACAGCACTGGGCAAATCGGATTGCTTTATCTCGATATAACGTCGCAACTGATCGGTCTGCAGGTCGCCCACGAAGTCGTGGGAGAACGCGATGATGCTCTCTACTCGATGGCGCAGTTGGGTGTCGTAGAGATGGTGAAGCAGGTAGCACATCTGCAGCTTGGCGCCCTCGGCCATCTTCATTGTGAGCAAGCCCTTGCGGTGCTCATCCTTACCCTCTGAAAGCAGGCATTATTCTATAAGAATGAGTTCGGTTTCCTAGACATTATAGGCCGTGGTCTGCCGGTAAAGTAGGTGTGTGTTCTTTTCAATCAATCAAGCTATGATATTTATTCAGGACTATTGATTTTGATATTATTATTTTTACCTTTTACTCGTATAGTAAACGCAAAGACATTAGAATAATTATTATAATGTCTTTGGTAAAAGGGTGAAAAGTTGAAAAGTATGTAACAGTCAGAAGGAAGCGATTCCGATCATATAAGGCATATATATTCTATTCAGGATGAATAGCCAAGTCGATCTGGCCGTCTGTCCGTCCGTCCGTCTGTCTGTCCGTCCGTATGAACGTCGAGATCTTAGGAACTATTAAAGCTAGAACTATTGAGATTCAGCATGTAGACTCTAGAGACATATTATTATTTAGAGACATAGACGCATAGACTCTAGAGACATAGACGCAGCGCAATTTTGTTAACCCATGTTGCCAAGCCTACTTTAACGCCTACAACCCGCCAGAAACCGTTCTTGTTCTTCTTCCACCAGCTAAGTAACGCGTATCTTATAGTCGACTATAGCAGTTTTTCCTATTTATACTCATTACAAGCAATATATATACCTGATTGCGTTTTATTAACTTTCAATTAATCAGTAATGAGATCCTAATGTATTAATTAGGAATTGATTATAGTAAGCTCTATAAAAAGAGTTAACTTAATAAGGCTATTGGTATTTTACGAGCCGACCACAGCTGTTTGCAATTCCTTACTCACCTCTCTCGAATGCTTGGTCCCAAGTCTCCGGGTCGATCATGACCAACAGCCGCTGGACATCTTCGTCGGTGAGGACGCCGACCAAGAGGAGCCGGTCTGTGAGTTTGATTAGAGGTCTACAAGGCAAATGGGAATCGGGCTATCACTAATGGATATTCTATGGACCTAACGGGGAAAAGTGTTACTCACAGGAAGAGGTTCTCGTTGGTCCAGCCGATAGGATCGCGGTTGTGAACCTGATTGATCTCGACGGCATCCTTTAGCGCCTCCATGACAAACTGCCTGACTACTTCAAGGGGGAACTTCGGGGAGTATAATTGGTCGATGTCGGGGATCGGTTCGCTGGAAACACTTGGCATACTAGATGTTGCAATCACAGGGGGTCTGGACGGGTGTAGTTGTTGTTGTTGTGTCGGTGCAGGAGGTTCGATGGATCAGGTGTTGTGTTGGATCAGATGCAGGACCGGGAGATTCAAAACAGAATGGGATGTGAACAAAATCGAAAGGATAATCAGAATGCCATGTCCCCAGCCCGAGCAATGATCGGGAAATCTGTGCATTGTGGGTAAAGCGAAAAGGCGTAATGGGTCAACTCACGTGATCTCCGTCATCCGCAGCTGCGGACGCACTGACTCCGTAACTAAGGATCGCAGTGAGTGCTGCATCTCCTCTTCGGAATACAGTTCTTTGAGTTCGGCTCCCAGCGGGGTGATGTACTCGTTCTTGCATACCTCCATGGTTGTGGCATGAGACTCCAGATGCAGGGCGATCAGCAGGTCGTAAAAGCCCTGCCGCAGTGGTCCGCTCATGTATTCCGACCGGATGGCGTAGAGCAGTTGCTTCTGGTCCACATGCTGGCACAGGGCATGGGCAGCTCTGTAATTGGACTGGTAACAAAGAGCCGCATAGAGCGTTAGACTGTGGGCATGGAAGGACAGAAGCTTTTCCATCTCGATGAGCTCCAGGATATCTATACAGCGATCCTCCTCTGGGATGTGCAGGGCCAGCATGGACACGGGGTCCTCGCATAACATGGACCAACCCCTCACGTCAGAGAGTTTCAGAGCATGCACCTGAAGTGCCGTATTTGGAACTCTAGCCCATTGATGCGGACGCAAGCACTGGACCTTTAGACGCGGCGGAGACTGCGGATTTATATGTTTGTCACTGGTGGGCAGTACCGCCGCTGAAAGGGGCAGTGTAGTAGGGGTACGACCCAACTCGATCTGAAGGATCTCCTTGCTGGTGGCCTCTACGAAAATGGCCGGGAACAGCTTGGTGTCCGGCTCCATCATCCAGCGGTGAGAGGTGTCCTTGCCCTCGCAAGTGAAGCGGATGATGCCGGTGGCTGTGTCCACGAAGCAGCCAACGAACATACCCTGAGAGGCTCCCTTGCCTGAGGCATCCTGGGTTACCTCGTTGAAGAGCTCGTCTGCTCGAACCACATAGCAACTCTGACGGTCGATCCGTTCGATGGCCATCTCGTAGTCGTCCTCAATGTAGACTGATCCTCGTCGAACCTTATTCTTGTTAAACTCACGGCTGTGCAGGTGATACTGCGTGGTCACCCAACCGACGTACACGTGAGTGGGATCCTGACCGGGAAATATTCTTACTCCATAGAAGTACTCGTTGATCAACTTGAGGCACTCGGCGTCGAACATCTCGTCCCCGGAAGTTTCCACTGGCTGTTGGCCAAGATTCGAGGCACTCAACTGCTTCGGTCCCTGGGGCACAGGGCTGGGAGGGATTTCGGCCTAAGAAGGAGTTTGAAATTAAATTATCATCATTGCTTAACAAAGTAATCATAACTTACATTATTTAACCGCAGAGTAGGAGCTCGGGTGGTCATCTGCTGGTTAACTACGTTCCGTCCATGAGCCACCGTATTTCGACGCTCCAGAGAGGTGTCCAGGGTGCGAGCGCCCATCTTCTCGCGGCTCTGGTCACGCGACTTCTTCGAGAAGAACTTGAAGGGACTGCGGCCGCGCTTTTTCTTGTCGTCCATCTCTTCGCCAAGACCATTCATGTCCAGCACGGACGTGGATCGCTGCATTTCGTCTAGGGCGGCGGACATGTCAGTCTCGAAGGTGATGTTGCGGGTGAGCGATCCCTTGCGAGGCGGACGGTTTGGTCCTCGCATTAGGTGATCTGCCTCTGCATCCGCATGCTCATCGAAATTACGGGTCAAGCCCTTGATATCGTTCATATTGAAGCCACCTTTCAGCATGTGATCCATGTGGGCGGCCTGTGTCTGGACCTGCATTTGGGCAGCGATTTCCGCCTCGCGCATAAGTCGGTACTGCCGGTTCTTAATCTCGTCCCAGCGTCTGGCCTTCTCCTGCTCGCCTATGAACTCACTCATGCAGGTGACAGGCAGGGAAAGACGCAGGAACTCCCAGTTGGCCTTCTCCATGGTCTCGAAGGTGTTGTGCGAGATTTTTAAGTGTGGCGGGGTGTCGGCGCCCCCGGGAATCCGAGTGACATCGATGCGGCAGTCAGGCATCTCCTCGGTGTTCTCGAAAATGGGCTGGTCCTTGGTGTACCAGTGTGTAACCGGGCGACGCATGTTCCTGCAGGTAGGTTAGGTTAGAATTAAGTGATATAAAGTAATAAAATTACATATTCTTGTATTCCGAATACTCACACGCAGAAGGGCTCGTATCCCTCTTGCAGGCCACAGGTGGTGAAAAACTTGAGGGAGTCAACGTCCTGGCCGTAGATGAGGCGCGCCTTCTGGCCCACTCCCAGGGTGCAGGCGGGCACAAAGCCCACCCCCTCGGCGGTGACGTCGGCAAAGGTCGTCTCGCCGCCAAGCGCGTCCATCAGGAGTTCTCCGTTCAACGAGAAGCCTGCACAACGATTGATTTCGGTTAATGGGTTTGGGCTTGGGAATGGCTGGGTGTGTGCTAATGATGAGCATATTGAAACCAAGAAGCAAGCAGCTTCTCAATGAATTCCGAACGGGCTTTGGCCTGAGAACCGTATCCGTAACCGATTTGTATCGTTCGTCCGGAATCCATTAAGCAATTTTAATTCCTCTAGGAAATGCGTGCGTATTAATTGGCGTTAGATTCGCCTTGCAGCATACTTGCATTATATTATGTTATATTGTTATCATGTCTGGACTAGGGTAGTGTTTAACTGGTTGGGTTTCGAGATAGGAGGCAAAGCTAGGATTATAATGTCAAGCAAGCTATTAAGTACTTGTGTTAGCTCTCATGCTAAATATTGTACAACTGGATTGAATTGCTATTGGTTAAGTACGTGTCGTTAGTAATTACAGGCAGTTACGAGATAGTAAAAAGCTTGGGGATGAGCTGATGTGTCACCTGCTCCTCAGGCACCCGGGTCGCTAACCATGCGTCTTGCTCCTTGTTAGGCGTTCAAGGTGTTCAAAGTAACAATAGTTGGACATTAGAGCATGGGAATTGGATAGTCTGGACCGAAAGTGAGAGTCTACGAGAAGCTGGCATTGATGGACTTATGCATTTGCTGAACGATTCTATGAGTGGGCTCGGTTCGGTGTCTGTCATGTCTTAAGTGGTTAATCTATGTCCAATGCAAATAATTAAAAATCTAACAAAATTGCTTACTCTGGAATTGATAAGAGTAACCATTTTGAAAACAAAAATAATTTTCATCTTTAGAAAGATGCGTATTCCAAAATTAAAGACTATGAATATTTTAAATAAGGGATAAATGAAAAATTAATTTTGAATGCGATTCAAATTGATCCAAAGTTAACGTTAGGAGGTTCGGTCTTAATGGGTATCTATGGGTCGCTTTTGCAGGGTATCTATATTGGGGTGAATGCGTGGATACCACATGGCCTTCACATCGCTGCCCCTGCGGCACTCGGTTATCCGGTGGCTCTGGTTCACATTTAGTAGATATCAAAAGCACGGAGGACATTCCTTGGGGCTGCTTAGAGGATTTGACATTACAACAGGGGAGCGAGCAGTTCTTACTAATTGTGTGGTCGGCCAGGTCTAGAAAGACCCCGACTATGTCCCCGGGGCCGCACTGTTTACCAAAAGATTCACTGACGCCACCGTAGACTTTCTCTTCCTAAAAATTGAGTGGCAAGTGCCGAGATTTAGTCGCGATTCGATCGATCAATAGAGCCCTACTCGAATGTCATGTGACTCTTTACTCTGCTGGTTGGTAGCTTGTTAATGATCGTATAAATGAGAGTGTCGCTAAATTAACAAATCAAAAGAGAACGAAATCGTTGATTAAGTTGGAAGTTGAGTTAAACAAAATGCGTTCGATCAAAGTAAATAAAATCAACGTTGAGGCACGCTGCTAGGGCGTCTAGGTCCTTACTGATCGTTTGCTCCTTGACATCGATGAAACAACCAATGACATCGCCAGCCTCATACCGCACTCCGAAGTGCTCAATGGATCCGGCGTGCATTTTGGTCACCTATAATCACGGGGTTGTGGGTTTGGTTTAAGTCGATCTGGCATAAGGCGTTTCGGCAGTCCCTTCCAACCCTCCCTAGCCTACATTGAATGGATGTTCCTTTGGCATGGAGACCCCCGACCTCCTCATACTCACATTGTGTCCATCGAAGGCCCAACTGGTGTCCTCGCTGCCCAGCATCGCTCCCGGATAGCAATCGGCCCGGGCCCAACCCACTCGCATAGGTCCGGAGGTGAGGACCTCGAACTCGAAGTACCACTTGCCCGATGTCACAGCGTAGTTGCGCTCCACCCTGTACGTCCGAAATCCGGCGAACTTAAGGCGTTGTGCCTCGGCCAGGAGCGCCTCCGTTCCCTCGCCCGTTGGAGGATCCAGCACATATCCGTAAACCAGGAGCGTTCGCACTGTCTCTGACGCAGTGTCTCTGTTTGCCTTCTTGATAGCCTCGTCCACCTTGGCATAGGGCACCAAGTGTGGACTCCTGTGGTTTTCGCTGTCCTCGTTTAGGCCGTAAGTCCAACCTTGTTGGATGCGCTCCCGTGCCCACAGATTGTGAGTATTCTCGGCCAGCTGGTCCACCAGCTCCTCCAACTTGGGGGTGAGTGTCACGGCGCTCAAGTCAAGTGGAGCCGGCTTGTAGCCATTGCCCTGCATGAAGATCTCGTTGGGCAGGCGTACAGGGCGAATGCGTGCTGGTGGCTTATCCATGGTTATGTAGTATCCCAGCGAAATAATCGTCCTACGGAGTAAAGAAGGTCAGTATCAGTAAATTTACTTCATAGAAAGTCAACTTACTTCAGCGTTTGCACTGCGAGTTGATTGTCGTATCGCTTCTCCGCCGCAGGAAGCTTCTCAAAATGTGTAAGGCAGGGATGAATGCGGTGGTAGTCATCACGGTGCTCGCCCCACGACCAGCCCGCCTCAATTTTGTTCAGAGCCCACATCTCGTGGATATTCTCCGCCAGCTTCTCCTTGATTTGGTCCACAGAACTTGGCAATGTCACACCCGTGGTATCAACGGGCTTCGGAACAAAAGCAGTGTCATCCTCAATAAGCCATGGTCCGGCCAAAACATTCTTGCTCAGATTACCAAAGTAGAAGCATGGGTCCAGACTGAGGATCTGCTGCGGCATGAGACACTGCACTAGGGCAGAGAATCCCATTGGCGGGGCAAACTTTAAGCGACCATGATCACCTCCAAAAAGGAAACGACAGCTTAGTTTTGATGAGCAACTCATTACGGGAAAGAACATTCCATCCAGGTTGAAGTCTCTAAAGCTACCACGCACTTTCACTCCGTTAAACGTAAACGTGATGATGGGCACAGCAAGATCAATGGCAACGCCAATAACATCACCCTTCCGGATAAAGGGCTCCTCGGGCAGCGCGTCCACAACTAGGGTTTTGCGACCTCCGGTCCACAGATAGGCGCCATCAAATCCGAAGGAGTATAGGTCATCGCCTACTCCATTGCCACCCCACTTCTTTCCGCCTCCGGGATACGGTACATACCCGGAAGTATTAGCCCAACCGATGCGCAGATGGGGCATCATGTGTGTGGTCTGTTCGATGTGATCCATAGTGACCTCAAAGTACCACTTTTGGTACATGGAAGAACCGTCCACGCGACCCACGAAGATGTTCGGTCGGATGCTGGCCACATGGTCCACCAGGAGCGTCTGTAGCAACAGGTTCTTGCCTGGCAGCAAAAAGTCGCAAATGTTGTTCTGGGAGGATCGCACCGCTACTCCATTACCCACGCACAGGGAACATAGTACGTCCAGAACTTTGGGGTCCCTGCCGTGCTTTTCCAGCAGCGAAATGATCACCTTGATGTGCTCATCCCGCATCATGTTCAGAGCCTCGGGCGAATCGATCAGCACGCAGTGTAGCACGTCCAACATCCCGGAACCCTCGCTGGAGGCCTGGGAACCGAGACGTGAGAATAGCCAGTTTAGTCGGTTGCTGTTCGCGAATTGGGCGCAGTTCGTGTGGTTGCCCTTGATGATGGCGGCCAAGAGTTGGTAGAGATAGGTGGAGATGAGATCCCAGCTCTGGCCGGTTTCGTCGCCAGCCAGAAAGCTGGCGAGAAAGCCCTGCGAGGTGATAATGTTGATCTTGTCAATGGCCTCCAGGATCAGATTGAGCACGCCCTCCTCCTGGAACAGATCCTGTCGGTTGCGCAACGCACGGAAGCGGTTTTGTTTCTCCTCGTGCTCTGGAAATTGGTTAGAGGTCTTATTGAACATCATAGGAGTATGTTTGAAAGACCTCACCCATATCGTCTTCGGGTTGCGAAAAGTAGTTGATTAAGTCCTCAAGGCACATGACCATCTCGTTCAGGTTGACCTTTTGGAAGAAAATGGAGTGTCGGCGGTTTGACTGCAGTGTTTCCAAGGCCCTGAAATGAATATACGATTGATTAGAATATCACTCGAGAAGGGCTTCCAAGTCACCTACGTAATAAACTGAGTGAAGAGGCTGCTGCACTTGCGGATGACACGCGCCGTCTTGGACTCCTCCTCCTGGGAGCGCGAAAAGTCGAGGCAATCGTCCATCTTGCCCTCCTCGTGCAGGATAGCCTGCTTCTCCTCCACCTTTCCGACGCCCTTCTTCTTTGTCTCGTAGCTCTTGTAGCTCAGCCACAAGCTAGTTTCGCAGTGCTGGACGATGACAGTAGTGTCGCCGTACTTAATGATCGGCGAGCCGATCACCTCTAGGTCCTTGTCCTCCAGCACCTTCTTCTCGTCGTCCTTTTCCTGCCGCAGGCAGAAAGTCGTCGTCGCAATTGAAGCCTCCTCTTTTTTAACCAGAATCAGTTCGTTGCTGTCGTTGACGCCCAAGTAGCGTCCAGTGGTTATATGGCGAATGCGCATTGGGTGGTACCAGTTGATGAAGCCACCAGTCCACTTGGTTCGTGCGAGTTCCAGGCGCCACAGAGACCTCGCCTGTGCCATGACCACGCCGCCCTCGTAAATAACAATACTGTCGGGGATTGAAACTGGCTTTAAGTACAGTGACTGAAGGCATTCCGTGTGATTCACTTACTTTTGTCCCGCCTCACGACCCCATGTACTCGGTATGGTCAGGCACTCGTCGCCACCATGGAAGAAGCGCAGCACATCGCCGCCAAACACATAACCCACGTACTTCATCCTAGAGATGCCCGTACCGTACGGCTGCACGGACCAGTGGGTAACGTGGAAACTCGCATTTACAATGGACTGCTCGTTCTCCTTGGTGGTATGCAAATAACGTTCGGTGGCCACCGACACCAGGATCAGGTCATCACCGACGCGCACCTTCTCGCCCTCGGAGCGCTGCTTGCTCGCCGGATGAACTGTCCACCAACAAGCCTCTCCCTGGCTGTGCTCCTGCAGGCCCACGTCGAAGGACAGCTTGTCGTTTGACGACGAGGTGGATAGACAAGCCAAGTACTGTAAAATGTGAGCTTATTAAATTTATTCATGCCGTTCAAGTAAAACCGATCAAGTACTCACCATATCACTGTTGTGATGGCGCAGCAAAATGGCATTGCCGTAGAGCAACGTCCTGTGCCCCGATCCGGTGCCTTTGCCCTAGGAATTTTTGAGAACGCCATTAAAAATTGTTAGCTCTATTTGCAGACAGCTGTCTCTAAAGGTTGGTAAGACTACAATCTACAAACTACTGCATAACAGTGGAGTAAGTTACGTATTTACGAAGTTAGGATGCAAAGTGCATGTGGTTGCTGATGGTTAGATCTATGGAGTACATCAAACAAAGAAGAAACTGAACCAATTGTTATTGTGTACGACTTGTACACTTTAAATATAATCATCATTTTAAATTTGTATAATTTACATTCCTTCGAATGATAATACTTTTCCATAAAATTAAAGAATATTTCAGATTGTGAGGCCTTGAGTTCTTCTTTGTATTGGAAAGATATAAGATAATTGTACAATCCGTAGTCCAAATGTACTTAATTTATAACACTGCTGAGTTAGGAGCTGTAAGATCCAGGTTTGTGGGCCTAGTCTTACGCGACTTGAATCTCTGTTCGAGGAGAAAAGGGGAGCATAGCTCAGTTTTAGGGGGTTATTCCCCGCAGAGATGTGATAAAGAAGCAATAGCAGAGCGAAACAGAACGAGCGCTATTTTACACAGACAGAGTGAGAGAGAAAGAAAGTAGAAAAGAGAAAGAAGCGCGATACGAGTAAAGAAGAAGAATTAAAAGGTATACTTACAAGTCGACTATCCTGTTTAGCGGGTATTTAGAAAAATTTTGAAAAATAACGAAAAATTGATAGGTTACAAATGTGTAAAAGAAGAAAACGGGAAGATCACAGAGAAGGGCATGCAAGGACCTAACTATAACTAACTTATACGACCTTACTCTAGGGACATTGAAGCGACAAGGATCACAACACAGAAAGGCCGGGACAGACTAATACAACACGGTATGAATGCTGGGTATTCCCTTGGTTTTTATATGAAAAGACATACACCCGAGCGATTCGGTTTCCAGGGGCTATACTTACAGTCTCGGATCCGGCCGCCGTCACCAACTCCTGCAAAGCTCGCACGGACAGCGCCTGTTCGATGACGAAGACACACTGCGAAAGATCCGGTGGCACGTTCTTGTCGGCAATGTTTTCGAGGAAGCAGTGCCGGTTTCCAAATCCCTCAGCGGCCAAGCAGACACGCTCCCCCGTCGCCGTGCAGGAGAGCGTGACCATGTCTTCCTACAAAGGCATTCGCAAAAAGAATAATATTGAATGGTAATGTTGTTTTCTAGATACACCTTATTTAACATTGTATAGCTGCATATCTTAGCAGCTGACTTTGGAAAGCCGAAGAAAGTTGCACTGTTGCGCAAAAGTTCAGAGATGCTATTAAATTATATACGCAATTGTAAAATTGTAAGCCAGCATATGTTTTTGAGATCCAAATATATATTATATCTCAAATTGAATCACAAATAATCGCTACTGAGCTTGCCAAATATAGATGGAAATATATTTTTGTATTTTTTTTTGGATCTACGTATAAATAAGTCATTGATAATGTCTATCAAAACGCAACTTGTAAAGTAATAAACTGACTTCCAATATTTGGGCATATCGATAGGTATAAACAAGTAAAATAAATTCAATTTTTGTCCACCGAAGTGTCTACCTAACATGGTCTCCGAACTCTCGAAGTTCTGACGGATAGGCAGAAAAACCTGGACACGTCTAAATCTACGCGCCTAGTCATCCTGATCAAGAATTTACAAAATTATGGGGTCACAAATATTAGGTCTAAGTCGCAAGCAACTTTTCAACGAATCTAGGTTAATATCCAAGGGAGTAATAGATAGAAATAAATTTTTGTTTTACGCTTTGTATCTTTATCCTCCAGATTTATATCCGTTACTCTTGATTTATTAAAACGTTTCCGACTCTTTAAAAGTTCTATATATATGTACATATATACATATGTACGTTAATCAGAATCACTAGCCTAGTCTATCTCGCTATGTCGAAAGTCCAGATCTCAGAATTTTAGCACACCGATTTTAGAGTATGAAAACATTGCCTCTCCCACTCTTTAACCCACAAACCGTTACTTTTAATTATACCCGTTACTCGTAGAGTAAAAGGGTATACTAGATTCGTTGAAAAGTATGTAACAGGCAGAAGGAAGGGTTTCCGACCATATAAAGTATATATATTCTTGATCAGGATCAATAGCCGAGTCGATTTGGCCATGTCCGTCTGTCCGTCCGTCTGTCCGTCTGTCCGTCTGTCCGTCCGTCTGTCCGTCTGTCTGTCCGTATGAACGTCGAGATCTCAGGAACTACAAAAGCTAGAAAGATTAAGATTAAGCATACAGACTCCAGGGACACAGACGCAGCGCAAGTTTGTCGAATCATGCTGCCACGCCTACTCTTACGCCCACAAACCGCCCAAAACTGCCACGCCCACACTTTTGAAGAATGCTTTAATATTTTTTCTTTTTTATATTGGTGTTGTAAATTTCTATCGATTTGCCAAAACACTTTTTGCCATGCCCACTCTAACGCCCACAAACCGCCCAAAGCTGTCGCGCCCACACTTTTGAAAAATGTTTTGATATTTTTTCATTTTTGTATTAGTTTTGTAAATTTCTATCGATTTGCCAAAAAACTTTTTGCCACGCCCACTCTAACGCCCACAAACCGCCAAAAACTGTCAGTGTTGAAGACCTCCTTCGCACTTTCACTAGCTGAGTAACGGGTATCAGATAGTCGGGGAACTCGACTATAGCGTTCTCTCTTGTTTTTAAATTGATATAAATTGATCTTTTCAAAATCTACCGATATTTCTAAAAGGAGGAAATGGAATTTGTGTAGGTTATGAATCGAAGCATCGTTTATACAACAGTCGCTTTGCTGCAGAGTTTCGGGTATCTCATAGTCGAGTCACTGTAATGCAGCGATTTCACTTGGTTCTTGAAAGACGCTTCCCTAAGGTGATTTTCAAGTTTGAAATCCTGGAATCGATTACTTCATGTGCATTGAGTGTTAGCATTGAGTTAAGGAATGGAAGGATAGTTTAGGCAACAATTAAGTCGTTAAGAGGCCCAACGTTTTGCTGCAATTTTAATGAGACTTTGGCAACAATTCCGACCGACAAGCCACCGCAATACCAATTGGCATTTGCCGACACACTCGACTCGCCAGCTCCATCTGCATCCTTTTGGGCGTAGAGCATCAGCCGGGCGATGCACACGCAAATTGGGGGAATTGTTACAAAGCACTAAATGTGCAAATGAAAGGCCGATGGGTGGGTGGTGTGGTATGGCTGGTTGGCCACACCCACTTTCCCTCCCACCGGTTGTGATTTTGGACCGGTGATGTTGTGTGTAGTCGAAGTTAAATGAACGGTAATGGATTTCGAATCGAGCAACTTGCATAATTTAAATGCGAATGAAGTGCCGAGTCCTGACACTGCAGCATCATTGTCCCTGGCCCATCTATTTAAAATTTAAATCCGACCACATCCTGATTTTGGGCATCCGAAAACTGCACTGCTCAATGACTCCATTTGCATATGACTTCATTTCGATAAATGTTTTTGCAAACTTGCACTTTTCGGGTCACTCGCTGGTGAACTGCAACTTTACAGTTTCGGACAGACCATAAGCGTAATTTGACATCGACTTCACTTCAAGGGTGGCGCAGGGACATTCCCGGTGATTTGGAGTCCTGTGTCCCTCCGGGTCTTGGGTATTTATTGAATTTCTGTTGCGGTGTGTGGGAATCGGGCCTGAGGGCCCACAAAGAGATACAGAGATATTCGGATGTCCGTGTGGCTGCGATGTGTAAACTCAACTTTTGCCCCCAAACGTATTTATTTATTGCGGCAAGGTGTTGCTGCTGCTGACCTCGCTGACCCCCAGTTGGGTTGGGCCCTTGGGTCGTGGGCAGGGGTGTGGCACGTGGGCGTGAGCACAACGAAGCAACACTATTTACTTATACCCCATAATGGCTGTCATTTGGCGCACCAGCTGTGGGCATTGATATATGGCGGCATTTGTCAGCTGACGATGTGTTCATCGAGGAATCCTTCCACTTCCACCTTTCCCCTTACCGTTCCCAGAACCAGCTGCCTATGTAAAGTGGAATCAGACGAAAAGCTAAAGCCCCTGGTGGCCGTGATTGAATTTGTGACTTGGGCTTTGTATTTATTGTGTGCCATAAACAAAAGTTAGGAGCGCCTATAAATATGCATTACATACATATACAGCTGTATGGAGTAGCCGGGAAAACGAGGCAGGATATCTTTTATGGTTGGCAGGATATTTTATGACACCAATTGTGAAAAATCCCCATGTATTTTATTGAGTGGACGTAATTGATTTTAGATGATCTGCTGTTGTCATTGGATGTGCAGGGTATAATAATATTTCAAAACAAACTGGCCTTTAAAATTTAACTGAAATCTATTTAATCTACAGCGAACAGGTTATATTTACGTGTTTTATTTATTTCCCATAGGGTTTCCTGAGATACATATAAGTTTATGAATAGAAAGTGCCCTGCCATTTAAATATTTTAAGTACAAACTGCAATTACATTGAAAAAGATTTCAAATATTTCTTCAATTTTTTTAGAATTTACTGCCTAGTGCAATAATTTCAACTTTTTGAGCAAATTATGAAATTATATATAAGTCAATCAATCTGTTTTCTGAAACCCTTTATTACCGTTACTTACCGTTCTCAGGAATGAAACATCATCCTGCTCGGAGCCTCCCTCCGCCTCAGCCATTTCGTTTGGTTAACGCAATGACCGCAGCGCCTCCAAATCGGAATTTATATAGCAGCGGCGTTTGAATTCAATTGTTCTGGGATTTCCCTCGGTCACCCAAATCGGTATAATTTCCTTCGAAAGATTGGGAATATGTTTACGGTTAGAATAGGATTGTTTACACTCGTCACGGGTGGGAATGGCTGTCGGAGAGAGTTGCTTAATGGGCGGACAGAACTCGAGTGGCACGAACTTTTGTTTATATTTAGGGAATCCCCTTCCACTCGCTCTTTTAAACGCGAACACACACACACGCACACGAGCACCCACTCGCGGACCAACGGAAAGTGGAGAGAGCACTTTCTCTCGTTGGGCTTTTTGTTTTGCTTTCGCTGTGCGAACAGCTGATTTCTCGGTACTGCGGATATTTTCGCCTTGCCTTGCTCTCCGCACTTTCTGTGTCATCTGCCCAATTCGCCGCGATTGTTTGCTTGTTTTTGTACACTTGTAATTATTTAGGAATTCATGTAGATATTTGTTTGTATGTTACTAGCAGGCAAAAGGCCAAATAAATGAAAGGAATTCATTTGGCAAAGAATTGTTTTATCTTTTTTAGGATTTATCTATATGTTTTTCCTCCGAATATGTTTAACTATACGAAAAACAGTACTAGTTATAAATAGCAATTTCTACTTCAACATGATAAAGATAACTACAGTATCGTATGTTTCTGCAACATACATACGTAAATGATCATATAAATTTTTAAAACGTTTTTCAGTACGACAATCTTATATTGGAAAAAATATTTACTAAAATAACTTCGTTGGTTTTATGAATATAACAGCGCCGAGGTGATTCTAACAAATTTTAAATTCATTAAAATAGGATGAATAAAAATTATTAAAATTTAACCTTTTATGTTTCCTTGGTATACAAATTTAAAATACTCAAAAATTTAAAGCTCGAACATCCTTTAATTAAGAACACTATACGACTTTAATTAAATCAAGGAAACCAGAATACCAATATTATTATAAGTAGATAATTACTGAATTGGTACATAAATCGCAAAATTGCATTATAATTGCATCTATTATACCCTTGCAGAGGGTATATTGATTTCTGTTAGCAGCAACGCAGTAAAGAAGACTTTTGCTATCATATAACTATTATTTTTATATATTCTTAATCAGTATCAACAGTTGAGTCGATAGGGCTGTGTAAGTCTGTCCGTTTCTACGCAATCTAGTCTCTCAGTTTTAAAGCTACATATCTGCATATGTGTGCAAAGGTGTTCTTTCTAGTGAAGATAGTATACTAGTCTGAACCGGCCGGATCGAACTACTATACCATATAACTGACATAGAAATAACTAAACTAATTAACTAAAATATCCAGGATCTCAGAAAACTACAAAGAAACAAAGAATGATTTTGGTAACATCAAAAAACAAACTGCGTCTGTCTCTTAATGCTTAATCTGAACAAGCTTTCTAGCTTTTATAGTTTCTGAGGTCTCGACTTTCATAGACAGATATCGACAGATTGAATTGGCTAGTGGTCCTGATCAAGAATATATACACATTACAGTTTCGATATCGCTTCTTCTACCTACGTTCTACATGCTTGTCAACGAATTTAGTTTACCCTTTTACTCTGCGAGTAACGGGTATAAAAAGTGAGATCTTGATGGTCAATGGTATTCGAAAATCACTAGAATCGTGTATTCTAAATGGTGATATATACATATGTATAAATGTTCCTCGTTTTCACGGGCAATCGTGTTAATTAAGTGCCTTGGATTCGGCTAATCAAATGTTTGCCTAATTTCCGCTTTTTAGCGTGGTTTATTCGATGGGTGTCTAGTATGTTTCTGGGCAGGTGCCAACGTTACTTTCTCGATAAGCTGGCAAGCACACGCGATAGATATATTTAGTAGCACTTATATGAACCCGGTGTATTTTTGGATATACATATGTGCAACATGTTGCCACTCGCATGCTGCGATTTCCCGAGAGTAACGACGACGAGTTCTAATTAATTGCTTTTTGGTTCGCCGGGTGGGTTTCTCCTTGGGCAAGGACTATTCTCATATTTTTACAGATTTCACTGGCGGCAGTCAGTCTGTGAACCGATGGACTCGGGGCGGGGGTAAGGCGGCCATCAGTAATCCAAGGGTCCGATGGCACGCAATCCCCCTTGCTCCTCCACCATTTGCTGAACCGGCAGCACCCGCACTGAAACGCACATATCCACCATATATCTACGTAAATATGTAGTCCGCCCGGCGCACCACTAGGGATTGTTCATTAGAGAGGTATTTTTCTTGGTGTTTTTTTTTTAACCGAACGATAGATCTTAGATTTTGAAAACCCCAACATTTCGTTGGCTTTCAGCGGTGTCGTGTGTTTATTTTTGGTCTCCACCGCGGCCCGAAGAAGACCCGAAGACTCCGAGCCGTAGCCGAAGGCGCACACATGTCCAAAAATATCACACGCAAAGGCCTGGGCAGCGCACAAAACTAGAACACTTTCCGAATTTTTCATCAAATTTTCATATTTTACTTATTCGAATCGTAGGAATTATAATTGCAAATCTTATGCAACGCGCACAACACCGCCATTTTCCGCATGGAGCCCAACTCCGCCACGTGCTCCTCGAGGGCGCGTGAAAATGGCCAGCTCCGCCATGGATTTTCCACGTTTTCCACCCGTTTCGAGGGTCTGCCGCACATATAGATTCTATACTCGATGCTGGTGGGCCAGCAGAAGCACGGCGAACTTACTTTTCGTGTCGATATTACTCTCTAGACTGACGACGAGCCCCGTCGGCGGCGACCACGAGTGCAGAATGATGGGCCATGCGATGTGGCATGGGTGCCGAGCGGCGAGAATGGCCGCTCGGCGAGCGCAATAGGCACTGCGGCACGCAATACGCAGCAGCCCGCACAGTGGGCCAGAAAGTGGTTTTTATTCGGAGAAGCGAATATTGGTGCCATTGCATGTAGAGCAAATAGTTGATAAAAAGGAACATTAGAGAAAAAAGGAAACGTACAAACGTATATTTAAAGCCGATAACACGAAGGAATGAAAAACAATCTCTTGTAAAAACAAACTATTATTCGAAATATACGACATTCAAAGTATGGATATCCAACAATTTATATTTTACTTATTATTTTTTCTTCTAGAAAATAAAAATTAAAAAGATAGTATTTTTATGTTTTAATGTCCGAATTCAAAGTGTTGAATTTCATTTTTATTTATTAATAGAAAGAGGAAAACTCATAAATAAATTGTAATTGTAACTCCAAATCATATTTTCGTTTATTAATTATTATACCGGGGTATATAGGTTTTTTAATTTGGGTGGTTCCTTGACTCGTGAGTAATATAGATAGGAAGAAAATAACACATTTACAAATGCTGAAGGACACTGTGCGGCGATTCTGCCCGAGGCGACTTCTCGCCGGCTTGCCGTGTTCGTCTACATTTTTCGCCTCGCCGCTTGTTGCTTGGCCGACATCCGTGCATTCCGTTCAGTTCTCGCTCTGATTGCTGCTCTTTGGGCCGGGCTATTTAAATCAGCTGTTTAACCAATTGGGACGGGGAAAATGCCGAAACATGGGTCTTGGGGAACAGGGGAAAAGCAAATAAAAACATTCTGTGCGCGAATCTTAAAAGGTTTTCGATATTTCTTGTATAATTGCCAACAGGCGGTGCTTTTTAATATGTTTTATTTGCTCATTTTTTGAGTGGCTGCCAAGACGCCGGGACACTCGATCATTATGATGCTGTAATAGACGTGGTTAAAAATAAATCATATGTGGCCACCGACAGGCGGCCACCAAATATATATATTCATTCAACTTGAACTTGTCAGGCTTTTAATGAATGAAATCATATTTTGCAGTCGCATTCGCCGGCGCTATTCATTGGCTTTTCTTCCTGCCAACTGACTCAACGTCATTGGCTTGGATGCGATGCGTTCAGGCGGAACAACTTGAGATATTTTCTATTTAAACGGGTGGTGAATGGGCCAAAAGGGTGAATGTTGCAGCGGCAGGATGGGCGTGCTGGGGCTTTCTCATCCGAACTATGCAGCGTATGCGTAATTTGAATTATTGCGCAATTCATTGCGATTCTTTGCAAGCGGGTTGCCTGCAAAACAAACAAGCACTACACAGAGGAAAAATATCATATGCTTCTAAATTCGCTAGTGCCGCTTTAAAAGATTCATATAGAGCTTTACTCTGCTCGTAAATTTGATTATCATAGGCTTGTTTTTGATTTTAACGTCGTTGGAAGTTAATTGAAATGTTTAGAATCTAAAATTGTGTATTTATTTTGAAAAACATATTATTTCATAAACAACCACCGGCAAGATGGGTTTTATTGTGCCATTGCAATACTCTTAATTATTATTTAAATAATTTTTTTTTTTTTTAAATAATTAATATTGGTTTTCAGTTTCTTGAAATGAATTTGTTGGTGAAAATATATCATTATATACAATGATGGTACACTTTGAGATAGATAGCTGCCAAATATTAATATATGGTGCCAATAACATTTTCCATTCTACAGATTAGATTACATTTACAGTTTAGGGAAATTGGAATTATTTGTTATTTTTTTTGTTTACTGTGCATGTGGCCGCCTGTTCTAACAGGCATTGTTTTCCGACACAAATTAGCCAAGTGTAATGCTGCACTATGCGGCTGCAGGGCGGCGATAATTTGGCGCAAAACAATGAACGCCGGCAAAGATATCGGGTTCTTCTAGTCGCCTGAACCTAGAGTTGCTGCAGCAAAAGGAGTCATACATGTGGTGGCTAGGACCTCCTCACTGATAGCTGAGGATCCGCATTACAGCCCAGGCAGGCGGAAAAGAAGCGGCACGCAAACTTATAATCGGGTCCCTCTGTGTCTGTTTGTGCGTTGCGTCGGTTGGCCACAATTCATTACGGAGAAGGGTCTGCGGTTCCCAGGAAGAAGGAGCCGTTGCGGTGGCTCTAAGCCCGGTTTGTTTATGCGTGCGGCCTCTTTGATTGTCAGTCGGCAATTTTGCCAAAGGCATAATTGCTATCTCTGCCCATTATTGCGGTCCCAAGAGCTGTCTCCGCAGGATCCACCCCCCTTGAGCCATCAGGAAAAATGCTAAATTTAATGAAGGAATTTCACAGAAGCCGCTCTAGAGGCTCATGTTGCACACGGATCCGGTCAAGTTTCGTCCCTGATAATTTGCAAATCCTTGCGTCAATGGCCATGACAATGATTATGCCAACGAGAAACTTTTCGGTCGTCATTGTTTCCTTAGTGACTTTGTACCTCGGACCCAGCCCAACTCCGCACTTGCAGCACTCAGGACGCCTTAGCGGACGCTTTCTTTTCTGGCCGAAAAGTTTACCAAACAAAACTTTTCCATTTACTCGGCCAGATGAACTGTACGAGTACTTGTGACGTGCATTTCCACGCTGTCGCCACTGAGGTTTGTTCCTTTTGACGGCTCCGCTCGCTGGCCAAA
Organism: Drosophila santomea; assembly: GCF_016746245.2. Classification (NCBI taxonomy): domain Eukaryota; kingdom Metazoa; phylum Arthropoda; class Insecta; order Diptera; family Drosophilidae; genus Drosophila; species Drosophila santomea. The sequence continues at coordinate 17,621,092 of NC_053016.2, read as the reverse complement.
AACCGTAGACAAAAAGGCCAGGATGTGGGGATGGGATGCGCGGGGTGTTGTCACCTGCTTTACAATGGAAACTGCCAACGCAAAGTTCCAATTGCAAAAATGAAACTGAAATACCCTTAACTGCGATCTGCTTTTTTGGAAGTATCTTTTAAAGGTGCAGTATTCGAGTAGACAAACTTTATGCATTCAGAGGAAATATTAGGTAAAATTTAAAGTTAAAAGCTATTATTATTGTTTTTTTTAGGATTCAGCTATTCTTAGAAAATATAAATTCTATTGCAGGACTAGTATGAAATTTCAACGCTCTTAAAACGTGTCTATACCTATCAAAATGTTAACTCTTAATTTTTTCATTCTTGAAATTTGCGTTCAACAGTATAATTTATATTTGTTTCTAATGAAATTATGAATGTAAAATACTCTTTAATATGTTTTTTATAAATAGAAAATACAAAGCATTGATATTGACTTAACAGATAGAATATATTTTTGAGAACAATCAGTTTTTCAATTCAAGGCCAAGCTAAAGTTAAACCTTCAGTTCCCCTTATCCAAATTGAGGGAATTTGTATTATTTTATATCCATCCTTTTCCTATAGCTCGTTAGGGAAAATGGAGTATTCCGCCGCCTGACAGTTGCCGAGTTACGGTGCGAGAAAGTTTCGTGTCCTGGCAGCTCTGTCCGCACTTACTGGCCCATCCGGATGGCTATTAATTGAAGGCCCATCATGGCCAGGCTTCACTTGTTTGCCGTTTGTTGAATCAATTTGCGGCAACAACTGATGAAGCCGAAGTGGATGTCGAAGCCAAAGCCAAAGCCAAAGCCAAAGAAAGAAGTAAAAGTGGGCGGAAAGGTGGAAAGCTGTAGGTGGAGTTGGAACGGAAATAGGAGAGGGAATAAATCAATCAATTGCAGCAAAGAATGCCTTTGGCCACGCCCTACTCTGGGCCAAATTTTATTTGCCTTTTATTTGCGTCGCTCTCATTGTTGTTCCATGTGCGATGTACGCTGTACCTACGAATTTTTTTTCGCATTCGCTTTGTTTTTTGGCGGAACTAATTAACCTCCATTTAAATGAAAAACGAGCTGCGATTTGTGCCCATCGAATGAGCGTCATAAAGTCAGTCAGGGGAGAATAATGACCCGATCCGGAGAGTACGCACACATGACCGTGCCCGGCAGGGCGTTCAATGGGACGTATACGTAATTTCAGGCATCCTCGACCCGCCCACCGCCCGACGCCCACCGAGATGCTGTTAAAATTAATGCCAGCTCGTAAGTTTTACAAGGAATTCAATTTTTTGCACCACACCCCAGCCAAAGACGGATAGTACTCCTGCCCTCGGAAAACTTTGGCTCACTGGGAAAAGTGTCTCTTCTCTGGGCTGGAAAGCCAACGTCCTTTGTTTGAGTCCTGCCGCTGAAAATTGATTCGAAAGTTTTGCCATTAAATTGTCCTTTGTGCCGTAATCGGTTGCCCCTTTGTTCCGCAGTAGAAATGCATTTCGTTTTTGGTATTCATCGTTTTATGGTTTTATTATTCATTTGTTAACAGATCTTTTTTAAAAATGCAGTAGGTTTCATATGCATTATTTTCATAGTTTTTCAATCATTTTTTTCGAAAGAACTTGTTCTCATTTTATACAGTTTTCTGAGTGGCGGCTTATGCTTTGAGTTTATGAACTATGCGTTTAATTAATATTCGTTTTTGTTTCGAATGAACTTACGCCTTGTTAATTATTGTTTTCCCCTCGACTGCTGTACAATGCATTCAGTTAATCGTAGTTATAGATATACCCATACAGACTACATAAAATACATAACTCAGTTAGTGTAATAAAAACATTCACATCCACTGGCAAATAATTCGCTCTATACACACGCACACTTACACACTTAGTCGCATAAGTTTATATTTCGTGTTCGATTTCGGTTTCCATTAGCATTAACATTTAAGATTAACCTAGGTTCGGTTTTCAAGTCTTGTGTGTCATCGCCATCAGCCGCTGCTCCAATTAAGCTACGTTAACGTTAAGGTCGTATGGGGGGATTAGCAAAATGAAGCATATGCATAGAGACTATAATTTAATCGTACAACAATTAAACACAGCGAAGTGAAACAAGCACACTCATAATCTAGCTGCAAGTTATCGGTTCTTTGTTTAACAAATATCTCTTTGGCAAAAATACAAATTGAACAACTTTATTTCGTGTTTGTTAATTGTTTTAAACGTAATTATCTACAATAAGTCTTATTTACTTCCCCGATAAGTGCAGATAAGTCTAAACTAAAGTATGTGTAACTATTAAAACGTATTTCGTATCGAACCAAGGACAATCAACAGTGGTCAGGATAAGCTGGGGAAGACATACAAGATTTGTGAGGACACAGTTCCCTCGTGGAGTATTAAGTTCGAGTGCAATCGATAGTTATCCCTAAGAAAACAACGAATCGGTTATTCCTATGTATATGTGGGGAATTCCCTGCCAAGCTCCATTCTTTTAGAGGGTATGCTGGGATAGGATCTAAGATTAAAGAGATGCGAAATTGTACGCTACGTTTTACATCTATGAATTGCAATGACTCTCCGTGTGTTTGTATCGATATACCTGCATTTGTCCTTTTAATCGTTAATTAATTATTTCTAATCGGCATCCTTGCTATTCGGCTTCCGCCCTGTGGTATTGTACAATTTGAAGATTTTGGCTTGCTGATTGAGTGAGTAGTGATTCGAAATTGTTTCGGCTTAGCTACTTATAACTACCAGTTAAATGCTAATTATTAATGCAATTTGGCAGCACTGCTCGTAGAGTTCAGCACAAGCTATACATTCACATATCGGTATAGAGAGAGGTTCCTTGCTGCCCCTGTCCTTTGGCCACCTTCCGTCCTCCAGCACCCTTTCCAAGAAACACAACAGGTTTCGCCCGACTCCGCACTATAATGCTCCTTATTTTCCCGTTCATTTAACATTTATCTGGCCACTGCCATCGCCATTACTCAATAGCGGAAAACCCCACAGTAGAACACACACCCATGTGTGTCTTCACACAAAGTTGCCCCGTCTTCATTCTTAATTTCATCCTCAGTTTTCCGCGCATTTTTCTTCCTTACCCATCCTCTTCACCATTGCCTTCGTCTTCGTCTTCGTCTTTGTCTACGCGTGAGTTAATTTCAAAGATAATTTCACTTTTAATTACACACTGTGTGTTGGCACAAGGCCCCCCTGCTCCTCCATTCTTTGTATCCTGCTTCATCTATGCCCGAAATCAGGGCATTTATTCATTTGCGATAATCCACTGAGAGCCAGCAGCTGCAATGGTGCACTCCCCGCGATCCCGACCCGAATCCAGCAATTACAGCCAAATGAATATTAAAATCCACACAATGCTGCTGGCAATTATGCACTGCGCTCAAGGATCTCAAGAACTTGGCTACAAAGTCAAAGATACGGATGTGGCTGAGGATACAGGGGGCGGATATGGAGGGCGTGCGCAGCGCCGAGTGTCCTTGGGATTTCGGGACTCCTCTGGTCTCGAAGAAGAAGTGGAAGAGCTAATGGCAACGCAGGCCAGGATTGGTATGTCACGCTCGCTGAGCTGCGACGAGTGGCAAATGAAAACTGTTTATGGGCGGCAGTGCCACTCGAATGCCAGTTGTATAGAATGGAGATACAGCCAGCTTCTGCATACAATGGCTTCATGGGCGTGGCCGCCTTTCATCTATATCTTTGCGATGTGCGCATAAAAGTAGAACTTAAATTCCATGGCGTAACATAGCGAGTGCTTTGGTTTTTGGAAGCATTCACCAATAGTGCGAAAATACTGTTCCTTAAAGTAAAGCGAATCCTTTTTCCCTGTTTAATAGGGCCAAAGTGCTATTCTCCCCTCCAGTTTTAAATTATGTGAAATTCATCGAATATTTAAACCCCATTTGGCGCAATAAGCAATGTAATAAACCCACATTTATGCAATTAAACTGTCCCGCACCTAATGTGTTTAAATTAAGTAGGCTCCACTGTGGTTACGACACTGCGCCCCGTTCCCATCCCACGCTCAGATTTTCCATCTGCCCCATTTGAGGGGAGGTGGCGAATCTAGCACTCGCATCTCGGGATCTGGATCTGGGGATGGGGATGGGGATGGGTATAGTGAAGTGGCTGGGATTGGGGTTGGGGCTGCCGGGCAGCTAGCGGCTGTCAACCTTCAACTTTCGACGACCATGGCCGCCGGCGCCGTCCAGGGCAATCACGTGCCCAGCCGACTTGAGCCAAAGCACGCCCCTGGGAGCTGTCAAACGGATCTGGACCGTTTCGCGTTTTCCACCCAAGGAAATTTCAAATTATTTTCGCCTGCTTCGCCTGCTTTGGCTGCTCCTGCTGCCGGCTAATTAGTAAAACTCTCTGCGAAATTATGCTCACCCCCACAGTGGCTGTGCCTCCTCGGAATCCTTATCTAAATAAACACCCACATTGACGGGAAGCCGTAAGAACTGGGTGGAAATTTACATAAACTAATTCGCTGGCTGATTTGAATAAGGTAATGGCAAGTGGATGTGGATGTGGATGTGGCTGCCGGACAGGGGAAATTAGGCGGACCGAGAAGAGAGCCGAAGAGAAAGCTCCTAAGCTAGCTAGTAGCTACATCCTTGCGAGTAGGTTGGATACAGACACGAGTATGCTGTTGTTGGAGGGGGGGTGTCTAGGACGACTTGGTTGCTCAGAACCGGGGCTCACTGCCGGAGAGGATCCGCACGGTGGTGCTGCAGCTGGTGGTGCTACTGCTGCTGCTGCTGTTGATGATGGCCCCAGTTCCAGCCTACAGCTATACGAGGTGTCCGTCCGCATCTGTGTAGGTCACCGGGATGCCGCCGGCCTGGCTTACTGCCCCGAAGCTGCTCATGCCCACCGCCGTCGGGTCGAAGGCGCTGGTCGTCATTAGCAAGTTGTTGCCCAGGCCGCCGCTTGCCGCCGGCAGGTTGAGGATCTGCAGGCTGCCCAGGGGCGCCGACACCGGCACTCCCACGCCCACGCCCACCAGGCTGGCATTGAGCAGCTGCTGCTGATGCTGCTGATGCTGCTGCTTGTTGCGATTGGGATCCTTCAGGATGCCGTGGGGCTGGCGTGGCAGAGTGGCGGTGGCCGTCGGCAGACTGCCATTCAGGGTGGTGCTGGTGGTGAGCGTCGAGGCGCTGAGGTTCACAGGGTGCAGGTCGTGCAGCATCTGCATTGGACTGCTGCCCACCGTTGACGTGTGGTGGGTCACATCAGGCTGAGGCACGCCCACCACCCCGCGAAGAATCCCCCGCCGCAAGGTGCCGGAACCGCCGGCGACTGCTGCCACCGATCCGTTGCCGATGAGCGTGGGGCCTCCATTGGTGGCCAGCGAGGTCACCGTCATGGGTTGCAGGTGCGCCATGGCCATCGGTTGGGCGGTGAAGTCCAGGGCTGCTGGGTATTCCTGAAATTTGATATGGAGGCGAAGAATGACATTAGTGCATTGGAAAACAGCAGTGGGCAGTTGATGTTAATTACTTAGCTGGAGCTTCTTTGAGCTGTTAGCTTGAGTTCTTTGCCAATGTATATTAAATATTTATGAATGCGTTTGCAAATACACAACTTTTAACAACTTTTTTTCCGTTATTATAAAAACACTAAAATACGTGGGCTTAGTTGTACCGAATCTCTCGTAACGGATACATTTTGCTAGGAGTAGCTAGCTTTACACTTAGGAACTATTTCTGTTTTGGGAGCCTTTTTGTTTTTCCAGTGTGGATTAAGTGGGTGTAGGCTTAGCAAAGCGGCTTCAGCTTCATCTCGAAATCAGCTTCTTGGCGGGAAACAACTGCTGTGTTTGCCCAGCGGCAAAAGTTTTCCCATTAAACTGTCGCCCGAGATATGAAACAATGAGGAGCGCAAACAAAAGTCCGCTCTAAGCCGCGACTCAAATACCCTGGACTCTATCCGTGCCACGAATCCTTTGGCTACTTTTCCTTGAAAGAACGGCATTAAAGCAAGGATTAACACTAACGATGCCGTAATTATGACAGTGCCTTCTGTCGGAGCTCCTATACAATACAACTTCCTGACAACTTCTCAGCTGGGCAGCGGAAAAAAGCGAACTGTCTGCGAGTGGATTTCTAGTTCAATTGACATGACACTTTGTGTCGAGTTGAGGAAGCTGTTTCGCATGCCAGAAGTCCGAAGTCCGGGAGTCCGGGAGTCCGGGAGTCCAGGAGCTCAGACCAAGTTTGCAACACGTACACTTTTCAAGTTGCAAACTTCGCACGGGCACCTAATTGGAATATTAAGGGGAATCGAGTACCTACGATTGCGGAATTGAAAACTCTCGGAGATTAACATGGCGCAAGGACATCCAGCAACACATTAGGGACACAACACTGATTAACAAGGTTGTGGCGCGAATTGGGATAGGGAACGGGATTTGGATGTGGACTTAAGTAGTCCAGGGCGGACATTTTGTATCAGTTTACAAAGTTAAATTGTCTTCAACGAAAACTTGGGTCCCAGTGAGCTCCACAGCAAAGCCAAGGCGATTTGGGTGCTCAGGATGGGCCAGGGTGTCAAGTTTTGGACGCGTAAAGGGTTTCCATTGGCCTGCCTGAAAACTTTTGGCCACTTAAAGGCTTTCGGGTGCCGCACTCGCTAATTCTTGGCCGCAGCTCATTATTGTTGTTACTGCCGGAGTTGGAACTTTATACCGGGTAAATAGAATAACCAATTGGCATCTCCACACAGGCCATAAAAAATAAACTTTCCACATTAAGGCCAATGGAACGGCGCCGACGGGCCAAGTCTATTCTGAATCCAATTCAGTTTCGCGGAGCTGAAGCGGGAGCGAAAATAAAATTATGGCCCACTAGGAGTGGATCCCCTTATTTATTTAATCGGCTTCAGCTGCGTTCAGCGCTCCCCCTGAATTCCCAGCCCTGAATTTTAAAACAAAACACTCTGCTTTCTCGCTTTGATGACAGCCACAGGGCCCCAGTGCGTAAAGTATCTGACGGATGCTCCTCCTTTTCCAGCTTCTTTGCAACTGACAGGTCAGTGGCAGCCAGACAATGGCCAGAACCAGGACCAGATCCGGATCCGCATGCCGAGTTCGCCCGCACGAAAACTAATTGAATTTAAAACTGTGCAGAACTCAAGTTAACAAAGTGAACCGTAGTTAAGTTGTCCAGCTGAAGTCAAGTCCCTGCCCTCTGGCTGCTCCGGAGCCACATATGCACGTAGTCCAGTCCACATAGGGATTCCAACTGCGTCCGGCAGTCAGCATTTAACTTATCAACGCCAGCCAAATGAAACTCGAGCGTTTCGGGGCTGACGTGGTGGGGGTGCGACTTGGTGCTGTTCTGGCCTTGGAAGCCAACCAAAGTTGGCAATAAAATACAAATTGCCGCTTAAATAGTTACAAGCTGGTTGGACAAAAACACCGCAACGGATGGATGAGTGGGTGGGCTGGCCTGGCATTCTGGTTTTGGCTTCGTTGGGTGTGGCCACAACTTGTTTTAAATTGCATTTACTTCGGGCCACTTTGCGTGCCAATGAACGGATGTGGACAAGGCCAAGGGAGTCAGAGTCATCGAGGTACTGAACCTCCGACATCCTGTTGCAGCGAAAGGGCATTTCTCAAAAAATACCAACATAATTTACAATCGCACTTCTTGTGGGCCCAAGATTGCTTAATGAATAAGTTAAAAGAAAAACTGTAGTTCCAACTTTAAACTCGATCAAGTTCAATTAATCTATCTATTATATAAAACGAACCTACTAAGAAAAACGAATTATTACCGATCTAATAAAACTAAAATCTTTGGTTTTTAATTAACCAATAACATTAAAAGACAAACGGATGTCATTGAATACAAAATACTTTTCTATGATAAGTATGAAGTTAAACAAATACAAACGAAATCTTCTGAATGGTAGATTAATAATATAATTACTTATCAAAGCAAATACATTTTCTAAGAGCAAGTGCATTTAGATAAATTAATAAGAAATTTAATACTAAATTAAAAGAATTAAGGGAATGACGAAATATGCCCCAAGCAACAATCTAAGTTATAAGAGCTTATATTAAGCTGTATTTTATTTTACACGTAAACATATAAACAAAATGAAATGCCGAATTAAATCAATTTGAGGAAGCCCATTTCTATTGCTCACATATATGGCGCTGCACAACAACAAAACATAAATTGATTAAGAAGCTGCCCAATCACTTTTCAGCGCTTTGTGATAAACTGGTAGAGCTGAATCTAATCCGCATCCACGGTCAGATTCAGCTGTGATGGGCAATTACAGTGGATTCCGATGGGCTGAGACTTGTGCGCGCTCCTCTTTGGGGAGCAATGTGCAAAACGGTGCCCTAACTTTGTTAGATGGCCATTTGCTTTGTTTTATTCGCTCTCTATTTTTTGTCAAGTTTTCCAATTGAAATTTAATTTGATTTACTGTTATAAATTGTCCTTATTCATTTACTGTCCGCTCGGACGTTCGGATACGTGGCGCTGGCTGAAGTTGAAACGGAGACAGATGCTCTTCGAAAAGTAATTTAGAGCTGGCCAAATGTTTTGGGGAAGCCACAGCGAAGGGACTGCTCGGCTGTTCGGCTGCTCGGCTGCTCCGCTCTGTATATTTTGTAATTTTTCTAATGATGTTTATCAAATAATTCAATTTGGCTTCCACACAAAACATTTCTTATGTGAAATGGCAAAAGGCCGGGCGCACAAAGCGGAAGGAGTGGCTGCTCCACATGGGCCACAAGTGAAGTGGGTGGATGAATAGATGTGTATATAGACATACATCCGCACATATGGGATGTCATTGTTGACCAACTAAACCGAAATTGAATTTTTCTCCCTCGTTGACTAAAAACCGCAAACAAAAGGTTTAGTCCCATGTCGGGCGACGGCAAAGAACGATGACGGAGCACTGGCTACTGGCCTGTGGCAGTGGATACTTGATATGGCCACTACCACTACCACTTCCACTACCGCATCCAGTGGCAGTCCCGCCAGCCGGGCCACCACATCATTTCACTGTGTACTCTCTGGGAGCGGGACACAATTGAATAGCTTAACAAATCGTATAAAGCCCATAAACATGGTCAACTGCTAAGCATAAATATTATTATATTAGCTGTGCAGCCAGATGGTGGTGCTGGTCGGTAGTAATATCCCTTGGATATTACTGTCCGTCCACTGCTGTTGCTGCACTTTCGATGCCCCTCCCCATCTAATTTATACAATTATGGAGCGTCAGACACGTTGAGAGGACACATAAACGGGCTGACTGTCACCCCACGTCGGATGTCGTCTTATGCTGTCGCATTGGCACCCCTTTAGTGCCAGGAGTCATCAAGTCCAGGGGGACGCCGCTTACTTCGTATATTCTCTGAAGGGAGCGTCGGAAACATAAATTCCAAAAATTGATTTCCCCATGTTTATTGTAAGATTCAGGGAATTTATATTGGCAGGCAATGCGACAAGCGCCGAATGTGTGGCATCCGCCTTGGAATGGAATGGACATCGCATGTCCTTGAGTGGCGGCGGTGGTTTTCGGAGGTGGAATCGGGATGCCGTGCTGCCGTAAAACGGGGACACAACTTGGCCCCGGAATTCCCAGAGCTTTATGAGTGATGCGGACCAAAAACTTTGTCGCATCTGGGGGCGTTCCTTCGTTGTAAAAGCGACACTGCCGTACGCCGTACGCAGTACGCGGCGTATGCGTGATATTAAATTGTTGTCTGGGGAAAATAATGTTTTCTCTGCGCGCAGTGCAACAACGCAGTGCAGCTTGCTTCAAGGGATTACTTATAATGCTTTTAAGTTTGTCATTTGTCTCCACAGTGTTGCGGATTATAAAAGTCGAAGCGCGTTAAATGGCAGAGGGCGAGGGCGAGGGAGAGGATGGGGATAGGGATGGGGATACACTCTATGCAGATCGATACTTGAATTTATGGAGCTCTCGCATGGCGGGATGCAAAGTGCCAAGTGTCCTTCGTAAAACTTTGGTTAATTGAGCGCAATAAGCTGGGCGCGGAACGAGGAATGTCGGTGGTGCCAGATGGCAGCGGATCAAAGAAGGTAACTGCAGATGCGGGCAATTAAGCCTGCATCTGCCGTTCGTTAAGCTTGGGTCTCAGCCAAATCCCCGCCAGCAATGCCCTGCCGGAGGGAAGAGGGGTTCAGCGGTGGGTTCATTGATCTCACTTACCATTGGCGGATAGGACAAGTATCTGTCACTGTTCATGTTGTAGTAGGACCCATCTGGTGGAGGCGCCGGCGACGGGGACGGAATATAAACGCCCTTGCTGATTAGCATCTGATCATCCCGGGTCATGTGGATGGCGGCGCTGCCATTGTTGTGCCTCGGATGCGGCAGTGTACAGGCGTTCACTGGAAAAAAACACGAAGATGGAAAAACAGTATCTGGTTAATATGTGTGTGCTTAAGTCAAAGTGAGCTCGATTTTATGTATATACGTTGATGCTGTTTTTTGTGGCCATAAGCCCACTTTAGCCTGCTCTGGGTTGATTTAAATGGCTTACCAATACCCCCAATGCCTTCTCTTTTTTTTATGGGTGTGCTCTACTGTTCTCTACTGATTATTTTCCTATATATTTTTTCCCACATATACGGGCATTTATACGGACGTAGCTATGGCTTAAGCTTTGATTGCGACCATAAGCGGAGCACGCCGTTTGGCTGGCCAGCCGCAAATGGGGAAACGCAAAAGGAGTTTAATTTTAATTTTTAAGCTTCGAAAAGTATGCAGCAGCCATGTGCTCATATCGATCTTCCATAGCTTATACTTTTCAAATTAGTTATATTTCTGTATTTAAAAATGTGTATTGAATAAAGTAGGGCCTTGAGTCCGATTTATTAAAAAAAAACGGAACTACAACTTTGTGGCTCAATGTTTCTTAGATGCAAATAACAATGAACACACATCTCTTTGAAAGAACCTACTGAAGTGAACGCATGATATTGAGAATTGCAAGTGAGAACACACCTGTATAGATGTACCGTGCACGTAGCATGCAACAATTTGCTGCTTCGTTCTGGCCAATTTCATGTGCAAACGCTCGGAAAGGAGAAGAAAACGACGGCCATTAATTGCAATGCTTGCGACATTGCTGATAAGCCCGTCCAATAAATATGCAAATGTCAATGGAGTCTCCAGTTCAGTTGGCCATAAGACCACCTGCTTGCGGCGTGACAAATTGTCCCGACATACGGCCACGTTCGGTGAAAATCGAGCGACTGTCAGCCGCAGAGGCGTGAAAGCCGCAAACGTAACAAATTTGTAATTTTGTAAAATAGACTGTGACATCGCAGAGTTTCGGTGTTGGGGGGCGGGGGGGGAGGCACCTTTAGCCGTCGCAACCATAATTTTCCGGGCAAAGTTGCCAGCCTGCGGCTGCCTGACAACGACAAATCGAAGGAAGCCTTGTGGTAGACTCCAGACTCCAGTTTGGGCCTTGTTCATCTTGCGGCTTGTTTACTTCCGCACATGTGGGCGTGTTCCCCTAAAAGACAGTCACTCATGAATTATTGATTTTTCGATCAGCGCCGCATTGTTGTGGCGAAAAGAAAAGCCGAACGAAGAACTGTGTATTTCCTTTCCCTCCAATTTGGGACTGAGCCAGCTGCATAATTGTTGCCCGGGTCAGGAGCCCTAGTTCCTGGCTCATTCGATATTAATAACATTGGGCCAAGTCGGGGGGCATGGATAAGAAATGTTTTACGTAAAACTGAAAAATAGTCGGCCCGCCGCCATGAAATATGATTTATCTAAAGGGGGGAGCTTAAGGGATTTCGCGGTGCTCCAGCGGGCACTTGCACTCGTTCAAGGTCGGAAAGTGGGTCAGCAGAGCGGACTTGTTGCTCTTGGTCTGCTCATTAACGTGGCAACGTGTGGAAAGGGGCCTCATTAAAAGCGCGGCTCTGGCGCTTTCCACGTGTAAAAGTATAAATGGTAAATGGAATTGCAACTGTTGGTGGGGTGGCAAACAAAAACCCCTCGAGCTGTCGTCTGTTTTTTTTTTGGTAGTTCTTCTGACTTCCTCCACCCATCACATTCTTCCGATTTAAATTCATCAAAAAACTGTGATAAAAAATGCGACGCCAACTAACAAAAACAATTTCCGTTTGCCCCGCCCCTCGAGCTCATGTGCATGGCGCCCCACAGCTTTTCCCGGTGGGTGGCGGGTGCACCCGCTTTTCCGCCCGCTTGGAACAACAGCCTTGGGCTCGCTTGTTTGAGATTCAGCTTCCGGCAAGCATTTTAATTTTTTGTGCCACGTGGGGAATTCTTTTGCACTTTCCTCTCCGGCTCCTGCGCTCCTGCGCTCCTCCGCTCCACCGCTCTTCCCTTATTGCTTTCTTTTTCGCCTTTCTTCGCTGCTTTTGTCTTTGTTGTTCTTCTCCCTCGGCGTGTTTTCTTTTCAGCTCGTTCTGCTGTGCTCTTGTTGTTGTTTCGGGCATAAAGAACTGGCGGTACTCACGAACACCCGAGATGAACACACATACGTAATTATGCGTGTCGCCGCAGAAACCTTGAGTCGGAAAAGTGGGCGGAAAAGCGGGGGGCCAGGGACTTGTCTTCGGATGCTCTTAGAGATGAGCACGTGATGTGAATTTGGTTGCTACTAACCTAATTATTGATTTATACAAGCATATCAATTTAAATGGTAATACCCAACATATACTTATTTGAATGATATTTGGGGATGTGAATACTACTTTATTAATAAGGAAACCCTAAGGTACTCTGTTGCGACTGGAAAACTTCGCAGCACACCTATTTGTTGCTCACAGTGAGGGGAAAATAAGAGGAGGGATAGGGCTTTCCAAATTTTCATGCCGTTGACACAAGGTAATTGTATTTTTATCCCAGAGTCTCGGGCACTTTTCCCTCGGGGTATAAATTCTGCAGCTAATGTATTTTTATTATTTCTACGCTTTTGCATTTAAAATGCATTTTCTGCTTTTGTTCCAACTGGACGGATTGTTATTATAGAACTCCTGTTGTTCTTACGGCTTCGATGCTTTGATAGATTGCCACGGTGTCCTTTGTCTGTGCCTCAGACGCAGACCAAGTCCTTTTCCCGGTTATTATTCTTCCATTTCCATTTCTGCTTTCCTTAAACTGGAGTTTTTTCTTAAATTAGCGCAGGCCGCACGTGATTTGGATTCCGCCTCAAGCGGCTCATATATACATACATATGTACATACATATATAGGGTATATATAGGGTCGGCCATCACATATCCTACGTACGTCAATTGAAAATCAAGACTGACAAAAACTTTGCTCCTCAATTACAATTAAGATGGAGATGTTGTGCTGGAATTGAATTTTCAGCTCGCACACCCCAGCCCCCCGCTCCCTTCGCCCAAATAAAGCTTCGATTTCGTTTTCTGTATATTTATTTCGTGCTTCTGCCCTTCCGCCCATCTTTCCCAAGCGATTTTCGTTCCCTTCTTTCCAGCATTTGCTTTGATTGCACTGCAATCATGGCATAAAAATCAAACCAAAACGAGTGCAACCAGGGCAGTTGGGGCGACAGAGGGTTAAGGGTTAGGGGAGGGGTCTGGTCGGTTTGCTGACGTCCTGACAGCGCGTGCAAGGTCCCAACTTTGTTTTGCCCGAAAGTTAATTATCTAAAACGTATTTTTGGCTTTTTCATTTTGTACTGCGAGAAATAAATCGTTTAAAACTCACACAGTTCTTGTGAATATGGAGGGAAAAATTGATCAAATTATTTGATTTTTATGACAAACAAAAATATTTTTGGGGAACGAGGAAACCATCGCCATTTTGAATCAAAGTGGAAACTGTCATTATACTTTCTATCTATCATTATCATTTCCAATTAAAAATTGCGTATTTTCTGCAATATTAAAACTAAGTTCCTTACGCTGTAAGTGGTCGAATTGTAAAATATTCTCTTCTGTTTAGAGAGATGTTTTAGAAATCTTATGGCATATACACTTACCAACATTATTCGGATAGATGACTGGCAGGGTGCCATCCTTCTGATATCTGGGCGGCGGCATATCCGAGCCCTCGACGAGATACGTGGACGCCGCCTTCTTGCGAGCCTCGTCCTGAGAATAGAGAAGGATACGAGATGAGTTGAATTGGAGTGGAGTGGAGTGGAGGAGAGTGGAGTGGAGAGCGGCAGATGCGACGTGGCCGTGTATATATCAATTTATATTCCCATTCCCATTTGAGTAATGCCCCGTAATTACTCCACACTTTGCTTTTCGGCATACTTTGGGAAAGGCGTTGAAAGTCGTTGGCGCGTAATTGACAGCCACAATGACAGCGGCGACACACGGACACCAAGGACACCAAGGACCAGGATACCCAGAGCGGCAAGGACAAAAACCAAGGACACCGGGGATTGGATCGGATCAGATGGGGGCTGATTTATAACACGCGCGGTCGCAGTTTACGCACTTTACATACTTTCACATCAGCTTCTGCGGGCTAGGCAGTTGCTGCGGTTTTCCAGCCGCTGCAAGATTACGGCGATAATAAATGATTTTAATAATTCGAAACGATTTGTTTGAAGCAGCCTCACAAACTCAGTCCCAGTCCCAGTCCCAGTCCCAGTCCCAGTCTCAGCTCCAGATTCAGATTCAGTGCCAGACTTGGGCCCGTCTTATTCGCCGCTTAGCCCACTCGCAGGCTCATCATTATCATCATCAGCGTCGCGTAATTAATCACGACGTCTTAGCGACGACGTCGGCATGCCGCTTCCGTTTCCGCTCCGCTGGTCTGGACTTGTTCCTTGGCCTCATCTTGAACTGGTCTGGGCCTGGTCTGGCGCTTCCTGCCTTTCATTCGGGCTGCTCTCGTTTCGAGCATTGGCAATAATTGAAAACCCAGGGCCGCAGGCCAGGAGGATTGCTCTGATGACCACTCTCAACATGGGGAGTTGGCCAGACTTTCTTGAACCAAACCGAACCAAACCCTATGATGCCTTGAATTTGTTTTGTGGCTTATTAACTGGCTTGTAGCTATATTTATGGCTTGTCTGGCATATTTGTTTCATCTTTGATTTCCACCTGAAGCTATTTTCAAGCCTTCAGTCACTCATTGGCTTCTTGTCTAACTACTTAATTTAATTGGGTTTTTTTAAGGGCCAACTGACACAACTGGATGCCTTAAAAATATGTGAAGGTTTTCAGGGCTCAAGCCCAGCTTCCATCAGACCTTAAATATTTTTGGTAGAACTTCTGAAACTTCACTCACTTTCAAAATTGAAAGGTTTGAAATTGTTAGGGCTTCTAGTATGTTTTACCGAATACCGATTAGAGATTCGGTATCTACGAGTAGATTCTAAGTAGCGCATTCAAAATCGGCGTGAACGATAAAAGACGATATTCAAATGGAACGACTTTGGGGAAATCGCAGCGTTCTCCGCCGGTGAAAATGGCAAGTGACGCCCCTGCCCCTGCAGGACATCTATTTAGCAATGGAAAATGCCTAAAATGCCAGACGATTTTCCACTGCCGGCCCCTTTTTACCCCTTTTCGTCGCTTTTGTGCCCATTCACAAATTGCATATTCATGCTGACACAAAAAGAAAAGTGAGGCAAAAATGGCAAAAAAGTCATTTAAAAAAAGGATGCAAAAAATAGTTGGCTTATAGGTAGAGATCCAGGCTGTACTCACAATATATTCCGGCTGGCTGCTGCCCTCATTGGAGTAGGACTCGCTCTTCTCCGAAACGCTGGACAGCGTCTCGCCGGTGACGGTGTCATTATACGAGCTGGGCGCGTACATCTCGATGGTTGCCGTTTTTGCCGGTTGATTTGTAGTTTCCGCCACTGTATTCCAATGCCGCCGACACACGAAAAAGTTCCGACGCCACGAGCAGCGGACCAGGATGGCGAGGATATAGGCGGCGAGGAGGGAAACGGATTCGAACGCCAAGGTATGCGCACAAATATTGAAAAGGTGTAATTGGCAGTGACATCCCGAAAATTGATGATTCGCAGCGGTGCCATGTGGAGCAGATGGAGCAGGTGTGGCAGGTGGGGCAAGGGTTGGTGGGTCGGGGTTGGTTTTTTGCGGGCGTTGATGCAGTGCGCCAGGAGGTGGATATGAGGTGGCCAATTGTGTTGCAGTTGCAGGTTCAGGCAATGCAAATCAAATGCAAATAGCCAAGATTGTCAGAGTGCCAGAAGCAGGAGTAGGTGGACGGTGTGGATGGTATGGGTGGATGGTTCGATTGGATAATGGGTGGTTTTCGGGCGGCGTTTGGGTGTTTACACGGGTGGCAGGCATTGTGTAAATTATTCACATTTGTCGCAGCATTCGTTGATGTGCATTTCGATGCGGTGTCGGAAACAAAAGAAGGCACATCGGGTAATATTAATGAGTTGATAGTCGGGCAAAGGTAAAAATGTAATTAAATGATTTATGGCGAGTTTTCCGCAGAAGTTAACACGTGTTTGCCGCAAAGTGGAGTCCATTATTCAGCACATTCCAGTCACGAGTCGATGGCATATGTAAAGTATATAAAAGAAGTACACATTATAGGATATGGTTTAAATATTTTTAGATTTCCTGGCTGTTGCTGCTGCTGCTGCTGCTGTACATGGGCAATGGGTCCTTAGCTCGCTTACAACTCTATATTCTGTTAGGCCCGGCATTTTAAAACTTCGATTAATTCCAAGTTACTGTTGAGCGTTTTACATAAAACAGGTGTAATCTAAATTACTACAATTTTAGATCAAATTCGCACAGACACAGCTTTCTCGGTATATTCCAGCTTGTTGTTTTCAAGCGCCTTTTCCCCCACAGAATGTACAACGATTTCGGGCTGAGCGGAGTCAGCAGAAAGGCAAAAAGCAATAGACACGTGTGGCTCCATGTGGCCCCCATGTCAGCCATGTTCCTGCTGATGGCGATAGGTAAATGGGCAATGGTAAGTGGACATTGCGCTGCCACTCAGCTGCTATCGCCATCATTGCCATCATCATCGTCCTCGAGCTATGCAAAGATATAATGGCCCTACGGTTTCTTAATAATACATTTTTCAGGATGTGGATATGGGGAATATGTGGGATAGGTGGGGGTCCTGGGCGGCACGTCCTCCGGTTACGTGACATGCGGGGACTATTAGTCGATAAAATGGCCGTTTTCTGTTAATTTGCACAAGGAACATTGAATGTTTGGCAGTTATCAAAATTACTTTATGCACGTTTGTGTGTTGCTCGTCGTTCATGTTGGTCAATGTGTATAATGAATATTTAACAAATTGCAGCCGAATATTCGAGGTAAATTGCTTTGTTCTGTCTCCATTTTGTTTGTTTTTATGCTGTTTATTCTGTGCTGCCGATGCTTCAATTTGCATTTTTTATGATCGACCAACATTCGGCTGCGTTTGGTTGGGGTTTAATTCATTAAACATATGCCCAACCAATCCGGAGTCTATACACTTTTGTGGGGGCACTCATAGGGAAAAAATTAAAAATTGAAAATGCATTTAAATGCAGGGCCGCAGTGCCGATCGACCCATATCCTGGTTCCTGGTCTGCCGATGACAGCGCCCTTTATAACAACATATATGTATACCTATTCATTTATATATCTAGATGTGTGTATCCTGCGAGAGCTCACTGATTTAATGGCTTAGCGAGTTAAAAGCATTTTCGGCATTTGTCAGTTGTTTTATTTATGACGACAAACGAGTTTTCCTGCAGAAGGGCGTTTAGGTGCGGGGGGCATTTAAAATAATAGACCTGTCTTTAATCAATTAAGGCAATTAAAAACATGACCGCTATCCTACGCGTTTTTGTCTTTTCGAAAAGAGTGCCCGCTTATGAATGAATTTTGCAAACAAAAGCTTAGATGGCATAGGAACATGAGTGTTCGAAGTGGGTTTACCCTTGATTTGGTTCTTATTTCGGTCATATAAACTAGCCTGAATCAGGTATTTCTCAGTATTTATATGTCATGTACTTAAAAGCCAGTATTCTTATTTTATGCTTAAGGCCTAAGCTTAATTTACGACGACTGACGGGCTGAATGGGTGACCCCTTGGTAGGGTATTGATGTCCGGCGGACGGGCTTATCACTCTTAGCCGCTCCCGGGCTGTGGACACAATGCGGTGGCCACCGTCAAAGCAGATGCTAAATAATCCGCTCCTTGTTTTTCTGGCTGCCACTGCACTTTGCGGCTACGCTACGCCGCACGGAGATTACAAATTTTGCACTTATGCTCAGAAAAGCCCGACCGGATGGCTTTCTATAAACCTATGTAGTATGTGTGGGGCGCGGCTTAGGCAGATGCTGTGGTCATCTGGCCACGTTAATGACGGCGACGTCTGCTTTGAAGGTCTTTTCTGGTAAGCCCTCTGTCCCGGCCACCGCTCTAAATTATTCGCTGGCCGGGATTGTGGTGTGCTATTTGCTCTCCGACCGTTTGAATGCGCCGGGTGCTGAGCTATTTCGCGCATTGTTTCTGCTCCCGGCGATGAATTTATGAACTCCCATTCTCGGTTACCCGTTCCCTGTTCTCCCCCCATGGCCCCCCACTCCCGCTGCAAATGGATCCACTCTTTCGGCCTGTCATGGCCAGTTGCATAAGCAGCAAACTTTTCGACATTGCTGAGCCAGCCCTCTGGCCTCCATCACCCCCCTTTTTCGGCCAGATTTTCCCCGATTTCCTCGATTTTCCCGACCACGACAGCCTGTGCGCTTATCTCTTCAGATTCGATGTCGCAGCTCCCTCACGCACGCCACAGAAGGCCCCAATCCCCTGGCCAGTTCCCCGTGCCTGCGTCAATTGTTTAAAGAGTGTCAAAGTCAAGTGCTCGCCAGTGGGGCGACCATCGGGACTGAGTGGTGTGGGCCTGGTTGGGTGGTCTTATCGCTGGTGGCAACGTTGGCACAAAAGTTTCGGTCCGACCCGCCCGCCAAGTCGTAAAAGTGTCGCACTCAACTATATCCCTATCCCGGAGATCGGGTTGCGGGCCATTTCACTTTTGTGCCGGCTCTCGCTCTAAAGTTTCACTCCTGGCCAAAAGATAATACACCCTCGGTGTTGATGGGTGCACTTGCTCTCTCCATTTCCTTTTGGATATTTGGAGGCTCCAGCAAAAGTTGACGTTTTTTGTGCGCCTCGAAATCTATTGCCATATGGAGCTAGGCCCATGCCCCTAACTTTGTTAACCACTCACGAAGGGCCTGGACCAATTGTTTGACGCAATACCTCTTTCGACTCTTAAGTGGGCCAGGAAAGTGCACTTGAACCGACCTTTGATTGTTTTGAATGCAGCTGAGGACATACGTTTTGAGATTCAGAGGTTGTTGGTGATGTAAAGAGCTCAAAGGTGAAGTAAACTAATTAAATTATTGGCCTCTGAAATTAAAAGCTGCGATTCCAATCTACTTTATAATATTAGAAGTGCCACTTTTCATATTAGTTCTTATCAAATATTATTCTCAGTGTGGGGTCGCACTCCCTTTCTACTTTTTGGGGCCAGGCGAAAAGCAATAAACATTAGAGATGGCGCTATTCGGGATGTTCCGGCTCAGGCCCAGCTCATACGAGAATGAAATATGTGGCACTGGGCATTGACTGTGGCTGCGGCGATGCGATGGTCACTGCCGCTCTCTTGTTCATGGCAACTGTGGTCGATGACCGGCAACGGAACGAACGGACAGCGGACTACGGACAACGGACAGCGGACAACGGACAACGGACTTTGGAGTGCGGACTACGGACCACGGACGAACAGCAGTCGGCGGCGGAGCTGAACCACTGAACCAGCTGCCAACCGCAGACTTTTGGCATAGTTTATCGGACAGCGACAACTACAGCGAAAGGCTTCTTAGGCGGCCTCCAGTGCGGTTGGGCTTTGGTTTGCCGATGAGTGGGATTCGGGCTTGGGATAAGATGGGGCGGGGGAAATGGGTTCAGTTGAGATGAGATTTGGAGCGGGATGGATTTCCTTTCTGTGCGCCATGCGGCATTTTGACACAAAGGCCCAAATGCACATTAAAAATGCATATCCGAGGGCTGCAAGAAAAACACAAGTCAAGTTTCGCCAGCGAAAACATTGAAATATGCAGAGAGATATCCCCCGACAGGGTCCACCGAATCCGACTCCCACTCCCACTCCCACTACCACTTCTACTCCTACTCCCACTACCATACCCAATACCATTCCCAAACGCCCAGCTCCGCCGGCTGGCCAACGCACCAGTTTCTCTGACAACTTCACAGAGAAAAAAAGAAGCGAAATGGATGGAAAAATTGTGAACACTGAAACGGGAAAAGTAAAAATCCTTTTGGGCATTGTCAGTTATCGGCTTTTGACAGGGATAAGGGTTTGGGGATACGGCGGCTCCCCTTACCGCTCTCCGTACATTGTCATAAAAATGTTGTTTCTTCCAGGAGGGTTTTCCTCAGCTCCTCGCATTCGCATTCGTTTTCGGTTTGGCTGCTGTGTTTGTTTGCAGCAAGACTGAAATATGAATTTTCTTTTGTGTGGAGCGGGATTGCATTCGTTTCCCGGCACTCTCCATTTGTTCAACTGCGCCGCACTGCCAGCGAAACGAAGGACAGAAATAATGGAGTCTGGCCTGGCCTGGGATTCTTAGGGAAATTTCTTATTTATGTCCTGCGGCTGTAGTTCATGCTTCATGCTTTTCGTGCTTCCCGTTTGAAAATGTCAAAAAATAACTGGCCCACATTTTGTTCCACGATTAAGTCAGTTTAGTTTAGTTTCGGGGCGTGTCGCCCTCTTTTTCACTCGCCTAATGAATCAAAAGTTTTCCACTGACAGAGCCCGAGATGATAATCAAGTCATAACTCAAATGTTTACGAAAACTGCATGACAGAGCACACATTACAGCACCAAATAAGTAGAACTGCAAGATGTGCTCATAAAGTAGAAACACTCTGGGCAAAGAAAGGGCATTTAGCCTGGCTTTTAGACAAAAAAGGAGCGTTAAATTATTTTGTAAAAATTATTCAGTAGTAGTTAACTAAGCAACAATTGTCACATAATGAAAATTTCTTAAATTTATCTATCTGCCTAGCCAAAAACTGACTCATTCATTCGTATGTATATATTCTGAGACCTTTATTGTGGTTTCATGTGCATCTCTCGCCGCCGTATTGAGTTCGGGATGCAGCTCCATTTGCTGCCCGGCTCATGCACTCCGGCTCAAATAATTTGGTTAGCCTGCAAATGTGTAGTGCAAGTCGACGACTGACAGCACGTAAAAGCGATTCTGTGCTGGCACATTGCGTACACGCCGTGTGTGCGGCCACGTCTCAAATTTGCCAGCCAGTTGGATGGAGTGACTGTGCTAAGGAGAGCTGTCCGGGAAAATGGTAACAATTGGACTGATGGCGCCATCAGGGTTTCCATTTAAAGTTGGCTCCACTCTAGTGGTGAAAAATAATTTCGTTTTAATAAACAGCCCTCGGCAAACATGTCCAGCACTTGTCGACACGTGCTCCACGACCTCGGCACCCCGTCCGCCGCCCGAGAACGAAGAAAGCAATCTGATTTCCGGGAGATTGTGCATTCAGCTAAGAAAACGATGCACATTTGTCTTGCTGGCTGTCCGAGTCGCCTGTTCGATAAACAGCAGCTCTTGGCTGCCGGGTGCCCGGGATGCATCATTATTTTCTGTCATCATTATACTTGGATGCTGCATCCTGGCCATGCCATGCTTGGCATTGGTTGCTTGCGGAAATTACCAGAAGCCAAGGCGGAGTAGATCCCTGCCCGGGCAGGGAACGGGAACGGGGCCGGGGCCGGGGTCGGGATCCTGGGAGCCTGCGTATGCAGGAAATTGTTTAGTGAGCTTCATAAAGAGAGAGACGTCCTCAGTGGGCATCGGAAGCAGCACAACGCGCTCGCTTCCGCTTCCGGTGGTGTCACGGAAGCGGTGCCGGCTGCTATTGCAACATGGCAGTGCAATTGTCTAGTGGTTCTCGGAGTGGAATTCGAAGTGCCAGCCCCGCGCTCAAAAGTAACCTCAATCAAAGACGTACCCCAACTACCAGCCACAGCAAATAAAGCAGTGCAGTATACAGACATACATACATACTGCCCAAATAATGGTCACAATAATAATAATAATAAATAATAAATAATAATAACCTTTCTTGCGGCGCTGATGCACAAAGAACCAGGCAACCAGCGACGCGTTGACCAGGAGGAAGCCGAATGCCGCCAGAGAGATGCCAATTATGACCAGATTCGGTGTGTTGCTGGAGTCCTCGGTTAACTCGGCTGGCATCAGTTCAAGTCCTTGACAAAACGAACCATGCAAAAAACAAAGAGAAAATATGGTTGCGAAAATAAAACAATAAATAAATGCGAAATGAAATGAAAAATTGTAATAAAAAGGAATAATATCGTGAGGAATAAAAATATAAAATGGCGCAGAGCATAGCAATGAGCGCGCTGCCCCAGTTCCACTTGCGTCCGTCTCGGATTCGGACTCGGACTCGGACTCTGAATCGGGGATTTGGTTATGGGTTCCGAACAAAGGACGGTCTGGGGTCTGGGGTCAGGGGTCGAATTCGGCTGGCATAGCGGGCACACGCAGCGAAATCAAATAAAGAGACCGACTAGCGACCAGCGAGTGACGCAAATCACGTAGAGCCTCCTGCGAAGCGGAGCCGGAACATGTGATGGCAAATGAAATTAGCGACGCCATCGCCATTCCCATCGCGATGTCCAATCCCATTGCTATACACAAACCCATTTCCCTTCCCCTACCGATCCCAATCCCATTCCTATTCTCTTCCGCAATTTGCTGACCACCGGGCACGTGCGCTGACAACGCCCACAAATTAAAAGAAAATAACGGAGGCGACTGCGAGCCGAGCCGAGCCGGGGAATTAGGAATTCAAATGACCATGGACTCGCGCTCCGAGGTTCCGCAGCTCCGACTATAGCTTCCCATTTAACCCCATCTTGGTCGATGGGGCAATAATGGCAGCACACTCAGATAATAATAATAAAATGTTCTGATGAAACAAAAAGGAATATCACTTAGGATCATTGTCTGAATTTAATTACACATTTCTGTAACGATCGGAAGAATGTTTACGAGAAATAAGTATAAAATCTGTAGTGTTACTGTCTCTACTAAGACATAAGATGGATTCTAGGGGGAATTTCTCTCAGTGTAGGAGCAGCAGCAGTAACCGCAGTATTCCCGGACTCATGGATCCCCTCACCTCGCTTGAGGCGCTTCTCGTTCCGTTTGTGCAGACAGCAGCCGATGACAAACACGTTGAGCAGGACAACGACGACGCCGGCGCCCACGCCCACCAGGAGCATGCCCGATGTGCCGCCCAGCGGCGTCTGGCTGGTGGTCGGCGGTCCGCCTCCCAGCGACGAGGCCGGATGCGAAGGGGGCGGGGCTTCTGGAATGCCGGACGGAATGCGATGCGCGAATAGTAGATAGTGGCCATTTGCGGTGGTGGCGTCGTCCGTGTTGTTGACGTTGGTGATGGTCGTAATGCAATTCCAATTAACAGCAGCCGGGGTCGGAGGAGATCATTGGGTGAGACATAAAATCGGATTGAGGCGGTTCCGTATGAGTCCTTGGTTGAGTCCGTGAGTCTGGCTGTAAGCCATTTCTTACGCGTCATAAACTACAGTCGCGTCCAATTGAATAGCCAAGTTGGTGGTGGCGCAGGCTTAGTTGAAATGTGTTTTCATATGTCCCTTTAAATCTTTTAACCTGAGTCTACTTATGCGAAAGTTATACTCAAACTATATTGCGTTCCATTTCAGCAAATATCGATGTTAACTCTTCTACTTATGCCTTAGCTTATAACTGCTTAGGACTGTTTAGCTATCTATTCGTACACATCTTGCTCGTTAATTATTTTCATCACTAATGTCGATTGTGGAACACAGACATACATGTTTCACTGCTGAATTGAAATTCTCTGATTTATTTGGACTCGTGCATGCACGGCGGAAATAACGAAATCCAGTGTATGGGTTTATTTTACTTCATCAATTATTTCGGTTGACTCATTCCATGCGTGCTTCTAATTAGGCTGATAGCTGCTTATCATACTGGCTACCTAATTAATTCCACAAATCTGCCGAATAGCTGCCTGACAACTGGCCTGGCACCACCACCACCATCACCCCCACCTGGTAGTTACCGATTCTTCTGCAGAATCGAACCCCTGCTCCACTGGCCAGTGGCCATAACAGCCAAATGGTGGCCTAGCATAAATCAATGTCAGCATTGCTGGTCGAGTGCGGCACTCGCGGCTAATTTGAATGGCTCGCACTCAGGGGAGGACTTACCTTTGGTCTCCGCCCGCGCCAGATCCGGCAGGTAGGAGCTCTGGCCCAGCTCGTTCCAGGACATCACCGAGAACAGGTAGAGTGTATTCATGCGCAGCCCGCCGATGGTCAGCTTGTGGCTGTTGGGCAGTCCGTCGATGTATTTGTATTGCTCGCGGTCGGCCATCCTGCGAATGAGAAGGCAGAGTGCAATTTCATTATTGCCAGGACCCTTGATAATTGCACACAGCCAAAATGAATCCAAACTTTTTACAAATTTCCTGTCAAAGTGTGAACTTTATAAGGTATACATTTTAGAAGAGTGGCTTTAAGGAAGTCTTACAAAATGGTTTCCGCTGCATGTTTTGAATGTCGAAACATCACTCACCTATAACGAACTCGATAAGAGGCCTTAAGGCCACCATCGAATCCAGGAGTCCAGGCCACAGTGACCGTGTCGTGGGTGACGTTCAAGATATTCAGGCTGAGGGGTGGGTCAGGCTGCGAGGTGATCTCCAGGCGCACTGTCTCCACCGCCTCCCCCAACTCGTTCCTGGCCACGCAATCATACGCCCCGTAGTCGGCAGGCGCTACTTTGTCCACGATGAGGGTGGACTCGTAGGTCAGGGAGTCAATCTTGCGCTCCTCCACCTCGTACTTGTACGTGCGGTTAATGGGCAGGTCCTTCTTGTCCTGCCGCCAGATGAACTGCGGCTTGGGTGAGCCCTGCGCCCGGCATGGCAAGCGACCACGTTCTCCTGTTCCACTGGCAGCCCGCAGAAGCGTGGGAGCCTTGGCGATTTCAGGCGCAACTGGAGGAGGTGACGAGAAGATGTGGATTGGGGTAAAGGATGTGAGGCATAAGCAGGTAAGACGACCGCTTTCTGCTACTTTATGAACCACTTACACTTGACAATCAGAAGGATATCGCGGTTGGTTGGATTGTCCACACGATTGTCGGCCACGCACCGGAAGTTGCCCACATCCTCTCGCTTCGCGTCCTTGATGTGGAGATAGGAGGTGCCGTTCGCGAAGGTGGTCGATGTTTTCACGGACATGTCGTAGCCCACTCGCTCCCACTTTACGTGCTCCTCGGTCAGCGGTTTGCCCTCCACGGTGCACGAGAGCATTGCATCCTCGCCGGGATTAACGACTATGTTCTCAGACACTGACTTGATGGTGGTTCCGTCTGGAGGGCGATGGCCGTAATTAACCCAATGAAGGGAATCACACAGAGCGAAGTACTTACATTCCACCACGACTGTGATGTTGAGTGTGGCTCCTCCCTGCGAGTTGGAGGCGCTGCAGGAGTAGATTCCCGCATCATCCCGATGCAGGCGTGTGAAGTTCAGGCTTCCGCCATCCGCAAAGATGCGATGCTCACCGTCCTGCGGTATTGTGGTTCCATCCTTGGTCCACTTATAGATCACTGGCGTGGGATTGGCCCGAGTTTGAAGCGACACCTGCAGCGATTCGCCCTCCACGCCCACCGCCGTCGACGAGGGCGGTGGCACGAACTTGGGTCGATCTGGGGATTTAGGATATACTCAAATTAAATATTGTCTAACTTGGGAAGCCTTATCTCTATCTATGAAACATTTAACCTTAGAACAATTGATTTTCATCGTTCGTATTAACGTAGTTGGAAATGTACTAATGTACTAATTGTTTAAATAATAACTTTTATGGAATTAATATTGTTAAAAATTCAGATATATTGAATGTTCAATATTATTAAAAAGCATTTTGTATAATGGCGTGTAGTTTTAAATCATCTCCAGGACTGATCTTTTTCCTAAAACCACGCTTCTTTATTGAAATATCCGTAACTAGCGGATTTTTATATCGAAAGTTCAGCCAAAGGATTCAAAGAGAAAGGATTCGCTTTGAGGTATCGGACACAAGTTCAACTGCCGCTCTTTTGTGCAATTGCTTTAGCAATCGCCCTGCAATTGCTGATCCCGTCTAATTGAGCAATTAGGCGGGATGTACTTACACAGGACATCCAGGCTGACCGCCTCGTGGGCGCTCCGCTGAAGAGCCTCGTTGGCGCTCTGGCAGGTGTAGACCTGGCCGTTCATTTCCTGTGTGACGTTCACCCTGAACTCCAGCGTGGAGACCGTGCCGCCCCAGAGACCCGGCTTGGACGTGTTATTAATGCCTGTGGGTTGGGGCATGTCGGGAGTTCCGGTGGGCGGACAGGGACACAGCATCCGGATGGGGCAGCGCAATGGGAGGAGGTAGGGAGGGAACGAGAACGGAGAAGAAATGGGCGTAATTTTAGTGACTGGCAAGCGAACCGGATGTTGTCGTGGAAACGCCTCGCACCAGCAAAGTGCAATGGTGGCGCCGGCAAGTCCATGGCGAATTGCGATGGGCAAGCTTCCAATTGCCAAATCGCTTGGCCAGGCCCGAAGAGGCAAGCAGGCCAAGCCGGCCAAGCAGCCATGCCCTTGCATTACGTACGTACCTTCGATGGGTATGCCGTCCTTCCACCAGGACAGCTTCGCCGGCGGATTGCTGGAGCTGGAGTCGCAGATGATAGTTGCCTCCATGCCAGGTCGCAGTTCTCCCGGTTCAATGCGTATTTTGACCGTCTCCGGGGCAACTGGAAGAACGAGTACACACACCAATGGGTAATAAGAAAGGATGCGGTAGTCGGCAAATCGCCGCTTCCAAATTCAAAGCGCAGCTGGTGCACTCAAGAAAACAATTTGGCCATTGACTTAAGTTATAGGTTTTGAACTATTAATTGTTGTTATTTTTAATGGAACTCTTGTTTTAACGCTTCAAAAAGAAAGGAACTTGGAAATATAACTGTTTCGAATAACATTTACATTTTACATTTATAAACTAGGGAATATTTTCCTAACGTCGTTAGCTCTACATACTAAACAGTGACATAAAATCTAAATGGCAAGTTCAATTTTCTTTAAGGCATCTCATTTCATTTATTTATAATCATAATTTATTTGAATAAGTATAGATATTATAAGAAGAGCCTTGAGACGAATCCATATCTGATATATACTCACAGTGGACGCTGAGCGTGGTGGACTGGAAGAGCGGGATCTCGGTGGCGCTGTTGGAGGCCTCGCATCGGTACTGGGCCTGGTTGTCGGACACATTGGCCAGGATGGTGATTTCGGCCGAAACCGATTTGTCCGCCGCCCGTATGACCGAGTTTATCTGCAGCGGAATGGAGTACTTATATGTATTTTCTGGTTGGAAAACATCTCCGCAGAGCGCAGCTGGCGGATGCATTTTAATTTCGCTGATAAAACGACGTCTAATCTGGGCGAGCGAGCGAGCTGGAGAGCAAACACGGCACACAGATGAGTCCCCCGAGGGGCAGAGATGAAAACTCTGACACCGCAACAAATGGGAAGCGCTAAAACAGGAAGCCGCACCTGAAACTGCAGGTGCACCTGCCACCCAACAGCCAACAGCCAACATTCCGTCGTTTAAGTGTGTGGGCTGATGAGCTGCGGCTGTGGGTGACTTGTTTTATTTTTCCACCGTATTTTCCGCCTTTTGTTCAAAGTTCTAACGATAGCAGTGCTCCCTCGATTATTGGTGGGTGGAAGGTGGAAGGTGTGAAAACCGAAATCGGTCTGGCATCAGAAGCACAGAGTACAGGGCACAGAGCACTGCTGCAATGGCTGCAGTGGCTCATTAGCACTTTAAGCCCATAAAGCGGAAGCGGAAATGGTCAACAAAAGCGCCATTATTGTTTTGCGGATGTTTGCTGCCTGCCGTTGATAGTGCTCTCTCTCCCTGCCGCTCGCTCTTTGTTCCCTGTGTGTGTGACGGTTTGTGTATGTGTGTGTGTGTGTGTGTGCGTACGAGTGTGTGTTTGAGTTTTGTGCTGAAAATGCAAACAAAGAGCGGGAAAAAAGGAAATTTGTGCACTCACCCTTTTGTCGTTTTTGTACCATGTAAGCGTCGCCAGCGGATTGCCGCCTGATGAAACGCAGAGCAGTTTTTGCACCGAGCCAGCTGGGATAATTTGTCCCTCCATATAGCCAGATATTAATGGTGGCGCAGGCGGATCTGTGGGGGCAGTTGGAGAACACAGCACGGGATAAGAAAAACGTTCATAAAAAAGAGACAACAAAGAAGCGCCAAGCAGGGGGAAATGGGCCAGCGAATTGTGGGCCCAAAAACTTAGCCACGAGCCAGCAAATTATGGTCTACAACAATAACAGCAAAGGACTTCAGGGCAGCGCCTGGACTAGGACCCACCGCTGTGTCCTTCCCTTCGTGAGAGCTGCCAAGAGCGGCCGAACAATAAAAATTAAAATTATTTAATTTGCCGCGCATAAAGTAAAAATATCCGCAGGGCGTCCGCATCCTCAAGGCATGACCATGCACATACCATCGTTTCGTCCTTCGTCCTTGATTGGTCGGCGCTGGCCGGGGATTGGGAGTGGGCGTGGGCGTGGGAGTGGGCGTGGGCGCTCGGGAGTACCGCTCATTACCTCGGGGGTCCGTTAGTCATTTTCAGTGCTCATGGTATGGGTAATAAATGTAAATCTCTCGTCGCCCCTCCCCCGCTGCTTTTTCCCTGTGATGTAGGTCAGAAAAATTAATTAGCGCTGCAGGAGAGCGCTCACAAAGGACATCCACCGCAGGGTCGGAGGTGGGGCCGGGAGGCGGAGGCTGGATAAACCGAAACTAGAATCTCAATTATTAATAAGCTTCGGCATCGGCTTAGCTGCTGTCCCAAACCGAACCACTCGCACCTGTTATCGAGTGACTTTGCTTGTCAGTCCTTTCATCTTCCCCAGAAATCCGCCATCCCCGCAATCCCAGTCTCTCGCTGTCCTCCTACACCGACATCTATTTTTTCCTGCGTGTTTTTTGTCAGTGCCTTCGCTTATAATTGAGTCAAATGAAGAGTGACATCGAACATCGGATAATGGAGTTTGAGACACTTGCAGTTGTCGCGTGGCGGAGAAGTGTCACTCTGCGACTGAAAAAGGGGGTGGTGTCAGAGTCCGGGATGTTGGACTTTCACGTGGGTCACCAGAGTAGTGTGGGCTTTGGAATGTAGGCATAAACATTGATAACTTATCATGCGGACAGAATAAAAACTGCTTTAAAAGAGATATCGAACAGAAATTGTTTTATGCTTTGAAGTGTAGATTAACAAAATGCTTAAATTATTTACCACCCACAATCAATTTATTTCATCACCTTAATACTGACCGCATGCCACATCTATTGAATATTTTTGAAAGTACTGACTTTGATTTACGTGACCAAAAAATATTCCTTGCACATATGAACGATTTACAGGGACCAGAAGCAGTCTACAGCAATCCGCAGCTGGTAAAAAGCAGACCCCGGCTGAGCTTCCCGTTCTTAGTGCCGTAACTCTGAATGCACTCGCATATCTTGCTGCCCTTCACAATCCGCCCGAATCCCACACGGGATCCATTGACAACGGTAAGCGGCTTGAACGAGATGGCAAAGGACAGGTGGTGGGTGAATCCTGTGACATAAGCCTTGCTGAAGGATAATACGTTCGTGGAGGCCCCGTGGTCAATAACTTTGGCGTCGTACTCCAATGGCTGATGGAGCAGCGAATCCGCCGACAGCAGCAAATCGGTTTCCAGCCACAGATTGGGGAACAGTCGTTTGACCATAAACTTGGTGTGTTGATTGCACATGCAGGACTTGATCAGCTGCAGCACCACCAGCGGAGCAGCCTCCGTGTACAGCTGGACCACAATCCTGCCCAGAGGTCGTGCATCCTTGAGATATATGTCAAAGTAGACACGCGGTCGGAAGAGGCGGCGTAACTCGGCGTCCGACTTGGGCAGCGGGATGTTGAAGGCCTCGTACTTGGCCATCGCCTGGGACGGCAACTCCAGTGGAGCGGCGGGCGCTGCGTTCCTGGCTTCCCGCATCCGCTTGTCCGACAGACCGGAGTCCACCTCGCTGTTTACCTCCAGAATTCGCCGGCCAAACTCGCGATTTTCGCGCTCCAGTCTTTCGAGTGTAAGCAGGGTCATGGGAATGCTGGAGCTGGCGTGCACTATATCGTAGCGAAAGGGATTGATGGCTCCGTGGGTGCGCATCGTCCGCGAAATCTCCACCAGCAGTTGGATGTTGGCCTTGGTGCGCTTCATGAACATCTGCGCTTCGTCTCGAAGGTTGTTCACTCCGGTGATGCGCGCCGCCTGAAAGTTGGGTGC
The DNA here is from genome assembly GCF_016746245.2 of Drosophila santomea. Classification (NCBI taxonomy): domain Eukaryota; kingdom Metazoa; phylum Arthropoda; class Insecta; order Diptera; family Drosophilidae; genus Drosophila; species Drosophila santomea. The sequence continues at coordinate 17,590,556 of NC_053016.2, read as the reverse complement.
TTCAGCGTCCACCGTGCTGATCGCCCCCTTGATCCGCTCACGATGCTGATGCCACATCTTTAAGTGATTTACCATCAGGAGGCCGCCCAGGATCTTCTTCGGCTTGGCCCTGGCAGCCTTCTTGCGCTCCTTCACCTTCAGCTGGGCGGTCAGGCGCTCCTGCTCCGTGAGGTGAGCCAACTCGCGCTGCGACGCAGACACACAGATCGGAAAATCAGCCATTTAAAGAGTCGGAGAAACGGAAAAACTGGTATCCAGGAATAAAACTAGTAGCTAGATCGAGAATTTTTCTATTAAAACTGCCAACCGAAGCGGTATTTAACTAAAACTAAAGGAAAAACGAAAGGTGGGGTAGATATGGGAATCGGTAATGTTCCGTCCCTGCCTTACTCAGAACTAAGTACTTCCCCTGCTTGGCGTATTAAAGGCATATTTTTGGCTGTAAGTTCCTTGGATTTGCGCATACTTACAAAGGACATTGATCGTGTGGGTGGACACGACGTTCTCGGTCAGCTGCATGTTCAGTCCGTGACAGATGACGACCAGGGAGCGCTTGTTGGGCTCCACGACGGCGGTGATGTTCGAGGTGGTCGTCCAGCCGCCTGCGATGACAGGCAGAGATGGAAATGGATTAGGCAGGGGATTATGTCACACCGGCAACAGCACTTACCCTCGGGACTGACAATCGTCTTTGAGGTGGCATTGCGCACCTGCCGCCCGCCCACCATCCATTTGATCTCGGCGGGCGGGTTTGATGGCGCGGTGGTGCATGTCAGCGGCACAATATCTCCGACGCGCGCCTCTGTGGGTCCCATTATGGTGACGTGGGTGGGTGCAACTGGGGAGGGAAAAGGTTTCGGGTTGATTTCAGTTACCGGGAGTAGCATAATGAAGGAGGCATAAATATGTAATAGGTTTGCGGCGAGGCTCACTTGCGGCATGCTCGGAGCAGGCACACAAGAGTATATCCTGTCCTCCAGCTAGCTCCTGGCTTCCCGTTTCCCGCTTCCCTAATAGCCTTGGGGAGGAATGTCGGCTCCTGATGCCGCCTCCATGCAAATGATGACTGAGTGACTGACAGTCCGTCCGGCTGCGAAGCTATTACCTAATGCCGTCGAAGCGGAGAGCAGGAGCAGCTGCAGCTGCCGCTGCCACTGCCACTGCCACTGCCACCGCCTTGATGGATAAGTGCATACATTACGCATACGCAGCGTTGTCTTTCGCTTCATACAGGGCCGGGAGTTGGGCACGAGTGGCGCGAGGGGAATACGAAACTTTCGACTCGATATGTTTCGCATATAAATAAACATTATGAATTCTTAACTTCTCGCATCTTTCGCCGGTCCGTCTTAGCCATACATCTTCATTCCGGGCACACACCCTGGAACACACACTCGTGTGGGGCAAAAGAATGCTGATGCTGAATGTATTCCTGCTACGTCTTCAGTTTTGTTGTTCCACATTCGTTATACATAAATAATGCGTGTGCTAAGAGCTCCGGCCGCCAGCTGAGGCCACATCTGCTATCCTGCGATGCACAGGACGAAAGCATCCACCACGAAGGTTAATTTATGTAACCGGCATATTTGGGAAAATAATTCCGATAAACTTGAAGTATATCAAGTTTTGATATATAGAGATCCCATATGCAAAGTGTTCTAACTTACGGCCCAATGTTTTCTCTCAGTGCAGTGTTAGTGTGTGACTGCTCCTGTATTCGTTTGTGCTGGCCACTCAATGTGGCATACTTATTGGGGCAAGATGGGGCCGAGTGGGCAGGCCTGACCTGCATGGCGCTTTGATTGGTATGCGCATAAACTGGAAGCTGCCAGCTAAACGAGTTTTGCCTAACTGGGGGCGGAGTAACCCTCCACGCACTTAAAGCCGGCTTCAGGTAAAAGATGCCAATTTCAGCGGACTGCCGAGCACTTGAAATTTAAATATCGCGTATACGCCGCGCTGAGCCGCCGCCTCATCCATTTGCATGTGAGACAAGACACATGAGCCTAAGAGGCGGGATGGGATGTGCATGTGTGGCATGCAAATGTTTGCTGGTCTCCTCCGTCCGTCCGTCCGTCTATCCGTCCGTCCGTCTATCCGTCCATCCGTCCGAGTGTCGCGCTAACGACTTTGGCACCGCGTCGTTCCGCCCGTCGGCTTTGTGTGCCTGATTGCAATTGTTGTAAGTCTAACAAGCTGCAACGGCTGGGTTCGGAGATGCAGAAGTTCAGAGGTCGAGGGACTGAGGAGAAGGGGCTCTGCGCTATTTGGCACTTGAAAAGAATTTGCATTGCTTGATTTGACAAAGCCAAGTGGGCCGGGGACTGGAGAGGCTTTCAAAGTGCAAACTTAAGCTTAATTGCAAAAGAAAGCAACAGCCAGTGAGCGAGTTTTCAGGACTCCCATCCCCGAGCTCCAATCCTGCCGCATCTCTGAGTGAATCGCTTGCCAAGTAGGGCTGCTGGCTCTGTGGAATTCGGAAGATGTCGCAGGCGAGCCAGGCTGTTGATACAATCCACTCCCCATATCGCAGAGTTTCTGCCCTCCGCTTCCCTATACCGCATCCCGGCCTGTAATCTAGACACCTATTAAATCTGATACGCTACTCAGCCTGGGCTGCATACATAACTATATAACTATAAGGAACGCCAATTAGGCGGCGCAAATGGGAAGCAGATCCTTTGCAACTCGACTTACACAGCACGGATAGCTCCACCTCCGCCTTCAGTGCATTCTGGGACATCACATTGCTCGCTTCGCAGCGAAAGCGCGCCTTGTTGTCGCCCGCCTCGGCGGTAAAGGTATAGATGTTCTCGGACAATCGTCCTGAGGTTCTGTAAGAGGTTGGTTATTATATGATTGCATGACCAGCGAAACTTATAATCTAGGTCCACGGCGTACCCAATATATGTTGGATTGATATGATAATATGACTCTTACCTATAGGCCATGCGGATCTGGGATCCGTTCTTGTACCAGATGAGCTGGGCAGGCGGATTGCCGCCGCGACTCCGGCACATGAGCTCCACCGTCTGGCCGCGGCGCAGAGTTTCGCCCGCGGAGTATCCTTCGATGTAGGGCGGTCCTGGGGGGTCTGTGGGATTAGAACGGAGTACGGAGTGCGGAGTGAAAAACTATGCATACTACAGTTCCGGCAGTTTGCCGTGTTTACTGTTCGCATATTTAATTGCAACTGCTGTCCGCAAATAAATTCAATTTACACTAAAGTAAAGTGCGGCGAACGCATATGTGTATAAATACATGTGAAATTCGTGGCGTTTTTAATTGAAGTGTTTGCATGCAAATCGTTTATGCGGTCATATGCATTATTTTCCGATTTTCCCTTTTTTTGGGCCTCGATTTGGGGCGTCGGTAATTTCAATTGTTGTGGGCGTCGCACTGGGCGATTAATAATGGTGTAGAGCTCCGCATAACAGTGAAAAAGGCAGTGACAGTACGTGTTGAATACATTTGGGAATTATCGGCAGATGGAACACAGTTGGTAGCAACTAGAATCGCCGTTCCACGGGAAAACTTTCGAAACGCATCAGCTCTTAACCGACTGTAATATATTTTCCTTATCACAATTTGACAAGCGGTCAACCGTATTGAATCAACAGCAGCAATCAGGTGGTGCACAAAAGCTGCCAGGCACACACACTTTTCCGCATCCCCATCTGTGTGTACGTGCACCCCCCGCAGGCATGCATCCAAAAATTAAATTAAAATCACTTGAAATATGGTACGATGGGGCAATGGTGGGATGGGGCAGTGGGACAGTGGGACAGTGGGGAAGCAATAATAGCGCCATAATTAAGACCCCACAGTAAGGGAAAATGAATGGGGATGCACCCCGTTCCATTCCCGGCCTGAATTCGCAGATAGCACGGCTCGATTTTCGCCAGTTTCAGTTTTTTCGCTTTTTTGTGCCAATTACATCGCGACGAGCTCGGGAAATGGCCAACGAACTATGGCAGTTGGGGCCACCATTTGCCAGCTGCCTATGCATAAATAACAAACATAATTAATTTGAATGTGCGTGTGCAGGTGGAGCCATAGTCATCATGGCCATAGCAACGGCCTCCGGCTATTGCAGGTGCCCAGAGCCAACCACCGGCACCCCCAGTGTGGCACCAGTGCCACCAATGCCACCAGTGCCACCAATGCCACCAATGCCGCCAGTGCCACCAGTGCCACCACTGCCAACGGCAACAATCAATAAGAGGACTTCTGGCATTCGTAATGGCCGCTGCTCCCGTGCAGCATCGCAATTCGCATCCACATTGGCATCCAGTGGCAGCTGCGCGGCACATTAGAATTTAAAAACTAATTAATACGCGCCCGAATCGCGCAATTAGCGGCCGTGATGGCAAATGGCATCCGCATCGGGAGAGGCCGCTGGAAGCTGGTGCAAAAAATTCATTGCCTGCACTGCACGAAAATTAAAGGCAGTTAAGTGCGCAGGAAAATGCCATAAGTGTTTGATTTATGGGGCTGATTAAAATGGCATTTAATTCGTGTGCACACAAGTGCACAAAGCAAACTTAAAGTTATCAATAGTTATAAAAATTGTAATCTTGTTACTATGAAGCCTACTTTTGTATGATGCTCAACTTAAAATGGTTTGCCTTTACACGGAAAGCAAAAGAGGGGGCTTATAAGGTAGAAGATTTTCAGTGCATCGAATGAAACAGGCTGCTCCTCCTTGGAGACTCCACCCACATACACACACACTCCAACACGCACGTTCAATTGTACAGCAAATTGAGCCGGCTAATGAGGTCACCCACACGAACCCTCCGATTCCCGGCATCTCGGAGTCGCTTCCGGGCGCTGCCATCCCACCATGACCACCATGACTCCAAATCCGCCCCACTACAACCCCACCCCACCCAAACAGATGGCGATGGAAAGGCTGAGAAGCTACTCACACAACACGGACAGTTGGACGGTGGCCCGCATGGGCATGTCCGGCGAGAGGGCCTTATGCCTCGCCTGGCACGTGTACTCGGTGTAGTCGTCATCTGGACCTGGCTTCAGTTTCAGGCTCGACGTGGTCGTGAACCGCTTGGCCGTCGACTCCTCCACGGTGTCCTCGCGTTTTTCTGCAAGAAAGTTAAGTTCATACCTTAATAAACAGGTGTTTGCAGGGCATTCAAAATTGTTTATATTTAAGTCTTAATTTTTTAAATTCAATATATTAAAATTGTGCGATTTTGATGGAGTAATGCTATAGCAATACTGATAGTTAGTATTAACTACGACTTTCATTTATTCCTTATTGATTTTTTATCAGGGTACTGGCCGATGTATATCTACTGCATTTTACAGGAAAGTGCCAAGTTTACTGCCTCGAGACATAAGTAATTCGCAACTCCCATCAATCCCACACCAGCACAGTATTTTGTGACATCATTTTCAGTTATAAATTTTGAACGAGCCTCATCTGCGCCGCAAAGCGCGGCCTAAAAAACGGCTCCTGGTCCCCACCCACTCAACTATCGTTGTGGGGCAGCAGCACCACTCGCACCACCGGCACCACCATTTCGCTGCGGGGTAATCACCAAGATGGCCGTCTGCCCACATTAACCGCCATTTACGCGTCCCCACCACAAACACTAACACACACACACACACACACACACACACACGCGCCACTGACAGCCTGCAAATGATACAAGACCCGGCCAGAACTGGCCATTCTCGTAAACCCCGCACCGAAAGCTATGGCTTTCGAAATAGTATGGCTTGGGGTCCAGTCGGGGTCCTGCCGCAACATATTGCGTCATAAACATAATTCATCATGCAGCTTCCTTCCGCTGTCCACATTTCCTTGCGGATTTTCCTACATTTTAACGCCGCTTTGCGAATTTTCTTCCCTCTTCGTGGCTGTTTTTTGCTGCTTTGTTTTTTATATGTTTACCCGAAAAATTTCCATCATCATCGTTGCTGTCGCTGTCGCCGTGCGTTTCACATTTTAAGCATTTTTAACGCGCCAGTTGTGCTAAAATGATTTCGTTACTGGCCAAATGGCGGGAATGGAGCGGAAAATCCACCACCCGGAAAAAGGGGCAACTGCCGAACGCCCTGGCCCACCCACATGTACCGTTGTAGGGGCCATAATCATTATGAAAATTAAAAGTCGTGAAGGCGGCTAAGCGCCACCGCCCACCTCCCACTCCGTCCGCCTAGCCCATTTACCATTTACCCATTGACATTTGCATTTTTCCATATTTTCCAGCAGCTCTGTTTTCCAATTTGCCGACTGCCCAGCAGCGGCTAAATGACAAGGCACAAATACAGGCTCCAGGACGAAGGACGAAGGACAAGGGATTCTGGACAGGACAGGGCAGGATAGCGAACCGCAGAGCAGATAAGGGCCGAAAATCGACAGTCGGCGCTTTGTTGGAGTATAAAATTATTATTTAAGCACCGTCATCAGGCCGAAAGTCCACGTCCATTTCCCTGTGCACCACCCCCCTGCCCGGCATCCTGCGCATCTCCGCTCCATCATATCACATGTGCGATGGCCAAACGGTTGACAGGCGTCACTTTGCCCATCTCCATACACCACCCACCGCCACCTTCACGGGCTCGGCTCATCCCCATCCCCATCCCCATCCTCATCCCCATGCTTATCCACAGCCACATCCGCATCCGCATCCGCACTTATCCCGTCTAAAAAGGACCTGGGCAAAACATTTACACTTTTTGTGTTCTGCTTAATGCCTTCCAAGAAAAAATGTATATTGTTATGTTCGAGCAACCCATTTTGTTTTAGGCAGTCTAATACAGCCCAGATATCTGGTGTCAGTCACGTTATTAAATATTATTCGTGCTTTTTATTACTTATATCTAAGGCACATATTATTCCTAAAGATTAATCAATAGTTTACTTTATACTAGACGGTAAGCTAAAGTCACTTAATCCAACTGAGCCCTATTCAGCCATGTATCCGTTTGTTTAGTTTAGATGAAATTGCACGATTATGCATAAGATTCCTGGGATATACCTCCAGGTGCGTGGATGACAACCATTTTGGCACACTTGGCCCTTGATGGCACATGGTTGCGTATTAAGTGTAATGACTTAGTGGCTACTAACCTGGTTTGTACTCCACGTTGCCGCGATACCAGACGATTTGAGCCGCCGGCTTAGCATTGGCCACGATGCACTTGAGCTGCAGGTCCTGGTTCTCTCGCACCTCCACCTTGGAATTGTGGCTGTAACCTTTGATCTCGATCGAGGCTGGCGGAGCTGGAAGAGAGGAGCAGTGGGAACAATTAGGGGCCGGGCCACAAAGGAAGTTCGCGGGACATCGGATGATGAGTGGTGGGCGGAGGACAGAGGATGGTTGTTGCAGGTCGAAACAAAAGCTAATGGCTGCCAGGGAAGCTTTGCTCATTATGGACCACAATGGCATTACAGGGCGTTTTGTGGGCGTGGCACTGCCTAATGCATTGTGTGTGCCCCGACAGACGACATTGTTGATGAAGGCCCAGGTTGAATGGCCGCCGATGCAGAAACAGAAACAGCAGTTGGAATTGCGAGGGGGCTGCGAGGAATGCGCCAAGAATGCAGCATTCCGTCCTTGTTAGCCACCCACTTCAAACGGCCCGTCTACTGATGCACTCAAAAAATACCGTCAACATGGTAATTCAATATATGATTTCAAATTATTCAAGAGGCCTCGTTGAGTATTCCCTAATCTTATGCTTACTATGAGCGGGGGGAAAAGAATGAAATTCGACTTAATGTATTAATGTGTTGTCTGAATTTTGTTATGAATTAGGAAGCTTGAGGTGACTAAATGAAATACATCGCGGTCTAAACTTTTTCTAGGTGTAGGCAGGTCCCTCGTTAATGTGCTCAAATATGAGTTTCAATATTTGCGCTCAAGAGGACGTATGTAGATGGCTGGTGGAACGGGAGGGGGCTATGAGGAGTGTGGCATGCTAGAGCCGGCATGCCTTGGCAAACTGTTGAAATATACACGAGCCACCGGCGAAACAATGGCGGAGTGACGCCGGGTGGTGCCGAGTGGGTGGGCGGTGCACACTGGGTGGTGCATGAGTGCGGCAGATGCAGAAACAAACAGGCGGGGCAAGGAAAGTAGGAGCAGCGAGCAGCGAGCAGCGAGCAGCAAGCAGCAAGCAGCAGGCAGCGAAACAAACAACGAGGAACGAGGATAAAGTTAAGTGCACGTGTGCATTATTTTAATGCCACCTGAAGGAGTTTGGCTGCCATTGCCATTGCTTCGCACTAAGCGGGAAAAACTGCAGGAGTAGGATCCTACACTCCGAAGGAGTTGGCTCAGGGCGTCCTGCATTTGACATGCAACATATGTTGCCGGCTGCTCCGCGAACTGCTCCAGAAGTTGTAGCATGCAAAATGAATGCTTAATGCCGTACAATAAGTCCCTTGGCCCATCCAAGGGGATGGGGCTTAGATGGTGGTTTAGATGGAGGGTACTGGAGAGGTGGCATGTCTGCGACATCACTCTGCGCAGAGGTAATTGCTTTTGTTGCGGCACAAATGAAATCAACACCGCGCAGGCGGTGCTCCTTCCCCTTTGATTAAGCTTAGTTTAGCATCGCCGCAAGCTGCGAATATTATTACGCACAAATCAAATACAGGAAAATAATTTCGAAATCAGGGACCAGGTATTTCCTTTCACTCGCATTCCACCGTAAAAGCCGATGATTTTCCGGTTTATTAACAAACACATCCAGAGGTGAGATTGCTTAAACATACATATCATGTTTACGAATATCATTGAAGTTGGTTGGGACATGTGGGAAAAAGCTGCATTTGTTCCAAGTGCACTTTTAATACTTGATTGATTTATATCATTTTCCTTCAGGCCTAATATTTCTGTCGTGGCCTACGAGTAGAATTGAAACCATAATATGTGGTATAGTATCCCGTATGTCTTGTATCTTTCTCAAACTCCATGTAAATCATGAAAGACTTCGAAAAGTGATTATTTCCTTGAAATAATAGAATCAAATTTCTCTGTATAGTTGAACACAGTCCTTACTTGAAGATAACTGGCTACATGTAAGTTCGAATGTTCCAGAGACAGACTACAAACTTAACAAATTTTCGTTGTATTCTCCCAAGGCTGCAGATGCATTGCTTGCTATGCCAGGCGAAACCCTTTCTGCCTGAGGAAATGCCAATTGCGGCCGTGGATCATACCGCACCCACCAGTATCCCCCATCCAGTATCCTGCTGCAACCTTGGCTAAAGGCTTTGTGCGCCGAAATTGGTGTCGCCGTGGCACCGCTGGCTATACAGATTGTCCCTGGACTTTCGGAGACTTGAGGGGGCTGTACGTGCATTGAAAATTCATAATATTTGGCGCACCGTGGCAGGGCTTTTCGGGGGAGGGGCGCACTGGGAGGGGCGTGGCACAGCGCGTGCTGCATAGTTAAAATGCGAAATGTATGCACATTTTATGATTTTTTCTTGCCCCAACTCCTGGCAAATGCAACTCGAATTATGCCAATGCGTGGCATGCCACCCTCCGCAGATATATCTGTATACCTATATATTCGAGGTAGCGGTACGTGAATGTGTCTGTGTATGCGTGTGGATTGGAACGTGGGGTATGTGCATTGTTGATTGGTATGCATATTGTATTTGATTATAGACAAGCGAGCAGGTTCCACCTTTTCAAGGGGAATAGTAAGAGAGGATTGCAGTCGGGGAAGCGCAGCTAGGCAACTACCAAGTATGCGTTTCTCAGCTAAAGGCAAATATGGGATGAGAAATGTGACTCTTTTCGAGGCTTCAGGCACTCTGATTAATTACTCATGGCTTTTAAAGATGATACTGGACAGAGACCTTGTCGTTCAGATGCTTCAGCGGACAGACAAGGAGAGGAACGGACCAACTGACGTGACCATATCACTCGGTAAGTCAGCATGATCTTTGATATAAACGCTTTCTTCTTTCGGTAGAAATGAATAATAAATGTTGATATGACAACATATAGATGGCACTTTCTCCTAACAAGTTCTAGCTCAGTTGGCGTGTTTTTGGTTAGACTTGCACCCCATCAGGTGAAATTTCGGTCAACCCAGTTACTTGGTTAGGGTTAAATGTTGATTAAATTCTATGCAAAAGCCGCGTCCCCACATGGTAGTGGGCGGAATGTGGCTGAATTTTGGGTGGGTGGGGCTGCTATGTAGGGGGTGTATGGGGGGGTGGAGCGCGCTTCTTTGAGTGCTCCGTTGGCTGGTATCAAATAATTTATGCAACAATGGCTGCAATAACAGCACTGGCAGCGGCAGCGGCAGAGCTTGAGCTTGAGCTCCAGTTGCCGGATTCCTGGCAAGCGAGTACACAAAGTGCAATTTGCCATGAGCACTGGACCACTCCGCTCTGGATCCAGCTCCGCCCGGGCAACGACACCCCGGCTAACCCACTAATAGTACGCCTCATAAAAGTTTTATGCGCCGGAATACTTTCCAGCCCTTTTACACTTCCCACTTCCCATTTCCCACAACCCACATCCCATCCACCAGGCAACCAAGCATCCACTGCAGCCCAATCTGAATCCAAGGCTAAGCCAAGAATTGGCCATTTTTTTTCGTTTGGGCCAAGGGAGCTGGCCGGATGGCTGCCTGTGATGTAAGTTGAGCCATCAGGAGCCTGGTCACACGAGGAGTGCGACCCTTGGAGCTCGGGGCTGACTTTAAGGTCAGCCTCACATAACAAATGTCGGGCGATATTTCCCGGGAATGCCGGCAGATGAAAACTTTCCTCATTTGCACTTCAATTACAAGGGCGGCTGGGGAAGGTTGGGTGTGATTTTGAAAAATGTGCGGACATTTGAGAATCAATGAAGTGCGTCTATTGGCCAGGAAGGAAATCCAACTTGAATTCGGGCTGCATTGAAGTCCAAAATTTATAAACGCCCAAAGGTGGCTGCTGCAAGTACAGCACTTTGCTCTCCATTTTCTTGCCATTGTCCGGCGCCCGGCAAAAAGTTTTAGCTTTTAGATGTGGACTCGGATTCGGATTCGGATTCGGAATCGGACGCCGACATGGACATGGACCTTGCAGTTGCCTTGCGGCATATGTGTTTTCGGGTCCATTATTTTTTGTGCCTTTTTTTGTACTCCAAATTAATGGCATGCGAAAATTTTTGGGGAATTTCCATAAATTTGCACGTGGACTTTTGTGTGCAAAAGTTCTTTGCTTTGCCAAACTTATAATCTAATTGCGCCCTCACGTTTATTTTACCCATATATATGTATGAGTGCACTATGTATTCTGCAGTATGGCCGGAAATAAATGTACGTACATATATGTATATGTACATATGTACTGGTGGTGGTGCTGGTGGGAGTGCGGAGTAATTTTTGGAACTTTAACATAAGCACGGCCAGTGTTAGACCCAAATTGCCTCAGAAACTTTGTAACGGAGTCTGAAAATTTAATTTGAGCAGGACAAAGGTGAGTGCTATTAATTTTTAATAGACTATCTGCAGAAAGTTTTAATTAAATCATATCTTACAAGTGGAGCAGTGTGGGAGACCGTGCAAATGGTAAGTGTGTAGACTTTCTACTAAGTAGTTAAAAATATTATTTTTAAATCCTTTTCCTCCATGCTGCAATCAATAATCAATAACTTTTCCATGCAAATGAATTGAAGATAGTCTCCGAAAGGAATAAATCAAATCAATGTAATTGGAACTTAATTGAATTATTAGGCATTTGTCCGCATTTTCTCATGGCTAATTGCAGCAATAATGCCGCACGTGCCTCCACCCACACACACCTCCGCCTGGGATGCCCGAATACCTCGGACTGGGCGCCCAGACACATGTCATATGAGAAAGCCAAGACAAAGATTTCATCACAAAACAAAGGGCGGAACAGGGTGGTGGGTAGGTGGGGAAGTGGGGAAGTGGGGAGGGCAGGACTCACACAAGTATCCACAATTATGAAAAACATGTTATGTGACAACCGACCTTTCGCCGCTCCACCAACAACTTGCAGGCACTTACGAGCTCGGCAGAGAAGCCCACTCCTCCCCCAGCATCCCAGCATCCCAGCTATCCATGGTCCTTCCTCCTTTTATTTTTATACACGGTATTTGTAGAGACCAGAGGCATGCGGGAACTTAAACCCAAGATATCTTACAAATCCCTTATGATCGAATAGGATAGTTAGTCAGGTTTATAAAGAGGAATTTGAATGATGAGAGAATGTAGTTTTTTTCGAAGTTCTTTCAATGCAATTTTAAGACTTCGTTTCTAGCGTGGGTAACCAGGTAGGTATCTTCTAGGTATCTTCAAGTCTGAATGCTTTTCCCGGCTTCTCTTGCCATTCGAAGGCTTTGGGCACACACATCGCCATTGTCACAGCTCATGGCGCGTAATTAACTTAACAAACGTCATTAGGGGAGTGCGCTTGTGTGCGAGTGTGCGTGGGCCTTGGGCCCCGGAATGTGTGCTATACTTATGGCGAGTGTTAGCCATGGAATCTCTTGATGTCTGGGAAGAATTCCTTGGAAGGAGCAAGCGAAGCGAGCCAAATGAAAATCGCTGTCATCAAATGTATCGCAATTCCTTGAGTGATTACAATTACACAGCAAAGGCAGCAGAACATTCAAAGTGATTGCTAGCCGACAATGCAACAGTCGAAAACGAGGACTAAAACAAAAAGGAATTCATTTCGCATCGCTTGCCTGCAGTGGAGACGAGACACAGCTCCAACTCCAACTCCCAGCTCCCAGCTCCCAGTTCCTGGTTTTCCGCCCACTTGGGCTCCTTGGAGCAATAAACTGCGCTAAATTCAGTTCAGCTCCGTAATGCTGTAGCTCCACGTGGCGTTTCAGTTGCTGTTGCTGCTGTTGTTGCTGTTGTTTTGCAAATTGCTGACAATAAATGTTGGCAGCGACAGAGACGGCAGGTGTGCGAGTGAACAGGGAGCCGCATTTAAATTTCACTAGTGGAATTCCGTAGGTGCAATGAGCAGGAAACATCAGGAATGTGTGCCACTGTTTGTACATATGTGTGGGTGGGTGGGTGTGTGTGTCTGCCCCTGGTGACAAATTCATTTGTATTTATTACTTAAATTAATTGCAGTCCCTACAAAAAGGAGAGCTCCACAAAGGGGTGAATTCAATTGAGTGGGTGGGCCAAGCACAAGGCTACAAGGCATACAAGGCACTCGAAGGGTAACGTACTTTGTATGCGGATTTTCCCTCCACACCAGCGAGCTCTTGGGACTCTGAATTCGCGAACAGTCGGAGATTGCTAAAAGCTGAATTTGGTATTCTTGCGAATTCGTGAAATGTAATACAAAATTCAGACGATGATATGTTTCCATTGCAATTTTAGAATTTTGTACTGGATTGTAATGGTTTAAAATGCGCGTGATTGACTGTATTTCGATGGCACAAATTGCATTTATGTATTTACAAGTTGAATCACCACGAAACTCCCTACGTAGTTGATAAAGAAGCTCATGAAATAAAACCTTTGTCAACCACTTTTCCCTTTGCGTAATCAAGAATGGCTAATTAGGGTCATTATACTCACATATGACGGTCAGTTTGGCATTGGCTCGGATGGCGCTGTTGAGTCGCGCTGGTCCCACCTGGCACTGATAGTCGGCGTCGTCGTTGATGGAGGCGTTCGAGATGCGCAGGTTGTAGATGCCCTGCTTCCGGTCGCCGAGCACGGAGTAGCGAGGGAAACCGGGAATGACCGCCGAGAAGCCCAGTGCAAAGCCGTCCTTCGTCCACTGGACGGCGCCGGCCACGTTGGCCACCTCGCAACGCATCATGGCCTCGGCTCCTTCCAGGACCTGGAGGTCGTGCGGCGTGGTTCGGAACTTCTGCTGCTGGGCGTGGCTGGGGACGGGGGCGCTGGCCAGGACGATGACAGCTAGAAAGGGAGGAGGGAGAGGGAGAGTGATTCATTAGCGATGCACTTAATTAATTGTCCTTGCGGCCATTTGTTGTCTCCGGTCTGTGCGTCCGTTGGGTCCTCTATTAAAAACGTGACTTTCTATCGCCCAGCGCCGTATGATGAATTATGAAATATGTGTTTACTCAAAGTCCGCGATCCCAGTGCCCAGTGCCCAGATCCCAGTGCCCAATGCCCATGGCCGGGAGCCCAGTCAAAGCGAATCCCGACCGCAATAAAACAGGACATTCTGCAAAGCTCCTTCCTCCGGAGCCCCAGGCTTCCCGGCCGAACTTTGACCGTTTCCAGCTGCCTCAAAAAAAGGAGCTGGGAAAAAACTTGGCCAGCACGGCTTCGTTCCGTTCTTTTTTAATGAAAAACAAACACATTTCCCGAACCCGAAACGAAAAAGCGCGTTTGCCGTGCCACAAAAGCCAATTGTGGGTGTGGTCCGTATCCGTGTCCGTTGTCCGTTGTCCTCAGTCCGTAGTCCGTAGTCCGTAGTCCGTAGTCCGTAGTCCACGGGCCCCTGTCCGTGTCTGTTTGCCAAGACACATTGCAGACTGCTGCAGTTGTGGAGTTCATTTCTTGCCGCCGAAACTATTAAATTGTGCGAGTTGGCGGGTAAAAAAGGCACCGGGAGGTGGTAGGTGGGAGGTGGTGTTGGCTTTTCCCGAGGCAGTGGCGCATCTAAAATCAACAAAAGCATTTAACGCGACGGTCGTCAGTCGAGGCAGCTGCACTTGTTTTTAGTGTCCTAAAATCCACCCAAAAAAGCATTCGGCCCCCACAACAGTCCACCTCCCGCGTCCTGCGAAACGAGCATTTTATTCGCGCTTTCATAAATTTTCCAGCAGAGACTATTTCTTGTGCCCCCGCGCTCCGGCTCTGTTTATTTATAAGCAACGAAATGCAGTTTTAAATCTGGGCAAACCACTCCCAGTGCCGCCTTCCCCGCTGGCACATTCTGGCAGAAGGGAAACTGGAAATAAAATAAAACTTAGCTCTGGCGCTACCAACTGGCAATGATTAATATGGCCAGCAATTTGCATACGCATCATGTCTGAGGGGCATGGCGATGGTTAAAATAGAATAGAATAGGATGGGGTGGTTGGCTTGGGTTGGGATGGGTTAAGGGATGGGGCTGAGGAGCAGGCGGTGGGGCAGAAATGAATTTTAAATAAGAAAAATATCACAGAGCAGCCGGGTTAGGAACTCATTCGTTGCCAAACTCTTTACGATTTCATTATTTTGCCTTTTCGTACATAATTTGTTCGGCAAAAGAATGTGAAAGGAACAAGCTGGGAATCAACAACAATTTGCCCATCCTCCCCCTCCCCCACCCCTAAATTGATGTGGCTGTTGTTGTTGTCGAACAGCCAGCAGCATTACGGGCAATTTATATAAATTTGGTTGTTTCTCGAGGGGGAGCTGTGGGGGTTGTGCGGGGTCGGCATCTGTCAGAGCCAGACGAGAGCTAGCCCCGAAACCTAACCAGAACCCTTGCCGGGAGATGCGGAGATGCGGGGATGCGGGGATGCGGGGATGCGGGGATGCGAGGATACCAGAGTGCCAAAGTGCCAGGAACATCCCCGGCAGACAAGGATCAACATAACCTTCGGCCTGTCGCAAAATTTTTGCCTATTTGCCCGCACGCGCACTCACATGTCGGTTTGGGGAGTTCATAGTTGAGTAAATTTTTACCTCGTTCCGGAGGCGAAGGAGACCCTCCTCCCGATGTCCATGGCTTCCTAGCTGTTTTCGCCGTTTTACCGGCTTCATCGCTCCGCATTGTCTTATATTTTTCAAGCGAAAAATTTTAATAAAGCAAATTCCTATTTTACGACACCATACCCCGCTAAAAATGACGACGACGAGGCCAAAAATTAAGCGTGACGCCCCATCCCACTTGCCACTTCCACCGAAATCCTCTTCATTCCATACATCATACGCAGTGTGGTCCCCGGAAATAGTCGAAATGGAAATTCACACGCAACAAGCCGTCGGAGCAGAGAACAAGGAGCCGCGAGTGACAGCCGAAAGTGCGAAAAGGATTTAAATGCTTTAGGCGTCGCCTTTTGACCTGCCCTCCATGGCTCCACCGCTCCACCGCTCCTCCGCTCCTCCGCCGATTGTCGCCCCTCCTCACTGCCCGGGATTGTCAAGTGCCATTGTCGAATTTCTGTGACTCCACCGAAAGGATGAGGGCCAGAACGTGCGTGGTTTTTAGTGTCGCGTTCTCTTGATTGTTTTCCAAGCTGGGGCTGAAACAACAACACATCCCCGTCCGGCGAGAGACACATGAGGACAGCAACAAATCCCGGCCAGCTCCCAACTCCCAGCTCCCAGCTCCGTGGTCCCTGTTCTCATATCCTCAAAAAAGGGTTGGCTGGGTCTTATTTTACGAGCGGGGGACTATCAGTGTTATTGTTATGACTGAAATTTGATGGCCCCGACCGCTTTTCGGGCAAAGTGATGTATGTGTGTCCCATCCCATCTGCTGGCCCAGATTTCAAGATTCGCTTCTTCTGGTTATCTCGGCCAAGCAGCCGGAGCCGATTAAGCAGCCGGGCATCGGATTAACCAGAGGCTGGCGGGACACCTGAGTGGGTCGGTTCAGATTCCCAGAACATTTTCACACATGCAGCACTTAAGTTTTATTTGGTTTTGCTTTAAATGCTCGCACGTATTCGGGATTTGGCGGGTCAGACGCAGCTGAATCCTTCGGGGTTGAATCCTTCAGGCTGCTTGGCCTGGAGCAGTTTTGGAGCCGTGCGAAACTCCCGACGCGTATTAATTTGACGATTATTATTTCCGCTCACACACACGCAGCTTTAACTTTGCTTTATGGTTATCGTGCACTGCGGGGAATTCTAAAATCGTTCTTTATTCACTTCAGAATATAAATATCTAATATTCTATGGATATACGTATATCAGTTCGAAATTCGTGGAAGAAAACAATAAAAACTAAAGTTGAATTTGGCCGCTTCTCCAAACGCTTGTATTTTTCTTGCACTTTATACCTGAGATTAAATCGTTTTATCCAAAAGCGATTGGTAATAACAATGATAAATGCACATAAATGGAATATTTTAATGCACTTCCTTGTCATTTGAATGAGCAATAGTTGTAACATTTAAGCTAACTTTCTTTTTCCCCCGAATTTATATTCCTAGTGTACTGCTTTTTCGGTGGGCGTGTCCGCACGTAAGCTGCTAGAAAAATAAGAAAAAATTAGCGCAGCCTCAGCATATTGTCGCAGCACATCCGCTTTGGCGACTCCAGCTCGGAAAGGGAAGCTTGGAAGGGACTGGGAGCTGCCACCATCAATCGAACATCCGTGGCACCTTTTGCCGGCGCATCCTTTTGGCTCCGGACCGTTCCAGATGCCACGCCCCTTGTCAGCAACGTGCCTGGCATTTGCATGGAGTTGCATGGCGAGGAGCACGAGCTGTCAAAGTCGGAGGCGAATGCGAATGGTTTATAACGATTTTCGGGGCGCTGCAGTTGGCAGCGTTTGCTCAAATGCGATATAACAATAGTCTGAGCAGAAATGGTGCATGGTGCATGGAGCATGGAGCATGGAGCATGGAGCATGGAGCATGACGCATGCCACATGCCAAGTTATCCTGCAGTGGCTACGTGCTGCTCCTTATCAGCGCTCCTCGTCGAAATCCCCCATTTGGGGATTAACTAATTGAATTTGCAAGTCGCCAGCGCTTCGCTTTATTGCGGTTTTGTGGATTCCTGTCTCTGATTGACAGCATTTCGATTACGGATGCGCTGAAAGTCGGAGCGCAGATTTGCCCGCTTGCACTGCTTAATGGAAATCCAACTTAGATTGCTGCAGCAGTGGCAACAAATTGCAATTACTGCCACACTTTGCGGCACCGCAGGCTGCCGCTCGCTGGCCTCAACTTCGGCTACATCTACATTAACAATGCGGCAGGTCCTGGAGCTGCAGCCATGGAAACAGCAGCCGGAGCAGCGCAACAACAAGTGCCGTAAATGGTAATCACCCAGCAACATTATTAACATCATCAAGGCGAGCGTTATTAAAACCGAGTAAAGGTCCCTGGCGCCACCTGCTGGCCGGCACTGCAACTCCACTCGACTCGCGCCACCTGCCGACCCAAGGACACCACTCTCCATGCCCCAGGACGAAGTTCCAGGACTCGGGAACCAGAAGCCAGAAAAGGCAAAAACAACAAAAAACCAGCACTAGATAATTTGCAGCTTGCGAAGGAAGTAAATTCTTGTTAATAGTGCAACAAATTCGCATTTATGGAAGCGCGTGAAGTTTAAGAGGCGCGGTGATTGCAAAACTGTAATTAACTCAGTAAATCATTAAACCGGTTTTCGCGGCAAAATATTTGTGGCCACTGAAAATTGGCAAGGTTCTGAAAATGTCCAATCCACATTGGTAACAAAAGTACCCATAAACATAGTCATGGATAGGGCAAATTTTTAATTAGCATTGAATTGTAATAAGTAAGCTCCATGAATTGCTAAATATCGGTATATAAGCACTTTCATTTTGCGTAAGCTGAGCAAAAAAAGAGTTAAGTGCTTTTTATGTGTAAGCATGGAATTTATTACTAACACCACATGCGCATTTATCGTCAAACTTTTGCCGTGGCGTTGTATTTAATGATGATCCCTCTTCCTTTTTTTTAGCCGAAAATAAACTTTTCACAAAATGTTTTTGATAAATAAATAACTGTTAATAAAATGAGGAATCGTCCAGCTGATATTCTGTATTTAAAATGGGCAATAGAATATTTCTTTTTATTTGCAACTAGATATTGCGCTAGGATTGTTTGCTAGACCAAATTTGTTGCATAAATAATTATACGTTTCGTAAAACTGTGAAACCCATAAAGTCAAATGGTAAAGTAACAGCAAATAGTAGACTCAAACAGCACAAATGATGAAATATATGGCAACTAACCCATATTTGTAGCCCATTCATTCTACGTCACTCCTAAAATTCGACCTACAACCAGAAAGTATTCAACGTTGGGGCTTTCCCAGCGAATTGGTTGATTACTTTTTCGGTGGTGGGTGGTGCAGTGATTGGGTGGTTGTGTATGGGTGGTTGTGTATGGTTGGGTTGCTGTGGAATTTACGCCATGGCCAGTGGGAGCTTCTGCTCGGATTTTTGGCCAGTGCTGCTGCAATTGAAGGACTGTGAGAACTGCGAAGCTGCAAAAGTTGTTGACGAGTGAAGTGTGGTGAATGTTGCCGGTGGTTCTGCTGCAGCGTCAAGTGGTTGGTCAGCATTAGACACGAGCGGTTACCTGTTGCCAGTGGGTTGTTCTTGTTGTTCTTGGTTTGTAGTTTCTCTTGCTCCGGGCCCTAATTGTTGCCCGATTCCCAGGCCGACACACGCAATTGCTGTTGCGTAGGTGAGTAGCCGCAATTAACCCATGGAGCCGGCGGAATTGGGGGCTTCGGATTCAGCTCTTTCCTCTTGAGCCCTCTTGACTTGCGGTTTGCCGTCGGTGGGAATTTTTGCTCATTGTTTTGGGTTGCGACATGCACGCGTTGTACAGAGTTCATATCGTTGCACCTTACTCATCCTCAGTCGAAAGTGTCAGGTTTCCAGGGAATGACGATTTTCCCAATCAATTCCAAGCACCATTTGAATTAAATGACAACTCCAGGGCGGAGCAAGCATAAAAAATACAGAGACGACTCTAAGAGATTGCCACCCAGAATGCTTTATTTATTTATAACACATGCTACGCATCGCATCAACTTATGGAATTCGCCAAATCACAAGAAGCCAATGGCAACAACGCTTTTCCGTGGGTTAAGGGGATGTGGGTTGGGATTGGGATCGGGGACGGAATGGGGGAATGGGGAGTCAGGGGGCACAAACGACGTAAAAAGCGACATCATCCAATCAATTTATGCGCCAATGTCTCCTGGGCGGCGGACCCAAGTGGGTTAGATATTGGAAAACGGATAATTGGAAGTGGTGGTGGAGTGGCGAAGTGGCGGAGGCTTTCCGGATTTTCCTTTACTTGATGAGTTTTTCGTAATATTATCTTTAAAAAATCATTTCGGTAAGAATCAAAATTGAAGTGAAAATAGCATCGCACAAAAAAAAAGGATTCCTTTCCTATAATGTGTGCGTGTTTGGGGGGCTGGTAATTGGGGACATGCTGTCGGTGAAGTGGCCATCATCATCATGGCCAGGATCGTTATGAAACTGAGGCGAATTAGGGACCTGGCCGACACAATTCCCCAGTTGCCATTGTAAACGCTTGCAAAGTTATTTGCTGTCCATTTCCAAACATTAAACCAGAGTGACTTGAATAAATTTCATATATGAAAGCATCGCACAGACACACATTTCGGCCAGACCGAAATATCCGTTGCCCAAATAAACTCACATGGCTAATACATGGCCAGTTTGTGAGTGTGTGTGGGCCTTTACAGCCTTGAGGTGGGTCAATCCTACGGAATATCCTGCCTCCGAAGTGTCCTGTCTCTCTGTGTGTGCCTGTGCCGGCATAAACCAAAAATTCCTATACGCTGATGCAGCAAATTTCCGGACGAAGTGAAAGTGGTGCGGTGCGTGGTGCGACAGTGGGACAGTGGGACAGTGGTGCCACCGCCTCCTCCACTGTTATCTCCGGCCGCCATTGGCCACTCAAGAGGAATGTTTCGAGTCTCCCCCTTGTCCCGTCGTCCTCTCGTCCTGTCGTTCAGTCAGCCTCTCTTCCCTTCAACTCGGCAGCATTCTCGGAAACAAATTTCATTCTCGAATATTCATACATTTTCTTTAGCCATAGTGCGTTCCCCAACAGCAGTTTCTTCCACAACTTTGAACTTTTTCCCCCTTCTGATATTTCTGAATTCGATGCTGGAGAATCGAGTATGCGACAGTTGCTTCATTACTCAAGGCACAACTATTCCTGCAACTTCCTCCACAAGTTGTGGGCACAAATAAATGCAAAGTGGGCGTATTTCGACTTTAAAATGCAGTTCGACTTCGATATCTCGACTTAAATTTAGGCAGGACAGCATCGAATGATTTGTTTTCTTAGCAAAAATGAATTTCCTGTCGCAAAATGATTCATTAAAAGGATTTTCCAGCACTCCGAAAGGCTTCAGTGGCCTTCAGCAGTTTTCTTCGAACCAGCCAGTAGTTTATACGTAAACAAGTTAATTGGAAAATACCTAGTAAAATATGAGCTCCTAAAAATGCTGCTAGAAATGTAAAATCTGCCAATTAATTTTTACTAATTATTTGAAGTCAACAAATAAGCGCTCTGAAGGGTAAACAAATTGGTTTTTTCTTATTTTTTTAACCTCTAAAACCATAATAAAGATCGACCGACAAGCCCATTTTGTTGTAGCACTTTCTGTGTTCTTTTCGAATATTTCGCTATGCTATTAGCATTTTTTCGTTTGATGTCCTCAATTGCATAGATGATATTTCAGGACTTCGCCAGGGATTCGAAGGGTATTCACACTCCCGTTTTCGTGTTGAACACTCTTCCATTGTTTTCAGTTGGACGCGGATGGGGTGGGTTGCGATTGGATTGGAAGCGATGAGTGGCTAAGTGGTGCAGCGTGGTGCGGCGACAGGGAGGACTACGGCTGAGCAGACATGAGCGGGCAAATTAGAAGCTGAGACACGGACTACCAGTCCTGGATCTTCATCCACTTTGGCAGCCGAGTGTTTGCCGGCTTATTGTTTGGCTTAATTGCCGTTTGAACTGCGGACGCGTGTGTCGCACTCGCACTCGGATTCATATTCAGATTCAAATTCACAATCGCATCGGCACATGCAGCTACCTCCATTTGCTTTCGCATTCGCAGTGGCGTTGGGCATTGTTTGCCCAAGACAGCAACCCAACTCAGCCCAACTCAGTTGTTGGCACAACAATGCCGGGCTGCTGGTATGGATGGTATATGCTTTATAGGGTATATGGTATACGTTGTGGCATGCCGGGTTAAGCAAAACACTCGAATTACCAGCCGGCGTGGGGATGGGGTGTGCGAATGCTTTCTTGCTCGTGGAATAATGTTTGCGCAATCGAATGACAAAGCGCTGGTGATCGGCGGGGCTAAGGGATGCAGAGGGGTCCAATGAAGCATGTCTGCGTATGGAACCCGATATGTCCAAGGAGGCGGAGGAGGAGGAGGAGCACTGCAGAACCCTTTGGTTCCCAGCGAAATTGTTGCAAAGGAAAACGAATTTTTCCCTGTCGCTATTAACCAAGTGAAGTCGTTAAAGTTAAAGTTAAAGCTAAAGTTTTCCCAGCAGCGGCCAAATGCCGCGTCACAGTTTTCCCGGCGCGCTCGCCGGAGCGGAACCACACGTCAACTGGCCAACTGGACGCCCATCTCGCCATCTCCTAGCCAAAGGTGTGTGTGTGCAAAGGTGACTCTCCAATGGAGGATTACTGAAGCGTGCAGTGGACATGGACCGACCGCCAGCAGTTCACACGCTGCAGATGAAACCAGGGAGCCACTGGGGGAAAATCCGATACACTTCATATGGACTTGCTCATTTTACTGGTGGGATATCATTTAATTGTGAAGAACGAGTTTTTACTTTAAAGTATCTATATTGAATATTCATATGTTGCATATGTATTTTAAAAAGAAGACTATATGGGAAAACCTTTAATCTTTGGTACTACGACTCCTTGTAGCTTAAGAAAAAAAATAATAAATCTGAATAATATCGATTTTATATTTTTGTATACCCTTTCACTAAAAAAGTAAGTGTTTAAAATTATTATAAGCAAAGCTAAAAAGATTCATTTTGTATTTCGGTACGCAAATAATACGAAAATTTACTTCAAAATAAATGTACTCGTACATATGTGATTTAAAGTGATTTAAAAATGAAAATGCAATAGGTACAGAATAAAAAATACAATGGGACTGCAGAATTAAACTTTTTCAAACGGTTTAAACGAAACTTGTAGAGTCAACATGTAATTTAAAAGCCATTAGTATTAAAGTACCCTTTCCAAAAAATTAATTTTTTTATGAGCCTTAAGCAGTGGAATTGTTGTCCAAAAGACAGGGGTTCTGCATCCACTGCAACTGGTGACACTTGCAGCTGTCGATCTGGGCGACTGGATCTGGACTCAAAGCTGCCACGAGCCAATGGTCAACCGGTTGGACACGCGTCTCGAATGGGCGAAATTAGGCAGATGCTGAAGTTGGAGGCCGTGGATGTCGGACTTCCAGTTGCGCAACAGCTGCCACTTCAATTAATGGAAAGATGGAAGGCCGCCGAAGTGGAGCTATAAATATTTGCCCGACCTGATAAAAAATTAATTTTTCAATATCGCAATTTCAACACAAGGTTAAAATATGCAAGTTGCCACCACAATAAAGTGAAGACTCGGCCGGCTCTCTTTGAATTTGATTTCACTGCCGTCGAGAGGAAAGTGGTTCTGTGGGACTATGGTTGTATGGTTGTATGGGTGGGGGTGTGAATCGGGGTGTGCGAGTGTGGTTTCTTGGCCCACATATCGATAGCAGGTCCTTCCACACACACAACGCACACAGACAGACCGGCTGGGGGCTCGTATCTGCCGGCGCACAAGCACAAAGGATATCGACTCCCTTTGAGCAGAATGATGCAATTATTCACACTTGATTAAATACTCAAGAAAAGTGAAAGTGCGTGGAAGGAAGCTCATTCGGCCGCCCTCTGAAAAGCCCGCATTGAGATGTTTTCCAAAAATTCATAAATTTAAATTAGCAGTGAGAATGATGAAGCCATCGTCTGGTGTCTGCTGCTCCGCTCCTCCGGGCTCACCTTGAAATGGTTTTTCAATTACGCCACCGAACTGAGCAAGCTGAGGGCCATTAAATGTATTCCATTTCGAGGACTCCGCCTGCAAGCTCATTTCGCCGACTATGACGAGCCTCATTTGGCATCTTGCTTGATTTGCCATTTTTATTTATTCATTCAACTGTCTGTTTGCGGGGCAGGAGGAGGAGATGCTGGGCATCCGGCTGTCCGACAGCTGACTAACCAAATCAATTCGCATCAATATCGAGCAAACCCATCAAAGTCAGTCATCGATTGGAGAGTGGAGCAGGGGGAGTGGAGCAATCATCTATGCCATCCATCCACTGCCGCCACCGCCGCATCCTTCAGTGGAAATATTCTGCGTAGGAAGCACGGCAGGCTGCACATTGCTAATATCCTGCCGCAATCCCAAACCCCATAAGCCCCCCTACGCCCCGTCCCTCCCCTGCCGCCGCAGCCCCTTTGTGCGCACACATACATGTATGGGTATCCTACTAATTGAAATTCATTCTCAATCTGCCAAAGCCAGAAAAGTGCTCTGGATCTCGTCGATGTTCCTTAAACTGGCGTAGATCTTCCGATTTTCGACCAGCCGAAACTCCATCAAAATCAAAAATTCGGTGATCCGAGGCCAGGGGTTGAATCCTCTTATGCGTGCATCCTTGAATCCACGCATCTTCACATGTGCGGAAGGCCCCTAAATTTCGGCTAGGTATAGCTACTATTGATATATGTATATACACACAACATATCTATTCAAAACCCGGGGCAATTACCACATGCCACGATCGAGCGGCGCAGCGGGAGTTCGCTCTCTGTGGCGACTTCGAGAACCTGGGGTTTACGATTGTTTTCACTTGACATATGCAACTCCCGCACTCTGGCTTTCCACCTTGCCACATGCTGTCGATTTATTTATGCACCGCTCGCATGTGTGTGTGTGTGTGTGTGTGTGTGTTTTAATTTGGTCTCATCTTTCTGTCAACAAGCAGTCGGAAAATGGCCAATGCAATGTCTATTTCGGTCCGAGATACATTTGTTTGGCTGGGGGCAGACAAACACACACATTGAGCGGCAGCAAAACAAGCTGGGATTGCATAGTTTGCTCGCTTTTTAAAAACAATTATTTTGCCATTTCAATAATCCTCTCCATATACGCTATGCAAGAAAATCCCACAACAATTGGACCCTCTCTCGGGTTTTAAGTCCTGAGCCTTTCCTGCTAAGCAAATAATCTGCACTATTTATAAGCTCTTTAAAATGTACATTTAATATTTAGATCAAAAATCTTAAGATTTTCAGGTTTAAACTGAAAGTTTGAATACTCATAGATGCAATGCACTTTGCACTTCAACTGCAATTATAAATAGCCCTTTAACACGTAAATGTATTTGAAGTTAATTCTGAGTAACTTTGTTTATTCTACTTTCACCTAGTAATTAATGGATCTTCTAACTTCTGTTTAACCAGTCTTTAAAGCTATCGGCCTATTCTAAGTAATCCACCAGTCACCAGCTGTCCACTACTTTAAATTTACAATTAAACCCAAATACATCTGCCTCACTTTCCCTTGCGGCTCTGATTTGTCGACTCTAAATGCGTTCCATTTCGCTTAAGATTGCAGACCGATTCCGATGATATTTCCTCGCCATGCTGGGAATATCTGTATTTTGGAGGGGCCGAGACCACATTTGATTTGCAATTACGTAAGTTCGTGTGGCCCACGCTACCGCCGCAGTTTGAGAATGGACCTCGGAATCGGCCGGTGGTTTTTGGGAGCGTGTGGGCGAAGTCAGTCAATATCGAACTGGTTAGCGGGCTCAAGGTGCTGCTGGGGCGAGAAATATCAACTGGCCGGTGGAGCGCGGACTATGGACTGTGTGGTGGCCCGTGGCCCGTGGCTCGTTAAGCCAAGTAGCCGAGTCTGGGCAAAAAATGGGCGTTTTCCAGTTTTTTGCTCAGCTTGCGTCGCCCACACTTGCGTTTGCAATCTGGGCAGAGGCAGAGATTCGCCTTTACTTTTTTGGAGAGGGCAGCGCAATTAACTTTCAACCAGCTCGAAAATGACAGGCGCACACAAGTCAGTTGCAGTGGCGATGCTTCCTGTAGATGGGATGGCATCCGAAGATAATCTATGTGCTTGAACCAGCCCGTAGCCTGTGTGCTTAACACTCTGCCCTTTGAGCAGGAGCAAACCCAGAAGCACCAACAGCAGTGGCAGATGTAAAAGCAGAAGGAAGCGCAGTCCCTCAAGTGGGGGCCATTTCCTGCTCCAGATCGTCCGCCCGCTCCGCCCACCATTGATGGCGCTCTGGTCAAGCTGTACTTGGTTCGTGGTATTGTCAATGCACTTCACTACATTTGCCAACTGTCAGAGACAAAGACGACAAGTCGCGACGACTTTTCCACACTCCCAGGACCCTCTAGCCCTCTAGCCCTCCACCCCCACCCCTGCATCCTTGGTTTTCCCGCTTTTCTAACTGCACCAACACATGCTCGCTGTATATCTATTACGGCGTGTTTGTCCTACGCTGTTGCTGCCTTCTGCTTCAGTTGCTCTGCTCTGGTGGCATACATTTGGGTCCTGTGTGCTCAGTTCTGTTCGCTTTCTGTACCCACACACGGACACATGGACACACGGACACACTCGCACTCACACTCACACAGTTACACGCACAAGCCGCCACTCACACATGCACATGGTTGACAGACAGACGCAACTTTTCTGCGTTCGTGTGTCCTTGTGCTTGTTTTTTGGTCGCCTTAGCCTGGCCTGTCTGTTTGTTGACATATTATGATCCTTGATTATTTTGTGCTGACAAATACATGCTTTTCCTTTTTCCACACTGCTGTACACTGCTATACACATACCACACAGCCACCATCTAGATAGACTTCCGATTCTGATTCTGATTCTGATTTTGATTCGGATTCGTATTCGTGTTTGGCTTTGCTGCCTTTTCCCAGGGGGCGTGGTCCGACTCCGGCCAGGTGCTTCTTAACTAATTGGTCTGAATGTGCTATCCCCAGTTTATTAGGCTTTTAATGATGGGCGTACTCTGTAAATCCGCTTCCATTCGGACTCCAATCCCCGCACACGCCCACAAAAGACATGCGAAGCTATGGCATGAGAAATCAACAAAACAACAAACCTGCTCCCCAAGCAAACCAAACCAAAAAAAAATCCATAACCGAACTGTGGGCGTCGACACAATATTTTGAAAATTATATTCGATTGTTGGGCTGTCTATTCTCCGTTTTTTAGGGGGGCGGGGAGTAAAGCTGCTCTGGGATTGAGGGGCGGAAGCCCCGATAAGAACGCAAGTACATGGCGCACAAGCACCGGTTGCCAGCTCCCAGTTCCCAGTTCCCAGTTTCCAACTCCACTCCACACCCATTTACTCGAAACTCCTCAACCTGTTCTACGATAATGCGTTTGATTGCAGCGGAAGTGGAGCGCTGTTGTGGTACGTGTGTCCGGTGCTTCTAGGCTTGCATAATGTGTAATTAATAATTAGTTTACCATTCTGGACTCCCCCTGTCAACCGCCCAAGTCATCGGAGGCTCTGCCACGCCCACAAATGGCTTTTCCCCCGATAAATGCCCAGAAACGGAGCGAGTCCCTGCGGTATCCCTCTCGGCCAGTCCAGACCAGACCGCAAGTTCCATTAAAAGGACCCAAACACAACCTGCAACATGCAATGCCTGCTAATGAACCGCAGCTGTTCGATTGCCAATGCCCCATCCGCCTTGGTCGAGAAGTCCACTCACCCAGGAGGCCCAGGAGCTGAAGATGTTTAATCCAATGCTGACGGCAGCGTCG
Source organism: Drosophila santomea (assembly GCF_016746245.2). Taxonomy (NCBI): domain Eukaryota; kingdom Metazoa; phylum Arthropoda; class Insecta; order Diptera; family Drosophilidae; genus Drosophila; species Drosophila santomea. The sequence continues at coordinate 17,563,006 of NC_053016.2, read as the reverse complement.
TCGCTTTGTTGCATGTTGCTGCCACTTGATGTGCTGCTGCTGATGCTGCTGTTGCTGGTGTTGCTGATGTCGCTGCTGCAAAGCCATATTTGTGGCCGTTATGCTCGCTGTGTTGGCTTTTAGCGGACTGTTCTGGGAGCTGCGAAAAAACCCGATGTTGCACTATAAAGAGCAGCAGTTACCGTTGCTGCCACTCCAGCTGTTGGTGCGACACATTTGTTTGGGGTCACCACTTCAGAGCACTTTTTGTCTGACTTTAGATTTTTGGCACACCCGCGAAGTCGCGATTTGAACCCGGATTGAGAATGGAAATGGGACCGGGTTAGCGCCGCATAGTGGCGGCTGTTCACATGACCGCCGGTGGCAGGGGTTCTTGGCCTGGTCTAGGACTGCCAGTTGGCCACTTTAAGATTCGCACTTGCCATCCGCTGGATGTTGGCGCAGACTCGATAATTTGGCGTTGTAATCGCGGCACGAGTGCTTCCCGTACGAGTGTGTGTGTGTGTGTGCGTGTGCGCTTGCAGAAGTGTGGGTGAGCGGTAGGCCCCGTGCGAGGTCCCCGAGTCGAATAACGGAACGGAACGGAACGCGGAGCGGTTCCTCTGGCGAGCGTCCTCACGGAATCAGAGCTAAAACCGAACTAAAACCTCGAAGCTCGCGACGCGCCGACCGCCAAAGAACGAGTATCTGTGAAATACATCTCCCCATCGCATCGGCATCGTGCAGCAGGAGGCCACTGAGAGTCGCACACAGAGAGTGCGTTACGTTCAGACGTCCAGATATAGACGCACAGATGTATAAGAGAGCATCCACAAGATACTCCAACGCTGAGTATCTGTAAACACTTCGCTCAAGCACGTTGTTTGTTGTTGCTGCCTTACGAGTCCGAGTCCGAGTCCCAGCCGGTTGTGCCCATCAACTTATACTCCATCAGATCCGGGGTTGGATGTAGTATAAGTATGCCTATAAGTACTCGTATAAGTATACCGCTTGTATAAGATACACTCAGTCTGCTATAGTCTGCTTATACTGCGTGCATAGAATAGAAGTATGCGTTTAAATATAAAACCACAAATAATTAATAATAAAAAAATAATTTAAATCAAATGCAATTCAAGGTACCTTAAATGGTTCCCCTTTGTGTAACTTTTAATTGGTATTTAAGTAATTTAAAGTGTTTGAAAATCGTAAAGGTGTCTATAAGTATACTATGAGTATAAGATACACACATTCTGCTATTTGTAATTTCAGTTTGTTTTGTGACCACTTATACTGCGTGCATAGAGTAGAAGTATGCGAATGAGTATAAGACAACAATTATTACCATTTAATTTAAATCAAATGCAATACCTTAAATTGGTTTCCCTTTGTGTAACTTTTAATTGTTTTAAGGTATTTAAAGTATTTAACAATAGTAAAAGTGCCAATAGGTATACGTATAAGTATACTGTGAGTATAAGATACACACATTCTGCTATTTGAGTTTTCAGTTTGTTTTGAGACCACTTATACTACGTGCAAAGAGTAGAAGTTTCGTATAAATAGAAGACCACAAATAATATCTTTTAATTTAAATCAAATACAATTTAAGGGACTTAAAATGATACCCCTTTGTGACGCTTTAATTGGTATTTAATTATTTTTAGTTTATTAGGTAATTAAAGTCAAACAATTTTTAAATTCAAAACTGATGTTCAAATGTTGAAAATTATTCGCGAGTTCCTTTTCACCAACATATCTGGCACTACCCTAATTTAAAACATCTTAAAATAATATAAATGATTCATAAAGTGCTTAACTAATATAAATATTATTCATTTAATTTACGGTTAGTCCAATTGTATGCGAGTTTTATAAGTATAAGTCCAGGTCTCATACGGTATAAGCAGCATATTCATGACTTCAACTCAGCTATTTTGTATACGAGCTTATAGGTGAACGGAATCACATACGTATCTGTATAAGTGGCAAGCTAGCTGCGAAATAAGTATAAGTACAGCTGTGCCTTCTACGGAAAATGGTATAAATCGACTGCTACGCCGGTTGTATAAGTATAAGCTGGCAGCGAAACTGTTATACACAGGCCGTATGAGCTGGTTTGCAGTAGAAGTTCGATGGAATAATTCTCTTTCCTAGGAAAATGCTTGAAGTTTGAGTGTTTTTGGGGTGGTTTGTCTTTGTTTTGTTTTCCATTTGAGTTGCTTTGAGTTTGGGCATCGGGGTTACTCCCTAATTGCTAAATATGACTAGGGAAATGGTCTTCGTCATACCCACTCGCAGTTTTAATCTGCGTTTCCTTCGCGTGCTCACGTCCCCTGCCACGCCCCCGCCTTTCACGACAGCAATTTTCATATCATTTGCACGGGAATCGCCTCATATACTGGCACTTAACCATATGAGTGGAATGCTGGCCTCCAAACACTTGTTACACGCAACTCTGAAAGTCCCCTGGGATCGCTTCCCTTGCAATTTCCCCGCCTGATGCCATTTGGCAAACAGATGAGGCGAATTTGAACAAGTTTTTTGTTCCAAATTAAAGAAATATGTGTTGGGGACTAGGTCTAAAAAGTAGAAGAGCATGAAAGCGGGGGCCCACAATAAAAACCAAATTAAATATTCGTGAGAATTCGCGTGGCTATGTGAGCAACTCAATAATCCTGTTCAATTTTCCAGAATCTTCAATTTGTTAAGTGAACGCTAATCCCTAAAGTAGTCGAGAGCGATGTCTAAACGAAAACAATCTTGATAACCATTTTTTGCTGTTAAAAACGCAATTGAGGAGTTTTCCGAAACCCAGCAAAGAGCAGACTGGAAAGCAAAAACGTGTAACAACGTACGACGTGAAGTGGAGTTTTCATGTTTGTTAAATTTAATTCTCACGTAATACGAATCTGTGATGATGATTGGATATCTTAAGTTGATAGCATGAGCTTGGACCATTTTGAGTGATTTGATACAGGATATTACAGCATATTGTTTTGCGAACTATAAATATGTACATATGTATGCTTATTTTTAACTAACCATTGCAGTAAGAATATATATAAGCTTGCTGCGGTATGCAGAAAGCCGGTTCTACGCAATCCTAAAGTACAACTCCTCAAGGTATTGATCGCCACCGGAATAGTCCTTTTATACAAAGAATTTTATTATGTACGATTAAGTCCTAGCAGAGTGCCAATAGTGCGATCTGCATAGGTAGCTGCATTTTTCTTGTAAATGGGCGCTCAGAGTTGAAGCCCTTAAATGCTTTATATTCTTGCCTTTTTTGCAGTCAATTTTTTTGTGGGCATCACAGCATCTGCCCTTAAAAAACCAAAAGCACAGAAAGTGTTTAGCAGTGGATGTCCTTGAACACAGCAAAAAGTGTAGGAATAGCAGGCTCTGGGAGCGGGAAAACGGAATGACCCAACCGAAGGCCTGATGAATTCGTGCTTCTCATCTTTCCGCACGTTACTCCGTGTCCTCGAATGTTCTTGTTCTTCCCTATTTTCCAGATGCAGCGGACGGAGCAGGAAAGTCCTTACTGGTCGGCACCTTTGGCGGCTCTCCTTTTGGGCTATGTATCACCCGCCTCGAACTGCTGGCCTGGGGCAAAACAAATCAATAAACGACAACGAGAGTTATGCCTTGGGTAGCATTGAATCCGCCCTGGCTCACGACGTGCCCCTCATCCTCCGTCTGCTCGCAAAGCTCCAATCGGGAGCGTCGGGCTTAAGCTACATCGCTTCTAAGCTAAGCCTCCATCCATCCATCAAGGCTCGAATACCCTCGGCTGCGCGCTTCCCGTTTGCTGGCAGGATCCGCCACATCAATCGTGAATCGAGGTCTGCATGTACACCTCACTTTCCCCTGTCCCGGAAGTGTTTTCCTTTTCTGCACTGAGTAAAAACATCAATACTTTGGATAAAGTACTAAAAATCCCTAAATCAGTTTTTTTAATTGGTATTGGTTCCAAATGTTAAAAATTCAAAAAGAGATAAGGCTCTTTCATAGCGAGAATTCACGAATGACATTTCAAACAAGTGTTTCTTGCAGTGTCTTCCTCCTCCGAACTTCACTTGTTTTTCCCACTTGTGTACTGCGTTATTCTTATTTTCGAAGATGGGGCCCGAACAGCAGACATTCGTAATCTTCAGATTCATTTGCCTTCCCCTCGATGGGCCCTCCTCGTTTTCTTGGAGAGCATAAGATGTTTGCCATCGGTAGGGGGCCTGGTTTTGGGTTTCCATTGAGGCCGGCTTGGTTTAACTAGATTCTGCTCATTGTTGCTGCCAATATTTGCCCATTGCTGGGGATTCTCTTTGCCGTAGTTTGGTGTGTCTGTGTGTTCGAGAGCTTTGCAATTCCACACCTCAATTTGCCTGTCAGTAACTGGATTAACTGCAGAATGCACTCAGTATTTATTCTTTAATTCCCTGCCGCACACCGCACACCTATCATCTAAATACCCCTGCCATCGCACTCTGTAATTTTATAAAAATGAAAATCAAATATTTTCGCACGCATTCCGTACAAGTGAAGCATAAATATTTGTTTGAAAAATGAGCTATCCACTTGCTGCTCATAAATAAGACAGAACAAGGAAACCGAGCCGAATTCTTGGCCAGCTTAGGAGTCCCAATTCCATCTCCATCCACACAGCTCAGACATTTTCGGAGATTAATTTGCAAACAATGTTCCATATACAATTTTGGATTGGGCAGGAGTACACTGGCACGCAATCTCCGGTTCTGAGCAGCTCCCAGATGGACTTCGATTCCGGTCCACGTTTCACGTTTTACTGTTCACTTTTTGTTTGCTATCTTTTTTAATTATATTATAATTTTTGTTGGAGCGGGCATGGAAGAAAGCTCACGGAGACACTTTTGCGGTGTTTTCTTTTCATTTTCGTTTGCCACTTTTGCATCTTGAGGATGGAATTTGTGGACAAGCGTCCAACTGGTATACACAGGAAAATTAACACATTCGCTGCGAATGAAGGACCCACACCCATGCCCGCCTTTTTCGCATTTCCAGTCAGCTCCACCCAAAGCAAACAATTGCAAGTTATTTGTGAAAATTTTATTGTAATTACAAAAGTTTTCTCATGTTGTTTTGCCGCGCTTTCACCCTCTTTCGATGCCCTGATACCTTGAATTATACACAAATAGGTTTCCCTCCGCATCGCTATTCCTATTCCGGATTCCACTCCTGCTCCTGCTCCTGACCTTTTCGGTCTGGTTCAATTTCGTATTTGGGGCTCGATGCGAAAGCTCAGTGTTTCAGCAAACTTTATCCACTTCATTATTTGCTCGTTTCCATTGCTGTGTTTCGCTGTTTGCCTGTTTGTTCGCCAGTTTGCATTGTTGGCTCGTTTCGATTTTAATTGTATCTGCGTGCAGGGGCCACCATCTCCCACACCTACCACATCTCACCAACGAAACACCCAGTCCAATGGCCTCCACCATTTCACCCCAAGTACTTTCGAGTATATTAAATACCGGAAAGTTCTCAGGTCACTGAAGGGCAAACGTCCATGGAAAGTGGGAGGGAACATGGCAGGTGCTAGACAGGTGAGTTTGGAAAATGCGTGCGGGATAGAAGTTCATGTATTTGGCCCAAAGATGTAATTTTCATCTGATATATAAAATATTATTTATTCATACATTTCTCTATTAATATAAACGGCACCCAATCGTAAGATTATTACCAGACATAATCCGACTGGATATTGGTAGCTGTTGACAATTTTGGTGGATATGAAGCGAGGATTTGGATAGGGATGTTAGAAAAACTGTCCCGTTCTTTCCTCAATATCATAGCTCTGAAACTTGTTGTTATTGATCACCGCTCTAGTCGTAGTAAAAGTTGCCGCACAGCCGCTTGCCGCCCCTCAATCTCTTGAGCGGCGACTTGGAGGGCACGGAGTACACGTTTCGCTGCTCCTGATTCTCGGACACGGCATCCGGCAGGATTGAATAGGGGTGCAGGGCCATCTGGGACCTCTGGCGGGCGAAGTCCTGCTGCAGCTGCTCCTGCTGGCACATCTGCTGGTGGCGCTGCTGCTGGTACAGCATGCGGATGTACTGGTCGTAGTACTCCGGCTGCTGACAGAGCTTCTCCTGGCGCATCTGCATCTGGCGGGAGTAGGGAAGGCCCTTGCCTATGATCTCCGTGGGCCGGCTGCACAGGGGCACAGAGTAGGTCTTCTTGGACCGGCCACTCATCTTGAGTCTCGGACGGTAGGCGTCTCTTTCCCGCCACCCAGGTGAAGGGTTTTTCAGAAGCTTTTCCGCTCCACCAGCCAGGTGTGCCACTCCTGGGGGCCTCTTGGCGTCCACGATTAGGATTACCTTGCGCCGCGGGATGCCGGAGTGGGAGAGCACTTGGCCTGTCTGCTTCCTAAGCAGTGGAGATGGCGACTTGACCTTCTTCCGCGCCGTCTTAGCTGGTGATCTCGGCTTTAGAGGCGACTCCACCTGCTCCAGTTTCTGGGACTTCTCCATGTTTCTCGCTCCCAATTTGGCAGCTCTCTTCGTTACATCTATCCTTGCTGGTCTGGCCCAAACCTTGCGTTCTATCCTCTTCCTTTCCCGCTCCTTCAATCCCTTGATCCGCTTGGGAGGACGGACCTCCGACAGATCAGAGGGATCGCTGGCCAACTGCCAGGCGGAGTTCATCCTGGGTCGCTGCATGGGCTCAGCTCCCACGTAGTTTGGAGGAGTGTAGGTGGGCAGTCTCCCCTGCGCTCCAGCCACTTTGGGTGGCGGAGCCAAGTACTTCCTCAGTGCGTGCCTAGAGTCCAGTATGCCGGGCCAGTCGCTCGATTTCAACGATCTCGAATTCGCCATTTCGCGTTTGCTAACACTTAAAATTTGGTTTAGTTTGAAGGGGCCGCGTACATTGCCAATGATTTGATTTATTTTCTATGAAATCTAAAAAAGCACTGTCCAAATGGTAGATGGAAGTTTAAATGAAAGGGGACGGGATGCCAACGAGAAAGTCACACTTATTTATTGGCATGAACTCGTGTTCGCCACTCGGTGGTTGTGTTTTGCGTGTGTTTTTTGGGGGGCAGAGCCCCAATACCACCCACCGCCCACCGTCCACAGATGGACGGACAGTAAATCGGTTCGTGGCATTAATGCAAATAAGTGGAAACACAAATATTTTCAACGTTTTTGTGGTCTGAACCGAACGAACGGAGTGCGGCAGAGGAAACCTTTTTTTTTTTGTGGGACCCATGGCCGTTTTGGGACGACAGCACGAGGGTCGATGGATCATTTCCGCTCTCCTGGCTTGTGTCCCTTTCCGTGCCCCGAGTCCCTCTTCCGTTCCCAAGTCCGCACCCATATTCCGATGCCGTATCCGTAGTTGTTGCCGTGCTGTCCGGCAACCGTTTCCTGTCGGCGGGCGCAGTTAAATATTGAAATTTATATTTAAAATATTTCAAATATACAGTTAAATGCTCGGTTTCCCCCCTTTTTTTGCGTGGCCCTCCCATTTTTCACTTTAGTTTATGTGGAGCATGTTTAATTTATGAGAATTGCTGGTCCCTGTTCCTGTTCCTGTTCCAGTTCCTGTTCACAATCCCACTCCATCGCCCACACTGTGAGCCCGATGCCAATGAATATAAAGAATCAATTTGAAGTTTGGGGCCGTCATTGAAGGTCAAACGGTTGTTTCGGGCCTCTTAAATGCCGACGCCAACGAAACGAGGCAAATCGGTTTGTCCAACGGTTTGCATCGGGGGTGGATGATGGCTTCTGGATTTGCTCTATGCCCTTTGCCACCCAACTCGCCTAACTCGGCCTAATTCGATTGTTACATTTTGCCTTAATTTCCTGCAAAAGAACAAACATTTGTGACGCTTCTGGGGCGGGTCAGTTTCTATCCCATCCGGTCGTCCGCTCCCCTCAATTTCCAATTAGCAGCAGAAATCACCTTTCTGTCCTTTTCACCGACTTCTGGAAGAAGGCCACCAAGATTTGCGTCGTGCTGTTTCGCTTCGTTTTGTCCCAGTGTTAATTGAGGATTTGCACTTGCTACGACTCTATGCTCAATGAGCTGCTGCGAAAGGCCAACCTTCATTCCGTGCAAAGGTAAATTTCTTTTCCTACTTCGACGGCGCTGTAAATGAACGGATGAGGAGGCAGTCAAGGACTCGGACACGCGCAAGATAATTGTAATGCCTCTCGTCCTTAAAGCCGCGATCCTGGGCGAAGGGTGTAGCTCGCCAGATTTCGGACAAGTTTTATGGATAGCGAGGATTGCATTTCCTGTTTGGCAGGCAACAATGCAGGAACCGGAAACGGGAGAGCCAAGATGGCGGTGCGGGGTGAAGTCCTCGGATCCGCGATTTCCAAGCATCCAAGCATCCAACCATCCAAGAATCCACGAATCCACGAATCCACTTAGCGGCGCATAAATTTCGCTCGGTACATAAAGTACAAGTGTACAAACAATAGGACTTTTGGCGCACGGCATTAAAAACATAAAGCAACCGCATTGAGGGCCAAGGAGCAGGACCGAAAACGAGACCAGGACCAAGACGAGGTGCACCAGCCCGGGAGCCTGGATGATCCGGGTCACATAAACAGCGGCGAGTGAATAAAATCGCTGCCGCCACTCGAGAAGGAGGATGGGCGAATCCTGGGCCAAGTCAGGCGGCCGGGCCACTGCATTGCTATTTACAAAATGTCCTCGACCAAAAGGAGCGACCGAGTGAATCATAAAAAGTCCTTGCCGAGGCTGAAGCTCTGGATCTGAAGCTGGCAAGAGAAATGCACGTAAAATAATAAACAAGGCTTTGCAAACAATAAATGTTGCTCTCGACCTGCCCCTTCACCGTCCCTTCCCCAACCCCTTACCACCCAACCACCCAAAAACCACCCACCCACTCCGCGTCACATCTCTATTCTTACCACATCTGGCAGCTGCAATGCTACGAGTTGTTAGCGACGCTGGCGACGAGATTTCTGCCCGTCCATTGTTAGGGTCCTCCTGCATTCTTCCCCGGATCCAGAGAATCCTGCATCTCCACCGCCTCCATCTCCATCTCCACCACCATCTGCTTCTGCGTGCGGCGTTCGTCTTGTTGTTGCTGCCGCCGCTGCTGCGATAAATGCGAAATGCTTGTAACTGCAATGCAAATGTAATGTGCAAAGGACATTTTACTCGGCTGCTGCAGTTGCTCATCCTGCTTCGTGGCCCTCTCCTTGGGCAGTAAATATTCCCTCTGTGCGCGGGGCCAACCGACGACGGTGGAGGAAGTGGCTAGGGGTGTCCAGGGGTCAGCCTCCTGCATCCGCTGATGAGTGGCCACCTCCATCCACCATCCTGCATCTACCATCCGCCATCTACCATCCTCCATCCAAGTGGCAACGCACGGCAGACGCCGGGCGCTTTTTGCCGCTGGCGACGTCCTTATTAATTGCAACAATAACTGCGCCCAGGCGACGATGGCTCCGTGTTTTGTAGGAGGCGGGGCATGGCTGCACTTCGCGAAACTTCCTCGTCATTTAAGGACAATAAAACTTGAATATCTGCTGGGATCGTCCGATCACAACAGCTGACTTAAGGAATTATTATACAGCTCCGCAGAGTTCTGAATCGGAAATATCAAATTGCCAGTGTAGGAAATGCAGATCTATGCATTTTCGGAAGTTTTTATTCCCAGAACACCGCGTTTCTTGCACTGCAGTCGGAGCAAATTTCATCCGGAGGTTCGGTAATGGGGCTGCACCGTAAGTCTTTCAGCTTTTTGCCTGCAAATTTATGGCTCGGACCTGCAGCTTTTTGTGGACCAGCGACCACCGGAAGCGGCACTTAGCTCTTGGCACTCGCACTCGCACTCTGTGCCCGCCGCTCCGCTGTGCTCCACTTCCCTGTCCACCAACAGTTCATCATCCGCCGGCGGGTCAGGTGCACTCCACTCCTCCTGCAGAGGATGACTATGCTCGCTGATAAGTAATTGGGGGTTTTTGCCTCGGGGCCGTGGGCTTGGTGGGCGGAATCTGGGCCAGACGTTGCCCGATGCCTGCGGCTGTAAAAACAATTCGTATATCAAAATTTCAATGCTCCGCGCTTCTAGTTTTTATGGCGAAAGGCTTTTGCCGAGCGGCCGGCCAGCAGACATTTAAAAGCAATAAAGAGCGATGCAAATGTTATCGGCGAAACTCGCGGCGAAGCCCCGCCAGAAATTACCGAGCAGATTCTCGTCCTCGGCCAGGTATTCAAATTAGAGAGATCTCGCTCAGGAGTGAAATGAGGCAAATGCCACTGCTCCTGGTGGCCGTAAAAAGTGCCGACGACCATAAAAACCCAGCCAATTGGAGGGGGCTTGAGGTCTAGGGTCGGGGGTTTAAGGTTGAGAGGGTTGAGGGTTGGACTAAAAGTGCCGGGCCGTGATTTCGATTTTTTTCTCGGTGTCGTTTGGCGCTGCGAATAAAATGAAAATGTACTCGCCGAGTGCGAGAGTTCTGTAGAAAAAGTTTATTTTAATGAAATTCGCACCGACATTTGATGGCGCACACTGGAGGGGGGTGGTCGGGGTGGTCGGGGTGAGGCGGATTGCGTCAGCAGGAAGTTTGGAGATGGGTCTCATGTTTGATTGTTGGTGCCGCGAAATAGAGATGAAGGGTATCTCGGAGCGCCAGGTGAAGGCCAATGGCAATCCTTTGGATACGAATGCTGGATGCTGGTACGGGTACAGTCGGCAATTGTCTTAACATTTATTCAATTTGACTACCTAGAAATCGTAAAGTTTATTTGCTGCCACTGCCACTGCCGCTGTGGAGTTTTCCCTCGCCTTTTCCCATTTTCCCCACTTTTGGCGGCCATAAATCTGCGACACAAAAGCAAAAGCAACCACCGCAAACATGGCTAACATTTTGGTCGTTGGGGTGGGAAGTTTGAGTTAAACATTTTTAAAAGCCATAAATTTATTGTTCTTGCAAGTTCTTTTGTTCTTGTTCCTGCTGCTCTCTATGTTGTTCTTGTTGTTGTTGTTGTTGTTGTTGCGGTGCAGTCAAGTTGAAAAACGCACAAGTAGGTCGTGTTGTTGGTTGTTGGTGTTTTTGCTCAGTCGCTTATTTAATTCGATTTGTAAGCTAATTCCTGAAATATTATCTGGAAATGTTCAAGATGTAGCCAAGCTTTTGTAATGAGGCAGCAGAGCTTCCTTTCGCAGTCTTTAAGTTATTAAGCCCCATTTGATACCAGCTATTGAAAAGCCATTAGCATTAGTATTATCAGCAATAAAGTAGTCGAACTTTTAAACCAAAGAAAACCACACATAGGACTTTAAGGCACTCCAATACAACCGATCAAGATTTAAGGCCTACAGAAACGCATTCTCGCTAAGGGATTCGAGTCCTGGATACAATTCCTAGATTTCCCTTGTAGGCGATAAGATATTCTACTCAAAGTTCTTCAAGGATGACGCCTTAAGTGCCGACTAAATAATTTAATTATAGCACTGCGGACTGGCATTTGCGCACATTAACTACGCGGAGTAAGTGGCAGCAGCCTTGAATCCTATTTTTAATTACACTGTCACTGTCTCATTCGGCTGGGCCACTGGAACCGGAAATCAATAAATACATATGTTCGTTTCAGACTCGGCAAAAAGCATTTGTTTCATATTATTATCTTCCTTGGACTTTGCTTCGGCTTTTTCTCGGAAAGGATTTTCCCATTGAGGAAATGTGCATCTTGCCGTTCTTTTCTGTGTCTACCGTCCCCTGTCCTCAATTTCCTTTTCAACTAAAACAAAAACATAGCAAAAAACCAAAAAAAAAAAGTAAAAAAAAAGGAAGTAAGAAAATGGCAGCTGGAGGCGTAAGCTACTTGAAAGTTTAGAGTGTTCGGGGGGAAAGTGGGGAAAAGTGGGCGAGGAGGTGGCAGTTACTGCCTTTTTTCGAAGCACTCATTCATTCATTCGTAAAGGCTTTAGCAGTAAAATAAACGCGCATTGATGCGGAAAATGTGCTACGCACGACGGTGACGCCTCAGCCTTGAACACGCCCACCCCGCCCCCAACTGAAGGCTGCGAAAGTGGGTGGGTGGGTGGTTGGTTGAAGGTGGTTGGTGGTTGGTGGATGGTTAGATGGCATGCCAAACTCAGAAGCGATACATTTCCTTTGTGTTATTTTTTGGAAACTTTTAAAGTTGCACTTGAGTGCCTAAGTTGACGGCGGAAGGGGGTAAGTCGCCTGCCTGCAAGTTAAGGGTACTTACGACATTCGGCAGGTGGGGTGGAGGTGCGGAGGGCGGAGGAGATGGGTGGCCAGGTGAGTGGGCTGGACGGGGTGCCACTCCGACGCCACTTCATCATTCGGGCGTAAACCTCCCACCCACTACGCAAATACGCGTAAATCTTGTTCCGGACGCAGAGGTGACCACCTTGGTGCCCCCACTTCGGTCTTGTTTCATATTAATGTGCATCCTTGGGGGCAGGCAAGCGGAGCAGGCGAAGCCATGAAATTCAATAAACCTGCCTCACTTACTTCACGTCATTGGCTTTCCGCATTGTCACTTGTATTATTTAAGGATGAAGCCGGTCAGACTTACACATCTGACTTGCAGCTGACCACTATAATATGTCCAGACATTCTACTCTGTATTAACATTTTCTGTTCAAACAAAATTGGAGATTTGTCAGATATTTGTTATTTGTTTTTATTATTACTTAAGTGATCGGTATGCGGCACAAGACATTTGTATGGAACCTGCTGACTGAACTAATTATTTAAAGTCTCTGCAAGCTACACATATGTTATCTATGATAGGAATAATACACATTAGAACAACGCCCATTTTCAGTGTCTCTAATTAGCTAGCTATTAATCGAGCTCAAATCTTTTGACGAGCAATGTCAATTCTGTACCTTTCTCCGTTCTCCCCTGAGCTTTAACCTAAGAGGGACTAAGAGTGGGCGCACCTTCAATTACACACCACCCCACTTCTTGGCTGCTTTGACCAGACTTTGGGTTAATTCAATTCGGCACGAGTCCGGAGCTGTTGCAGATGATTCCTGCTAATTGCGGCCGGAGTGGAGCCTAAGTGGGCCCCACGAACAGCTGAGGGACAAAACAGATCATAAATATTGTATATATGAGGGCCAGGACAGGCGAGGGCAACCAGGGCAGGCACATATGCTTTAGGGCGTGGCTGAGCCATCCAGCCTGGAGGGTGGAAAACTTGAGCTGGCGTTGCGAGGGCAATAATTGATTAGGCTCGAACGTGATTGTTAACTTTTTGCATATGTAATTTCGATTAGGGCCAACTCCATGCCGCCTTCCTCGCTCCCAAGCTCCCCTGCCAACAACAGTGTGCAACAGTGCGTATGGGTAATGTGTTTCGGGATGTGTGGCTGTGCTGCCTAAGCAACATTTGCCCCACTCTTTCAGCTATGCTCCATGTATACATATACATATGAGGCTTATATATGCTCTCAGTCTCCATCACAATGCAAATTTACAGTCACATGGTTCGATTGGCAATTTAATAAGGTAACTCTTTCTCGCAGAGAAAAAGCGCCAGTGGAAAGCCCTTTTTGCCAGGACGACAAAGACACACGGTGAGATTCGGGCTTTGGGGTAAAGGGTTCAAAGGTTAAAGGAGGCGGGGATGAAGGAGGTCAAGGGAAAGGAAAACCGGGGAGAGGGGCGGAAAACGCGTTCACACAGAAACTGACGTGCTTTACATATTTAATGTTTAACTGTAAATTAGGTTAAAATGTGTTTGCAAAATGGAGCTTTTTTCCATCTTCATTCCTTTCGGCTGCTGCGGCTGCTGCACCGCAGCTAAATGAGGATTTTCAACGTGGAAAACTTTGGCACGGCATAGCATACATCAGAGCACGAGCCATTCCCATACCCATTCCCGTTTTCCCGCTTTTCCGCTTTCCCACCAACCCCGTCCGCCTGTCTATTTGCGGCTTTAAGTGTTTGCCTTCCATTTGCGTCTCAGGCCAGGCGCTCAATCCCCTAATGCCGCCCAGGAATGGGGGATTCTAGAACCCCCTACCCTCCATGGCGTCAATTTGACCTTCCATGTCCATGTCCATTTCCATTTCCTTTCCCTCTTCTTCTATGTTCCATCTGCCCCTTTCCCAGCGGTTCAATCCATGGCTGGAACGGGGGCATGAATATGGATGCGGATGCGAATGCGGATGCGGATGTGGGTGGGAGTGCGAAGTGCGAAGTGCGGCGTGCGGAGTGCGGATGCCGAGGGCATGGTCGCTTAGCTGGGAAAACTGTTCACGCATTAATTAACAATTTATGATTGTGTCCGTGGGTGGGCAACTGGATGTGAAATGCGGACGGTTAGCCTGCGTTTGAGTGCATTTGCTGGCGCATTACAAATAATTTCATTTGCCTCCGAAGGGCGGGCATTTTAATGAACCAGCTTAAATGGCCGATTTGCAGGCATTGAAAAGCGATCATCCCCCGTGGATTCCGCGAAATGGGCTGCCTTATTTTACGGTCATAAAATCGAACGAATTGTATATTTTTATTTTATTTTTTATTAGCGCTTGCTCAATACACAAACAGTATGACTTCGGAATTTCGCAACAGAATACAATAAAAGATATTCTTCAATTCGCCGCTCAATACTAGATGTTTATGGACTTTAAGGATAAGCCAAGGCAAGAACATGGAAATGCATTTACATAACACTGGCCCACGGAGCAAGTGGGGAGCGAGCCACGCCCCCTCTTTCTTTGTGTATACATCTATACATATATCTGGACAAAACAGAAGGCAGAAGACAGAAGATGGCGCACGGAGCAGGAAAATGTAATCCCAGCCAAGCGGAGCAAACTTCCGGCGAACGTTGGAAACGGACGCTTCAATGTATTGGATACGGGAAATGGCAACAATTGGCAACAGTGCAGCGGGCTGATGAGGAAGGAGTCTTGCTATCGGAGCGAAGGATTACTCCGAGTGGATGCACATATGCAGTACGGGGGCGTGGCCCCGCCCCTCTCCGTCCAAGACGCTGCATTAAAATCTTAAGCAGCATAATCGCTGGACTAGAACCGGCAACAAGCAAAGATGGGTAGCACAACAGACAGAGCCGCCCCACGTTGACAACCGACTTGGGCCCCATCTTCTGTTCTTCCGTTCCCTTTCCCGATTCCAGACAGACTGGCTTAGATATACGGATATATCAGAAGCTCCACTATGCCCTGCAAACGGACTAGAGCGAGCTCAAAGTCCGAGAGTGGCTAGAACAAACAGGGCGCAATAATTTCGAGTTATTACGCAAGATCGAGCAAATTTGCACAACAGATTGTAGAATAATAAACTGCACCTAACAAACTGCATACATTATAGGAGGTTAATCATATAACCAGTACGATTTGGATGCGGAGGCCAATTACAGAGGTGCAATTACATCCTATGTTAATGAGAACATTAGGAGTAGGCAGTGCATTTGAGTAGAGAGTGATAAATAACACCTAATTTATTGCTATTTCAATTATTTGAAAACGAAAACAAATGAAAGGCATTTTCCAGTACCTCAACTATCAGATACCACCTAGCGGACGTTGCATGTGATATATCATATAATATATCATATATAAACGCAAATATTGTGAGCACAGATATCTAAAATTTAATCATTTTTGGCCTACTAAACATGAGCGGGATTTAATCCATACAAAGTATGAAAACTATTGAAGGACATATAGAGTGCGCTGTTATGCTAGAATTTGCACAATTTTTTATGACCCAAACTTTAATTTGCCAACAAAGTTAAGCCTACAAATTTGACAAAAAAAAAGGGGCAGAGCGTAGAAACTATGCTGGCATGTCCGTTGATCTAAAACACACAACGTTCCGCCTGCTCCACTCAATGTAAAACCCGGCCACCAAAACGCCCTTCAGCCCTGGGGCTTGTGTCCTAATAGAATTTGCATTTTTTGTTTACGTCTCTTTTTTCCGTCGAAGTTGTTGGCGGTTTTTTTTAATTGAATAACTGCAATACAGCTGCCTGTGGCACTGCCACAGGCTTTGTTGGTGCTTATAGCGCCATATATATATACACTATACACTATATCGAATATTCCCAGAGCTACTACGATATCTACGAGTATCAGCAGGTTCAGGTTGAAAAAGTTACTTGGCCTTGGCTCAAATAATAAGCACACCAACTGAAATACCAATTCGATTCGAGGTGCTTTATCAACTTACTTCGATTTTGACTGCAGGAGGATTCGATATTAAGATGAGCATGCTTCTGCCTCTCGAGGATTATCTAAAATTCATTGAGTTTATTCATTCGCCTTTTATTTGAATTTCCCCCGCCTCTCAGCCAGACACATAAACCTAATTTATATTGAAATTACCAAAGTTCTGATCGACGTTATGGCCAAACACTAAAACAGGCCCACACCCACACCTCAACCAAGCAAGTGTGTGAGAGTTTAAAGAAGCCAATAAATTATGAATAGCCCTGGCATTGATTGGAAAACTTTTCAAATATGCTGCCACTTTTCTACACGAATAATTTGCGAGCATTTCCCAAAACACACACGCCGCTTACTGTTTTCGTGCAGGACATTAGACTGGATAGTGTGGGAAAACCAATCGCCCTGTTTATTATTAAATTCAAGTTTCTGCAGGGATTTTCCAGCTTATTTGCCCGCTTTGCCAGCACAGCCATATGGAATACTGTAAATATTTATTTGTGTATTCTGCGGTGAAATATATTTCTATCCTATAGCTTGATTCCGAATCCGATTCGCTTTCAGTTCTGCGGATTTAATTTGTTGACTTTTGTTGCTTTTTCCTTGTGGTCTCACTGCTGCCATAAACTGTAATTTATTTTCTGCAGCTCACCAACTTGCCCGCTTGAATTCTGTTTGGTAATTAGAAGAACCCACCCAGGTAGAACGCTTCCACCTGCCACCTGCCACTTGGCCCAGCATTGTTTGGCCATAAATATTACACTTACGCCGCATTGTCCAGACCCGGTTTTTGGATTCTGCTCCTGGGTGACCAGCTCAAAGCCTTGTCGCACCCACAAAGAAATACTGGGAATACAGATTAAATACGTTTCCGCACATACAAGAAGATGGCTTACACAGTCTAGCGGCATTGTGAAGTGCTGCTGTTTTAGCCTTATTCTCATGGTTGTCGGCATGACTCAAAGTGGGCCAAAAGTCTCTAGTTTCGCGTTCAGCAAAAGTGCCACAAATTGCATACGAAACTGTCGGCAATTTGCATTTGAGTTCATGGCGCTTTCCTTATTTTTACTGCGTGTCTTTCACATTTATCGTTCTCCTCCGGCGTGTCCTGGCCTTTTCTTTGTTGCTTTCGCCGTATTGACGGAGTTGAGATGCATACAAAGTGATGTCCCCGAGCAACGAACCCCGGCGTGCTGCTAGCTCCCGGGTCCTGCATCCTGGATCCCACCTTGCGGCCGGATGGGTGATTGGGCGGAGCGCCACACTTCCTATCGCCGTCATATGTCAGCTGTCAAGTTGCGTTTTCCTTACTTGTACACGACGGCTACACCGGAACCAGCACAAGCATTTCGAATTTGATTATTTGAGAAAGCCCAGAATAGTTCAGGTAAAAGTTAAGTAACCTAAGCACTAATGGTAAAGTGAAATGCTATCAGAAAAGTACCTATTCATTTATTCAACATGCCGCAATACTATGTTTTAAAATTGTTACACAAATATTTTCTAATTTGATATAACTATCTTCAAATTAAATAACTTTACCTCAATCGTTTTAAAATAACCTTTTATCAACTTATAGGATATTTTATTTTATTTATTCACTTACGAGGATATATGCTATTCAATACAGCTGATACTTTCAATTGGCAAATAATAGTAATTATGTGGGAGATACCCTTTCTTTTTCATTTGTTCCCATAGCGAGCATACTTTTTTTTCTTAGTTTATCTATAAGAAAAGAAGACAGCAAATTTGTGCGTAGTGTAGCGGAATAGATTTTTGCGTGCGGCCTTGACAGGTTCCACCTGTCTCCCGACCTAGTTGCGGGAACAGATGTGACATTTGGGTTTGCCTTTGCCCTGTCCCACACCAGTTCTCATTTCCATTCCCGTTCCCGATCCCAGTCCCACTGTCGTGGGTGCTTCCGCATTCGCCGTAGTTAATTATTCGCCCATTTTAGTCCATTATCTGGACTACGGATCGAATCGCTGGCAGAGGCGGCGTAGTCCATCGAAATGCAATTAGCGTGTATCATCCGCCTATTCCTACGGACAAACGGACATACGGACACACGGACATACAGACATGCGGACATTTGGACTTCCATGTCACACCCGTCATGTATGGATGTCACGTGCTGCATTCGGCGGGAATAACAATGGCAGCAAAGCACAAATTAGTCGGACCTAATTGTACGGGGAAAATGATCGATTCCCCTTTTTATCACCCGTTTTGAGGGCATTTCATTTAATTTGAACAAAACCCAGTCATTTTTTGCTCAATATTGAAAATTGAAATTGTTTTTGCCGACTGCTTGTGATGCATATAAATCGTGTTTGACTAGTGGGGCAAAAAATAGACAGAGTTGTGTGGTGAATAAAAATAACAAGTGCAAACAATTATTGTCAAAAACAGAGAGAGCTGCGACAAGGATGTGCAGGACACTCGTGTCGAGTTGGGGTCCTTGTGAGTAGCCATCGTGTCCTGCGAGCTTTTAGTGCTGCATAATTTCTTTAGCAACGTTCATTAGTCTGCGTCCCCGCCCTCGAACACTTAGCCCGGATTAGGTTTTCCGCAAAATGGGACGGCGATGAAGAGTGTCCTGGTCCGTGTTGATATCATTAACTTATTGCATTTTCAGCTACACCCTCTACACCTCCCAGCCCCCTCAGCCCCCTCAGCCCCCTGGTAATATTTATGCATAACATCATCATCATCCGATGACTGCCACTTCCACCAGAAAATATTCATCCATCAAAGGAGTGGGTCACGCACACACGTTCCCCGTGCAGGTGGGGAGCTCAAATATAATTTATGCACGTAACTAGTTTGTCATGTTATCCCCTCTCGACCAGGAGGCAGCAGTGACGTCAGGCGTTCCTGAAGGATTATTCGCTTGACAGTCGCCACAACCGCAAAACACCGCACTGAGTCCTCGAAGAGAGAGAGCCTTAGAGCCTTCCGCCAAACACGCTCTTATACGCCAGTTGCTGAATACGGCAGTTGGCCTGAAGAGAGGCGGAGACCCGCGGAGAAGTCCGGCTGACCGTGAAAACTGTTTGGCCAGAAGTGAAAAACAAACTGGCAGGCAACTCGAATCCTTGCCAGACCATAACCCTAATCAGTGTCCAGAGCTAGCCGAGCATAAAGTCCACTTTTGGTGCCTCATCAAAATCACTTTATGCTAATGGCCAAGACATTTGCATAATTCGCCCCGAGTATTCCCACGCATATATGTACATATATCATACATACGGATGACAAAATAACGAATACGAAACCGAATACGAATACGAAACTTTGGCTCCGGGAAGCGAGGCCTTAAATGTAATTCAATAAATTCCCTCGTGGAGCGGCTGGAGCAACAATTATTGACATTTTCATTGCATGTGAATTATTATAAACGGACATGTGCATGTCCAGGCCCTTCCGCGCAGTGGGTTGTCCCACATTTGTGGCTCTGACTCACCTGCTGCCCCACCACCCACCTCGTCGGCGGAAACTGTTGGTTATACGTTCGAGTTCCGGTAATTATTTGATATAGGCCGGCAGGCGGAGCGGATTGCTATTTTATATGCGACACCCAGAAACGACCCAGAAACAGTTTCGCCAACTTTGTATGGTCACGTAGTGCATAAAAAACCTGTTACGTTTCACTCGCAGCCCGGGGCACTCCGTGTCCATTTCCAAGGGAACCTCAGATTCATTTTCCTCGGCATTGGTTCATTCCCTCTGTCTGTCTGTCTGTCTGTCTGTCTGTCTGTGTCTGCTCATCAAACTTAATCTCTCGCTCAATTAGTGGCTTCGACAGCACTGCCAGTCGAAATATGAAGTGGCTGGCGGAACAGAA
This sequence comes from Drosophila santomea, assembly GCF_016746245.2. Classification (NCBI taxonomy): domain Eukaryota; kingdom Metazoa; phylum Arthropoda; class Insecta; order Diptera; family Drosophilidae; genus Drosophila; species Drosophila santomea. Next base: position 17,542,973 of record NC_053016.2, on the reverse strand, counting down.
AGGACTTTTTGCGTGTCCTTGCAATTAGAAAAGATTTATGCGGGGCATCAAACCCAGTTCTGGACTTTTTTACGGACGTCTCAACACCAACGGCAATGAAGTCATGGGGCCATAAAAACCGGACGGTCTGCGGTGCGAGGTCCTGTCCGCGGCTTTATGGCTTTTAATTTGATATACACATTTACATAAACAGCTCATTCGGATGATATAAGCGCGTGTACAAATCACCCCGGCAAATCATCTTAAGGAGCGTGCAAGCATCGGGCTTTCACCGCCGTTCAGCTGGCAATTATTAATTACTCGCATTTAGTGCTCTCGCTTTCTGCCCCATTGCCGTGATTGCCTTGCCACTTGAGCTTAATGCATCGCTTTCAGCTTTCAGCTCGGATTGAAGCTTGGCTTTGGCGGCAGCAGCAGAATTCCCCGCTAATTACGGCGACTATCTAAGCCGCCCCCTCATCTCCCACCGCCGCTGAACCTGCCCCTCCTCCTTGCCGCCAGTCATTACCACCTGTCTCTGCCGCATCTGCAGTTGTAATGCCGGCACATCCACATCCAGAAACATTCGCACTCACGTACATAGGTATTGAGAAATCAAGTAGCTGCAACATCTCGCTTAGCTTCTCTTAACCACACTGCGCGAAAACGATGTCAGAAGGTGTCTCTTCTGGGCTACTTTGTGTGGCAAGAACTTGTAAGGTGTATGTATTGTCTTACTCTAGCATAGAGTGTAAGTACTTGACCCCGATATTTGATAAATATCATCTAAGAATTAAGGAGCGCTAAGCCTAAGTAGCTAGATGCGTTGATTAAGTTAAAGAACAACTTACAAATCTTGTGACTCCAACTAATCTTATATCGTTTACTATGGCTCTGCGGCTTGTAAGGAAATTTTGACCTATCTGATTGTGTACTGTGTTGAAGAATCTTTGCATCTTACAAATACAATTTAAAGCCTAAGAAGACATTGGTAAAATATTGTATGATTTGTGTAGCGAATGTACCAATTCTTGCAGTGCACATACACAGCCAACTGAATATGCAATGAGGCCGAAGCCAGAAAATGTTGGTACGAGGGTCGTTTGATAAGTCCGTGACTTTTTGAATAAAATATATTTTTTTCGTCAAAGAAGCGTTTTATTTCTCAACATAATCTCCTTTTAGCTCTATACATTTAGTCCAGCGTTTTTCCAATTTTTTTATTCCTTCCAAATAATAGGTTTTCTCAAGGCCCTCAAAATAGTCGTTTGTTTCTGTGATGACCTCTTCATTTGACCCGAATCTCTTACCGCCGAGCCATTTCTACATGTTTGGAAACAAAAAATAGTCACAGGGGGCTAAATCTGGAGAATATGCTGGATGGGGTAGCAGTTCGTAGCCCAATTTATGAAATTTTGCCATGCTGACTACACACGTGTGCACCCGTGCATTGTCCTGATGGAACAGCACTTTTTTTTTCGCCAAATGCGGTCGTTTCTGCTTCAAATCAATATCGAATCTGTCCAAAAGCTCTGAATAATATTCGCCGGTGATCGTTTTACCCTTTTCAAGGTAATCGATGTGAATGATACCTTGTGCATCCCAAAAAACTGTGGCCATGACCTTGTTGGCCGACAGACCCACCTTGGCCTTCTTTGGTGCACGTTCACCCGGAGAAACCCACTGTCTTGATTGTTCTTTGGTCTCTGGTGTGGTGTGGTGGATCCATGTTTCGTCTACGGTAACGAAACGGCGCAAAAATTCGTTTGGATTGCGGTTGAACATCGCCAAACACTCCTTTGAAATGGTCACACGGTTGCGCTTATGGTCGTGTGTGAGCAATCGCGGCACCCATCGCGCGGAAAGCTTTTTCATGTCCAAATATTCATGTAAAATGTGATGTACCCGTTCAGTTGAGATGCCTACAGCCTCAGCTACCTCACGCACTTTCATTCTCCGATCATCCAATATCATTCCATGGATTTTGTCGACGATTTCTGGCATGACGACCTCTTTTGGGCGACCTGAACGTTCGGCATCACTTGTACTGGTACGACCACAACGGAACTCAGTAAACCATTTCTTAACCATTGAAATTGATGGTGCAGAGTCCCCATAATATTTATCAAGTCTTTCCTTGGTTTCGGTGATGGATTTTTTACGCAAAAAATAATGCTTAATTAGCACACGAAATTCACTTTTTTCCATTTTCGTTAAAATTCACGAGATCGTCTGCTTTCAATGCCTATAAAACGCAAACCAAAAAACGCAGCTTTCTCAAAATTTTACAGTCAGCTGTTAATCGATAACTGCTGACAGGAGCAGTGTTGTATTTAGAGCAGGTGCGCGGCAAATACAAAAAGTCACGGACTTATCAAACGACCCTCGTACATTCTGATGCGGTGTGGATACGAGTGGCTGGTTGTGGGTCCTGCAGGGTGGAGGGTGGTGGGTGGTGGTTGGTGAGTGGAGGGTTGAGGGTGGGTGGCTAACAGGAGTGGTGCGGTGATGTTGGGTGCACTCCAGAGTGTAGTTATTGATGTTGTTGCTGTGTCTCGTTATCATTTGGTAAATAGTAAATTGCCTACGAATGCCAAAGCAATTACGAAGCATAAAAGGCAAAAATTATTAATTATATGTGAGTGTTTTGGGGGCAGGGCCTGTGAAGAGGGCGTGCCTGCCTCCACCCTCCAGGGTCCAGCCTCCACAGGCAGTGGGAGTAATTGGCGTCATTGTGTGCAATTGATTGCATCTATCCGGGGGCGCCAATATAAACAAACCAATTAGGGCTCAAGTGCCGACCAGCAGGCGAGTTTCAATCACAGACCGACGGATTCCCATGTGTCACTTGGGGTGGTGGCCCCCACCATGGCCCCCACCACGAACTCTGGAGCTCTCGAACTCTGGCTGGTCATCGCAGGTCACACAAAATGGCAGGCAATGAAAATCGGAGCAAGTGGAGCCAATTGTTTTATGAACTTATTGCTCTCTTCGCCGCTCTCGCTCTTATCTTGGCCAGATTGTCGATGGGGTCTTGCAGCCATAATAGTTTCGCTCGAGCAGAAAAAAATGTCGAGCTGAGAAAATGCTGATGCTGCAGCACATCGAACGAGCGGGGGAGCCTTGAGAGGGGGGGTCTGAAGCGGAAAATGTATTGCAAACAAATTGTCAAGTATTTTTGTGGCTTACATCTTCGGTTTGCCTCCACGTCGCCTCGCCACAGGAGGCAGCATGACATCTGCTGGCAGTTCTTGGCACAGTTGGGTTCCGACACACATGTTTGGCCATGGAGAGGTATGTAAGCAGAGCAGTAAACGGAATTCACTTTTTCAGGCTTTTTAATGGAAACTTCAGGGGTCGGTAGCTAGTATCGACTTAACCAGTGGTTGCTTTTTTAATTAATATTCATATATTGGACACCTAACAGCATATATAAAAGCATGTATAATAAATGAAAACAAAATGCCACACAATTGAAAATTGAATTATTCGTTAAAAGTTCAATTAGTAGGTTTTGTTAATCTCTGAAGAATATGTTCATATATATCTATGAAGGTGTACTGAGAATAATTTTGGTAACAAGGTCAAGGGAGCCCGGCGAAAATTGTGGCTGAAAGCATTGCTCATAATTGCATTGTGGCAATTAATTGCAAACAACCTAAAATTAATTACACCTACTCCGCCCCGGGCAGCTGCCCCCCCTCCCCCCAACACACCATCCCCACCCGCAAATTGCAATACCGTTCGCATTGCTCATACGCCAGGTGTGCCGCTTGGGAAAATTATCTTCCGACATGAGCAGCACAAACTTGTGTGTGTCTGCTTAATTATTTGTGTATACACATACTAGACGGGGGAGTAGGGTGTGGGAAAGCGGGAAAGCGGGAAAGTGGAGAGTGTTTGTGCGGCTAATCAAACTTTAAATAGAATTTCGGGTGCAGCACGTACGCATCAAAAATGTTTTACAAAGTGAAAATGCATGAAACGTGCGCCGAGGAGTTTGTTTCTCGCCCCAACTTACTTTCGTTGCTAACTTGCTTACTTTTCCATTTCGCTCTTGTTGCTGCGACTGCCACAAAAGAGCATTTTGTATCTGATATAGTGGGTTCTTTGGGGGGCGAGCCTCCTATTTCCGTGGTGCCGCCTGCCACACATTGTGAGCGAAACTTTTCTATGCTGCAGGTTGCACATTGCGCAAGTTGTTTGGGCGCCAACAACAAGTGATGACACATTTCTAGCATTCACCATCGCCTCATTTCCAGTTCTAAGTTCTCAGTTCCCAGTTCCACATGCCGTCGCTATTCTTTGGGGCAAGAGAGCGATTCGACATGGCCACCGAGTGCTCCTGGGTGCTCCTGGGTGCTCCTGGCATCCGGAAATCCTGACACCCTGGACCTAGTTGGTGTTGGCAAAGTGGCTCATAAGCAGTAAGCTGCTTAGGAGATGCACGGGTGTAAAAACATACAGCTGCGAAAACAGAGAACGTGTTGCCGAAGCGTCGCAGCGGCATCTTTTCGCCCACATCCACTTATCAGCAGAAAAAGCCCTTTCTAAGACCCAATCCCCTAAGTCCGACCTCGACCCTTTGCTGCAGGGGACGAGGGAAGGGAGACCAGCGACAATATTTATTTTTAAGCAAATAAGTTCATAAATATGCGGCATGGGGTGCTGGGTGAAAAGGGGGTGGGCTAACCAGCTGCCAGACGATTAAGCTGTGCGTGTGAATGGTCCGGAGAAAGTGGAAAGTGGTGGGGTTACTGGGGGTTGAGGGGTGTCAGTTGCTGAAAAGCGCTCGTAGCAAGTGTGTATGTGTTTGTGAGTCTTGTGTTGATATCCAAGACAGCTTCATGATTCTGCTAATTGCCTCGTGGGTTTTCATCGGGATAAGCCGCGCATGCCTCGGCATTTGTTAAAGAATTGCCCTTAAGCGCAGGCGAAGGGGTGCACGGAAAAAATGCAGTTCAAATGTATGTTGTAGTATCTACATTCCTATGCTCTTTGAATACCAACTGTCAATTATGTTGAAACACATACATAAATCAAAAACTTCAAGTGAGTAAACTTAGTCAAAGCTAAGTCCTGCATCCAGCTACAATTTAATATGACTAGGGTTTTTTCTCAGTGCGGCTGGTGGGTGCACTTCACACTGTTCATTGCCAAAACACGCACAAGCGGAGTATACTTCAGATAAACTCAACAGCTTGAATATTCTGTGAAGCAGTGCCATAAATCAGTCGCATTTATAGCTCATAACGCCCGCCAATCAAGTAATTTGTTTGAACAAAACAATTCGCCGTCGCTATCCATTTATCAAGCGGTTCTGAACCCTTCTGCCGCCGCCACTTGCGAATGCATCGATGGCGATGAACATCAGCGTCTGCCTGGCAAAGAAGCTCCAGCCTTAAAGATACAAACCTGACAACTGTCAACTGTCAGCGGTGCCAGCAACTGGGGGACATCAGAGTGGAGCAGGGAACGGGGAACAGGGAACAGGGAACAGGAGGACAACTATGAGACGGAAGCCAAACAATTGTGTCCGCCGGGCGCTGAAAAATTGTTGAGCATTTGTTTTGACAGCGCGTTTTGACAAAACAACAAGGCGCTCGGCGACGACAAATAGCAAACGGTGTAATGACAGCGGCATGGGTGTGGATGTGGATGTGGATGGGAATGGAAATGGAAATGGGGGTCAAAAGAGGGTGACTAGGTACTCGGGGTTCAACATATTAATTGTGTCATGTGGGGCGTGTCGAGATGAAAAAGATACAGGAACTACAAAGGGAATAGCGAAGGCAAAACCAGAAAACCAAAGTGGCGAGTTTGAGTTCCTGATGGGTGAAAACAATACGCAGGGTTTTAGATGCGAGATATTATCTTAAATTCATCACACAAATATGTCAAAAGCTATATTCATTTGATGCTGCACATGAATTTATTTATTGATTCATTAGTTAATACTACATTTTACAGTGAGAACGCTTAAAAAAGTAAATTAATTATGGTATTGTATGTAATCTAAGTCCACGAAGTTTAGTATTGAAAGCAAATCGCCAGCACCTAATAATGCGCGCATAGGTGTACCACTGCACCTGCAGCGCACTTCTCTTTTTATCTATGCAGCCAAATTACTTTTGTAAGCTTGTGCCTATAGGTATTTTGAAGCCAAGCTCTCGCTTAGGCAGTCTGCATTTTTGAAACCGGAGCACAAATAAACAGAGCATATTTTAATAAAATCTATTCGCGCGTTCTTATTAATTATAACCTCAATGGTAGCATATGGGCTGTTTGCCCCCTAAGTTTTATCGGAGTCTGCATATCCTAATAAAACAGAGCATATATTAATATACATAACTTAATAAAGAACGCACGAATTCTTGTTAACTATAACCCTCAGAGTGGCACATTGTTTGTTTTCCTCATAAAAAGTTTAGTTAAAACTGAAAATTATAAATGCAACATTCAGTCAAATTTCCCCTGTCGTTTTAAGCCGCTATAAAAACTTGAACTTATAAGTCAAGCAGCTAATAACCCTTAGATATACTCGCACATCCTGCGCAACCAATCTGATGATCAATAAATCGCAACTTTCACCAGCACTCTCTTTTCCCGCAAAGTGCCAGCAGTAAAGGAAACGGGGAGGTCCGGAGATAAATCTACTCATATGTACGTCCTCGATGGAGTCACAAGTCTTGTTTGCGCAAATTTCAATTTGTATATTACCTTATAGCATCGCATATTGGAGGCCATAACTTATGCACCGTGCAGAAGGAACTTTCGTCGGCAGACAATGAAATTTATGAAACGGAATGCAGAGCACTTGCAACTGTTGCAGGCGAGGAATAATAAGAAGAATATGCTACAAATTTGCTTTATTTCACATGCGAAAAAGTTGTAAAGTTTTGCTCACACCACTCGCCTGTCCTTCGCGCACACGGGGCGTATACGTTTCAGTCAAATTTCGGAATGCCAGCAATCCTGCGAGTGTCAGGTGGGCAGGTGGGCAGGTGGGCAGGTGGGTGAACTTGCCAAATGGGTGGCCCCGAGGTGGGGAATTGAATTTACTGAATCGGCTATCTGTCAGCCCTTGAAGTCAGCTGGGTGAAGTCAAGGTCGAGCACCGGTCCCCGAGTGGCACGAACAAAGTGTGTAATGTGCTTGCAGGAGATTTCAGTATCCACGCCCTGCCACACCTACCTACTTTTACTCCTTCCCCTGCCCCTGCCCCTGCCCCACATAGTTGGCAAACTTTGGCGCGTTTTTCACTCGCTCTCGCCAAGGCAGCGGCAACCTTTGAATAACTTTATTCCCAGCTCCGCTTACCCTTTGCGTGACCCCGACTCCTGGCCTCCACCCATCCCACAGCCCATCCACAGCCCATCTCCACCCATCGCCACCCACCAATTGGCGGCTTTCGCCAGCATTGACCAGCAGCAATTTGTTGTGCAATTTGCTGCGAATTTGGCATCGCACTCTGGCCGGCAGCAAAAAGAAAGCAGGGGAGGGACCAAGGATGCCGCGCTGCAGCAGCATGTGTCCTGTCTCCTGTCCGTCCCTCTGTGAGTGTGTGTGTGTGTGTGTGTGTGTCTGTCGCTTGGTCCTTCTGGATGCTCGTGTGCAGAAGTGCCCGGGCAACAGCGCTGACAGGCAACAGGGACAATGTGTCCTTATTATTGTCGTAATTATCTCTTGAGCGTGTAGCGAGCGTGAAGCAAATGTAAATATAATAAAAACAAAAGCAGTTAAATGAACAAATTGAGTTGAGTCTGATGGGAAAGGATGGGGAAAAATGGGGAAGGATGGAGTGGTGGGAAGGGGGCGTTGCTACTTTCTTTTTAATTGCGTCTCTTATTTATTTTCCGTCTGTTCAGTGACCCAAAAACCGAATGGGAAAGAGTCGACGGACGGCGAATGGCAGGCTGCGAACGAGCGACAGCTGACAATTATTTCCTGCCATTTGCCCGACGGCCCACACAGGGCGTATGCGTAATGAGTGATATCTGAAATTTTAAAGTAGCAGCCTCATGACATTTTAATTGCTGCCTCCGATTTGATCTTTGCCATGGTGTCATGGTGCCTATAGGCTTTTCGTTAAACAAACACTATCAAATTTCGAAATGAGCTGCACCCAATGAGGAATGCGTACGTAGTTCCTTTTAATGAAACACTCGCGCTCAAGAGTGCGGTAGAGTATCGTTATAACATATATATCTTATATAATTTTACAAACTTAAAATTTCCTATTCTTCGGTAAATACAATGTGGTTTACTTCGAAAATCGCTCAAATAATTGTTGCAAGTTTTGGGGGACTATTTCAGGACTTCACATACTTTCTTTAAAGTGTAAAGCCATAAATTTGCAACAAAACCGGCGGTATTTCCGGCTATTTATGGTCAGCTTTGTGGCGATGGTACAAAATTTAATTAGCCCAAGCCCAGCGACGATATCTCGACTTGAATCGCTTCATGGACGAGGGATTCGGGCAGATGGACTGGTTTTATTCACGGCATTTGTCAGTTAAAACCGCAAAAGCCAAAGTGGCGACCATAGTGAAATGGTGAATGGGTTGGTGGTGGGTTGTTCAGGTGCCACAGAGTATTTTATGAATCATTTATAACTCAATAATCCCGTTGAGTTGATTTCAACCAATAATTGATTATTGTTTCCGCCGTCCAGCTGCCTTGCACCGCATTACGTGGGCAGGCATCTCTGCGGTTGTCAATTCGCAGCCATAAATTGTTTGTAAATTTATTTGAATGCGACTATCATCTTTTTATGCCCCACATTTAAAAGGCCCGACATTTTCAAGAGCCAGAGTTCCGCAGGATGGCTGGCAACTGGGCACTGAACCGAACTGAATTTATGCAAATTTTCTGAGCTGGCTGGTTTTTCTCGGGCCCTGTCTGGCGTGAGCGATTTCCATGAATATTAATGAGGCAACACATGGAAATTAGGAGAGTGTGCGGCTGTCTAGTGAAACAATCGCCGCCCGGGGTTAACCGGAGTACATATGTATCTCGATGTGATTACCAAAAATCAAAATCCCACCTGTGAAGCCGACAGAAATCGTCCTCCATCCTTCATCCTTCATCCTGCATCCTCCATCCTGCAGAGGCGTTGGGCCAGTGAAAATATACACAGTGCGTATACACAACTCGTGTCGGGATCCACTGACACCAGGCAACAGACACCAGCCGGGGGCATTTCTCCGGCATGGCATACGAATTTAAGCACTCCAAATTAACGATGCCCCAAAAGTAGGCAACGGCATTTGCATCTGCAGCAGCTGACGTGCATAATTAACAGGATGCAGCCAAAAGGACGGAAGCCATCCCTAATGTGCTGGCGAACTGAAATGAATACGGAGGTGTGTTCTTGTGTCAGCCTTCATGCATCTTGTGGCACATTACCAAGTTTTTCCAGCTCCTAAACAACTGCCGGCAACTGCAACAAATATTTTTGCGCAAACACGAACTTCGGAAAGGGTATTGCGAATATATTAGCGGGCAAGAGTAAAACCACAATCACCTAGAAAATAAAAATATATAAACATGTATATGATATGCTTGTTTAAGTCATTAAATTAAATCATTGAATTAGCTTTTACCAAAACTGCCTATTTTAAGCAGCGAGTTTTGTGTATGCCTTTCAAAACATCAAAAAAAATTATTTAAAATTAAAGACCTTGACCATGTATTATTTTGAAGCGCAGTCAGGCGAGCATGGTTCTTATTTCTTCCATGGTTTTTATAGAAAACACACTGCAACCGCAGTAGCCACAGCTCGTAAGATTGCCCACATATTCGCCCATGCAGCTGGCCATTTCGGTTTGCAGAAATTTGAATTTGTAAACCACCGGCACAAACAATGAATTATTTTCTGTTAATTCGAGTACTACTGCCGAAAGTTTTACTACCGACTTGCAGTCGGTGTTAATTGAAGCAGAAATGAGGACCGAAGGAATGGAGTGGGAGTGGGAGCAGATCCCCTTCCACTTCGCCTGCACCGCAGAGGATGTCAAAAAGTTTGTGCTTAAATATTCGATACCAAAAGTTATTTGAAAGCTACATTGGCCCGGCGCTTAACTCGATGCGAACTCCCAAGCTGCAGAGATGGACCCAGTGACATGTGATATATTTGCCTAGAACCAGAGGAGTGGGGCAGGAGAGGATTAGCCAGTGTCCTTCTGCCGAACAAAGGGCTGGAAACATGCAATCTTTTATTTAATGAGTACGAGTCAACAGCTCAACTTCAAACTGACACTTTGCACCGCAATCTCTGGGATCCATCGGGCGGGAATGGAAATGGGATGGGTGCTTAAGGAGGTGGAGGGTCAACGACGGTAAATAGTTGCCAGGGGTTGCCGCTGCCATTGACTGCTTTATTGGGGAATTGGGGACATGCACACACACACACACACACACACATGGATACACACACACAGAGAGAGGCACACACTTCCTCACGGATGAGTTATTAAGCCATGTTTGCGCTTGTCTCTGGCTGCCACACATTTTCATTGGAGAAATATTTGCAGTCGCCTTCTGCCTTTCAAAATCTGGCTCTTCAGGCGTGATTTAGAAACTTTTCAAATATGCTGCCATTGGCACTGCTTGGCCAAAATGCTCGAGGAGTGGCTGCACTGCGAGAAATAAACCGGAAATATCTACTTTTGAAGGCAATTAACGATATAAAAGCTGAACAACTGATACATTTACATTTACATGATTAATAGTCCCTCTAAACTGATTTTTCGGTTTAATACAACTCTATGTAAATATAAACCGCATAAATATTTTATTGTTTCACAGAAAATCCTGCTTTCAGTGGATGGCCAACCATCATCTAAGCGAACAGCGACCTTCCCGCTTCCGCATGACATCACAGTGTCTGTGATCTCTGGCTGGGCAGCAATTTGATTGAAAAAGTCAGCGGAGCAGAAACACATCGCAGGCGTAACAGGTTCGCATTCGGATTGGAGCACGGATTGGGCACTGTATGGGGCACGGATTGGGGCATGCATCGCCAAAAAACTCGAGCATCGAGCGGCAAAAGTTCCGTGAAGTCTGACCCTTTCTCTTATATTTTTGGGCGTGTGTCAGACCCGGTGAGCTCAGTGACCCATTGACACGATATCTATGCACATATATAGTGGATTTATGTGAGCTCAGCTCAGCTCGGCGCTTACAGTCTCGCCCAGTCGACCGCAAATTAGTTTCGAGTGTCTGGACATTTTGCAGCCACAGTTTGCGGAGCAGGCATAAATAGATTTATTGAAATTTATATGTGCGGCACGTATTTGCTTAGCCTTCTGTTCGAGTGTTTGGTTTTTGGATTTAATGGCGGCAAGTGCAGCTGCCCGAGGCAAGCACAATTCGCCATAATTAAATCAAGTATACCACGCATTGGCCAGCGCCTCAAGGTTAACCTGCCCCAAAATCCTGACCATGGTCAACAGCCCAACTTCTGCTGCTGCCGCTCCACTTCCTTGGAATTTTGTTTACGTTTTCAGCTGGACGCGACGGACACATAATTTATTTGGCTGCGAAGTCCTTGCGCAATCCGTGTGTCTGTGTCTGTTTGTGTATGTGTGTGTGTGTGAGCGAGGATAGGTCCTTTTGCCCCGCATTCCTGCCTGTCAGCGCCTGCGAGATAAGCTGACTGCGAGAAATATGTGCCCGCTCCCTAACGAATGTGCGAATAATGAGGAAATGGAAGGCGTTGCGAATGCGATGCTCCAGCAGGACCCCCGCTCCTCCAGCCCCTGCCGCACTCCTGCCCTCCCCGCCACAAGAACACATAAATAAAACGCACAACATCGACTTTAATTGGTCACGCGGTCTATAAAAGAATGCGGATGGAAAAGCAAACGCGAGCCCGGATAAAAGTGCGACTACGACTAGTTAGTAGGACCCTCTTTAGAGATGGTAACTACACACTAACCAAAAGATAAGATATCCCTGCTCCGAAACTATAGCCATTATCTTCAAATACTTCTGACATTTATCAAAAAGTAACATGAATTTTGTTTACGATTTACCATATAGCGTACAGAAAAAAGTCAAAACACTTGTAATGGATCGATCTAGAAGGTCTATATATAAGTAGACATAAGTCGAGAAGATTAGTTTATCAATTATTATTGATTCATGCACATTGAATCCGTTGCACTGGTTTTTTGTATATCCGAGCTAATTACTTATAATCGTAGATTGAGGAAATACATTAAGTTGTTACATTTTTTCCCAGCGTTTCATCCAGTTGGTTATCACCACCAATTATGGAAAATGACTGGTGAGCACGAGCACATCCCCAATGAAGTGGAGTGTCCTGCCTTTCCCCTTCCCTTGCCACACTATCTGGCTGCCGGAGAGGAGGTTAATATGGGCAACTGATTTATGTATGGCAACAGCAGAAACACAAACGGAATTGGGAGCAGGCGGCGGCGGCAGAGGAGGTGGAGACGGAGCTAGAGCAGGAGCAGGAGCTGGAGGAGGAACGAACTCCACGGACGTGGCCATCTTCAGTAGTAGCCGGCGCCAGACGCACGCGGCACATCCTTCATCCTTCATCCTTCGCCGCTGAGTCCGCCGGATTGCGTGGCTCATCGTCATCGTTCGCATTATAAATGATTTTAATAATTTGAAGCGATTTGTTTAGTTCTGCATCAAGTCGGATAAACGTCGATGATTAATTAGCCGTGGAGGCGGCCAGCTTGGAGCAACTATTCCTGTTTGGGTTGATGTTGGGGAGGGGAGGGGCATTACATAAGCGTTTGCTACCACTTTTATCGCTAACGTATTTAAATGCCCCAGTTCTCCTCCGCCGCCTGCGTCCTTAATCAACTTTTTGGTTTTTTTCCCCCCGTCCCCATGTTTGTTGATTCCCAAAGCGAAAATTAATTGGCGCCCCAATGCAGACGATTCCCGCTTCCGGGTAATTGATAAATGGTTGTTTCCTAGGATGGAGTAGGGGGCCGACTTCCATTGCCTGCTCCCGACATATGCAAATTTCTTCGGTTGTTTGTGCGCATCAAAAGATATCGAACGGCATCTCAATAGAGCTCCTTTGTGTGCCTTAAGCTTCCCAACTTCCTTGTCTCCCTGCTCGATATCGATTGGAGTAATTACATTTTCAAAAATTAATTATTCACACAATACGGCATTTTGAGACTGCGATTTGTGCAAAACCAATTTACGCTCATGCATACGCAAATATTTGCATTGAAATGCGAACACTACCGAATTGCAATTATTGTTATTGCCAGCCGACTTGCGACTTGCAACCGCACGGCATTCACACACGGCATTCACACATCCGTCGGATGCCGAGTCCGAGTCCCAGGCCGTGTCGAATCCCTGGCCAAACCCAAGTCAGTGGCTTCGGTGCGGTCTCCTCAACCCCTGACCTCTGACCTCTGACCCTTGGTCGCCCATTCATCTAGGATGGCACGCTGACAAGTGGGCATTAATTCTAAAAATGTTTGGGCATTAATTAAGGGCCGCTCACTCGACTGCAGGTGGAGGTCTCCAGTTTCTGTGGGAGATGCCTGTGAATTGGACACAGGACGCTGGACACTGGACATTGCTCCTGGCCCGAAAGCAATTTGTTAACACTCGCATTATTGACACATTTAATCCATAATTGTCAGCATTATTTGCTTGGATTAATTTAAAGCCATAAATTGAAATATAAAGGGCAGCGCACGCAACTCCATCCGCTTCTGTCAGTGGTTATAATAAATATTTTTAAATGCAATTTCACTCTTATTCGGGACAAAAAATACGAAAAATAATTGCCGCCACAATTTGCGTTTCTTTTTTAGGTTTGTATTTAATCATGTCGGCAAAGTCAAATACTTAATGTTTAATAATTTCCATAATTTGCATATTTATCTGATGGATGGTCAATGTAAAAGCTGCCTGCTAAGAGTTAATTCGGCATTTATTTCTTTTGCATATTTCCCTGTCGCTGGATAATTCGATGCCGCCATACATTGACGAGAGAATCAATTAATTTAGGTTATGCGCTAAATGTGCCGCATAATGGGTAGCAAATAAATTAGGTATCTCGTTGTCGCTGATAGGGAGCCAATTAAAATGTGATATTTGTGCGGCTCATTAAGTGACACTAACTGCTTGCCTCAAAACCATTTAATTAATCGCAAATTCCGATGGCTTTAATTAGGTGCCGAGTGTTGGAAAAACCTGCTAATTGAAATCTACTTGACGCGCAGCCATCGATTTCACGTATTCCCTCTGCCAAAAACGTTTAATTAATCAGCTTACAGAGCTACAGTTTTTCCCGACTTTCCGACTGCCTTTCCATCGGAAAGTGCAGTGTGTAATCTACTGGAGTGTGATCCCCTTATCACTTTTCTTGCACCATTTGCCGCCCCACTTTGCTCTGTCAACCTGCTACGCACTGCAATTACTTAGCAAAATTAAAAACCCTACAATTTTCCCCATTTAACGTTAAACGAATGCGCTCGCGTGAGTGGGCGGGAAATTAATTATGGCAAAACTGCACCCATTGGATGACAGATGATGATTGTCTACCGTGGACAATAAACATCCACTTGCATTGTGTCCACTTTGTGTCAGCAGTATGCACATATCCTTATGGGCGACAGGTGGGAGAGGTGCTGATTAAATGGCTGCCTCGGGATTGATAACAGCCAAGAGGACCTACGATACCATCCGCTAAGCGGAAACGGAAGCGAGTTTTTCAAATTAATCTTGTTTACGCCAAGAAAATATTCTCAGCAATTTTTTCATTACCGACTGCAGTTCAGCTTATTTTTTGCATAGTTTCGGGTGGGGGCTCGCCGGCGGATTTCCATATAAAAACAAACGCCCTTTGGCGGGGCTATAAATTTATTACTTAACTTTAAAATACCAGCCGCAGCCACTTGCCCTTAACACTTCTCCGAAAAGGCGAAAAGTCGAACGGCAGCCTGCATTTTCGCAATTATCCTTGAAAACGCTGCATCGAGACGCAGGACGAGCCAGGCCGAAGGAGTGACTGCAACTGCAGCCAGAAAGTTGCAGGAGCGTGCCGGCGGAAATGTGTTTTTGCTGGGTGTTGAGTGACTGCGAATAATTTATTAGCTGCGTGAAAAATAATTTATGTTGAGTTCTCCCCTCTGCTTTATATATTTTTTGTTTCCCGCAGCGTGCAGGCGGTGTGTGTGAGAGGTGGGCGGTGGAAGGCGGTGGGCGGTGGGCGGTTTTTAGGGTTCAGTTTCGGATGGGCCATCGGTCAACGATGCAGTTCTTCTAAATTAAACAATCTGCCACGCAGTTCTAGGCGCACTGTGCGCAGTTGGAGGGATACTGGTTGCGGGTGACTAACTTGACTAAGCACATTTTTAGGTGCACTGAAAAGGACGTAAAAACTATGTCAAATAAGTGTAAAAAGCATGTAGACGACATTGCTTTTGAAAAGTGGAAGGTTTTTTTTTAAAAAGGAATATAAAAACTAAGCAGAAAATTAAAAGGGGTTTTGTTCTTTTCGTTTTAGAGCACATATCGAAATACAAGTATAATATCAAGCCATATTCCCATTAATTAAGAAGAGCCGACTTCAGGTAAGTTAAAGTCTGATATTTTATTAATATAATTATTACTGGAGTACGAATACATTTCACATTTAAGATATGACGAGAATTGCAACAAAGGTTAAAGAATCCTACGCAACTAAGCAGGGCATCGCCTCTCATCGGGATGCCGTCCTCCTTCTCCGTCAGTTGAATTGATTAGAATTACGTTTCGAGTTCGCATTAATGATTACAACTAGCAACTAGGTGCGGTTGGACTCAATGACCTCCACTGTGGAGCACCGGGTGGAGGCTTCGAGGCTCGTCCGCCCGCTTCATTTCGTCCTGGCGCTGCGCAAGTTCGATGCGGAGAGCACAGATCGCGGGGGTGGCGGGCGCTCCAGACTGTCCATGTGGTACCGTCGCGTTGGCGTGGAGGAGTCGTTCTTGCGACCTACCCGGCTCAGGGTGCTGGCACTGGTGGCTCCATTGTGTGGTGGTGGCTTTCGCGGCAGTGTGGACATCTAAACACATAACAATCATAAAATATGTTATCATTCCATAAAATTTGCATTGAAGGTAATTGATTAATGTGGAAATCCCTTTTGCTTTTAAGATTCCAACAAATTGTTTCTATTTCAATCACTTTTGTTCAGTGGTTCTCTTACAAAACTAGTTGCAATCTATAGGCTCTTATCGAGCAGACAACTGAAACTATCATTAACTGATCATCCCTAATTATTAATTAATTAGTTAATTACTTCTTTAAAAATGTTAAGCATTGTTAATAATAATAGCATATACGGAAATGATCTGTTTACTTGGATCTAAACCTACTCGATCATTCCTATAAGTGAAACTTACCCGCTTGTTTTGCTCCTGTGAGTAGTTGATCTCGTAGCCCTCGCTGATGTGCTTGGGCTTCCAGGGGGCCAGCATGGAGACGGACCTGGAGACGGTGCGGGTCATGGGCTGGAGGGGCGGCGGCTGCTGGGTTGCCGGCTGCTTGACCTTGCGAAGGTCGTCGCGCGACATGGACCGTCGGCGCAAGTTGTATGGCTGCGGGATGTCGCCCACTGTGGTAGCGTGCAGATAGACCACGCTGCGCTGGCTATGCAAACTGGACTCGCCCTCAGTGCCGGAACTCTCAGCCGGATAGCGATCCCTGCACGGAGATGGATTCATTAAGCACTTAAGGTTACGTTTATTAGTGGTTTCAAGCCAACCCACCTGCCGTAGCCAATGTTCTCCTGGCCCAAACTGTTGAGCAGTCCGCGGCGCTCGGCACTCCTGGCCGGCTTTGGTGGTCCTAGCAGAGGACGATCCTCGATACGCTGGCCACGCGGTCCATCCACCGTTCTCTCCAGGGACATGGCCCGCTGTCCCGCCGTGCTGCTCCGTTTGTGTCGCTCCGCCGGCTCTGGCTCCGAGCCGCTCTCCGAGATGTCGTGCAGCTCGCGGGAGCGCGAGTAGTGACGCCTCTTCCGGAAGTCCACCTCGTCGCTGCCGTTGTCCAGGTGCTGCATGGAGCTAGCCCGCTGACGACTGGTGCCATTTCTAATATGGCCCTCAGGCTGGCCAGCGAGCGAGTGACGGTAGTCCCGGGCTGGTGGAGGAGGACTGCGGTCCAGGTGGTAGGCACTTTGCGAGTGCTTTGACTGACCCAGCGGCGGACGGCTCCTGCAGATGAAAATAAACGCGATTAGGATCTCCATATCAAGGTGAATCAAACTAATCCTCACCTGGGCATGCTGGACACCTTGGAAATGGTTGGCGGATTCGAGTCCAGATCAGTGTCGCCAAAGAAGCGCAGGTTCTTGGCTGGAGCAGCTGTCGCATTGCGTTTGGTCCGCTTCAAGCTCGAAGTGGTCTCACTGTGTCCGTTCACGGATACATTGAGCTGAAAGGAATGCGCCTAATGGGTTAATACTCCTATTTAAAGAAAATTGTTCATACCTCCTTGGGACTGCTCTTGGCCCTGCGGTCCAGCGATCTGAACCAGCTCGTCTTCTCGACCTTCGCGGGTGCCGACTCCTTCGGCTTAGAATGCTTCTTGGGCGGCTTGTCCGCTGGACTCCGCTTCACCAGCAGAGGACTAGCTTTGGGCGTGGACAGTCGGCGTCGCATCGAGATATCGATAGTCTGCGGATTTCAATAGATTATACATTTCCATGTGTAACACAATCTAAAAACGGCACTATCTTTTAATGTTTAGAATCCAAATCCTATATCCAAGTAATATACCTTAAAGCTGACTTCGATTTCGTGGGCGGTTTGCTTTCGCTTTCGGGTCAAAGGTCGGCTCTCCCACTGCCTCGCAACAGGTTGCGAATGTGGGGCAGGTGGCCTTTATGCGCGTGGACACGTGGGGGAGTGGGGGATTGGGTGCCGGCACCTAAACTTGTTTCGCCATTTGTGAATGCGACAGAGAGTCGGCTCGATTTGGCCGGCCCAATGCATCTTTGGCCCACTTGCGGTCGAAACTGTAATAGGTTTTGGGTTTTGGGTATCAGACAGGGGCGGTGGGTGGTTCCCCACCGGTTTAATATTGGGTTTCGAATTCAATAGAGTCAGCAGGTGCCCAACCTCCGATCTAAAACGTTACTGTGGCACTCAACAATAAGCCAGAGACTACGCACCCACAAAATAATTAGGTATTCAAATATGCCCAGAACGCGACTGCGACTCCCAATATAGTTTACGACTAAGTTTGGGGGCCCATAAATAAGCTAACAGAATTATTGACACAAGCCTCAGCGGTTTCTCTTTCGCGTGTGTGTTTTGGGGCATGTAGAATGTCTGGAATGAATGGCAAGCACTTAACGATTTCTGCGGAACACAAATCGGGCGGCATGTTTTATTGGATGCCCCCATGAATAATGGCAGCACATTGTCCCGCTGGAAATGCTGGAGATGCTGGGTCCCGCTGGCCAGGCCTTATAAATACCTCTATCACGCAAGCATAATTTCTGACAACGGTCCAAGACAGTGGCCACACCTTGGCGTGAAACTCCTGCAGGATGGGCCTTCTCCTCCAGCCCCCAAGCCGTAGCCCAAAAACTCTCTGATTATAAGCGTTTTGGGCCGCCCACTTTGAACATCCGGCCGATCAAAAAGTGGCAACATCCTCTGGCCCTCTTAGACTTGGCCAAGAAATTCGCTGAAGCATTTCAAATTGGCTTGCAGCAAGCAGAACGCAGCACGCAGCAGCAACAGTTGCAGTTGTAAATTGCGCAACGTGGACAGCAACACTTCGGCGGCAACAGTAGCTCCAACCGTTTTGCATCGGACTCTGGGCACAAACCGAATCAGAATCCGAATCTGAATCCGAATCCGCATCTGAATCTGAATCTGAATCTGAATCTAAGCCCAGTTTATTCAATTTCCCCCGCCTCGAAGTTTGTCGTTTCGCTGTCAGCTTTCTTAATTTGCGAGCGCACTGACAAACGGACTGACAGAGTGACAGAGTGACAAACTGACTGGCTGCTTGAATGGCAGAATGACAGCAGCTGCGTGGGTCTTCCACTTCTAAATCTTGCACACAGATATTTCTATTTTCTATATATATATGTATATATGTATGTATCTTTCCCAAAGCTCGACCCTCGACGCTTTTGTTCTTACTCGAAATTTATACGACGCCTCGTCGCTGAATTGTTTAGTTTTTTTCGTGTTAGCGCTTTTCGTTCCGTCTGCAACTCTATTTGGTCTGTTGTCGTTTAATACTTAAGCGTAGTCGCGAGTATTTTGTTTATGGTGTGGCCAGCTTAGTCCCCCCAGAATGCCCCACAAAAGAGATGTGCCCCAAAGTGGATGTGACGTCTTGTCTTCTAAGGCTACCACCATTTTCAGGCGGCCTCTGACGCCCACCCGACAACCAAGTGATTTCTGATTGGACCAGGAAGCGGATCAGCTTGGACCGAAGCAAAGCAATGGCCAAAACATAGGTTGCTACTCGCCTACTCCCACAGCTACTCCCCCAAAACGTAAGACCCATCGACGAAAGTCTTGATTAATTCGAAATTAATAATAGCCGACCATGACCAAGTGAACCGACGAGGGTCTGCATTCCAAAAGACTTTGTAATCTTGCCCAGGCGCCGGGTTATCGACCTCCGCCTGACGCCATCAATCGGCCATTAGGGCAAAGGCGTCGCAGTTGCACATAGGAAATTATATGTGCTCATTCATGGGCTCATTTTTACATATCCTTCTCTTGCTAACCCATTTGTTATATTAGGCTTATATTAAAATATTAAAATATTTATGAATAGAAAAATATTCAATTAATCTGGCAAAGTCTAACATAATACTAGTTCTAAGTATTAAGATCTAAACAAGCATCATAACGAGTTGGTAAATCTAGGTACTGACATTGAAGCAACACATACCTTTGGTTCGCGTGAGGTCTCCTGGGCGGAGGTGTGATGCTCGCGGTAGCGTGACCGCATCTCCTCCTCTTTGACCATGTAGCGCTCCCTCTCCCGCTCCCTCTCCCTCTCCCGCTCCTTCTCCCGCTCCTTATCCTTGTCGCGGCGACTCAGAGTGCTGCTGTTGCCGTTGCTCATCTGCTCCTTTTTGCCACTGGACACGTTGCTACCGCTGCTGCGACCACTGCCCCCATTGCTGCCGGCTCCTCCGGATCCCGTGAACAATTGCTTGACCTTTTCGAAGCCACCCAGCTTCTTGCTCCGCTTCAGGGTGCTCGTGTCCTCTCTCTTTTGGGACTGGGACTGACTCTGGGAGGTGGATGCAGCATGCTCCCTGCGACGCAGCGTGCTGGTGGCCACCGGGTACTTGTCCAGATGCGGATCGAAGTGCGAGCCATCGTCGATGGATCGCTCCCTGTAAACGTAGCTGTGCTCCCGGCGCAGACGCGACGGTACCGCCTGCCGCTGCAACTGGCGCTGTTGGGCGCTGTCCCGACGCTCCTTGCGCAGGAAGGACTCGCAGGCCCTTATGTCATCCAGGGCAGTGCGTTTGCGCCATCTAAATAAGCAGTATTAGGTGAGTTAGGAGACATTACAGGGTTGTAAGCACTTTGTTGAGTGAATTTAAATTTAGATAAGAATATCAATTTCATGCTAGCACTTCCACTTGCTGAGTTCCCTCCCTCTTGTTAATTTTATATAAAGTTATTTAAAATTGAAATAATGCCTTTTCCATAAGACAAGAAAATTCGCCTACCTCGATGTCAAGTCTCCGTTGAAAGACTCTTTCCGGAAATCATTCTCAATGCCAGAGTCGCCCTTGTCGAAGCTGCGCTGCTGCAGCTTATCCCGCTTCAGGCTGCTCTGCCAGTACTCCTCCCGCTGCTCCCGCGGCTGGGTCTGCTGGGAGCGCAGTTCTGGCGAGGATCGGTACTGATCTGTCAATTGAGAGTCGAGGCTCTTCGGCTCCTGCTCCAGCCGATCTGCCGAGTTGTAGTCCCGCTCCCGTTCGCCGATGCGCTCGCGATGCCGCGACTCCCGCACCTGGCCATCCCGCTGTGTCTCCCGCACATAGGTTTCCTTGACGCCTCCTTGTCCGTCGTCGTAGTACTTGGTGTGGCGGTAGCGAGAGGTCTTTTCCATTCTGGGCAGCGTGGAGCCACTGTCCACTTGGGTACGCTCTGCCGGAAACTCGTTGGACAGCTCCTGGCGGAGAGGGCGGTGGAAGCGCTCTGGATCCCGCTCAGGAGTGGGTCTGCCCACTTCCCGATTTCTGTCCGCTTGGCGTTCCATGGTGGCTCCCTCCCCGAACCGCCGAGTCAGGATACGCGTCTCCAGCTGGGCCCGTCGATGGCCCAACTCGTCCAGGTAGGGCGAGGGACTGACACTCCTGATGAGAGGCACAATGGGAGGTTCCGCCCTTCGCGGGAACTCCTCCTCATAGTACACCTTCCTGGGCTCGTAGCCCAAGCCCTCGTCTTCGTCGCTAAGATTGCGGGGACTCAGCTGCTGCCAGGGCGAGGGTGAATGGCTGGTCCTGCTGGCCAGAGCAGCGCCATTGGATGTGGGCGAGTAACTGGGCCGCACATCGCTGGCCCTCGGCGGCCTAGCCGGAGTGAACTCCCTTTGGGGAGTGCGCACATCTCGGTCCATGGGCGATCGGCGGACCTGATCCTCTCCCAGGTCCAGCTGGGCATATGTGATGCCCTCGTTGGGGCGAATGTAAGAGAAGGCCGGCTGGCTGATCACCGGCTGCGGGGAGAAGCGCTCCATGGACAAGCGCTTCACCAGGCCGTTCACGGTGCGGCCTTTGGTGAGCGGCAGACGCTCCGCCGGCTGCTGGGAGCTGTGCATATTTTCGCCAGACTTCGCCTGCAGGGTCTCGATCCTATCGCGAATGCCCGCCGAAATGGAAGCACCTCCCGATGGGCCTGATGGGAGGATGGGACCGTCTAGCTCCGCCTGGGAGCGACTCCTGGCCAGCAGTTCGTTCAAGCCGCGAACGCTCTCATTCTTTTCGCGAGGCGTGACGGCGTCTGATTTGCGGCGTTCTCGCTCCCGAAAGTAGTCCTTCTCGAAGAAGTCCTCCCGCTGGGCCTGCTCGATGATGGGGCTCAGCTGCTGCTTGGACTGGCTGGTGGCGCCTGGGTGGGCCTTGTCTTCCGCTCTCCTGGCTAACTTGCTGCTGCCCACATCACTCTTGCTGCGCACTAAACGCCGGGCGCCGACGTCCTCGAAGCGCGGATCCCTGTCCAACTGGCTGACATTCGAGTCGCTCTTGCGACTGAAGAGCCCGAAGATGGAGGGACGCTTGCTGGCCGGTTTCTTGGTGGAGGCGTCACTGGCGCTGCGGCTCACGGGCTTGCCCTTCCTGCGGCGTGTGGGCAGGGAGTTGAAGTCGCTGGGCTGGCTCTGGCGTTTCTGCTTGGCCCGGAAGTTGGGGATGTGGTCGCCGTTCTCGGCCTTGCTGTGGTGCCTGCCCGCCTGAGCGATCACCAGGGCAGCTTCCTTGCGGATGTCCTCGGGATCGATGTCCTTGGGCAGCTGGTGGTAGTTCTGCTGGCTACTCGGCTGCGGCTCGTACTCACTGGGATGCTTGCCTGGAAGAGATGGAATGGAATGAGAGGAGGACCGGGATTAACTTACAATTGCAGAGGCAGTTCCGCGAACTAGTTGGCATTCATGTAAAAACAAATTAGCACATTAGCCGGCCCCTGATGATGTAATATCTGGAAGCCAGCTGTGGCCAATTCACACTTGCCAACCCGCCAGCTGCTAGCTGCTCGCTAAATAAGGCAGTCCCCCCGTCCCGACCAGAACAGACCAGACCAATTCGGTTCAAGAGTTGCGAGACCGGCCGTCTGACAATGGATCTGGCCCACGTCTGTCGCTGGCTTCTCGGGCCGAGATGCTTTCGGTGCGGATTGGATGGAAATGGAGCCGAGATACTTGGATCTCGTGAAGCGCTTGCTCTGTAATCGGACGCTGTAAGCGCTAATGGCCATTGAAGAGGACGGGGCTGCTGCGGTCCCAGTTGATCTATCTCTCATAAAGATTCCTCCACTTCCTCACTTTTTCATAATCATTATTATTTAATACGCCGAAAACAACAGCAAAGGGGCCTCGAGAACAAAACAGAAATGCCAAAGAAAACGTGCCGAAACGAGCTCCATCATCGTGGCCAGAACGAGATGTGCTAGCCGAGATGCGTGATCTCTTCACTCTTCACTCTGCCAGTCAGCCGCCTTTTCCGGCCAGCGCTAGTCATCGTACACACAAAGAAATGCGTATACTAAATTAAGATACAATGGAAAATAGTCTAAAATTCTGACTTAGCCAAGAGAAACTTTTTACAAGTCAATTTCACAAAAAGTTGCAATTTATACTCGTACAACATCTTTTCTTGCCGTTGTTTTCCACACCTCAAAGTGAGCGCACGGTGTGGAGATCTCAGATCATCGAAGCCATCTCTGTTCTACGCTGACCTTGCCCCGAGATCAACTGGACTTCTGTTGCCCCACCCGGCCACTGGCCCTCCGCCTCCCTTCCTCCGCCTTCCTCCGCCTTCCTCCGCCTTCCTCCGCCAAGAGTTGTCCATTCACCTGCACAACCTGTCACATTCGCGGACCACGGAGCGAGAACCGCTCCCACATTCGCCCGATTCGTGCTGCAAAATGGCAAAGTGACACCGGTGCCTAATCGAAATTCAAACAACAATGAATAATGACAGCGCTGGGCGTGTCGTGTGCCAAATTGGCTTAGTAGACTAGTAGAATGGGAATGGATTGGAAATGGGATTGAGGATTGAGGATTGGACTCGGAATGAACAAAAAAGGGAGCATTCTCGGAGTTTCTGCGAGACTGTATTTCACTCCGCTCACACAACTCCATCGCCATCTCCATCTCCGGCTGCACTCAGCTGTCATGCGATATGTGTCAAGGTGAAAAGTTGGCCCGCTGCACCATCATGATGGCTCACTAGTCTTGGCCAACTTACAAGGTTTCGTTTGCGAGCCGGCGGCGGTGTTTTGTATCTATCTCGTTGCTTTTTGGAGGCAACAGGAAAGCATAAATTCGCACTAAGCGACAGCATCAATGTCGGCTAACCGTAAACAGCTCCAAGTTCCAAGTTCCAAGTGCCAAGCTCCAAGTTCCCAAGACCCTAAGACAATGATCTCGGGGCGAGTGCAGCATTTGATTGATTACCAGGCGCTGAGAGCCATTCATTAATCTAATCATTGATCCACTTAATGTGGCCACGCCAGCTCCGGCGGGCTCTGTGATTTGCAAGACCATCCTAGGCAGTTCCATGAAAGCGATCTGATCGAAGGCGGAGGCGGGGGCCTCAAGGAGCTGCGAATTTTAATAACCTTTTTCTGCTGGCGATAAAGCATCTGATCCACTTTTCCAACTGGTCTGCCTTTGAGCGCCTTTTGCGCCAGTTGCAGGTTTTGATTTGGGTTTCTGCTTCAGTTCCGGTTTTTTTCGGGTAGCTGCACATAATTTGGCTGTCGTGATGGCTTGGCGACTTTGCCTCAAACACACTGACCAACTTCGTGGGCACGCACCCCAGAAATAAGTGGAGATTCGACTCGTATAAATAATGAAATCTCGACTCTTTTTGCGGCAAGACTTTCACTTGCCACAAGTGCCACCGCCACCAGGAGCATGTCGATGGTTTTACTTTAGTTTAATGGTACCACGCAATAATTGTCTGGGGATGATGATGGTGATGTCGAAGCCTCGACCTCCAGTCCGCTTCATTAAGGCAACCACAACCACTAAGTCGAAGAGCCCACCTCTACTCCCCGTTTCCCCGTCGACAGCAAAACGTTTTAGTTTGCAAAAATGCCTTATCCCCCGCTGGCCATGTCAGTGACAAGATAAGGTCGAGCCAAGCTGGCTAAATGGGAGCTCACCCGCATTCCTGCCTCCTCTCGCTACTGGTCTAGGCCTACACCTAGAGAAAAGCAGTTACCTCTTGGAAAAGTAATCTTAACAAAAGTATCCTGTCGTTGAAGAAGTTCAAATATAAAACGTAGTATAATTGTGCGTTCTGAAACCAAATCTTATCAACAATCCAACAATTAGAATAAAGATTCAAATTTAAAAAGCTGAGAGGCTACATTATTGCATCATCTATACCTTCGTTTTAAGTATCTTGCCAACAGCAATATTTTTTGTGTGTAGTTCTAGGACAGGCATGCCAAAGATCCGCCCAGGTTGCCATGGGGTATTTCAATTACCCGGGCGCACTTTCGATTTCGTTAAAGGGCCCACATCGCCGAGCTGACGTTGGGCTTTATCTGGTCCCGGGGACAGCTCGCATTTATTTAACGTATGAAAATAATTTAGTGCTCCCAAGCTAATCGGGCCGCGGAGTCGGTGCCCAGGACCTAACTAATCACATCAAAAGCGGCGCCGCGTCCTTGGGGCAGCCCAAGTATGCAAATCAGCGTGTTGCTCGAAGTCTGCCAATGCAACTGAGGCTGCTGGCCAATTAAAGTGGCTCGCTGGGCTGTGATGCACGGCTTTCAAAACAAATACGAATGGGAACTTTCGCTAAAGAATGGAGCCGATTCAAAAGACTGAGGCGAGAAACTTGTTTCTCCCCCTAAGCGCCTGTCAACAACAACAGCTTTGTGTAGCTTTAGCTGGAGTTGTAGCTGTGGATGTAGCTACAGCGAGAGCGGATAAACAAATAACAAATCGCCTAAAATAAAATAAAATAAAAAAAACCGAACCATTCGCCGAAAAAGAGTTAAAGAGCTCTAAAAATAATCTGCGACTCATTTCAATACACATTTCGATAAACAAATGACGCAATCGTCTGCAATTTCAACTGATTTCTGTTGCGACAATTGACTTGGGCACACGAGGATTTGTAGGTAGATGATCGACAACTCCATTTAGCCGAATTTACCGAGGTTCGCGACTCAATGAAATGCTCAATTGAACAAAATTTGCCGAGACTTGTCGCATAGCACAAACACTTCAGTTCCAGAACGAAAATGACAGGCGGCCAGAACCTGACTGAGTCCGATATCAAAAGCGACTGAAAGCAATCTCCGGCGAGCGGTTAGCCAGTCGACAACTGGCCCTGCCCACGCTAATGTCACTTGGCAATGGCAAAAATAGTAATAACAGAAAAACATCAGCCAGAAAATAGTGCGAAATTTGTGGGCAGGCAAGCCAAAAACGAGACTTATTAATTAGTTACTTGGGCAACGCAAAGAGGCGAATAAAACACCGCGTATGCAAATGATGAATTAATAAAAAGCATAAATGGCATTTTAATAGCAGCCAGCCAGTCGCAGAGTAGAAGATCCAAAGATGGCACGAGAGCAAACAGAAAACCAGTTGGGCTTTGACAAAGTCGCACTCGAAGGCAAATCAAATGTGGAGCTCGCATTGTTGAGAGTAGGAAACGTAGCAAATTTCATTATAATGACTTGCTCTTTGCCTAATTAAATTAATTAATTAAAGGTGTACGAGAACGAGCTCATTAGAGAGCAGGCATAATGGGGAAATGTCTGGGCCAGCATTACGCAATCGGGAAGACGGCCTACGCTTCGAGTAGCTAAATGTGGACTCGTTCTCAAAACGCCTTTTGGATCGGATAACTGAAATTATGTCATCAGCACATACAAATATACATACGAGTATAGAATGTATAGTTATAAGAAAGAAGACAGACGTCTAGAAGGACGTCGACTTGGCCCGATTGCCAGGTTTTGAGGCCCGAACAAAGGAGCCCGGTTTTGAGACGGCTCCCTTGCCTTTCGTCACCTGTCCGCCTTCAAAAAGCTGGCTCAGTGCATCCACCAGGCCCAAGGCAGAACAGCTGTCGACTCGACTCGTCTTGGCCAAATTTGTCGCTCCGCAAGGTTGATCACGCTCGCAGTAGCAGTCGCCGTAGCAGTCGCCGTAGCAGTCGCGCTAGCGAGGCTCACCTGTACTCAAATTGGCTGAAATTAGACGGCTTTTAGTTGATTTTTTACAGTCAACAACTTTGACTTTTGACTGCACTGTAATTCAGCAGAAAATTCACTAGTTAACTTGGGGATGAAAAATGCTGCCTTGTGCTCAGCGGGCGAATAATTTCCACCATCTTCTGTTCGCTTTATCTCGCTACTGTGTTGCGTCAAAATTAAATCATCATTAAATCTGTGTTTTTCACATAATTGCTTTAATTTGCATGCAAATATAGCGAACGGAGGGGGACTCGAATTAATGTTCGGGTTAAATAACTTTTAGCGCCTGTGACTGCAGATAATAGGGTACTTATGGGATTACCAAGCTAATTGCGGGCTCAAGTCATACAAATTAACCAATGAAGTATCACATTTAGCCATATATTGTTAAGAATTAAGAATCTACGAAAGTGAACTGCCAGTCATATGGTACTAACGCACTTCAATTGACTTGTAAAATGGAATCAGATCTCTTTAGCTCTCGTTAAATTCACAGCCTGCGTTTCGACGACCTCGTAAGCGTACAGAAATCACAAAGCTAATGACTCGTGCCTGGCCGTCCGATTACCTAATCACGTTACATTTCGGCGACCTCGACTGGTTGCATTTGCCTAAGCCAATTCAGAAATTGCAATTAAGTTCGTTGGCGAGCATTAAACGAGTTGGCCGAAATGGCAACCATTTGATGCAATTACGAGACTGGGAAATCTGGTCCACAGCCATTTAAGATATACGCACCGCCAACTGGCGGACCAAAAGGACTTGCGCTTAATTAGACGTGGATGGCCATCGAAGCCATACGGAAATGCCACTCGCCAGTTGCCAGTTTCCACAGTTTCCACAGTTTCCACAGTTTCCAGTTGCCACTGGCAGTTCTAAATTGGGGGGACCGTCTAAAAAATTAACATCTGCGCCGCTTTGGTCATAATCAATTTTTAATTTCTTCATTCCCGTCAGTGGCCATAAATTCAATCCGGCTATGAAATAAATCCCATGTCGTTGCTGTCGCGGCTGCCAGACATAATCATAACAATAATAATATACTCGAAGCTGCGGAGACAAAGCGCCCAGATGCAGTGGGTCCGTCCTCGTCCGCATCGGCTACCCCATCCTCCCCAGAAACCCCCTCCGCTTAGAGATGATGTGCAAAATGATACTCGGTCGGTCGGCGAGAGCGAGCATCTCTCGGCTGCGAGTTGTAATGCCTTATAAAATATCAACTTATTTAAAATAGTTATATGGGAGCTCTCTAGTTTGCGCCAGTCCGTATCTGTGTGCGATTATTCTCAAGGTAAACTACATTTTATTGTTGGGGCGGCTTTGTTATTATTATTATTTTTATTGCTTTTGGCATTCGTTCTGGCTTTATTCGCCCACCAGCGCGAGGTTTCTTTTTGTTTTTCTTTCCTTTCCACATGTGCAAATATATGGCTCACTTGTTTGTCTTTCGTATTCTTGGCAAAACTTCAAGAGCCGCATGGAAAACTGAAAGACTGAAAAACTCAGAAACTGAAGAGCTTCTCCACACAGCAATACACATTTACACATTATGCAATCTACGGATCGATGGATGGTGAAAAGCCTCTGGCCAGAACTGGCTGGCCAAGTTAATGAGCTGCATTCGCGTGGGTTGTTAGCGTCCGTCATTGATTGACCAAAATTGGCCTACTCACACAAAAGTACGGGTGGTTTTTCAGATGCCACTTGGTTGGTTGGTTAGTAATTTTTTGTTAGCTGGTTATTGATGAGGTTTCTTATGGCTGCCTTGCTTAGTTTGTCATTAGAGGTCTTTGTGGGTTCGTGTTCGCCGCTCTCATTTGGCGGCTGCGCGTGTTGGTTATTTGTTTTTAATTTCTGGTTTCGACTGCGGATTGGGGTTACCATTACTTTCCTCAACCACACACTGACCTATCCGCTTTACGTGCACATCCCGATTGAAGCTGACCCTGGGTCCTCCATTCGTCGCTCCAGTGTGCATCTTAGCTCAGGAATGGGGATGGGGTTTGTATCCTTGTAGTGGATTTCTCTGTATCTGTATCTGTATCTGTATCTGTCTTGGCTTTTCTCTCTCCTGTCGGGTCTTCTCTCGGAAGAATCGCAACCCTAAGTAAATTCTTTGTGTGACAGTCTCATCGAGCTGTTTGAACTTTGCGCACTTTCCATGTAAACTAGCCAATTTAAATGGTATTTAGCTGCAAAAAGAAAACATTCTCTGAGTTAGCCTCTTTTTCTCTGGTTATTGGTGTTATTGGATTATTTCTCCTGCGATTAGCCAGCTTGAGTTTAGTTTGCAGCTCGTCGGTTAGCCCAGTTTGTTTTTGTGTTTCACTTGTCTAGGGTTTTTTTTAGCACATTATTAATGTTTATGTTCTGTGCACATGCGAGAGTGTACAGAAAGTCTTATTAAAAGTAAATTGGTTAATCCAGTTGCTTAGACGTTAAAGGAAGTAAGTAGTAGCACTTGAATAGGTCAAAGAGGAAAAGAAGAGTACGCCTTAGTAATTTTAGCAAAAAGATATTAACAATTTTGGGTCAGTTTCGACTACTTTTCGTATTACACCACACCTTGGAAAAGAATTATTTAGTGATTTCATTTTGCCGAATTGTCCATTCCTCTCAGAAGAGTTTGATCATGACAGCAGGCAGCAGAATTGTTGCCAATTAATTCTGATTCTTATTTCTATTCTGAGTCCAACTCCGACGCTCACTCTGACTGATTCCCCAGATTCGGGAGTGGGCACAATCGAGTTAAGTTTTTTACGTATTTTTTTGTTTTCTCTGGCAATTACAAAAATAGACACACGACGAGGGTGCTTGGGCTGCATACGAGATTCAAATTCTGGCGGGACGGGCGGAGGGGAGTCGGGAGTGCCTGAGAGGAGAAAACCGTAGAAATATTGATTGCGATTAAGCCAACGCGATAATATTCATATTTGAATACGAGAGTGCAAACTCTATTTAAACAATGCATTATGCCCGAGGACTCGAGGCTAAGCCGCTCCAGCCCGCTCCAATCCGCGTGCCCGAACTCGATCCCTGGTTCCCCAGCTCAACGTCCAGTCCAGACAACTGCTCCATGGACACGCACCCATCCAAGAGTTTCCATGAGCAAACTACAAAACGAGAGATCGCTCCCTTGGGAGGAATCTTTGGACGAAATGTTTGGTGAAATGTTCTATAACCTTTGTCTTATTTACTTCAGTAAAATAAAAGTGCTTGTTTAAATGATAACCTATATCTACTTTCCGGCATAAGATGCATCGTTTCGTGATCTTCTGGGCTGAGTTAGTAGACCAGTTAAAGTTCCTTTTTAACTTATATTCATTCATCTAATAGATGTATTTGGAATTGCTAAACTATTTCTTGTGCGTATGACTTCCTTTTTCGATTCAGAAAATGAATACAAGTGCTGGAGGATATGCCAACTTAGATTCTTTCTGAAATCTACAGTTAACAGAACTTTCTCTACGAAATATGAAACATATTTATTCGTACTCTAATAAGGCTAGCACTACATGTAATTGATTTTTGGCCAAAACGTTCTTGTGGAGTATAAGAAGGAGCTTGGTAAAGTGTCGAAAATAGCTGTCTAACACCTGGCAGCTGGACAAGGACTGCGCTCATTCACTTTCTGGCTTACTTACAGTCCGCTGTCCTACAGGCTACATCCACGACACTGGCCAGGGTCCAGGCTGAAGTCCAGTCCTGGATCCCCGATCGAGTTCCAGACTCTGGAGCTGGAGCTGGAGCTGGCCTTACGCTCTAACGAGCACAATCGCCCGGCTAGACATCAATGGCCAATGGTCGTCTGTCTGATCGCGGGCACCGATGCAGTCCGTTGCAGGGGAAAAACGCTGCGAGCTGCCAATAAAAATCCTTTACCATATAATTTGAGTGCGCATGCGTGCGCCCTGACGTTGATGGGAGCCGAGTTTGAGTCCAGACCAACTGGGTATCCTATGGAATGGGATGGGATGGTATGGTATGGGATGGAATAGGTTGGAACGCAGGCGCTTATGCGCAATGCTACGCCAGATGCCGACGTACGATGTACAATGTCCGATGTCCGATGTCCGATTCCCGATGCCGATTGCCAAGCGTTGATTGCGCCATGAACGTGATTTGTTTGTAAACACGCATTATTAAGGTGTAATAAACATAAAATTTGTATCGCTTGACGGACCTTGGAGTCGGCGCTGCAGCTCTGCAGCTCTGCAATTGCATTTGCGCACCTCGCCATCCGGCCGCACATCTTTCAATTAAACTAAAAAGCCGGGTGTCCAGCCATTCATCCATTCACAGCTCACATTTGCATGTCTCCGCTCCGAGGAGTAGCTAATTCCAGGTGAATTATGCGAAATTATACGAATTACGCCCGTACATGTGGGAATGGGATTAGATTAGCGCGCAGAGCAAACAATTTAGGCTCCCCGGCAACTCAGCAACTCAGCATCGCGGCAGCCAGGCCCCCAGAACCATAGTTGTTCTGAACTTGAACTTTAACACGGCGGTAATGATAGGAAGCCCCAGAACCCAAACCCCATACCCCAGACCCCAGACCCCAGAACCAAAGCCCGAACTCCACCCAAGTCTGGCGATTCCCTTCGCACCGCCGCCGCCGTCAAGTGAAACCAAAAGTGCGCAGCAAAGCAAACAAACGCCTCGACTTTTGCCCACTTTGCGTGTGTTCTCAGCGCCACGGAGTCGATCTGACCTCTGGGTTCAGGCAGCCGAGGGAGATCGCAATGGTCCACTGGGAGAACGGAACAGGGCAGAGCCAAATCTTCCTCCTTTTGTTGGATAACCGTGGCTTTTCGCTTTTCCATAGGACTACTTTCGTTTTGTCCAACGTATGAGTATAATCTATTTGATCCTTATTATTATAGAGACTTACTTCATTTCTACTTTTCAAAGTTAAGTTAGTTTCTTAGTTCAAAGTTAAGCCCCGCAACTATTGACTTCATATGTAATAATTATATTTTTCTCTTTGGGAGGTAAGGCTATTAGATTAGTATTCGTTTAGTCAGCCTTATTCGGTAACAAAATTAATATATCTAGTCAAAATCTTTTTTAGAAACCATTTTATTTTGGAAATACAAATAGCTCCCTTGAGCTTTTCGCGCAGTGCGCCAGCCAGAGCGGCCTTTCACATAGAAGTGAAAATGAAGGTGTAGTCCAATTTGTAAGTATAGCCAAGCCCTGTGGCCATTCAAAGTCCATGTTATGCAAAGATCAGAGCGTCCCGTCCGCCCGTCACCCGCCGCCCCCGGAATGTTGCATGCTGAATTCTGGATCCTACTCCCTCTGGAGCGGAGTAGCCGGGCCGAGTCGGGCCAACTGGACGTCGTCTAGCGATGGAAACATTTTTCCATGCGTGCCTCGCCGCTCCGCCGCTTTGTTGGTGGCGCTCGTTCGCGTCTTCGGCTTTGGCAAATACTTAATTGCATTTCGATATCTATGCCGAGGCATCTGTGAGTGAATGCCGCTGCTGCCTCAGCGGGCCGACTGGTCAATATCCAATACCCAATGCCCAATGCCCAATACCCAGTGCTCCAGACGGCTGGACAGACAAGGAACGCGCCGGCGCTGTCTTTGGCTTGGCCGGGAGTCGCAAATCGAGAATGGGCAGTCGGGAATCGAGAGTTTGGGCCAGGCCTATTCCAGTGCGTTCAGTTTGGTCTGGACTGGAGTGGAGTGAAGTGAAGTGAAGTGGAATGGACTCAACTGGGCAAGAGACCCTGGCGAGTGGCGTTGTGGGTATTGTCAGGTCTTACAACTAAATTCCCCTTGAGCCGAGCGCTTTACTAAGGAAATTAGTAATTGCTACTCCCATTTAGAGACATCTATGCGGGCATCTATGACCGTGTGGCATTCGCCAGATGATGACGATGACAAGTTCCGCGCTCGGAGATTGTCTGGCGATTGTCCAGCGCCCACTCACCATCTCGCCCATGGGCGTCGTAGAGGGGGATTGCCATTATGATAGAGCTCAGCTTCAACTGAATTGAGAATGAATATGGCAATCTTCACCTTTTTGAAAATGGTAATACTTTATAAGAGTTATGATATATATTAAAGAACTTTTATACAAACTGATTTTAGCATGATATTTACAATAAAGTTCATAAAAACACTTAACTGGACTAACATAATTAAGGTAAACATAATGTTTCAAACTGCAAAAGCGATGCACCTGTCGAATATTACACTTTAAATTCACGTACTTCTTTAAAGCATGTTAAAAAGGTGATTAAGAATCTTTAAAATTAAGTTGTATATTTATTAAAACTTAGTGAATATAAAAATTTTCCCAAATGAAAAGCATAGATAAATTCGACGAACGTTCTTTAACCCCTTGAGGCCCACGTCGCTGGTTCCGCCTCCCAATGCCAAACTTGGTCACAGTGTCTGTCATCGTTTTTGTTGCCGCTCCGCTGTCGTTTTCACGCTTTGTTAGCCAGCTAAACTGTATCTGTATCTGAGTCCGAATTGGCTGGGAAGAAGCTTCCCTTTGTGCTAGTACCTCACACTCGGACTAAGACCACTCTGTGTGTTAGAAGGTTAATCCGAGCGGCGTTACGTGGCATCTTTTTCCGGAGTGCGGCAAGTGTCGATACCATAAGTGCCAGTTGTTCCCAGCTAGCAAAATATGTAAATCAATTTCTTGGCTTACATGTCTGGCTTTTTTTTTTGCATGATTAATAATGCTTGAGAGACCTGGGATCGCCGGAGGCCGGGAAAGAAGACAAAAGATTTCACTTTTCGAACTCATAATTAGCCCTGGGAGTGTAAGTATTTTGGAGGTGATGGAGCGATGGATTCTTTCCATGTCATAGCTGGTGGCTCTGCGACTCCTAATCTGCACGGAAATCAATTAGGCACCGCGGCGATCGGACAGTAGAGAGTTGAGATCGATCGATCGATCATAGGTTTACAATCGCTTAAAACGCGATCACCAGAAGGGAAGATCAGATCTCCGGTCATTCAAAGTAAAACTAAGTCAAAACTAAGGGACACGCTTCAGGTATTTAAAGGTGTTTCGTTATTTCTACAAAGTGTATTATTGCAAAGAATATTTTCTCTTTTCTTTGAATGGAACATGACAGCACGATAGCACATTAATTTTGTCATGATAAGACATTTACTATGCGTATCCCCATTTAAGCAGCTTGGCTTAAATCAATCTCGTTTTCAAAAAGCATCTTTAATTCTCACGCCTGCTAGGAGTGTTTGCAGTTTCGGGACTCCTCATGGCGCCACTGCTTCCTGGTCACCACTCCAAAGTCCACCATCTGACTGTCTAGTTCTTCGCTTGCTATCGATGGATTCGCCAACAGTTGAGCGCAATTATTAGCTAGAGAATCTTCGAAACACGAAGCTTTCCCTGGGAAATCAATAAAGGAGGCAGCGTCAAAAGTTTCCGGCAACGAATCAAGCGCAGTGGCAAAGGTCAGCCACTCATCTCAGAGCCAAAAACCAAAGACAAAAAAAATACGGCCTGGAGTCATGGAATTCGAGTGTCTCGTTGAGTGGGAAAAGGGCGAACTTGCACGCGATGTTGGCTGGCTTGCTGGCTAGCTGGCTGTCTGTCTGTCTGTCTGTCTGTCTGTCTGTTTTTAGCCAAATCCAGAGGTGCCTTCTTTGGGTCTGTAGTGCATGTCATAACCAACGGTGCATGCGCCATCTTCCGCCTTGCATAAGAGCCCCGGATGGTTTCACTTTCCCGGGGTAATTAATGCCGATCGCCCCGTCCGGAAAGCTAGCGGTAGCTGAAATCGTAATTTATGCTAATTTCAGTTCGCAGATCGGTTAATTGATCCGCGTTAGATTCGATTTCGATGGTGAATGGCCAGCGGAGTGGAGTGGATTGTAGTGGAGTGGAGTACTGGCCCGAAGTTCATTGATATGCAGTTCGATTCGATTCGCTTCGGTCCCATTCCCTTTATCCCAATGTTGTTGACCGCGAATCGAAGTCGCTTACTTGTCGACCGTCGACCGGCATACAAAGTGCGCTTTCAACACTGCCCCTTGGACAATGTTTTGTGCCCCTGTCATTGGTCAATTCGGGGGAGGATGAGGGCACTGGACTTGTGGAAGCGTTATGAAAGCGTTACAAATCTTCGCTTTGAATACGACACTCCTCAGTAGTCAACTTTAGACGGGGCCGCTCGCTGCTCTGTACGTGATAAGGCAATGATGATGATGACGACAAGTCATAGACAAAATTGCGTGCCATTAACATTTCGCTCATAATCGATTCGGTTTTTACTGCCCTGTTTTACATCTAATTTATGTGCATAGAGCAGTGTCGCTCGGCCAAATGATATCATGATGAACGGCCCACGTCTTTGGGGCGATCCGATTCTAGGAAATTCGTAATTGGCTCGCAGATGAAAGCGCCCCAAACAGAGCGAACCAGGCGAAACTATCGCCCAATACATCAAGTTAATGACTTCATTGAAAGCCTTCCCGAACCCCAAAAAGAGACCCGAAATACATTTCGGCTTGGGGATCATCCAGCTTCCCAGAGTTGCCGTTTACCTGTTTCCCAGGGCGTCGAGTTGCACCTGCTTTGTGGCCCGGCGACACCTGATATCCCCCAGAAAGGTCAGCTTGTGAACCCTAAGCCCCGAGGCACCGAAATTAAGCCAAACGAGCGTGTCAAATGCCGCTGATTTGCGGGCAGGGGACAACAATGTACCCAATTGAGAGTAAGTACTTCCGCAGCGGTCTATGAAGTGTCGTATGCCATTTACCGTTCCGACCGATCTGATCCGACTTGATTTCGTTTGGTTTGGTTTGATTTGATTCCCGCTGTCCAACTTCCGGCGAAGAGCCTCAATGCCAGGTGGCGATGTTTGGGCTCTTAAATCAAATGCGACCAAGTCAAATAATTTGTTAACACTGCCGCTTAAGTCAACAGTTAAACAATCAGCGATCGACGGCGCTTTCAGGCCGATTGCGCCACAGACATTGACAGACATTGATTTTTAAAGCCATTTTATGAGTTTTGCCCGGCTTTTGTTTGGCTGTTGAACCCCCATGGGCAATTAAAGTTGCACGATGGCAAAGTGAATGTGCGGCGAGTTCCGAGGAGCGCTTCGCACTTCCATTCGATCGCATAAGGTCACCAGGGAGTGGGATACAGAAACCACGTGACTATTATGATTTGGGAGGAAAATGTGTGCTTTAATACAATCCTCGAATCAGGCATCATAAAATCTCTGCGGTCACTTGATATATGCGCTTTGATCAGCTTACGATCTGAGTTTTATTCGTTGTACCTATCGACCCAATTAACTAGACCCATTTTTTACATGCTTACCTAATTTCTATTCATGCAAATCATGCGCGAATTCTTCAGCATAAAGGGAAACATATGGTATTAATGCCAATGCACTTGTACTGTATCTTCATATTCAATTATATTTATATATAGAAATATGGGCGAACCAACAATCATCGAGTTTCTTATTGATGTTACTTGTTTCAGCTCCAAGTTTCGTTGAAAGACTGACCCAAATGGAAAAAACTAGGCAACTTGATGAGTTACCTTAAAAGTATTAACACTATTACTCACATTAATTACCCTGTTAAAGACTTTGGTGTCTTAGCAAACGAAGTCCATTCACGAGACATATGTATCTAAGAACCAAGCTGTGCTTGTTGGTGCTGAGCAAACAGTTGCATTAGTTCCGAGAATGAATCGCTGGTGGCGGCGGTCTTTGATCTCAGTGACTAATTACCGAACCCGCGACGCGTCGTGGGTGTACGTGTTAAAAGCCGGACACGGACACTGCCTCGAAGCAGGAAGCTCCCGGCCAGGTTGCCAACGAAATTGAATACAAATTAAGTACAGAAAATCGAAATACTAAATACTGGCATCGCCTTGTGCACAAATACAAATCATCCTTGACGCATGCACACCAAAAACGGCAGCAGAAAACAGCGAGCAAAAATATCGGAGAGCTGAAACCGAAAACAAGATAATATGGCCGGCAACGCAACTCCCAAAAACGAAAATGAAACGGGCCGTAGGACTGCATACAAGGCAAGGCTGTAGACCTTTTTTGGCCACATCAACAAAGCGGCTTTTGAGAATTTTCAATTTTTTTTTAACTGAAACCCAACTGAAACCCCCACCCTGAATACGTTCCTACCGGTCGGAGGCTTCGTTTAAATTGACGTTTATTTCCAGACGACGACGACGACGACGACGACGGTCGAAACTTTCGAATTTTCGGCCTTTAATGAGGAGTCGGGTTAATTTGGCCGGGCATTTGAAGAGGCTCACAGGCACTTGGCGTTCTGAACTGCAGCTAACGAAAATAACAAAACGAGAACGAGGTGTTTACCAAGGCACCTACAGAGACACACCGACATACGTATATATGTACAAAATATTCAGTATATTTAAGCAGCAAGAGGCAGCCAGCAGATACAAGTGACGTCATGGGCCTGGCATTGGCATTGAAACTCAAGGTTGGTCTGGTCAAAAATCGTTGGGGGCAATAAAACGTCTCCCACACACGTTAAAAAATATATATTCGTTAGAACTTCTGAGGCGAGTCCACGGAACGTTCGTCCTCCTCCTGGTGATCCTGCCAGAGCAGGAAAGGACGCGCAATATAGCTCGAGTGCTTGGGATACAGATTGGACAGGGCCAGCAGATCGCCCGCCACCACGATAAAGATCTGCGCATAGCGCACCGATGGCAGGCCGAAAAACCAGGTTATCGTTTTCTTGGGCTCCATTTTTTTCGGGTTATCTCTGGACTGTTGAAAATATCGGCGTCGAGGCTAGATCAAAATGAGCACTAACGCCCTGGCGATAAGGTTTTCGATACCTTATTCCTAATGAATAACGAATAGCTTTGAACCTGAATTCAAATGTGCCGATTCTGGCCAATTACTTATGGATATTTGGCCAAAAAACCACACAACAGCCATAAATATAAAATTCCTAGTCGCATTAAGCCAGAGCTAATGTAAATTCCGCATTTGCAATGCTAATTCGTAAGAACCAATATATAGATTGCTGAGAGCAAGCAGATTTCCAACGAGAATCGTTTTGAAAACGCTAAAACTTTCACTCAACGAGGCACTAGGCAGTCATCATTGAAAAATGTTTGCTTTCAGTTGCGCGGGCCTTCAGAATTCTATTTCCGCCCAAAACAATAAAGACGCTCGCATTTGCGGAGTCGGTCGAGTTTTTATTAACATCAAAATTGGCTGGCTGGCTATTGGTTATTAATTTGCATCCCCATTCAAAAAACATGCCGTAGGTTGTTAAGTGTATTGGTTAATGTTTGAGTTAATGTTGCCCAGAAATAACGATAGAAAGTAGACGGCGAAAAGATCTTCTTCTCCGCTGAACTGAACTTCCAATTAACCAGAAAGGGCGAAAGGTTGAGCGGATCGATCAGAAACCCCAACTCTGACTCACAATCGGCGCTAATGCGTTGGCCGACTCTATTCTATATACGGATATGGAACAGTCACACACACCCACCCACATAAGTGTGTAACTGGGACACATTCGGGGGTCGTAAAGCCCACTGCAGATCGCTATGGCGATTGCGATTCCGATTCCGATTCCGATTACGATGCGAGGCTGAATTATTCAAGAGTATCAGTATCGCTCAGAAGATGGGGGTTTAGTATGGATAGTCCGGAGTTCCGATTTGGTTTCAGTGGGTTATCTGGGCTGAAGCAACTACGGCGTTAGCTGGCGGTTTTAGGGTGGCTTTACTGTACAAATCGATCGTCGACTCACCTCAAAACAGCATTCCTCGTGCGTTAGTGTGGGGGAGAACAAATGTTTTGCAGTTCTAAGTAATTTGCGCAGTTCTAATTACGTTTATTTTGTGTTTTGTGTTTGATGTGTGTGGGTTCGTTTCTGCGGCTTTGTTCTCCTTTTCTACTTTTTGTTATTTTTATCTCATTATTTCACTTGCCAAGTGTCGTCGCGGAAATTAGCTGGTTTGCAATTTATATCTCTCGCGTTTGGGGTTTTCGAAGTTGGAGTTTTGGTATGCACGTCAAATTTTAATTAGTCGAAAAACGTTTGCACAATTTAGCGAAAATTTATCACGATTTGTGTTCGAGATTTTGTGTCGGTTTGCGTGGGCTTCGCTGAACGGTTGAATGGACGTGCCGATGGTCGTTGGTGGTTTGGCTTTATATGGTATTGGCAGGGAGGA
The DNA here is from genome assembly GCF_016746245.2 of Drosophila santomea. NCBI lineage: Eukaryota > Metazoa > Arthropoda > Insecta > Diptera > Drosophilidae > Drosophila > Drosophila santomea. The sequence goes on along the minus strand of NC_053016.2, from coordinate 17,503,853 downwards.
TCGAACGATATATCCTCTGTGGCAGATGGGCGCTGGCCAGTTCGTTTTGTATTTTTGTATGTACTTTTGTAATTATTTATCGCTGCTAATTGCGAACGCGACGCAGTTTCGATTGTTTCCACAGCGGAATTGAGCGCGTTCTCCGGCCCAAGTGAACGCGAATACGTCTAAGAGCCGACTGAAGCCCAGAGCCAGCGTTTTGGCCAAGATCGCTGTCAAAGCTCAGAAAGAGAAAGAGAACGAGAAAGAGCACAAGCAAGAGAGCGAGCTTAAACTTAAATCGGGCTAACAAGTGGCGCAGCAACAAGTAGCCGGTGTCTGCGGAGAGCGCTCGAGAGCCAGTTCGTGTTTTGGAGTCTTTCGTTTTGCGAATATGAATCAAATCAAGGTTCGAGTACTCACTCGAAAACAAGTGAAACCAGATCGCCCAAGCATTCTTGGGATGTTTTCCTACGCGCTGGCCAATATGAAAATGATGTTCCTGCCTGTTCCGCCTGTCGACCAGTTTCCACTGGCTTCTGTTCTGTTCGGTGACCCTCTGCCAGCTGCTCATCTTCCTCACTTCCCTTCGCACCACGGGGCCACTCCCACTCATCAATCACTAGTCATTAAAGCCGAGCACTAATTAATTCATCTTCTAGATACGACCGAACAGGCGCTAATCCCAGGCCACAAAGGAAAACAAGCGTGAAATATGTTCATAGCTTAGCACTGAAACATCATCTAAGCAAAAATACAGTGCTTCTACGCGACTTTTTCCAACTAAATAATATTACCATAACTTTAATGCCTCCAAGATCAGCAGTTTTATTTTCCATACAAATTCATAATAAAGATTAATTCGCAAGACGGCGTATTAACATTACTTAAAGCCCCAAATTTATTCACGTTAATCAACTTTGGGTTCAATACTTTACACTTAAAGGGTATAAAACTCTGTGACAGCTGGTTCTGCTTTTTGAAGCACCTATGTATTTACAATATTATACCTTTGCGCCTTTACAGTCACACACTTGAATATTTGAATATCACAGTAATTAATCAAAAAGTCAGAGAAATAAGCAGCAGGCAGCACATACAAATAAATCATCGATCGTCATCGTCGGTCAAGAAACTATAAAGCACGTCCACATTGACCCCCCCACCCGTAACCCCCTGCCAAATCGAAGGAACCCATTTCGCTTTAATAAAGTTGTCAACCCACGATACTGGCGTGTGAAGTGCTCTTTGAATATACACAGTGGGAAAATGTGTGGGCTTAACTAAAAAACTCATGGTTAGTGTTTCGTACGTGAAGATCGAAAGAATTAGTAATTAAGACGGCTATACTTAAGGAAAGTATTAATAAATTAAAAAATTATACGATTGTGAAACTCTTCTTTCAATCAGTAATTCAAATTGCTTACGGTTAAATGAGTTCAATTTTAACAATTAAAGGATACGGAAAACCACACTTCGGTCAGTGTACTTTTTCTGAATTGTCAAGAGTTCGTTTTGCAATTCGATTTGGAGTGCTTAATTGTGCGCGCATAACGGTAAACTTTTCGAAGGCCGAAGAATTTTAGGACTCGAGGGGGAGGTAGACCCCTCTAAACCGCATTTTTATGAATGAAAAGCGGGAGGCGAAAAGCTCGACTTATCCCCTGAGCTTTGCCTATAGGCCTCTGGGGAGCTTCACCGAGGAAACCCAAAAAGTGCGCGGAGCTTTAGTGCAAAAAACACATTTTCACCAAGCACATTTTCATTCTGTTTGTTGTTCTCTCTGCGTGCGGTTTGTGTTCTCTTTATCTGCCCTTTGTAGGCTTTATAAATTACTTATAATTTCCCAAGACTGTTGCCTTTTCCCAGTAATAGTGAACGTAGGATAATACGGATTTATTATCTGAATTGATATTCATATCCGCGCGTAATTCCAAAAATGCGCGAATGGCATCATTTGGCCAAGCCAAAAAGTGAAGACCCCTGTGATATAAGCTGGCCACAATGGGCATAAAAAGCTCTATGGCCAGTGTATCCGAGCTTTAGTCCCGTTAGTCGCACCATCAGCTGACCCGAGCAACAACAACCTGTGCGGAGAAACAAAGTTTCGCGCTAAAAATACCCAAAGTTCATGGTCAACGTCTTGGGCGGAGCGGGCTGATTGAATCCCTGATATTGGCATCCCGACATGGCCCTGATTCGCTGCTGCTTCGAGCCGCCGGAGCTGCCTGAGTTCTTCGACAGCTTTGTGCAGAAGTGCACGGATCCCAGTTGTAAGTACATACATACATATATGAAACGGGAATTTATCTAGAATGCTATATGCTACATACATGTAGACTAAAAGTAGTAAGAATATTTTAAGAAAACAAGAATATTCATTGCCCTCAAATACATACATGTAGACTAAAAGTAGTAAGAATATTTTAAGAAAACAAGAATATTCATTGCCCTCAAATAAGAAATAAAAATATTAATTAGATGTTTATTAAATGTTATATTTTTTTAATTGCGTAGAGATATTTGAAATAAGTTGATACGGATTATAGTCAAAGTTATTTATAATTATCTTTTCTACCTATCTATCTTTATTTGGCTTATGTATTATACAATAAAATAGACCTGGGCCTAGGTGATTTTAGATTCCATCTGCAAATCCCAAAGATCATTTGCCATAAAACTCTAAGAACATATATAATCCACGCACAGTGGGCATAATTTGCAAGTTTACGACTACAGTTAGAAATTTACAGTATGGCAGTGTTCTTACACCGTACTCTACACAGTATTTGCATGAGCTTCGCGCATGGTCACACCGCATGCCTATCGATAAGTCGGCCGAGAGTGTCTCACCCACGAAAGGAAAACAAAAGAAAAGTCGTAGCTGCGCTCTTTTATCGCTGCGGTTTATTATCTAATGCCGCGATAAAGACCCCAAGAAGCGAATCGCGACGCTAAAATGCCTGGTAAGCGGTCGGCGGGGACAGGTGTCATCCGCTTGGCGTGCCACGGGCCATTGAGCAAGATGACCTCGCCACCAGGCAATTGGCCAGGAGGAATGACGACACCGACTAATCGATGGACGTGGGTGGTGCTCTGTGAGGCAGCGCGGAAGTCAGGCGGCGAAAGCCATCAACCTACGACCGATGAGTCGTCCAATCATTCAAACAGCAAAACTATAGTCCACTGGGGCGAATATCGCGATAAGATTAAGCGGAAAATGGTGGTCGCACCCAGTCGACCGGAGTCGGTTTTCACACTACCACTATTGCCTCCACCACCATCACTCTGTCCAGCGGAGCGGTGGCGCCATGTTCACCTACCGCTGCATCCACGTCTGTCTGCCCAATCCCTCTAACCGCTGTGCATTTCCCTTCGCTCTTTTAGGCTGCTGCGGGTGCTGCTCGGCGCTCAGGCCGCGCTACAAGCGCTTGGTGGATAACATCTTCCCGGTTAACCCGGAGGACGGGTTGGTCAAGTCGAACATGGAGAAGCTCACCTTCTACTCCCTGAGCTCGCCGGACAAGTTGGACCGGATTGGGGAGTACCTGTACCAAAAGGCCACAAAGGATATTAACCGAAAGCGTTACAAGTAAGTGCTTCGAGAACTCGCTACGTAATCTGCTCGCTAATCTTTGTTTGTGTTCAGACTAGCCGAGATTGCCATGGAGGCCATGGACCTGCTTCTTCAGGCTTGTCATGCCCAGACCACACTTAACTTGTTTGTAGAGTCCTTCCTACGGATGGTGCAGAAGCTTCTAGAGGACTCAAACCCCAACCTTAAGATAATGGCCACCAATTCGGTAAATCCCCACTAGGTAGTCCGCTAGACGTGGCTCTATTCATACCTATGCTCTTGTAGTTTGTGAAGTTCGCCAACATCAACGAGGATACACCATCTTACCATCGACGATATGACTTTTTCATCTCGAAATTCTCTTCGATGTGCCACAGCGATGCGGCTAGCATGCGAGACAGTCTACGTCTGGCGGGAATTAAGGGCTTGCAGGGCGTTATCCGGAAAACGGTGTCCGACGATCTTGTGGAGAACATCTGGGAGGCGGAGCACATGGAAAAGATTGTGCCCTCGCTGCTTTTCAATATGCAGGTGTGTATTCTCAAGGACTTAAACTCTATTTTGCCGTTCGATGATGGATACAGTCGTCCATCACAGTTGCCGGTCTCATTGGCCTACTATTGTACTAATTTCGATGTATTTTGCATTTCGTTTTTGGTGTATTTTGTTAATGCAAACCAAACCCAAACCAACCACAACACAACCAACACACAACAACAACCAAACAGTTTTGTGTAAACGTTATGTTCGTGAAGAAAAATTTACTGGCGGTAATGATCAAATCGAATTGTTCCATTACATAAGCATATTAGTAAACTCTGATTAGTCACCTTTAGCGTCCGTTTAGATCTCTATACTAACATATTTTTTATTACTGCAGTCCGGGGATCTAACGCCCGTAGAGGACGCCACCAATGTTACGCCACCGGCCTTGGCCGAGGAGGTTCTCCGCGAGCTGGTGGGACGCGCCTCCTTCGGACACATTCGCAGTGTGCTAAAGCCGCTGCTGACGTAAGTAGCACCCCCGGAAGAATAGCAACTCGTTGCTTATCAGAGGTTTACCCTTTCTTATTTATAGCCACTTGGACCGACATGAGCTGTGGGTGCCCAACACATTTGCCATTCACACATTCCGCATCGTGATGATCTCCATACAGCCGCAGTACTCGTATACCGTGGTGGAGACGCTGATGCAGCATTTGGATAGCAACTTTAAGTCCTCTCCGAAAACGCGCACTTCGCTCGCCGTTGTTCTATCGAAGATTATTGCTATTGCAGCGGGAGAGAGTGTCGGTCCCTCGGCCCTGGACATCATCAACAACCTGTTGACCCACCTGCGGACGAGTGTGAGCACTACCAGCGAGATTACACCAGAGGAGTCACAATACCAGGAGGCGCTCATCAACGCGCTAGGCGAATTTGCCAACCATCATCCCGACTACCAAAAGATCGAGATCATGCTATTTATCATGAACACCGTGCCGGACCTGTCCAAGAAGAGCAAGGGCGACCAAATGCTGCAGAACATTCTGCTTAAATCACTGCTCAAAGTGGGCACACAGTACAGCACCGTCTCCTTCGAAAAGGCATTCCCTGCCTCCTTCCTGCAGCCGCTGCTTAAGATGGCACGTGCTCCACACAATCCCACGCGCATGGTTGTGATGCAAATATTGCAGGCCCTTCTAGATCGCCATCAGAATGAGCAGGTGCTCAGCAGCGTTAGTGTAAAGCCATACCCGGCACTCTCGCAAGAGCCGCCCTCGCGCTCGGACATAATTTTCACGCACAAATACGGCGCCAACATCATGCAGGCGTTGATCGACTCCATGGCACTGTCGGATCGGGTTGATGCCCTGACCTCCAGTTTTAATACCGCTGCTCTACTCATCGTAGAAATGTCCTGCAACGAGACTGTGCAAGAGTTCCTTCTGTTTATCCTCGGGTAAGATTGCCTCGGTAGTATTAAAAAACATTTTTCTTATCGTTTGGTTTGCCCTGTAGAATCCAGCAGGTAGCCAGCACAGTGGACACTCTGGGCAACGTGCACAAATGTAGCCTCCATGCCATCTCAATTGGCCTGCTAGTGCTCATCTCGCGTGTTAGTGGAATCAACAACCTTTTGGAGTATGCTCAAAAAATAGTGGACGCACGGCGTGAAGAGGCCAGCCACTTCCTTCCCCCACTGCTTGAGCCCAAGAAGCTAGCCGGAAAGACTTTTAACCTGGCTCTGCCGCACTTAGCCATAGATAAGTTGGCGCTGGGCGAGTGCTTGCAAAACGCGGACATGGACGCCCAACGTCTCAATACTGGTGCTCCGTACTCGCTTAACCAAACGGATCACCCAGGACACCGCCACTCTTGGGTGGAGTCGGTAAGCAACCAGCTGACTCAGCGCAACAGCTCAGCGGATCTGACGGTCTACAACGGCGATGTGGACAGCGTTAGCAGCTCGCCAGGAGTGTGCAAAAAGCTCCTTGCGCCGGAGTTTAACTTCGATGCCATGAAGCGAGCTCTGGCGGAGCCAACCGAGGCCGCGAAGCGGGAGCAGCGCGAGCGCCAGATGCAGATAGTTCGCACATTCCGCGAAGGCGAGTTCGACGATCTTATGAGACGCACAGAACCAAAGGTGAGTAGAAAATCAGATCACGATATCAATTTTCTTCTATAAATTTTCGTGTTATTTAAAATACAAAATATAGTACTGTCTAACTGGCACTGCTTTTTAAGATAGAATTCAGATACTTGTACCCCAGCACTAAACATTTTCTTTTATTTTGTACGTTAAAAGTATTAATCTACAAGTTAATGAACTCCTGATATCAAGTGTAGTGAGTTATAAAATTAATGTCATGGTTTCCATTTACTTCCAGCACGATCTCATTCAGAACCGCCTTAACGAACTTTTTAACTCGCTAGCCGTGGAGCGTCAGATCACTCAGAGCGACACAAAGTCCAGTCAGTTGCAAGCCAGCAATGAGAAGCCCATCTACGAGACGAACTTTCCGGAACTCTTTTACTATTAAAACGTATTCCTCGAACTATTCTATAATCAATTCAACTATATCTATAGCCCAGAAAGCGAATTTGTTTGGTGTATGTATGGAACTAGGTAAATCTTATTAAATTTTCTGTTGTTAAATGCAAACAATTCAATTGTTAAACGACCCTGAATATGTACTTTGAATTAATTGTTATACAAATACATATATGTATACAAGTATATTTTAGACTAGTGTATTCAGATGTTTTCAAATTTCCCCCAAAATGGGACGTGCTGGAAAAAAGAGTGGAGTAAGGTCACAACCTCGCTGCCAAGCCGCCAAGGCAACGTCTATCAGCGCATATTCGATGCTAAAGCACAAGGACGATGGCAATGGACGCAATCCGTTCTTCCGTTTTCTGGCCCACTTTCGAAAATGTTTCAGCAACTGCCTTGGTCACTTGCCCTCGGGTCGGGTAACTCTTATTGCCAGCAAGGTGTGGAATTGCATGAGTCGGACTGAGAAAGAACCCTTTATCGCTGCTGCGCGAAGATTTAACTACACGTACCGATCGCGAAGCAAGAAAGTCAACTGGGTCCTGGAGAAACTGCGAGAATCCGCTGCTGGAGTAAGCCAACCCCAGGCACAGGGGGTGTTGATAAATTCTATAAGGTCTTGGCAGGAATCCGTGCTGAAGGATCTCCTAGTCCTCGATTACAATCAAAACTATTTGCATTAAGTGTAATCTTTAATAAATGATCACTCAAGGTAATAGTTACTGTGCGTACATTTATCGAGTAAAAATGTGTTAGGGACAGTAATTACATGCGTTGAACTTGCAGGATTCGAAGACGCTTTAACCCTAATTTGTTTTTTGCGTTTTTTTACTTAAACGAAACAATTAATCTTAAAATTTCGAATTTACAAACTATATGCAACGCCTACATTGTGCGAGGGCACTAGGTCGTGCGTCTAATCCAAATAAGTAGATGACGTAAAGCGTCATTACATGATACTAGTGATGTAAACGATATACAAAAATATAGATCTACGCATTCCAAAACGATCGCGGATATGCTTATGCTCAATGTACAAACGTCTAGATAGAGTGATCAGCCGTAGCTGATCGCGATAGTGATAAACGAATTTACAAAACAACTACAACGAGCCCGAACTGCAGCGGGAAAATGAACAAAAAATGGTGGTACTGGTACTGTTTTGGTGGACTGCTTCAATGATCGTGCTCAGCACGCCAGTTGTCCGCAGACCCCGTCCGTTTCGCTAGCCGACCAAGCGATTCTGGGCCGTGGGGCTGGCGAGGATGGTGTCGAAGGCTCAGAGTCGCCAATGAAAACGGCCGAATCATCAGCACTGGACGGGGTCAGCGGTCTGTCGCTATTTGTTCCGATCTCCGAAATGGGTATGGAAAACGAGGTTGTCGCCTCCTCGCTGAGCGGAACAACTTCTTTAAAACTCTGATTCGGTGGCATTACCACCAGCATGTTGATGGAGATGAGCAGTGGATGCACCAACTTCGGATCTAACACCATAAGCGGCACCTCCTCGTTCTTTTCGAGGCTAAGAGAACAGATTTCGGACGTTTGGGTAAAGACTGCCTGACGCTGGGCGTTTATTGAAGTCACTGTGGTGCGGACCATGAACTTGCGCTTCGTCTGCAGGCTAAGCACTCGTTCGTGCTCGTGCCGATGGTGGCGACGAATGTTCAGTCTTCGCGAGTCCATGATCAGGATGAGATCCATACCAAAGTTGAAGCCCGTCCAGCGCCACTTCTGGTAGCCAGGCTCAAGCAACAAACGTCCGCAACGCATGCAGTTCTCAAAAAACTGCTCATCGTCCAGCTGTTGAGGACTACTGTGAAGGCAGAACAAAAGGATTTCAGTTTTAACTGACATCATTTCAGGTAAGGCTAAAAGAAACATACCAATCCTCCTGTCCATGATCGATCCGTAGTAATGCATCCCAGTGGTTGTGAATGTGCCGATACAGCCACTCCTTGGGTATAATATTGTCGTTGTATATGATTTTCAGATCCATGTAGTGGTTGGTCAGGTACTGGGTTCGTAGCTTCTGGAAGACCCTCACATAAGGCTGTCCCTCGGGCGTGGCCAAGAACGAGCGTTCCTCCATGCGGCTGGTGAAGTACGTCCACTGGATGACATCACCGCTGGGCGCGTGCGTTTCCACGCCGGCGTTTACCAAACGCTCCTGCGTCCTTAGCGCCTCCGCCCGCTGAACCGGGTCCTCTGGATCGTAATCGGGATGCAGTCGCAGAAACATCCATGTACGCAGTAGAGTGTACAGTGAGAACTCCGTCTGCATCACATACAAATCGGGACTGGCCGTCAGGGCACTCATCAGCTCAATGGAGATGTGCCGAAGCAGGTTCGGTTGCTTGCTATAAATGCTTAGCAGATTGATCTGAAACCACTGAAAGGTGGACTTCTTGACCCCGATCACACCGTACTGGCAGGCGGCTTCATAGTACTGAATGGCTGTCTCCGGACTAATATTATCTACCATCACCTCGGCACACTTGTCGATGATCCCGTCCAAGTGGAACAACGTGGCTGTGGCCAAGACCGATATAACATCAGCTGACTCGATTTCGATCTCATCGGAATACATGGATCCAAAGACAGCATCCAGGCTAGCCACTGTGATCCGGTCGTCCAGGATTGTGATCTGAATAAAATTCTGCTGCGCTTCCCGCCACGTCCCATTGAACATAGTGTAGAAGTAAGGACTCTGGCTCAGGTATACCTTATGCAAATGCCACACCTTGTCCAAAGCCATGACAGCCACATCCGAGTTCTTTTCCTCCTTAAAGAGCGCCTTGTATATGTATTGGGTGGTAGTAAGAAGCTTTTTTCTGCGGAGGTCAAGATATTGAGTGATGGTTGGACGTAGAACGGCAAGCACTTACTTTTTGGGCTGTGTGGTGTCCAACTGGGCTGTGTCATCCTTCCCCAAAGAGGAATCAGTGCTGCGCTTCCGCTTCCGTCGACTGTTGAACACCTCCGCGACGTTCATATGCATAGAGCCCACGATTTGACCCATGGCTCGGCGCAGGAATTCTTACTCTAAAACGAAAGTTATTACATTTACAATTTTTTTTGTAGTGTTCCCTAGATGATGCGGGTTTACAATAAAAACAGGGCCTGTTATCGATCTAGCAGATTGCGTGTTAATGGTGCCCTCCAATGGAACCAGTTGACCCAGTTTCGTTCCGCCAAACTGTAACGCCAGCCGCTGCTAAGGCGGAGAAACCTTTCCCGTGTGGGCGACATTACAAGCCCTAAAACCAAGTTGAAAGCGCATCCATTCATGTTATGGTGATGTCATCAAACATCTGAGGTACGTCAGTTGCAATCAAAATACCCGATGATCGAGCAACTTAAAAGCATTTGTAGATCGCAAGTGATAAGTATTTATTGCTTATCTTAGTAATCGCGGGATTTACTGCCTTACAAAAATCAGTAGCTAACCTGATGTCTAGTTAAGTCGTTTTGATTAGGTACGCAAGCTTGACGATAGATTAGTTAATAGATTTACTTGTGTTTTAACTTGTTTGAATCGTAAATAAATATATTCGCCGCAAATAATATTTTAATTCAGTTTTAAAAGTGTGTAAAGATAACATTTCCTTTATGTTAGAAAGTTTAGAAGGTCTAATAAGATTGTGTGCATGGAATAACATAACCCAGTTAGAATCACAGAAGCATTCTTTTAAAGCGATTTTAAAGACCTGAACCGCACTGTAGCGCAAACATTTTTGGGTAATTTTGAAGGGGCGGGACTCTATAATTAGAATGAGATCAAACGAGCTCGATTCCATGCGCGTTTCATGTAGTGTTTATGCTTTGCCGCCAAATGCTGGAACTGGACGAGCGGATGTAACCATGTCAAGGCCGCGCTGGAATCTACACACGTACATTTGTACATAAATTGTATGTGTATTTTCTGCCCATAAACAATCAAACGGACGCTTTCGTCACCTCATTGGACCTCATTGATATGGAAGACCAGACAGTCGAGCTCGATAATACTCGCCCTACGATTATCTATACGGACGCAGACCCAGCTTAAAAAGTTGATGATTTAGCCGAGGTGGAGAATATTGGTTTTGGTGTGCCGCAGTTCCGAAAACAAGAGTAGTGTTCAAAACCGGTTCCCAGAGCGTGTATTTCTTATAAGACCAAAACAAGACGATTGCAGCGCTTTAAATTACGTCACCAGTTGACGCTAGGGAGAGTTAATGATAAAGAGAGAAACAAACAAAAGGGGGTGGACGGACCGAAACCATCAAATAAAGTTGGAACTCCAAGTATAACCCGAGTTTCCTTAAGTCGTAGTTTAAAAATTTGAGGAAAAAGCCGAGGATAATTAATTTTAATTAATATGTAAGCACTGGCACTCAAAAACAAGTTTTCACGCTTCACAGATTTTATCAACTGCAGCTGGGAGGCAAATGTTTCTATTTGAAATGGAAGTTTAGGTTTATTGAAACATATGCATATGTATGCCTTTCTCTTTGAAGACCCACCGCAAACATTTTTAAACGACGATGCCACTTAAGAGACAGTATTAAGAACTGGGCTTTTTTTTTTAAGACATGTGTGATGTAAAAAACACAAAAAAAAATTAATGTTGCCCAAGGAGTTAACGGCTAAATAACGTAGGTGATCGTCGAAAGAAGCCAACAAGCATGGGCGGAGACTCGAACTCGCGCACGGATTTCGTCGGGAATTCCAGTTGCTTTAGACGACTGAGCTACGGCAGCTGGAAAACTGGGAACGTCGGAAATCGGATAGGTGTTTAAAGCAGGTTAATTAGTGTGGTTAACCTGCATATAAGTCCACGAACCGCACTTTTTTATTTATGGATGCGAAATCAGCTGATTGATAGCGCAAAAAGCGTGTTTATTCGCACTATTTACGATTGACTGTTGTTTGGCCCTGATAACACGAGTTGGGAGATATGGAAAACCGATCACCAGACCACCAACTTTTTCTAAATTTTTTATCCCCCTGTTCCTGGCTGCGAAGTGCAGTTAATCCATAGCTATAAATAGCAAACAAAAGTGAATTCGGTGGGTGACGTAGTTGGGAAAAACGGGAAGGGGAGGGTGGATAACATACGAAAGAGAGAGAGCGACATAGAGAGCGCGCTAACGAACGACGCAAAACTGAAGGAAATAAGGTACACAAAGGGGAACTGATAAACGAAACTTACGGTAAATATGCAGTTACAGTGCCGTGCTTTTATATAACTGCAATTGCCTCCACCTTCCCTGGCTTCGTTACAATAAATAAAATAAACACGGACTAAAATTCTACGCGAGTTCGAATGGTCATGCGGTTTAAGCCATTTCAATTCCGTACACCATCAAATTTATCTCTGTTTTGCTGCAGTTGGCTCTCTAAACGTGTTAGTTATGGCCACCCTCCGATACCACCACTTGCATTTTGATTTGAACGCTACTATCGATATTTGTTGATACTGCGTTCGGGGTGCGGTCACACTTACCGCTTTTCTAAATATTCAAATGAATTGCTTAAACCCTTCTTCAGTTGACCTTTTTTAGTTTTCCTCTGGAAAAATTTTAAAAATAAAAATTCACTTTAATAATGGTAATGGTTGTTTCAATTTGCAACTTCATGGGGTTTGGGTTTCTTGATAATATAATTTCCAAGTCCAACTTAAAATGAAAAAATAATTTTTAAAAAAGTGTATAGAAAAAAAACAAAAAAAAAACTGTTTTGGAAAACGCGTAATTTAGTGTGACCGTGTTACGCAGCATTTTGCCACTTTCAGAGATTAGTGCTCATGGGTTTTCTGTGCTGCGCAGCAGTTAAATAAAATTGAATACTCCGAAAGCTGCAGATATAAATCGGAGTTGAAAACCAGTGCAAGTTGCATTGGCCGCACACACACATGAACACACGTACACATACATATCCGTGGGAGGAATAAAACACCCACAATTGCTGATGATTTTCTGCATTCGTTATCGTTATCGCTTTCGTTTTCGCATTCATCCGCAGCCGCAGTTTCGTGGGGCGTGCAATGTTCAGGATCCACCTCAAGATGGGTCCCCAACGCAACCAGCTTCACAGCAACAACAACAATGGTGTCGCCGGAAGTAGCAGCAGCACCGGAAATCGTCACCTTAAGGAGTTCACCTGCTGCTTCGGCCTGCATGTCCACACGGCCACCTTGATGATCGGATTGTGGCACCTGGTAAGTGCATTGAAGTGTAGCCTTTGACCCATTGCACTGCATGGGTGGCTCATACATGTGTGTGTATATGCAGATACACCCACGCATGCAGTCCTCCGGCATTTGCGAAAAACCTTTGACCCTGCTCAGTGTCACGCAAGGGAAAAATCAATCAGCCAATGACTGCAAAACTTTGCGAAGGCGAAGACGAGCCAACTCTGCACTTTCCCCGCCTGTGACGTCAATGCGGCTGATTGACCGCTGCTGCGTCATCTGATCAAATTTAACTACTATCATCGGGGCTTTATGTCATAACAACTTATTTCTGCCATCGGTTCCGCTGCGGAAGTTTCCACAGCCCGTGTCCATTGTCCGAAATTAACCGTTCACAAGATCTGACTTCGCATATCCAATCGCAACACTTAGAGAAATGTAAAGCATTGTAGAATTTTCATAAGTATATGACATAAATTGAGTTATATAGAGGGAGAAAGAGAGAGATATGTTTGTTTTAAGTAACCTTTGACGTCTATTCCCTTTCTGAGAATTTAAAACCATTATCTGATTTTAAGAGAATAATGACTGCGAGAACGACATACACAAGATTTGAATCGTTGAGTAAAAACCATTGCTTAATAGTATTTTTCATACCTGACTACGAATAGTAAGGTACTTTCTTCATGCTTTCGACTAGGTCACGTTTTGCAGTACCAACGGTTTACGGTGATTACGGTTTTGATTACGGTGTGGACAACAGTGGAGTTATCTGCCCTAATCTGCCCAATCTCAAGGGTTTCTTTGTTTACATTTTGTAGATATGTATAGCGTTAGGGGTCCAAAACAACAAAGCCCCTAATCGAAGGTTGCTTGGTTGGTTGACTCATCCCGAGTGACAATTGTTGATATACTGTGGCGCACTGCAGATTAAATTTCACACTGATGAATAATTAAACTAATGATGGCAAGTTGCCGCATCTAAGATCGTTGCAAGGCCTTCAACCTGAGATACTTAGATACCGAATGGGATATCCAATGGCAGCCATCTGAGCAAACAGCAACCAGATACATATTTCCATGAGCGCTTAAGTTATTTTAGTAACTACACGTACTTGACAAATGATGCGAAAATATTTACTCTTGTGCTGGTTTACTCTTGCTTTTCGGTAAGAAAGATATATTCCTCTGGAACAACATTCTGAAGTGTGCTGCCATAAATCTGAGAATTGTTAATTCAGCTGTCATCTATCAGCACACAGGTTGCAAATCAAATCAGGCGAAGCTTTCTTATCTTTTTTGCCAGCTTATCTTGATGAGCCAACCCAATACACCTGCTAACGCTCTTCAAATACTTTTTGATGTTATACTATCTCTGAATTCCCCCCTCGTGATCCTTCGGAGTCTTTGCTTCGTTTGTGACGTTTCACAACTTATTCACATTTTTATAAATATTTTTCTGCCCACACAAAAATCTACATTCCTCACTTCCAATGAAATCCCATCCGGAGGAAGCTGTCCAACTGGTGAAGGCATTTGCGAAATTCGAATGCAATGCCCCACACACACGACACATTTCCGGAAGGCAGTTCGAGTTGCTCTATTGACATTGGTTCCCAAGATTCAGTCATCCTGCGCAGCTATGGTCCTAAGGTGACAGAGGATGGTGAGGCGAGGGAAGAGCAAGAAAAGGACCAGGAGAAGAATGATGAGCCAACGGATCTGTTAATCAATCCAACTGCCATAAACTGCACCTCCCTTTCTGAACTAAACATCCAGGCTGACGCATTCAACACACTAAAAGAGCGTACTCTGTTCTCATTGGGCTACTCAACAGCCGGGTTTTATAAGCAACCGAAAATCAATAAGACTCCAAAAAAGAAGGTCAATTTGTACCAAGAGATTGTGAGCCTTGTAAAGCGACGTGCCCAGACCAATTCAGATATCACCATAGGAAAGGAAAGGCATCCCGTCCACCTGATGGTCTTACAGAGCTTTTCGCGAATGTTCCGCGATATGGGCAATGACTTGATCGTGGAGCTGCCTGAAGAGATGATTACGCCACGCTCCTTCGGCCTAATCTACGAATGGATGATCGAGAACAAGCCTATCCTGCCGCGCCTCGGTCTACTTGAGGTTTTCCACGCTGCCACTTTTCTGGAGATTCCACAGTTGGTCAGTCAGTGCAAGTATTGTTTAGATCATGGCTTCACTGAGGACTCCGCTGCGATGCTATACTTTGAGGCGAAAATTTTAAAACTTGATGTCATCCATTTGGAACTTCTTGAGCGCGTCTCAGCGTTTTTTCTCACGCTGGTGGCATCGAAAGAATTTTTGAGACTGCCCCTAAAATCAATGCTCTTGCTAATCCGATCGGATATGATAGGCGTGAATACGGAACTGGAGGTCTTCATGGCAGCCGCTCGATGGCTAAGCCACCACTGGCCTCAAAGACAGGGAAACATAACCGATGTTGTATCCAGCATACGTTTCGGACTAATCCCGCCGTGGTTGCTCATCCGTTTGCAGAAACCGGATGTCACCTCTGTGGGGGTGGGGAGAATAGTAGCGCACCCCATTGTGCGCCAAGCCATCCATGATGGCATCGCATACACGACCACGCGACTGTTTTATGGAGCAGATCGCGAGGCTTTTAAGCTGTATTTGCATAAGACTGGTGTACAGCCACCCGCGCAGCGCACCTGGATATACGACCGGAAATGTCCCTATCACCATCGCATGCAATGCAGGAACACGTTGGATTTAACCTACGATACGTTCCTTGAATATCTTAACTACCTGCAACGCCAGCACCGGGATTACTGGAAGTCTCTGGAACCAGTGGATAAAAGCAATGTGTGCATCAGTTGCCAGGCAAAAAAGTCTGATTTAACTAAGCCCAGCAGTTGAGTTTCCACGTTGGTTGTAAAACTTGTTGGTTGTATAACTTGTAAAATATATATTTCTACTTGTATATTTATGCCTTACTCTATTATTCAACAGTACATTGTATTTTAATTAATAAATCCGCCTATGTTCATTTTCAGTTCTTAAACATCTTGGCCCTAAGCGTTCTAGCGGTCATATGGCGCAATCCGGAGATGATGGACGAACTGGAAGGCGGCACCCACGACTACACCGTGGACCTGAGTGCACCAGCCCTACCCACGCCACTGAGCAAGGTCGAACCGCCCTACGCCTACCGTGACCACTCCCTCAACTATCGTAAGCGTTACCGTAAGCAGTGGAGAGAGCAGCATCAGCAAAGCATTTAAATATCTATGTTTATTACTGCAGAGAATTTCGACATGGGCGGATTGGTTTGCACCTGCATGATAGCCATCACCCTGATGATGATTTACGGAACCATCAAGGGAAAACCATCCCATCTGTTACCATTCTTCTGCCTGCAGTTGTTTGATTTTGCCATTACAACGTAAGGATTACAATCGGGGGAAATGCAGAGAGCTCAACAGATTTAAACCGCTACTTCAGTCAGCCAAATTAGCCTTCTTAAATCCGTAGAGGTTTCTGAGAATTCCTTAAAAGGTTCATATTCTTTAAGCTTAATGTACTAATGCATTGTTGATTGTTATAGTCTTACCGCCGCTGGATATCTGTGCTACCTGCAGGCTATTCACAGTATCATTGCTGAATCGCATCGCTTGCCCTGGCGCGAGAAGCTGCTGGAACTACCGCCTGAGGAGCTAGTGGTTGTTGTCCTGGTCGTATTCATCTGTATTGTGTTTCTGAAGGCTTATTGCATTGGAATTGTTTGGCGCTGCTACAAGTACTTGACGCTCCGTCAGCAACACGTTCGCACTCTGTTCCCCTTCTTGGAGGCACCGACTGGAGTCCACAGTGTTGGTGGAACTTTTGGTGCCGAAGAGCGGTCTTACTCCACTCTGCTGCCCAACTACGATGAAGCGATTGCCCAATACTTGAAGCAAGCACCACCGCCATCCTATCAGGTGGCCATGTCGAACTATGAAGAGGGAGAAGACGCAGCTGCTGGAGGAGCGGAGGTAAATCCCTCGGTGGCACCTCTCTTCGTGACCCTTGGAGCAGCCACTACCGCGAACGTAGCCTCCAACACGGATGACAATATGGATAACAACAATGATCAGCCGAACAATAACAACACTATGCATGTCAATGCTAATACGCCGCCAATGCGTCGAAGCGATGCAGCTGTAAACGCTAATGTCGACGAGGAAGTTGACGATTTGGAGGTTATTGACGCTGGCGTTGATATAATCGGTGGCATTCCGCCTCCTCCGCCCTACAACGACGTTGCCGATGCCCAGGTGCAAGTGCCATCGCAGTCGCCGCTTCATCGCCAGCCAAACATTCCGGGACAAGTATTTGGCGGACGCGACGAGAGCCAGGCCTAAGCTGAACTTTTGATTAGTTTGCTTTTCATGGCGAGTGGGTTGTGATCATTGGTGACCACCCCTCTCCCATCCTCTTCTTGCCCAGATGATCTGGTTTCTGGTCCCTCATCTCATAGCACACATACACGGTCTAAATGGTTGCTTCAATGTATTTAACAGTGTATTTAGAAAAACGAACGCAAACAAATTTTCGCTATTAGCCATCGCTCATTATTGTTGTTTAACGTACAACTAAGACGCTCTAGTTGCTGCTAATTTAGTAAACAAAAGCATTAAAGCCAAAAACATATTGTGATGCTGGCGAGGAACGAATCAATTATTTTTCGGCCGCATCTGACTTGATCTTAGCTGCAACAATCTGTTGGAACGTTTTTCATTTGGCCCGAATCAGTTTGAGAAGTTGGGATAGTGTAGGCCCGAGTAGTTGTTACCAGAGAGTGTCGCTGGCAATGTAGACACATTTACGATGTTCTTTGTTTTAAGCTATCTCGTAAGACTATGCATATTGAATAGCGTGTACTGAATTCACAGCACAGGCAGACATAATCCATTAATTATGATGATATTACCAGCAACAGTAAAGTTTTATGTGTGTACAATATCTAAATGTATACTGTGTACTAATTATGCAGAGATATTCGAATAAAAATTAGTTTATATTTAATTTGTATTTGGGACTTGATTTCTAATATTATATAATTTCAATATCCGTTGAAACCTTAATGACGATTGGGCATTGCTTTATCCCTCAAAGAATTGGGAATGTTGATGATATTTATTTTTATTGGGGTACGCATAAAGAGATGCTGCAGATGAGATGGGAAAAAACATTCTCAACTATTAAGTTCAAATAGAAGAACAATTCTTTATCAACTGACTTCCACAGAGATCATTCCTTTTATACCATTTCTTTTTATTGTTTTTATACCCGTTATTCATAGAGTCAAAGCGGATGCTAGATTCGTTAAAAAAATATTTAACTTGGGGGGAGAAAGCGTTTCCGACGCTATAAAGTTATCTTATTCTTGATAAGGGTCACGAGTCGATCTGGTTATGTCCGACCATTTGTCCGTATGGCTGCTATGATCTTGACTGTTGAAATTAGACATGCAGATTCATGTGACGTCACGCTGTGTAAGTTTGTTTCAGAACTCGATTTTGTATCATTTTATTATTTATTATTTGCCTTCCAAATTTCTATTGCTTTGAAAATATCTTCCTAGCACTACACCTAGCTGAGTATCATTCTCTCTTGTTTTTTTTGTGAAAAAACTTTATGAAAATTTCCGATCATTGCACATTAAGTGATGATTAATAATAAGAACCGCTGGTGCTCCCAAGAAATAATTCCCCGGAAAAAAATACCCGAGATTGTATTAATGTGTGCGATTGTATTCTGAAGATTTTATTGAAACTGATTTGAATTTTTTTATTGCATTTCCTTCGTTCTCTTAGGCCTTCCAGTTGGACCAAGTGCGGATCTCGTTCCAAATATTGGTGCCGGGGCATTCGGTGGAGCCAACCTGGCGGTGTCCGTACAGGATGTATCCGGAAACGATTTGGCCGCGACTTACGGCGTCGGACAGCAGACCCTTGGCGGCGGTGATCTGAGCAGAGGTCAGGGTATTGGTGTTGTAGTTGCCCAGGAAGGAGATGCCGATGGACTTGGAGTTCCAGTTGGTGGCGTGAGCACCCATGAAATTCCAACCGCGTCCCTCGTACACGTTGCCGTCTCCGCCGATCAGGAAGTTGTAGCCGATATCTGCCCAGCCTAGGGAGTCCATGTGGTAGGCCTGGATATTCTTCAGCTCGGTGATGCAGGCGGCCTTGGTGCTGCAGTAGTTTCCAGCGGTGTGGTGGATCACGGCGTAGCTCAGGTAATTGGCCAACGTGGTCTTGCTCGTGGCAGAACGGCCGCCCCACTCCGACTTGGAGATGATGGTCACCCCGAGAACGGCTTGTGCGCAGAAGAGCACTGCCAAAAGGACGAGAGCTTTGTTTGCCATGGTTGCGGATCGATTGTTCGGCCTGTCGTTCGATCGGACCTTATATACTCCGCCCGCCCTAGCTTATCGGCTGCAAGACGATGTGTTAGGTTAGGGCTGCGCTCCGGGTCGTGTGCTTCCATCTGATAGGAGGGCTATCTGGCGGCCAGATCCTGATAAGTCGATGACGGAGACGCAATCTCGTTTCTAATCAGCCCAAGTGCCATTAATTAATTTGTCCAAGAAGAGGCAATATATTGTGCAGCGTAAGACCTATCAAAGCATTGGGAATACCTGTCCGGAGTAGATATACCTGATCCGAACAGCGCTTATAAGCTTCTAAGAGCTTTTTAAAGATTTCTTACCTATTTTTATTTTTAATGGGAAAGTATAACTTTTGACACACTAAATGTTAATGAAAATGTATTAAATTAAGCTGTTCGTAATTCATTATTTAGTACATACAGACATAGATTGAAAACTCTACTTAACTAATTTTAAATAAAAGAAGGCAGAAGGCTATAGTCCAGAATCCGTTACTCAGCTAGTGGAAGAGCAAGGAAAACATTTCACAATTATTTTGATATCGATCGAATTTGGCAATACAATTACATGAAAAATAATCAGAACAATATTCAAAGGTGTGAGCGTGGTAGTTTTGGGTGGTTTGTGGGCGTTATAATGGGCGTGGCAAAGTTCTGAATCAAACATGTATATCATAGGCGTCACTAGACTGCATGCCTAATCTTACATTCTTGCTTTTATAGTTACCGAGATCCCGACGTTCATACGGACGGACATGGCCAGATCGACTAGGCTATTGTCCTGATCCAGATGATATACATACATACAAACATATCTATACTTTATAGGGTCGAAAACGCTTTCCTTTACTTGTTTTTTAGTAAGAGTTCTAAATATTATGTAAACGAACATGAAATGAAACGCAATAATTCGGACCAAGTTTTAAGGTTTGGAGCTTTATGGAATTTATGGCATTTTATGAGCTTCCTCGAAAGTGGTATTCGAATTTCGAATTTTAAAATAATCGAGTGGATAAATCTGTTTACTCTACAAACCATACAAACCATACTCAACAAAATCCAAAATATGAAAACTAAGCTTTTTCGCTAGAAAAGCTTTGAGTTTGGATAGTCTAGTCCTGAAAGCTTTCGTTGCCATAAATAGTAAACAATTTATGTAAAAATCGACGAAGTGCAGGTAAATTAAAATTTTACATTTACAGATTAAAACTTACCACGGGTTATGTATTATTAGGGGTTTTAAAATTTGACGTTTTAAAATAAAAACAGGTAGAAATAACAGATAAACTTTATTCTATATATAAATGGCTAAATCTCCATCCCTGATGTTCTCGTGCTGCAAGCATCATACGACTATTTGAAAAGTTTCTGTTTAAATTATTTTCAGCCATTTTTACCCTTCTTATCGGAATTGATTTGCTTTTTTCAGCAGTTATTTATAAGTGCCTGAAAAATAATGAGTAGGTATTATAAGTGTTTGATATGAATCAAAGAACGGCAAGAACCAAAATATTGATATACTTTTATTCGAAGTCGCAAACAATGGACCTCCCATATGTACGCCCCTATTTCAAATGCGTTCCACAAGATAATTGGTATACTTTTTATACCCGTTACTCGTAGAGTAAAAGGGTATACTAGATTCGTTGAAAAGTATGTAACAGGCAGAAGGAAGCGTTTCCGACCATATAAAGTATATATATTCTTGATCAGGATCAATAGCCGAGTCGATCTGGCCATGTCCGTCTGTCCGTCCGTCTGTCCGTCTGTCTGTCCGTATGAACGTCGAGATCTCAGGAACTACAAAAGCTATAAAGTTGAGATTAAGCATACAGACTCCCAAGACATAGAAGCAGCGCAAGTTTGTCGATTCATGTTGCCACGCCCACTCTAACGCCCACAAACCGCCCAAAGCTGCCACGCCCACACTTTTGAAAAATGTTTTGATATTTTTTCATTTTTGTATTAGTCTTGTAAATTTCTATCAATGTTTAAGACTCTCCTTCTCCCTTCCACCAGCTGAGTAACGGGTATCAGATAGTCGGGGAACTCGACTATAGCGTTCTCTCTTGTTTTGCTATTGTGTGTGGGATCACGTAGCACCATGGGAAATTTGACAAACTTTTCTGGTCAAAATTATTAACTCCTGAACTCCTGAACAAAATGATATTTAGTTTGTGTTTTTTGAATTGGGTTACACTAGCCCATTTCAAAAAATTGAGGGCGTACCACCGACCCTTATATTGTTTATAGTTTATAGAACGAAGAAAGACATTTAGTTAATTTTTTGTATTGATTAACACTATTACATATCTATGCGTATCACAAAACTGTGGGAGTGGCAGCGCACCTTTATTTTAAAGGCTTTCTTTAATTTCGTATGCTCTTTCTAATTTAGGCAAAAAATATATTATTAAAATATATTTGCCCAAAATCGTAAAAAGTGTAATTTGTAATTGCAATAACCTAAACAAGAATTAAATAGCCTTCAACATAAAATACATTTCATACATGGACTCTGCCGGACTTACTTAAAATCTCTTTTCAAAGTTAAGTTATTATCAAAGAAATACTTTTGTAAGGCATTTTATATTTTTATTAACTTACGGGTGCAACACGACTTTTTTTTGCTATTTAATGTGACAAACACTTAATACAAAGCATTTGAACACTTGAAGATACATAAATGTTCTTTATACGCGCAAGAGCTGTGTTTAACAGCTGATTTATTGGTTGTGGTGCCATCTTTTTTAGTTTCTGGTATGCAGCCCTAAATATAGTCAGACTTTTGGCCAGATTTCCCATAGTGCGTAGATCTAAACAGATTTCGATAAGGCAAAACTTATCAAAATACAGAATACTATTGTTCAATTACACGTCTGTCCGCCCGTGTGATCAATTTTCCAACCCTATTGGGATATGTAAGCAGTATTTGAAATGCTTTTACTTGCTGAGCTGAGTATTTAGTTACAACAAAGAAGTTGTATACATTGAATAGTTAATATAAAGTGAAAATTACAGAACTATAGTACATCTTATCAGCCACAAGTCGAGTTAGCTGACTTGCAGAAATGTACCTTTCCAATAACCAGACAGAACCCGTAAATCTTGATAAGTAACTGGTAATCACGGAAGTAAAAATACTGTAATAATCTGAAGCTCGAAGGACCTGCAGAAGGATAGCAAGGTGAGTGCGTTGGGCTGGAACCACTTTGTCAATCTACTTTGTCCAACCAACCGAGTGCCACCAAGTGCTTTCTTGTGGCAGGAGGGGAACTGAAAAACTGAAAGCTTAAGCAAGTTATTAAGCACAAAAACAACTGAAACTCATTCAGAGCAACTTTGTTAACGAGGATGTCGTTAATGAGACTGCGGTTCAAGTGGCAAATAGTTTGCTCTGGTCTGTGACCGATTGTAAAGCTGACCGCTGCTTTTGGCGGTATTTAATATCTCAGAGCGGTTTTGAAAGTTAATTTCACATTTCTGTACCAGCAGTTTTGGCTTTTTCCTTGAAAGAAATGGGTTTGGATGGAGAAAGAGGTTGGATGATGTTCAGTAACTTCCTGGGCAGACACACAACCTCATGCTTTTAAAAATTTGAAAAGTTTCAGTAGAATCGAGGGAATGAATACTTTGACAGTTGAACGTGAGCGTTCGGTTGCAAAACGAAGATGGAAAATGGGAGCAGGACTTCGGAGTTGAATTTCCCTTTGCTTGCCATTTAAAAGATTTCATTCGATCCAATCTCCGCCGAATAGTTGAAAGAATAGAACTCGGTATTACAGGTTTCAAAAAATGTTAATACGTTTAAGTAACCAATCTAGCCAGACCAGCCACGGATCTCGTTCCAGATGTGGGTGCCGGGGCACTCGGTCGCTTGATGGAGATCGTGAGTCGCCGGGGCGCTTATAAAGCAAACTGTGGTCAAACACCGCTCCTTATCGGGTAGCGTATAAGTGATTTACAACGCTAATCAATGGGACTGGCTCAGATTTGCTTTCGGGGGAAGCACCTTACTTAGAGCTTCGTCACAATCGGCTGATTTTGATTTATACGATCACTTTTCATACCACTTTTATCATCTCTGACAGATTGGCTCACGCATAATTTGCCCGCTTACAGTTGGCGGTTCTCATACAAAATTAAGCCAGTCACTTGATATTTGAAAAATGAAATCAAATTACATTTAGCATGTTCCAGCAGTGGTCCAGAATTATGTAATGTTTAAAGGTAAGTTTTCAAACAAGTGGAGGCGTAGAGCGATAATTGCATACTTCCAGGCACCACTTTCAAATAGCTATTCCCTAACTACTCACATTATGAACGGAAATAGAAAAATGTTCAAGTGTGTTATACGATCTATGTCAAGCAGTGTTTTATGGCTTTAGAAATAATATCTGAAAGATAAATTAATTGAAAACTACGATGCCCTTAACACAGGTGGCCAATGCGAGCCTATATAGTAAGTACGATGTTCGTCCAGCGATATTTTAACCTACATCCTTATAAATAACCAGGCTTTCTTAATGGGACCAAGTTCATGGAAAATGTGAGTATGCCAACGTATGCATTTTCTGTTCCTACAAAATATACGGACTTTCAGGTGAGCTGTTTGGCGGTTATGCACTTCCATTATCGCCATCGTTGCGAAATGGCCACAAAAATCCTCGACTGCAGATACATCACCAACTTCTTCAACTACTATGTTATGATGTACTGCTACTTCAAGATCGACAATAAAATAACTGAAATAGCAGTGATGCTGTTGTTTGCACTGATCTACTGCGTTTTCCTTTGCATCCTCTACGTGAGCGTCAACAACTAGTAAGTTTTTGAACATGCAGTGCCATCTGCGATTTTTTTAACCCCAATCCCGGTAGTTTTACACCAACACTCAAGATCGCTGCTCTGAAAATGCGGGTCAACGAGTACGTGGCGGGCGTGGTGCTCGTGGGCGTGGCCAACTCCACACCCGATCTCTTGGTGAACCTGTCGCCAGCCAGACTGGAGGGTCTCACCTTTAACATAGCCATGGCCAACGCCCTGACGATCATTTGCTTGAGCGGGGGAGCGGTGTGCTTTATTCGGCCCTTTAGAATGAATGGTCACAGTATTTTCCGGGATCTTTTGTTCCTTCTGCTAATCGTAGAACTGGTAAGGTTTTTCATGATAGATACTGCTCTTAAGCCATGGATAAAAGGTGCCAGTGAGTTTACTTTATAAGTATACCCGTTAAAAGACTATTTATATTCGACGTTTCCAGTGATACTGAGTATTTATCCTATATACCTGATAATTAACATAGTCGATCTGATCCTCCTGCGTTACGCAATAAGAAGTGAGTACGTATGTAGATAATGACTTTTAATAATATTTTAAAGTTATTTGAAAATTATTTAAGAACTTCAAAAGGATATTGAAGTGTTGAGACAATCGCCATCATCCCGGAAACACGATCTTATACTGACTGAAAAGATTGTACGCTTGAATAATTTACAGCAGGACGATGAAATCCAAATCCTTGAGTCGAAATTATATCGCAAACGAACATACAACGCAGGTTTCTTTGTTACACCCAAGCCCTTGATTCATCACAAGGAAGTTAACGTGGAAACCAACAGAACAATTCTCCACAGCAAAGCCAATCCCAAAAATCTTTTCCTATTCAGCGAGTTCCTCCAAGCCATCAATCCGATCGACTCAGAGCGATGGTACCTTAGTGGTACATGTGCACGTATTTTGCATATCCTCAAAGCCCCGGTCAACCTTATGCTCCAGTTGGTGCTTCCATTGGTGGATTACCAGATGGTCAAGCACGGCTGGAGCAAGATGCTCAACTGCTTACAAATCGTACTGACTCCTTTCGTGATCGTCGCACTAATTGAGAGTACGTAAGCGCAGAAAAATAGGCAATGAATTGAAGAAATGCAATTGGTAATCGGTTTGGTTTAAAACTAACTTCAGTTTAGTACAAGTTACTGTACTCGAACACATTATACCCAGCTTACGTTTAAGTATACAAACGACTATTGCTTTCTATTTTAAATGATTACATTCAAAATTCATGTTATTTACCCCTTTCTAGCTACGATGGCGCACAAATACGCGGAATGGTATTACATTCCACAGTTCCGAAAGGCAATATGGTCATTACTGGTAACGATGCCCCTGGCAATTGTAGTATTCGTGCACTCTCGCACTGACATCCCGCCATTTTATCACTCGGTAAGATCACCTTCTTTTGAGGATCACTTTCTTTTGAGGATCCAACAAAATACCCTTCCATCCGACAGGGTTACTGCGTGCTTACGCTGACCACCGTGATTATATTCTTTTGGATCTGTGCCTGGGAAATGGATGCGCTGATATCCATCATAGGGGTCGTCTTCGATCTGGCCCCCTCCTATATGAGCATCACCTTCAACGCTGTGTCCGCTGCGACCGCGGACTTCATAGCCTACGCACATCTCGCCAAGCACGGATACGGAAAGATGGCTTTTGGGGCCATCATCGGTGGTTCAGTTTATAGTTAGTGGTAAAATTCGATAATTTCGTTATAGGCATTGGATTCATCAGCTTCTAAAATGTTTCCGAATTCATAGAAAAGCCCAAAATAAGTACGGTTCCGCAGATGGCTCTAATACATTGACGCCATTTGTTGTGAAAGCAATGTCCTTTTAATTATAATAATAATAATAATTATAATAATAATATGGACCACTTATTTGGATAATAGATAGCGAGATATTATTATAATAATCATAATTACTGATTGATATATGTTTTCGTTTTCGTATGATTATTCTTTATTTTCAACAAAAGAATATTTACAACAGCTTAATATAACTAAGTGAAAATAAATGAATCTGTTTTAAGATCATTGCAAAGAACATAATTAAATTAATCCTTTTCCCGCAGGTTTGGTGGTCAACGTGGGCATTGAATTTGTATTGGAAAAGAAACTCAACTCCCGTGGCCAAGTAATCTTGTACGGAGATGAAGGCGTTACCATCTACATATTCCTGGTAATAACCATCACAACCACCTTGTGGTGGTGCCTCACATTCAACTTCGTTGCCCGCCGATCCGCTGGGTTGTTCATGTGGAGCATATTCATATTGTTCTTAATTTACACGACCGCCATAGAGTTCCAGTGGGTCCATGGTTTCCAGGACAATGTTCAGATTCGCCCGACTCCCTAATAAAGCAATGTTTTGCTTAGAAATAAAAATTCAAAAAAAGATTCAGGTGCGTTTTTTTTTATTGACTGTAGTTCGTGTCATGGATCTAGCCAGACCAGTGGGACCAGCCGCGGATCTCGTTCCAGATGTGGGTGCCGGGGCACTCGGTGGCGCTGACCTGGCGATGGCCGTACAGGATGTAGCCGGAGCTGAGCTGGCCACGGTTGACGGCGTCGTTGAGCAGCTGCTGTGCGGCGGAGATCATGTTCGGCTCCAGGGTGTCCCAGTTGTAGTTGCCCAGGAAGCTGATGCCGATGCTGTAGGGGTTCCACTCGGCGGCGTGGGCGCCCATGTTGTTCCAGCCACGTCCCTCGTACACGTTGCCGTCTCCGCCGATCAGGAAGTTGTAGCCGATGTCGGGCCAGCCCAAGGAGTCCATGTGGTAGCTCTGGACGCTCTGCAGCACGGCGTTGCACTGGGCACGGGTCTCGCAGTAGGAGCCGGCGGTGTGGTGGATGATGGCGTAGCTGAGGTAGTTGCCCAGGGCTACGGTCCACTTGGCGCCGCGACCACCCCACTCCGCCTTGGAGACTACGTAAACGCCTTGGGCCATGTACTGGCTGCAGACCAGGACGGCGAGGAGGAGAGCCACTTTGGAAGGCATGATTACTAGCTGTAATAGTTGACGGTCGCTTGATGGAGATCGTGGGTCGCCGGGGCGCTTATATAGCAACCCGGTTAGGTTGCGGGTAGGTTGCCTTCTTATCTGGTGGTTCATGGCTAATTTACGGCTCTCTGCGAAGGCACATACATAGATTCGTATTAGGGGAAGACCCTTGGCGGTAGCCTTGTCAAAATCGCAATCTTCGAATGTTGATTTATTCAGCGTTTTATGAAGGTGGTTCTTTTAAATAAATGCTTTATCAATGGGCTGGGGTCGACCCATTGGCTGGCAAGCTGAATGTCTTTGCAGAAAAAGTCAAAGAGTGTAGTTCAATTTTCGACAGTTCTAAATAAATATAATTCTAAACATATTCGCTTGACTTCGAAGAAAGGAATTGAAGAGAATGGGTGCGCGAACGAAAAGGAACAGTTTTAACCTAACAGAACTGGACTACGAATTCCAATACTTTATAAAGAATGTAAGATCGAATACTGTGACGAATGGGTGACCATATGATTTATTTGCTGTTACAGATGAGCTGTAGAGCCGTGATGAGACTACCTTACAAATATCGCTGCAGGATGGCCACCCAAGTCAGTGACTGCAAACGCATTATAAACTTCTTCAATTACTTCAGGATGATGTATTGCTCCATTCACATCGATAACAAAACAACAGAGGTTCTGTTTATGTTCCTCTTTGGCTTTATATGTGTGGCGTTTCTGTGGCTGATGTCTTTCAATATTGGCACCTAGTAAGTTCCTGGACAAAGTGCACATTCCTCTCATTGCCCATTTGTAAACCCGCAGCTTTTCCCCAGTCCTCAAGATAATCTCTATAAAGCTGCACATGAATGAGTACCTGGCAGGTGTTACCTTTCTGGCATTTGGTAACTGTAGTCCAGAAATAATAGCCAATCTGATGCCGGTGAGGGCCGATGCACCCATCTTTACCATAGCTGTGGGCAATACTCTGGCCATAATGCTTCTGAGTGGCGGTACAGTGTGTTTTCTGAGACCCTTTAGGATGAACGGACATTCCACTCTGCGAGATCTACTGTTTCTTCTCTTGGGTGTGGAGGTTCTGCGGTATGTGATGGTCAAGGAGGGAGACGTGACCCTAGGAGAGGGTATAGGTAGGAATATATTTTAAATAACTGGTACTATAACTAATTTCTGACACCTACTTTCAGTGCTCTTCTCAATTTACGTTGTTTATGTGGCTATTAATATAGCTGATGTGGCGTTGTTGCGCTACTACATCAAAAGTAAGCCATATTACTCCAATTCTTCGCTTCTCTACTCCAATTATAATAGCAATTAATTATATTTACCTTTTAGAACTTCGAGCAGAACTGGACAACTTGGGAAGCTTAACTCCTCCACCAATCAAAGAAATAAATGCGAAGCTACGAAAACTAACTTCTTGGGAGGAGCAGGATGATATTGGGATCAAGGACACCACGAAGTATCGTCGCTCCAGGGATACGGGCAACCACTTTTCAAACATGACCAGTAGTGGCTACTTTGTGACCCCCCTCCCACAAAATCGACCCGAACACATTGATTACGAGACAAATCGCAATCGGCTGCATAACCCGGAGAATCCCAGAAACCTTCAACTATTCACGGAGTTTTTCCAGTCCCTCAACCCGGTTGATGGAGAGGCGTGGCAGCTGGGTGGGTGGTGCAATCGAATATACCTGATTGCCAGGTGCCCCCTGGTATTCGCACTTCAACTTTTCATTCCCGTGGTGGACTACGAGAAGGTCAAGCACGGCTGGAGTAAGCTGCTCAATTGCACGCAGATCGTGACGAACCCATTCGTGGTCATTACCCTGGTGCACTGTAGGTCTGCGGGAGTATTTCGAGAGTGTATCTGATTCCTAAACTCCTGATTCTCGCTGACCCTCAGCTGGGGTGTCCAGCGTCTACGAAAGCTGGTACATAACCCTCGACTTCAGTGTCTCCATGTGGTCGCCGTGCCTGACAGTCCCACTAGCCATTGTGATCTTCCTGCACTCTCGAACGGATGTGCCGCCCTGCTATCACCACGTAAGGGGTCCCAAAGCAGCCCCCCTCTGTCTACTGATTAGCCTCGAAATGATATCAGCCTTCTTTTCTAGCTGTTTATTATACTCACTTTTTTCAGTTCCATGGTGACCCTCTGGATCGCCGTGACCGAACTGGAAGTGCTCTCCGAGATCGTGGGAATCGTATTCAATCTCTCCGAGAGCTTCATGTCGGTCACCTTTGGCGCTGTCTCGAATGCCACTCCGGACATTATAGCCAATTACCAGCTGGCCATGCAGGGCTACGGCCGGATGGCCTTCGCCGCCATAATAGGAGGTCCAGTTTTTGGTAAGGAAGAGTTAAATTTTTTCCCATATTGGTCACCAGATGTACCCGATACTTCAGCGATTCTGATCAGCATGAGCTTGGCCTTCATGTTCAATCACAGAGTTCGCGAATTGGGCGCCGATTCGTGGGTGTACGGCGATCTGGGCGACAACTGCTACCTTTTTCTGGTAATAACCATTGTGACCACAGTGTGGTGGAGCGTCACCTTCAACTTCCACGCTCGTAGATCCGCAGGAGTTTTCCTATGGCTTGTTTACTTGCAGTTCCTCTTATATGCGGTCTGCGTGGAATGGGATCTTGTTCATGAATTTGCCAGAGACCAATACTTTAAGCCAATATAATTTGAAATATGCTTTTTGTCTTGATTTGATTTTGTAATAAATAGAAAACAAGTAATCATCATAGCTCCTACCGTCAATATTTAATTACTTAATATATTTTAATATAAGTTAATATATTTTATGACTTTATCTTAGCTTTTATCAGATGCTATTACTGCCAAAAAAGATTGCTTTGAAAATATACAAGCATAACCGGGCTTTTACGCAAGCCAACGTACTGACTAATTAAGTGTATGAAGTATCACGATTAAAACATTGCCAGAGGAAATGCTTTCGAAAGGCGTCAGCAGTAAGCAAAAAACCGACAGAGGTCCATTGAAATGCAGAAGGATACTTCCTTGGCACTCCGTCCTGTCCTGGCGCTCCAGTTCTCCCTCCAGCTTTTCACAAAATAAAAGCGTAGTGCATAATAAAGGGAAACTGATGGCAACGAAACGATGGGGAAAGCTCCGCGTTAATTACGGTTAAAGTGGCTGGAGGTTGGTGTCCCGTCAACATGCAAGAAACGAGTTACTTGTGCGCCAGTGATACTGCAGCTGATACTCCTCCAGCTTTGTAGATAAACTAAGCCAATCGATCAGTGAATGTAAGGCACTGATAAACTGATACCATTCAGTTTAAGAATCTCTCTGAAACTGTTAACTATATTCTTAGTTTAAACTCTAAATTTATTCAACAAGTACAGACTACATTTTCACATCTATACTTGCGTCGAAAAGAAGTCGTGAAGAACCAGAGTTTATGCCTAAGAATTCGGTATATACATACATATATTGTGAATATTTTTTGAAGTTTTCAAAGTTTATCCTGTACCGAAAAATATCTAAACAGAATTATTTTCTAGGTACTTTGCCCAGGGTGCTATTAATATCGACTGCACATGTAAATTCCACTTGATTCCGGCCATTATGGCAATGGCAACTGCAGCTGAAACATAACCATTGGATTTAAGTACAATTGCATAAACAAGAGCTGCTGGCTCAAGTGCAAGGAAAAAGACGAAGCGGAAGCCAGCTTGCAGCTCCAGCTTCCAAGGCAAATGGCACGCAGAATTCCGGCAGCAATAAAAGCACTCAACTTCCTCCAGACTTCCCGTCTATCTGTCTATCTGTCTATCTGTCCATCTGTCCATCCGCCCATCAGTCCGTCCGCCAGAACCTCTATCTGTGCACTTAATGTGACATGTTTTTGCAACAGCTTTGGTTTCTCCTCTCGCCACTCGAGATTCCGATTCGTATTCCGATTCACCCAGCTAGGAAAGGGCTCCGTGGCCATGAGATTTGATGCATTTTGCTTGTTACCAAATTGTTTTGCATTCTCCCTCACGTTTTTACATAGACTTGCAGTCCCGAATCGAATGCAAAAACTGCAAAATGGAAGGAGAAGTCCTCTTTTCTGTGCTATTGCCTTGGTTCTGGCATGATTCGGTGTGAAAGTCATCAAATATTTAAAGCCCAAGTGCGGAATAGCACCCAGATTGCTGGAGATGGTTTATGCAGACGGGAAATTGATTTCAAATGATGTGCCTTTGGGATTGGTTTCATGCCAAATTCTAGTATTTAATTCTGGAGAAATATACTGTGCTTCCTATCAGTAGTTCTTGTTATTGTTATTGTTTAATAGATTAAACAACAGATTCGACCGACAGGCCTCTGTTTGCGTGCTCATTTACTATCGCTCATGAATGAACTTATTAATTGTGCTGTGCTGTCTTATCGCCACTGACTGTTTTTATTGATGGTTATCATTTCTCTAGTATTTTGGGGACGTGTGAGTTTATGCGAGTTCATCATTTGCAAATCGTTCTTTCGTGTTGCATTTGGCATTTAAAATTACTTGTTTATTTGTGCCATGCTGGAAAGATTCTCAAGTTTTTCTAAAAGTATTTAGAAGTGTCCAAGGATGCGAAAAAACCTCATAATTTATCCTAATAAACTAAAAAGACTTTAAGAAGAAGGCAAACATATTTCACGTTGCAGTTTGCAGCTAGCTATTTCCGCTGTAAAACTTTGCGCTGCAGTTGTCAGTTGGTTAAATGGAAAATATTTCAGAGCAGCCGGGCACGTTTATTTATGGCGCGAGTACACACCATATTAAATTGCTTGGAAGAGAAGATTTATGCCTGGGAATGGTTTGCAGTCCTGGACGCCGCTAATGCTGCTAGCCATAAATTGCCGCTTAGCATTATAACTCAATTAGCCAGTGGACGGGCTGCATATACGCAAGGTAGTCCGGCAGAAACAGTTACATTTACAGCTGTATTGCTGAATGGTGCAAGCACTAATTAATGTCAAGCGGCTGGGAGGAAAGCCCAGTTTCTGGCCTTGTAGTTGTCACTGTAGCCATTTCAGGTCACTTTCCGCCCATGGCTGCTAATCCACTGGCCGTGCCTGTGGACCCTAATGTGGGAGGGGGGGGCTAATGAATCGGCTGCCAGGAGTCTTGCCTTCGTGTCTGCGGCTTTCCTCCAATTAGCGACGACTCACATTTGACTTAACCCTAACCCCATTGTCATCGCAGAGGTGTGAAGAGCATCAGTTTGGAGCCAACACGGCGTATACGCAGTCCTAGTAACCCACTGCATTGCGTTAATTGAGCTGATATGGTGAAGATGCCCTTTGATAACTGCTTTCACAGGTGAAACTGCTTTAGCATGGAAAGTATTGAAACCAAGGGAAGGTAAATGTTAGAAAACGTATATTTACATGTCAAAAAAAGTACACAGAATTTGTATATTTCCATAGAAAAGTATGTTTTCCCTAGATATCGCCAAAAGCTGCCTTGATTGGCATGTCCATAGAAAACGAATGTATGACTTTCCTATGAATTAAGATAGCAAAAAGCAAGTAAATGCAGTAAAAGACGATAGAAAATATGCCCACGGAGCGTCTGGCGAAAAATCCCAGCGTCGTGGACCAGAGGAGTGTGGAAAACAGTCCGATATTTAGAAAAACGAATGCATTTAAGCCGTAATTGCCGTTTTGGTTTGCTTCCGAGACCGGGAGCCCGAATAGATTTTTGACATGCATCACAGTGCTGGCGGACATGACAATGGCTGTGATTTCAAAGCTTATTAGGAATGCTTCAGTTGGCACGCACAATGCTCACTGAAGAAGGGTCCTCCAATGGCTGAGGCGTAGGCCATTTTGGGATATCCGTGCAAGGCCATCGCCAGGTTGGCAATTAGCGGACCCAGACTTCCTGTGCAAGCCTTCACCGTGGCGCCCATAAAGTCATCCTCCACTTTCAAGATGTGGCCAATAACTTCCAGGACCTTGTCTATTTCGGTGGCGCAAATGAAGATCATAAACATGGAGCCAGTCAGATTCATCACTGTAAACACCTGTGAGTTCGGAATAGGATTTACACTGAACTGATGCCGCACCACTGTAACTCACCGAATGGTAAAATGGTGGCACATCGGTTCGGGATTGGATAAACATAAAAACCGCTATTGGCATGGTTATGGGCAGGGAATACACTGCATAAATGTATTCCTCGGTCATGGCAACGTACCACAGCGAATTGCCCCTAGAGCTTAACAAAGCTATCGGAGAAAGACTGAATTACCATCGAATGCTTTGAAAAAAACCCCTTTTTGAAGTCACCTTTAATGGCCATAATGGACATGGCCGGGTTCAGCATTACTTGAATGCAATTCAGAAGCTTGTTCCAGCCATGTTTGTCCAGCTCGTAGTCCACCAGAGGTATATAGATGCTGCACAGGATCACAGCTGGAATTTGGGTCAACATAAAGGCCCGCTCGAGTATGTTGGCTCTCCGCCACTGTTCACAGGTGAGGGGTTTCAGGGCTAATAGGAAGTCCTTGAAGAGTCCCCAATTCCTTCCCAGAGCTCTGTTGTGCAATACATTTCGGGTGGCCTTCTTATCGATGCTTATGCGAACGCTGCGGCCCATTTTCAAGGTGGTGTACCTCATTTTGTTGATGTTGGGACCCGAATTGGTCCTTTCAAAGATCTCCACTTCCATGTCACGGGAGTAGATCGCCTGGTTCCTTTCCAACTCACTCAGTCGTTTTCTCTTTTCCGGAGTCATATCCCCTTCCAAGAGGGCATCGATTTGTGCATTCGTTGCTGGGAAATTACAACTCAATCTCTCGTTTAAATAAATATAACTCAGCCACTTACTCTTTAAAGCCCTCCGAATGAGGTACACATCTACGACATTCACTAATATGTAAAAAATGTATACAAGAAATGTATACATACAAGCTAACAGCTTGCCTATGAATGACGTTTCGGGTACGTGTGCACTGGAGGCCAGAAAGTGCTGCAGAAGCGTCGATCCGAAGATAAGAAACAAAATGTCCCTCACACTTTCGTAGGCGTTCATCTTGAAGGGACTCATGTAGCAGATCAGGCCTCCCGAAACCATGGACACAAAGAGGGCGGCGGCCAAACTATTGGCGAACACGGGCACATTCGCGTTCACACTGGCCAAGTTGGAGAAGAGGTCGGCGGAGCTGTTCCCAAAGGCCAGCAAGGTCACGCCCGCCACGTGCTCGTTCATTCGGAGGAACCGCGACACGGCCTTCAGAGCAGGAATGTAGCTATCATTTTCAGGTGGGAAGTCAAATACTTGGA
Source organism: Drosophila santomea (assembly GCF_016746245.2). Lineage (NCBI taxonomy): Eukaryota > Metazoa > Arthropoda > Insecta > Diptera > Drosophilidae > Drosophila > Drosophila santomea. The sequence goes on along the minus strand of NC_053016.2, from coordinate 17,469,509 downwards.
CGTATAAATATATACTCGGTTGTACATGGAAAGAAAACAATTTACTTTGGGAAGTGGACATTTGAATATCATTTTAGAAATAAGCTAGTAACCAATTTGTATCATGAATTGACTATTCGAAATACTTATCCAAGTACCACTCCTTATTGAATGCATGTCTTGTACCCCAGGTGTACTTACTATTTATGACACACGTGCATCAGCAGCACAAATATCTCATAGCAGAGGGCCATGAACAATGTGAGGAAGATGACCTGCTGGAATTCGTTGACGCAGTTCAGATCGCAGGCCATGATCCTCATGTAGGGCAGCACGTTGGTGCTCCTATTGCAATCCTTGGCCTTCTCCACAAAGGCACACCGATCCGCGAAGGGAAACGAGTTGGCCGCGTAGCAGCTGACCTTGTCCCAGAAGTTATCAAACTCCGCATCGAGGGCATTGGGCACATATTTGTTCTCGGTGGCCATTGCAGTGTTTTAGTGTGTGTGTGAACGAAACGAAATCCTAAAAATAACTGGCACAATTATCGGGGTCTCCATTGCTTCAAAGGTCTACTATGTAAAACTGTCAATGAAAAGTCAACGGTTTCGAAAAATCACTTGCGTCTACTGACACTTCCCATTCGGCCTAATACACTAGGAAAAAAAAAAATTTACTTCAATGGAAGGCCGGGGTGTAATGTAAGACAGTAAGCTGAATTGAATTTGAAAGGACTAGGGTGCAAAATGGTCAGCCAGCTGCCCGCACAGTCTGAACATTTAGTCAAGCTCGCTCCATCCGTGGTCACCAACCTCCAGCGATCGCGATCGAGCTCCGGGCGCCGGGGACTCGTCTCGATCCTGCTCTCCAGCGACCTGGGCACCTATATTAGACGCCTGTTGGCCCGCGTGGCAGAGAAGGCATGTGCCATTCTTCGCCCGTATCTGGGGCTTGGCTACCGGGAAGTGTCCGTATCCCCGGACATGGCCGACAGACTGGCCGTCCTTTCACGGAAGACCCTCGTCCTGGACCTGGATGAGACTCTGGTGCACTCCTGCTACCTCGATCCGGATACCCATGACAACGTGGGTTGCAGCCAGTTGCCCGATCACGCCCAGCCGGACTATGTACTCAACGTGTCCATCGAGCCGATGGTCGAGCCGATCGTGTTTCGGGTCTTCAAGCGGCCGCATGTCGATGAGTTCTTGGACTACGTGTCCAAGTGGTACGACCTGGTGATCTACACGGCCAGCCTGGAGGTCTATGCCACCCAGGTTGTGGACCTTCTGGACGCGGGACAACGAAGGATGTCTCGCCGCTTCTATCGCCAGCACTGCCGCGCCTCCTCGCCACTGGTCTCCAAGGACCTGTCCTTAGTCACTCCTGACATGACCGGCGTCTTAATCATCGACAACTCGCCGTACGCGTACCGAGACTTTCCCGACAACGCCGTTCCCATCAAGACCTTTATCTACGATCCCGACGACACGGAGCTCCTGAAGCTGCTGCCCTTCCTCGATGCCCTGCGCTTCACCAAGGACGTTCGATCCATTCTCGGCCGGCGCGTCATCCGGCAACACGATAACCGATCTACCATTTCATCCCATCGATAGAAGAATTCTCTGTAGCCTGCATTGTTGGAAAAAATAAATAAAATGGCGTGAAATTCCTAAAACAATGAATACTTTCTATGGTTTAAAGCTCTAATAATTATTTCATTATTTATTAAACGCACTTTAAAATTAATAATTAATAATTCAAATAATAATTCTAAAATTAATTTCGGAATATTATATACATATACAATAAAGACTTAATTACTTATAAACATTTATTGCAAATAAAACCAGAGCTAAGCTGCAACATTCCGTGCTTATGCACTTTTAATTTTAATCATAAGGAATTCGAATTAGAGACTCTAATCCTTACGGGCCAGGCTAAGTGCGGGCTGTTTATCCTTTAATCAAGTCAGGCCATTCGAGACACGGACGAAAGCAGGCACATATGGGCCAACCCCAGAGCAGATGCATTTTATTGCTCATACGCCAGGTGGCCCGGCTGGCTGGCTTTTTTGCGATTTCCGTGTGTGAGCAGAAGTTCGGGGAACTCAGACTGCATGCAAATGCGGAAGCGTAATGATGTTGCGGCTTTTTGACTTTACACGGCCACAGTGGCAGCCACAACTCTGAGCCACCTGATGCCATATCCCACCGCCTGCTGCCTGCTGCCTGCCTGCTGTTGTGGGGTGAAAGTTGCAAAAGTTTAAATTGAATTCTTAATTATTGCGCACACGAGGCTGCAATTTAAATGCACACGTTTTCGGGGCATGGCGGTCCGAAATGTTTAGATAATATTTCAGCTTTCCTGCAAATTGTCAAATGGGCACCATGAGTACCATGATAATTTTGTTTCTCTCATTTTTTTAGGGATCAAAGAGATTCATTCTGGCCCAGCGTGATTTATGTGAACGTGTGCCCGGCAAATTTGATTTGTAGCTCCATAAAATGTTTCAGCTGGCAGGCAGGCAAAACTAGCCGAATTCCACCAGCCGGTTATTGAAATCCAGCAGATAGCTGGGCGCAGAAGTGGAAGCAGGAGCAGGAGGATGAGCAGGCACAGCACGGTTTCAGTGGCAGTCAACGGTGCGTATGAGCAATCAGTCAGCCAGTCAGTGACTCAGTTAGCTACCGATATCTGAATTTTTTATGCTTCGTCTAGTGTAAATTGCCGTAGGTCTAGAGCAGACTTTAAAACTATTTCCGTGGCAGATCTTAAATTGTAAAGTCTATTATTTAGCAGACTCTTCTCAAGGTGATACAGATACATTTTTCGCTTCCAAATATTAGGAGCAATCTCCCCCCTCCCATTAGGTATATTTTACGAAATGGCCACAGTTTATGCTGCCCTTTTGTGTGCATTTTCTTGCGGTCTTAATTATTCCTGCTATCCCGAAGGATTTCTTGTTTGCCTTGCCTAATTTGCTTATTAGCCGGAAAATGTGGTAGCTTGCAAATTGAGAAAAAGTGACTCACTAATTAACTTTTTGCCTTGCAAATGAAGCTATGCAGCTTTTAAGCCACTGTCAAAATAAACAAACCAAAGATGTCGATGTAATATATATGTAGTCCATTCTAATTGACTGTGAGTCACGGGAAATAGTTGATTGTTCGTTGTGGTTTTTCAACTGCTCCCCAGAGCAATTAACAATGCAAATTGATACGCCGAGGCAGCAGAGGAATAGATTCATTTCGCCCCCAAGCCGAAACCTAAGCCGCTTGGAGAACCTTCTGCAATCAGAATCTGCGGCTTAGGCTGCACATAAATCTTGCATTGAATGGCGGGAGAACTTTCACCTGCTCCGCCATTAATTTTCATTCCAATTCAACCACTCAATGTGGCTTATATGCCCGACTATTCTGTGAGGACGAATTGGGTAATTTGAAACCGTTTGGCAGTGAAGGCCATGTCTCATGTGATACAAGTATGAAATACAATTTTACAGCGAAGATTACTTTTCCGGGGGAATGACACAAAGCAACTTTAAAAGTTATGGTATGCTTGAGAAATTATGTATATAAAACCAATCTCTTATAACTATAGGTAAGATGATGTGGCAATACCACAATGTTGAGTACCTACAGAGCTATCCATGTCTGCTCTGAATTTGTTATCTTTGCCTCTAACAAGAAGACAATAATGCTGAAATTCAGATTTAGAAGGAGCACAAAATTATCCACTGCATCGTTGACAGACTGTAACTGCAATTAAGGTAATTTGAAGTAATTTTATTTGAAATTGATTTACATGCTAGCTGTGTACCTAACCTAAATGCCCTCTATTAATGGGAACCCGCTCTTCGTCACCTGCTCATCGATCCAAGTTCTCAAATAGGCCACATTCGTGTAGGCCGCGGGCACATCCTTCTCGGCACACTCGATGCCCCAGGATACGAGGCCAACTAGCTGGTAGCGATCCTTCTCCCCAGGCAAAGTGCAAAACAAGGGGGAGCCGCCGTCGCCCATGCAGGTGTCCTTGCCCTTCACGCCGCCGGCACAAATGAAGCTCGGATGGAGGCTGTAGCGGCGCCCCAGGACAGTGCGTCGCAGCAGCCGTTGGCAGGACTCGTGGTCCACCGCCGGCAGTTCGATGCGCTTTAGCAGGTTTTCCATGGTGCGGGACGTGCTGTTTCGGTGACCCCAGCCGGTGGCCAAGCAGTTGGCACTTTGCAACTGAGCCTCCATTTGGGGCGTCTCAGGCGGCGGCAGGCAGATGGGCTGGATGTGCGGCGCCACGTGGAATGGCCGCTCCAGCACCACCAGAGCGATGTCGTTGTATAAGGTCAGGTTGTTGAAGTTCTCGTGGCGATGCAACTCGCTGATAGCCCGCATCTGGTAGGGGTGCAGCTCTGTCTGGCTGTTGAGGTCCCATTCACCAGCGCGAACCAGCAGCGAGTCCTCATTTTGGTTGATCACGTTGTGGGCACTGGTCAGCACCAGTTGCGGGTGGATGAGTGTGCCGCCGCAGACGAAGTTGCCCTCCATGTCCATTAGCGCCACTGCCCAGGGGAACTCGGCGAAGACAGACTCGCCATTGTTGTACCCATCCAGCTGGTAGTAGAGCCCCTTCGGATTGCTAAAGCCGCAGCCCTTCGAAATAAAATCCTTGACGCTACGCTGGATGGGATTGCGACCCTCCTCAATCTGAAAAAAAAAAATTTATATTTTCACGTTAATGGAAAATTGATGAATGGAAGTCTGTAAAACTGAAAGACAGTCAGTTCCTTAACAGGCAATGGAGTTTAATTGAAATTTACAGTGAAACCGCGAACTGCAAACCAAGTCAAAAACTGTGCCAAATTAAACAAAAACAAACTAATTTTAGATTATTTTATGATTCACAACCAGCATAAAGAAAGAAAAAAAACACGACAATCTCAAGATTATATATAAAAAACTTTGCCTCGTTGAATATATTTTTTCCCATTACCGAATATTTTATCCGTATTAATCAGTGTAACCAATAAACCTTCCGGAATGAAGCCTGATTTTAATGATCAAATATGAGTCAATTATAGCATCAAACTGTAGATAAGTCCAGCATTTCTATAGCACAATCGCAAGCTATTATTATGAATTGCGACTGGGAATTGTACTGTATTCCGGACGTGACCTTACTTTCCACTATAATCACATATCAATAAGCTTTCATTTCCAAACTCACACTAACATATAAAACAATTTCAAATGATTTTAATAGAAGATCTGCTATAACCTCTCACCTGGTCGTCCAGCGGACAGCACTCCTCCACGACGCGACAGCCGAAGTTGCTGTCCTCATTTATGCGCGGCTTGATGATGTACCGGCCATCCTCGTTGACCACTCCGGTGGAGCAGAGGTGCCGTGGGACACACTCCCGCTGGATGCCGCAGCTTTTGTAGCCCGGGTCGTCCTCCTTGGCTCCCACGGGGTTTGGTTTCGTTGCGACTTCTAGGGACGTATCCGAGGAGAGCCAGGGATTTCCCCGTCGCTGATTCCGGTACTCAACTTCGGCCTGATAGGCCTCAAAGTTCTCCAACTGCTCCTTTTCGCAGCACACCAAGTCGCGCCCGCAGCTGTTGTCCAGTATGCGCTTGACCAGCTTCCCCTTGCCGGAATCATCCGTCTCGTCGCACTTCTTCTTGCTAACGCAGACCTCGTGGCTGCCGCAGGTGCGGATCGAGAGGGCCGCCGGTGCGAGGGAAATCAGTGCCAGACTGATCAGCAACACCTGCTCCACATTCATGGCGGCGATTAGAATTGTTGTGGGAAAAACCGCACTCGTGCGCTCAGCTCAACTCAGCCAAACACTAAACAGCAGCACACACAATTGTTGAGAATTTGTTTGAAATACGAAAAACCCCTACGATCACAGCCAGATCAATGCGCAATTCACTTTGTATTACTTTCAAGAGCCGCGACTTGTTTTCGACTGACTCTGCCTGGCAGCGATTGGCGATGTTATGGGAGAGAGACTCTAATCTCCGGAGATCACTTAATAGCTCACTTAATAGCTCCCAATCGTATTCGCTCAACAAATTCACTTCTCTTCCGATCGATCGGCACTTTACTTCTCAGAATCTGGAAAGCCGGTTCTAACTATATATATCTTGCACTCAACTATAGGCGATCAGTCGTCTTTGTGAAACGTATGCTATAGGGTTGCCTTCGGTGATGTCTTTATCTTTATCTTAAAATACGAACCCGAGGAGTAATGTGTTTATGTATACTTCATATGTTTATAAAAGCCCATTAGACTTAACTCTATGTGTAAATGAAGATATGAAGGGAAAAAACTCAATACCAATGGATTATCCTGAAAAAATCAAAAATGTTTTAGGGTAACTGTTGATGTTCGTTTAAAATAAGTATTCATAAGTTGAACAGAAGAACAAGCTGTTTCTAGAGAGTAGTAAGAAATACGTATACAAAATCACAACGATTTTCACATTTCTTCAGTGCATCTGAATGATCCTTTTACAGGATCAAGAAGGAATGAATCAGTGATTCGGGCGTCACAGGATAGGGATGTGATAATCCAGACCTCTTCACTCTTTCTATATAAGCCTAGCTCTCTTACGTTCTCTTCCAAACTGAGATTCCTAGAATCTTCCAAGCCAGTTCTATAAAGGCTTTGACTTCCACTCTAGTCGATCAGTCGACATCGCGAGTCGGTAGCTACGAGATTGTTTCCAATCGGAGTTGTCTTTACATACAACTGGACTAGCACATAGGTATATATTGTCAGTATATACGCCTACATATCCGCATACTTGAGCTGTAACGAATACTACGCATATCGACGAGGGCAACCATTGATAATAAAACTATTACAATAAATTGCAGTCAAAGTATAGTGCTGATTTACATATATTTAAAAGACTTTATTGCAGTTCCGTTTGAAGACATTGATATGAATTGTTTGTGTAAACTAGAATTTTATTCACAGTTAGTTGGAAATGCATGTTTTTGCCATTATTGTAGTGAACAGCATTTTTCAGTGGACATTAAATGTGCAAAATAAACACAAGCTGCGGGTTATGTTAGTGCATATTAAATACTACAATTCTGTAGCTTTCTTCAACTTTGTTGTATATAATGTATAATTGATCAAATATGAAGTAATAGTGCCATGGGATTATTATTTGTGCTTTTTAAAGATAAAATAAAGATAGATTAAGTACGAGGTCTATGCTCCCATGATTTGATTTGTTTTTGAGATTTAATCGCGAGTGCACAAGTTTTCAATGCAGTGATGCCGATAACCCCAATTGTGCATTATTTGAGATTAAAGCTCCACTTATCTCTGGTGTTCTCCCACGTATTCTCGCTCTCACATTTTCCCAGCAACCAAGATGAGCTGGCTGATCTCAGCAGGGTTCCTCCTGCTGTCGCTTTGTGCCTTCTCGGACGCCCAGGACACGGTGTCAGCGATGTGCCTCTTGGACGAACTGTGCACCTCGGTGAAGCGTTGCGACGTCTCGGACGATTCCGGTCGGACGGGAATCCGGCCACGCAGCTCCCGCTTCTGCGGCAACCAAAGGGTCTGCTGCGAGACGGCCCAGCTGGAGAGCTACGACAGAGCGCAGTCTGAGAGGACCAGAAACGTGCCCTCTGCGATTCGAGACAAGGTATCTAGTGTTCTGGAGCCGCCGCCGAACGAGAGCTGCGGCTACAATATGGAGTGTGTGCCCAGGAGACTGTGCCGCGACAACGTCATCAACGACTCCGGGATCAGCCTGATCAATCCGAGGATCAGCACGATTCAGTGCAGCAAGTCCTTGTACCGCTGTTGCGCCGTGGATCAAAAGGTCAGCCCATGAACATTAGTATCCATATTTATGCATGGTGACATACTGACTATTTTCTAGGTGGATGATAGCCAGAGTCCCTACGTGGCGAAGCAAGCGAACTTTATATACAAGAACTGTGGCTATAGCAACCCAAAAGGTCTGATCCCCGACAACGACAAGTTTCCCTACGCGGAGGACGTCTCCATATTCGGAGAGTTTCCCTGGATGGTGGGCATCTTCACAGGCCGCCAAGAGTTTCTGTGCGGCGGCACTCTCATCCATCCGCGGCTGGTAGTTACCACTTCGCACAACCTAGTCAACGAGACGGTGGACACCTTGGTGGCCAGGGCTGGCGACTGGGATCTAAACAGCCTGAACGAGCCGTATCCGCACCAGGGCAGCCGCATTAAGGAGATCATCATGCACTCCGAATTCAATCCGGACTCGTTGTACAACGACATAGCACTGTTGCTCCTGGACGAGCCCATCCGTCTGGCTCCGCACATCCAGCCTCTGTGCCTGCCGCCTCCGGAATCTCCGGAGTTGGTCAAGCGGTTGCTCTCGGTCACCTGTTACGCCACTGGTTGGGGCACCAAGGAGGCGGGCAGCGACAAGCTGGAGCATGTGCTCAAGCGGATTAACCTGCCACTGGTGGAGCGGGAAGAGTGCCAGGCGAAGCTGCGGAACACACGACTCGAGGCTCGCTTCCGTCTGCGACCGAGTTTCATCTGCGCCGGCGGAGATCCTGGCAAGGACACCTGCAAGGGCGACGGCGGCTCACCGCTCTTCTGCCAAATGCCTGGCGAAATGGATCGGTATCAGCTGGTGGGCATCGTGTCCTGGGGCGTCGAGTGCGCCGTGGAAGATATCCCAGCCGTATACGTCAACGTTCCCTATCTGCGCGACTGGATTGACGAAAAGATCAGAGGACTTGGAATCGTGCTTCAGGCGCAGTAAGCTCAAGCCCCACGGTGCAAATGAAAAATGAGAAATAAGGTCGTTTTATAATTTCGAAATTAACCAAATAAAAACAAAACTTGATGTGTGTAAGTCACCGGTCAGCATATATACATATTCAGACACTTTGCAGAGAACGCGATCAGTTTTTATATTCACTTTACTGGTAAAGTCGATCTGGCCATAACCGTCTGTCCGTATGATCTTCAAGATTCAGATTCTTAGATATCAATAGACGCACGTTTGTTTTAAATGGTTGAAGTGTCCAAAACTGTCACGCTCATAATTTGAGTAATGTTTTGATTTAATATTAGTTTCTTGGCAAGCTCAAGCAATTTGCTTTGTTTTTTTGTAATTTTAGTTTTCCATTGATATAAAGAAAACATTTTGGCGCACCCAGTATAACATGTTTGTATTTCAGTGAATTAAATTAGTATTTCGTTCTCTTTGCTAAAGTATGCGATTGTTGCTCCTCAGGGCAATAACCCTCTGCCTGATGAAATTTTTCAAGCTCGTATCATTTACAAACATTATCTGCCATCGTCGGTCTTCTATATCCGCTATTTATCCCTGCCAGCTTGAACTTAAACGACGGGATAGTTTTCCATCCAGGCACTTAGCTCGAACGTACCTCCAAGTCACTGGATTTATTGCAATCCTTGAACAAAGGAGCGCGGCACTGGGAAGTTCGAGCCAAGGAGCACAGCGTCTGCATGCCAGCAGCTTATAAATAGTGGAGCCATGGCAGATGGCTATGTGGACTACCCCCATTTGACACCCCATCTGCCGCGCTCCACTCTTCCATCGCGGCCATGGAACCAAATTAACCAGGAAGCGAATCATGAAATGGGAAGAAAGAGAAACAACGCCCTAAATCGCCGAAAATTGAGAAATTACATGCTGGGCCGAGCAAACGGCGATATAGCGAATTGATTTCGGGCAGCCTGCTGTTCCGGCAGGATCCTTCCTCCTCTCCACACCCGGGCACTCGATTCCCCAGCCAGGAGCAGGTCCACAAACTCATTTCTCAAGAAAATTGTTTAAACGGTTTTTGTTTCGTTTTAGGTTCTCGTAATTTATTAGGCACTTTTACGGCCCTCGCGCTCTGTATTAGTTTTGTTATTTTCAAAAGTAGGTATCGCAATTGGCCACGGAGCTCTGCAGTTTCTGTGGCCTATATATCCTTGGTTATAATAAAACAGTTTTTGTAAAATATATAAATACAGAACCGGCTTTTAAATGCAGAACTCTAAGAAACACCAGCACTGATTATCTTAAACGTAAATAACAATATCAAAGATAGGAGTCTTGTGTATTGATAAGGTATAGGTAGTTGGATCCCACCTGAGGCGATGTTTTCAAATCCCTTCAATGCCTTATAATTTAAAGCCAATATAATTATTAATAATGGTCACTCACTTTACTTTCACTACTTAGGGCCAACTTAGCGCTGCTTGTCGGTTAGAACTACTCAAGTACTGATTTCCTATTCTGTGATCGGAACACACTTATGTAACTTCCTACTTAATAAGACCACTCCTTATACCGTCTGTGCAAACAGAAAATATGAAACCTTTGGTCGAGATTTGGTCGGTTTTTATATGATTGCTTTATTTAATTAAAGTTCTTAGTATACAATGCCGGTGTGGTCGCGGATCCAGTCCAGGTATCCGGTGACGCGAGTGAATCCGGCGGGCCGGCCGGCGGTGCAGCCCTCTCCGCTGCCGAAGGATACGATGCCCACGATGCGGTTGGTATCGTGCAGGACCAGGGGACCGCCGGAGTCACCGCTGCAGGAGGACCTGCCGCCGTCGGTGTTGATGCAGATGGTGTTGTCGATGACGTAGTTGCCACCGTAGTAGTTGCGGCAGTCGTTGTTGTCCGTGATCTGGACATCCACGCTGTTCAGGTAGTTGGACATGCCGCTGTTGTTGTCGGTCAGACCCCAGCCAGAGGCCACTGCCCACCAGCCGGAGAAGCTGTTGTAGCGATCGTTGTAGCTGGGCAGCTCCACCTTGTTGACCAAGTGCCAGAAGTCCACGTGGGGGATGCGGATCAGGGCGATGTCGTTGTTCAGGAAGTCGTTCCAGTCGGGATGCTGGATCATGTCGCTGCGGCTCACCCAGTGGGTGTACTGCGCCTCGTGGCGGAAGCTGGCGCCGAAGTAGATGAGCACATGGTTGGCGCTGTTCGTGCAGTGGGCTGCGGTCAGGACCCAGGTGTGGTCGATGATGGAACCGCCGCACCAGTAGCCGCCATCATTGAAGCTCAGCCCCACAATGTACGGAATCTTGCCCTCGTAGGCCGGGTATCCATTGGTAATGCGACCCTCGATCTTGCCGGCGCGGGCCATGTCCTTCACTGGGACAGCCTTGGCGGGCCCGGAGGGCATCACTCCTGCAGAGGCGACAGCCAGACAGGCTAGAAAAACAAAGGTCTTCATGTTGGTCAACGAACAACTGGCTGGCGACGGCCCAACCAACCTTTTTAAATGTCAGCCTTATCGGTATCCTTATCAGCGAAAGTATCGCAGTCATAAATTTAGGTTATTTTGAATTTTATAGAAACTCTAAGAGGGATTAGATAGGCAATCGGAAGAGCTTCGAGATTAATAAATCATCCTTTGGCGGCGAAAGAATATTAACAATTCTGGGTGTTTTTGGTATCAAACTTATGAGAGGCTCTGGAAAATGCTTTAAGCGTAAAATCAGAAATGGCCTCATAGACCCAATGTAGAACTAGCCATAAATAAATAGAATAATTTTCATTTCAACCCGTATGGAGGATTATACTTTTCTGCAAAAAGAGATATTACAAGCAAACGCTGAAGCCGCCATGAAATTTTAAGCCCTTCAGAGTTGGTACCCAAATGTATTAAAACGACCAAATAATAAAAGTGCATTTATAACTGCAGAATGTTCGTTTTCCCTCATCAAAGAGAAGCCCTGATACCTTCGACTAGAGCTTTGGTCATTTACTTGTGCTGGCTGAGATCAATTTACGCTTGATTAGCTTTCCTTCCGCAAGCCGGGCACAATCAAATATTTGCCGAATTGATAATCATTTAATTATAGCAAAGCATAATGCAAAATGCAACTGCTAACAGCAAATGCATTTCGATGGGCAGATGGAAAGGGCTGTGTTCGTGTTTGAGCGATTGTGTTGCTTTGTGTGTTTGCAATTATAATGGCCCTGGCCGCAATTGTGTTGCATACTTTGAGGCACAGTTCCTTGCCATCTGTCTGTCCCTTTGTCCCCGACCTCTCCGACCTCTCCGACCCATCAAATTACAAATGATGTAGTGCCCAGGGGAAAATGGAGCGGACGGGACCGACGGAATGGACGGAGGAGCGTTGCAGCCTTGTGGCCAGTGAACGGAAATAGAAACAGCTGGAAATGGCAGTTAGCTAGTTGCCTGCCACATATATGTATGTGCATATATGAGCGTTATGCATACAGGTCATTCCAATGTGGGGGAAAAAGCATCCACTAATGTCCCATGCACTCGCCCACACTCGGCGGCATGAACAATTGACACTGGCTAATTGCCGTGGAAGGTCCGCTAAACGCACCCATAATCGTGTTATTCAGATACCCTGTTCAGGAAGAGCCGTATTATGAAGCAGGAAACTGAAACTAAGGCTTCAGCCCCCGGAAGTCAGAGCGGGGTAATTGGGAAGGGAAGTACCAAGCTATTCAGATAAATGGTATTAGAGTCCTGATCATCATTATGCCGCCTTCTGGTGTTAAATTTTTTAATACTAATTTTCTTCAACATGTTAAATTTCCTTTGAGATCACACATTGTTTGCCCAAAAAAAAAAAGAAATTCTTGGCAACTTTTGGTTGCGTGAAACATTATAAACTCGCCATCTAACGTCATAGTTATAACTGTACTAGAAGGCCTAAATTAAAAAGGCATAAATCAACGATAATGGCTTTGCGCCATCTAAAGATCAGACCAAAAGGTACTCCATTAGTCCGTTAATTAACCATCCCACTCGGCCGCAAGAATGTTGTCGTGCTAATTAACAGACCGAGAATAAATTACGTGCATGCACATTTGCACATTTGCAAAAATCCGAAGTGTGCCATGACCGGAGGGACTGGGACTGGGACTGTGCGGTTGGAAACAATTAAATGCATGCCCACTCGGCGGTCCACACTGCGTATACGCAACACAGAGCCTGCAAAATTGGCCGGGCATAGCTGCACTTTGGGTCCCATTCGGATTCACATTCGGCCATTGCGTTTCGTGCGATATGTTGTCAGCATTTTAGACAATTTGTTATGCAAATTGCTTATTAACTTTATGACCGGCACGCCAGCCCCACTTGGCATCCCAAAACATTTTGAATTGTCAATTAGTTGTGGCGGTCAGAATACTCCAATCCCCAAAACCCACCTGCCAAAAGCAGACGACAGCTTCTAAATGCAATTTCTAGCATTATTTAAACACCGAAGTGTGCCGTTTTATGTCATTTTATGGCCACCTGCCTGCCTGCCACGGACTGCCATTGAATGGACATTAAATTGCCCTGGCTTCGATTTTAATTTATGTCCTGTAGAGTCGCTGCTCCTGCTAATGACATTGGCTCTCTATCGATAGTGGCCTTTAACTTAATTGAAAATTTTCATTTTGTTCCTGCCAAATGGCGGTGAGCTGATATTTATAGCTTTCGCTGGGAACAGGCCAAATACCGGGCGACCCCTCAACTCGACCTGGCTTTTCCGGCATGATTTGTGTAGTATCACTTTAATGATGTTTTCCATTGTTCAGAAAGTGTAATTTTCTTTTTAAGGTTAAACATTTTTAACTGTTAAATATGTACGTGCGTAATGAGCTGGTTAAACGTCACATCATTATGTAAATTGTTTTGACCATTTTAAAAGGAAATTACCTTAATCTATATTTATACCAGTTACTGAAAAACGTAAATTAGTTAAAAAGTATGTAAGAAGCTTCTTTGACTTTCCATTTCCGACTTTATAATGTATGTATATTCTTGATCCCAAAAACTATAAAAGTTTCCTGAATTCAGAGACAGATGCAGCGCCCACACTTTTGATATATTTTCATATTTTTCTTGTAAATTATTATTATATATTTATATTTTTTTTAAATTTTATTATTTTTGTTAGCTTATTTCTATCGATAATCCAAATAGAATGTTGAACTTTCTCACTTGCACTCACACTAGCTGAATAACGGGTATCTGATAGCCGAAGATCTTGACTAAATTCTCTCCTTTTATTTTTGTTAATCTAATTAAAAATAAGTAAAGCTTAGGGAAAAAGAAAAGAGCAACCTAAAAAATTATTTTAAAACCTAAAACATGTTTTAAACCCTTGCAGTGTGTATATTAATTTCAATCACAAGTTTGCAACTTAGTAAAGGTGACATTTGCGATCATATATATATACATATATAAATTCATAATCAATTCTTTCTACCCGTTCGTTTTCCAAAAGCAGATAGTAGAAAAGTCAGAACGTTTCGGATCGGATACCTACATATATCATAATAGTAATCGAAAAATAAATGGAAGAAAATGATAAGGTGACGGATTTACTCCTAGCTGTTTTTATATTTCTTGGTCTTTCCTTTTCCAAAACTCACTTATTCGACAGCGTCCTGCCTAGTTTCTCTGACTGCGATCTACAGGGACTTGAGATGCACTAAGTTTTCTTGCAGGAAAGTCCGAAATTGGGCAGTTAGTTGAAATGTTCCGGCATTAGCGCACATAAGTATGCAACAGAAAGCAACTACAAAGTGGCACAAGCCCTAAATAGTTTCGGCTATCTCCTGCCATCCTTTCTCTTTATTGGCGATGGTGCACTTGGCCACATTTGCAGGTCCTGTTCCCCTCTGGCTGTTGTTTGTGAGTCCTGGGTCCTGCGCCGCGCTCCTTTAGCGCAATTGTGTCTCGGACATGAATTACGTTCACCGACAATTAATTTCAAGTGAAAATGTGCTAAAACTTTTAATTGGGCAGCCAAGTGGCTGGCAGGCGAAAGCAGAAGGATACGGACCGGTACTGTAAGCAAACGTGGCAGCCATAAAAATGTCGACAACATGCCCGGAAAATGTTTCACTTCACCAATCCCGCTGCAGGTGTCCTTAAACGTTAACTCTTAAAGCTGGAAGACCCAGCGGACAACTACCAAGCAAAGGCATAGTACCGAAATATAAACAAAGACAACTAATATATTTTCTTGTCAACACCAATAAAAAGGCTTATATACTTAAAAATTTAACTTAAACTAAAGAAATTGGCATATTCAATGAAAAAACAACAGAAATAAAACAAACAGGTTAAAATTTTTAATGGAACATTGAACAAGACGTAACGTCAGCTCGACGAGTTACTTTTTTTCTATTTACGCATGTGAGCACTTTCGCTGCTTGGGTAATCAAAACAGACTGACTCCACTTGCGGCAGACATATGCGAGAAGACAGACAGCTAATTATGTCAATTAAACGCTTGTGCCCGACATTTGCCGCTGATTGTCGGTGACACTTGGCCAACTCACAATGACGAACGTGGATCACTGCATGTCAAAAGGATGAAATAACTGGAATGACACACAGGACAAAAATATTGAATGCATTTTTCAAACCCTAAAGCCAACCATTTTTGTATGATTTAATCTTCGTTTTATCTCAACATGAATGGCAGTAACCAAAGCGATGTCATCGAGCTTTAAGTGTTATATATGTATGTATAGCGTAGATTACTTATGCAATTTGATAAAATAACCCTCCATTTTTCCTGTGCACTTGCTTTTCCTTATGATGACACACCAAAGAGTGACGTGGGAATGACGTCTGCACATGTGAATGTGTAACTGCCTCTGAAGGACATAATATGCAAATAAGTTTCGAACAACAGTCAGTTCAGTTCAGTTCGGTTCAGTTCAGTCGACTCCATCACAATCACAATGGAATGATGGAAAATAAATAGATGGACTAAATAGGTCAGGGTCGAATAGATTTTACGTGGAAAACAATGACTACTCAAGCATTAAGTAGACCAATTCGTTCGACCAAAAATTCCAGATGCAGACAAATACGAATACACCGGTGAAGTTGATAGCTGCAAAAATCCACTCACGTACAAACGTTGTACTAGTTATTTGAACAAAACAAGCACACACACACTTGTGCACTTTTCCCAATGGCAATAGAAAAGCCCGAAAAAGAAAACAGTACTGGTAGAGAGGAAAAGTGAGGAGCCAGCACAGGTACAAATCTATAGAAACAACAAATAGCATGCACCCCACTCGTAACCATAACAATTCAATCAAATGTTCGCCCAGTTCGTCCATGGACATCTTCGAATGGAAACAAACACAATGCCGGTGAGTAGGTTGTGTTGAGGTGGTGCGATATGTTTTGATTAAAATTAGTTGCAGTTTCAGAGACATCAAGAGCTTTTCTTCAAAGGAAAAATGCGCTCTGTGCGGCTGCGCAGTATCTAGTGTCCTAACTTTACCGCTTGTTATCTGAAAGAGCAAGAGAGAAATGCAATACAGATGAACTGGATAAGAGGGAAAATTGTGCGATGTTTTCCCCTTTTGTATAGGTGCAACTAAATTGAATAACTTTAAATAATAATAATTTATATAATACCAATTACTTTACGTAACTATACTACTTTAAAATTGCCCTATCACAAAATGTTCACAAAATCAGTTCTGAGTTTAAGATCATTTACCCATTATTCAGCTAGTATGAGTGCAAAGGATAAATTTTAAAATTCTTTTTGCATATCCATACGCAATGGATGGATAGACCATGGATGACAGAATTAAAACCACGTATTTTTCAAAAGCGGATTTTGGGCATTCCAAAAGCACAGCGTTCATACGGACAGACTGACGGACGGACAATAAACTTTTAAATAAATCTTCCAATTCAAACATTTTTTGGAATTCATATTATAGAGGTATACTATTATTATTCTAGGTATTAAAAATAAATATTTAAAGACTCGATATTGTGTTAACGAGTTTAAGAGGAAAATGAAATGTTTCAAGCATTTTCTAACAGAATGTTCATTATCATTTTTCTACCCTGCTGTTGCGCGTTGAAATAGTCATGCACTTCGTAACGGCATATTAATGCACTGGCTCATAGAGAAAGTTGTTCAATTCTATGAACTTGCAACACGTGCGGCATTTTGTTGTCTTTCAAGCAGCTATATAGTGGTAGTGATGCTTATCAAATGGCTGTAGTTGCTGAGAACGGGGAGTACCATGGACCATTCCGCCGGCGGAAAGCGTGTGCATTTTCACAGCCGCTTGAACTTGCCAACATTCGCAAAATGTGCAACACGGCGTAAAGAAATCTTGTTAAGCGCAGCAGTTGGCTTTCGAGGAGGCATCCGACTTGTCATAAAAACTTTGCTTGCATCTACGCACGCTGATGCACATTTAATTAAATGTGTTCAAATACGCAGATTTTAAATTTCAGCCCGATATATTGTTAAGCAATTAGCTCCCAAAAATAAATACAATATGCATTAAAGTGATAAATGCCATTTGAAAGCTTGATTGATTTGTAATGCATTTATGTGTACATATAAAATAGAATTGTGTAGGATTCCTAAAGCGCTTTCTAAGCCGAGAATAAAATGTCGTTTATCTCGTCAACTAATGAATGCATTTAATGCATCAATTGCAAATACTGAAATGCGCGTTCAATGCCAATGAAAGTAACTGGCATACTCTCTACGGGGAAAGTCAAGAGACAACTTTCACTTGGAAGGACACGGGAACACGCCCACTGACACGGACGGGCTGTCAATCCCAGTCTATCAGCCACAGTTCGCTGAAGCGCAAAGCGGAAATCAGACGCCATATGAGAAGGACGTGTTCGACAAGGCCCGGGCGGAAATGGAAAGCCGGGCAAAAGTATTCAGATTACAGCATTGACTAGATAAATATTCAAGCAAATATGCCTTTCTGTTGCTTCAGGCCAATAAAACGCAGTCAGTGCCCTGTGCACAGTCCATTGTTCGCATCTCATTCGAAACAGAGATGTAACCCAAGTCCGTTGAGTCCACAATCGATTTCGAATTTGCAGTAAAAATGCAAATGCCAGATATGGAGAATGAGTCATGAGAGGTCAGAGCCCCTCCCCGATGCAAATTCCCATTTGACTAAGCTTCATTTTGTCGAATGCATCAAACAGACAAGCCACAGTCACGCAATCCACCGAAATGACACAGCTACAGTTCTTGTAGATATAGATGCATCTGCAGTTGCATTTCAGTTGCATTTCAGTTGCAGATTCGCATAAATATGTATGTCGAGTGCTGTTTCTGAATCCGTGTCTGATTTTGCTTAGCTTGAATGTGCTTAACATTTTGGTCTGTTCAATGCATCTTCTGTAAGCTTGTACCTCTGATTTATTTCAGCAGTACAATCTAATTGTAAATTAGGTAATTATTGTTATCTGGTACGATAGTTCCCTTAAAATACTTGTGTCGATAATAATTATTGATTTAAAACCATCTTAATCAAATCACAATAAATCATTTTTTAAACTAAACAAATAATTAAACAAACATATTTTGAGCTTGAATTGTTCTTTGGAATAAGACCGTTTTTCGTTGGCATTTTTATCTGCAACTTCTCGTCCCCCTCAGATATGGTCTGTCATTCGAAATCTATTGAGCGTGATGTTTGAGTATGGAATCCTTGTGGGTTTATGGGGAACGCTGTGCTTCATATTCCCCATCCTTCGTCAGTCACACATGGTCTATTAATTTTATTAGTGTACTCGCATTCAGCTAAAGTCTCGGAATTCTGAATCTTTTTTGTGGGGGGGTACCATTTTCTGTGGTGAAATTCTTGTTTAGTTTCCTGCAGTTCTTGAGTGGCTTACATGTACACTCATGAACATAAAAATGGGTGCGTTGGTGTAAATATCGGGCTTCCACTATATTTAATAGCTATTATATACATAATAATTAAATTTTCTTATAAAACAAAAAAATATTCTATGAATGTGATTGATTTGCATACATATGTATATTATATGGAAATCAGCGGAATGGCTTTACACCTTTTATTATGTTTATAAGTGTAAGTAGTGCTGTAAACTTCATCAGGAAACAAACAATGTTGGAACTCCGGCTTTTTTTTTTACGAATTTTGTCTTTGGTCATATTAATATTACAATTAACGGGGTTAATTGTAAGATTTACAAGTTTATTTTTGGTTAATGAAAGCAATATAAAACAAGTAACGGGTATAACTAGAGAGAACGCTATAGTCAGGTTCTCCGACTGTCAGAAAAAATTAAACATTTTTCTGACACAGTAATTAATTGAAAAAAAACATACAATTAATAGATGTTAAATGTGTTAAAAGAGTTAGCGCGATAGTTTTAGGTGGTTTGTGGGCGTTAGGATAGGCGTTGCCAAAATGTTTTATTCCTAAAATATTTATTTCTCCTTCTATAAATTTCCTGTATTGTCCTGTGATATCGTGGACCAGCTTATACATATATAGTGAAATGCTTATGTTTTATTGAGTCGAACTAATGTCCCGTCAGTTGACGTAGGCCAACGCTAAGAATAAACAAAACTTGGAGAAATAGTTTTCACGTCTTTATTTCTTTGATCTCAGCTTAAGACTAACTTTTATTTGCTCCAGATTTAGATTCTTTACATTGCGTGCACACTCTGCATATTCCTATATCATCGAACAACACTAAATATCATTTACACAATATGACAGTTTTGGTGAAAAAGGACACAGTATTAACTTGATTATAAAATATGCTTGTACCGGCGATGGTCCCAGATGTTCATTATTTGCCAGTAAGAAATTAACAATTCCGTGCTTTTGTACAGCCTTAAAAATGCTCAAAGCGGTAGGAGTCAGTAAACAGAGACACGGCGCAAACAAATGCGGCACGGTGGGGCAATGACACTACAGTAAACACTGCACCAAGTGGACGCAGCGAGGCGTGCTAATTGTGTCATTTACATTGGCAAACAAGTGCAAGCGAACAAGTCAAAGGCTCAAACAATTTAATGCGGCTGAGCGAATCCGACGAGCTCTTTGCACACTGCAGTTAAAGCTGACCGCGGGCTGGCAAGAAAAGCGAATAAGTAATTAATTGTAAAATTAAAAGAAATAAAAAATTCTTGTCAGAAGTGGGATTCGAACCCACGCCTACAGAGTAGACTGCGACCTGAACGCAGCGCCTTAGACCACTCGGCCATCCTGACTTGACCAACACTCGGACTAAGCTCCAAAAAGTTCACACACTATTTGATCTATTAGAAAGCGTAATGAAAAGTTCTAGAGCTTTGATGAACTGAGCATTGGTCGATAGCAAAAACTCGATCGCACCCCAGATATTCGATATATTTATGTTCACAAATAGATCCCAATTTCAAAACAATATACCGCTCAAGTAAAACTGAAAAATAGTTTCGTTTATTCATTTATCCAGTATTTCATACGATAAAAAATATTATAATGCATTGATACTTATGGGTAATAATTGTCTGACATCTTTATTACTCGTAACTCGTTTCGGTATTATAATAATGATCTTTTTGATCAGCGTGACAAAATTGGAGACACAAGTACCGCACGCCTTCCCTTGCGATTTTTATAAAAGTCGAAATTGCATCTTTGTATCATTTGAATTTTATTTAAAATAAACGTAACGTTTCAACAAAAAATTGCTAAACGTTTCCTAAATATACATAGAATAACTAAAAATATGACTACAATTTATTCAAAAAGTTCTTGCACATCTAAAACAAATGTTATTACTTTTTAGTTTTACATATAGGCGTTCTAGTGGCCTTCTAGTGATTCCAGTGTTTTTATATTTTGGTACTAAGTCTTTCATTTGTTGCATATTAATTTTGACTTTTCTCGTTACGTGTTTTACATAATATATTCCATAAAATTCATTTGATGTCATTTTCTTAACTAAATTGATCTAAAATATATATTACATTTGCCTTTGTAACCTTTATGCCTTTGTGTAATTTAACATAATTTTTGGATGGTTCCATTTGTGTTTAGATGCACAGTTCTCTGCGCCAATAAGAAGCATTTGCAAGGGAAATTCTAAGATTTTTTACTTTCAGTTGTGGCTTTTAATTCATAATCAAGTCGCTTTCATTTCTGCTGTCTACATTTCATTATTTCAAGAATTCCATACATTTAACTTAGCATAGAGAAGTACACTAAAAATTAGATTTATTTTACACATATATACTTTTATATTGATGTGTATATCGTATTTACATAATTAATAGGCAACCACTTAAGCTTAATATAAAAATAAGTATTTTTCTGCAATATAAATTTGCCACAAAATGTACTATAAACCGAAAACTGTACAGTATACAATATTCTTTCTCATCATCGGCATTCAGTTATCATTACCATTATCATTGTCGATCTGCTCAACAGCATTCCTAGCACATTCACAGCGCAATTCCAAACCAAACCCAGCTGCAGCTATCTACCAAACAAGTCTTTGACGAACTTTATTAAAATGGAAACGAGTAATTTTCGATTTCTACCAAATAAGATAAAACAAAAGCAAAAGGTAAATGAGAACATTCTGTCTTTACATGCGCAATTTGACTAATCGGTTTCCTGCATGTATTGCTCGGCATTTAGATCTTTTAGGACTTAAGCTAGTTTGGTTTTGGATTTTGTATGCATGCTTATTCTGTGTGGGGTGCTACTAAAAACAATTAGTACACACTAGCTTCATTGCTGCTGCTTTAATGTCTGCGTGTTGTTGTCGTTGCTGCATCTGATACCTCTAACTTAGTACATTGACTTTCATGAGGCGTACATGCGGTTAATATCATGCTGATATCTGTCCTGGATATCCTTGCGCTTCAGCTTGAAGGCGGCGGTTACCAGTCCCATGTCCGGAGACCAGACCTCCTTACACAGTGTAATGGCGGCGGGAACCTCATATTTTTGCAATTTGCCTTTAAGGTGAAACATTTTGCCATTAAAAACTTCGAAAAATATTAAATTCATTATAGCTTACATTTCCGCGCATGCTCAGCAATTTCCTTGAGAATAGCCTTCTCTATGATCGGTGATGAGCACAGCTCTTCGAAGGTCTTGTCTCCGAGGCCATGTTTCTGTGCCAGCTCCTCCAAATGATTTTGGTTAGGGACGACCAGCGCCACAGTATACTGCTTTGTCGGATCTCCGTATACGCAAATGTTCTCTATGATTCCGCAAGTCTTAAGCTCAGATTCAACCTTGCCAAGAGAGACATATTCGCCGGCCTGCAGCTTAACAAGATCCTTCTTACGATCTGCAATTAGTGGAAAATAATAAATGGACATAACAACAACTGTGCTAAACAACTTACCAATAATCTTAAGTACGCCATCAGCGTGTATTTCGCCAATGTCGCCGGTTTTGAACCATCTCTGTCCATCCTCCTCAAAGAAATCTTCGTTGGTCTTGCCTGGTAACTTGTAGTATCCCTGAGAGACACACTCGCCGCCAATAAGAACCTCGCCCTGGGGATAAGGTTTATTTGTGACGCGGTAGTTGCCTTCTTCCCAGTTGACTAGACGGATGTCGCAGACAGTTAATGGTCCTCCAGTGCGTCCGTAGGTCATATCGCGGTCTAGCATTGGGTGTAAAGTTAGTTAGTTATTGTGAATAGAAAGGTTGATCTGTGAACACTCACAGTCCATGACAGTGGCTCCAGACGTAGTTTCCGTAAGACCATAGCCCTGAATGAGCTCCAGGCACAGACAGGTCTTTATTTGCTCATGTGTGTCTGCTGACAGAGGCGCTCCACCGGACATGATTATGCGCACTTTACCACCCATAAGCTTTGCCACCTTTTTGAACACCAGTCTGCAAAAAAATACAAGATTTAGTTACCATCTCATTATCCTTATGGGTAAATCGTTCTTACTTATCAATCAGCGGCGTCTTGTAGCCCCGCTGCACCCACTTGACTTTGTACTGGTAAAGGAATTTGAAGAGTGATTTCTTGAACGCCGAGCCAGAGTTAACCTTGTCGTTAATGCCCTTGGAAATGCGATCCAGGATCAGCGGCACCGATGTCATGCAGGTGGGCTTCAACACAGTGGCATCGCCTTTGCAACCGCGCTTGATCTTGCTGCTAGTGTCGATCAAAGTCAGAGGGGTCGAGTAGCCTATTGGAACGCCGGTCATAAGACACACACTTTCTGCAACCAATTCAAAAACATGAGCCAGGGGCAGGAATCCAATCAAAACATCATCCGGATAGATTGGCACCATGTCAACAAAGCCCTTCATTGTTGCAATGCAGTTCTTGTGGGAGAGCAGGACGCCCTTTGGTGTGCCAGTGGAACCGGAAGTGTACATGATAATGGCAATGTCATCACCCTTGGGTGGAACGTGCTCTGTGGGATGCAAAATTAAGCTAATTAATAATTGAACTCATTTCACTTAAGTCTACAAATTGAAATATTTAAAAACATGTTATGGTAGAGTATGCTAAACATATCCTGTCAACATTTTAGTTCAGAATAAATACCGCTTAGTTTCGGTAAACATAAAAATCTTTCCAAATTGTGTAGGGTGATTTTTTAGTTCAGACACAATTCGAAATGGCTGAAATCCTGGAGGAGTTCATCACCCTAACGCCCTTGACTTGTGTGCAACAATGCAATGCCTTGCTAGGCCCAACATCAGGAAAACCGAGAAGCTGCTTTGTATTTTTTACACTATTTGGCGTTTACTGCGGCGTTCTCATCTTTCGGACGTATCGTACATATTCCTCTAAGGAAGAAGGAGACAGGGAGAATATAACAGAAGGAGTTACCCTTGAGACTAAAGCGGAAAATTTGAACATAGGACCAGGCCCCAGTCTAGTGAATGAATTTGTGGAGCAAGCGAAGCCGATTCTGTTGCAGCCCGTCGAGTTTTCCAGTACTGACATGAGGTGAGAGGTGTAGATAAAAGCACTAGATGACCTATAAACTCATTTTGTCTCTTCATTAGATGGCGCTATTGCAACCACTTGCCGGAACCGGAACTAAAATCAGATTCTGATAGTGAAAACGGAGTAACCGAGAGAAATGATATTGATGACCTCGAAAGAATGAGCAATGTTGTAGATAATAATGATGAACACAAGCCGGCTGCATCCACATCGAATGCAACGACTCAGGCCCATGACGATAACGCCGATAGTGAACACGTCGAGCCCACACTCTTCTCGGTGTGATTTACAATAAATTTAAGCAAATCTGTCGTGTGATTTACATTGAAATAAATCAACTTTTAACACCCTTTCCAAACGTACCAAATTTACTGTCCTGCCCGGTCTTGACAACTTGGTTAAATGGCAGGATCTTGACGCCCTCCTTAAAGCCAGTAGTTTCCGTCTTTTGCAGCTGATCCTCAATATAGATAATGGTCTTCACCAGTGGGCACTTGTCCAGCAGCGTCTTAAATTTGGGAAGCAGATCATGAGAGGTGATAACCGTGGTGACTTCCGTTTCAGTGATGCCTGGCAACAGATTAAAATATTACTTTAGAGCCATACACATGGTCATCCAATTTTCTTACAGTGAGCAACTCCATCATCGCCCAATGTTGCATAGACGGTGACAATGGGCATAGCCTGCTTAAAGCATCCGTGGGCAGCAATCATCCACTCGGCTCGCGTCTCGGCAAAGATGACAATGTTCTCGCGT
This sequence comes from Drosophila santomea, assembly GCF_016746245.2. Lineage (NCBI taxonomy): Eukaryota > Metazoa > Arthropoda > Insecta > Diptera > Drosophilidae > Drosophila > Drosophila santomea. The sequence continues at coordinate 17,445,025 of NC_053016.2, read as the reverse complement.
GGTTTCTGGCCAAGTTCTCGCAGACCGCGCCCAAAATTAGCCGCCGTGCGCTCCGCTTCGGTGAACGTCTTCCACTTGTAGTCACCCAGGTTGTACTTCTTGAAGACTCGTCCGTTTTGCTGCACCTCATCCTCCTCGCTGAGTATCTGCCGGGTGCCCAGACAACGCTTCGACGTATAAGTTTTGGCCACATAGTTGAATACCTTCTCCAGGGTGTCGATGTTCTCCTGCAACATCTTCACATGGACATCCCGTGGCGGGTCCGTGGTCCGGTAGGTCAGCTCATTGTCATCGTTCCGCACGATCTTTGCCTGGAAAATGATCAAAATCGTGGCGATAAGTTTAACGTCGTGTTAGTGATCGCGATTTAAAAAGAAACGCCTGATTAAGGGAGGGACCACAAAGTAGAATCGACAGAGAGATATAACGGACATGTGAGTTTTCGAGGATTTGTTGAGGTGAGGGCCATAACTCAGGAGATCATGTTTCATTGACCAACACCAAAAAGAGTCTCCAAATAGGGGTTCAACTCTGGGCACGATCACCAGTCCCTGGAACATTCATTGTGCGTGTGTGGTGTTTTGTATGGGGGTGCCCCAATGTGTGTGTGTGTGAGTGTGTTTGTATGTGTATTCGTGTAGTTCCATAACAGATAGTATTATTAAATAATTAAAAACACATTTTCAAAAGTTAAACCTCTATGTCATCCGGCGCGTACTTGGACTCATCGACCAACATTTTCTGGTTAATGGGCTTGGCCTGTAGAGGAAGGAGGAGTTGAGATATGCGATGAGAAGCTAGTTAACCGTGGTATTACATAGAGTTGCTGATCCCTAGTTACATTTTTATTTTAAAAGATTATTGCAAGTTGCAATCCAATTTTTGATGCAAGCGATTTTTTATTCACAACGTTGGCATTCCCTTGGTAACCCATAAACCTTATCAGCCGACTGAAAAGGCCAACCAAAATGAGTTCCATTTAGATAGTGAAAAATCAGATAAAAGTGTACCTCAGGTGGAGCCTAAGCGAGTTATAACTGAAAATATTGTTGTGTTGGTTCCTTCTAGGCAGCTAGAATTTTTGTTTTGAATTGATACCTTTATTTATTTGTTAATTTTATTGTAAAGCAGTGTTTATCGCGACATTCGTTCTTGAATTTGAAATTATTTTAGTTTCGAGAAAAGACTGTGAGCAACGCAATGATCCAACTCAGCAACGAAGTCGAACAATTCCTCCATGCACGTCTCAGTTGTTTTGGACTTGCCATTCACGCGATCGTTGCACTCTTGATACTTGTTGTACAGGGACCCGATGTGACCTTTGGCCTGGCACTTCTCCCTAAGGGCTGCTTGCGGATCAACTAACTCCTGCTCGTCGTCATCGGCCTTGACGACAGGCACCGAAGACCAGCTATGAAACGCCATATCAATAGCTTCCAGGGAATATGACAAATTTGATTTGTAGGAAATGTTATCAGCTTAACTCTCACTTCGAAATTGTTTTTTTTTTTTTTTTGGACAGAGAGCTAAGGATTTCCCACTTGCAAAGCTTACTTGATACTTGAAAAGATGGTAGAGATATTCTATGATTTCTAAACCCCTAACAAGTCCTGATTCATGGTTCTCTTATCGGGACCACATGCGATGTCTTTATGGCCTGACAACTGGTGCAATTATCAAACAGCCATAAAAATGAAAGAAAGGAAATCGGATAAGCTAATTGTCGCATAAATTGCGAATCCCTGAAAAAGGCAAAGAGATAGTGGAAATAGTGGACCTGGTCAATAAATCAAAAGTCGTCATCCATATAGATTAGACAATAAAATGAACATAAAGAACCCACCTGGCAAGAACAAGCCGTAAAGTGGGGAAAATTAAATGCGGAAAAGAACTAATTGAAACTGATAACCAAGGGTGCACTTTTTTAATAAATATATACGAAACTAAAGCAGCTAGATTGTAGCTGGGTAGGCAGCAGACCCCTGTACTTTGGAACGTCCAGTGCAAAGTCGAAAGTATTTCAACTACTCGATTCTAGAGATAGTTACACCCGTCGCACTGATTGGCCGGGTAAGCCTATGGTATTTTCCATTAGTTTCAGCTAGCCAGGTTTATCCCGAATCCTGTCAACGCACTTACCTTTACTCGGCGCGAGTCCTGGCGGCGTTTCCAGGGCTTTTGCAGCACCAAGTAAACCGGAAGGGTGATGATGTCGTACACGAAGGCGATCGCCTTGATCGCGCCAATAGCGCTCTGCACCCAGAAGCTGTCCATTCTGAAAGGGGCAATATAAAAAGTCAAATTAGTGGCCAATTGGTATGCAAATTTCAGCGGAATGAACTATTGGTTTCACCGCCTCGTCAATTATTCGCCCGGTTGGCTCTTCCAAAGACTCTCCCACCATTGCACCCACCCACTCGTTGTAGCGCCGTCGCAAGCCGAAAACCAACTGATATGACCACCTGCCGCTGCTGCCACTGTTAGTTAGCAGGTCTTGAATGTCCGTAGGCGGAAAGGGGTAGACACTCTCACGCTCACTTTGGTTCTGGGTGCTCAGAAAACGCTTTTCAAACGGGCGATAACCGGTGGAGAGCTCTAAAGTGTTCGGCTTTTTATCAGCTAAAGATTGCTTAGCCCTAAAGCGCCGAAGTCCGAATCGCCTGTACGCATCACTCCTAAGTGGCCCCGAACTCGGCTATTGTAATAAACTGAAACTTAAGTGTATGTCTGGTACTAGTCTGAACCCTATTATACGTCCGGCACCATATCTGCCATTTAGAAACAATCTAGTTGGCTTGCCAAGTACTTCATAAATCGTGTCAAAAATCATGGGTACTTGCAATATTTTATTAATTTTCGAGCAATCTTTATTACTCAAATACTTTACAAAATTATGACCCAATATGGGGAGTATTTCCTAATTTTCAAATACACAGTTGCTAATAGGCTTTTTTCTTGACATTCTTATCGTTTAGTATATTTTTGTACTTATTGACATCCGAAAATAACCGAAAGATTTGTCGGTAACTCTTACTTTCCTTGCAATTCCATTAGGACAGCCGCCATTTTAAACGTTCTTATCATCACGATATTTATAATTAAAATTAGACAAAAAATTCATGCCAAATATTTTTAAATTTTGATTTATAATTATAAGTCTGAACGACTGCCACCAGAACACTAGATAAACTTATTATCGCAATGCCTAATTAATTAAAATGCCTCGCGATTTATTATAAAACACTGTAAAGCATTTTACTAAGAACTTCGCTTACTGATTATTGATTATCGCTCGTTGGCGGATTAAATAGAAAACCAGTTATTAGCATACGGCCAAGATAGAAGCTAGTTAAATAGGAAGCGAGTCATGCTGAGACTCGCACTTCTTCATAAATATGTATGGATAATTATTTAATTGAATACTACATATATGCCGGTCGTGGCATATTTGAGCGTGCTCAAAGTGTGGCACTTTTTATAATTCCTAGTAAAAAGTGTAGTTGAAGACTGCACTCTTGATAAAGACATCGTGTGTGAGTGCTGGCCTGATAAGCAAATCGAACGAAAGCCTTGAACTTGGACTGCGCAAAATGGCATGACGTCAATTTCCCGGGCCAAGGAGCTTAAAAGGTTGCGATATGTCAAAAGCAATTTAATAAACCGCTAATAGAAAGTTTTAAAAAAAAATGTAATAAAGATGTAAAAAGGCCAATTATTTAAGCAAAATGTTTGCACTATCTCTGTAATTGACAGTCAGCTCTCTTAATAATATTATTTACGGAGTCAAAAGAAAATCCACAACCACAAGCTTACACTGAGTAATGTACTTATGAAACACAAAAAACGGGTTCAACACTAAACAGCTCTTATATTATAAATGTCTTTACTCACTGCGCATCGTCTTCGATGAACATCTTGCTGCTTCTTCTTTACTTGTCCGATCAATGAATTGAATGAGTGCTTTCTGATCGGTAGTGGAAATGGTGGGTGTGAGGCGTATCCTCCAAAAGAGCCTAGCTCTGATTAATGGCAAGAACGAACAAACAGTGGACGCAACAATAATAGGATGATGTCAGGTATTCCTCTCCAGATGTTCAGTTTGTAGTTTCACCTGCAACCAATAAGAGAACAAATATATGCATTTATGTAGTGCTAATGAGGTAGGACGAGAAAATGGGAAGAGACAACTGACGAGGAAATCATGAAAATCTGCATTGCTGCATTAAACCGATACCAAAATGTGTGATGACATAATTACAAAGCACCTTTGAGCACACAGAAAAAACATAATTCTATAAGGTGCTATGTAGCTTAGTTTATATCTTAGTACAGAAAGTAATTTCCCCATTGCATTCTTAAAATAGGTTATAATAATCAAATCGAGCGTAAATATATTTGTTTCCCAATTAGCAAACTGTGCGGTCTTCGTAAATATTATAATCAAATCAGAACCTGAAGTCCAAACAAGTTGTTGTTAAGCTTTCGGCATTTCTGGATACTTGCCAGAAAATCAAATTGCTGATAAAAAGAAAGAACAATTCAAGATAGTAGAGAATGGGGGATACGTATATTGGGAAATTTTAAAATTAGGCAGTCAGGTTAAAAAAGCAAGAGAGCGATTGCGTAATCAGTTTCCCAACACCTCAAATTCACTCTCTCTTTCATTTCGCCCATTAGTTAGGCGGAGAAACATTGGCATAGGTCGGGGATTCAGTAGAAACTATACAAATTCTTTGGCATTTATTTACACAACTTACAAAAGAACGCCTTTGCGCTGTTTTTGCCTTTTGTTTATGAACAAGTGTTGCAGGCAAGGTCCAAAGTCCAAAGACGCACCGAGGTTTATCCGCTCTGAAAGCCGATATCAAATGGGTTCCTTAGAATCTGCCGGCCCTGATAAGCAACGAAGAGCATTCCGCTCCAAGGCGCCAAAGTTCGCCTCTTATGCAACCGCTCAAAACCCTCAAATCACATGACATGCGAGTGATACAAAAAGGGTATACGAGTCAAAACTCCGTATCAGTCTGCTCCGGCGCAGTGCATTGAACTGACCCCAAAATACAGATCTTCTGCCTGCTTATCCCTCGCACCTCTGACATATGGTTAAAACGCGGAGCAGAAGAGTCGAAACCGTAAGCGTTGTGAATACGTGTTTTGTTTGCGAAGAAAGACAATATGAAAAAGAAAGACAATATGAAAACATAAAGACTGCGAAAACAACAACACTTCGGTATTTAACCAAAGTATATGCAAAACAATCGCCACTGTGGGTTGGAAAAGTTGTTAGGTAGATACTCCTTGTTATTATTTTTAGTTAGGGTAGATAACAACATTAAACATTAAAGTGTTAATATAAACATTAACATACAAACACAAATTAAAGAACTGCAGTATTTTAAGCGAAACTGAACCAGAGCTCAAAATTTTACTCTTTTGCATACCACTGTGCGAAGTTAAAGAAGTTTAAGCAACGCGGACACGGGCGAAAGTTGTTAAACTGCCTTTGTAGGTAAATGAGTTAAAATTAAATGTAAATAAAATACATGTCCGTGGGTCAGTTGCAGCCATTTTGATCTTGTGCCCCGGGTGCAAAGTTGGAGCTCTATGTACACAAAAAGATACTTATGTTTAGAACGATATTGCAGAGAATGGCGTGTTGGAAGCAAAGGTTATGCCGAGTGTTCTGTCTAACTAAGCAATCATGGTCCGCTTGAAAACAATAAGGAAATTGTGCACATTAGGCCTGTGATTACTGTAATCCGAACTTTGGACCGCCCCTCTGGTCGGCAGTGTGCGATGTCGCACATGTGAAAAAATTATGGTGGATGTGCCTAAATAAGCACTGCTCTGAGAACTGATTGAATCAGAACCGATTCGTACAACTTGTGGGTTAGATAACACACCCGGCGTATGCGTAATGTCTTACAACGAGCACTTAAAGCGGTACAGAAGGTCAACAGCCAACAGACGCCTTTTCGAAAGCAAGATAACATTGAGATTAAAACTTATTTTGGAACAACACTTCCAAATTTAGGCATTGCTTAAATGCTTTTTTAATGACTGTGATGTCAGAAAGTTGTTATAATGCAATTAAAGGATCGAATAAGGCTAAACTTAAAACCTATCTTGGTATCAATGGAATCATAAACCATAAACACAAACGTTTTAGGAATACTACAGTTCAACATGTATAATTTATTGATCAGCCTCACGAATAAGCTAAAATGCACTAACTGATAACCCAAAGCTCTTGGGCATATTCGGAGATCTCGTGGTAACAACTTTCCCAAATTCCAGTTAATCAACAGGCGAAATGAACTATACATTCAGCAGATTGCACACTACGAACTGCTTCTAATTTCAGAGTGAAACTCACTTAATTGCCTCTATTAAGACAAAGGCACAAACCTTGAATTAATTACAGCTGAACGGCAGGTACTTGTAACTGGTGCTGTTTCCGTTTTCCTATTGATTGCTATTATTATTTGCGCTCATTGCACGACAAACTGCAATCGGTCGAAATGCATTGGGCAAACGAACACGTCGTGCTTGATTTAATCAGAAAATACACCTGAAATCGCCACGAAAGTAGAGATTACGAAGTAGAGCATACCTCGAACTTGAAACGCCGTTTTAAGACTGTTATTTGTATTTTGCTGACGCCAATGCAACTGCCACTTCACAAATCGGAAAACTCAAGCCAAGTGAGCTGCCAAAGTCCAAGATCGCTTTTAGCTCCAAGCGCAGACATTACAAAATTGCCAAACAATGCCAAAAAATTCGAGTGCAAAGCGCTCTACACTAATTGTGTGGTATAGCAACAACAAAGAGAAAACTTTAAATCACAAAGAACACGTCACCAGAAATGCCTCAGACAAAAACGTGTCCACTTACGTGGACTTCATTTCTGTGTTTCGTGCAAAATTCAGTACGAGTATACCCCACTCTGCTGTGGAAGTTGCGCAGCAGAAAAATCAAAGGGTGACTCAACTCTTTCCCTTTGCAGTTTGGGTAATACATTCCCGGCTCCAGTTTTAGCCACCTGCGTACCTGTGTGCTCGCTTCCCCGTCGATCAGCTGCGTTATTGTTTACAATTGGAAATGTACCTACAGCGCTTGCATAAATGCCACTTGAACTTTGGCCAAGGTGTCGGCGTTCATGGGAAATAGCAACGGGAACTACCGACTGCCTTGACATTGAAACGGGGCGGGCGGTGGAATGGAGGGACCGCCGCGAGTGCGCACTATGCAAAATGTGAATTAAATTGCAACATTTGATTCACTTATTTCCAGGCAAGCGGCGTTACGTGAGTGTCTGCCATACCTCCGAATGCCTCGCTCCCTCGAGCGGCGATTCTCTGGCGAATAATGGGGTAACAAAATCATCGTATGACTGTGTCAAAGTCCGAAATAAAAATACTTTTTGCAGTCGCAGTCGCAGAACACACATGAAAACGAGAAGAATTGCTCAAACGAGATTGAAATGATGCAAACAACAGTTGTGCACAGAGCGAAATAACACTTGTTTGGTGGCTTATTTAAGAGATTAGCTTTGGAACAAACAAAACCGGTTTTTTTACAAAATATATAAATAAATCTTTATCTGGATATTTTAATTTAAAGGTTCTAGCCAAACAACATTGGTTGCAAAGGTTCTAATTGGATTATTTAAGCTATCCAAGTTCTTGTATAACAATTTTAAAGAGAAGACTTGAAAAATATTAGTATTCCATGCACTCTCATTATTTATAAATAAAGATAAGAATAATCATAGGTTTTGAAATTAAAACATACAATCCATGTGGCAACTATTGGAAAATATTTTCGGTGTGACCTCAACAGCATCAGCAAGTGAGAAGTGAGAACTTTTGCACGGGCGTTGAATATTTCACTGAATGAAAGAGTAGCAAACACGGCAAACAAACAAGCAAACGAGTGACCGTCTGTGTGTGGGAGTGTTTTGGAGGCGAACTGAAAATAAATACGATTACCTCCGGCGAAGAAAGAGAGATAGAGAAAGGAGAGCGCTACACCCACACGACCGCAGAGAAGAAAGATCGGCACACTCTCTTTTGCACTCGCTCACCTCGCATGAACATGAACACTCGAGATAGTCACGTATGCATGTGTGTATGTAAATGGGAGTGTGTGAAAGTAAGGCAGTTGCGTAGCGCTAAAATAAATGACCTAGACAAACGAGTACTTATCTTTAGAGTGACCATCACCGCGGAGCACGTGCTCGAGTGAAATTTTCCAGGGAAATACAGACTTTGGCAATGATCGCGAGAGGTGGGGGCTGTGGCGAAGTCAAACGGCCAAACGGCCGGTTTAATCGAAGCGGTACTGCGCGAAAACCGGTTAGAAAATCCAACAAAGTCATGACTAAAACAAACACCATCCAGGGGCTTAGATCAAAAGGGGCCCAAATACCTCTCTTGAATGTGAACGGTGTATAACTCCGTTTGGCAAAAGTTCCTTCGCAAACTACTGCCCCTGAAACTGAAATACAAACCAACTTGTTTTCTAAACCAGACGCTTGCCAAACATAGAGCATTGGAAACCGCAACAAGGTAGAAAATTCGGTTGGTATGCCAACTAGCGATAGAACCGGAAACCAAAACATTGGAGAGATTAAGCACTCGGGAAAATGTATCAATCTATCTAGTTTATATAATTAAACACTTTATAGAGGTTAATATATTGGTTTTATTTCAAGTTTTACTTTTATTCATACTCTACAACTTGGTAATTGTAAAAATATATATAAATTTTAAGATATTATTCCACCTTTTTTGGTATTCAATTAATAAAAATAACTCAAAAATAAGTTTTCGCTCAGTGTTACATTGAAATAAATCGGACATTAGAACCTAATCCAAACATAATTCGCTGAATTCCAATTGGCACTCAAAAAAAAGAACAAAGCTATACATTTGTAATAAGATGCAACGCAATATGCAGCTGTTGCATCGAGCTGATCAAAAAATACAGTTAAGTTAGTTTGTTGAAGGCTGTCTGAAGGGGGGTTGGGTTGGAAAAAGGCCGATTACAGATTGTCGTTACAACCCGAATTCGAATCCGAAAAACAGGGGCGGCTGCGAGTAGACGAAGGGAGGAGTGTGGGTCAGACATCAGTCCCCCGACATCGCGTGACTATTTTTGACTTTGCACCCGGAGAGACATCGAGTGAGTGCACAGTACACAGTACACAGACTGTTATTACTATTCATTTAAACATACAATAGTTAAATTTATATTATCTAAAATAAAGCACAATGTATTTTTAGCCCTTATACATATGCCACATTTTGGATGTTAAGCAATATGAAATTGCGACATAACAGAAGTAGTAGTTCAATAACATTTTATAGATCACTTTGCTCAGTGTAGCATTGAAAAAAGTCACGAGGCGCTGGGCGAGGGACGGCGACGAGGTGTGAGTGCTTTGGGGTGGTTGGGTGGCAAGCCTCAAGCTGTGTGGCACGTTTTTCCTTTGATATACCAGCTGAAAATCGTATGAGTTTCAGGGGAAATTGTGCCGCCGTGAAGCTTAAAACAAAGCACAATAACAATGCGGCGAAGAGAGCGAGATTGGGAGAGCCGGTTGCATGTAAGTGAGTGTGAGTGGGAGTGTACTGTACTGCACTGTGGGTTTACGGCGAAGAGCACAGGAGAGAGTCAGGGGCAAAGTGTAAAAGGTCAAAGAGCAAATTGTTTACATAAAGCAACCGCACGGAGAGACGGGCGGAAAACTGGGCGGCCTGACCATGAATGAAAGCTGCGACCGGCAAACGTGGCCCGCCCACGAGGCGAGCATTTTCAGCTTAACCACCCAGAAGAATTTTCTTATTTGGAGTTTTTGTCTGCTCCTAAATTCCAATGTCCGAATTTTAATGAATAATTATTGAACACTTGTAAGGTACACCATGTCAGTGATACCATTTATAAAGGAGTAACAAAACAGAGTTTAAATAACTGTTATACTGACTAATAACCATTTAAAGGTTTATTTCCTGCCTGCATATTTATAAGGGGGTTTTCATAACCAATATCTCGATTGTTGACTTCCTCTACTTAAAACAAGTGTGTGTCTGAACTCTTGAACAGCTCTCAAATACGGGTAGATTTTAAAGCACTCCCATTATCAATTAATAGTCTGGGTCGCTTAAAGGTTTCTAATAAAATAGCTCTTTACAATCAAGTAGATTTGCAATTGCAAATTGAACATATTGAACATTTGTTAATGTTAGAATTTGTTTAACTTCTATGTAAATATAACTTTCTGAATAAGGGTATTTCCCCAAGCTTTACCATACGACTAAGGATCGCCCGGCAGTCGGCTGTAAGCACATAACGAGGCTTATCGCACATCTACATATATGGTCCCGGTGAACTTTTAAATCACTTCGATGTGCCGCTTAGTTTGTCCGCACCTTGAGAATAACTACGGGCAGAGGCGATTTGAGCGATATTCCGATTATTAAGTGCTTCCACCTCGGATGTCTGAGCCGTGTTTCCGGCGCAAAAGTGGAAACCGCGCCCTAGAAACAAAAGCGTGGCACGAAAAGTGCAACCAACCCAGTCAGTCAGCCTCTCCACCGACCACCCACCACCCACCGCTCAGCTGGTCGCGAGGTATTGAAAACAGATGATACACGTCACACACACGCCCACACACCCCCGGGTGCCTCAGATAAAACTCGCATGATTTTCAGTTGGTATAACAAGCCGAGACAAAGAGAGCGCAGCTCTCTCCTAAGAGCGAGATTGCGCAGAACGCGTTACAAGAAACTTACACGTGCAAGCCAGGTAGGGGAAAAGCAGCGAGAGAGCGAAATGAGAGCTTTGTTTATGTGCGTAGGTCTTCATTGGAATGGGACTCTCGCCGCATCTAATTACAATTTAAACTGCCTTGGGAAGGAATGCAATTAACAGGTTAAAAATAACGGTAAGGCAGCCGTGAACTACAGTGGAGCTTTTAATAGCCAGATGCTGACTGAGGTAACGAAGACAATGTAATAAAACTTTTGATTTTGTATAAATGAAATTAAATTTACACCTTTAATTATAATGAATGTGACATTGGTGACTACTTTAATTACTTATTAGGTGGACCACACTCTTTTTAAGGTCGTAATAAAAAGTAAAGTCACACATTAAAGTAATTTACTAATACTGCTCATTTACTGCTATTATAACTCTAAAATGTATGCAAAAAAAAAACATTGAAAAGTAATCATGGTCTCGCCTCATGTTTTTATGTGCGACAGTCCACGCTCGATAAGAAGAATGTACACTAATCCCCACAAAAACGGGTTCAAGGGGTTCTCATGGGTGCTGAATTCCCAGCCGAAGTTATTTACTAAATGCCATTGGTGTCGCTACTTCGGGAAGCCCGACTGTACTCGACTGGCGAAAGCCAAACAAATCAATAAACAAACATCAAACAGCAAACAAAATACGTCTGGGTGCCAATGGCAACCAATTGCATAAGGAAAGTGCAGTGGCACCTTCACTAACACTGTGGCTTTCAAATTGGGTCAAGAGAGTGGAGGACTGTTGATTCCTGGCCACGAATCCGGATTTATTCGGTAAATAGACACGGTGGCGTGACAGCCTATTGGGAAAAGGAAGCCGGTGGAGGAGAAGTAGGCTCCAGACTTACCTTCTTATAGAGGCTAGTTCCCAGTTCTGAGCGGCAGTTGCGGGAGTTTTGGAGGGCGCACACACATGCAACGATTGTTAGAACAAAATACAGAAATCAGGCAATGGATCGTAACAGATCACTGATCGAAGTATATCGCCGATTATATAAAATGACGTTTTGACAATAAGAACGCACGGACACACACACACACACGCGTGGTAACGCACACGTAATGCCAGCATAAAATAAAATGTTGCGTTGGCTTCAACACGTTTTTCCTCCTCTCAGCTATTTCTGTATTTCTGTTCGTTCTGGGAACTCTCGGATATTTATTTTAGATAGTCAACGTTGCGCTTTAATTGATAAAACTTTCGCAAAACTTTCACAAAACTGCACAATTGCCCACTAGCGCACAAGAGCACTCACACAGACGCAGGCTGAGCAACATCGCACGTGTGTGAGTGTCGGTGTGTTTATCACGCCACTCGAAAAACACTTTTCTACTTACACACAATACACTCGTGAGTTGTATTTTATAAACTGCGTTTCAATGTTGTTTTTTAGTGAATTCTTGCTTTAGTTAGTTTGGCGCCCGCAGAAGTGACGGAATGGCGCACAACGTTCTCAAATCACGTTAAGTTTGTTTCTGAACATTTTCGCCGTTTTGCTTTTGCCACGAGATTATTTTCTTTCTCCTTCGCCGCGGCTCTCTGCCACTCTCTCTCTCTCTGACTCTTTAGCTTACGCACACACTTGCGGCTGCCCGAATGCCGATAATGACTCTCTCCTTCCTGTGTGTGTGTGTGTTGTTCTGGCGTTTGCAATCAATCTTCTTGCTGACAATTGATTTTTTTCCATTGCATCGAATGCATTTTCACTCATATCATGCCACCCATGTTTGCTGAAATACTTGAACGGCCTCTTTTCCACGGTTTGTGCAGAAATCTACTCACGCATCAAAAACTATTTAAAAATTGCAACCAGTGTTACCAGATGTTTATTGAGCTGTGTACTTCACAACCCAGGTCTCGTACTAAAAAATCCGGGTTTGCCTGTAAATTTAAAAAGTGGTTACTTCTTAAAGGTAAACGAACTGAAAATAGCAATATAAGGAACTGAGGAGAGTTATTGCAGTGGATGATCAATCCCAGTACACAGTAAATGAGAATTACACCATACATATATTTTTTACTTCAAGAACGAGAGAAATTATTTCTAAGTTGTGATGCTTCTGTCTAAGCGTGTAATCAAATATTCGTCTACCCGATCAAATGAATTAAAAATGAAGGAAACGAAATAATAAAATAAAACAAATCAAGTCAGTTTGAACGTAATCAGCGTCAAGTAAATTAAGCCTACAATGTTCTGACCTAATTTTTCTCACGGTGCAGAAAAGCTTAGCAGAGACTTTAACCAAAGTGTTGATCTTAGCTAAGTAAAAGTTTTCTCCATGTATAGAAGTTTATCAACTAGATTTGAAAACAGTTGACGTATTTGAAATAAAGTTAGTCGTTTTCTTTTAGGTTTTTGAAACTTCATTAAATTATGTAAGCTTTTTATTTGTCCCTTTTTCCCTTTTATTCGCTTCTGTTTACCAACCATTGTTTAAATGTCTATAAGCTGAAAATCCCAACTTTTTCGAAAAAACGGATGAAATTCGCTTTTAAAAAACTGTATAATATATTTTTTTATTTAAAAAAAGACAGTCAGTCTTTGTGCAACAAATGTACATGGATAAATGCCGCGTTTACAATCGTTCTCGCTTCGTTTTCCACTTTTCATGCTTATACTCTTGTTTTATTTTGGTTGTAAGTACGGTTAGGGGGAGGAGGGATCTCTCTTGTAGTTGATTAAGTTATAGTTATTTATTTTTCTCGATTCTTTCGTTTCCGTTTAAGCGATACTATTTTGGTTCAAGTCCTTGTGTTTTATGTACATATTTAAACTAAATTACGAGCTACAATTACTAGTTTGTGTGTTTGTTTTTGTGTGGGTGAATCTCGCATTGAATTATATGTATGTAAGTACAGTGTGTGTGTTGCGTGTGTGGGCGTGTGTTACAATAAATATCTCTAAGTTTAAGAATTCCTTAGGTGCTAGCATACATACATACAAAGCTGCTAGGCAGAGGGGCGGCGGGGCGTGGCTCGAAGGGTGTGCATTCCAGGGGAAGGGGCGGGGGGGAAGGCAGCTGCTACAAATACCGGACTTCGGGAAATTAACTAACATGCATACACATATACATACATACAGGTCTGTCTCGCTTTTCACTTTTCATGGATATATGTATGACGATTAATGAGTTTTATACAGCTCATATATGCTCTACATTTTTACTGACCTTTTTAAAAAATGGTTGTCTTAATCGGTCAATGTTTTGTTTGAGAAACGAAAAATGCAATTTAAGCAGTTTCTTGGCCAACATCCATAAAAACGAAATCCTCGACAGACCCGCTGGACAAGTCGATTATACAGATACAGATACAGTTACGGCTAGGGCTAAAGTCTACAGATACGGCCTAATAGCTACAGGAACTAGTGCTAGTGCTAACTCGTAAAGTTATAGCTGCGCAACGCCCTGCCGGGCATGGCCAGCTCCACCTTGATGTTGGCCGTGGCCGTCACCTTGGTGGTGTTGCTGTCCGAGTGCGTCGTCTCCACCGTCACCTCCGGCTGCACCACAATGCTCTGCAACTCCGGCGGGTAGGCCGCCGGGAAGGGGGGCGGTGGCGTGGTGGGCGGGCCGTGGTGCTGGTGGTGCTGCTGTGCGGCGGCCTTGTGGTAGGCGGGGGGCGGGGCAGCATAAGAGGCGGGGCGCGGTTCCCGCGGTTGGTAGCTCCAATCGTTGGGCATTTGGATGGACGAGTTGCTGGACTTCCAGGACTGCGGCTCCTCGGTGATCGTCGTCAGCGATGGGTCATTAAGGTCCTTGTGGTGGTGGTGGTGCGACTTCTGGCAGCTGCCTCGCGAGGACCGCGATCCTTGCACCACATAGGATTTGCCCGATCTCTTGCTGCTTCGCACGGGAAGCGGAGAGGGCGTGGATATCCGGTCTGGATGCTCCAGCGGCACCAGTTCCGCCTCCGGTCCCACCATGCTCAGGAGGATGGGGAACACCAACAGGCTGTTGCAAGCGCCCACGCACAAGACCACCAGCAAAAGCCAGCAGAAGTGCCTGATCACAAACTCAAAGGGTGAGGTGGAGAGCATGAACACGGCCACTCCGGAGGTCAGCATTCCATGCACCAGTGGTCCCAGGGACATTTGCATGCTCAGCTGGACGCGGCGCTGTCGGTTGCCAACGGATGTCATGAAGCCCTAAAACGGAAAAGATAAGCGGTTAAAGTGTGGTGAAGAATATCTGAAGAAAGGTAGATTCCAAAGGGAAATCTATGGAAAATCCAATGCTCTTAATGGTCTAGCCAAAAGCTATAACTCACCAGTGATATCAGCACGTTGAAGCACAGCATCATGCCCACACTGAGGATGAGTATGACTGCCGGAATAGCCGAGAGTTTGATGCCCAGCAGAGTCATGGCACCGAAGATCTGGGCCAGCGAGGCCAGCACGCTGAGGATCACCAGAACGGCGGCCCAAACGGAGAGCAGGAGCAGGGAAACCAATACTAGGGAGGCGAGGAGCACGCAGGCCAGGATCATGGCCAGTGAGGAGCGCAGGGTCATGTACTGCTCCCAGAAAATGAAGGGAATGCCTGGCGATAAATAAATTGAGTGTTAATTGGAACCCATGTATGCAGTATGACTGTTCAGACTCACCCGATGGATAGTTGGGCAGGCCAAAGCCCTCGTACTTGACGCTCAGGTCGCGAATATGACCTATCAGGGTCTTGATCTGCGAGGTATCTGTTAGACCGTGAAGGTAGAAGGGCATCTGAGCGTAGACCAGTGGCAGACTCTTGGGTATCTTAAGGTCGTATTCGTTGGGTTGGTGAAAATACTGGCGCGGTTCCGGATACAATTTGCCCTGTAAGAATACAGATACACGTTCGTTATAGTAATCTTCAACAGTGGAGTTATACAGAATATATAGATATTTATTTATATTTATTATTTGGGATTTTAATAAGGAGACGCACCTGAGAGGCTCCGTAGGCGAAGACATCATTGGTGGCCCAAGCAGACAGATAGTTGTAGAAGGCGCGTTGGTTGATGATGCCATCGCTGTTGACCAGGCGGTTGGTGAGAACCAGTTCCTTGTCCACGGGGTTGTCCACATGGCCGGTTTGCACGATGAGCTTGTAGGCCAGGATGGCATCGCTGCTGGCGTTGGGGAACCAGCACTCCTTGGTCAGCCGCCCATCGCGGTACTCCTCGTCGAATATCTTTTGCAGATTAGCCAGCCACTCGCTAAACAGCAGCAGCCAGAAGTCCGGCAGTCCACCGTTGTCGTTCTTGATCACATGAGGCACCCGCACGAATGAATCATGGTAGTCCCTCAGCAACTGCTGCTGGGTGGGGTATTCAAAGTTGCCCTGAGTAACCGCATACATGCTGTAGAAGCCGAACAGTCGGGTTTGGGCATCCAGGAACTTGTGCTCGTTGCTGTCCTTGGGCACCAGGTCAATAATGTCCAGGCCATCCTGGAGGCGCGTGGAGGCGTACAAGCTGGTTATGAGGGCCGCCAGGAAACCCATAACGGTCAGGAACTTCACCCAGCTGCGCATGAGGAAGGGTGTGTAGTGCTCGAATGCGAAGTTGGCCAAGGAGAAGGACGCCAGTGAGTGACTGCTCCCAGGGCTGGCAGCTCTCTGTTCCAGCAAAGGATTCTGGGCGGGCAGCGGCACACGGTTGTTGTTGCAGCTCTTCGGATGCCGGGCCCCACGTCCGTTGTTGTTGTTCAGGGGCAGCACCGGAGGAGCCACCTTCGGTTGTTCCTTCCACACCGGGAAACAGCAGCAGAAGATGTCCGCCCTGCCGGCGGTGCGCCTTCGCAGATCCAGAGAAATCATGGCCGGAAAAACCAACAGAGCCGCTGCCAAATTGGAGCACATTACGATGGCAGCCTGCAGGCAGAACACCTTCAGAGCCGGCACCGGAATGAAGGCGGCCGCAAAGAAGGATCCCGCCGTGCTGCAGGCACCGAACAGAATGCTCGGTCCCACCTTCTTCAGGATCAGCTTGGTTTGCTCCCGCCGATTGCTCTCCGCATAGGCAGCGGTCAGCATGAAGATGTGATCCACGCCCAGACCCAGGGCCAAGAACGGAACCACCTGGGTGCTGGCGGCATTGAAAACGATGCCAAGCAGGGCCGACAATCCCAATCCGGCGGCGGTACTGAAGCACATGAGCAGTACTCCGGCCACGCCCACACTGCTCTGGCCACGGACGGGGTCCCTCCAGCGGAGGAGCGTGCAGAAGGCATACAGAACGGTGACGGCTACGCCAATGACAATGGCCAAGGCGCTGGGATGGGAGAACTTGGCCAGGATGTCATCCAGAGCAGCCGAGCTGAACACGTAGATATCGTAGTTGGTGGCGATTCTCGACTGCTTACGGAGCAGCTGTTCCACCTCCCGGGAAAAGTTGCGCTGCCAGGCGTTCAATACCTCCGCGGCCTTCTCCTGCGTCCATCCGAGATGGTGCACCTTGTAGTTGTCCTGCCACTGGTCGTACATCTCCTTCTCGGTCATCAGCTGCACCACCGACTGCAGGGCCTGGGCCTTCCTCAAGTGACCGCTGCGGTTCCTCTTCGCTCCGCCCACAATCAGCTCCTCCGGCCAGTGCATGTGCTTCGCTGCATATCCGTAGCAGCCTCCGGATAGGATGGCTCCCACGTCCGGCGGCTGGGTGCTGTTCTTGTTCGGCGCCGTGTCCGGGCAATTGGGGTTCAGTGGGTTCAGGCAGGGCTTCTCCATGTAGCCACTGCCAATGGCCGCCCGCTTCATGTACTGCTCCACGGTCTCGAAGTCGAAGCTGATCTTCTCCTCGGACATCTTCTGCTTCATGTACTGCATCACAGAGGCGGGATTCAGGGTGGTCCACAGGAGTCGTTGGTTGAGGCCTCTGTGGAGCAATGATAGGGAAAATAATTGATTAGTTGGGTTAAGGAAGTGGAAACTTAAGAATACTAAGTATGGTTATAAGAAAGCGGGGATATGTTTGCTAAAGAAAGTGAGTTACCACAAAACTACCAAAGATGTAGCTATCGACTACTTACGGTATGACGACCGCCGATTCCGGGCCCAAGAGCTGGCTTCCCTCCCAGAAACAGTCCAGCGGCGTTATGATAGAGCACGGGATGAGGTGGCGCAGGATCTGCTCGATGTAGTAGATGCCCTCGAAGGAGGGCGTGCTCGGCATGTTGCACATGTCGCGCAGCCCCCACTCGGTGTCGTAGAGGTGCACCTTGACGGCGGTCGCCTTGACCAGGACCTCCAGGTGGGCAAGCAGCGCCTGCGGATGCAGGACGGAGGCGTTCGGGTCGTGGGTCGTCTGGATGAGCAGCTGGTGCGTGGCGGACTCGTCCTCGCCGATCGTTTTCTGTGTGTAGGCCAGTTCCGCCTCCAGGCGGCCGCCCTCCTGGATCCACAGCTGGTGCACCTTGGAGTGTATCTGGGCGCTCTTCAGGCCGACGCAGAAGGTGCTCAGCACCAGGATCGCAACGAACAGCACCTTGCCCGCGTGCTTCTGCACGGAGCTGCCGAGGGTTTCGAGGTGGGACTGGAATACTGATCGCAGATAGATCGCGGTGCGGCTGCCACGTGCCTTGCCCTGCAAAAAACGCAACGAAATACGGAATTTTAGATATCCTTTACTGTCCCCGCTGCCATAAATAACGCATTAAAATTATAACGAAACAGCGTGTGGCCATATAATTTATTTGCTCTGCTCCCAATGAAGCCCATCCGCTTCCCCATCAGGGGTGTGGTCTGAAAATCTTACTCTGGGCCGAACTTTAAATATGAAATGGAACTGAGGGACATTCAATTTAATTAAATTATAAACAGATTATATATTGCCATCTGGTTTCGTACAACTATGCCATTTTAGTCCCTGAATTGTTTACATTCCATCAACTCCCCACGCCCATGCCACCGGACCCCACCCAAAGCCCCGATCCCAGATCCCCAGATTCCCAGATCCCAGATCCCCGATCCCGAATTCAGAGTTCAGAACCGTGGATCCACAAGAACAACACAGACGCCGATGCCGTCATTGGCGGGCTGAGAAAAGGCGAACCTATAATCGCCTGCTTGGGCAATTGGATCGATCGCTGCACAGGCTTTGGGCCTGGCTCAAACAACAACCTCGAATTTCGTGCTGCTTCTCCATTCTTCAGCTGCTGCTGCGCTGCACGGAAACTGAACCCCTTTCCCCAAAAAAAAAACAAAGAAAAAAATAAAAGAAGCATGAAAAAATAATAATGAGGCTCGCGCTAACGCTAACGTCTCAATCGAAGTCTTAGCCCAACAATCAGAGAAACAGTGGTACGAGCAAATATTAAACGGAACTGTCATAAAAAGAAAACTTGTTTATAAATTTTAAGCATTAAAGTTTCAAAAAAGCCATTCAATTTACGTGCTAATACGATTGCTGATAAAGTAATTACTAATTAGCAACCTCAAAAATATTTACCATATTTCTTTGAAGCTAGCCACCCTATAAACAAGTACGAAATACTCAGTGGTTACAAACTTTACAAAAATAAATTCTTGACAAGAACCTGAAATCGAAGTGCTTACTGATCCCACTGTGCAGCAACTGTGGCGCACCCAACCAAGTCGGGGATCGAGGCATCCAATAACGCATTCCGCACAGACCCAAACTCGAATCTTCTCGAAGTTTGGCTCCTCGTTCTGTCGTCTCTTCACTGCTGCCGCCCTTTATCGCTTTTCACAGATTTTTCTCGGGCCAAGCCAGGTTGTGGCCATCGAAAAGTGTAGAAAAGGCTGCAGCACATAGAAATGGCTTTATTGTTTGGTCTTTCGAGCGTTTTACGACTACCGTTAAGATGGAGCGGGAGCCACTCGTACATATACATATGATCACCGATCCTGTTGAGGGCTCATACGCATGCAGGATCGCATCCTGCACTTCCTGCTGCTTGTTTATGCAACCCAGTTGGATATACATATATATGCAAACACATTCAGGCACTTCCGCAACGCAGGGAAAAGAAAACATCAAACGCGGCACGCTCAACTTTGTCGCCATTAATTAAGTCGTTGGCGGCACATCCACTTTGAGACTGCCTGCGGCGACCTGTTCGTGGAATTTTTCCATAATTTTCCCCGTCCGAGGTGCGCAAACAAAAGATGCACACGATTCTAGGAATCCCTGGCCGCAAAAATAACACGGTTGCCTCTGCGCCTTGGGGCGGCAGGGTATAAAAATAAAGTTAATCTAGATTTGGCCGCGCCACTCCAGTGGCTCGCAAACTGTGCGCCTCAAAATTGAGCCATCAACGCTTGTCAGCAGCCGTCTCTTTCGCTCCGCTCGAGCCGTCTCTTTCGAGGCCTTCGCAAAACTGCTGCTCGAGCTGTGGGACATACGTATCATCAATCTTGGGCTGTTTTTGCCTTGCGTGCCACTTTTCCCCGCTCTCTACCCTCAGATTCAGCTTCGAATTCAGATTCAGATTCAGTTTGTGCCCACCCCCGCAGCTTTGGTTCGCTGTGAGGAAATGTCACGCATTGATTTATGATCCTGCCCGGGGTTTCCTATGCTGCATTTTCAAATGAAAATGTCAGCTCTTTGTTGCTGCTGTTCAGCCTCAGCAACAGCAACAGCAACAGCAACAGCGACAGCGACAGCGACAGCGACAGCTTCATTAGAAATGCGCACACACAGCCGCCGGAGGTTCTCCAGCCTCCCTAATCCGTTGCCCAGAAACCGAGGAAAGAGGACAGGCTCAGAACCCAGGGTTTGGTCCCACGACGAATGAGATCGGGCGAGGAGACAGTCCGAAAAAGACGAAAACAGTTGGGAACAGCAGGTGCAGGTAGAGCGGAGATGGGTACAAATGTATCACAAGTACACGGAGAAAAATCGTTGATAACAGATGAAACTATTTCTTTATATATATGATAGTATAATGATAGTAGGTTATTATACCAAAAAAGGATTATACTAGAACTGGAATACCCAAGCAAAGAATATGGTGATTTACTTTACTTAAGTTTATGTGATATTTATAATATATATGCCCATGTCTAAACTCAGTATGTTTGAAGTTTTCCGTTCTCTTCTGTAAACAATCTCGAAATCTCCGCATCACGCATCAATCAATCAAAAGACCGACCCATCAACTGGCGGGGCAAAAATCGAATTTCCTGCGGCCCCCCACAGCGCCTGACTACTTAATTACACGGACCGCTATTTAAAAATTTAAAAAAAATATATAAAAACTTTTCCATGCCATTTGGAAATCTGAAAAGCACTTGAGTCTCGGTCGTATATGGTGCGTTGGGCCATAAAATATGAGCGCACCCAGTTATGCCGCAATAAAAATCGAATGCAAAACCACAAAAAACAGCATTTTTAGCATAAAATGAAATTCAATATGGCAGACCACCCAGACGAATCGAATATGAATAGGGCATCTATGGTGCGAGTATTGTGTATATGGACTGTATGGACTGTATGGACTGTATGGACTGATGGACTGGCAAATTTATGGATTGTGCGAGCGCGGGAATCACTGGCGGGGAATCTTGTGAGATCTTTTGATTCTTGCTCAAGGGATTACTGATGACTGCTCTATATATGGAATCTCTGATACGGTGGGCTGGGTGTGAGTGTCGCAGCTTTCCCATGTTCCTCACGTAAGCGTGTGCCATAAAACTTGTAGCTACCATAAAAGTTATATGCCACTTGATAACGTTTTTGAATACGAAATCTCCTGCATTGCCACATCCGACCTTACGTGTATCTCATGCTGGTTACCCTTTCTTATTATTTTTCCCATCTCGCCCGCCCGGCATTTAAATGGAGGAGTGTTTTAGTGTTTTTCCATTTTCACATGCCATTCACACAGCTGCGGAGGCTGTCAAACAAAATAGCTATGGAAATAGATATAGTGCGTCACGGATGGACCTATTTTTTGTTTATTTTTAGCAGGGATATGGAAATCGTTATTACATTTAGCGCTCCATACAAATTTGTCCGTATATTGGGCGCCATTAAGGACCACACACGGCACACTCATTTGACTGGTTGAGCAGCAGACGTAAATTGATTTCGAGGCAATTAAAAATGAGGTCCAAACGAATGTGAAACCGTTGAATGCAAATTCCTTGTTGCCGCCAATATATGGCGCCCCCAAAACGTGACTAGCAAACCGTCTGCCGCATTTATTACCATTTTATGCTCTTTACTTTTTGCATCGAGCGAGTTGAAAAAAAAGGAATAAAAACATATTTGCATGCCCGTAAAGCGAAATCGTTAAAAAAAACGATTTGAAGGTCACAGTGCGGCTCAGGTGAGCGGCCATGCAGACGGTTTACAGTTAACTCCAGAAGCGCCAGGTGCAAAACACAAGAGGACCACCGGCATGGATACCCGATTATTTTCCCTCTCTCTCTCTCTCTCTGGGCGGCAGTCTGTCAAGAAAGTTTTGTAATCACTTCGATTTCAACTGAAGCAAAGTTCACCTGCCCTGCGATCTGGAGAGGCCGTAACAATTTTAATTTCTTTATTATTTCGTCTGAAAATCGAAAACGCAGCCTACCTGGCCGCCGGCCCTCACAGGTACACACGCACTCCACTCCCGATCGTTTGCCGTCGTATAGTATCGTTGCGTATCGTATCGTATCGAGTTCGCGTCCGTTCAGCGGAGTTTTGTCCGTCCGTCCGTCCGTTTGTCCGTTCGTGGGCCTCTGTCCGTTAACTGCTTTTTCAGTGAATTCCGTGATTATTGCTTGAATGTTTCTTTCCGGTATTCGCTCTCTGTCACTGTGTCTGCTGTCTGCAGTATACCTTTTTCTGGCTCGGCTCTAGGTCTTGATCGTAAGTAAGCCCCTCTCTGGGGTTTCGAGTTTTTCGGCCTGTGCTCGGTATGCGTATAGGTATGCGTATGAGTATGGGTATCGGTATGGTTATAGGTATAGGTATAGGTATAGGTATAGGTATGGGTACGGGTACGACAGCGTGCTGTGTGGTCGAGTTAATGTCTTCATAATTCTCCTGATTTTTCTTCTCTCTCTCTGTCGAGCCGTTGTTATGTCTTGCTTCGCCGAGACCTCATACTGATGAAGACAATAACAGTTTTATGTGCGGCTCGACTCTCGGCCAAAGTCGTTGCCGTCGTCCGTCCGTCCGTCCGTCCCTTCCCTAATGAAGCCCAAGCTGTGGCCGCCTGTACAACAGCATTTCGTGTTTTTTCCTCGGTTTATTTTCATTTTTTCCCTCACATTTTGTATTTTGTATTTTTTGTTTTTGGTTTTTTTGTGAGTTCCAGTTTCCCGCGCCAGCTGCAGATGGCAGATCAAGTCAAGTTGGCCACGTTGGTGCGTTGAGTGTGTGGGGCCCCGGCAGATGAAGCTGTCAATTGTGGGATCACTGTGTGGGAGTTATGTGGGCCATTGGGCTCATTCGAAGGGGAAAATAAGTTCAAACCCCCGATAATGGGTCGAAGGATTATGTTAAGTGGCACTGCTGTCCCATTATGAATGGGAGTAGAGGGTGTCCATTCAATCCGATTAAAAGTTCAAAATGAAAAAGGTATCTAAAGACTTCATGGAAAGAAATTGCCTAATTCTTCTGTACGCAGACAATTTTTAATAGGCTGCCTACGAATTTACCCAGCCATATTTAAATGATATTTCCCAGAAGTGGAAAATTTCTGGGCGTGCACACCTTATCGTGTTTTGCTTTCAACACGCCCAGCATGTCAAATTACAGTTAACTTGCTAAGCACTTCCCATCCATGTATCTCTATCTGTATCTCCGTCTATCTTCCCTCCACGTAACCCTAAGCCGGAAACGCCTGTAGGCGTGAGATATCTTCATCGACATTGTTCTGCGGCCTTCTGGGAAGCGAAATCCCATCGATGGATCTATACTACCCTGCTGAAAGGGCATAGCAATTTATGCAGGTATCGTCCCGCCGACTATCTGTGTCATTCCTTGGGGGAGTTTGCTCAAGGATTACTCTCTACTCTCCACTTGAGATCCAGACTCACCCTCGCCCTTACTTTCGGTCCAGCCCTTTGATCTTTCCTTTCCGTCTTGTTTTTAGTTTTTTTTTTTGGTATTTTGTGTTCGTAAATATTTCATATGTAGTTAATTGTATGGTTCTGAACTGTATTTTATTTGCGTGGAGCTATTGCTATCTGAACTCCCTTCGCCACTTGAAAATATCAAATACCAAATATTGATCGCTAGTGTGACAATGATTTATTTGCCTTACACCTACCGCGCTCGAGATCTTATCAAACAGATAACGATCTGAAAATTATAATATTTGACTTACGGTCTGAAAGTCAATAGGCCGCGTTATCTGGCTGAGGTTGGGGTTTTGATTAAATATTAAAGTTACCTACAGAGTAGACTAAGACAGAAAGAAGAGCGTCTGACTTTGGTCTGATTTGACTTTAAAGATGATTTTAAACGCATACTATACTTCGTGTTTACTCCAATAAATAGGATGCTTCTGTTGATAGTCAATTTCAAAGTTTGTGCCGATAGGCTACTGGTTTTTGTTTTTGAAGATGTTTCCTCTTGCTCTTGGATATGTCAATTTGATAAATGTTTGCCCCTTGTCTGTGTGGATGCCACAAATATTTGTGTTTGTGTTTGTTTTTCGTGAGCAGTTGTGAAAAAAGCGAAACGGACACGGGATCGCCGGCCATCTCCAGGAATGACTAAACAAATTTATGGCCCACTGGGAGCGAAGACTTCTTCAAAATGCCGCCAATGTTGCTCAACTTCCTGTGCAAAGTGTGTGCGTTTCGGTGTGAGTGTGTTTGCCTTACAATTGGCACAGCAAACATGGTGGTGGAGTGGAACGAGGAGGAGGAAGGGGGTAGACAAGCGATTTCATTCATGAAATCATATGTATCTTATAGATACAACGAGCTCTGTCGCGAGTACATGGGCTGCATCGATAGTGCGGCATTGCCTTAAGTGAGATTTCTGCCTGCGCGATTTCAGTCGCCGGACTTAGGGCAAATAATAAATAAATATCAGCGGACAGCCCGATCGGATGGATAAATGCAGCTATGAGATACCCTAAGTTAAAACAAAATGGGGGAAAAAAATGGTTTGTGGAGCACACATGGAAACACGTCCCAGCAAGTAAAAATAGATGAAAGTGTTTTCTTTGGAAATTTCTTCAGGAATTTTATAAAAGAAAAATAAGTTATCTACCATAAGTTAGAAATATATATTTGAATTAAATCAAAAATTATATTAAACAGGCAAAACCACTTTTTAATGCTTAACGAAAGCCAAAAGATTTGTAAAGGTATAAAGGTATGTACATAGATAATAAGTTTAATTGACTAGCAAATAATTATATAAAATTAAAATCATGGCCTATGCATTTTACCAATAGTTTAATATCTTAATGCACAAACAAACTTTATCACCCATTCGTTATACCCTCAAGTAGATCACCTGGGTTGACTAAGTTATTCTCAGCTTCATTTGGTATGCACATCATGAACTAAAACGTCATCCTTTAGAAGACAACGCAGACCGCCCAGCAGCAACCATTAAACTTTTTCCAAAGAAGTAAATAAACAAAGGTAATAATAATATTAATCGCGTTCGGTAATTTGCATACTCCAAAAAAGAAAAGAAGCAAGCGCACTACGAGCCTTTGCCAGCTTTGTTAGACGATTTTAATGTCTTAATATATTTCGTTAAATTGAGTCATTAAAATAAATCGCCATCGACGATGATGATGATGACGACGACGACGACCACAAAAGACGCTGACGATGTCGGCGCCATCACGATCGATCGTTTGCCACAACTTTCCAGTGGAGTTCAGGATGGGGCACAGTCAAAAGCACGTTACAACCGAGCCCCGAGAGACTTTACGAGAAATAATTGAGATGCACACACACACACACTTAAGCGGAGAGGGCAAAAACAAGAGAATAACCGACTCGAGGGGAAAGGGCGGGGAAAACGGAGGGGAACAACAACAGAGCAAGACACGCCACGCGGTCGCCAAGGAACTGTGCAACTGCAACAATGATGAAGACATCAAGCTGTAAAAAGCATCAGCGAACCAGCGAGAAAACTTGAGGCGGTCCACACAGAAAAATTGAGTTTTCCCCAAAATGTTCAGTATTTTTAAAAAGCATTTGCATTGAATTCCGCTATCGTAAAGTAAAAGGCAATTGGTAGCACATTGCCACTAAAATTGTAAATGTAAATTATTCCGAAACAGGTGTTTGTTTTTCAGTGTAGTGGCACACAGTTTGGCATTCACTGCTTGAGCAGCGGCAGCAACAACAAAGCGCGTGCGTCAGTGAAATTTTTTCCTTGCCTCTTTTTTTTCCGCTTTTTGGGCCACCCGCATTCAATGGCCCGATCCAAACCCGAAAAACGATCCCTGGTTGCTTCATTTGCATGGGTGGGAATAACAACAGCGAACTGAAATGCTTTTGGCAACGAATATGGGTATAATGATTGCATGCTGCTCTTTCTTAGAGATCTAAACTATTGGAGATGTTATGAAGGGCATGTTTTCAATCCCTTTTAAATTCTAATTAAAAAATTGTTAAAGCGTAATGAAAATATATAGCCTTTCATTTATTGACATACAATAAATACTAAAAATTCGTAGTGAACTTTTTGCTAATCTAATACTGCAGAGCCAAAAAGTCAATTGTTTTGAAATTGTGAAGATTACTCATTGCGTCACGCATGCTTCTAATCAATCTGCGAAGAATTCCCAACCGAAGTCGCTTCAAAACTCGTATCACAGAGCATCTGAGGAACGTTGAGTGGGGCGTTGGGGCATGGGGAATCCGAAAAGAGCGGCTGGAAGGGGGTGGCCAATGGCAGTCCAGCCAGCAGCATCACGTACGAAATGACTCTCGCGGAAACCTCGGCGCCCACCCATGTTGGACAGGCACACAGATACGAACCCACACCAGCAGAGTACTGGGCAAGTTGTTGCTGGCGTTGTTTATTATTTTTGCTGCGGCTGCTAAAGCTTTTTGCCTTTTGCCTTTTCGGCTGCCTTCGATTGCTGGACGTAACTCCTGCTGCTGCTGCTGCTGCCCAGTTTTTGCCTAGCTGTTTTTGGCGCTCGCCGCAGTTGCAGTTGCTGTTGTTATTGTTATTGTTTCGGTTTGCGGTCGGGCCCGCCGTGCACAGTAGCCCCAAAGTAATGAAGTTGTCTGTGGATATGTCCGTCTGGGCTCGGATCGGTCGGGTTGGGCTAGGCGAATCGACTTCGAAAGTCCTGCTGTGTGCCTACTTCTGCACAGCGAAAATGGATGTGGATTGATGGCGGTGCACAGAGAATAAATACTAACAAGATTGGTAAAACATCAAATTCACCGAAAAGAGTTTTCATCTATTTATACGGCGAATAGTTTCATAAAAACGTCTATATTCGGAGGTAAATCCTCCACGCTCTTTATGTCTAGAGAATGAAATAGCTAAATTAGCATATAAGCCGATTGGCGTGGATTTCAACTAATCACTGTAATTAATAGGCTGCCTGGCAAGCAAAAAAACATCAGACAACTATATTAACCCGTGAATCGAGCAAAGGAAAACGAAACGAATGAAATGAAAACGAAACGACTGGCGAAGAAGACATCAGAGACGAAAAAACGCGAAAAATATTGCGAGAGATATTGGCAATAAAATTTATTGAAATCTGTCCCCGCGACTTAATGGCCGCATTAAACAAAAGTCGCTGCGCTTCGGCTTTACAGTCGAACTTCTACATTATGTCTGAATATTCTAATAACAGTACAGAGAATTACGAAACAAGCATTCCAGGATTTCAAGTGTTTTAATATATAATATGAAATAACATATACAATTTTAAAGTTGTCTAAATAGTTCAGAGCACATTCTTTATTTAAAGAAAAAGGGATTACTTATAAAGATACCTCAAAAACCAAATTTCCTATATGAAATGCTTCCGCTTTAAGATTCTAAAGGTTGTTCCGAATACGATTCATGAGTATTATAAAACTCAACAGCTATCCCTTATAGTGGAGGTGCACTGTAGTTGGTCACTCACCTTATCTATCTGATCGAGCGCCACTTGGGCGTCCACCCAGCTGGTGCGTATGTAAAGATCCGAGAATAATTTCTCATCGACCACATCGCCGTGTGTGTCCGGAACGCGTGGGAGGCTGTCGCGGTCCATTATGGTTATGTTTATAGCCGGATTCCGGACGTAATCGCGTGGCGGAGATGTGCAGATGGGAGTGTGCTGTGGGATCGGTCTTTCTACAGTGCCTGCCGTTTGTCTGCGTCCGGGAACTGAGACTTGGGAGGCAGTGTGCGGATTGTTCGTGGACTTTCGTTTCGATTAATTGTTATTGGAATCTCGTATTTTGTTTGGCTGCATTTTGCACTGCACTCCGCATTTTTATTTTTAATTATTTTGTATTTTTGAATGAAGAGACTCTCTCTCCCGCGCTCTCTCGCTCACTCGCTGAGCACGCTGTGTATCTGAGCTCTCGTTTGGTTTTGTTGTGATTGCTGGCTTCGCTTTTGCTGGGGTTTTTCGACGATTAAAACGCGGTTTTTGGGTTTTATCTTGGGCACAATTCCTCAGGGGAATTTGACAGATATTTCACACATCATTTACACATGGAAAAGCGGCAGACGGACGACTCACGTATTCGGTTTTCTCTCTCGTCTTTCGCTCTTTTACCTTTACTTTACTTTTCACTTGGCGACGCACACACACATACACTGGTTGGCTGGCTTTTATTATTTGTTATTGCCTGGCATTTAATCCATGAACTTCGTCTCGCATCCGTGAGGTACAATATCTTAGCTTTTCCACGAGTTCTGTGATATCTATTTTGTTAGTAGTGCTGGTAGTCGGAAATACAAATAACAAGTCTTCGCGCTCCGCACTTACAACCGTTTCGTTCGAGGATCGCACGCAGTCTGAGAGATGTATCTGTATCTCGTGGATGCGGCAACAACTTCATTAGGCAAGCGAGAAACACTCTCTCCCGCTCTTCGGGCGTCTGTGTGCACTGTTTTGCGCCTGTGTGCACTGGCGACACTCACACTTACACACACACGCTCTCCGAACTCTCTCTTGCTCTCTTGAGCTGTGTGCGGCCATTTTGGTTTGAGAACGCTCTCTGCGAGGGCTGATTTAACGGTAGCTCAACTCAGAAAATACCGAGGGGAGTTTCAAGAGTTATCACGAGGACATACCAAAATTTGGTGTGGGCAAATTTAAAATTTGTTTACTATTTTTCAGTAAATAACAGAAATTAAAAGATTTCTTAATATAAGTTTTTAATTATGTTACTGTATTGTTTTGAATCAGAAATAAGTTCTAACTGTTCTATACATGACTTGGTAATATTAAAGCGTTTTATCTATACGTAATTCTTAAGCATACGGATTTATTGTTGGAAACCCACAGTTTTCTTTTAGATATACAAATAAACACTGTAATATAATATTGGCTGTGTAGGTCTAAGTTACCCATATAGCATATAGCTCCACCACAAGCACGCTAATTTCTATTGTTGTTATTCGCATGCCTTCATTTTGTTTTTTTTGCACGGACCACCCAAAGTGCTTTGGCTGCTGGTTTGTTGTTGCCACTGTGGTTTATTTTCGTTGCAGTGTGGACCACCCAAAAATAAATGTGTGTTGCTGCCTTCATTAAATTGAAACCGCCAAGCGTTGTGGGTGGTCCCCACCCCACCGCTTCGCTCTGCTGACGTCGGCCTTCAGCGTCGGCAGCGCTGCTCGGTGGAGCTTTCGTCTCCGCGCGTGTGTGTGTGTGTGTGTGTGAGTGCATTTGTTTGGGGTGAGCGCGTGCGTGGCAGGCTCAGGCTGTGTTCGTGCCGCGAACTGTTGGCAAATTTGTTAGCTTTACATTGGCCATGTTGTTGGTTTTATGGGTGTTGTTGCTGCCCCTGCGCTGATGTCTGTTTTTGCATGTTCCGATGCTAAGTTATGAGCGGCAGAATCTTTTGCTTTTCTCTTGCCTTTATTTTTGCAGCATCTTACCCCATGAATCACAAATATGCGAGGGGTTATGAGTGTGAGAGGACCACACAAGTAGAGTTGTTATTCCCGGCAACTTAAAACACAGAAAAAATTGTATGTTTATTAGGCGTAATTTATTAATTTTTACTTTTAAATTGAATTATAAAGTATATTAATACTTTTTGAAATCGAATTTATTTATTTTATTATTTAGTCTTAAATATAGTTTTTTCTATATATTCTTTAGAGAAATATTTACTGTAAGGTAAAGAACTAAACCACTTAACATTATGTACAACGTTGGAAATAACAAATTTTTTTGAAATGTATTATAGTGACATGTGAGCTTAAAAACTGATTCGGATTTATGAATGGAAAAGCATTTGCTTCTGGTGTTTCTCGGCATTCCACATTACCCCTATCCAATTGAGGTAACAACAACGAAGTAAACAAATAAAAACTCTTCAGAGCGACCAAAAAATTGGCGCTTGGATCTTCAGCTCCATGGAAATTCAATTTGAATGCAACTGCATAGTCATCGTGCTCCCCTCGTGTCCTCTCTTTCGGGGAGCAGGAGTGGGAGACGGAGATGTGAATGTGAATGTGGACCCACCACCGAGCGAGCTATTACAATCAACAAACAAGAACTCTCTCTCTCTCAACTAACTCGCTCACCTGAACTAGCGTTGCAGCACATATATTTTTTTTTTCTCTCTCTCTTCAAGCTAATCGCTCCCCCACCGCCCATTTCCTTTCTCCCACCACCTCCCGCTCACTCTGCGTGTGGCGCTTTTTGGCGACATGGGCGGCATTTTTTTCTCCACCATGCATATTTTAGCTTTATTTCGCTCTCCCAAGTTTGCGCCATCTTTGGATGGGTCTCGAGTTTTTGCTCTCCTCTCAATGACTTGCAGTTCGTTTTGCGTCGCTCAATTCGCATGCAGCTCCAATTCCCCAAGAGAGATGAAAAAAGACAGGGAGAGAGAGAGTGATATTCAAACACTCACACACACACACGCAAGATCAGCGCCCGTGTGGCGGCAGCTGCCAATGGACCACCAACGAAGCACAGTTCGCTTTGAGAGCTTCATTTGCCGTTTCGGGGAGAGTGGGACAGTCTGAGAGATGGGGAGTAAAAGGGGGAGACGGAAATGTTGTTGCTTTTATGGCTGGAGTTGAAGTTTAGATCTCTTCTTTGGCCGCCTGGAAGCAAAAGCAACTTTTGGTAGGCGTTGATCCACGCTCAAATATCATTCACATTTCCTAGTAACATCGCATCGTGCTCTGTTACGAAAAGTTTTTGCCTACTTTGAGGCGCCTTACTGCTCCATATGTAAAAATAATTCTCAATTAGGGATTGTTGAAGGCGATGAGCTTAATATAGATAATCATTATATTTTAAGCAATAACAAGATTTACAATGTGTATGATTCCGAGCGTTTGGTCTCGCCCATTAACCCGCTTAAGCTGGATTCTATCCCTGTTCTGCTCGCTTCACTCTCCACTTTCTTTCCCTCCCTCCGCGACTTTAACGACAGGCTGTTTGTTTTTAATCGTATAATGTCTTAATTTATAGTGCAGCGTTGCCCAGACCCCAGCTGATACACAATTCCCCCGCCCCGCTCGCCGATATCCGTGGCAATGCAATTGCATTTGTCATTGGCCTATAGCGCCATTACCATTACCCGGCTGGTTGTTCTCTCCGTATTCCCCTTATCCCGCAGCCACTACCCAATCACAAGGGGTACGTAAAGAAACTTATGGCGCTCTTGCACGGGGATCAATAAAGTCAAAGGTTTCTATCTCAATTATTATGGCTATGTGTTTAGCTACACTGTATATCACAAATTAATGTATAGTAATGCTAAAAATATTTCAATTTAAAGGTTAATATATTTATTTGTTTGTGTCTGAAATGATTTGTTGCAATTGTTTACTGTGTACCTCTTGCACCGCCACTTAAAGCTTAACTGCATTTGCAGTCGCGGACTGCAAGCAATTTTTATGGCTAAATGTTTACGTCGCTGCCGCATTATTGCGGGGCATTTAATGTAATAATTACTATTTGCCACCGGTAATACGTAGGCCGCGACTCGGAGTCCCCAGCGACATGTAGTGTGTGGTTCGGGCGGCTGCGGCTCCCCTTCCGCCTTTCCCCGATGGCTCGGTATCCCGATCCCCCGGTGCCTGCGGTCTGGGTTTGGGTTTGGGTTAACTCGTTATCTTGGCGTCGGCTTTTGCGGTTGGCTCTGCGATCTGGGGGACCAGATCGGACTGAGACTGGGACTGAGCCTGCAACTGGGCTCGGATCGGCTCGCTTCGTTTATACGTGTAATCAACCGCCACGTCCAATGGCAACCGGCAACCGGCAACTGGCAACCGACATCACCAACTGAGGAACTGGGGAACTGAGCAGTCTGCCCCCGCCCCTTCGACGGTGTGTGTGGCTTTTCCAGCTTCGTGTGTGGTCCTGCCAGGCTTTCAGCTCTGCTTCTCGCAGTGCACTTGGCAAAAATTATGGGTAAAAAAGTGAACAAATTGCTTCATTATTTATTATTATCACAACCAGTAATTATGAGTTTTTCTGGCTTAAAAGAAAAGTTGAAGTGCCTTCCCTTTATCGCTACGTTAATGTTTTATTGCAATCTAGTTATATTTGGTAATGTCTTAAATTGCGTTAGTATATTAAAAAAAGTCTCTAACAAAAAAAAACATGTTCTTATATTTTAACCACACTTTGATTGTATTGCTCTTTAATACATTTGGCATTGGAATTCTAAAGTGAATTTAGCGAGCTTATTTCCCAAGCTCACCCAAAACTTTTTCAACAGGAAATGTTCATTTTTCAGCGTGTACAGCCCCAGTTTCATCCTACTCAACTTCAAACTGGGACTATTTCTGCTTCGGATTTGGGTTTCGATGGATTTGGCTCCTTTTCTGCGCGGCACAGATCGATGGGTTTTCAGTTATCACTGGGCGAACCCACGCGTGGCGATATTTCAACCAGAGGTTTGTTTCAGTTGGACTTGAAAGTGCATTGCGGGTGGCCCAGCAAAATTCGAAAGGGGTTATAAAGTGGGAATTCATTGACATCCAAGGGGGGCTACTAATTTCAGAAATATTCTATCGCAACTCATTTTTTGTAGAGGTTTTCAAGACTCCAAACTATGATTGATTGGCAGTATATTTTCGTTTCTGATCTCTATTAAGGAGATCATTTTGAGAACCCAAATTAAGATGAACAATCTGACATTGCTTCGAAGAGAATATTCGATTCCGATCACTTTGAGAGGCCGGCTGCAAGTCCCCAATCCATTAATTCGACCGAAGTCCCCTCTCCCCTCCCCGCCGACATCAGTTAAGCACATCGCATAACCCTTTTTGAAGTCGGATGTGTTAATGTGGCTGCAAGACGATAACGACAATGAGCGGGAAGGAGGCGGGCCAACAACAAGCTTAAGATAGATATAAGAGTAAGGCGATAAGCCCGCAACGTCACTGGGTCTGCTGTCTTCGTCGTCGAATCCCCGCAGATCGTGGATATATCCGGGGAGCTGGAGGGTGCAACGGGCTGGCAGGAAAGGGGGTAAGGGGGTAGGGTGGAGGTGAGGAATGCCGACGACGCATGCGTTTTGCGTTGGCTGTCAAATTAATTTCACCCGCTGCCCCAACTGCGATTGCGGCGACCATGACGACACTGCGACTGCGTGGGCGTTGTGCGCCGAACCTTATTGCCCTGCTCCACCAACTTACATACGTACAGTGCTGGCCAAGAGAATATGGAACTGTGTCGAGGGGAGCACTAGCAATAGATAACAGAAAATACATTCTAAAGTCTTGAGTTATAAAATGTTGTAGGAAAAAAACTAGTACATATAGAACTATTGCTTTCACGATAAACCAATTCCGGCTGTTTTATTTTCTTACCCGCAGCTGTCCGGCTATATATACCATCCTCTGAAAACGCATTTATATTTTGGACTTTGACAATGGTCCGTTGCCATCCTTAGCATACTTAGCTTGGTGGAATCCGAAATGCCCCCCGCACTGCCGTCTGCAGAATTGGCCGCAAAAGCCACGAAGAACCGACGCGACGCCCCCTCAGCTGGGAATTCGTGGAATGACTGCACAAATCGTTACCTGGGTGGTCTCCAACTCGATTCGATTCGACTTGACTCCCCTCGGCCCGGACTTGACTTAACTACACAGGAAACTATTTTTATAAATTTCGTGTAACAACAAAGTCACAATTTTTGGACTCCAGTGTACTCCTCATAAGTTTAGTATCAAAGGAACGTGGGTTTTTCAAGACGTAAGGTTAAACCATTTCGTTTGATTAAAACGAAAACGTATGTTTTTAAATAAATTTCAATATTAGTTTCGCCCTTTTCTTTTAGTGTGTGGGTACTGGTGACTCGGCCGGTGGTTTATGAGGCACGTGCGCTGGCGTTCGCTGCTCATTGAGTTGCTTATTTACGGCCCGAAGGTACGAGTATGCCTCGTTACTCCGCAAAGCCCCTGGCCATTTAACCCCACTTCGTGCCCCATCCCACGACCCGTCTTTATTTACACTGCCGTGAAGTGAAGTGAAGCGGAGTGGAGTGGAGTGGAGTAATAAGAGTAGGTACGGTGTGCGTGAACCCAACTAATTGAATGTTGAACTGAAGACTGTGTGGTTCGAAGTGTGAGTGGGTGGCAGAACACGATAATAAATCTTAAAAATATATAAGCTTAGACAGTCATCTGCTTATAAGGTTCTCCTCTTTGGCTCACTGGCAGCGAGGAGAGGGTACATATGTATGTAATCCCGAAGACTCGATGGTGGACTTTCGAAAATCCATCCAAAAAGACACCTGGCCGAGGATCACCCACGTGCAGTGGCCAATGGCAAGTACCCAAACTACTTTTCCCACAGCTTAATACGATCAATTAGGCAAATGGCCGGCAGAGTCGTAAAGAGCCAACATCCAGCCAGCTAGCCTCGGATTTAGATTCGGATTCACTGTAAAACCCGGGACCGTCATAACTCAACGACACTTCACGAGGCCTGCGGAGCTGCGTTGACAACTCAACTTGTTTGGTCCGACATATCTGGCCAGATACGATCGCTGCACATTGGCCGGGACCACCAGTATACCAGTCAAATGTGAGCCTGGCCACGGGCCCGCTTTTTACGACTCAAACTCAAACTCAAACTCGAGCTCGGATCAAATGAAAATCTCCTTCGAATTGATTTGCAGCGACTGCAGTGCAGAGCCGGTCGTTTCAGTCCAGCTGTGAGGCTGTCGCTTTTGTGGAAAGGTAGAAACGTTTCAATCGCTCCAGTCCGGAAAATGAAAATCGAGCTCAAACTGGAAATGAGAATGGAAATGAAAATGGAAATGGAAATAGACCCTGACTATAAAGGGACGACCTGACGTGACGCTGCCCCTGCGACCGTATATCATTTGTTTACATTGTATTGAGTTGTTAGCCCGCCGCCCGCCGCCCGCTGCCCTCAGCCTGCGTTTTAATTGATCCAGGGAAGGGGGCGGGGGCAGACCGCACACGTCGCCCAATATCGGATCTTGATAAGCCCAGCCGTGTCCCTGGAAGTCGCAGTCGGAGTCAGTTGTTTTAGCCAGCAAAGCACCCAGGGAACTATACAATATCTATAACCCATTATAGAGTCCAAGTAGGGATAATTTACATTATAGTTCAA
Source organism: Drosophila santomea (assembly GCF_016746245.2). Lineage (NCBI taxonomy): Eukaryota > Metazoa > Arthropoda > Insecta > Diptera > Drosophilidae > Drosophila > Drosophila santomea. The sequence continues at coordinate 17,409,546 of NC_053016.2, read as the reverse complement.
GCTTCTTGTTGGAATTAATTAAATGTGTCGATTGCAGTTCACATGGAAAACAATAACCGACACAAAGAATATTATAAAAAACAACTGTGACTTTATTTATTAGCTCCAATGTGCCGGAAGTTCCGATTAGCCCGCTGTGGGCGTGCGCCCATTTATCAAACAAAGTAGAGAGAATCAAAAATTCCGGCTAATAACTTGATCGACTCCGAAATGCGGGCTCAACTTTGAGGGGGAGGGGGTTGGGGGAGTGTGCATATAGAATTTCACTGCTGCGGTAGGTAGAAACTGGAAATGCTGAAAGAAAAAGAAAGAAGAAACGCAAGAGCGCGCGTTAAACCTCTTAAGTTCCCATTCAGCTTTGACAGTTTTTCCAGTTTTTCTAATGTATTGTGGCCGGCACTGCGCTTCGTCTATTCAGAAGATTTCGAAAACGCACGGAGACAACGGACCCGAAGACTCGAGACGCCTTTGTTTGGGAACCCACCGGGGAATTCGCCTTGAGACCTATTTGTTTGTTGTCGCACTCGGTGTAATGATCTACGTTTGTCATCCGGAAAGGTTAACTAAACACGGACTCCCATGCATTGCGTGGGAGTAGGCTCTACCGTTGCGAAAGGGGCGGGGACTTGGACTTGGACATGGACGTGGACGTAAATGTGGATGTGGATGTGGATGTGGAGGGAGTTCCAGCGAACAGATGTTTCAGCAGAAGTGACAAACTGCCTTTAGCGTTTACCCGGGAATCTTTCACTTTTTATGGAATTCATTAGGAACTTGCGTACATTTATGTACATATATGTTTAAGTGAGTGGTATAGTAGTTGTTTAAGAAAAGTTATATAAATGATGTGCTTAATATACAAGTATAGAGTGTTCTTATAGATTTATTTGATCCCATGATCTATTGATCTATTTATGTGAGGTTCTTAGCGGAAAAGCAGTCAATCGTTATTAGAAGAAATCGTTGAATTGCTATACCTACAAAAATGAATCTGTAGTTACTTGCTAACATTTTCAAAGGATCTTTTATTTTAAAAGACATGGAGGTTTCGGGCTAAATCATTTCGTGTTTGTTCAATTTTTTCGTTTCGAATAGGTTGTACAAGAAAAGTGCAGATTTACGAGATCAGAGAGGACAAAACAATTCGTTCTACCTTCCGAGAACATTGGTTGCCATGATGATGATGATGATGGTGATGATGCTGGGTCCGAATGGTGATGGTCTCCGAAGGAGGTCTGAACCCATAACTCATCATTAATAACCGAACCTAAATAAGACGTTTTATTGTTGTAAACCAAATTGAATTCCCGCTGCGAGAGTCGGGCGGAGAATAAGAGATCAGGGCGGGCTGAGTGGCAAGCCCGTAGATTACCGATGCGACTGTCCAGATATCTCCTTTTCAGGTGTTACAGCTTGTCGGCACTGGACCAAAGGAACAAGACATCAAAGGCCACTGGGAACGGCCTGTCCGCTGTTATTCATGTTATTATTGTTATTATTATTATTGTTATTATTGTTGTTGTCTCGCCTCACACTTCCTACGCCAGGGGCAATGTCATAATTAAAACAATTTCGGCCCTCCACCGTACCTACTGTATACGTATACGTCGTATACACTCGTATAATCTGATTTGCTGGGAATTCTTCTCGTCGGATTTGCTTTTTTGCGCAAGTGCAAAAGTCGCTGCAGATCAAAGTCAAAGTCGAAGTCAAAGTCGAAGCCATCTCGCCTCGGGCGTTAATCTGGCGTATACGGCTTCTGTTACCTGTTGTCGCTCTGGTTTTTGGTTCGGGTTTGGGTTCTGGTTCTGGTTCTGGTGCTGATGCTGATGCTGATGCTGATGCTGGTTGTGGCTGTCGATGTCGATGTCGATGAGGTATCTCATCCCATTTCATCCAGCTGAACCGATCTGTCGGCTGATCTGCTGTCGGATCTGCGGTCCGTCCCTCTGTCGTCGCTGGGAAGCGAAACCCTCATCTTACAACAGTTTCCGTAATTCCGTAAAAGCGATTTGTGTTCTTCTTTTGGCTGGAGCGATTCTGCGAAACTAATTGATTATTTTGTTTTTTTTCTGGCAGCAACGGAAGACAAGTTAATTTTCTCACACCTTTTTCTACGAATTAATTTGTTTTGCCGGGCATTTCAATGGCAATTTCGGTTAATCAAGGTGCGCTCCCTAATGGAAGATAATCGTACGATGTTTGATTGAAGATTTTTCAGAATAATCAAGGAAATAGTTCAGCATCTCGTCTTTAACATATTAGATTGCTTCCGAATTTCTGCTGGAAAAACAAACAATTACCCAGGCAAATATATGCTTAGAGAAGCAATGACAGATATATAGAATATGACTAAGCGCCCAATTCAACGAGGATAAAGACAAGGCACAAATTTCGCTTCTCTTAGCCCATTAAACATAGTTGGCGGGGAAAAGAAGACGTCCGCCGAGATGAGGGAAACTTTTTGAGGGACCACCACGAATTAACCTACCTACAAATTACGATGGCATGGGGCATATGTGGCATGGGCTAGAAGAGAGTCCCAGATCAGGGTCCGAAATTGACAGACATACAGACATCCGGATCGGTGTAGATCGTTCAGATACACCCGATGTACACCCGAGTATACACAGGCATACCCACAACATGTGCTGCCAGCATTGAATAACCCGAACGAAAACACAGGAAAAGCCTCTGCACTCTGCGGTCGCCTTACATTTATTGATTTCATCGCAGAAGAAGTCTCGCAATGGAGAAGACTCGCGAGGATTCGGGACGGAGTGAATGGTGGACGGAGAAGGACGCAGATTGGTCAGGGAGCTGGGGCAAACGGGTCTTCTGGCTCCGCTGCGCATCGCATTAAGCGTAGAACAGTGGCAGCCGCACAGCCCAGAGGGATTTACCCCACACCCATCAACATTTCAACTTAATTCCCTTTTTGAGTCGCTTTCTGTCAGTGGCCCCAAGCTGAAGATGCCCCACAGCTGGCATAGGCGACTGAAGGAACACGGGTTTGGTTTCGGGTAGGTTCGGAACCATCATCGTTAATATCAAGAAGATAATCCAAAGCACATAAAAAACTAAAATATCTAATGCAGTGTTAAGTTAAAGCTGACTGGGCACTGTATTTGCTGTACTTAACAGCGGATTCAGAGGAATCCTTTATGTTTTAGCGTATCTTTAAGAGCAACGAAAGATGATCACAAATTGGATATTTTGGATTTTCATTTCAATTCATGATGTACTGAAGTACTGTAAACGATAAATTATCTAACATATAAGTTTTAAGAAAACGATTATATTTATTGAACCTTTTTAATTTTGATTTTATAGATTTCTTAAAAATGGAAACTTATGGTAAGATTAAGAATACATACAGGTCAAATGATCTCATTAAAGTTTAAAGCAGTTTGGTATCAAATTAGATAGATAGATAGAATTTGAAGAAAATGCCTTCAATTATTAGCACAATTGAGTGCAATAATTTTACCATTTCTGTCTTACTCACAAACAATAAGAAGCAGCTCATTGAACTAGTCGGACTGGCCGACATCCATGGCCTTCCATGTTTGCGTTTCTGATTGCCAAGGTGCTGCCTTCGATTGCCGCGTATGCCATGAATTTGTTCCACTATACGTGCAATCATGTTGCCAGAGTCCGACTCCCCAGCTCTGGGGCTCTGGACCTGGAGCTGGAGCTGGAGCTGGAGCTGGATGCGATTCTCGTCGTCCAGCATGCATACTTGTGCCCCTGTGTGTAAATCAGTAGCTCCGTATTGAGTCGTTGACGTTACATGAACTTTGGCTACGGTTCGATTCAGGGATGCCAACGCGGGGTGTTCTTAAGCGGCTTAGGGGGACTTCGCATTTCATTTTACAGGATCACGCTGGACTGATGCGATCGGGCTGACATATCGTTCAGGGAAGACATAAAGATCCTCAACTTCTTTTCGGGCATTTGGAGATGTCGGCTTCGCTTTCGTTGGCACTGAGCCGCACAAATATAACCAGCAATTGCAGAGCAACTCAGTTAAACATCTTCCGAGAATCGAATGCATTTATATGAAGCTTTGAAGATTGGTTAAGAAACCATTTTGTCTGTTTGGTGTATATCTTTCACCAAATACGGAAGTGTACGGAAAAAGTCTGCACTTTTGTTTCTTTTAAGCCTTGAAAAACCTTTTACATACCTTTTAACGGAAATAGTAAAGTCCTTCGCTGTACAAGTAAGAGGTATACACATTTGAGTGTGTGGCAGCGGAAGTTCTCACGACATTCTATATAATCCTGCACACCTAATCCAATCAGAGGTGAGGAGGAAATGCAGTTATCGCCTCAGTTACGGCCACCCGCATGAGATGTCATCGGAGTGGATTTATGCAGCACCTTTCTGCCCGAAAACCCAATACCAATACCCAATACTCCATGCCCCCCATACCCAAACCCAGGCCATTAGTCTGTCTTGGCAATTATCAACGCCGTGGCGGATGACTCACGTATGACACTCAAGTCATAATGGAAGTGAAGAAGGCACTTAGCCAGGCCCGAATGGCTTTTACGGGCCACACGATTCGGACCAAATTTAGACATTATCCGGGGATCCGAGAGAGAGATATATTCGGATCATTGTTTGTTCAACTGCCTTGCGGTTGTGTAAATGCGTATAATTCCGTTTTATGGCTCCTGTGCAACACCGCCATCACCATCTACATCCCAAACCATCCCATGACCATCATCGTAATCATCATCAGAAGCGGCAGCTGCTACCACGACCACATCCACATCCACATCCACATCCACCTCCAACTGTGGCCAGTCCGAGCATATAGCCACATTCCTGATGGAACGGACCTCGAAGGGAGACGACGAGAGCCCCCGACTACATAAAATTGTATTTAGTCATGCTACATCACTTTGTAATAATTTTCATTTTGGCGCTTGCTTTGATCTTCAGCCGCTTTCCGTGTGTGCGGCCTCCGGCCTTGTGGCTCCACCTCATCCCCGCCCACCTCTTGGCCATAATCTGTGGACCAAAACTGCCACCGTGTGGCGCTCGACGAGCTGCGTTAACTTTTTCTTTTTTCAAATTATGAAGTCAGCCGAATCCCCGAGTTCGAGCGCCAAGTTTCTTTTCTCGTCTTTTGTTGGTTTTTCGCCAACTTTTGCATTTTGGCCAGCGAGATTGAGCAATCATCAATTGTGCTTGAACCAACCGATTCCGAATCTGTTAAAGGCGTAATCGATATTTTGGATTGGAATCGCAATGACTCATGCCAATGCAACGAGTTCTTTGGCTTGGCATAATCCTGTGTTTCAGCACCACTCCTGAATACTTTGAATTTTATGTTGTAATAGCCTTTTAAGAATAACTGGCCACAAGTGCGTTAGACTGCCTCAAATATCCTCGTACTAAACCTGGTGCTGAATCCCCCACTCTACTGCTCTGAATGCAAAGATCCTTCTTCTGCCCCACGTGGTGTCTGTTTGCCCACAAGTCTGTCACGGCTAACAATTCGGAAAATTGTTGACATGCAAATAGCAACGAGCCGTGCAAACTGGCCAGCAAAGTGAGCAGCGCAGCGGCTCATATATCATTGTGCAGGCAGTTAGTTGATCGACCGTTTTCCCTATAAATAGCACGTGTTGGCTGTGTGTTTGACCTTAGCACGACTTCCAAGTGCAATGATTTCCCTGGAAGTGGCATAGGATCTGGTTTTATGGACTCGACTAACTGCTGTGACCTTGTTCTTGCCCCTCCAAATAGGTCTTTGTCGTCCGTTTTTAAGTACTTTACTGCTGTTGACATTGGCAATTAACGGGGCAACCGTTCAGTACGTGGATATTCAGAGGCCGTAGACTGAAAACAAAATACTTTCGGTTAGTCTAGATTAGTCAGGAATAAGTTAGGTGGTCCTCGATCTACACTTTCGTTTTAAAGTATATAACAATATAACAGGTATAACGAAGATAATAAAAAAAGATACTTCAGAATTACCCCACTAACTTAAAGGTCTGCTGCACAACGTGATGATCGATCCGTTGGATAACTGGGGATACCAAAATATACCGAACCGCTGTTCCATTATATTTGAAATTTGCATCCCAGCCAAGTGCTTTTCCTAAGAGAGCAATTAATTATGGTCATTGGGCACGGGCAATATGTGTGACAGGCATGACACACGAAAGAGGACCAGCCCGCAGAGTCGGAATCAGAAACTGGAACTGGACATGGGACATGGGATCTGGGATCTCGGATCTGGGATCGGGACCGGGACCGGGTTCTGCGACTGGACCACACGCATCGTGTGTGACGGCGATAAAAATCACAGCATGTTGCAAACAGCCCATTGACGTCCTCCTCGGTCTCTTTGGCCTCTTCGGCTGTTAATGCTGTTGTTGGGCAAATCTTTTGACAGTTGTGTTGAAGCATGAAGATGCCAAAAGCAACAACACAAAGCCGCCAAGTGCGTATCTGAAGCGTCTGGGGCACTCGGAGCCACGGAAAGCGCATCAATCAAACGCACCGCCAACCGCCAACCGATCCCCGTATTCCATATTCCATATTCCATGTGGCACATGGCATATGCCACATATACATACGTGTATACGTGTACACACGGATAGCTATGGTCGCGTTCGATCAATCATTTATTATGGCAACGCTGATGGCGGCCCCAACGTTGGTGGCCCCCACCCGAAAACACACAAAACAACCCATGGGCACAAGGAGCAGGGAAACACTGGGAAAATACAGCTAATTTTCTATGGACCGCCTGAATTCGTTTTTAGTTTCTACTTTCGAGGGCGGCGGACATTTAATTATGAGCACGAAAAGCAATTGTATTGCTTGGCTTCATATCCAATTAAATAAATGCATTTGGAGTGTTGGATACGAAAGTGGGGCGTATAGTTCTTTACAGCGGCTTAGAGAAAAAAGTGTAAGAATTTACAGAATATAATTGAAAATAAAGTCTAATTCATCTAACACAGTGGGTATATTACAAATGATCTTTAATATGTTTTGATATATCTTATATAAAATGATTATAAGAAACTAATGTGAATGACAATGCAGTAACAAATAATTCCCCTGTTATCATTAATTCGTTTATGATTAATCTTCCGCGACAGCATTCGAATCGCTTAATATTCTTCGGACCCATTTATTTGATTGACATTTTGCGCGCCTTATCGCGCCCAGTCAATGAAATAAACATTTTAATTCTAATTAAATTTCGTTGAAATTAATTGCAGTCCGTTCCAATGACGACACGATACGGGGCCCAAAGGCAAAACAACGGGCCTGAAAAAATAAAATAAAAATACAAATAAACAGAGAACAAATCACGCGAGGCTGGGCCCCCCAAGTGGTTTATTCATCGTTGGTGGCCACATTCACATCCCCAATCAGTCGACAACGAAATTTAGTTGTTTAGTGCCTGCCGTTGCTGTTGTGTTGCTTTTGCTTTTGGTTTTGGTTTTGCTTTTGCAGCGATACCATAAATATGGAAATTTTTCATTAGCGATTTCCGTTTCCGATTTATCTTAATGGCCAGCTGGCTGTTGTTTTGGTTGTTGTAATTAAGAAGAGCTACCGTTTGATGCCTCGGCAAAACATGTTGCAGCTAAATATTGCCGATAAACATCAAGGCGAACGCAATGCTGCCGATGAGACGACGACAGGCTAACCGCCAAACCAGCAAGCCACCAAACCACCGAACCACCAAACCACCGAGCAAGAAACCATCAAACCAACGAAACCACGACAGACTTGGCTCCGAAGAAGAGCTTCGTGTGCAGGCTTTTATCAGGCTTTTGGCCAATGAAAGCGCCTATTAAGTCTTGGCCAGCCAACTGGCAACTTGGGTGGCAACATGCCATTCACCAATCACACATACACAGCAACACGCAGAGAAAATTTGCATAATAATAAACCTATATGCTCTCTATATTCTTTAATTATAATTAATTACAAAAAATTATCATACTTTCAATAGAAAAAATGCAAGTATGGATAGTCATACTATTTAAATTTGTACAAGCATACTATTTTTAAATCGAATCATCAAGGAATCTCAAAGTATATTATATTTATCAAACGATAATATAAGCTTTTAATAAGAAACGAAAATTTGAAATGCACAAAATATACAAGTAATGGTCTTATATCATCTATAGGATAACCATAATTACAATTTCGAAGTATTGCGATGGACAAGTCTATTTAAGATTGTAAAACTAAAAATCAGGGACTAATTTTCTCAGTGTAGCCCCGTCTGTCGGCGGCGCCGCACAAAAAAGAAAGCGCGTGCAACGGCAAAAAGCCAACCGACCGGAACTTCCACTGGCGCTATATGCAATTATACGATCGCACTGTATCTGTATCTGTGACTGAGTCTGTATCTGTGTCTGTGACTGCGGCAAACAGTAGCAGCATTTGCCTTTTGCCAAAGATTGACAGCAGAAACTAAGCCTGGGATGGAGATGGCGGGACCACCAAGAAATCCGAATGCCTCCGATGTCTGGGGGATACGTTTCCCCAGCACACATGCTCATATATACACATGTACATATATATATATATATATACAGCCGATCCGGGATGCTCTCAGTTGGTTGTCGCCACGCCGTTGCGTTATATTGTCAAAAGTAACATGTTGTTGCTGTTCCTGTGCCGCTGCTCCCCTTTCGTTACGCCTGCAATCCGCAACTTGCTACTTGCAACTTGCATCTTGTTTTTGATCTTGGCGCGTAAATTGCACGCCCAGCAGCCGCAAACAATTGTTGTTGGTGGTTCGCTTTGCCTGTGATGGTGATGCAAATGATTGCTATCTATCTTGCTGTCAACAACACAGTAATTGTTGCCAACATTTGATGTTGCTGCCGTTGCTTGTCATAATTTTATTGCTGCCGCTGGGCAATTCTAGGTTGTTTGGGCCAATTACAGTGAGGAACGGCTTGAAAAAATCAGAGATTGGATCCAAGAAGCTTTCCAGGCTGTGCACTTATTTTATAGGTGATCATTCTTGATGCTTTGTTAGAATGGGATCTATTGCAATTGATATAAACTTTTACTTTTTTGAATACAACTGACTTCCTAATATAACTTCCTTGTTACTTTAGTTTTTTTTGGCTTACCAATAGAAAAATGTCCGCACCCTGGAACATAACGACTTTCTTACAGACGGACAGATATCTGCTACTCAGCTAGACCAATAAAATAAGACAAATATAAAATGTTTAATTTTTTGCTTATGGGTGTGCGTACGGTCTTCAAACCTTAAACTCCATCCGCATTCCCAGGCCCAACCCGAAATAAAAACCCTATTTTGCTTTCCTCGGAACGATAATAATAAAGCCAAGCTTTACGAACGTTTGGCGCACTCGGTTTGCCGGATTCCTAGAAACGCGAATATGTCGAAATCGCGGCACAAAGACATGGGTCAATAATGCCCCACAATCCGCTCCGATCGTAAATGGGATCTGGAGGCCACACACGTTGATCGCCCAGGAGCGCAGGGAATAAAGAACATGAAGACGCCGGAGCGGCAAGAAAAGCAAATAATTGCTAATTTTATGCTCGAACAAATGAGCGCGAGGGAGTGAGAAGAAGGACCCAATATTGGCGCCCCACCATTCGGGCGGCATACATTAGGGCGAGCGAGACGGCTGCCCAGAGCCGTCACGCACTATCAAACGAGAAAATGATCAATGGGGCCCCTATCCACATCCACATGCACCGCACTCGCTCGCACTTGAGATCGGAAGGGGAGCGAGCAGGCCGGCAAATATGGACCACCCAAGAAGATGACGTCGAATTAAGGGCCACCCACGAAGAGACACGCCGCTGCCCTCTCTCTCTCTCTCTCTTTTGCTCTCTCGCTTGTTTCTGCATGTGTGTCGGTGAGCGAGAAGGTACAGTGAGAGAAAACTTACGAAGTTGAACGATAGGAGATGGCTTTTATGATGTAAGAAGGCTTAATATATTTTAATAGCAATATAGTATTTACAGAATTGGTGGAATACTGAGGTGAAAAAGTTTTTAAAGAATATTTATATATTCCGATCTCGGAAACTAAAAGAACTATAGAGTTGAGAATCAACTTCCAGGTTGTAGTAGCGCCAATACCAAAAATTATTTAATCCGGCCTATTGGTCCAACACAACTTTAAGGTATAGTCTTATATATATAGACTCTTCTTGAGATCAGTCGTGTCATAGTTTCGCCTAAAGCTCATTATGCAATCTACCCCAACCAACAACAACTCTTAATATCTACCGTTACAACCAGCGCTAGTGAATTGTAACAACCGCGAAATAACCTACGCAACATTCAAAACAGTAACACCAAGATGAGGGACCCGCCCGCACGAGACCCGCAAAATCCCTCCACCAATAACACCGTACTAATAAATAATAATACATTATTATATCCATATCCGATATCCGATCCAGTTCTTGACCTTGCTAACGTTTCTCAATTTCTAATCAAAACAACAAATTGATTTCGTTTGCGGGGGAGAACTTCTACATCAACATGTAACAGAAATAAAGAAGATTTTGAAAAAAAATGGAAATTTTAACAAAACCGGCCCTATATTGACATTCACACATACCATACATACTCCCCGAATATGTAATGATTGGCTATTAAAAAACTTCAGTCCGCGAGTATATCCCTTTGCTAACTAGATGCAATAACTGCAGTGAATTTGGCCACTTATACAAAACATGTAAAAACAACAAGTCTTGATACGTAGACGACTACCACCTTGACCCAAACACTACCGAAAAGTGTATAAGACCCCCAAATGCACAAACTGTATCAAACAACAAACCGCATATCTCCAAAACTCCATAAACATAAGATGCGACTCTTGCTAAATGGAAACTAACTAATCTAACCCACTTACATATACCCCCGCTATACTATTTTAATACTAAGGATATTGCAATGAGACATTAAAGGTTATAGGAACAATTACTCCCAACTTTAAATACTAATTAAAAAGGTTAAGCCACACATCATTGCCTTTCAGGAAACCCACCTAACCCAATTTACCCACCCAAGTCCAAGGAGACTTTAATAGCTGGCATCCTTACTGGGGTCCCCCAGAGCCTACTCAAAAGCAATACCATCGTTAAATTTAAAGATCGTTCAGATTATATTCGTTATTATATTATAACTAAATGGGAAGTGATCGACGACCTTAAAGGCGATCACTTTCCAATTCTTATTTCAATGTTCGGTAGCTCCTCCTCACCAACATTCATTGCCAAACCTTTGCTATTTTAATGATGAAGAAGGGTTTGGCAATGAATGTTGGTGAGGAGGAGCTAGAGTAACAGCATTACCGAGCCCTCGGGTGCACTGCAAGAGTACCTGGATGCATTTCAGAATTGGGCTGAGATGTGGAACGTCTGCATCAACGCTGACAAATGTTCAAACGTCACTTTCACAAACAGAACAAAAAGCTGCAGCGACGTTTCACTTAAAGGAAGAGTGCTTGACCACAAGTCATCCTACAAATACCTTGGAGTGATCTTGGATGGAAAATTATTATTTGGAAGGCATATTACGGCAATACAGCACGCTTTCAAGACCAAGGTCTCTAAAATGTCGTGGCTAATTGCTGCCCGCAACAAACTTTCCCTCGCCAACAAGGTCAGAATCTACAAGAGCATATTAGCTCCTGGACTATTTTATGCCATACAGGTGTGTGGGATCGCTGCCAAATCGCACCTCAATAAAATTCGGGTTCTCCAGGCAAAAGCGCTCAGGAAGATCACAGGGGCTCCTTGGTACATTGAACGCGATCTGAAGGTGTCAAAAATTGGAGACAGGATTCAGGAGGTAGCGAAGAAATATAATGATAGGATAGAATCTGATCCCAATAGCCTAGCGAGGCGACTAAGTATCGCAGCCCAAAGTCATCGGACAAGAACGAGAAGAAGACTGAAACACCACCACCTTCAAGACCTGATTAACCCAATGTTATCTTTGTAAATACTTATATATAAAAAAAAATTGAGTTAGTTAAAAAAAAAAAAAAATTGTCGTGGACCTACCGTCGATCTCGGCCCATTACGAATAATGTTAATGAAGCCCATCATGTAAGACATTTCTACAACTGGTGAATTTTTGGAATTCAGACTTGGGGTCCCGACCCGAAGCGGTAGCCACTGGGCATCAAATCGATTTCAGTCAGCGAGCAGTAAAGTGCGTGGAAGTTCAGTCCGTCGAAAATTCAGTGATTTCCCAAAATGGGGAAAAATAACAATTGAATCAACACTCGCGCTGAGACTCAGCATCCGTAGTGAATCATCAGGGAATTATTTTTATATTTTAACCTTAGTGCCAACCCCTAGAGGGTAAGTTTTGCGCCTGTGCTGTGCTCAGAAAATTTTTTAAGGCCGTAAAATTACATTGCCTGGCCAGGAGGTCTGCATCAGGATCAGAAGTCATCTTTTTTTCATCAGTCATCAGCAGTGCAACCGTTAAGCGCCGAGATATTATTTTATTGAACATTTCCCATCTTTACTTTATCTACGTTTACATTTTCTACTTCACACCCCCGGACTGCTTGTTAAGAAGATCAGCAGATGTTTTAGTCCGATCGGAAAATAAATTCCGCCCTAGTATGTTAGGAAATTAGATTAAGTTATTTTTTAAGATAAATATTTAGTCATATAGGCAAATTCCTTTTTTTCCTTCCTTCTCCTTTTATCCCATATTTTCCTTCCTCTTCCCGCAATAAGCAATAGCCTGCCTAAACTTGGCGTGAGCGAGAAAAGAATGAAGTAAAAGAGCAGAGAGTACCGCAGTAGAAGAGGGGAGCGGCTCAAAAGAGCAGATGCCCGAAAAGAATAGAACTCTCATAGTTTTAATAAGGCGGTGTAAGCTGTATGTCTCTTCCACAGGCAAACCCATGAAGCGCTCCATCGTGGGAAATCCAAAGTGAGTAGCATACATTTTTTACATAAATGAGAAAGCAGCTTTTTCTGAAAATCTCAAAAGAGTAAAAACATCCCTATCTACCTACCTACCCTATATAAAATGCCCTGCAGTTAAAGCCAAGCGTAAATATTCTTATAAAAAAAATTTTACATTTTACACAAAATCTGTTGAGATAAAATTCTACATGAAAGTCTCGAAACAAAATAATTATTTTTACCAGTTTAAATCTATATGTTTAAAATTTTAAACCTAGGGTAATCATTTAGGGTAAGTTGTCTTAACCTGTTCCCAGTCAAATTTTGTCAGTTTGTAAGTTTCTTCTATGTTAAAAATTGAATTTTATTATGCTGTCTAAAGAGGAAAAGTGATAGCATCGTCAGGATAGCCAGCAGCGTCGGACTCGAGATAAACGTAGCAAAAACAAAAGCTATGCGATTCAACCACTCCAACCAAGGAAACATCATCATACATGGGAATCAATCAAGTTCGTCAACAGTATCTTGGTATATGTATCTTGGCACCATCATATCCAACATTGGAAGAGAGGATGATGATGTCTTAAGTCGTCTTGGCAAAGCCCGCTCAGCATTTGGGAGACAGACAAATAAGCCGGCGAACAAAGCTCCGGATCTACAATGCGTGTGTGAAATCCATACTGCTATACGGAAGTGAGACATGGCTCGCAACGAAGAAAATAACAACAACAAATGCCTGAGAATCATATGTGGGATATTATGGCCAAACATAATAGCCAACACAGAGCTGTAGCGCGTTACGAGCGAGCCCCTGATACACACCCAAAAAAGGAAGAAGAAATGGATGTGGATAGGACACGCTCTCAGGAGAAACCCTAGTAGCATAGTAAGGATGGCACTGGACTGGAACCCCCAAGGAAGCAGGAGGTTAGTAAGGCCAAGAGCAACATAGAGAAGAACAACTCACAATAACTTGCCCAAATAAACATCACATGGGAAAATGCTAAACAGAGAGCACAAAACGGAGTTAGATGGAGGGCTCTCGTAGAAGTCCTAAGTTCCCGAGAGGAATAAGAAGGATTTAAAAAAAACAAATCGAATTCGGAGTAAATTTCTCTAGGGGAGCCATGCGTCGTCAGAGGGTCTATGTTGTGTAAAGTGTAGTAGCACATTGTAGGGATCACCTTTAATGTTAACTGGTCATTGGTGGTCATAGTAGGGTGGGCGTCGACAGCTTAACAGCTGCTGTCGTAAAAAGTTGCAATGTCCTTGTTCGTCCTTAGTCCTGTCGTCAGTTAGTCCTATTGCCGTTTTTTTTGTGAAGATCAATCCTAGCACGCGATTTAAATAAGATTGTGATACGTGACGAGCGATAAGTCGCGATGCTAAATATTCCCCCCCTTAAATCTACCGAGAATTGGTAGCCGGAACCAACGCGTGCTTGATCGCCCAACTACACATTACCATCTGCTCGGGGAAGTAATACACGTAGTTGGTTACAAAACGCTTAGAACTGTGAATTTTGCGAAGAAGAGCGAGAGCGCGGGTGCACAGTGCAGTTATGTGCATACAAAAACCACACCAAACAGCACAACGGACAACGCACAAAAGAGAGAGTAAATAGAACTAGTAAACAATAACTCAGTAAATAATATCGACACCGCTAGGTGGAGCTCGTGTAAAATCTGTCGCAATGCAGCTAAAACAGTTGATCTATTGCTTGCATATCTCTATAACACTATCTTATTTAAGAAGAATACAAGTATATTTTTAAATAGTTGTGAATGGAACAACCATTCAAAATGAAAGCAGAAAATGAGTAATTAAAAAGAAGTTAAGCCAATTTTACATTAAACCAAGTTTCGACCCCATGTGAGACATCAATCGGGTGGTTTAAATGTGCTCCAAAACCTGAGCATTGTTTTACACCACACTGTTAAGAATGTGTATAATATAAATTTCAATTTATTAATTATAATTTGCAGGCTAACACATTATTTCAGTAGTTAGGGAATTTTAAAAGGTATTAACTTAAAATTAATATTAATAGGATACCACCTCCCTGAGATATGCTGCCCTTCGCACTCTGGCCACACTGGCAGAGCCTCTTGTTCCAGCGTGGTTGTATAAAAAACTTCGGTTGATCTTTATTTCTACATTTGAGATATTAAATTCCCGTATCCTGCCCGAAGATGCCACCCAAAAAGGCGCCACCAGGTCCCAGCAAGAAGACCGAGCAGAAAAAGAAGGAGAAAGTGATTGAGGTAGGCTTCGTAACCGGGAAGCCGATGGGTAAGCCCCCTCTTCAAAAATTCGTGATGTGGAAACCCGGCAAAGAGAATTTCAATATGATCCACATTCAACTGACCATGTGTAATTCCATCGGCAGGACAAGACCTTCGGACTGAAGAACAAGAAGGGCAACAAGCAGCAGAAATTCATCCAGCAGGTGCAGAAGCAGGTCCAGTCCGGCGGACAGCATCCCCGCCAGGATGGCGACAAGCGCAAGGAAGAGAAGGATAAGAAGCTGGCCGAGCAGCGTGAGATGGCGCTGCTCTTCAAGCCGGTACAGACCCAGAAAGTGGAGAAGGGCACCGATCCCAAGTCGGTGGTCTGCGCCTTCTTCAAACAGGGCACCTGTACCAAAGGCGACAAGTGCAAGTTCTCCCACGACCTCTCCCAGGAGAACAAGGTCGAAAAGCGGTCCATCTATGTTGACATGCGTGACGAGGATGATCCGATGACCAACTGGGACGATGCCAAGCTAAAGGAGGTGGTCGAGAAAAAGAGTTCCGGCGAAAAGCAACGTCCCACCACGGACATTGTGGGTTTAATGCTTAAAAAAATTGTGGCACTACTCAGAAATAACATCACTCGTCTTTTAGATTTGCAAATTCTTCCTGGAAGCCGTGGAAAAGTCAAAGTACGGCTGGTTCTGGGAATGCCCCAACGGCGGAAAGTGCATCTACCGGCACGCCTTGCCCGCTGGCTATGTGCTAAAGCGCGATAAGAAGAAGGAGGAGAAGCCCACGGAAATCTCGCTGGTCGATTTAATTGAAAAGGAGCGTGCTGCCCTCGGTCCCAACCAGACGCGCGTCACCCTAGAGTCTTTCCTCGCATGGAAGAAGCGCAAGATTTCTGAGAAGAAGGCCAAACTGGCTGCCGAGGAAGAGCGCAAGAAGAGCGACTTCAGCAAGGGCAAACAGTTCGGCATCTCTGGTCGCGAGATGTTTAGCTTCAATCCGGATCTGGTTGACGACGGTCCCATGGAGGAGGGCGACGCTGCCTTCGATATCTACAACCGGGAGGACGACGACGATAATGCTGTTGAATTCAAGGAACTGGATCTGGCTGCCTTGTCGCTGGCCGCCAAGGAGGTGGACGGCTCGGGCACCATTGCCTCCACCAATCGGCTTCTGGACCAGGCAACAGAAGCAGCCAAAACCGCCGCAGCCGAGGACGCAGCGGCCGACGAGGATGGACCATCGTCGTCTGCACCCGCCAACGATGCTGCCCCCATCAACAAGGATCTCTTTGTTGATCTGGCCGGCGAACTGGATGACTTGGATCTGGAAGATGAGGACGATGACTAGTCCTCCGCGCAGCTTGTTGGAAATGAGTTCGTAAATGATTTCTGCCTTTTAGCTACCCTTCAATCAATAAAGTTGTGGCTTTGAATTGTTGCATTTCTGGAAATGAAACGTATGCGTTTAAAACTAAGTTTTCTCATTTCTGAAGAAGAACATGCCTCAGTATAACATTAGTCACTTTTTATAAATATACATACACTCAACTTTGATTTACAGAACTAACTAAATGGCATGCCTACCAAAATCCTGGAGGCAAAATTCCGACGGCCTGTGCAATCTGCCGTTCGCGCAGGAACTTGGCTAAGAGCATTTCCAGCCGCGTCTTTGGGCCGCCTTCGTCGTAGGCTGCTAGCTGAGGCATGTAGATATTCTGAATGTAGACCAGCAGCTTGACGAACTGCTTGCCGTAGGTACGCCATAACTCGAAACCGAGGGTCTGGAGGATCTCCATGATCATGGTAGCACTAATGTCGGGCAATGGCTTTACATTCACCATGTGCGTTAGCCAGAGCCATCCTTCATCCAGCTCGAAGCACTGATCCGGTCCAGCTGCCTTTCGTCCATGAGTAATAATCACAGCTGCGTAGAGACGAGCGATTCCCGTTTGACGCTTAAGGTAAATGTCCGGTTTCTCCAGCTCGTTTTTATCCGTTAGCCTATAGCCGATGGTCTTCAGATACTGCTCCGGAGTCTGTCCCGGCTGCTGGGGTATAACGTAGGGCACCAGAAAGGGCGACTCTTTGTACATGTATGCAAGGAAAACCTTTCCGAAATCCGGCAACAATTTCCAAAAAGTTATTATCACAGAGGCAAATGGAAAGGCAGCCTGGGGATTACTGCATATCGCAGTCTCCGTTTGACTAACAAACTTCTTGGCCATGAGTAGCATGCAATAGTCTCGAGCCAGCGGATGATCGTTGATAGTTATGGTGGCTCCATTCATCACTTTAGTAGGCTGGCCGGCAAAAAAGCTGTACAGCTTGTCAAAATTCTGAGCTAGATGCTGAGGACTAACTGCTGAGATGGCGTTCAGCGGCAGGTTTATTGCCCTCTGGCAACCTGTGCGATACTGCTTAAGGGTTTCCTCCGTTTGGAGCGGCTTTACGGCATCCACCTTCGACTGATACAGAGCAAGAATATCATTGTAGAACTTCAGACGGTCTGGGTGGACACAGGTAGATGTCACTGTGGCCGCTGGTGGCACATCTTGGGATTTTGTCTCCAAGGGAGCAGAAACCTTGGCCGTTTCGGCCTTGGCAGCCTCGGCCTCTTGTTGTTTTTTCTTAGCCTCCGACTCCTCCTCCTGCCTAAGCTTTTCCTGCTCCACCTGCTTTTGTCGCTCCTCCTCCTGCTGCTGCTTCTGCCGCTCTTCTTCCAGCTTCTTAGCAGCCTCCATCTTGAGCTGCTGCTGGATTTGTTCGGAGAACTCGGCCAGCTGCCTAATGATGTCCAGCTCCAAAACATCCAGGCTCTTGCAGCACTCTTCCGCCTTGATTATAGAGCAGAGGAACTGGCTCTGCAAATCGCACTTGCCCATCTTAACGGTACTTACAAGCTGTTCAAATTTCTGGCCCAACTCCTTGAGCTGTGCGTTTTGTGCGGAGCACACCTTGACCGTCTCCTTATCCAGAGAAAGCAGTATTCTGGCAATAGCCTCGTACTTCTGGTTGAATCTTCTTTGGCAGCGGGAAACGCCCTCCAGAGCCAGCTTGTGCAGCTTCTGGTCAGTCTGTTGGCGCAATGACAATTGCTCGCGTTGCTGGGCCTCCAGTTGTGCAGCAGCCATCTGGTCAGCTTTCTGGATAAGTAGACTTTCATTGCGTTCCCGCAGCACCTTCTGTTGCATCTGGTCGCGCTGGCGTTCCTCCTCCTTTTGCTGGGGCTCTCTCAACACGCGCAGTCCGTCCTGTTTGTCCTTTAGCGCCTTCAGCTGCTGGCGGACACACCTCTTGCCCTCCTCCGCCAGCTCACGCTTTACAATGCTGGCGTTGATGGCCTGTACGTCGGGAAAGCACGATATATTGGGCTCAAAATCGGTTTTCGGGGGCAGGGGAATCTTCTTCTTTTGTTCTGGAGCTGGGCTTTCTACCGGTGATGGTGGTTTCGCTGTGCTCTTACTGCCCTCCACCCATATGGGTTCCCGATCCTCGCCCAAAGTCCTACCCGTGCACGCTGTGGACGCCAGAGCAGCATTATGCATCGTCGATGTCACCTTCAGATAGTCCATCGCCCGCATCATGTCGTCCATGCTCTAAAAAGATTACGTTTAGCGCCAATCTTAGCACAATATATTAATAATCTTACCTTTTTTTTCTTGTTTCGAATATGGTTTTACTCTCTTTAAATGCAACAAAAAATATAGGACAAGACTGCCAACTCAGTTTATGGAGTTGCCGCATTGCGCGGCAATAAGTATTCCGTTATCGTGACGGGGCTTGAAATACGGTCTTACTTTAATTTAAATTGAATTAAATTGAAATTTAAATCGTTTGCGATCGATTCATAGCTCGAATTTTTAAAAGAAGTCGGAGTGATGTCCAATCTTAGTGCCAGGAATGGAATCATTGTTTGGTCTATATATATGTATATGGTAGTATCAGTATCGAGAATGAGATACCGTGCATTTAATTAAATGAGTATGGAGGAGTGACGTGCAACAGAAATTACTCAAGACCTATTTGTCTATTTTATTTACCCTCACATTTTTTTACCTAATTGGCATTGAAAACGACGGCGGTAAGAGCAAAAGTATCGAATATCCTTGTTTACTAATGCAAGTTAAAGACTTAAAGAAGAAGTTCGCGATACCCAAGTAAACTCAGTATATTTTCGCAACTGTTTCACGGTCTCCCTAGTCAAAACAACCCATAAATGAGGCGATTAAATAATTTAGTGACTTTCTTCACAGCCATAACTGCCTTTTTCTTTGGTAGTTTCCTCACAAAGATACTCAGCTCCGTAGACCAATGTCCGGCGCACCGATACAGAATTCCCCACCTGGAGCCGCACCCAAACCTCTTCCTTATGGTGTTGGTGCTCAGCGCACCACACAATGCAGATGAGAGGAACGCGATGCGGAGCACCTGGCTGGCAAATGCGGGTCAATCCCTCGCACAGCCCTATTTTCCCGAGGAGTTCATTTATCTTCCGGCATTCAACGCCAATGGCCACTTGCAGGTGGAGCTGGTTGCGGAGCAGGCGAGCCGCCTAAGGCAGTACACGGATTGGCAAAAAAGGCTGCTGGCGGAAGATCCACCAAAGACAAAAAGAATGATTACCGTGAAGCACGTATTTTCCATTGGCACATTAGATTTAAGCAGCTCCGCGCTGGCAGAGCTGGAGAAGGAGCAGAAGCAACACAATGATCTCTTGCTGCTAAACCGGCACCATGACACATACAGGAATCTTACGGCGAAGCTCATGCAGTCCCTAGATGTCTTGAGACGCCACTACGATTTCTCATATGTGCTGAAAGTGGACGACGATACCTACGTTAAGCTGGACAGTCTAGTCAATACGCTAGTTTCCTACGATCGAAAGTTACTTCGCAAGAGGTTGGAGTACAGGTACACCTTGTTGCCTCAGCTTTATTGGGGCTACTTTAACGGACGATCCACAATTAAAACGAAAGGCCAGTGGAAGGAGTCTAGTTATTACCTTAGCAAAAACTACCTGCCGTATGCACTGGGCGGGGGATACGTTTTGTCCCAAAACTTGTGTGACTACATTGTCAATAACTCCCAACTGCTGTCTGCTTATGGGTCCGAGGATGTCTCCGTTGGCACCTGGCTCGCCCCATTGCGTCACGTCTATCGGTGGCACGATCCCAGATTCGACACCTCCTACGCACCGCGCAAATGTCGCTCCTATCATATGGTGTTGCACAAACGCAGTGGGCAGATGATGAGGGACATCCACGATGGTGAACCATGCAGTGGCACTGGTTCGAGCATATTGTCTGATTACTATTACGATTGGACGAGAACAGCGGACAAATGCTGCGACAGCTTAGTAGTGTAGCAATGTCATGGACTGGCATACCCTCGCTCAACTGGCCACTCCTTCATGGGTCTTCATTTGCTTTACCACCAGCTACCACGATTAAACTGGCTGTGCAGAGCTCCTAGCTGCGCTTTGCATTTGCAGCAAGTAATAAAAAGGATTCAAGGTGTACACTTTACACTAGTTTACTCTTTAATGTATAAGGACATACATAGTTCGGGGTGCTAACAAGGCTAACAAACAGCATGGAAATTTAGAAGAATTTAACGCCGTGACTGCCGTCCATCTCGGTTAGCTCACACCTGCTCTTCTCCTCCAGTAACCGGAGGGCACTGAGCAACACCACTTCGTCCACGCCATGAAAGTCCAGGTGGGAAGTGTTTTCGCCGGAGGCGATCTCGTACAGCGTGCAGATGGTGTTCGTCTGACCCGTTTCCTGCACCCAATCGTACACCATGTTGCCGTACTCCTCCAGGGTGAACCAGTAAACCTGCCATTCCTGGCGTTTCTTGTCCAGCGGATTCGCATGCCCGGTCCGCTCCAGTTCGCCCAGGATGGCCAGGACGAGCTCCGGCGAGAGGCGGCGCTTCAGGGATTCGTTGTGAAACAGCGGCGAGTTTTGGTCCCCTATACTGAGCGAAAACCTATTCGTGTGCCTGAGATATTTGAGAAAGAGATCTGCCCAGACCTTCAGCTGCTGCTGTCTGGTTTCTTCGTGGGGCTGCAATCTGAAACCCTGGGATTATTCGAGTGATGGAGAAGCATCTACTGGATGGAACTCACGTAAAGAACGGGGGGAAGGTGTACTCCCAGGGCCATTGGAATTCCGTCATGCTGATGAACTACGAACTAAACATTTGTTTTTCCATGGATGAAATTACTAATGGCTTAGAGTGACCAAATGCGCTGCACAGCAGAATACCATGCCATTGAAAAACCAACCATTAAAACAAATTCATTTTGCAAAAAGTCGTTACTTTTTAATTTACTTAACTATTATGCGTATCTTGTTTGTGTCATTTATAAAATTAGACCATATTATTTATTTTAAGCTCTTAAATTTTAAACCCAATTTCCCAGAAAAACACATATATGTCATTTACAGTAAAATGCAATCCATTTCTTGTATTTTGTCTTAAATAGAAAAAATTGTGTACATTAACATTTTCATGGGGCTTTTTATAAAGTTTGAATTGGGCGTCTGGTTTTCAGTTTCGGTTTTATTCAAGATCCCAGATTTTTCAAAGTCTAGAATAAATTATGTGTGAATGTGGCGACGAAAAAGGGGATTGCAGTGGCTTGAATCATCAATATACACGCACATACATATATTCTCGTATCTGATAAATCTGCTTTATTATAAGTAAAGTTCTAGGAGGCGCAACACTATACATTCAATATCTGCTATTCCGTATTCCTTGTCCACATACGTGACTTCCCATCCAGTTTATACACTTAATGTGTGGCTGCGGGTGCTTAATTACTAACTTTCTTTATCGATTGTGTGTTAATTAGTTCCTTCAAGTTTAACTTGCTGATCGGATCAAATGGGATCGAGCTGGCCTGCTGCCCGCAGAGCTTCCTTGGCTTGGTATGTACGACATATATGGTAATCATCTGGTTTGCACTATATTTTATTTGGTTTTTGTACACATGCGTGAAATTCTAGGGAGGATGCCATTCAGGGAATAGGAATAGTTCAGTTTAGTGTGTGGATATCAGCTGGCTAGTGTTTAAAGAGTTTTCAGTTAGTTCCTAGTTAACAAGTGAGGTTTGGTTGAAATCTTTTTTTGCTATATAGGTATTTCCGTATGCTGCTCTATCTGTCTGTGTCTGCTTCGTAAAATAATAAAGCATTTCACGAGCTCTATCTCTCTCAAAAATATAAAGTAAATGCCCCTATGTGTGCTTAAAGCATCTATATTGATGAAAATGTACACTTCAAATGCTTCGCTCTGGTTTTCTTACAACATAGCTGAAATGCAGCAACAAAATTGCAAAATATTTCCTCTAACATCTTATTTTCCACTTGACTCGCAGTTGGAAGGAATTTTGGTTCTATAGGTGGAAAACGGCAGTTGGATAGCAAAAAAAATGACAGTTTTTCGAAACGTAGGATAGCTTTTTGGTTTATGAAACACAAAACAAATCTTAAGCCTGTGTGTATATATATCTTACGAGCAAAATCAGCGTAAATCAAAAACAATTGATTCCTTACAAAATACATAAAACATAATTCGCCTGCATTTTATATATCATGTACATACAGTTCCTAGATCTTATACATATACATCCATATATATATATATATATACTTGATTTTCTGGTTGTTTAAATTAGATTTTAAGTATTTAAAAATGGCATGTGGTGACATGTATTACAATACATCATACATATATGGTACATACATTTATATTTAATATCGATTTCCAAGTTGGTATAAAATGCATGCAAGTCGAAGGGCCCAATTCCAACCCCACAAAGCTCGAGTTTTGGTTAAGCTTGCACGGCACCGCAGGGGGATGGATGTGCCCTATGGTCTAGGTTTGAGTTATTTCATATACATTTATAAAGTTTTGGGATTTTCGAATCACTGCACGTATAGCATGACAGCATGTTGTTTCACACAATGCTCCATATTTCGACTAACGACTAATACTAGGTATAGCTAGAGATCCTAAGCTACAATTTTTGCCTAAGACTGTTTCGGGGGAGTTGCGTTAACTGATCACTTAGTCAGTGGTTCCAGATAACATCGGACCGTGTTGTTCTCATCGAGCATGGCCGACAGATGGCGCTGCTGATGGTGCGGGGGATGCTGATGAGGATGCGGATGGGTAAGCTGGAGAGGATGCGGATTGGGGTTGCTATGTGATGTATGCGACGACGATGATGTGGTGGACTGTGGTGACAGTTTCTGTAGCTGCTGACGCTTCTGCGCGGGCGTCTGATTTGCCGGCGGCAGCGGTGGTCCCGAGTTGCCGTGACCGAATAGATCATTTACCGCCAAACGGCCGCCTGGCGACTTGGCATTCAGTGCTTGCTGCTGCTGCTGCTGCCGAAATGCGCCACGCATGGAGCCCTCACCAACGCCGCCGCTAACCCCAAAAACCGCACCGTTGTGCTCGGGTTGCGGACCTGATCCTGGCGGCAAAGCCCCGTAGTCAAGAGGCGCTCCATGTTTGCGCAGTTGACGTCTGAGAAGGGGACAAATGAGCGCAATATAACATTAATAACATAATAATAAATATAATAATAAACAATAGAAATACTTACTGAAACCGCCGCTTAAAATCCTCGTCTTGCATCGCCATCAGACGACGCATCCGCTCATCACTCTGGGGTGGCAATCCATGAGCATCATCCTCCAAGTCGCTCTCGTCCTCCTCTTCATCCTCATCACAGACGCTGTCGTGCAATTGCTCCGCGGCCGTTGCCTCCTCATCCTCCTCCTCTTCCTCGTCGTCATCGTCATCCGCCGTGCAGCGTCGAGCCGATCTTTGCTGAGCCAGCGACTGTTGTTGCTGCTGCTTCTTGAGCTGCTGCTGTTGGCTCCTGGACGAGACACTTCCGCCACTCAGGCTTCCGCCGCCGTAACGACTTCCGCCGGCAGCCACTGCCGCTCTCATGTTGTTGAAGACGCCAGTGCCAACGCTATTGTTGTACACCTCGTCCACATCAAAGTCACCCACCTCGTAATGCTGCACATCCGAGTTGCGGTTGCTGAGGATCTCCTCGTAGACCGGCCCACCATCCGCGCCGCCAACGCTGCCTTGGTTGTAGTAGGCATCGCCCATGCCCAGATCACAGTTGGAATGCTTATTTCTATACTGGCGCTGCATAAACTCGTGCTGGTACTGCGCCATGTGCGGCGGTGGAGCAGGGAGCTGCTGCTGGCTACCAGCTCGTCGTTGCAGGTGCAACAAGTGAGCATGTTGCTCGACCTGCTCCTCGTCCGAGGAGAGTTGCTGCTGCTGCTGCTGATGTAGCTGCTGGCGACGCAACTGTTGCTGCTGCTGGTAGTAGGCAGCCGCATTGCCAGTGGCTAGTGGTGGGTCCAACGCCTCCGCGTATTGCGGATAGCCGGTTGGCTGGCCAGCCTTGGTCTTCTTGTAAGATGGATAGAATAGCACCTGGGAGGCGGCGGCCGTGCGACTGTGCAACGAGCCACTCGGCGAGGGGGGAACTCCTCCAGCGCCCCTCTTCTTTTTGCCATGTTGACCGCTGTTAGGCTTCTGAGTCCAGTAGAATACCTCGTGTGCCTGTTGCGGCGAGGATGCAGAAGCACCTGTATTATTGTAGTACTCCCGCGGTGTTTTCAATCCTCCTGTTCCTGTTGGTGGCTGCTTCCAGCTGTAGTAGTCCGGCTGATGGTAGTAAGACTCACCCAAAGGTCCCTGTTGCTGCTGCTGCTGTTGTTGTTGTTGTTGCTTATGGGCAAAAATAAGGTGTGTGGACCCGGCAGAGCTGGTGGGTGAAGCATGACCGGTGGAGCGAAGAGTGCTGCCTCTTTCGAGCACAACATGGCCGCCAAGGGTCTGCGGTGGAGCCTGTAGGGTGCCCGTCATGAGTCCACTCTTCAGGGTTCTCCTTTGTTGGGCCTCGTTTAGTTCACAATCAGAGCTGGCTCCCATGATGGCATCCTCAGTGATGGGCACTGGCGTGTGCTGTTGCTGCTGGGGATCGTCATGCGCCTCTTCGCTTACTCCTAATGGCAGTTTGGGCTTCTTGGACGTGGAAACACTGCAAAGGGTTCCGGCTGTGGGTCCATTACCGGTGACAATGCCCGAGGAAATAGATGTTTTCGAGCAGCGCAAGCACTTGGGCAACCAAGCATGTTGTCTCACATACTTCCGATACTCCCGCCGGATCTTTTCGTTTTGAATGCAATGAAACACGAAGATATAGAGCCCCAGCAATGTGTTGAAGCAGATGAAGCAATATCCATACACATCAGCCGTGTCATCGTCCATTTTGGCTCCTCGCAAATAGAAGTAGGACGAGCACCAAACAGCGCTGAGCAGCAAGAGGAACACAAAGGAGCAGCGTATGTCGAACCTAGGGTGAGAGTGAGATGGGTTTTAGATGACCTTTAAAGTGTATGTGAATTTTCAATATCTTACCGCACGCTAGCGAGGCGAGTATGTTCCTTAGTCTTAAGACCGGTGCGACTTTTGCGGCACAGTATAATCCAGGAGAGGAACGTGTAGCCAATCGCAGCCTGAAAATGTGAGTACATTTAAAATGGTAAGTGCTCTTGGTTTAAAAACCTAATATTTTATTAATAAAAACTTACCACAAAGAAGACAAGCACCGGAATTACAAAGGTGGCATAAAACAGGGCATTCGCCTCCATCAGCACGCAATAATCGTTTTGGGTATAGGTGCTGGGATCGATAACCAGCGAGATGGCCACTACGCTTAACGACAGTCCATAGGACAAGAGGTAGTAGCAGTTCACTTTGGGCGTCTGGTCCACCTCCAGTAGGAGCTCATCCGAGGTGAGCGTCGAGTACGAATGAAAGGCTGCAGAAAAAAGGGGTTAGAGCTGCAAAATGTAGACGGAATTCTGCCTTCTTACCTTCATAACAAAACCAGGCGGTGCCTGATAGGATGGCACAGTGTAGGAAAATAGTAATGAAGCCGCAGAAAATGCTTGTTTCGGTCTGTTCAATGCCCAGTAGAAAGAGCAGCTCGATGGCCAGGAGGCAAAGGTAAATGCTGGTATAGATCGAGGTGCGGGCGGACTGGAGTGGACAGTTAAAATAGAAGACAGAGTGGAAAGTTAAAATAAGTTTAAGAAGTCAGTACAATTTTTTCTTTTAGCAGCACCAGCAAAAGAACCCTGAAGATTCGATCGTAAGAAAGCTTTGAAATATTTTAAGAAAATGGATAATCTTAAACGTTTTGGAAAATAGGTGTCAAATTTGATAGTCAAACTTAATTAAGAACTTGATTTACAATAATTTTGGTGGGTGGTGGTGAAAATCCAAAGACTAAGAGTATTACGAATAAAACAATGAACAGAACACGAAACAAGCACAACACGTAGATAATATACATACAAACTAAATGAACAAATACAAAATGCAATATTTACAGGACAAAATTAGCAACATTTGTATATTTTATTAATTAATGAAATACAAAAGAAAGTCAAAAGTGTTTTAAGGTATTTAGTTGTTCGATGTCTATGTTAAATTTGTTAAACAAACAATGCACATAAAGGGGTTATATTTCAAAAATGATTAAATAATTAAGTAAAACATGCCAGATTTATGATTTGTAACGAAAAGGAAAAATTAGTCTATCATATAAAGATATTCCAATATGGGTTTGGAAAAGGTGCGCTAATCTTAAGCTATGACAAATTACTACGATACATAAATATAAGTCGGAGTCTTCGAGTGAAAGCGACAACTGGGATGCGATGATGTTTAGGGATATGGGCTACAGCCACCTCCAAATTAATCATCGCTTCCCAGCACAGCTTTTGAGTCTTATCTTTTAATCCTGCCAGAGAGAGAGTTTCATTAACAATTTAAGTTACTTAAGCTTATATCACATGTGTCTCTCGGTCATAAATACAAACGTCTAGAAAGCCTAGCCTAGCCTAAATTTGTGTTTATCTATTGTTTCACCACCACCACCACTTATATTGTAAGTCGTCCATGTTGGCCTGCATAATGATGTTGTTCGTGTTGTCCAATCCATTGCCGTCCACGTTAAGGTTGTGATTGCGGTGCGGATGTGGCTGCTGCTGCTGCCCAAGATGCTGCTGCTGGACATGCTGCTGCTGCAGATAGTTGTGGCTGATATTGAGGTTGTTGCTGGCGTTGCTGGCCTGTACTGCGTGTTGCTGCAGTGCAGCGGCAATTGAGGCAGCAGCAGCTGCAGCAGCCGCCGTCTGCTGACCGTGCTGGTGCAGATTTATATTCAAGTTGTTCATGGCATGTTGCATGTTTCGTTGCGGCTGATTGGAAAGCACAACAGCAGCAGCAGCTGCCGCAACAACTTGTTGCTGCTGTTGCTGTTGCTGCTGCTGTTGGACATTGTAGTTCAGATTGTTGCGGTGTGAGTTGCGGATGGAATTGTGTTGGATAAAGTTTGTGTTCCCATGACTGGGCGTCGGTACATTGGACTGACTGGTTGGCGTGGTCAAGGTCAAGGACTCGTGGGTCTGGTCGCGAATATTGTTTTGCTGGCGTCTGCTACCCGACCGCTGATGCGGCAATGGATTGGAGCCGTTTCTTACCTTCACAAAGACCCCATTGAACAGCTTCAGCGTCAGCAGGGCAATTACTATGAACACTACGCAGATGCCGATGCTTATATAGATGAATACGCGCATATTTCCATCGAACATGGTGAACAACGAGTGCTGGTGCTCATCCACAACGTCCATTAGTATGGCAAAGTTGGTCAGGTGGTTGCAACTGCAGACGCTGTGCGTGCGGTTTGTGGACTCCAGGCTGCATCCGTTGGCAGACCATGCACTAGAGAAAAAATATTAATTCGTATAAATCCTTTAGCAT
This sequence comes from Drosophila santomea, assembly GCF_016746245.2. NCBI lineage: Eukaryota > Metazoa > Arthropoda > Insecta > Diptera > Drosophilidae > Drosophila > Drosophila santomea. The sequence continues at coordinate 17,381,487 of NC_053016.2, read as the reverse complement.
ATGAGCTTAAGTCTTACTGGTCAATATAGTTCCAGAACACACAGGTGGGATTCGTCACATTTTCGGTCTTCAAATGCTTCAGGGTCAGGGTAATGGGCTGGGAGAGTTGTATATGACGCCCCTTGCCCAAGCTGGCCGAGATCACCTTGCTGTTCAGGATGCGAAGGCGCTGCTGGATTTCCCCCGCGTTGACATCGCTGTCGTTGCTGAGAATGGCTGTATTACGAACTAAGACAACATTAAGATTATTATATTCTAATATTCTTCAGTTCCCTTTAGACATACCGTAACTGCGGGAGCTCTTGAGATCGAAATGATCATAGCTGGGCTTGAGAATGGACTCCAGGCGATCAAAGGCGGCGAATACAATTCGCACCAGGCCGCCTTCACTATTGTCTATAAGAGCAGCTCGGGGCAGCTCAATGCGATCCGAACTCAAGGGCCACTGATCCGAATCTGGGAAGACCACGCTGGACTGAATGGTCTTAGTTTCCAAAACACGAACAGACAGCACTATGACATAAAGTTATTGTAAGTATTTTAAAATGCAAACAGAAACCATTAAGAACTCACATATATTCTTAACCTTTTGCACCACGCTGCGCTCCCTGATAATCGTATCTGCTAGCAGAAAGGCATTGTATTCCAGGCCAGTTAGCAAGGAGGTGGCTACACGCATTTGGTCCTCCGGATTGAGGTCCAACCACGAGGACAGCTGCGACTCGTCCAGTAGGTTGGAGCCAGTTTTGACCACACAATGCAACAACTCCATGATCATAGCCTCGCGCTGTCGCTGATCCGGGAAGGTCTCCTTGTCGTGCAGCATCTTCTCAGACACTGTTTGGATAATCTTTGTGGTGACTAACATGTCTCCGCCGTAGAGCGTTTTGCTACTGGTCACTTCGGACATGTCGTTGGCAATGGAGATCAGGGAGGAGTCCCGCTGGTTGACACGCATTTCCAGATTGTTAAGCCAAAGGCTGCGGCATTGCGTCAGATCAGGTGTCGCGGGATGCCAGGTGGGCTCAAAGTTGCGCAGACGCTGGTTTACCTTGTGGGCCATGCTCACCGGCGGCTCGCAGCTGCTGCTGTTGTGCAGACAGTCGCCGCCGTTGGGCGCTGGAGTTGTGGAGCTGGGGTCATCATCGTACTCATCATAGCCGGAGTCCGGCATCCGCTTCATAAGCACGCAACGCCACTTGGCGATGCCGGCTGCTCCGCCAGGACAGGGCTGAACATTTACATCACCCACTCGAGTCATGTTCCAGTACAAATTCCGGGCATGAGTGGGGCCGCAAAACAACTTGGACTCATCATCGCCTCCGGATATCCCGGCTGCGTTCAAATTAATGTTGTTGATGGTGCGCACCACGCTGCCATTACCGGGGACTACGGCTCCACTGGCCGCTGTGCCCGGCGGGCGGTTGGGTGAGCTCTTTGTGGTCAGTAGGGTTCCATCATCAGTTCCGGATCCTCCCACGCCCGTGAGTATCCTCGTGTTGGATGGTGAAGTCGCATTTCCGCCAGCCGGCAACTTGCTGCTTGGCTTGGTGGGTGTGGCAGTGTCATCACCGTGGTGGTTGTGGTGGTGGTGCAGTTGCGGTGGCGGTGGTAGACCATCGTGGCGACCAGCCGGATGCTTGGTTGTCGTCGTAGAGGTGGCCACACCTTTCAAACGCCCACCGCCCACGGCTGTCGTGCTGCTCGAGGGCGTGGAGTGCGTGACGGCGGTGTGTTGCGGTGGTACGTTGAACAGGCCGGGATTCCCACTGATTCCCACCACTCCGGGCAGTGTGGGAAGTCGCGGTGGAGGGGGCGCACCCGCTCCAACCCCAGGCGGATGGATCAGTCCACTGCCGTTGCCAAAGATCGGCGGACCATTGCTCAGCACCCATGGCGGCGGACTGGGCCTGTTGGTCGTCGTCGACGTTTGCGCAGCACTTATGCACTGGTAGTGCGCCTCCAAATATTTGTGGGTCCCGGGACAGGGATCCCCGAACATGCTCGTGGCTGCCAGCACACCGCAGCTCTGCTTGTGGGCACATCTGCAAAATGGTAAAAATACAGGTCCATCAGTAATTATAATTGGCTCATTCATATACTGCATTTTTTCGATAGAAGTTATAGTAGAAGTTACAAATTAAGTTGTTTTTTAGATTTGAAAGAAGTTTTACCTTGAGTTCAGCACGCTGAGAGACTTCGGAAACATGCAGTTGACACTCCACTCCACATTCCCGTGGTCATTGCAGATGGTAATCGAGAATCGGCCATAGTTGGCCCTTATCAGGTTGATCACATCACCGGGCTCGCACTCAATGGTCAGTTTCTTACCTTCGCAGGCGTAGGCGGTTTGGTACTTGGACACTGAAAGGCGAACGCTTCATAAGTCAAGGGGTGCTGGGCTGGGTTTGGGTTTATTTGGACGTATATATGTATATAGGTATATGTATATATGGCATATAAAAAGAAATATTTGGTTAGCGGCGATGATTGTTGTAGTTTGGTTTGGATTGGATTGGATTGTTGGCCTGCAAAGACACTTACGATCTAACGATATGCATATGTATGTTCATAGGATATAGACAAAATGGTTGGTAGCATGATACGCTTTTACACTGCCTGGGATATACTTAGTAATGTTGAGGTTGATTGTGGAGTAGGTGGGTCGTTAGCTTGGTAGCAAGTACAATAGTAGTCATAAATACCAAATCCTGCCGGCCCAGATCACGAATCTTCGATCGTCCATCATTGGCACTCATCGGCATGCTCAATCGGGAGTGTTTGGCTCGATTAAAAGTATTGAAACTAGAGAAAAGATACAATTTATAATGTTGGGGATTAGGTCAATATCTCTATTGAGATTGGGATTTTATCCTGATCATGATTCTGTGATACAACATACTAGGTTTGGATTAATTCGTAGCGTTTAAGTATGGCGCTAGTTACACATACAAAAGTTAATACTCTTCTCGAAGCTACTGACATAGCGCATCTTTACCAGTATATAACAAACATATTGAAGTTTGTGGGGAGTTTTACTTCAATATTTTAACATGAAGAAAAGTGCCGCAGAAAGCTATCTTATAAGCAAACACGCAGAAAGTGGTTTGCCTGATTTCATAGTAGAAATTTTAATTTGGAAGACAAAGAACGTCCTGGACAACCGGAAAAATTCAAAAATGAAGATTTGGTGACGTTGCTCGATAAAGACCTGTATATTTGGTTAGTTAGTTTAACTAGTTCTTCTGTTCTCTTATTTGCTAACGTGCTTTTTCTTTTCATTTACTTGTGCAATATCTCATCATACTTGTGTCAATCTGATGACCTGGTTACAGTCATTTGGGTACCGAAAAATGGTACTTCTCTTAGTCTTGAGGACATTCAAAATAAATATTATGATTTTTAGCTATTTATAAGAGAATCGAGATGTTTGCTGACTTAGTGCACTGCATTTATGTATCTTCAAAGATTAACAAGGTCTTATTTGAGCTAACGATGATGACCCATTTCCAAGCCAAGCCCACATACATATGTATGTACATACCTTTTATGTATTTCCATTTGGAGTCATTCTGATGTTGGTCTCAACGGTACCGTACAACTTATCTGAAAGGGAAGAGCATCCGTAACGTAATTGTTTACATATTGACTCCTTGGGCAAACACGAACAAGCAGGCAAACGACAAACAAAAGATAAGAAGGTTGCCAGCGGGGAGGGGGGAAGGGAGCTAAGAATACACACCCTTCATGTGGTTGTAGTTGTTGCATGGCCATCGATTCGTGGACAGAACAAAGACCCGTTTTCTTTGTACACCCGATGCACACTATTCACGAACATATATGTATGTGGGGGTATACATATATGTGTGTGTAGAGAAAAGTTGCTGCAGCTGCGCTTCGAGTTTTTTTCTGCCCCGTGGAGCCCCACTTTGGATGTCTTTCTTTGTTGCAACTCCGGGCACTTTATGCACGTTGGAAACGGTGGACGTGTCTTGATTTTTACGTGAATAACACATTTTTGAACTTGGAACCGTTTTCCTGTTGATTTCCGTGCTTAGTAAGCAATTTCCGCAGCGATTTGCTGGCGTAGTTATTAAGGATGCAAAAGCCCCGAAAAAGACTGGCTTTAAGTTGCTCTTTTGATAGGCTTATTCGCGAATGATTTGCTGTTGGTTAGCACTAGTTTTTACTTCACTTTTGGCCAATTATTTCACTTTATTTCTCGGCCCAAACTCCATTCACTGCAGAGCGTTCCTATTCATTTGAGAGTTCGATTCACAATCAACTTTCTTTTAGAAAAATTCTGTATACTTGAATGTCTGCTTGGACCGTAACGACGTTGCCAGCCCAAAAACCGGAACTACAGGACTGCCAACTTGCTGCTGGGGAGAGCGCGGAGTTCAAATAGGAAACTAAGCACTGTTAAGCAAATGTGGTCTAGAAATTAATATTGATAAATAGTGCATTAAAATACTCAATTAAATTACCCTCCGTATTATTATTCTCTTTGTAATAACTAGTTAAGATACAGTTAAAAACCACATCAAAATCATAATCGTGTACGGAGCAAAAGTAATATACATATACATATGTATATATTTTTCAATGCAACCTTTTAACTAAAACGAATGTCTCTTTATCGCAGAGCAGTAATACAAAAGGAATTAGTTCGAAACGTATGCTACATCAAGTTCACGATCATGCTCCAAGTTCAAAAACTCTTATCTGCAGTCAGCTTGGCATTAGCTATTGTTTCCTGATTTGCGCTCAACTTTGGAAATGCATTTCGCTTGCCATTTCAGTTTAATTTTGATTTCACTAAGCACGGCTCGGCAAATCCAGCCGGAATGGAATATCATTTAATTATACTGATGATTATGCTGCCGTCAGCCTGGTTCCTTCAAGTCGCTTCGAAAATAAAGCCCACTACCAAAGCTCCTGTGAAGGAGATTCCACCCACTAATGGAACCCAAATGGCAAATGTGACTGTCGCTCCAGTTCCAGAAAAACTGGCGGAAGTACACATCGATCAGCACAAAACCATTCGAATTAGTAAGGGCGATTTGGACGATCTCCTGGACGTTTACATGGGTAAGATAGCCGAAAGTGCCGCCACTATTAAGGACAAGGAAAACGAGATAAACAAGCTGCAAACCAAGGACCAAACAGACGATGAGCTGCTGAGGAGATTCGAGAACCTCACCCAGGTGTGCAGTGCCCAGAATTCATCCTTCTCGACTGCCATTAAAGAAAAGGACGACCAAATCAAGGAACTGGAGCAAAAGGTCAAGATATACGAGACACGCCTCAAGAGAAAACAACACGTTTTGACGGAGCTGCGAAGGCTGAATACCTCCAGTGCCCTACTGATCGACCATCTCAAGGGTAAGGTTGTGTATTTCGAGCGCAAGTTTCGGGAGAAGAAGGACGATCTGTTGGCGGACTGGGAGGCGGCCACTACCAGCTGTGTGCCCTTTGGACGATCGCCCGGAATCCATCTGATCCACCTGCCAGGATTCCTGCCGTTCTTGGTGCCCTGCGAGGGTCAAACTGCCGCCGGACCCGGCTGGACTTGCATCCAGCGGCGCCTGGACGGATCCGTGAACTTCTACCGGAACTGGGATGCCTACAGCAAGGGATTTGGCAAGCTGAATGGAGAGTTCTTCATCGGCTTGGAGAAGCTGCACCGCCTGACCAGCTCCCAGCCCCACGAGCTCTACATCAGTATCAGGAGATTCGGCGGCGAAACGAGTTATGCCCACTACGACGACTTCCTCATCGGGAGTGCGGAGGAAGGCTACGAACTGAAGCTACTGGGCCACTATCAGGGCAACGCCAGCGATGCGTTGCGCACCCACGACAAGATGAAGTTCTCCACCTTCGACCGGGACCACGATGCCTTCACGCACATGAACTGCGCGGAGCACCATCAGGGAGCCTGGTGGTACGACTTCTGTTCGCGAAGGTAGAAAGTATTAGTATTAGTCTTAAATACTACCACATTTTCCATACAAAGGACACATTTTCGTAGTACCTATAGCTATTTTTTGCGGCTGAAGGTCAATACATGTATATCTTACTGACAACTAATTATCTTGATTACTAATACAACCTGTCAGTTTTTGAATACTAAGAATATCTAAGGTAAGCTCTGTCTGTGATAAATATGTTCAGTGGGTTATTTTAAAATAGGTATTTCCGTCAGCTATCGAAATGATAATTCTGAATTGTGATATTGATATCTTCAACTTTGGAAACAGCAACGTTATACAATGATACTTTAAACTTGAAACCTATTTATTACCCTTACCCTTATTACCTAAAAATTACCTTTTTCACCCTGAAGTATATATATATATTTTGGATCATTATCAACTGCCAAGTCGATATTTCCGTCCGTCCGTTTCTAAGGAAACTATTCAGTCAGTTTTAAACTGAAACTTCCCCAAAAGCCTCCTTTTCTATTTCAGATAGTCCAGATCGTACAACTATATCAAATATGTAGCTCTTATAGGAAAATGGAAATTTTTAAAATACATATATGCATGTAAACGCTTGTTTTTTTTTTTTAATTTTACAGCAATTTAAATGGGAGATACTTCAAGGGAGAGGTGGACAACCCGCAGAGCATCTACTGGGAGCCGTGGTACAGCTTTCGCTCCCTGAAGTCCGTCCAAATGCTCATCCGCCCCAAGAGCCAGATGGAGCTGAAAGACTTGCCCAGGGCGCGGCGACCAGGATAATTGGAAATTATTTGACAAGTACTCGGGCACTAAATCCGAGCTATACGAGTATAAATCTCACTTTGATGCTGAACCTATTAATCTTTGTTTGCCCCTCGGACGCCTCTTCGACAGTTGATTAGGTTTCGATTTGTTTGCGGCCCCGGTCTTCGGGTAATTACCACGTTACAGTTCACTGCATATCATCGCACTAGACTTTTTGTTTGTTTCGTACACAAGTCATTGGGTGCAATTAATTTTCATTTTCATTTCCCGCCGTTCTCGTAATTTGCTCTGTTGCAACAATTCAATGAAATCTAATTGAGTGTGTGCATTGGGCCGATAAAAATGAAATAACCCCCCTGGTCACTGGAAGACTCCTCCAACTCATTTGTCACTTGCACTTTCATCGAGGCGACTGGAGCCGCTCAATTGGAGTCAATAAACGTTGGGTAAATAAGCCAGAGGCCGGTATCTAAATTAATACCGATTCGATGGCAGATTTACGACTTTGGCAAAGAGTTATACGCGTATGCTCATACGTTCCAGTTTATTATGGAAAATACTTATTCCGACTGGTAAGAACCAGTTTAAGCTCCTTCGGTATTCCTAAACGTACTCCCTACCCAATAAGACAGACAAAAACATTACAAATAAATACATTGCTTTTATTTTTATTTTATACACATGTATATTTTTGGTTTCACTTTCAATGACTTTGGGATTCGAATTATAAACCAGTTACAAGCATTCCACAAATGGCTGGCTAATCGTTTGATTACGACGATAAGACTTACAGAACTTGAGAGGCAACACTTGTAGCCAATTATCAGACATTATTAAATAGCATATAAATACATTACTTAGAACCAGATTAACGATATGAAAGGTGTATGCTAGACGGCAATAACTTTAAGTACACGGACACAAAAGTAACGCCTTACGATTGCTTTGTAAACATTATAAAGTGCAGAGCAGAACTTTGAGTAGTTGAAGGTTCTACTTGTCGTCCGCTTGCCCCTCGGAGCTGTGCTCTCGCTTTTTGTGCCATCGAAGACTGGCAAATTGTGCAAATCGCTTGCCGCACGTGCTGCACTTGTATTTCTTCACAGCCAAGTGCAGCTCCGTGTGCTTTTTGAGGTTGCCGTACGTGGTGAAGGTCTTTCCGCACACCGTGCACAAGTGCTTACGGATCGCCCAGTGGGAGTTCATGTGGTCAGTGAAGCGGTTCTTCTCGTAGAAACCTTTTGCGCATATGGGGCAGTGGAATGTCGACTGGTTGAGGTGACGGCGCCGATGGATGTCGAAGAAGGACCACGTCTTGAATGACTTGCCGCAGAGGTCGCATATGTATGGCCGCTCACCGGTGTGGGTGCGCAAGTGGATCGCCACCTCCGTCGATGTGGCAAAGCGCTTGTCGCATTGTTCGCAGGAATATGGGAAATCCCTCCGATGTCGTCTGATATGCACTGTCAGGTTGCAAGGCATCTGGAAGCCCTTTCCGCACAGAGTGCAGATGAAGGGATGGGTGCCATCGTGTGCGGATCGGTGCACCTTATACTGATCGCAGGTCTTGATGAGGTCTGAGCATACATCGCAACGAAAAGGTCCAAGATTTTGGTCTAGGAACTCAGCCAGTTTGGCATGCAGCAGTGGAATGCTGCTGGAGTCTTCAGACTCCGTAAGTATCTTACGTTTCTGCGCCGAGAAGTCTTTACGCAGATTGAACAAGGTCTTTTCCAACTGCTCCGCAGAGTAGGAAGTGTGAAAGGTGGTGTTTATCTCATCCAACATTTGACCCAAAGCCTGACTACGATACGCATTCGATCGGAAGTCGGGATGGTCCACATCCCACAGAGCTGAGTAGTTGTGGTAGATCTCTACGAACTGCAGTTGATTCTCAGAATTGTCAAAACGAATTGAGCTGGCATCGATGAACTTAGTCTTCTGATTGCTTCCCACCACCCCGACTTTCTGAAATATTAATTAAAACTTTAGAATAGAAAATACAAAGTTAACGTACATTTTCGACGCATTACCTTGCTGATCTTGTTGAAGATCTGCTCCTGCAAAATTGGTTGCAGGAATTCCATTTCATCGTAGCACCATAACTTGGGGAGATACAATCCCTTGTGCTTGATAACCATGCGCAGCTCCTTGCGGTAACGTGTCCTAAGTTTTTGGATCTCGTTGCAGCATTCCTCGCCGCTCAGCTCGTAGTTGAGTTCCTCCTGCAACTGGGCTGAGATGTCGCGAAACAGTTCCGTCTTACAGCAGCTGGTGTAGTCGTAGTGTTGAGGATTCCAAAGGCATTCCTGCCTCTTGAAGGCATCCAGAATGAAACTCAGAACCTCATGATACAATGATGATTTACCGCAGGAATCTGCGTCCGTTTCGCACGACCTTTCGCTCTCTGTGCTTTCATTGGACATCTGGAAAATATTAAATATTATATTAAATATTACTTAATCTGCTTAAATATGGCTTGTTCACTCACCTTGGATTCCTTTTCTGCTCGCCTGTTTTCAATGACTCTTCGCAGAAAGAGCATCTTATCAAAGTACCACAGCCGCGACTTGTACTTTCCGCCGAGTGCATTCACTTTTTTCAGCTCGCGGCGGAATCTGCCCCTCAACTCCTTCAACACAGCGAAGATCTCGGATGCGGAGAGCTGCCTGTGGCAAATGGCCTCCAGCGGACCGGCCAGCTCCCCGTAAGCACTGCGCTTGGCATTGTACTTGTAGTCCGGGTGCCCGGGGTTCCACAGCTTTTCCGTGCGCTCGTACACCCGCAACAGGCAACCAACGAACTCGTGATTGCGCTCCAGCTCCCTGTGACTTTTCTGAAAAGAAATGCAAATTTAAATAATGTTATGAGAATATGAAGGAAGTAGAATACAATCGAACTGCACCAATTTTATTGTCTTGTGCATTATCATAGTAGGTAAGAAATATAAACTAAAATGTTAGAAGTAACATAAATCAACGATGCGTTGCTATTTAAAAAGGTTACAGCTCATTATAATATTAATTTATTTGCTGCATAAATCTAGCACAACAGATTAATATCCTATAACTATAAGTAGCAATATGCTGAAGTAATAACTTTAGAAATACGTTTTATAGCGCACAAATCAATTGTGAAAAAAAACTAGTAAAAAACCCTTATCCAACTGAATTTTTTTGAGAGTTTTTTAATTGCTTTTGGGCCATTTGGGGTTTAAAGAACGAAAATGGAACTTTAGTTAAATAATTAATTTGTTTAATAAGGAGCAAATTGGTTAGTTAAACGTTTATATTTAAGCTTTTGAGCTGCACCCACTATTTATCGAGTTAGACGCCCTTTTATTTCACTAACGCGTGAAGATCGATTGTGATATACTTACTGATAGGAAATCCACACAGCTCGCGGTGCTGCTCGTTGGCGAAGTGGGCGGCAAAGGGGTGGGGGGCGTGGCAGGTGGTGTTAGTTCCATAGCGCTCTTCTCCGGCTGCCCACTGGGATCCCTTCCCTTGTGCTCCGCCACCGCGACCACGTCCACCTCCCCATCTTTAAGTATCTCGTTTTGCGACTGACGAAGCTTGCGCTGCAGTGCCTGCATAGAGAAGTATAAATATTTCGCATAAATAAATAAATTTGTAACGTTGCCATTGGTGGTGGTGGGTTGTCTGCGAGATAAGCGGTGCCCAGCCACTCGATCTTGTCCGGGGTTTATCGTGGCGCTGGAATCGTACACAAACATCGCTGGTAAACAAAAAGGGAAAGTATGCACTCCGAATGCCGCGTTCTCGATACTATATAGATTCCAGATTCTCGAATATCAGCGGCTATTGGCCTTTGTGTCGTCGTCATTGTTCTTATCTCACTTGCATATGGCCCGACTTCCATACTCCCATACAAAACGTTCTCGGACTTTAGCTGGTGTGTATCCATTTTTTATTCGGTGGTTTTCCCAAGACAACTTCCTCCCATATGTCGCATTTGCAACCGATTACAGTGGCGCCCACTCATTTATGATTTGAATAACTAAAGGGCAGCGGAAGTGATAGTATAGTATGTTCCACGGCCAAAAGGAGAACTATTTAATAAAGTCTCACTGTAGTGCTTTAAAAATTTGTTTGGCTTCTGCTTAGTTCCCGGAATGGAATGGAACCCGACCTACCCCCATATACCTCAGAAATTCTGTTGATAAGGTCCCGGAATGAGAGTGCCCTAATTAGGAATTCGCAAGACCCAAATTAAAAGCGAAACGAAGTTCGTTTTCTCATGCAAATGTTTTGTTCTGACAAACATTGCATACGGCACCCGTATACGATTCGCAGTTCTAACCGGTTTCAAAATGTTAAATAAATAAATTTTAAAAAAATTCGCTGGGAGAGACCAAGCGTAAAATACCCCACAGGGTAATAATTAGATTAAAACAAATTCAAAATGTGTCTTTGAGTAATTAGTCACTGATATGGGTAGAACGTAAAGAATCTTTCCATTCGATGTAGGAACATGTATAAGCAATAAATACATTTGGGCAAGATGCAAAATCAGATGTGGAAAGGGTATTTAAAGCATTGCCATCACTCCGTTTAATTTTTCAAGTGTTTTGTTTGGCCATAATTGGTAGTCGAAGCTGTCGCCTGATTGTCTTGAAACTAAGGCGACTCGTCAGTGACCACCACAATTGTCGGCCAAGTAAGCCAGTCAATATATGTATGTACGTATTTTATATTTCAGCTGGTACTAGCCGCCCAACCACCTACGAAAGTCGATAACGCTAATGGGTCTAGATAAAGTGAAATGCGGCCTGAAAGCATTACAAGTGATTGGATTTTGTGGCAAATTTGTTATTAATTGGGTTTCACTAATGTATCCTCGGTATTCGGACAAATATGCCAGTGACACAATTGAGTTACATGTTTCTCGTTTAATTTGATCTGAATTACTGCCGTCGATAACACCTGCCTACGAGAATATCGGAACTTGTTCGCTTTGGACAGAGCTACACCTGTGTATCAATATTCCCTATTAATCAATGGAGAAAAAAGGGTTAATGGGCCAAAGGGCGACTCAAAAAGGGGATGGCATTACAACGGACAGCTACCACCAATCACTCAGCAGTCAAACAGGAGGGCCCTGACCTTTTGGGAATCCACACAGGCTTTCAGCACTTAACAGAGCTAATTGAATAACTGAAAATTACAGAAGGGAAAGCACAGGAAAAGCTGGGAAAGCCTTGGCCCCAATTAAAAATGCAATTTCAAACGGTGTTATGGAAGTTGCGCCTTTGCCTCGCTGGCAAAGCGAGCGAAAACATTTCCATTTCGAGCGACTGGAGCTCCAACTGGGGTCACACCCACTCGAGGCAAGGACCCCGAGCCACTCGACGCCCTGCGGAAAGGTGAGCTGCGCAAACCCATTAGGGCCAGCACCGCTCCCTGCTGACCCTGCCAATCCTTGACGCCGGTGCTGGTGACTGCCTGGCAACGGGCAACGGTAGCAATTCCATACCGGAGCTGCATTGCACTGCACAGCCACATGCGTTCTTTCTAGTCCATATCGAATAGCGCCAACGGCTGCACAGCTGTTTTATATCATATTATTTCCATCATCTATTCTCCTGCTATTCTAATGACTAGGGTAGTCGGAGGGTATGTACGTTTTGTTTGTTTGAATGCTCGAGTTGGCCATCATTTGATTAAAAACATTAACCATGTTACGCAATTCCTCAGAGTATTCCAGAGCTTGCTTTCCCCGTCAAGACGTGGTTTCTTCCCATTACTTTTCCAATATCGGAGCAACCAAAGGCCCAACAGAGTGGGGCAAACAAAGGCTCGGCCAACTTCGAACCGCTGACCATGGGAATTGGCAGAGCCCACCCATCCTGGACAGCCGAGACAGCCCAAGACACCCACGAATGGTGGGGTGTGGCTGGTCGGCAGCCTTGCCCATCTGCTTCGTCGCACTCCGGACGGAATTCTTCGTGGAATGCGTCACAAGTTGTGTTTACCGAACACGCAATTGAAATAATTGATCCAGTTAACAAAATTGCATAGAAATTCAATAAACAACAACAGCGTAGACAGCGTAGATGCAGTGTTCCCGGCTGTACTTCTCCCGTTGAATACTGAAACCCGATCGCAGAGCGGTCTTATTGAGTTAGTTTAGTGATTCCTCCTTCATGTTTATTTATATGTTGCTCTGTCGAAGGGGTGAAACTCGATAGAACTGTCAGACAGAAGGGGAAACCAATGGGCGATGGGATCATGCGTTGGAGCCATGGATCGATAAATAACCGCAGAGTGGATTTCTATGAGTTCCGTTTGATTTGTGCGGAGAAAAGACAAGAAACTCTATCTGTGGAGCGCCTTAACATCTATGTTATGTGTTTACCGCCTGAAGTCGGTAATTACATATATATAATTTTAGTAATCTTACTGTTTCTATCAAAGTAGAAAAGGCTATCCATAAAAAACATATGGACATTAAACTGCAATGCTGATTAGTTCATCTTTTGATGGGTTGCATAATGGATTCTTCGAGTAGCCACATTTGCAGTGCGGCCCATATCAAAGTGGAGAATCCGTTGGTCAAGCAATGCCAGTCTAGACCAATTCTGGCTGCGAGCAGCTGCGTCATCGGGCTGCTCAATTAAAAGCTATTGTTTATTGCATTTGTCACCAGGAAAATGGGAGATATGCGGGCAGCACCAATCAAAAATGCCTTTGATGATGATGCGATGCGATTCAGTGGGGCCGAGATGCTGCGAATTAATTAATGGAGACTCCTATTTGAAAACATTTTCATTCCGAAATGGTGATTATCGCGTCTGGGCCGCCCTTTGGCCAGGCCTAATTAGACGAGGAATGTGGGACACATATCGGTTGAACCCTGGTGGGTGTGCAAATAAAAGATTCATGGGAAAGCCCGTTAATACACCATTTAATACCATTGTAAGGCTTGGGCCTCAAATGGTGTCACTTGTCTAGCACACACACACAATCGCCCACGTTTGATTACAGGTTTGAGGCTCTGTTTTTCCGCCGCCCTGTTTGATTTGCGGCCCAAGGGAGGGTTTTAATGGATCGAACGGGGGCTTTCGGAAAGCGTCTTGTTTTCCACTTTCCATGCAGGCTCGGGGTCGCGCCAAAGACCCACTTTGGTATGCTATATAAAATCATAACCCGCAAGCCGTATGACAACGAACAAAGGTAGCAAACGGCGACATGGTAAATCCGAGTGAACACGGGACTCAAATGCAATAAAGCCCGCAACGTGAGCTAATAAATTATGAAGAATATTTCGCTTTTTTCATTTCACGCAACCCGTGACTGGGTTTCGTTTGCTTTATGGCCGAGCATAAAACTCGCCCACGCCCTTATGGAAGCCCACTGCAAATGAGGCAAAATAAACCGATGGGAAACCCTATAGAGAACACCCAGGAACCGAACGGGAAGCAAACACAGCGAAGCCAGATTCGAAGATACTCGTAATACGGGGGCATTAGGTGCAATCAATTTCTGACAAAAGACTAAGAATGCGCTAGCCCCAGTAAAACTTTAAACAAATAACTTTTTCGGTTTGAGTCAGTCACAAGGCTGCATTAATTAAATTAGGCTGGCTGTAAAACCTCCTCAGCTGATCGATCAAACCAACTTGCGGGTGGAAGGCCTCCTCCAGCCCCTCTCCATAAATGTTTCGTTAAACTTGATAATTACTTAATATGCATGGATGTGGCCGATAAAAACAGAAGCGCTGGCTGTCCACCACATGTCCTCGATTTTTGTTCGAGCGTGATTAACGTGCGTATAAATCGAACCTTCCCGAAGATTTTGAAATGCTGAATCAAATTATCGCCTGGGAAGATAAACACCACGGATAGATACGACTTAAGATTAGATTACGAGCGATGATAAATTGCAGTGTTCCACAATGCACTCACCGCTCTGATTTAATGGATCACTGATGATTTAGATGTCTGATAGGGGTGCAATCCAAAACAAACAACTAATCGGTGGTGGTAGCTACAGAAATTCGAATAGTTTTCTGGGAAAGTGCCTGCCAAGCAAATTACCTGGCATTATTCGGTAGCCATTCCAGCCAAATCATCGTCCGACAAGTATTTTTCTACTTCTACTTGGACAATGATTTATGGGGAGTGGGTTTTTTATGGCAGGTGCTCTAAAAATTCCAATTTACAAGTGTTTAAATGAACATTAAAACGTCCTTAGTTAGGTTCCGCCGCGCGTTCTTATCTCTTAGCCACATTCAATAGCCGGCGAATATCTACTAAAATCTAAAATTATTTTATTACCCCCCTAAGCGATACGTGCGCTGAGTTGGGCGGAATGATTGGGTTGTCTGGCGACGACTCGGGCGACGACTTCCACGATCGATCGATCGATTGATCGGACGTATCTCAATAGCCTAAAGTGGCGAGAGCAGCGCGTCATCGATTTGAGTGTGGATATAAATCATAATCAAGTGTTTTGAACTGGGAACCAAAGCAATTGCCAGAGTTTCGATTTAGTAACTTAAAAAATAGCACATTTTAGCGCACTGCGACCCACTGTGGCAACGAGAGCTTAGCAAACCGAAACATAGATAATATTCCCCATTTGTTTACCTCTTTGGGGTCTAGATAAAGACCATGTCGGCCGACAAGCTTGCCCAATGCTGATAATGGCCAAACGAAAAACCATCGGAATCACCAATAATTTCTATTGCTAGTATCGTGTACCTCGTCAGCGGGCAAATAGAAATCGGCCTTATCACTGCCTCAATTTCTATTTCCGAGACAAAGCTCAACGCTCCGGATATCAGATGGCCGATAGTAATAGCCAACATGCTAAGAACCATTATTTGCTCGCCCTTTATCTCACAACAAATGCAGCCAAATTACTCATACGCACATATTTATTCGAAATATTTTCCTTTAATTATCGTGAAATTAGCTTATGTGTGTATCATTTAATGGCGTTTATATTGCGTCAACGAATCCGTACTATTTTTGGCCATAAGAAAGCTAATGCAACCGCGTCACGTCAAAATGTTGAAGAACTATGAGATTTCCATCTTGGCGCTGACGATCTAAGGATGATTACCACCTCATTGATGTTTCCGATCATCTTAGTACGTAGGTACGATCTAAAGTGCCTGTCACAGAAAGGAGGAAGCCATCTACATCATTGACATTCGAAGTCATTTCACAAAACTGTGTGGCACATATTAGTGAAAGAGGAATATTAAGATAGACACAAGATCAGAGTTTTCATAGATCCTCGGAAAGATACATCCACACCGACATGGAAAACCATCCGCCGTTTTGCATATGTCGCATTGACATAAATAACCATTTTAATTACCATTTAATAGGCATTTATTTTTAAAAATCGGACGCGGAGCAAAGGCCCCACCAAACAAAGAAAATATGACGAGCTGTTTTCCAAAACACCGAATGTTTGTGTCCCAAATATCGAGTGTTTTTCGGCCCCATTGCTATATGTGTACTTTTTTTTTAGCACATAAATCGCTTTGAACGTACAACAAAAGATATGGTTGTTTTTTTTCCGACCCAGACATTTTCATGTCCACAAAAAATGGAACAAAACAAAAGTGAAAACCTGAAGAAAAAGCTGAAAAATTGCGTCGCTTCGGAAAAAAAACAATGAAAATGCCAGGAAAACTGACTGACTGGCAAGCGGACGGACTGGTGAATTGACAAACCAGGCCGTCCAAAATAAATAAGCAATACATATACATTTACACATACATATAGGTATGTACATATGTTCATTTAAAAAAGTCCACGGAGGGCAAACGGGACTTAAAAGGGGGAAGAGGAGAACAAAAGAGAAGCATGAGCGCGCAAAATGCGCGGCACACTTTTCTCAATATTTCGCGTTGTGTGCCATTGCGCCGTTATTTTGAAGGTCAAGTGACCAGGGCAACCTTTTCCGGAACTAGCGGCGGCCACCACCCCCTGCCAACCCCACCCCAGAGCTTCTGACAGCAACGGAAAGCCGTTTTGCATTACAAAATCGCATAAAAAAAGGGTAAGCAAAAGCCACGGACAGTGAAGTACCGCTATGGTAATAACATATAAAATGCATACCCTTCTATGGTGTACAAACAACTTTTAAATTCCATTAAATGTATTATGCTTAGTAAGATTATCAATTAGTTTTGAAACTATTTTTAAATACGAATTTTTACTCTTCAAAAACAAATTAAATTGAAAAAAATGCATCCGCATAATGCCCCCAATAAAGTATTATAAAGAATTTCCTAATTGAAATAGCAATTCCTTGCAAGCAACCGGCAAAGAGAAACGTTCAAATGTCCTTTACAGGCCTTGAAAATGTAACACACAATTCGAGCATGGGTGTAATCGTTTTCCGTTAGCGGGCGTTCACTGTGGCAGGGAATATGAATGGGCGGCGGTGATTAACTTACCACGCGTCGTGTCTCGTACCTCGGCAGTGGGGCCGGAGTCGAAGTTGGAGTCGGGGTCGGGCCGGGTGGTGGAGCAATGGGAGTGGGCGGAGTCATCGTTACCACCTCGTGCAGCACGGCAAAGGGATCCAGGTCGAAGGACTGCGAACTGTTCCCCGCCAGCTCGTCGCCCGAAATGTCAGCGGAAGGCGGCGGCGAGGGTGGTAATGGATTTTCAACCACATAGACCAAATCTATTTCTGGTGTTTCGGCTGTTTCAGGTGGTGGGGGTGGTGGTGTTGGAGATGTTGGCGTATGCACTGCGGGAGACGGCGGTACGAAGCTCATTAGCTGGATATCCATGTCGGCCTCCCAGCTGAGTTTCCTAGGCTCCTCCGGCGGATATATCTCGGGGCAGTCGAGTTCCATGATGACCAGATCGGTTTGCGGACTCCTCTCCTCCTCGGTCTCGTAGCGCCGGCTCACGTCCTGCGTGTGCTGCACCCGGATGTGGTCCATGAACACGGAGAACTGCAGGCAGATGGCCGGGCAGAAGGCGCAATTGAAGCCGAAACTCTGCACGTCCGGCGAGGCGGTGATTTCCCCGCATTTGCGGAAGAACGCGTAGTCCTCCAGCTGCCAACTGGGCGACGGCGACTCCTGCAGCGGCATCATGGCTGGTCTTCACTGGGCAGGCACCACCTCTCACGCAAGTCTTTGAATTCTCTTGAATCTCTTGGCGCACTCGCGACGCGAAGACTGGCTCTTTACCGAACCGACACTGGCGGCTTTCCGATTCAACCTGCGATCCAAACAACCGGCAAATCCGAAGTGCAGTGTGACCGAGGCGGGCGCCTTCAAATAAACCGTCGGCGGGCGCTAGTGGCAGTGTGGCCAACGCTTGACGGTGGCCAAGTACCATGGTCCTCGCAGCAGAAAAGTTACCGATAGTGCCATATTTTCAAATGAAGGGAAATATTTGGAAGGTTTTTCAACATACTTGATAACTTCTTAACACAAGAGCGCCAAGTGAAGATCTATGATTTATAACTAGTATAAAGTTTGGCAACCGCTTATCATAGAAGTTAAATTGACCTACAAAATGAGGAAGGTGAAAAAGTTGTTCAATTGATTCAGTAAAACGGTTTCGCTGTTTTCGGTTTCGGGAACTAAAGATTTTAATTTTAAAAATTTGGCCAAAATATTTTTAACTATATCTAGTAATTTTTGCCTGCTGACTTTGTGCTGACAACTAAGCATGAATATGATTAAATTCGAAATGTACTTAAATTTACAATTTTAATAGCGACACTTATATTAACTTGCTCTCGGCCATGATGGCTTGCACATTTATATTTTACCTTTATAATTTAATGTGCAAGAATGAACAAAGTGGATTATTAAAATTGGTTTTCTTTAAAAATATGTAAGGATTAAATTTTAGTTTTTGAATTGACGCGGTCATTTTCAACGGGACATTCTCTCGCGGTTTGTGTCTGGGATAATACTCGAACTTTGCTGTTAGTATTTTAATATTTTTGGTGGGTTCCAACGGTGGATTCGAAAAGAAGACGGTCACGCTTGGCGACAACTAATTTCTAGGCAAGCTGGCGGTTAAATAGCAAAATAGCCAAGTAAATGTCTAAGTTTGTTTGTTTCTAGTTAAATTCGTGAGCATACACCATGGGATTCGTGCTGTCCAAGCTGCGGGTGCGTATGTGTAATAACCCACAGGGAGTGGGACCGTGAAAACAAAACAGCGAATATACACTAAGACCCCCAAAAAATATGTGTCGCGAATCTAATTATAGAAGGAAAAGTCCACGGAGGCGGTGTTGGAGGGGCTGCAGACGCAGATCCAGGCGTTGGAGAAGTACGTGATCAACACCGAGGAGCAGAAGCGGCGGTTTGTGACGAACTTCGTGGGCTTCACCATCGGAGCATATATCGTGGGCTTCGGGCTCTGGTGGTACTTCTACTTCCCGCCGACGATGCAGGAGTGCTTCATGTACTTGGTGCCGCTGCTGCTCTTCCCCATTGTGTGAGTGTTGCCATCTGATTTGCTCTAAATCCGGTTCCTGACCGACCTTGATCTCTTCCGGTCTCTAGCATCATCTTTCTTCGGCGGCTGTTTACGTGGTACTTTCAGCGCAAGCTTAACAAAAATGGCGATAAGCTGACTCGTCTGAAGGAGGACAAGCGCAAGATATTGGAGCAGGTCATGGACAAAGAGACCTATAAGGTGGGCTTACGGCTTCCCCTTGATTACATGCCCTATTTCAAATCTGGCCAAGTGCAGAGCTTCGAATATCTTATTGGCTAAGATATGTAGTGTAAACTTTTTTGCCTTCGTGAGATATCTTTGAAAGAACCCCACCAAAAGCAGAGCTGTTATTAATGTGCTCATATCAATGCAAATCAGACTAGAACGCAAACATTATTAATCGACTTTCACCAAGTGCAGCTCTCACTTGTTTTTGTATTGTTAGTTAAGCCAATGCACTTTGTTATGATACTTCAAACTATATTGTGTTCTTTAATGCATTCCACAGGTGGCAGTGAATCTCCTGGAGCGTTTTGGCGACAAGAAGCAGCTTCGCATCAGCGGTGTTCAGACCGGCTCAACGCCCAACCGATCGCAGATTGAGCGGTCTCCACTGCCCGCCGCAGTCGCCGCCCGAACTTCAGCTGCCGGAGGACAGCAGCAGCGATCATTGGCTCCATACACCAGTGTCTACCGCAACAATAACAACAACCAGAGCAGTTCACTGAACAGCAGCGTCATCAGCACACAGTCAGTGGCACCGATGACGTCAGCTTCGCCGCAGGTGCGCGCCGTTCAAGAATTGCGCCGACGATCGCCTTTCCCCATCGTGGACGATCGGTCACGAAGTGCCCTAGATCGCATTGTGGACTTCATCGTGGGTGACAGTCCAAAGGATCGATTCGGCATGATCTGCAAGGCGTGCCACGCCCACAACGGTGGGTTATGACTGCTAAAGGAGGACTTCTATAATTAGGCACAGAAACATTGCATTTTGTAGCTAAAAAACCGGTTATGTTTTCGCTTTCATTCTTTATTTCGGTAACGATAGAACACTTTGTTGTCAAACAGTTCTCTATGATTCACAAAACAAACTGCTTAATTTAAATACAATCGTTTTTTAACTTGAAAAATTCTCCTTTACAGGAATGCTGCCTAAGGAAGAGTACGAGTACACTACCTTCAGGTGTGCCTTCTGCAATGTACTTAACCCGGCAAGGAAGAAGCGACCCGTGGCTCCCCGGCTCTCCCTGGAGGCACCTTCGGATACCGCAACCAAGCGAAACGACAGCTCAGAAAGTGAATCATCCGACGATGACTCTGGTATATATATATATTCAATCGAAAGGGAGACCCGCAGTATATCGTCATTTTATTGCAATTCTAGTCACTAACTTTCAGTTTGCTTGTTTAATTATTATTTCTTCGTTTATCGCTTATCTCATGAAATGCAGGGCAAATAGCAATGACAAAATGATCTATACATGTAATTTAAAAGTGGTTTTCCCTATTATCACTAAAAAGCAACTTAACTAAAGTATCTAGTTCGCTTTCAGATAAGGAGCCATCTGCACGAAGAGCCCTGCTTCAAAATGTGCCATCTGGTGAAGTTGATAAAGATTCCACCACCGTAACGGAAGACTTGGCAATGGAGACTGAGACAATCGAGACTGGACCTGTAGCCGCCGACGTCGTCAGCACAGCTGAGGTGGCTGCCAGTTCCTGAGGGCACATCGCCTCCTAGGCACCAGTCGCCAGTCAAGCAAAATTCTTGGATTATTTGCTTTTTAGCTTACTTATCTAATTTTTTATTGGTAAGCAAATTTGAAAAAGAATCATCTGTTATCATGAATTTATTGTCGAAGAACAAATACATTGAATGGAATACATTTATCTTCGAGTAGCGCGCACTTTCTTTGGGTCAGCCACCTAGCCGCCCGAAGTGTGGGCGGCTGCACACCCACAACTGTCAGCATAGAAGGAAATTGATAATTAAAATCTAGACAAAATAAGGCGACAACTAATGGCATAATAATTTAAAGCACGCCGCAGCGTGTGACAAAAAAGGCGAACCCGACAACCGACATCGCTGGCGATATCACTTGGCCAGCAGCGATACTTACTTACAGGCGCGAGAACACACACATGCGACTGACTCTGCGACTCCAGACTAACACTGCATTATGCGAACGGTCAACAATTTCAATTTCGCTGGCTTTTATTTAGCTTTATTCTGTTTTTCCGGGCCATTGATCAAGGCTAACGAGATCGATCGGCTGGCTGGCCTGCTTGCCTGGCCGCCTGGCAATCTGGCGGTGCAGCAACGTAACATAACGCATTAGCCGGCCGAGACCAACACCAACAGTGCCCACCCACACACGAAAAAATCATGAAACATTTATATTATATAAGTGACATATTTTAAAACCATTATTGATTTAATCATCATTTTAAATTGTCACATGTATTGCCTGGTTGATAGTTGGATTTGTATTGTAGTTGCAAAAATGAACACCTTGGAGGAATAGGTAAATAATGGAATTTCTAAAATGTATTGTTACATTAAATTCTTTGAACTCTTTCCAGAGCATGTAAAGTTTTAAAATCCATAGCCCAGTCCGCTTAAACGTAACAATATTGTATCAAAATATACCTTGGATTTCTCCCTGTGTAGTTGTGTTCGGCAGGGGCAGGGTGTGGATTGTGTGGATTGTGTGGATTGGACGGTGCCGCGCCCGCGCAAATTCCTGCCAATGGCTGGCGGCAAACACAAATTATAAGAATTAAACTAAATCTGTTACACCGTTGCCAACAATTGGGCACGTCTGTCCCCCAATATAACATGTTCATGTGGCCACATGGATGTCTGTCCGTCCGTCCGTTTGTCGGTCGTGTGCCGAGCCGCGGGCACTGGGCGCTGCCTGATTAGCTCATAATTTGTGTGGCAGTGCGATTTTCGCTATTTTCGCTATTTTCCGCGTAATTGAATTTCCCAACGCAGCCCGTCGGCCAGGAAGTCGCTGGCGATCGATCGCTGGTGCGTAAGGCGGTCTCGGGCTCAGTTTCACTGGCACTGCGTGGTGCGAACGAGTGAACGGCCGTCAACCTACAACGGGTTATCGGAAATAGAACTGCCAGTGGATAAGTTCGAAACTAGGGCTGCAATGCGTGGAAATGTTCAAAATGTTTCAGATTTGAGGTACAGATACATGCCATTATAACATGTATTTCCAAATTTAAAGTTAAAGTTAATTTCTATTATGGCCTCTGTCTAAACCCACATAATGTATCAATGGCCAAATTTGTGTGCATACTATATGATGTGCAAAATTTGATTGAAAATGTGTTATTGGTTAAATGAAATGTTTATTGTTTTGTAATTATTAATACATTAATTATAAATATACGCAAGATTTATCAGACTACAAGAAAATGTCCCGCCAAGGAAAGGTGTATTTAATTATATAGAAACCCAGACTTTGGGATGCCTATCCTGCAGCCCTAGAACCCAGAACTGAACTTCGGTTCGACCCCGCCTCTCGAATGCTGTGCACCGAGATCTAGTGCAAGTTCGCTGCACCGAAACCCGTTTGCAATGACGCGGACCACCGCTGCCTTCCGGGCAGACCAAGACCGGGCGACATGTGGCAGTGGCATGCCAAGGCGATGGTGGAACCAATGGCAGACCGATGGCGATGGCGACCTGTGCCTTTTACACGATCCGAATCCAAGTCCAAATGCGAATCGGAGCGGAGTGATTCACGAACTGATCCGCTGGCAAATGCGGATCGAAAATTGGCCAAACGCCAACGCGACTTTGTCAAAAGTGCCCGTACAAGCCCAGCCTGGAGATTTCTTTTTGGCCGAAATGCAGAAATGCAAGTTGGGGGCTTAGTTCATTGCTAATGACGGCATGTCGGTAACTCGATATGAGTGCGCACTCGTATGTGTTTGCATAGTTGGGTGTTTAAGCATATTACCCGTAGACATGTATGTATGCATGCCTGTCCGTCGGCCCCGTTCGATTTATTTGTCCGCGCTCCACAACAAAGACTCATAATAATCTGTTGGGCCAATCAAGTAAAATATGCGCGAGATCAGTCAACTACAAAAACAAAAGCAAAACCAAAAGCTAAAGTAAAGCAAAGCACAGCAACTGCAGCAGCAGCAGCCGCAGCAGCAGCAAAAGCAACAAACACAGCAGCCGCAGTAATGAAAGTGAAACCGAGTCTGGCCGAGAGACTCTGGCTGAGATTGAGACCCAACCAAGAGTCGGTTCTACCCAGCACCGCTATATAAGCTTGATGACCGGGCTCGGCAGCAGCAGTGCAGCGCCGACCAGGAACCCAATTGGAAGTTTGAGCTACGACTTCATAGTCCAATTCGGCAAAGGATTACCACAAGCCCCACACCAGAACCAACTCCACCAACCAACCACCACCCACTCACCATAGCCAACATGTTCTGCAAGCTGGTAAGTGCCCATTGAGCCGAGTCTCTCCTCCACTCAAGGATAGCATATGAACAAGTTCCTTTAACTATAAACTGAAGCTAGAATCTGAAACATCTTATTTGAAGCTCATTAGGGCCGATAGATACACTTTTTATATTAATTTAAAAATCAAGAATCAATCCTAAATTCCAACTTCTCAAATTTGTTTTGAATTTTATAATCAATAATCCATAAACGTATTTGATTACATTTATGAATTCAATACAATTAAACACGGAATAACTTCCTTATTCTTATTATATAACTTATTCCTAATCTCCTTACACAGCTTTTCGCTACTTTCGTGGCTCTGGCGGTGGCCAAGCCCCAGCACCAACCTGCTGCCCAGTATCCGGCTGGCGTGAATCCGCAGGACTGCCCAAACTTCCCGATCTGTGATAATGCGCGCCTGCATAATCCCCAGCCGCAGTGGGGTGCCCCGCAGCCACAGTGGAACCCCCAGCCGCAGCCACAGTGGAACCCCCAGCCGCAGTGGCAGCAGCCGCAACCCCAGTGGAACCCCCAGCCGCAGCCCCAGTGGCAGCCACAGCCCTCTTGGAACGCGGCCCCAGCTGCCGCTCCCGGTGGCGACAAGTATCCGGCTGGCGTTAACCCGCAGACCTGCCCCAACTATCCCTACTGCGACGTGAACGCCGGACACGCTGGTGCCCCCGTCGCTGCTCCTCCTCTTCCGGGCTGGACGGAGCGCCTGTATCCCGCCGGCGTCTCGCCGCACCAGTGCCCCAACTTCCCGTACTGCAACTAGGGCCGCTACTACTCACTTGCGGCCAGCCGCAGCTTCCTCTAACGCTTCGCCCTTCCCCAGTTCTCAATTAGTGGACATTAATCTGAAATTCTTTGTTGTTGGCGCCGAAATAAATGCAAATGTTGGTCAAAGAAACGCTACTTTCTATGGTTAATAGCTGAAGATACAGGGGGGTACATTTCGTTCTATCCGCAACTTCCTATGTTACAAAAATAATTGTTAGTTGGCTTGTAGAACTCTTAATATAATTATGTTACTTTCGAACAAAAGATTAATGGAACGTAGTAAAAATAATGCATGATATTCTGCTTTATACTTAAATAAAGTACTTTGAACTCTGTATACACTTGTATACAAGCAGAAAGGTGGATGAAGAAAATTCCGTCAGTTAAATGCGCTAAAAGAAATGATAGAGAATCTTAAGATCCTGCTCTGTTAAACTGGTATTACATGAAGGAAAGATCCTGCTTCTTTATACTGTTAATACAGGAAGGAGAGATTCGAATTCTTAAATCGATAAGAATTCCTATGTATATAATATAAAAGTATCCACTACCCTAGGACCAGTTCTAGCTGAAAGTGTGTTGAACTAGGGACTGTCGACATGAGAGCATGCCTTGAGAATGTGCCCTGCCACGCCCCTGACTTACAGCACTACGTGGGCCAGGAGCGGAGTGGCCGGACCGGACCACCTCGGGTTCGTAGAGATCGGAAGGGAGCGGAGTGGACTCGGACTGACTGACTGGCAGTCGACCTCAGTCGGAGCTGGTCAAGTGAGTGCTTTGTGAAAGTCGTTCTTGCAAAACTTCGGCTTAATTGCCGCCTTTGGGAGACCAGCCCAAGGTCAAGTGCAACTGCAAATTACAGTATTGCAGTGGTATAAACTAATGGAGCAATAATCCAATCGAACCTATCACATTCCCGACCAATTTACCTGAAATATGCGTGCAATAGTTGCTTTATTTATAATCAACATGGCATTGCCCCATTTTTTTGGCGCTGTTTTGGCAGTGTGGATAAAAATGCAACTCATGAAGTAATTTTACAGGCATAAGTAATGTGAAGTGATTATAAAAAATTTACTGGATGAAAGGGAATAAAAAATTTACTGAATGAAAGGGAATGTTGGTATTCTTGGAACCCAACCAAATGGAGTGAGGTGAGGTAAAAGAGATGTAGTGATTGCAACGATGATTATTTTATTTTCAAAGGCCACATAAAATGTACAAATACAATTTAGTTCAATAGCTTTTTGGTGGATCCCCTTCAGATGAATAGTGGACCTCCTAAGGCGGCGTAAAAAGAGTATGCCACCAGCCAGAAATATAGACATATAACTGAGGAAGTCGAAAACAGTCAAGGATTGCGGAATTCCAGATATACCAAACTACTTACAGAGCATTAGAGCGTATATGATCATTACCCAGAACCAAACGACGAGTATGACGTCGGATACTATCAATATGATCATTGCAAGGGCCATGATCATTGTCATTATTATATAGAAGAGCATCCAGCTGCTCCTCAACTAGATCAAATCATTAGCATTATAATGTGGACTAATATATTTTATTGCCATCTCACCCGTAAACAGCCGATGATCAGGACTACGCAGCTCAGGATGTGAAGCATCACGAAGATAATGAAGAGGTGGTGACCCAAGTCGGGAATGCCTATGGGAGATAGGATCGAATCGTTGCTCTAAAGAATCCCGCGGAACTTACCCGACTCCCCGAACAAGGCGACAAAGGTGCCTCCGAGGATATCCGCTATGATGTGGAGGATCCCGATGGCTATGGTGCCGATTCGCAGGTCCACGCAGCAGCAGCAACTTTGTAGGTATATCATGATGCTATTTGGGCTAATTGCTATCAGTAAGTTAGTATTTCCGACCCGAGTGTTTGGGGTTTTTAGTTTTTGTATGGACAAGTGTAGAACTTCTGACACTGAAAACAAAAATACTGAGAAGGTGATGTTCTACCATCTTTCAAAATAACAACTTTCTAACCTTCGTCCCAACCGCAAAAACCCCAAACAACAAAATATTTATTTCATTCCCCTAAAGAATATATGGTTTTTTAGATTGCTTGTAAGCCATAAATCCCGCCAATACGCCAGGATTGTTCTGTGTACAGTCGAATTGTGGTTTATTTACATTCATTAACTTAGCATTGTACAGTATTTACAGGCTGCTGCGGATGGGAATCGCTGAGTGGGTGGGTTTGGAGCGAAGCAGGCCAGCGGGCTTACAGCCAGCCGTGTCCGTGGTGGGAGCTCCAGCCGTGGTGGTCGTGGTGGTCATCGAAGACGTGGTGCACCGGGATCTCCTCGTGGTGGACGTGGTGCACCGGCACGGGGATCTCCTCGTGGTGGACGTGGTGCACGGGCACCTCCTTGTAGATGGGCACCGGGACGTGCTTCACCACCGGCACGTGGACCTTCTGGACGTGGTGGTGGTGCACCGTGTGCACCTTGTAGGGCACGTGGATCGTGTGGTGCTCGCTGCGGATCGAAAAAGTGAAATCGGTTAGATTGAAAGCCGTGTACCATCGCATATTAGCTAATCAGTTGCTTGAACCCTGCGTCTTGGCAGACATGGCTATTGGCTATTGGCAATTGCCAATTGATTCGAACAATTATGCGCGCATTACGTTGAATTAAATGCCAAGCGCGGCCTGCAAAATTCCTGAGCTGCGAGCCAAGCCAAGATCGGCTAAGTTCAATGGTAGCCAGTATATAGAGACCAGAGACTGCGGTCGGGGGCTGGAGCGAGTGCTCTAAGTGCTACAAGCGTTTTGATTGCTCAATTCGATCGCAATCGGACACATATTTCATAGACCCACGGAGCAGTCGCAGCGTTTAAAAACCCATGCGACCGCTCGTTAGCTTAGCATAAAGCGGGAAATGGGTATTTTTATCGATTCGCTCGGGTTATTTATGGATCAGTTCAGGTGCAGATCGCCGGGGAGATACTCACTGTTTGCCAAAGAAGCCGGGACTGGGGGCGCAATAGGCCACGGCGAAGAGGGCGACGAAGATCTGAAAGGGGATAAGGAAGTGGTTAGGTCCGGTTGGAGTAATTCGAATAGCTAAATAATCAGTGTGATTAGTTTTAATTTGGCGCAAGTTAGAAGCCGCTCATAAAATGCTCTAAATAGTTAGTGTTTAATTTTCTGGGGCTTCCAAGAAACCAATAGAACAAAGGAACCAGACTGTGTCCACATCATTTTGTTATAAAGTGAGATATGATTATATTTCTATCCTGAATATCCATGAAATATTTAGCCGAAAATGTTTAATGCTGATATACTTTTTGTAACTTGTAATTCTGCAAAGTATATGTGTGTTCGCTATATTATAATTTAACAACTTTTTCAGTAAATAAGCCATCTATTAAAAATGCTAGTTTTTAAATGATATTGATGGCTTATTTCGAACACGGCGGCTATTGATGTCACTTCTCTGTGAATTGGTTATATTTGAAAGGGCAAGTTTTATTCACGATAGTCCACACAAGTTTAATCCTTTTCAGCTCCATTCAGAGGCCTGGTTTCACACTTTTTTCGAGCGGTATCCTTCGCACTTACGAATACTTTCAGGGCGGACATGGTTGCTGGGCTGAGCTCTGCTGCACTCAATAAGGCGATACGAAAACCGGAGCACTGTCAGGTGGTGACTGATAACCACAGGCTGC
The DNA here is from genome assembly GCF_016746245.2 of Drosophila santomea. Lineage (NCBI taxonomy): Eukaryota > Metazoa > Arthropoda > Insecta > Diptera > Drosophilidae > Drosophila > Drosophila santomea. Next base: position 17,353,344 of record NC_053016.2, on the reverse strand, counting down.
GACTCATCCGTTTTATACGCGGCGCCAGCAGCGGCTTTGTTGTTGCTGCGAGCTGCTACGACTGCGCTGCACAAGAAAGACGTGATGTTGGTGCAGCAACAACAGCAGCAGCAGCAACAGCAGAGGCAGCAACAACAGCAGCAGCAGCAGCAGCAGCAGCAACAACAGCAACGGCTAAGCGACAATAGGCATAACAGTGGACGAACGAACGACTGCTAACATGGCCAACATGGTATAAGTGATATGTGATTTGTATTACCCGCCGTTGACTTCTGTTTACGAGGGGTTAAGAGCCTCTGAATGGTGGAAAGGGCTGGGGGGAGGGGGGGTCTGCGAGCGGTGGTCCATGCTTCAGTTGTCCACAAAGGCAGACGATCGAACTTTGACTTGGCGGGGCTTTGTGTAATACGGGGCAAATTACGTTCATTTCATAATCATAATCGCCAAGCAGCGCGGAGTGGGGCTAAAATCATTCCAAGTGAATGACCAAGTAGCACACTATATCGCCGCTGACTGGATCACTTAGCGGCCTTCTGCAGACCGCCGCAAAAAGTGAACGTGCGACCGGAGACAAAACCAAGTTGTCACGCTAATCCAAATTTCTTGGCCCTTCCATATCGGTTGGAAGACATCTCCACCAATCGACCTTGAATGTTTTCTGTGGTAACTGTCGTTACCACTGGTGTCAAATAATGTGGGTCAGCGTTGGAGCTGCAGGAGTCCACTCTTGGATGTATCCCCAGCCAAACACACACATCACGACACTTGCAGCACGAAACACGTACGCCGTAAATTTGCAATAAAACACATTTCGGGCAATTACTTAACAGTAACAGTAGTTGTGGCGCTAATCAAGAAATGCATCACACGATTTTGAAGAAATTCGATTTTGATTGTGTGGATCCGTATTGTTTTTGCCCATTCTACTGTGCCCCTGACATAACGCTAGCCACGCCAGCTGCTGTTGCAACTGGTTGTTGCAAGTTGCAAGTTGCATGTTGCTGCGTTGCTCTGCTGTTAATTCGACTGTCAAGAGCTTCAGTTTGCGGCTGGCTTAACCCATTTAAGGCTGAACAGGGAGCTTCTGTTTTTTATCTAAGCTTTAGCAATAATGAGTTTCAGCTTGGGGTACTCAATATTAAGACTACCCTTTTACTAGTAACTTAAGAACTTAATAAATATTTTACATTAAAAAAGTGGTGCTACTAAAGCCCCATAAGATGGTATAACTTTATAGTAGCACGATATTCAACTCGTTAACAAATGGCCCAAAACGGGTTAAACTATTAGTATCAATTACCAATTTTCTCTTTCACTCATTTGGCTTTTCTGTGTATATGTAGGCCAGTGTGCTTTTACTGCGTTCGAGGGCGCTCCACTGGCATCCTGCCCCACCGAGTCATCGAGTCACTGAGCCACCGAGCCAGCGAACCACCAAAACACCGCACCACCGGCTATCCCCACCCCGTTCAGCGGGATGTTATTGCATTTGCGGCAAATTGCTCGTTTTAGCCATGCCAAATTGCATAATGGATATTTGTCTGAGCGATAAATATGCCATAGCTTCCATGCCACGACCCCAGCCCGCCCCGCGCCACTTCTAACCATGCGTGCCGGTGGGCAAAACCAAACAATAATCCACCCGGTGGCCGCTGCGGTGGATGATTACTTTCGCTTTCTGCGAACGCGTTCACAAATCGGCTTGGTTTGGTTTGGTTTGGGTTGGATCTGGGGGGATCCAGGGATCTGCTGCACATGCAAATACTTCCTGTTGGGTGAGTTTTGACTTCTGTGAATGTGCGCCACTCTAAAGACTCGGACCAACTCCTGAAAGTGTACAGAAAGAAGTTAGATCTGGTGGCAAAGATAGGAATAGGAAATACTATTCTAGGTCAGTCAGTAACATCCGGAATATTATCTAATCTAAATCAGTAGCAATTATCAATTATAACCATATGTTTCCCAGAGTTCAGTCCTACATACATGTAGTATTCCCTACCTAGGGATACTGAATAGTACCCTATCGTACTCTATCGGCTATTTATATATTCCAAACTTGGGAAACACTTATTTTTCTCCGTGCAATAGGATCTATTAAGCCAGAGTCGAACAGCTGGCCACTAGACTCAGCCTCCAAGTGAGAGTGTGACGCACATGCGGACTCAATGGCTCACTCAGCACCGATGTGATGTAAAACACGCCAAGTGCTCCTCGTTATGCAGATATGGACAAACGAAGTGGCCGTCTAATTGGACGGCGGAACATGACCGGCTGTTCACTGGATCGGTTAAACATGAGTGGACAAATTGTTTGTGATAAAAGCGAGCAAGATTGATATGAGATATGTGGCTCATAAATCATTCTAACGCGTTCCACGAAAGATTGATGTGCGCAAAAATAAGATTTACTGCAGAACTAGCAAAAGCAAAGCTTTAATAATCTAAGACTGTAATGTCCACCACCAACTGTATATCGTAAGGCATTTTGGCAAATTAGCAATTTTTGTACGACTGCTAGTAAAATCTGTGAAACTAATTAGTGAATTCTGCGCTTCAACCAAAACTTAAATCAGTTTCGGTGCTCGGAGATTGGTTGTTAAATGGATTGGTATGGTAAATTAGCCGATGAAAGAGTGATTGCCCATAATGGTTTAGGTTTGAAAGGATTTGGACACAAAGGTTAATTCAAAAAGATTCAAAACTAAAACTAATTATAAATAGAATCCAACTTTTCAGCTTATTCTTTCATGTTAAAATTCAATCTTTATTAAATCATGTTCCCATGGATTTGCTTATGCGTGCTACTAAGCCAATACGGATAAGTGACTTTTGTACGTGTTATCAGCTGGGTCCTCCTGCTGGCCCACAACTGCCAATCACCTTTGGACACAATTTATGCGCCCTCGCAGAAATGTTTACCCAACCAGTGGCGATTACATGACGCGGCTGCAGGCATGGATTTCCTGCGGACCACACTGCCCCATGATCGGTGATCGGTGATCGGTGATCGGTTCGACATCGTATCTGCCGCCAATATCTTCCAGTTAGACACGACCTGAAACCGAAATTGAATTTCCACGCAGATACGCTAGATACGTGGTCAACTCGCGCCCCCCTATCATCGCTGGGAGCCTCACCCACTTGGCAGGCGGATTGCGTCCGCCAAAAGCGCCGATCGCCTCCGCAAGTCTGCTGAATTTTGATGCGGTGCGATGCGATGCGATTTTGGACTTCGATAGGGTCGAGGGACAAGTGCCAAAGCAAACGCTGCACATTCAAGCGGTACGAGTTCGAGCAATATGTGGAGCAGCCCCCAAATCCAAATCCAAATCCAAATATTCACAGGCGCAGATTATTTGGCAATGCGGGGAAGCGTCACTGGCGGGCCACTTCTGTTTTGGCCATTTGGGCCTCAACCGCTTTCCGAAGCGGACTTGACCTGCTTGGGGGCGGAGCTCCTCGGTCATTTATAATAGATGCTCGAGAACAACCAGCAATGCGGCGAGCACCTTGATTTTTTGGGCATTTCGTGGTAAGTTAAGAAAGTATGTGACAAAATTTAAATTGGTTTAGGTCCGCGGGACATAAAACAACCTTACAGATTTGGTGAAATGCTTTAAAGACTGAAAAAGAGAATCTCTTTCTTTTTCAGATTATATTCGATCTAATAGTCTTCTTTTATCAGTAACTCGGACGAGGTTGAAGAAATCTTTTACTGTAAATTTGATATTTATAAATTATCGGAAAAACTAGTCGGTAAATCTAGTCATGTACCTCCCTCCCCACCCATTGTCCTTCTGTATGAAAGTCGAGGTTCAAATACAAGCCAGAAAGGTCAGAGTTCGCAGCGTGCGATTCAGAACATGGCCACGAAAATGAATGAACTTTTGAAACATTTTTCCGTTTTTTTCCCCAATTTCTATCGCTATGCCAACAACAAGTTTAGATAGCGTGAAACACAAATGGAAATACAAATGTTTAATAAATCTTACTCTCTCGAGTAAAAATTATTTCCAATCCTATTTATAATTTGGCCATTGGGCAATCCCCATTCTCTTAATGACTGGCTTAGAGGCGTAACCTCTGCCGCGACTTAGAATTCCCAGGAGTTCCTGGTATGCAAATGAGCCGCCTAATGAGCTCATCTCGCCTTCAGCGAATCCCAGTGCGAGTCCGAATTCGAATCCGAATTCGATTCTCCTGCCTCTGCCGAAGCCGACAGCGGCGTCTACGCTGCTGCTGTGCACGCGCCTGCGCAGACTGCGGCGCAGATTTGCGAAGTCGATGGCGAGGCGCTGATGAAGAACAACCCCGGCCTGAATTAGACGGCGCCAGCGAGCATGACAAGGTCGGCACTTAAAGGTGTCGCCAAACTCCCAACTGCAAGCTCCATCCACCCACCTGGGGGGTCATCATCTTTAGGTGTGCGGTTGCCCCATCTTTCGAAAATCTCTTTTTCGAGTGTTTTGTGAAAACTCGCTCGAATTAACGCTTCAGTTAAAGCCCAATTGCACTGCAGTGGCCAGTGGCAGAGTCGGTGGGTGTCCGTTAAATTTGAATTTCACACCGCTTAGCGCGCTCAGCAATGCGGAAAGAAAACTCTCAAAGCGCCAAGCTGAAATTTTCGGATTCTTTGCTCGAGGTGCGGTTCTGATTCGACTGCTCCACTGATTCCCGGCTTCTAGCCAAGAATTCTCTCTAATTGCATCAAAAGAAACTCAAAACACATAGGAAATAATCACGCAAATGTGCCTTTGTTTTGATGTTGGCATGGTGAAGAGTCTATGAATTCGTAAAGGCGTTTTGGTAACAGCGTTTAAGGCCTAAGATTTTACTGTTTGACTTTTACGTTTACGTAGTGCTGCGATTGCTTTATTTTTGTTAACCAATTACTCCACAATGTGAAAGCAGCAAGCATTTGTATCAATTTTAAACTAAATTTAAGGCCTAAATCTATTTTATATTTTAGGGGCACCAAAAAAAGAATGTGTTCTATTATTCCCAGCTCTAAAACACCAATTTCAAAGGGCATTTGAAGTTTTCTAGCAACGTGAGTGCGTTGCGCCGTTACAATTTCATTTTAAACAATTTTCGAGAGTCATTGCCAGGAGGTGTTGGAGGCGGGGAGTAGGGGGAAACTCGGACGAATCGCCAAGTGGCTCTTCCCCTTCCTCGAGGAACCCCCCTCCCAGCAACCGCTCAAGTGGGCGCAGCGTAGGCAATGCTAATGATGATAATGATGATGACGATCTGTAGAGCCAAGCTCCATCGCCTCTTGCCCCCCACCCCCTGCCCCAAGACGCCTAACACTTGAGTGGAGTTCCATCTAAATAAACAACTAAATTACACTTAAGAAAAATGTTTCCAGGCTGGCAAGAGGAATTAGGAAAAATCACCTCCAAGCACTTGGAAGACAAAACTTTGCAAAATTAACTAAATTAAGCTTAATATTAATATTAGAAATAGAAATAGAAGAACCATGGGAATAAAAACTAGCTAATGGATGCTGAACTAAATAAATATAAACTTTAAAGATCACTTTTAATTATGTCAAGAATGACGTTAGAATATCTGTTTGATATATTTTATATATTTTTTACAATTTCTATTGCTTGTTAATCTGAGTGTGGCAACAACAAATTACCGAGAGAGATGCTTACCTGCCGCAGTCGCTGCCCGCTGTCTCTGCCCGCGGCGCTGCCGCAGCACTGTCGCGTCTGCGCCGCTTTCTGCTCTTCCGATGAGTTTCGAACACAACTAAATCAGAATTTTATTCAGTTTCAATTGTTTAGCGAGTGCGGATCGGCGTCGAGTGCGCGAAGCAGCGAAAACAAGCCAAACCAAACGAGACGAGAACCGCAATAAAATAAAATAAAATAAACTAAAATAAATAGTAAAGCCCGATAGTCGAATTAAATGCAAAAAGGTAGACGACAAAGAACGAAGAAAGTAATTTAAATTAGGTGTGTACTGCTGGGGCTTTCTTGTCATTAGCGAAAAATTTGGGAGATTTTCAAAGTGTCAAAGCGCGACGAAAATGCCGTTATATTCGCTACATTTCCCAACGTAATTTACCGCGCCCCAAAAAAGAAGAAAGTCGCCGGCACAATCTAACAATTTCCACCATCAAAAAACATTGTATTACTTATATTCTGAGAATAATTCTTCTTTCCTAATTAATCATCAAGATTATTAGCGTAATAGTTTTTTGTTTATGGGAAGTATGAGCAAATAAGTTATTATTATTTTAGCTGCTTTCCGCATTCAGATGGCTAATGCTGGATTTACGCATTGATGAGCACTTTGTCATTCGCGTTTTTAATTATCGGCCAACTTTAAAAACTTTTGGGCGAAAGGTCACAGGCACCTGTGCAGTGAACTCTGACGTCATCGCCTGTAAGAAGGCTTCGTGCCGCTTGGTTTCCCAGGTTATTGACTCTCGGCCCCCCTCTCCCACTTGAAGTTACAGGCCGGACCCATCATAATTATGTGAGTCCGCTTCTTCCGAAGCCGCAGACTCTTAAGCCGCCTCTTGCCCGCGAACCCATAAATAAAGCCGATCTTGGCTTATTTTAACGATCTGCATATTTTGGCAACATAATTAACGGTGAAAAGAATGTGAAAAGTAGCGAATCGTAACGCGAAAGCCCGAATCACAAAACGAGAAGAGAAAGAAACACGCGACTGCAAAGAAAGGCGGAAGAAAGAAGCAAAAGAAGGTTTCTACGCGCCACCACCGAGTCTCCATCTCTCAGTTCGAAATCTCGCGTCCATCCCATCGGTGCCTCGAGCAAATCTTCTGGCCAGAAGCCCAAGTGAAACCGCCGATAATGCAAAAAGGGAAGTGCCAAAAGCAGCGAGTTAAGTGAGAGCAAATCTAAAAGAAAGCATCGTAATATCGGAAAGCGCCGCTGGGGTCATCAACTAATCGGGCCCCATGATCGCGATCAGCGATAACTCGCTTGGCCAGCGCCTAATCCGCCTCCAGGTAGCTTTCCTCCTCATCGGACTTTGGGATTCTACGGCGGCTCTGACGGTCGACAATCAGTTGGTATCCGCACGAAATGGTAAGTGAAAAGTTACTCATAGAAAAAAGTTTATTTGCAAACGGAAACACTGCTCTATAAATAAATAAATACGGCGGTTTTGTTTAATTTAGAAGCCAATGTCCTTTACTAAAGAACCTTTCATTCAACTTTTTTTGCTCACGCGACGTGATATAGCTAACGAATGCGTTTAACCATTAGATTCATCTCTAAAGAAAACAAAAGTATTTGATTTTTTTATTTAATTATATACTGTATATACTTAAATTTTACATCTTTTTATATAGTCATAGTTAAAACTTGTATGAACAGCATTTATTCAAATATACGCTTACAATTGGTCGTTTCAACCGGATTTATGCCATTCTATGAACTTTTACGAGTATTGTGCAAGCTGGAAAATCTTACTATATAGTCATAAAATGCCCTTGTTAATGACCCATTCTTGTCGTAAAGTAAAAGTAAATTACTTTGATATTTTATATCTACATGTATAACTTTATACTAAGAATTATATTTTTCCAATTTTATGCAACACAAGAATAATATCAAATATTAGTGTACCAAATATTAATTGTACTGAAATTTAACTCGAATTTCTTTAGTTAGGAAACATAAAAATTTTCTAAATGAGGTAATTTCTTGGAAAATATAGTGTCAAACTAATAACCATAGGCTGGGGGCCAATCCATCAAGCATGTCAGACCACAAACACCACAGAGCAGTGTGTTTTGTTTATGGTTTGACCTTTTTGAATTATTCATGCACTGACAAAAATTCTATGGGTCACCCAAGTGCGCCGCCCCTCCGGCACGCAAAGTTAATAAAATTCAAATTCAAATCCGAATCCGAATGGAAAACAAAGCCAGCGAACAATCGAAAAGAGCGAACAATTGCAGAGTCAATAAAACTAACCTACCGTAGAGTGGACGAAGTGGAGCACCATCGGTGGCCTTGAAAGTGCAAGTGGGGTGACGCAATTGTTTAGGAGCTAAAAGGAGTAGGGGGTGGAGGAGAGGGAGGGCCTGGGGTGGTGTTACCTAACTACCAGCTGAACCTTTTGTAATTGGGATCTCGCATTTACCATCTCGCATCGACAGACTGCTTCGAGCGGATCGCACTGGAGGCGATGCTGCCATTTGAGAAGACCTTCCGCACCGAAGACACCAACTCGCTGAAGATGTGCAAGGAGAAGTGCCTGCAGGCGGGCGAGAAGTGTCAGGCCATCTCGTTCGGGTGAGTCGTCTTCCACCTGTCACCCCTTGATTGCCCAATTTCCATCTTATGTATATATGTGTTTTCCTTCTCTTTTTTTTCGAAATTTTGCAGTGTTCATCGACGCGGAAACGGCACTTGTCAGTTGTCATCGGAGCAGTACGGCTCGGGGGGCGCCGGGCGACCGGGGGGCGTGATTTTCGATCCCGACTTTGATCTGTACACGCGCAAAACGAACTGCTTCGACTTGAGCGACAACTCGATTGCCGCCGGTCCGCAGCCCGTGCCCGGTCCCAGTGCCATTTCACCCGGACCGACGCCACTGGATCTGCCGAACAGGCCCTTGGACGTCGGCAACACGCCTGTGCTGGTGGTCAACCCCACGCCACACACTTCTGGAGGTCCACCGCCTCCGCTGGGACCTTCCGCACCACCGCCTGGCGTGGGCGATCGGCTGTACTTCTCGCACGATCTGTATCCGCTCTATAAGTATCCAACGCTTTACGAAAGCAACTATCCCTCGCCCAACGAGGAGGCCTACATCCCCGGCGGCTATGCAGCCAATGCCCCCGAGGTGGACGAGCGGTATCGACCCCACTATGGACCCATAGAACCAGCGGAGGATGGAGGTGTTAGGCCCACGCCACATAGCCCTCCTAGACCCATCTTTGGATTGGGCTACGGGAATGGCTATAGCTACGGATCTCCGGAGAGATATACACCGCCGACAGCGAGGCCACCGAGTGGATCTTCGGAGGAGCGACCCAGCTATGCCGCAAGGCCACCTCGTCCCACAGCCGATCGTCCAGAATATCCGCCCGGACCTCCACGTCCTACGGCCGATCGTCCGGAGTATCCACCGCGTCCCTACGACGGCTCCACACCACCCTCCTACGGGCCACGACCGAGTCCCAGCTACGATCCTGATCGCGAACCACGGCCGGACTACACCAATCGACCTGACCCGCCGTCCCTGTCGCCGCAAAGTAGTTACGGGATGAATGGACCTTCGGGACGTCCACCTTCCCCCTTCTACGAGGGTCCTGCCCCACCACGGGATGAGTACGTTCGGAGGAACGGCAGTGCCATGAGGCCAGGGGACGGATACGGAGGTTACGACGATGACAAAACGATTGCCACATACTTCAATCCGGATGACTATATGCAAGGGAATAACGGTAGGCTATAGAAATGTATTATGTCTCAAACAAAAACCCCTTCTTACGAGGTAAAAAACACCTGTGACGATCTAACCATCTACACTCTAGTGCTTATTTAAGTAACATAAATACAGAAAAAGTTTAGTATTTGTTAAAGAATTTAATAGATTATACAAATATAACAAAGCACACAAAGCATTGCAACGTATCGATATTGAAATAACTTTTTCAAATTTTGTATTAACTCATATCAATATAATTATTATTTAGTTCCCCTGCTAAATAATGATTTGGCATTCGAGATCTAGCATTGAGATGGTGCATTCTATTAATGTTTAAAATTAATTGAATATATAAACCAACTTATTCCCAAATATGTCTTGTTCTAGAACGACCAATGCCCGGCAATAGAGATAGGGATCGGAATAGAGACCGGCTTGGATATCCCATGGATGAAATGAAAGGTGAGTAAGAGCGTGGTGGGCCATCTCCTGGATTCCCTATATGCAACCAATTCATGGATTCGCACTGTCCCCTTAGCTAACCCCTTAGCCCTAGAGGCTTGTGCCTATAACCATATAAATATGCTATGACACGGGTCACTTGAGAGTTGCAACAACAATAAAACAATTAAAATTAGAATTAGCATGGCGCACAACTAAAACCCATTAGCTTTTGGGGCCCACGACGACCGACTGGTCAAGCGACAGATGACAGATGACAGACGCCCGATTGACCCACATTGCCTTGCTTTTATTTGCGTAACAAAACTAAACCCATTAGCCCGGCATAATGCTCATCGGATCTGGGACTCGGGGGTGAGTGGGCGGTTGCAGTAAGCATTCGCATTATTCACAATCGCATAAAATACACAGTGGAGCCGAAAGCTCCACTAACTAACCCACCCACAAAACGGTATAATAAATAACGCTGTGGCCAAAGTTTTGATAAATGGCAAGCGCAGTAGAATGGAAATGCAGGAATTGGGGTCACCCACATGGAATATTGGGCATTTTGGTTCTCTTAGATCATTTTGCACAGAAATAAGCTGCATTCGTTTTATTAAAGTTCTTACCAATATACCATACTCTTATATATGTAGTATGAAGCAAAACCAAAAGCTACAATATCTAAGAATAAGTAACAGAGTTAAAGCTTTATCCCATGCAGATTTAAATATTGAAATTAAAAAAAAATAACAACACGATTTTTTAAAGCCTGGTATATTTTATAGAGTTTAAACTAATTTTTATTATAATCTAAAAGCAAATATAGCTTATCTCGCTTTTCTAAAGGCCATCACATTTACATTGTATCAGGGTAATTACCAAATCTTCGCCAGATGATCAAACGAAAATTAATTCAACCAACTATTTTCCGGTCCGTTCATTTAATATGATCTCATTACTTTACAGAAGAAATTGAGTTGTCAAATGCAGAAGATTTATGACATTTCTGAAACTACCAAGCCAGATCATCAAAGAACGATTTGTGTTTTGATTTCAACGCGACTTCCTTTCGGGTTTCTCAAGTGTGACGGAGTTGGAGTACATGAACCCAGCGGGTGGCGGTGACATAAGCCTATCGAATATACCATATGCTACATGCGAAGTGCCAAGAGAATCCAAGTTCAAATGCCAAACTTGATGACGTTCGTTGGCGCAATTAATTGTGTTTCGGAGGTGGCGTGTTCGCTAGTTAGTTAGCTTGCTTTTATTTGGCGTGGGACAGATCGTAATTTACACTTGGAGATTGGGCTACAGCTGGCTGGGAGGCGGAAGCGATCTTCGCCATAGGTATCTCTAGTTTTTGGCGGTTCTATGGGGTTGTGCAAGATCTGAATAGAACAGAACGGAGTGGAACTGCACTCAGCATGCACACTCCTCCGGCACTCATTGTATGCAAATGGCAACACGAAGTCGGTGCACAAAAACCACCCACATTCGGGGTTCGAGTTCGCAGCACCGCTTTGGAACGGTGCTCCGCCTGACAGCAATGACATTGATTCAGGAACGGAAATGCACCGAAGTCGGATTCTTTTTGTGCTTGAAGGGTTATATGATCGATGGACTCATATTTGTGGTCAGGCATGATTGGGAAATGTAGTAAAACCCTGGGAACCCTGAGCGTTGATCAAACACTTCTTGAAAAAAACCAAAGACTTAGGAAAGGAACTTGATACTACGGGAATAAAATATATTCTTTTCAATGTAATACTTACTTAATTATAACTAATTAAAGTTATATTTTTTTGGTATTATGATATTATAGCAGTACTTTAAATTTTGTAATTTATACATTATCTTTAAAGTCAGGACTGGCTTAATAATATTATTACTTTTGAAATAGAACAACACAAAAAAATGAACTATAAATAAAATTGTTTGAAGGTGCTTTAGGCTGGTCATCGTCAGTTTAACTTAAAATGAAAATAGATTTTCCCTTTGAAAAAGCTCAAAGGCATTATATAGCTTCGAATATAGTTCATCCTTGAGCAGAAAATAAATTAGCAGCCATAATAACACGTAATTTTATAGATTATGATCTAGTGTGTAACTGTTTATCTATAACCTTTCCTAGTACCTCATTAAGACCGCTCTTATTGAAACGAAATAATAAGCATCATATCAGGTTGCGGCATCCTTGAGCTAGGTCTGTTAACGGTTGGCTGCCCCCATCAGCATCGCAACTCGCAGCGATCTGTACCCTCGTATTTTCATCTGAATCATTGGCTAAGATAGGCATCTTCCACCGAAAAAAGCCCCACTGAAAATCTCATTATACCGCAGATCCAAGGCTTCTGGGCAATGCGGCGAAGTGCTCTCCGCCGGGTGCCGGAAAAAAGAATCCACCGAAAGTGGGAGTAATTTTCTGAGATTTTCTGAGCAGTAGAGCGAAAAGCTCCCGGCTCAGAGGCGCAGAAGCGAAAAGCTCGGAAAACGCGCGCGTTTTTCTAACGCCGTATAAAACCGCAAGCTTGACCACAGCCGCTGTACATTCGCGATTAGAATCGCCAGCGCCGCACATCTAAAATTCGTGTCCGGAAATCGCATTCGCGTCTGCGTGTCCTGTGTGCGAGCGGGATGGCCAGCTGGCCCATTGTTTCGAGCGCTTGACATTGCACAGAAATTAATTGGCCCAGAACGCAAATTAAGCCATTACGTAATCACACCCAAATCACCGCTTCGGCACAATAAACTCCCAAAAAAATGTGGAGTACCTGTGGGGTTCTGTCGCTGCTTCTGCTTTTGTGTCGCGTCCATGACGGCGGATCGAAGTTCGTTAGTCCTACGCGACACACCGATCTCAGCAGCACCATTATCATAGTGGAGGACGCCAAAGGTAAGGTGCCATGCTTGTGGGTCATTCCACTTGGGGCCAAACTCTCGGCCGAGTTTCGGAGTGCGTATTAAAGTAATTTGCATAATTTCCATCGTTCTGCGTGAAAAACACTCTGTCTTGGCTCTGTGCTGGCAATTTTCCCGGAGATTATCTTCGGTGGAGTACACGGCACCCAACATGACTCGAACATAATTTACTCAAAACGGCAGCGGATGTGCCGCAAAAACTCGTCAGTGCAACAGAAACAGAAAACGACTTGGACACAAATGCACTTGGGAAATAAATTGTTCTTTCTTCTGAGAATCAATTTTAAAATTAAATTCTTGTTAGAAAGTGAAATGGCTCTTACAACTAGTCTGATCGTTTTATAAATGTGTACTTTTGTATTATACTTGCAGTTTTAATTAGTTTTGCTCTTATTATACTCTTGTCCGTATATTGTGGCCTTATTAAGTAAACATTAGGCCTTTATAATACATATTTATTTACTACAATGGTCTTAAAGCTTAGGCATACCCGAGCTAGCTTCCTTACTTATTGTTATTTAATTTTGGGATGGAAAATAGTCAGTGGTCCATTGAATGATCGTCATCATAAAGCTTCAGAATTATTAATGGCTTAGTAGAATAAACTCAGATTTTTCCAAGTGCATACAGCCATATAGTAACCCAACCCTTGAGTTCTGTCCTCGCTTCACTGCCTCCGAACGTTGAATGGTTGATATATTTTCCGCCTTTTTTTGCTGCCCACAATTGCGCAAGACGCAACATCTGCAACTGGCACTGCAACATCCACTTAATCCGCTTTTCAGCCTGCTTCCGACGAGTCCTGGCTGGAAAACGAATTGCCCCCCATTTCGTGCGCCGCTCCATATCCTGCGAGCGAGTAGAGGAGTGCATGCGGGAATGTGGTCGCGAGCGGCGCTTCATGTGCGAGGGCTTTAACTACAGGCTGGATCCCTCGGGTCACGGGCAGGGCGACTGCGAGCTGGTCGAGATGCCGCTGGCCCAAATGGACCTGTACTCCAGTCCGGACCGACGGGATGCCAATCTGCTGAGGCATCCCGACTACGACTACTACGAGAGGGATCGCAATGCGCCAAGCAGCTGTCGCCGCAGTGCTTGCCAGGATTGTTCCAAGGGTCCGGTAAGCAGTCAGCCTGTTTACTTCAAGCCCAGTGGAGGAGCAGGCGGATATGGTGACCGTGACCGTGATCGGGATAGAGACAGGGATCACTATCGTCCGCATAGCAGCACTGCCGTGGACCACTATCGCGGTCCATCTGGTCCTCCGGGCTCCACCTCCTACGAGCAAAGGCCGCCCTTCTCCTCCGAGTTCCACGGATCGCACAGTTCATCCTCGTCGGCATCCTCCTATGAGTTCTCTTCACATGCCTCAGGATCTAGCTCGGGTTCCAGTTCCGGATACTTTGGTCACACTCCCCCCAGTAGCTATGGCGGTGACCATCCCTACGTGGATCGACATGATTCCCCGCATTATCGCCCCGGAAGACCGGATCGCTGGGAAACTTTGCCGAGTAGCTCCGGTTACGATAGCTCCGCGTACAGACCGCCACGTCCGGAAACGGATCGAATCGACAAGTACCGCCCACCGTATCGTCCTGGCTCGGACTACTCACCCTATCGACCGCCAAGTCGCCCGGCGCACAACTACCTCGATCGCGATGGAGCAGGACCTCCAGGACATGCAGGACCTCCAGGACCGCCAGGGTCCAACAAAAAGCCAAACAAATTTGTTCCCTATCTGATTGGCGGCGAGGACAACTGGGGACACTACGGTGGTAGTTATGGTGGCAGCAGCAAGCACTCCTCCTCGTCATCCTCCTCCTACTGGGGTCTCACAGAGTCCCAGAGGCGCAAGGATCAGCACGACTTCAACTACTTCCAGCTGGGGGCACCACATCGTGAGTCCAACTCGGTGCTCAGCTATCCCGGCTCTGGCTACGACGACGATTACCCCCGGCGACGCAACGATTATCGTCAACAGTGGACTCGGCGAGCGGGACAAGATGGTAAGTGGCTTTTTGGGTACTTTAAAAACTTGGGGATTCCTTATTTCCGTTTTAAAATTGCTCTTAAGGTTTCCTTAATATGGCTATATAATTCGATAAAAACCTGTATAGATATAAATTTTGACGCCCTCCAACTTGCTGAATTCTATAGTCGGGCATATAATAGTCGGGGACATCGATTATATCGTTCTCTCCTGTTTTTCAACAATTTTATTAAATGATACCCACAGAATGCTCGGCGAAAACCAGCGAGGGATTCCGGCTGCACAAGACTGCCGTAAGGCACGCCTACAACGTGCCCACCTTGACGGAGTGCGAGCGTCTGTGCTCGGATCAGCGGCCCAGCTTCGTCTGCCATACATTCAGCTACCGGTACAACCAGGCGGGCAGGGACAACTGCATGCTCTGCGACCGGCCCATTAACATGCTCGACTACTACGTGGACATCGAGCCCGACCGAGACTACGACATCTACTCCATGGCGGACGACATGGACGTGTGCCGCCAGCCTCCACCACGACGACATGATACCGCCGGTCCTAGCACCGCACTTTCAGATCCCAGAAACGCACGTAAGTGTATATGATCAGGATCAATAGCCAAGTCGAACTTGGCATGTCCGTCCGTATGTCCGTCTGTCCGTATGAACGCCTCGATCTCGGGAACTATAAAAGCTAGAATGTGGAGATCAAGCAGGCAGCTTACAAAGAGATATAGATGCAACGCAAATTTGTTTTTAATTACTGCGAACTTTTTATAAGTCATGTTAATTTCTATCTAATTGCAAACAAAAACTAAACTATCTAATCTTATAGAAAATTTAAATATTTGTATACCCGTTACTCGTAGAGTAAAAGGGTATACTAGATTCGTTGAAAAGTATGTAACAGGCAGAAGGAAGCGTTTCCGACCATATAAAGTATATATATTCTTGATCAGGATCAATAGTCGAGTCGATCTGGCCATGTCCGTCTGTCCGTCCGTCTGTCTGTCCGTCTGTCCGTCTGTCCGTCTGTCCGTCTGTCCGTCTGTCTGTCTGTCCGTCCGTATGAACGCTGAGATCTCAGGAACTACAAAGCTAGAAAGTTTAGATTGGGCATACAGACTCCAGAGACATAGATGCAGCGCAAGTTTGTCGATTCATGTTGCCACGCCCACTCTAACGCACACAAACCGCCCAATACTGCCACGACCACACTTTTGAAAAATGTTTTGATATTTTTTCATTTTTGTATTGGTCTTGTAATTTCTATCATTTGCCAAAACCGTTTTGCCACGCCCACTCTAACGCCCACAAACCGCCCAAGCTGCCACGCCCACACTTTTGAAAATGTTTAGATATTTTTCATTTTTGTATTAGTCGTCTAAATTTCTATCGATTTGCCAAAAAACTTTTTGCCACGCCCACTCTAACGCCACAAACCTGCACTTCTACTAGCTGAGTAACGGGTATCAGATAGTCGGGGAACTCGACTATAGCGTTCTCTCTTGTTTTTACATAATATTATTCTTTTCCAATTTCTACCGATATTCCAGAAAATAAAATTTCTTGTTTTCAATTTCACCAGATGAGTAACGGGTATCTAATAGTCGGGGAACTCGACTGTAGCATTCTTATTTTCTTATTTTCAACTTATTTTCTGCAGAGTGCTTCTTCCGCGCAATCGATGCCACACGATTCTTTAAGTCCATTGTCCGCGACTCGCTGACCGTGCGATCTGTGGGCGAATGCGAGATGGAGTGCATCCGGTCGACAAAGTTCACCTGCCGGGCGTTTGCTTTCCGATACGGCCAGCAGCGACATGCCGGAGTAATCGACAACTGCCAACTGAGTGACTGGCCAGTGCGGGACATGGACAAGGAGCGGCACCTCATCCTGGACGCAGCATTCGATATCTTCGAACGAGCCAGCTATGGGCACGGATGTGAAATCCAGCCAATTGTGGATGAGAAGCACAAGAAACGTGGGTTCATTTGGAGATTAATTAGTTCGCGGAAACTATAGGTATCCTATATTTCTCAGTCTGCTATTTGGGTTACGGATCACCGGCTAGACTGCTTCCTCCGGCCATCAAGAAAGTGATTTCCGTGCCCTCCGAGATGGCCTGCAAGAAGGAGTGCATCCGATTCCGCGAGACGACTCCTTTCAAGTGCTTTGCCTTCAGCTATGGGTGAGATATAAGAATTCCCTAACCCAATTCGAAAGTAATGGCAATCTCTATCCACACGCCAGCTCCCATGCCAGCACCTTCAACTGTGAACTTTCGGACCTGGACCAGACCGAGTTGAAACAGGATGTGCACTATGCGAACACCAAGGACCGCGACTTCTGGCTCTTCGCCTGGAATCCATTCGACTGGACATGCCGGGACAAGGTCAACACCATTGGAGGATCCCGGGTGAACAATGACAGGCGCATGGACATCTTCCGGGAACCGGGTAAACTCAACCTACTAACCTGTTGCACCTCGATCCAAGTGTAAATAACGGGTAATATCGGGAGCTCTTCCCGTGCAGCGGATTGGCATTAGATGTGTATTATTAGCATTAGAACTTGTGTAAGCTAGCTTGTAGTGGAATTCGTTGTGTAAATAACATTTACTAGCATGTACAGAGTCCCCCAGCATAACCGAAAGACGAATCCCCCCAAAAAGCTACTAACCGACCGATTGCATGTCACCGTTTTCCAATTCGATTCCGATTTCCATCCCCTAAATCCCGTGTTCTCGACCTCACTAAACTTGCTTCTTGTCCGCTAAAGGCGACGTGGCCTGGCGTCATTACACCGTGTCCGGAAAACCCTGCCGCCGGAGCAGTCCTTGCGCCAAGAATCTGATCACAGGCTTCTACTCCTGCGAGACGGATGCCTCCGAGGTCGGCTCCTGGGATTACTGCTGTAAAGAGGACCACCCGTGCGGCTACAGCAAAGGATTCGATTACCCATGGTAAGTTGGAGGAGTCTTATTTTGGTTCTTCAATAAGGCTACCAATCTCCGTACTTTGTATAGATGATTTTGGGAGTAATAGAGTACTCATTCAGTAAATTTTAAAATATAGCAATCTAAAATACAGACTTATTAAAGTAATCTGCCCATTAACATTCATTTTATACTTAGCTAATGAAAAGCAACTAGAAAGGCAACTAAAAATATAGCAATTGGCTCACAATCCCTAAAAGAAGTGGCACCTACATAGTCCTTTACATTTTCCAGGTGCTTTGTGGGCGACGAGTCCGACCAGTGGCGCAAGTGCAGCGATCGGTACTTCCCCGGAAAGAACGGCACCCAGCCGACCCACTCGCATCTGGGACTGCCCAGTGTTAAGGAGAAACAGAAGCATCCACACCCACACCCACATCACTCCCAGCCGGAGACGGCGGCCAGTAGCGAATACGGCCAGCATCCCCCTCGACCCGGCGGACTGCAGAGCCTCAGTGACTTCGCCGCCGCCCGTCTGTGGCCCGTGACCTACCTGTACAGTGAGGGCCCGCCCAACGCCACCGAGTTCAGCAATTTCGTCGACTGCAACAAGGAGTCGTGCTAGTGGGGCGCTGATTTAGATTACGATTAGCAGATTAAGACATGCTTGTGTACAATAGATACCCTCATTCCCTAATCGCCTAATCACGAACCACGAACCCTACTCCCAGCCAGATGTACTTGGGCCGTGCGGACGTTGTCGTTGTGATCATCATTGAGATTGGATACCATTGTCGTCAGAATCGAGTGAAACCAATTAACTTATTAATCTAACTCCCTTGAATGTTGAATGCTACAGCTTGCGTGCAGGCATTCTTAGTTCCACTAAGCTGAATTGTATGTATTATTAATAAAATTAGTTTTTACGAAAACGAGTTTTTCTTGGGACAAATATTTTAATTTTTTTCGTCACAATTCGTCAAATCATTTATGAAATTTAATAAAAACTGTCCGTAATAATCATCATTCCATCCATTTATAGAGTGAAAATTTCTCAAGTGGGAACCCTTACTTAATTTTCGGTTTTGTGGTTCACGACATAAAATATTATTTACTTTGACGATTTAAATACTTTTTGCAAATTGTGTTATAATGGGAAATATCGAAGTTTTATAACAATTTTTTAATATCTTAAAATTTACTTTGTTCTCTTTCAATAATATTCTTAGGTTGCATATTCTCGTCACTAATCTTTTCGCTCTGTGCAACTCATAATACATATATACAGCCTCAATTCATTGGCGGTGTGGGTCTATACAGGGTCAGCAATTATTAATCTGTACAATAATTTCAAGAGCTGAGCAACTTCATCCTTTATCATATCTTTACATTTTTTCAACTAACCATTATGAGTTTTATAAAGAATGTTGCATTCAACTCTGCTGATAACAAATTTATTGCTTTAAAACTTTCCCAGTTGATATACTAGTCAGCTTTTGAGTGTGTTTAAAGCTCGGTCGCTACGTTATCCAGGACAACCACTAATTTGAGTGCTATAGCGATGAACTTGAATGGAATGAAAGTGTCAACGAACATTTGTACTAATTCGTTTTTTATTCTTTAGAACAAAATTATTGATTTAAAATTTAAATTTTAATTCTTAATTTTAAGTTATTCGCTTATGAGTACTGAATGTAATTTAATGTATCTGATACATTATGAGTCGTACAATA
Organism: Drosophila santomea; assembly: GCF_016746245.2. Taxonomy (NCBI): domain Eukaryota; kingdom Metazoa; phylum Arthropoda; class Insecta; order Diptera; family Drosophilidae; genus Drosophila; species Drosophila santomea. The sequence continues at coordinate 17,333,899 of NC_053016.2, read as the reverse complement.
AAGTGCTTTCCAAAATGCTTATAAATTATAATGTCCTGTAATATATTGTTTCTATTACAATGTAAGGATATACCCAATAAGATGTTAGGCTATACTTTTAATTCTCCACGCATTTTTTTATAAATATTTTAAAGCTTTTGAGCGCAGCATTCTCATACTGAATTCACGAGTACAAGCTCGATTTTTAAGAGCTTTCTGTTTTATAATGTACATACGTAGAATACTCATATGAGTGCATATACAATTTTAATTCATTATTTTAAAGACAAACCATATTTGTGGCAATTTGGATTTGCAGTCATATGATATATTTATTATAGTTCGCTCTCTTTATTTATTTATTATTAATTAATTGTTTTAAAAAGCTTTCTGATAATAGACCATTTACTTGTGTTCATTTGTATAATGTAGGGATTATTATTAGTCTTTTGTAGATAAGAACTTTCTTACACATATTTCGTGCTGTCGGTATGATACATATTTTCAAATGACAACTGCTACTGTGCGGCAAGTGCGTCCATCCTCAACTGAACTCCCTCCTGAGTGGATATAAGGAAATTGCGGCTGGAAAACTTCAGCGGGATCTGTGTTTTCTGCGACCTGCTAAACTTAAAGTCTCTCAGGAGGTACACAAGACCCACCTTGACTTGCAGTTTGCCAAATCGCTCGCCTATGCAGTTGCGAGGACCCTCGCCAAATGGCAAATAGGCGAAGGGATGTCGGGCCCTAATCTCTTCTGCCTCAAAGCGACTGGGATCAAACTTCTCTGGATCGGGATAAAGCTCTGGATCGTGATGAATACTATGCACGGGTATTATTATCTTAGTTCCCGGTTCTAGGATGAGGTTGCTCCCCGGTACCTGGTATTCCTTGGTGGATCGCCTCAGCAAGTGAGGTAGTATGGGATACTTGCGAAGGGTTTCGGCTACCACTTGGTCCAGGTAGGGCATCTCCTGAACGGAGTCGTAGGTGAGCTTTTGATTGTTGCGTTTCAAAACGTCGAGTACCTCAACTCGTAGTCTTTCCTGGACATCGGGATTGAGGGCCAGCTCATACAGACAGAAGGACATGGTGGTGGAGGAGGTATCGAACCCGGCCAGGAAGAAGACTAGTGCCTGGGCCGCGATCTGCTCGAAGGACAATGCATCCTTGACTCCCTCCTCGCCCAGTTCCATTAGCAGTTGGATCAGGTCATTGCGCTGGATATTCTCCCGTCGCCTGTAGTCCAATGTCTGGCGAACAGTGTCCAGGAAGAACTCACTGACCTCCGGACGAAAGAGCCTGAAGCGCAGCTTTCTTGCCAAATCCGGCTGAGCAAACATAAAGCCCTGGACGAGCACCGAATGCAGGGGCTCCGTGGTCACCGATCGACCCATGCGCCGGAACCGCGACTCCGGATCCTGGAGACTATTGCACTCGAGGCCAAAAGCACAGCTGCCGATCACATCCGTGGTGAACCTCGCACACAGATCCTTGGCCTCGATCTCGCCGACCTGGAGGCGACACGCCTGCGTCAGCTTCTCGCCCACCTCCACCATGTTGGGGAACATGAATTTCATCTTGCCAGAGGTGAACACCTGCGTCAAATTCTGGCGCAACCAGCGCCACTCCGGACCGTCCAGGAAGAGAAGGTTCCCGGTCAGCGGATCGTCCCGCACATTATGGAAGAGTCCTCGATCGGCAAAGCTGGCAAAGTCCCTGATCATTATCTCGCGGATCAGTTCCAGATCCATGATAAACAATGACTTGGTCATGAACGTAAAGTAGCCGCAGTAGCGCTCCACTCCCCGAAATTTCCTATAGATCCGCAGGTTAATATCCGTCCAGTGAAGGTCCCTTCCCAGTCCACTCATATTGCCGCGGAAATACACCGGCCTTTCTCCGGCCACGCCCCTTCTGCTCCAGTAGCTGTAATGCCATCGGAGCTTGGCATATAGCAAAAGTCCGGCGGTGAGCACGAGAACCAGGAGCGTTAGCATGTTGTCCCCAGATCGATAGAATAGCAACTGAGTGGAAAAGTGGGTTACATATGTTTTTCGCCGGCTGAAAAGCTTTCCGCTCCTCTCTTTTCGGGGGCTCTCTTTTTTGATGGGTGTTATATGGGTATCCAAACGTACGCACAGTATCTTGCGTCATTTGAAATAAAAGTTCATGATTTGTGAACAAAATAGAGCGTTGCTAATGTTCTGCTTTCAGATCAATTATTATTTGAAAATACACCAAATGCAATGCTTATCGTTAACATATATTTAAGTCATAATTACTATTAGCTGTGATATGGGGCATTAGGTAGTCATTATTTATGTATCTTGCACCCTCTGCTTTAACTTGCATTTCCGTGTCTATATGCGTTCAACTTTTAGATGAATTCCATTCTTGGCCGACAAAGTGGGGCTGCGAGTGTCCAAAATTAGGGGGATCTCTGTTAACTCTGAAACCCCGAACTTGAAGCGCTGAAGCAAGGACACAATGCCAATCTTGGCCTGCATTTTGCCGAAACGTAGACCTATGCAATTGCGGGGTCCATCACCGAACGGCAGATATGCAAATGGGTGGCGGGATTTCGAATTATCAGTCTCAAAACGGCTGGGATCGAAGAGTTCTGGTTGCGGATATAAATCCTGATCGTGGTGAATACTGTGCACAGGTATCAGCAATGTAGTGCCCTTCTCAATGATGAACTCAGTATTGGGGACCTTATAGCTTTCATTTGTTTCCCGCAAAAGTTGCGGGAGAATGGGATGTTTTCGAAGAGTTTCTAAAAGTAAAGTTGGGCTAGCGTATTTCCCTCTGTAATAATAGTACGAGTATAATTCTTACCAGACAAGACCTGTTCCAAAAAGGTCATTTCAGCTAAGGCGTCGTAGGTAATCGTCCCTCCATCCAGAACCCTTTCTATCTCATCCCTTACTTGATTCTGGATCTCCGGCTGCAGGGCTAGTTCGTACAAACAGAATGCCATCGTACTGGAGGAGGTCTCGAATCCAGCCACGAAGAACACAAAGGCCTGGGCAGCCATTTGCTCCAGGGTCAGGCCGTGGGATAGATCGATACCCTGGCCCTTTTTGGCAGCTTCTTGGTCCTCCGCTCGGAGCTCTATTAACTGGTCCATAAAGTCGTTCCGTTTTATGCCGTTCTTGAGGCGATAATCGACGGTGTTCTTCACTGCCGACATGAAGAAGTCGGTCAAATCATCGCGAAGAGCCTTCATTCTTAACTTTTTTGCCCACTTGGCGTTGGTGAATATAAAATTTTGGATCAGCGTAGAATGACGGGGTTCATCGAAGACCATGCGGCCCTTTTTACGGAATTCGGCATTTGGGTCCTGGAGACTGTTGCACTCCAGCCCGAAGGCGCACGATCCAATGACATCCGTGGTGAACCGGGCACAGAGATCCTTTATTTCCACATCCCCATTCTCCACTTCGCCCGCCTTCACCGCCTTTTCCGTGGCGTCGACCAGGTGATGACCCACCTCCACAACCACTTCCGACATTTTTTTCATTTTTCCGGAGGTGAAGACAGGTGTGAGCTTGTGCCTCATCGATTTCCACTCATCGCCCTCCAAAGTGAGCAGGTGTCCTGTTAAGGGATCGTCACGAGTGTTGTTGAAGAGGCCGCGATCTTGAAAGTGATGGAAGTCCTTGATCAGCACTTGCTTGATGAGGTCGAGATCAGTGACCATGGCGGCTCGCTTGAAGAACAGGAACATTCCCGCAATGGGAGCCTTGCCCTTGAACTTGTCGTATATCCTCTGATTGATGTCGCGTAAGTGGTACTTCGTTCCGATACCCTTCATGTTTCCAATCAACGGTAGGGGGCGCTCATGGGGCACGCCCATTCTGGCCCAATATGTGTAGGTGTTGTGGTAGAATCTATAGGCCAACAATAGGACCAAACTCAATAATGCGAGAGTAAGCAGCATGGCGATCAAGATACTCGTTTAGATTCAGGTTTTCAGAACTATAGTACGCAATAAATGTTCATTTAAACGGCTATTTCAGTTTTAACGAATATTCTTCGTAGAACGCAAGACGAGAACTAAATTAGTGTTCGCCAGAGCGTAAGATATATACAGATTTCGGGAGCTTAATCGGCAATAAACAAAACAATATATGCAAGTCATATATAGGTAAGCTTTGACTCGACAAAGCTTTTTCCCATGGCTATCTAGTACTATCAGTACTGATAGATAAGGTTGTGAACAAGTACTATATTTATACACTGCTTAGTTTAAAAGAGTATACTAGATTAATTGGAAAGTTTGTAACATTTAAAAACAAACACTATAAGGTATTTTCATTTGTATATATATGCTAAAGCAGGTTCAGTAGCCGAGTTGTTATCATTTGTTAAAATATTTATTTATATGTTGTACACTATAAAATACACATGCATAAATTGCAAAAATACTTAGTTTTTTGCGATAGCCAATATATTTCTAATGACTTTAGGGCAACAGAAACATTTTAAACATTTTGGTGACTCAAGTTGCTATCAATAATTGTTGTCTACAACTCAACATGACCACCGTAACAAAAATAGCTGATAAGGAGTCAATGAAACGTTTGGCCTGCGAATCTATTGCCACAAAATGGTTTGGTAATGCTGAAAAGAAATGAAAATATCAGCGTGGGCTCTATAAATGTACTCGTTATCGCAGTAAAAATTAATGCAAATGAATTCTTTGCTTCAAGTTTATGTTCCAAAGGGAAAAGAGCTGGTGACCAATTTCATTAAATTAACACATGTTGAGACAGTTTTTTGCAACGGTGGTCTTGTAGCTCAAATGTTTTCCTTAAAGCAGAGACGAATGAGCACTGAATGCGCAATTCTATCCTCTTTCCAGGACACTTTTTTATTCGACTCCTAGAGTGTTTGTCTTTTTAATTGAAATGTGAGCCTGGGCGTAAACAGGAAAAGAAACCATCAGTTTATTGACAGGCTGTTGATGATTCGCTAGACGGCTTTCCTTCTGCCTTTTGGCCTTTCAATCCTTTAACCTTTAATTAAACTCGGTCCCGTTACTGTCCAGAAATCAATTCAAGCGTAAACCCAATAAAACTAACACTAAATCGATCCGCTGTTGTCACTGATTTCCCCAGGCTTATTACAAAGTTGCCGGAAAATTTACGCGTAAGCGATTGAAAGCCCATTAAACGCTATGCCAGATGGGCAGCGGTCTTTGTAGTGGTTGGTTCCCCCAGCTTCCTCCATGCAGGACTTCTATCTGCTCCCAGTGAATAATAAAACGAAGTCGCACCTAAAAGCATTTTGTGACCTTGTGCAGGCGTGTGTGGTGTTCTTGGTGCTTAAAGGATTTGGGCCTAATGCTCACGGCCCGTTTTATGCCGCTAATGCGCCATCGGATCCCATCGACATAAAAATCGTAATGCCGCAGTTAAGTGCAGCTCGAGTCATAAAACAAAAGCTGGAATTAAATAATAATGCAGGGCCAACGGCGATTATGCTTATTAAAATAGATGCTTCTTGCTGATTTTGATCGGTTTTCGCTTTTACAGGGGAATACTTAAAAACAAACCATATAGTAATATAATACGTAGTAATGTCACTGTATCACAACACCTTCTGAAATTTAAACATGTATATATGTACATATGTATGACTGGGGATGTTATGAGCAAACCAATTTATAATATTTTAATATAAAAACTAATTAGGAAGCTATCTCTCAGCGTGAATCACGTTTTATTGATGCCGGCTAGTTAAAAAATTACCTATTGTGTCTAGTAATTCTCTTACAAACTAGTTGTACTTATAGACTCTAAGCTTAACAAATGTATTGTTTATTTTGTTTGGGAGAAATCAATCTCTCTAAAGCGTCACAAAGCTCTTTAGAAAAACAATAATATCATCCTGCCTCAGTTGTTCCCAAACGCTGATTCAGTGAAGTCGGCTAGGCGACTAGTTTACGGTGCGGAATAAAAAGTTTCGTCAGCCTATTTGTTGACCAAATTCAACAACATTCATATATTTAACTACAACATTTTTATTCGATTTACCAAATAAATGGTGTCTAAAGTTCCAGTACTCTTTTGGTTTGATTGCATTATATAATTGGGTACATCGATATTCGTTTCTAGTTTAAGCAATTCATGATTAGTGCCATCGCAAATGTTTTTAGAAAGATAAGGAGTTGTCAAAAGCTCTGTTTGCTTTGTATATAAAGCCAAACTAAGCGGCAAAACGATCAGTGTTAACACAAGCTTTATCAAGAACAGTGTACAGTGACCGCTCGCAATGCTGTTTACAATCGCCCTTTTGGGCGTGGTCTTGGCCTTGGCCTACAGTTTGCATGTTAAAATCTTCTCTTATTGGGAGAAGAAAGGTGTTCCACACGAGAAACCTCTGCCTCTGGTTGGAAACATGAAGGGAATCAGTAGGAAGTACCATTTCCGCGATATCAATCAAAGAATCTATAAGAAGTTTAAGGGAAAGGCTCCCATCGCCGGAATGTACATGTTCTTTAAGCGAACTGCCATGATCACCGATCTGGATTTCATCAAGCAGGTGATGATCAAGGACTTCAGCTACTTCCAGGATCGTGGCGCTTTCAACAATCCCCGAGACGACCCCCTCACGGGCCACCTGTTTACACTGGAGGGCGAGGAGTGGCGGGCGATGCGGCACAAGCTGTCTCCCGTTTTCACCTCCGGAAAGATGAAGCAGATGTCGAAGGTGATCGTGGACGTGGGTCTTCGCCTGGGCGATGCCATGGATATGGCGGTAAAGGAGGCCAAAGTGGAGGGCGGCAATGTGGAGATCAAGGATCTCTGTGCCCGGTTCACCACGGATGTCATCGGATCGTGCGCCTTCGGGCTGGAGTGCAACAGTCTCCAGGATCCAAATGCCGAGTTCCGAGAGAAGGGTCGCGAAATATTCACCAAGCGTCGTCATCCCGCCCTAGTGCAAACGTTTATGTTTACCAACGCCAGGTTGGCCAGAAAATTGCGAATGAAAGTACTCCCCGACGATGTGACCGAGTTCTTCTTGTCGACGGTAAAGAGCACCGTCGACTATCGTCTCAAGAACGGCATAAAGCGTAACGATTTCATGGAACAAATGATAGAGCTCCGAGCGGAGGACCAAGAAGCTGCCAAAAAGGGCCGGGGAATCGATCTCTCCCACGGCCTGACCCTGGAGCAAATGGCTGCACAGGCCTTCGTCTTCTTCGTGGCTGGATTCGAGACCTCCTCCAGCACCATGTCCTTCTGCCTGTACGAGCTGGCCCTGCAGCCGGAGATTCAGCAGCGGTTGAGGGAGGAGATCGAAAGTGTGCTGGCCAATGTGGAAGGAGGAGAGCTGAGTTACGACGTTCTGGCTGAGATGAGCTATTTGGATCAGGTGCTGTCTGGTAAGTACGCATCCACACATCTAAATCAACTGATTTTAAGCCAAAACCTCTTTCAGAAACCCTTCGAAAGCACCCCTTGCTGCCCCATCTCGTTCGAGAGGTTAATCGAGACTACAAAATTCCCAGCACAGATATTGTGCTGGACAAGGGCGTCCTTGCCCTGATTCCCGTCCACAATATTCATCACGACCCTGAGATATATCCCGAACCGGAAAAGTTCGATCCCAGTCGCTTTGATCCGGAGGAAGTCAAAGACCGCCATCCGATGGCCTACTTGCCCTTTGGCGATGGACCTCGGAACTGCATTGGACTGCGGTTCGGAAAGATTCAGGCCAAGATCGGACTCGTCTCGCTGCTTCGACGTTTCAAATTTTCCGTTTCAAATCGCACTGAAGTTCCTTTGATACTTTCAAAAAAGAATTTTCTGTTGGGTACTGATAACGGCATGTACCTGAAGGTTGAAAGCATTTAAGTATGCTTGACATAATATAAGTTATCTGCAATGTTTAAAATAAAAGATAATAAGCGCAAAGTACATCGAAATTGTTTGGGCTGTAATTTATTGAAATATTTTGTTAAGGTGGAAGCTGTAACCGAAACTTTGTTAATTAAAAAGGTAAAAATGCCCGCGGCTGAATCAGATACCAAAACAAATTTATTAGTTTGTTTAGCAGCCAGCTAACTGGTATAATCTTTTTAAACTAAAATGTAATTTTCGCTACTTTATTTACTTTCTACTTTGGCTTTCTACACAGAGCTGGCGGCCAGCAGCAAGTGTAATGAATTTTAAAAGGAAAGTATCTAATGATACTTACAACATATCCTTTTAGGTACACAGCATTTAAAAGCGATTTGGTCTAGGATTGCCCAGAATACAATCCTCAAAAAGCATGACAAAGTATTCTACCGCTAATCTGGAGCCAAAATCCGGCTAAAACTTTTCCGTGACTCGCCCACTAAATTGCTCATTTCTCATGTGTTATTTGCCAGCTGCTAACCGAGTACGACTGTTTTGACAGAATTGCATGTGCTGTGCAATATGTTTACCCTGGATTCACCATTCGCGGGGAAGGATGGAGCCATTCAGCCAGGAGGAAGTTTTTGCCATGGCACTTTTTGATAGTGCAGTCACGCCACAGAATCCTTGGGGCAACGAAACAAAGCAAGGCAAGGCAAAAAACTTGGAGCTGCAAAACAAATGGAATAATTAGCCAGAATAAGATGAACTTCCTCACGGCAACAGGAGAACTCATAGACCAGGTGCAGTGGGTGAGGCCAGATTGGTATTCGTATTCCCTCGGAGATAACCAGGCATTTGTATCTGCTTCCAGTTCTCTGTTTTTCCAGCTTTAAGCTGAGAAATTCTATCGAAACGGTCTTGGAATCCCCACTGCATGACCAGCGGGCAAAAAAGTGAAAAATAAGACCACGAAAGCTCCCATCTCCCAGCTCCCAGAAAACACCGCCTGTTTGGACAGGGTAGCTGTTTCTGGGCCTCCGTGTTTTTGTATCTTTGTATTTTCAAGACTGACTGGACGGCCATTGATTCGCTCAATTGGAGGAGTTGTCTATTCGGAAAACAGCTGCCGTGATGGGGCGGAAAAAATACAATATCGCATGCCTCCGTGGGCGCTTTCGCACTTCCGTTTTTGTTTATGCGGGCAATAACTCATTTAGGCCAAATTCCTTTTCTTTCCACAGGCCATTTGAGCCCATGCCCTGATGCCTCATCATTTTCGGGGGAGTGGGTCCAACGCCTGTGTTCTCATTATTATGTTATTTACATTTATTATTGATTGATAACAAATTGCTAAGCATTGACTAACGAGCGCATATTGTGGCCGAAAGGTCAAAGTGTCGGGATCCACCTTCGCACCTATTTTCCCACCCGAAAGTCCGGCTGGTGCACGTAATTATGTGAAATTTCCCGGACGGAAAGTTGTATCTGGAGACTCCTCCGCTTCAGGTCGCTGGGTCACGTCGTTTTGTGGTTCTGTTGCTTGTGCTGAAAATGTTATTGAGACGCGATGAAATGAAACAAATAATATCAGACGAGTACCTGAACTACCAAAACCCAACCACACGCATATATGAGCTCAAATGTCTTAAATGTCATTCAGAAAATTAACTTCTTGACTTTAAATGAACAAGTCAGATTTATTTATGATAATACCAACTTAGGGTATTTGTGGCTGGTCTTCGATCACGCCTTCCCTCCACTTCCTGTCTGACCCAGAGATTTATGATCTCCGTAATGGCATAAATCATGCTTAAGTTACATTCATTATGCTTAGGAGGAGCCGGTTAGAGGACCTGCGGAGAAATTCTGGCGAAGCTTACCTTGGCGGGCTGTGCTGAGGTGCTCAAACGGTGTTGAACTTTTATGGCCAAGTCGGGAGTTTTGTGAGCTCTTCGCAAAATAAATGGCGTCGGCCGAAAGCCATACAAATTGCTAATTACTTGAGCTGCTAGGTGTTTGACTCACTTGAGTGGGCTTTGGCCAGTTGTGGGATCTCCTGGAGTGGCGATGACAGGACACTTTACAATTTCATTGGTCGCTTTATTTGCTGTTGTTTGCTGGATGTTTTCCCCGGGCGACCATATAAATTATAGGAAAATATTAGCTGGCCGATGCGGAAAAGCATTGAATGCAAAGGCATTTTTAGATTGCCTTGGCAACCAGGAGCACTGGACTGGAATAGAGTGGTTTTGTGGCTTTGTTTTTCCATCTGCATTATCAGCCGCTTGCTGTAAGTAAAATCCACTTTTGTGGCTTGGTATTTGTACTTACCAAAATAAAAAAGAACGTTCAATTATTTTGCCATGTTTTGTTGTCTGTAGTTTTGTGAACGGCGTCGGTCCCCAAACTCAACCCAGACCCTTTTAGATGTGGAATTGTTTATTGCTTGGCCGTTCTGCTGCCGAGTTTCCTTTGGCAATTGATTGTGAGTGTGGACACAATCAATTTTTCCAAATCGTTTGGCAGACGACACGCATTAAGTCGTCAGAGGACACCAGCAGCTGGCCAATTCAGCCAGGCAATAATTTATCATTCCGTTCGGGGTCTAATCAAATCAAGTCCTGATTTGATAAAAAGCCAACGCGAAACGGGATGTCAAAGGGCGCTTGTCTGCTTAACAATTTTTGTTTCTGGCAAGTCGCCAGAACAAATCCGCTGACATAGTTTTCGTCGAGCGACTTGATTAATGGCATTACTAGCTGCCACATACGTAGCAGGGCACACACGGCGTATGCTCATTTTGCGGAGCATCTGTTGCGACGAAGTGAGTCCACGTCAACGGGTTGTCACCGGCAAAAGTGCTGTGCCTGTGCTCATCCTGCACGTTTCTGCAGCTCGGAAATTTTCCGGCTCGACAGGTGCTATTAGTCTACTAACACCTTGATGTGTTGCCTTTTTCTGGGACAGCTCAATTGGTCTTCGATTTCTCGATCGAGTGCACTCCATTGAAGGCGCCTTGCACTTTTGGACTCTGACTGCAAACCGAAGCCGATGTGGCAAAGGGTTGTCCTCTCATTATGTCATTAGCAAGATGTGCTCCTCTTTGGCCAGATGCCTAAAAGCTGTATAAAAGGGTCTGGAAATTGAAAGGGGAACAGAAATACAAACTAAGTACGAAAAAGAACACACCATCCTTGTTTCATTTCAGTGCTTGTACAATAATTTTTGTATTGCAGAATTCCGTTTAATGTTATCTCTTTAATGGAGTTTTCGATTTATATTACCACCTGTTTTGTTAGCTTCCCCACGTACAAATCCTCGAGGATAGTAACGAGACAAAATGCAGTTCAATAAATTTGTAGCAGAAGGAATTTACGAGTTGGGTTTTGTAATTCCATTTGCAACATCTTTTAGAATCCCAGTTACCAGCTTACAGCAAACCGTGCGTAAAATTGTAGTACCAAACATTTTTCGGCGTAGTCGAACACATTTCCTTGCATTTTTATTTTCTGACATTGTTCTTTCATATCCTTGGCTTGCTGAATGTTGATTAACTTTGCGAAAACCCAAAAAAAATTCCAAATGTAAGGAAGCTGAAATTGGTACAATGTTTTAACAAGCAGCCCAAAAATATGCAATAAATCGACAGAGAGAAAGCTCAGTTTATCAAATGTACAAGAAAGCTAGTTTGCAGGCCTAAAGATAATATATCTTTATACACGTATGATTCATACTAGAGAGCTGCAACGAGTCAAACATATTTGTATATACTCGATACAAATACACTGATTTGGACTCTCAATGAATTTCATACAAGTATCGTGTTAAGCCATATAGCCGAAAATCGAATACATATGTATATTTATATATTTGTAGGTTTGACATGCGAAAATTAATTATGTTATGAATAGGTGGAAGACATTCTTATCATTAAGCACAAGAAAGACAACTATATTTGAAAATCTTTATTATTTATTAAAATTAATTATCAATAGCCAAGTCGAACTGGTAATATGCCCGTCCGTCTGTCTGTCAGTCTGTTTGTATGAATGCCTTGAAACGAAACTATAAAAGATGGAAAGTTGAGATGAAGCATGCAGGTTCCATAGACGTCATATTTGCTTATTTTTGTTGCCACGCCCACTCCAACGCCCACAAGCCGGCAGATTCTGCCACGCTCACACCTGTGAGAAATATTTTGGGATTTATTTTTTTTTTCTTTTTTAATTTTATATTTTTCGTTTCCAATTTCTATCGTCATGCCAGAAAAATGTTGAAATATCTCGTTCGCACTTCCACCAGCCGAGTAACGGGTATCTGATAGTCGGGGAAGTCGACTATAGCGTTCTTTTATGTTTGTTATTACTAAACCCATTAAATGCTGTGATAATTAAAAAACGGTATATGTTGCTGACATATGCCTTTTATAACTTATAAGTTAGTAGTTCTACCCGTAATCGTAAAGTAAAACAGTATACGGGATTTGTTAATAAGTATGCAACAGTTGACACAAGCGTTTTATACCCTATTAGGTCATGTTTTCATCAGAAATATTAGTAAATATCAATAAATATCCTTCAATGTCTAAAAGTTGTTAAATTCGGACTATTTATTAAATCTTTATGGGCAATCATGTAAACTCCACTTGATTGGCCTTGTTCGTTAACTTGAAACATCTCTCTCACATATCTTTTGGCTGAGTAACTGGTATCTTACAGTCGAGACAGTCAGCTTTCCCGTGTTGTAATTTAATTACTATGGCCACCTGTTGAATTTTCACCAAGGGCATTCGGGGGTCAACCGTGTGCGCATTTTCTGAGCATCAATTGCAAGGCGGTAACTTTTCGGCGATTAACCCGATCCCGACTTGGCCCGGGGCACTTGTTTACTCAAGTTGTGCTGACATTTTATGCTGTCGCTTGCAATGTCTGTGGACAATTATCGTATATTTGCGCTGTCCATCTGTGTCGCAGAGAAAGTTATCTGGCATTGACTCCGAAATTGTATTCGACTTTTGGGTCATATATGGCTAACACGTTCGTTGGCCCGTCATAACCGAATTATCTCGAGTTATGTTCGAACGCTGAACTGTTGGCTGAGTCGTTGACACTTTCGTGCGTCTAGAATGCCACAATTGAAGGGGATTAGGGCAATGGTCAACGTATGCTTCACAATATGGCAGGCTGGGAGGCAGCTGCCTAGCTGCTTGCCCGGGTAATTTATGCGAGTTTCTTGTTTTGGCTCGTGTTACTTTTTATTTTCTGGTGCCTGCCAAGCTCATTTGCCTCAATGACAAACGGAGTTGGCAACAATTGTAAAATACATGACAAGGGTCGTGCGCATTATATTTTGTGCGGGGCAACTTTCCCGTGGAGGCGGGCTGCCACATACATAGAAGACATCTAGCCGGGCAATTTCCTTGAAGGCCCTGTCTTGGGGTTGTGAGTTATATGTGCAACTTAATTTGTTGCTGTCACACCTGTGGCTTCCGCCAATGGAAAGTGGCAAGTGGCAAGTGGCAACCTTGGCCCTGTTTGACATGAATTTATGAGCAACGCCTGCAGGTGCCTGGCTGGGCTGGCTTGGGTTGGCCATAAAAACGGTTAGCAGATTTAATAAAATATATTCGGTTAAATAAATAGATTGGCATGACAATATGTCCCAGTCCCTCGGACTTAAGAGAGTTCCTCGCTTAAGAGATGAAACCGCAGGCTGTAAGTAACTCCTGGCAACGCAGCACGTGTTGCACGGCTTTCGCTTTCATCTGCGCAGCATCTCTGCTAAAATTTCCCTCTGTTTGGCCAAAATGTTAGCGGCTTAGAAGCTTCGGGCCCTATTTCAGTGTGCGAATACCGCCCGTTGCCCAAGGACGTATCCTCGTCAGAGCGCGGGAAAAACTTAAACGGCCAAAAGGACGAGTTCATTTTGTGAAAAATAAATATTTAAGGATTTGTTTGCTTTTCTGTGGCTGGTTGTCATCAATAAAACGAATTATGTACGCATGAAAAAATCCGATTTAAAATTAACTGCCCACATGGACTGTTTATTCAAATATTAAAGACAAATATCAATAACTGACCGAGCAAATGTTGGATGGTATTGATATTTATACGGTTGAGTGATAAGTAATTCAAATAACCAAAATTAAGGATCAACTCTGTCCTCAATGAGAATTACAAACTAAAGAGCCTTGAAGGAATTCATTGATTCAAAAGGATATCCATTCTTAAATTGTATACAGAAATTGTTAAATTTCCCATCCAAAAGTAAATGTAAGTAACTGAAAAGCCGCTGGTAAACAAGTGCTCAACTCCCACAACTACGTAATCGAACTTTTTGCCATATTCAAAATCCTTTCAGCGTTTTGTTTTTTGCATTGTGCAACTTCAGTTTAAAAACTGAACGGGGCGGGCTGTCTGCCTTTGGGGCAAACAATTAGGACAACGCGAAAAAGTGCAACAAAAAGTATCCGAGATAGCAATCAATTTTTCCCCTCGTTCTGCCAACCAAAGAACACATGTCCCTCCAATAGACCACTTAATAAAGCGTCAAAATAAGCGGCCGCAGCTTGATTTATGGTCAACGCGTGTGTGAGTTTGCGGTCTGATAATGCGGTTGAGAAAAGGAATATAAAATTCTTTATATATTTTGTGGCCAGCAATTTATGGGCGCTAGCCAGAATTATTGCTATTGATTTAGAAGCGAGAAGAGGAGAATTGCCAAATCCCCTACGGTTATTGGCTGACCATAAAAGTTGGCCAATAAAGCATTTTGGCCACAAGTAACTGCCCAAATAGTGTATCGTGGAACTCGGGCATTATAGGCTAATTAAAATTCTATTGTCGAAATTGGAATTGGAATTGAATTTTCCAATTATTCGAGGCTTAGTTGCATATCAGCCAGCCCATTTGTTAAAATTATTGAAATGCACATTTCTCGGCTAAACGCCCATTTAGAGAATTTGGGGATAATGGAAGCACTGGCATCCATCAATTCATTAGTACCGTCATTAGGTGGTAAATAATATCTAAGCGAATGTTTCTGACGGCAAACAATGAGCCCCAATTTCATTCGCGGGCAAGCAATTACTCGAATTATTTCGAAATGCGGGGGTCGTTATGTGGAAAAAATTGCATTTCATTGCCGCAGAGCTACAGGGAGGGTGCATTATTAAATTGCATTTTACGAACCAAACAGCAAATGACACAGCAGCAGCAGCAAAAGCAGCATCATATTAAAAGGATTCCCCTTTTTCCTTAATTGTCATGTAAGCCGAGCTGGGTTATCTTGCAAACGGGCTGACCTTTTTTCCTTATGCGCCTGGCGAAAATTGGGTTAAAAATGCATGCATCAGAAATGGCAGAATGGCATGTATGAGAAAATTAAAATTTAAAATTGTAACCCATTCCGTTTGTACATACATTACGTGCGCTTGCAGCTACAATGTTTTCTCTGAATGTTTACCGAATGAAATTCACACAAAAGCTAGCTCTTTACAAATATTTTCGCACTAGAGGTGCAGCTGGTCGCCATTTTTCCACTCATTCATTGGTGTCCAAACAAAAGAGAGCCATCGGCACTCTGAACACTCTTCCCGGCCATTTTTCCAGCTTTTCCGCCTCCCCCTCCCCGCCATACTCCGCCCTTCCCCCACATTAGAACGCTACTTTCAGCGCCAACGCATTTGCATCGAGTGGTGAAACAATCTTGCAGCTGCTGCTCGTGAAACTTACAGGAGCTGCCGACAGGAACTTTCGCAGACTCGTCGTTATCCTCACGAAGTTTCACGTTTATTCCCTGTACGTGCGAAGTGGCGACCGGCAGGACTGCACATCATTGTCAGCCAATGATTCCGTATGCAGGAGCCAAGCCATTTCCGGACTCCTCCACGTGTGCTGATGCCTAGCGGGAAACTTTTAGAGCATTTATGCATTTGCATAAACAGTTCGATAGCGTTTTGGCAGACTAAGGGTGGTGCCAACAATCTTGAGCTGCTCTCACGAACTTTGAAATTCTAATTAACACTAAGTCGTTGCAAATTTTAAATTAATTTTAACATATATTATTTTGTATATAATTATATTTATTATATGAATATACCATGCATTCTTTTTGTATTTTTTCAATTTAATACTAGGAGATGTTGTTTATCCAAACCAAACCAGGTAGACCCGCTGAGAAGCTCACGATACCAGTGGTGCAGGGTATTCCATACCATACATAATATGGTCTTATCCCTCTGATATTTTAATAAATTCGCGATAATGTGCAAACTTTTTGTCTGCAAAATTGTGTGAGTTTTTCACGGAACCGCTAATTTTGCGTTCCCATCTCGCGATGAGCACTTCTGCTGAGTGCCGCTGCCATTACGGTTTATTAGATGCAGGCGTGGCGCTCCGTGGAGCCGGAGCGGAGTGGGTTGTCCGTGGAGCAGCTCGTCGCATGCTACAGGCATTCCGGTAGAATTTTGTAAGCTGTGGATGTGCAGGCGGCGCCAACGACCGTGACAACGACGTGCACACGTCACCAATTATGCCCACTACGCCAAGGGGGCGTGGTCCGGGCCAGAAGTGGCTTTTGGCCTTGCCAAGGACGGCTTCGTCTTCGCATTGTTTCGCTCTGCTCGGCTCAGCAGCTCCCCTTGCACTTTTTTTATAAACATGTCATTGTCGGTCCCGGGATCTTCATTTAAAATTCAATGGCGTATGCGAACTGCGTGATTTTAGCCCTCCGCCGCATTCCGTGCCTCCATGCCGCGAATTCCAATCACGGTAGAGCAGGAGCTGGAGCAGCAGGAGCAGTTGGAGGAGTAGGAGGAGCAGGAGTGCCCCGCCCAACGTGTCGGCGAAACATCGCAAATATTTGCATTTTCCGTGGTTGAAGAAAATTTGTCGCGCGAAATTCAAAAGAGATCTCCTGTCGAATTCACAACAGCAAATCTCGCAATTAGTGACATCGCGGGTGGCAGATACGCGCTGCAAGAAGGATATTGCTTTTATCGCATGGGTCCTGGAATTTACCACGCTGTCAGCGGTACATTCAAATAGGTTTTAGGTTCAGGTATTTGTTGGATCAGATATTGACAATACCTTTTTCCGGAGTTTTACCAGTTTTCTGTTCCCCTATTTTTTGGCTTAACTATATGCTATATATTACCGCTGTTCTTCCCCATGGAGTATTTCTTGTTTGCTTTCTTTATCGCAAGCGCAATTCATCCATTTTTTAAGCAATGTCATTCGGGAAACTAACAGAATCTCTTTTCTGTGAAATGAAATTCATAAACATATACATCACAATTACAAGTACTCTTAAGAAAATAGTGTTCTTTGAATTCAAATTATCTAATATAGAGTTCTTGATATATATCATTTTATTATCATTAATTCTTATGAACAAAGTAAGAATGCGCCTTCGAGGAAATGAGGGAATATAAGTGCAGCCCACTTACCCACATACGTGTATGCCACTTCATCCAAGTTTTCATCATTTCGTTTAGGACTCGAGGGTTCTTTCGCTCGTTAGTCGTGTGTAGAGAAGCACTTCCAGAAATATCCATCTCCTGAATAAACGTTTATCTCCTGATAAATGCCCGTCTGCTCGGAAGAACCATGGAAAACTTTCGCTGTTATGTGGAGGGAAAAACTCTTGAGCTTCTCTTGCGCACACTTTTTATGCCTCGATTGACTTAAAGTCCAGTGTCGAGTGCCGGCATTTTACAAGGCTTAACCCACCTGCCCCATCCGCATCCGCATCCCCACCAGCATCTCCAATCCGCTGCTGATGTTGCAGTTTTCCGTGCTGCGCCCAGTAGGCCATTTGGCCGGACTTCAAGTGGCTGCTTCTGGCCATTGTTGTCCGCTGTTTTAACTGTTGCATTGTGGCCAGGCCATTTAATTTGACGATGTCTGCCGGCCAGTGGCAATATTGTTAGTTTACTGTTATTGCCGCGACTGATTCAATGACTGCGACATTATAATGCAGTGTAGTTTAATTGTTTCGATTTGCATTCAAAGCAAATGAAATATTTTGTTTTAATTTACAAAATTAATTAAACGTGCCATCTGTTTATGCGCGATAATACAATAATTTACAGTCAACGTGGTTTGCATGGTAATTTACAAAATTCACGAAACTAAATCACGCGAGCACATACACACACTGCGCGTTAAACGATTTCATGATTTCGCCCATAAAATTTACGCCTTTTGTTATTAAACTTTAAGCTGTCCAAAAGCCAATCAAAAGTGTGTAAAACTTCTAAGGCCCACTCACCCCGCACGTAATTCTCACGCACACAAGTATGCAATAAATTTGGCAGCGTTTTACGACTGCTCATCGATTTGCTGAGTAAAGAAGCTAGAGGGTTTGAAGAAAGTGGGCGAAAAAGCAAACACCAACGGCAGGTACCTTTCTGCTAAGGGAAATGGAAAAGGGACGGCTGTGGGCACCGCACAAAAAACTTTAATTTTATTGCATTGCCATGGGTATTATTGGGGTTTAGGTTTGATGTCGAATTGAAGATGGAAACAGCAAGCAAGACTTTCGGCTGTTGCCCTCCTAGTTGAAGGGGGCCAACAGTGTTTCCCTTTTTCGGTAGCCACAAAAAGCATAGACTTCATAAACTTCATATTCATTATTTTTTTTTGGTTCTCGCAACGAATCACTTAAAGACGTTTCCTGTTTCAACTTCAGGGTTACTTTAAGCTAATTCTTATTCGGAATAGAAATAATTATTGTAAAAATTGTATTTAAAAATTGTTTGAAAAATATGTTACTTGAGGTGATTTCCGTAATATAAAAGATTTCAGAGAGAGCGTGCCACAGTGGCCATTAAGTCATGATCAATTTGAACTGTAAGTCGGTGTGCTTTAATGCCAGAAACTTACATTTATTCGCATAGTTTTAGCCATTTTCTGCGCCAAAAGCGTTTGGCTATCGGAGGGCGTTAAATCTAGCACATAATAAGGTTCTGGCAGCAGAGGCGAGGATCCAGGATATGCGGATGCGGATCTGTGGACTGGGAATTGGTTCAATTCCGGGCTTGCCTTTTAGCGCAACGTAATAAAACAGCATAAAAATGTTGAGCATGTGGCGCTTATTTATAGTGTATGGCTGGCAAATGTAGTTTGTGCCTGGCGGGGGAATCCCCCGCTAAATCTCCGGGTGGAACCTCAACCACGCCCCCGGAAAGGCTGCCTGTTCAAACATTTTTTTATGTGTTTTATACAAATGCCTTGTCTTTGTGGGCTTCACTGAGCATAGGGAGCGCATACGCAACATTTGAGTGGCGCCACACAACAAGAGATTCCAATGAGAACGACAGCAGGAATGGCCGTAATGAAGACTATCAGATGGCCATAAGGATCGGGGGAGGCCATTGTGGCCTTTGTTCTGCCTTCAATGGGAGTTGGCTGTGTGCTTTCCGCGTCTATTCTCTTCTTTTTATTTTTATTTATATTTTTCTTGTTATTTTTATTTCGAGCGGTTTCTGGTTTAAAGCCAAATAAAGTCAGCTGCCATTAGCCAAGTCAGGGTGGACACATGCACTAAGCAAAATTAATTAACAGATCCTGTTACTTGACCCAGATCTCTGCTCCTCGCTTGATTTGCTTTACTTAATTAATCAGCAGTCAAGTGTGACTGCCGAATGAAGTGAGCCGGGATGTGATGCTTCCAGAAGCTGCTGACGCTGTCAGGAGCAACGGAATGGCATGACAATATTTTCCAATTAGGCGTGAGGCTTATTTAGCCGGCTCTTCGGGTGCATTTGTGTGTGAAATTATCGCGTGCAGTAGTAAATAATCTGTGGCAAACAATGAGATTCCAGAGAAAAATGGCCCCCAAACTATCTTAACCTCCTTGACGTGTCCTAAATGCTTTCTGGAACTGTTAGTCATCTGAGCCCCACAACAAAGAAACTAAATAGATACAGTAAACAACACGTTATCCCGTAGAGTGGGTACCAACATTCACTGATGGGCAGTATACAATTAAACTACCTTTTTGCGAATTAATCTATTCATGCCATATTAGTTCAAACGATACCTTGCAGCAACTATGGTTATAATTACGAAGGACAAAGACCTAATTTAACTTAGTTATAAATAGTATTAAATAGTAAACGGCATAGCCTATGGAATGATTATATATATCGTATGAAGCGGACAAATATTACTTACTTACCTTTTTGCAAATTTTGGGCAATGCAATCGGTCATTAGATTGCGATCGACCACAGGTTGCTTCTAACCAAAACAAAATTGCCAGTAACAAATGCATTGGCTTGATGACTCAGACTAGCCAATGATATATTTTAGTGTTGACTTTTCCTATCTCTAGAGAAGGGAACACTTTCATTCACATATTTACAATGATAATATTGCTCATTCAAACAGAGAATTGCTTGTTGCGTTTAGTTTGCAATATGATGTCTGATTATCAAGTTCCAACAGCTCGCGTAACCTCTTCAGAACGACGGGGTTTTGAAGTATCTATAGACGATGAGCCGGGAATATCACTGTTCGCATTCCACGGCAGTCTGAACAAACGAATTGCTGATCTAAATGATCAGACCTGGGCGGCAGATATCATTGGGAAGGATAAAGATGGCCGATGGACGTACACCAATCGAGATGTGGAGCTAAAAGACGGGGACGTAATTTACTACTGGACTACAGTGCGTTATAATGGTCGAGACTATCACCGGATGAACCAGAGTGCCGGTTTCTAAAAAACACGGATTTATGGGAGGATTGTTGTGGATATTCCCGTAGAATTTGTAATAATAAACTAAGCGGCTTGCAAAAACTCCAGAGATACTCTTTTTATATACTGAGATTAGATTTTCGCAGAATGATATGTAACTGTGCACTGCTGACAGTTTCTCTGCAGTTCTGAGACTGTTGTATTTACATGAAATAAAAATCACAGAAAGCGAGCGAAAGATTTATGTCCCATCAGAAACGCTGAAGGAAGTGAAAAAAGAGACAAATGAAAATTCCATAAACAAGCAACCACTTGAGAAAGAGGACAAAGGAAAAGAAAAATAGCTGCAAGAAAAAGTTATATTTTTACGGTAAATAACTTTGCCCAGAGCTGAAATTACAAAATTTTCGCCGCGCGAAGGGAACAATGAAATTGCGCATTCGCCATGTGGGATTGCAGGGTGCACAGTTCAAAAAGAAAGACAGACGGAGGCAGTTTTTTCCGAATGAAACCGGATGAAAAGAGTTACGAGCAGTAGTTGCTTTCACAATATTTTCTATACAACATTTTATGAAAATTGATGTAATTATATACTATTTGCCGACCTGCTGTCGGAATTACTGTACAACTTAAGTTTTCTCCCAGCTTTTCCCCATTTGACCGCTTTTGGAAACCTTCAGAAAATATGATTCACAAATTGAATATAATTTTGGTCGACAGGCTCGTGATACAATAAACATGCGTAAATAAGCTGATTACACGCATATTTGCATTTATACAGCTCCATTTCGGCCACGTATAATCGCAAAGAAATGTATTCAAATTTTATCATATTTTAGTTCAACTTTTTCTCCGCACTTTCATTCTTATGATTGCTTTTTATTCCCCGCACCTCCGAAAATTGTGTTTGATATCAGCCCGAGGGCGCAGCAAAAATGAAATTTTCGCCGCAGGTGTAATATTTCTTCATTGTATGATTTAAATTTGGTTCGTGGATGTTGGAAGTCGTGCGGAAATAAGTTGAAAAAGGGAAGATGGGTGACCTTTAACACGATTTCATTGTCGCTCGCCAGACTTTGGTTATTTGCATATAGCCTGGTCGTTCAAATCACATTTGAATAACGAAGTGGCTTTTTAACATCTGCATATTAGCGTAATCCCAATCGCGGAAAATAAAATAGTTAAACTTGAACTATTTAAGAGTAAAAGAGTAAAAGGGTATACTAGATTCGTTGAAAAGTATGTAACAGGCAGAAGGAAGCGTTTCCGACCATATGAAGTATATATATTCTTGATCAGGATCAATAGCCGAGTCGATTTGGCCATTTCAGTCTGTCCGTCCGTCTGTCTGTCCGTATGAACGTCGCGATCTCAGGAACTACAAAAAGCTAGAAAGTTGAGATTAGGCATACAGACTCCAGGGACAGATGCAGCGCAAGTTTGTCGATTCATGCTGCCACGCCCACTCTAACGCCCAGAAACCGGCAAAAACTGTCAGTGTTGAAGACTCTCTCTTGGCACTTTCACTATCTGTGTAACGGGTATCAGATAGTCGGGAAACTTGACTATAGCGTTCTCTCTTGTTTTTTTTGAGTGTTCGTAGGAAATAGCTTGATTAATTTAAGCACTTTAAAACCAAATCCTGGCAAAGTTCATAGCCGAGTCTTATGTATTTGCATAATATGTTTCTGCACCGAAAAATCGCGGTCAAAGACTTGAGCTTATTACCATTTGTTTGGACTAACGGCAAGGCGAAAACCAATTCAGTTTGGGGAAAAGCTCGGCTGAAGGACAAGGTTAAAGAAACTATGTCTGCAGACAAACTTCGTTTAAAAGTTAAACGAGTCAACCAAGTCACAGACGGCTAAGGAGCAAAGAGAAAAATAAAGAAAGAAATGCCAAAAGTCGTGTATGGCATGCAAAAAACTTTCACTATGAACTCAGCGGCAGACAAATAAGACAGTTTCCGAACCTCTGGGGGATGGATGACGCTGGTTGGGTGAAATATCTGGGAGCCCTGCGGAGCATGTAAATTTCCTTTAAGCTGGATTTTATTAAATTGTTTGTGTCGCTTTTAGCATTACGAGAATTTTATTTGCGTGACGATTTGCATGATCTATGAGCCCGTTGATGTTTAAAAGTGTTTAAGCATCTTACTCCCGTTCTAATCCTTCCATTTGGCGAGGGGAATCCACGTCAATTGCTCTGCAATAGAGTCGTAGTAGAGTCGTCCCTAATTTCGGCCGAATATAGTGCGTCAGATGGGGCCACGTACTGAACTAACTGAACTCGAACTGAATGTAGACGGCATCAACATGTCATCTGGGCAGAGCCGCACGTTTGAGTCAAGTGCGTGATGAGCTTTGCCCATTTTTGGATCCAACTTGCAAAAGGATTCTGATTCCACTTCTGCACACAGCCAGGGGGTGTCATAAATCTCGGCAGGAATTGCATTTGTGAGTGGGCCGCCTCTTTTGTGGTCAGCGAGCTGGATCCGGGTGCTCTGATTCAAAGGGCACCTTTGTCATGTGTCATATTTTGCTTTCCACGAGTGGGACTGAGATCTACGACCACTACGAGTATGTGCCGTACGCTTTGGGGCTTCTGTTGGAGCCCCTTAGCGCCAAATGCCAAAAGGGTTAAGTCGTGAAAGGCTTCAAAGCTTTTTATTTGTTGGTTCTTGGCATTTAACAGCTTAAGACAATTACAACTGCCAGCTCTGCACAAGGAAAAATGTCAATTTATTTTTGTTACAACAACTTGCCATTTGTAACGATGCCAAATAAGTGTCGTGTTTATCTATTCACTTAATTAATTAATAAAATAATATATTATTATTTTATAGTTTAAGGGCATGTAAATTCCTTTTTGCATCGATTGACCCAATAATCTGATGCCAAGCTCATTTTTAATTACATTTTCGTAAGCACTCGAAAACTTGCATACACAACGAAAGCAAAATATCTCTTAGTGTAGTATTTGGGTTGTATAGCAGATCCCGCATTTACATGCAAATCATTTAGCTGCCAGGCTGATAAATTAAATGCATACGCGACGAGCTAGGCAGGCAGGCATGGGAAAACAATTTAGATGATTATTTGCCAAAAATTACATTAGCCACAAAATAAACCACTTATGGATAAAGCCGAGGAAAATGGCCCACATAGTCCGAAATGAAATCCTTGTGCGTAAATTACGTAGAGTTCCGGCAACTTAATTTATGTTTGCATGGCGACATGCAGACAAATATTTCCCAATCGCATTTACTTGGGGCGAGCCTACTAGTTCGGCAAACGTTAAGCCAGGCATACAAATTGGGCGCATAAATTGTGGCACTCTGACAGGTTAAGGGTCATGATTGCAATTCAGGTAAATAAGAGGGCTACTTACGATAACAAGAATATTTTATTTATTTATTATCAGGATTCGAAATAATTTAAATGGCCTCAACAAATTAAAGCAAATTAAACTAAGCTACGCCATAGAATATTACATTTATATTTCGTTTAACATCAATCTTCCCCTTTACATTTGACTTCCATATACTTACTATCTTGTTTATTTGGGAATTTACTATCATATTTGGGAAATGAGAAGGTATTAATGGTATTGGGAATAGGAAGTTCAGTTGCGATTAAGGAAGAATCAATGTTTAAACCATGCATATGTACATTGATGAAACATTTTACCGTATCTAATTTAAATAAAATCATCTTAGTTTTCTATTTATAGGAATAGCTTATAATATAGCTAATATTACTACTACCTATTACTGTTTTCGCCATTTCGTTGAATGCTTCACTTTTAGCTTAGGGGTTGTATCCTTCATTCCAGAATTCAAATGTAGGAGACGAGCACCTAGCAACTAATGACCTATTGCGGTCGCGGAAGAGTAGTAAACTGCAAACTGTTGCAAGTTTTCATTAGAGGTGAAATCAGGTAGCACTCCCATCCCTTGTTGCTGATAAAGTGCATAATTATAGCTCTGAATTGTCTTGCATTTGCCGGGAAGGGCATAATAAAGAAGAACAAATGTAATCGCAACAACTAAGCAAAGACTTTGCAACTTTTGTCCCTTGGCACTGCACAAAAGCCGTACAAAGTTGTTTCTCATTTAAACAAGCCACAATCGACTGCCGTTGAGAGGATTACAGTCGCATAAAATGCACAAATGGCATTTGCAATGGCAACAAAATATCAGCCAAACGTCGAAAAAGCTGTGAAAATAACACAGAAAATAAATGAGCTTGCTCCACAATTGCATTCAAATATATTTTTTGATGGGGAAACCAAACATAGTCGCTTAGTACTCATAACCTGCCTCCTCTTTCTCCATAAGGCAGGCCAAGTCGTTAATTCTGTGCAGTGCAGTGATGAAATCTCCCTCACAATGTTGAGTTTAATTTTCCGGCACGTGAGCTGTTAATTAGGTGACATTATGGGATACTAGGGCTGCAAATTGTAGTGACCCTCCAACGATTTGCAGCTTTAATTCATTCATTTTATTGCCGCTTTTCTTTTCACCTGGAAAGTAATGGACCTGAAACTCCGAAAAGAAATGGGTAAGGTCGAAAGACGTCGTATTTTCACAATTTTATGCCGCATAATTAAAACTCAATTCATTTGCAGGCTTTCTCGAGGCTCTTTTCCGCTTACTTATGTCATTTACCCGGCTACCACCCCAAAAATGCTGGCTATTTTCGATTAAGTTGTGTCCTTTGCTGTTTGTCCTTTGGTTTATTGCTATGACAACGCGGTGGCTACTTGATCTCCATAAATTGCCCCGCCCCACGACTTTAATTAGTTTTTCATGGTTAGGGCTCTGATTTAAAAGCAATTAAATTGCTAGAACCATTCACCGCATCGCCACTTTTAAAGTCCTCAGTCCTATTTTTACCCATTGCCCTTTGGGTGGAAACTCGTAATAAACATTAATATCTCAACAATTTTAAATAAAATGTATAGCTAACGTTAATAACTCATGTAATTTACACATATTTTACTTGATTGTTACTATATTGTTATAAAATAGTATTCTAGATTCGTTGAAAGTATGTAACAGGTGGAAGAAGCGAAAGGAACCGACCAAATAAAGTATATATATTCTTGATCAGGTTGACTAGTCGATTCGATCTAGCCTTGTCCGTATGCCTGTCCGTCTCTCTGTCCGTCCGTATGAACGTCGAGGTCTCAGAAACTATAAACGTTAGAACGTAGGAGTTAGTAACGCCCAAAAGCTGTCGCGCAAATTTAAGGAAAAAAAATGTTTATGGTTTTCATTTTATTAATTGTCTTGCCAATTTATATTGATATACAATAAACATTTTGTCCACGCCCCTTCTAACGCCCACGAACCGCACAAAACCGCTCTATTGAATGATACATTTGTTTAATTATATTCTTTTCCCAAATTTCTATAGATAGGCTAGAAAAATGTTGAAAAGTCTCGTTTATGATTTTCATTTTATTAATTCTCTTGCCAATTTATATTGATATACAATCAACATTTTGTCCACGCCCCTTCTAACGCCCACAAACCGCACAAAACCGCTTTATTGAAAGATACATTTTTTAAATTATATTCTTTTCCCCAATTTCTATAGATAGGCTATGTTGAAAATGTTGAAAAGTCTCGTTAGCACTTCCACTAGCTGAGCAAGAGGTATTGCTATTCTGAATTCTGTTTTGCTCAAAAGAATTTGTATCAAATACAGAGTTGACAATCTCCAGAGATGCACAACCAAAGTCAATAAAAAGTATAAACATTTTTTTCTGCTTAAAAGAAAATAGGGCTTATATAGTAAATAACTTACTTCCAAAAATGATTTAAAAATAATATAACACTAATTAAAACGTATTAACTTGAACATTGCCACTTTATTGATGCACAACTTTAATGCCACTCAAAAAAAGTGTGTTTTTGACACAACTTCCGGTAACTTTATAAATATTTTTTAATTTAAGCCTCGCCAACAATTATATTTAAACTTAAACGTTTGTATATACAGGAAATATATAAATATAATGCCCAGTGTTGTATTCCTATGCCTCAGAGCTTATTGTTAGCTCTTGTACTTGTGTTGCCTTTTCTCAGTTTTTGCTATTTGTGTAGGAATGCAGGAGTTGTTGAGTCGATGTTGTTTTCTTGTAATTATACCCCGTTTTTGCAGGCTATTCGGCATTGCATTTTTAAAATTGCCAAAGAAAAACGCATAGACCGAATGCCTTCTTGTTGCCGTAAACATTTTGTCCCGACATCAGGAAAAAACATCAGCTTTCGACAATATGTTGACACATATTTTTGTAGCAGCCTGCCGTCGGCAGAAAGTTTCCGGGATGCAAGCCGATGTGGCACAGTGTGCCGCAGTTGGGGCGCCTATGCTCAGGGACGGGGTCAGGGTCCCCTTTCAAAGCAGTCCCTTCAGAGCATCTCAGCACTTGTTAGTGGCCATGCAGTGCGGTTTATGCAGTCAACCATTGCGAGCTTGCTCCCGAATTGCATGCCATATTTGCCTTCCACTTTGACATATGCAAATATTTCCCTTGCCTTCGGTTTGGTCTTGCTTTGGCTTTGGCTTTGGCTTTGCTTTCGCTCCGTTGGCTCTTTGGACGAGTATGAATTGTCTGCTGTTTTCTCCGATTTGCAGCTTGTCTCATTTTCATCAGACTGCCACATCGTCCCCATATCTCAAGTCCGCACCATCATATCTCGCGCTTTAATGCGTCACTTAAAGTCGGCAAGCGCGCTGGCTCCCACTGAGAACTCTGTTTATGGGATGCAATAAATCCGCGGCTCATTGCCATCGCTTTGCTACGCTTTGGTGCAACGCTAGACATCCCCAGTACAGTGGTACCACTTTATCTCGGAAAAATATATTAATTTTAAAGTGGGTTTTATGATAAAGTGCATATTAAACTTGCATACAAAAAAGACCGAGCTTTACTGCTTCTACGAAAGCGAACAAAGTTGCAGATAATTTTTATAAAACTTTTTAATTTGGTAATAGACCAATATGTTAGAGGAACAAATTTATGATTGACCAAAGTATAAGTTTTCATTGAATTCATAGATTGAACATGATTTTGAGATATTCCGCGGCTTGTCCCTTAATTAATTGGTCCGATCAAGTTAATGCTTTAGGTTCATTTTTAAAGCCTTTAAAACTTATATAGAAAATAATACAATAAATAACGTAACTCGAAATACTAAGGAAAACGTTATTAAACTTCGTTGAAGCTGAATCTTATATATACATATATAGAAATATATTCAAAGGACTTACATTATCACAGAAAAGTTAGCAAACTGAAAGTTTCTTTTGAATTTTTGGCCAGGTATTTACATGCAGCTAGCCACTCAAAGCCTTTGTAAATTGAACTTTAAGTGTGCAGCAACTGAAGTTCGACTGTTTTTAAACTGTTTTAAAACGGCTCGGCAAGTTTTTGTGGTTTCAATTTGTGGAAGTTGGCCACAGGCCACAGGAAAACCCCGGGAGTGTGCAGTGGAGAGAATGATTTACTCGGTGTTGCAAGGAACTTAAGTGAATACTTCGGCCAGCAGGATTCATCTGAGATTACGTTGCACTGGGAACGAACCTAAATGCTGCCAATTGGTAGAAGTTCGGTTATTAGTTTTCTTTCTCTTTTTGAGTTGTTGCGTACAAATAAACGACTAGCAGTAGCCCAGAAAAGCATGGATGCCAATAAAAGTTAAGGGATGAACAATAAATTTTTCATTTCTTTTTATCGGAAGGCCGATACCCTCGTGGAAAATATGTTTGCCACATAAGCTTGTTTTTGCGGCTATCGCTGTCTTAATGGCTATTGGTTCGACGTTTAGCTCATTTATCATGATTTGGTTTAAAGAAGTGCTGCCAGCTGCAAGCCGAAATCAATTGATGCTTGTTTGCAACTGTGTTATTCTTGTGGTGTCTTCTTATATTTTCGTTGATGGATTTTCGTCGCGGGACCAATACAAAATGGCCGATTGCAAAGTAAAAAAAAAAACTGCGCCTAACTGACAAATGACAAAGTGCCAAACCTTCCCGAAATGACAAATGGAGACATAAGATTTAAAGAGCACGAGTGGTGCAGCTTTATTTGAGCACACTTTACGACTGGCAATGCTACCAATTAACGAAAGTAGAGCACTTTTTAGCGCATTTGTTCAACTTTACATCGTTTCGCTTTGTTAACCCTGCAAACTACGTTGCCATCGCCATCCGCAAAGCCTTTTCATGTTAGCACAGTGTAACACGATTGCCCCCAGCGGAGAAAGTCAAGCAGTCGCAAAACGAAAATGATTGCACTTTCCCCTTATTCTCCCTGCCGGCCATACAATATGGCCCAATACTGGCGCATTGAACAAATGTAGGAAAGCTATTGGTGTTACTGCATTTGGAATTTACGGACCGTGAACACAGCTCGGCGGTCGCCAGCTCGGTTGTTTTTTAAAATGCTCGCAACAAAGCATTGCTTTAAAACTGACCAGGTTTTTGGATCAAGGGGTGAACTTTCGAACCGTCCTTGACGTTCCAAGGTGGCCGCAATCCCATGCAGCCTATTGGAGTAATTTATTATACATCGGGTTGGTTTATTTCTATGCCCGTTACATGCTGAGATTTCAAAAGATTGCCACGCCCACAACCAGCAAACCTGTCTAGCCCCGTATTTGAAAAATGTTTTGATTTTTTCCCATTTATTTATTTGACTTGCCCATTGGTACGGATGTGTCTAGAACATTATTGACATGCCCGTTCTTATGCCCGTTTAAATTACAAAACTCTGTAGAGGAATGGTGGACACTTTTTCTGTCTGATGGGTTGTAAAACCAATTATCTAGCAAAACCCCAAAGAAGTTAGATTCACAACGTTTCACAAGTTTTCTAAAATTTAAATTCTAAGGCGTAGTACTGCCACTGACATCAGAGAGTCGTGAGCGCTAGGTGGCGCTCGTGTGCAAACTCAGAGACATACGCACTGCTGCTTACATTATATCTATCCCCTTCACCGTTTCCTTAGTTAAGTAGTAGGTATGTGATAGGTGCAGAATTCTTTGGTTTTAATTGGTAATTGCAATAAGTAAGTAAGTCAGATAGATTTAAGGACAAATTCCTTACATATGATAACTTAAGAAGATACTTTGGTATTATAAATTTCCCAGTTTGCAGCTGAATTTATAAAGACACCATATATGCACACATCGGAAAGATTTAATTTTCCCTTCCTTGGACGTTGCCATCGAGTGTAAAACGTTTGCAATCAACCACTAACCGCAATGTGTATAGTGCAACAATTTTTTACTGCTAGAAAAGCTTGAATTTTCCGTAACGTGACAGTTTGTTCACTTTTAAACGAAAACCAACATTCAGCCGGCATCCCGAAGCGTCGAACTCTGTGGCTTGGTGCCTGGTTTTCGGGACGATGTTCACATATTCGTTCAGAGCCTGACAAAGCATTCGGCCAGCAGTTCAAAAGTCAGCCATTATTTTCGCTTTTTACAGCTCGCAACAGCTCAGCAATTTGTCAGGCTAACGCGTCGCCAATTGACGCCATTTTTTTATGATGCCCCGTTTTTATGCTGCCCTTTTGGGTGGGCATACTGGCCTGGATATGTCCATAGATACGGGTAAGGGTGGAGGTGTATGTGTATGTGTGTTGATATGGACGGGTATGAGGAGCAGCTGGTGCCGAAATGGAATGCCAGCTTGGCAGAATGTAATCGGACAATGGCAACTTGCCAGCAGCGGAAAAAAAGGGGAATAAGGATCAAGGGTTCTGTTCAGTCAATCAGCAGAGCCGACCAAAGCGGAAGCTTATCTCAAAAGCACTAAGCAGTAAGGAGCAGCAGTTAGCAGAAGCAGTAAGCAGTCGGCAAGCAGTGAAATGCCATCCGGAGCCCATTTGCATGCCAACGTATTGGAGGGCAGGCTAGCATGAAAATAATTTTCCCGGCATGTCAGGCGACGTGCCGATAAATGTCAAAACATGCCAATATGCGAATATATATTTTCATATTATACATCGCTATCTTATCCCATTTTTTGTCCGCCTTCCTGCCTTTATATTTTTCTTTTTTGTCTGGAAGGGCGGGGGCGCTGCACACAAAAGTGTCACACATGAGCGCCCGAGCGACTGCATTCGACATTCGAAAGCTGAATGGCAGGCAGCATTCATGCTCGTTATATATGCCAGTTTATGTCTGGATTCTTGAAAACCCGGCTAACAAGCACCTAGCTCACAAATCCTATTCAAAAGACACTTCGCAGAACTACGCGCTTGCAGGGCTTTGGACCAGAAACGCGATTTACATTTCTTAAATCGGCCTAATGGCAGTCGGAAATGTGCCTGCTTAAGGCTTTTAATTTAATTTGTTTTCCCGCACCGATGCAATTAATTTGTATCCTTATCGCTGCAAAGCCTTGCCGGTGCTTGAGTCGCCTTCCTAATTGAATTGGAAAGTCAGAATGTGCAGAAGGTTACGACCTTTTACCCGCCATAAATTATAAATCAATGGAAAAAAAGCCATTCGAAAACCCACACGAGCGGTATGCTGCATATTTGATGGGAGTAGATTTTGTCAATTGTTCACTTCTTAAGAGTGCACAAGGTGAAGTGGGGCACTTCTGGCCAAGAAGACGAGTTCTTTTTATGCCAATGCATTTCCCACAACGGGGACTTCGTTAATATTTATGAAATGGATTTTCCTATTTGGACGCAAGCCGATTAACTGGCAAGCAAGTAAGGATGATTTGGCAAAGGCAAATCTAATTATTTTGGAAAGCAACCATTTGTTTGCCCAGTTTCCCACAGGCCCCGATGACACTTACAGAGTTAATTAAACTTGATTTCGTTCTTTGCTTTGCTTTGCCTTGTGGCTTTTGTGAAATTTAATTGGCATTCTAATAAAAACCATTTCGAAACGACAGCACAGTGTAGAAAGTATTGGTTCTTGAATTGCCAAACCAAGTAAAAATATATTAAACAAAAGCAAGTGTAAAATGCGATTTAATCAAACAGCACAAGGAGCACAAAGCACCTTTTGAAAAACACAATGATATTTTTACAAACAAATTGAGAACCATTTACTAAATTGATAAATGAATTTCTGTACTGGCAGCAGCATTTTTCCTCCACCAATGACTTGTGTGCTCCAAAAAGGGTTTTATTTGAATTTCTTGGCATGTTTTACATGCTAGTCAAACCAATCCAAGCACAGAACCAATAGGCAATCCATTCATGTCTAGCCATCCGGAGAACCGGCGATTTGCGGACTGTCAGCAGATTCTCGGAACAAATGCATTTCGCCGCGAAGCTCCATAAATTTAAATCTCAAACTGAAGTCAATATTAAATATCTTTCAGGCCGGTTATGCGATGCTCACTCGATTACCATTGTTTCCCTATCACTAATCAATTTCACTAGCAAACATTTCATTTATCAATTACAACTGTAAACGAAAATCTGCCATTTGAATTTAAATCGACGAGCTTCACAAAAACATGCCACAACATGGTTTCTATAATTAAATAATAAATTGCAAGGATGTTCGTTTTATGTTTTGCCGAAACCTTGCAATTATACATGCAAATTCAAACGGATGCTTTCCGTCGTTTTTGTTCCCAAACTAGTAAAACGTTGAACTGCTAAAAATAGTTGTTTTTTAATTATTCATAATTTATTCTGATAATTGGGGATTTTATAATACCCAACAAGTATACATTAATTAAGAAATTGTGTAATTTTCAAAATGCCTTCATAAAATATTCTGTGAATGCTTTAAAATTATTTAAATATCTATTTAAAGAGGTCCGTGATCTTCAGGAATGCATGGTTAATTAATTCCTGAATCCCAGCTAGAGAGCTATAAAAGCTTATTCTACTGATTCCTAATACATTTTTGCCAATTATATTGAGTAATAAGGGCTCGGTGGTCTCTAAGCAAAAATAAATGTATAAAGTGACATTTACCGGAGTACGGCGCCAACATATCATTTCTTGTACAAAAAATGTATTTAAATTTACAGATGATACTGTAGTACGAAGGAGGCATATTCAAACACCAATGCCGTGATCAAAGTCAGCTCAAATTACACACTTTTGTCTATCCAACTCATCAGCCTAACGCATTGATTGCACAGGTCCAGGAACTTACATATAAAACTTTCTTTTGAATCATTTTTGTGGAATTTATTAAAGAAATACAAAATTACAGCAACACCAATTGAATTTAGTTAGAGGAGTGCGACTATTGCAAAGCATCAATTTCATTACAGTCGAGGGGCTCGCTTATCGAAGTTTAAAGGTTACTTGCGTCCTTACAGAGCGGGGGTAGGGTTGTGACTTTCCCGGGGTTCTGTGCCACATGTGATGGTGTCAGCCGTGAAAGTGTGGCATAACTTATGCGATTCTGCTTCGAGTCTATACTTAATATATGTATGTGGGTACATACATACATGAGTTGGTGCTGAACGCGGTTAAGATGGGCGTGGCCCTAACCGTTTGATTAATGTTAGTACACGAACTTGACCGGATCTGAGCGTGGGAGAAAGCCTGGGAAACAACTGTTTCTATTCGGCGGCAGAGATGTCCGAACCTGCAAAGAAACGGAAAACAGATAGATTGTTAGCATTTTTATTTTCGTTTTATCAATTTCAATTAATTACTTATCCAAACTAGAAAGCTAAATACAATTTACAATTTATTGACAGTATCACTTTTGACTATTTTTTAATCACACATATGGTTTTTAGGCATACCTCCTTTTTATGCACTGATACATTTATCTGTGAGGCAATTGTGAACCCAAAGTCTAATAGAACTTTTGTGAGAACTTTAACCCGTCTAGCTAAACTTTATTTTTCAACCATTCATAATGCCTGCATTTCTGTCAGTAGCTATTATTATTTTACTCGTAAAGTAAAAGGGTATATTAGATTCGTTGAAAAGTGTGTAACAGGCATGGTGTTCCGACCATATTGAGTGTAGTACATATATTCTTGATCAGGATCATTAGCCGCGTCAAACCTGGCCATGTCCGTTTGTCCGTCCGTCCGTATGAACGCCCCGATCTTAGGAACTATAAAAGCTAGAGAGTTGAGATTGAGATTCCAGAGACAGCGCAAGTTTGTTTTCAAATGTTGCCACACCCATTCTAGCTGAGTAATAACCAAAGGTAAAATGCCAAAAACAATTTGAAATTTCAGTTTGTGATAGAATTGCATAAATTTGTGGCCGATTTGTGGCTATTCAACTTATAAAAAGGATGAACATGTTTTAAGCGTCGTTATACCCGTATCTAGGAAATAAATCGCTAAAGTGGCGGCACTGTTCGACGAGGCTGGCAAACCAAAAACTAAATGGAATTTATGATGGTTTGCCCTTCGAAATGATCGCAAAAAGGCAATCTAATGGAAAATTCCATTTTCCCCTCTTGCAGTGGGTGTAAAAGGTTTATATTTTCTCGCATGCAGCCAAACACTTTCGAGAGCTATTAAAACATATGGCTGAGTTTTGGCAGGACATTTCCTACAAACCAGCTGTGGTACTGTGGTTTCCATGAAAATTTCTTTAGCTAAAACTGGGTCAGGGCACGTTTATTCCCACTTTAAATCTATTAAATTTTTAGCAGCAACATGTGCATCCATAAGTTATGCAGTTTTATCGAAACTGGACATTAGTAATTGCACATTATATTGTATACTTAGGCCCAAAAGTTAAACAAATTATTTTAATAAATAAATCTCATAAAAAAGTTCAATTTAAATCGCGCACTACTTATAACGGCTGCGTTTTATATTTATTAATGTAGCTATAAGTTGCAATTTGTTATTGAACGGCACTCTTATTTATGAATACGCAATGTATATCTTAAGCATTAAATTAAGCCAGTGTACAGACAGACGTCATATTAATTCAGGCAGACACAAATGAAATGCATTGACCATGAGCAATGCATTAATTTTATCTGCGGCCAATTTTACTGAATCAGAAAATGAGTAAAGTATAGTGAATTGTATACCAAGTGCTGTCATTTATTTTTGATGACGATTAAGGTGACGGTATCAATTTATCTGCATAATTTAAAGTTATTTTTTAGATTGCTTGTGCAGTCTAAACGATTTAAAGTTTTAACGATTTATTCAGTGTTTAAGTAATATTTACATAATATTTAATCACAAGACCGTTCAGCTTTGAAATGCCGATTTGGACAGACCATCAGTCTTATTTTTGATGTGGATTGTTTACATTTCTTAATCATGGTCCAAGCTCTCGTCGTACAAGTGCAGACAAGAGTGCCATGTCCCGCAAACGAAGCGTGCATATTAAATGACCGACAACGCGGCGTATACGCAACACAAAGGACACTGCGATCTGCGGCTGAGTGTGAAGCCCGTAGAAGTGTTCACCCACTGATTTTTTACCACCCACCTCGTCCGCGCTGTCATTCAAAACCATCTACCCAATCCGCCCGCCTGTCGCTCAAGTTTATGCAAACAAACACTGCGGAATGCGAAATGAGCGAGTGCAGCGCGGTTGCATCTGACAATCAAGTGGTGACGGGGGGCGGAACACGCTCCGTGAATGCCTGAGTGGTTGCCGACAACAAGTTGCAGCTGCTCATTAAAGGCTTTTTCAGATACACCGACAGGCGCTTAATAGATTTTTCGAGCGGCCTCAGTTTCGCTTAAATCCCTTCCGTCCGACGGGTTTCAGAGAGAAATCTCTCTGGCACAGAACAAAAGTTCTATCTGCGAGATTTTCTCATATCCGCGCGGAAATTATAAACCTACACGTGGCTGCCTGTCGAGAAACAAGTTCAGCTCCGTCGAACTTCACGGCCAGTAGCGCTTTGAAAATACAATCTGAAAAGCTGCAACTGAATGCTGTCTAAATTGTAATTAATTACAGCTGCATGCTGGAGCTAAGTATTTGGCAATGGTAAATACTATGTGAATATGGTGTAATTGTTTTTCACAATAATGTCTATTCTTACGACAACTGTGTGCTTAGCTCAAGACAACAAAACTGATATGTGTATTATTTTCTCCGTGGCCATATTATGTTCGAGAGATTATGACATCCGCCTTGATTCATTATTTGTATGTAGTTTTAATAAAAAATCGAAAATTTATTGCATGAATTCAAACATGGTGTAAATGTATGCGGCATAATTGTTTTGTTTTTCAAGTATTGTTATTCATGTTTTTAAATGTTTTAATCTTTGTTAATATATTTTTATTATTATTATTAATTACTTTTATAATAACGCTGAATTTTAAGGAATGACAGCTGCTTTTGAACAAACCGTAATATTTATATTTGCAGTTTTGACATTTTCTGACTTGCATTTCCGCAGGAGTCCTTGGGCTAATTAGATCCTTGATAAACCTCGCGCTGTCAGACTGACGACAGCGTTCAAAAAAGGGTTTGAAAACTCAAACATTTTCATAACTTTATTAGCGAGCTAAGAGAGTACAGACATTCAGTCATTGGCAGAAAGGATGAAGGTCCTGCATCTGAAGCACTGGAGGGTTGTTTTAATGACTTTGTAGCTGCGCAACTAGGAGTTGGGGCGGACTGAAGGACTGAAGTTGAGTTGAGCGGTCCGACCCGGGAAAAGTGACTATGTCCGAGACTATCATCAATCATTTTTGATGTGCGTTTTCATGGCCTTCGATTACCGCACTAAAAACACGACCTGTCAGTGGGTGGGGTCGATGAGAACGTCGATTTAATATTTAAAGGAACGTTTTTATGGTGCTCCGTGAGCTGCGGACTTGAACTCGCCACCAAATAGGCGGTCAGTTCGGTGATGCAAGAGTCAGCTTAAAGTTGATTAAATTAGAAATTTTATGGCCTCAAAACAAAATGTCAAAGTTTTTACAACGGCTGGGGCAGCCTTGAGAGTTGATAAATTGTTGCAGAAAGTAGCGTCCACGGCCATAAAAAAAATCTTTAATCATTCCAGTGACACAAACACAGATACGGACACGGACACGGACACGGACCCGGACAGACGACAAACTCTAGCCGGACAGCTCGAGCTCAACTCTTACCGAGCCAGAAGCCAGAAGCCAGAAGCCGGGAATAAGGCCGAAACTTTCAGGCGAAAACTGCGAGCGTGTCGGGCCATAAGCAGGAGTCGGGTGAAAACGAAAGTCAAGGACAAGCAGCTCGGGAAACCATTAAGCTGCTGCCATGCAGCCGCAATGGGATTTTCCCAGTGGCAACTGCTAGTCGAAAATGCCCCGAATTGTGCGGGTAAATGTAAACCCAAACTTTTGCGGCGCGCGAGAGAAACAATTAACTCAAATTAATTCACATCTAAGTTTCGGAGTTGGAAATCTTGGTTGGGTAATGCACTTGGTAAATAAGCAGAATTAATTTGTTTTCCTTCCGCTATTGACGCTTTGATTTTAGAAGTTTTTTATTAAGTTAAAGAGGTTTAGATAGAAACGGATTCAAAATAACAGGGGCGAGCTGGTTTTGAATGGTTTTGTATAAGAAATGTATATGTTTTACGATTGCGTTTTTTAATTTTAAGTATTTAAATTGTGGAGTCCAAAGGATGTTATAACTCAGTGAAGTCCAAAACCAAGCGAGTTCTTGGCCCCTTAAAAAGCTATTTAATTTATTTAAATAGAGATAGGATTTGCTGGCGATTTGGAAAGCGTTTTACATGTGGAGAAACAAAGGTCCGGCCATATCCAATATAGTAGACATTTCAGTAATCTCCGGACCCATCGCATTTCAGCCCTACGGATGACCTTTGTGACATTTTTATGGCAAACGTACTGCAAACCCGTGTGTAGGACTGCTCCTTTTGGCTGGTCATCCTGGTCCCTTTGCCCGAAGGTTCCTTTCCTTTGTGATTCCGACGGGCGCCATGTGTTTTATGATTTGGGTTGCCGTAGACTAAGCCCAATGTGCTCCAGTTGGTCAGCGGCGCTTTATGCAAATAACAAGCTGGCAGACAATCAAGCTTGAAGTGAGGACTTTAAGCCGCATACCGCCGCAGTTTGCTGTTTAAGTCGCTTCCGAATTTTTTACCGTTTTTGAATTCCGCGCACGTTTGCCACGGGGAAAATATCAGGAAGCACGCTAAATCCGCGCAAAACAACGGATAGGTAAACTTAACTCGCTGTCGTACTCTTTTATTTCATTTGAGAGAATTGCATATTTAGCAGAACATTGAAAATCAGTGGGCGCCTGGTGGAGAAACCTGCGCTATTGCTCCTCATTTGCATATTGCTGATTGAGTATGAATTTTGGCAAGCAGTTGCTTATATTTACATATTTCATTAGGCCATGTTGCATAAAATATCGACGTAAGATCAGTGGCATAAAATAAAATCACATATAATGACAATACCATATAATATATTCTATTACTCGGAAACAGTGCACGATAAAAGACTTATGTTTGTTTCTTTTTTACACGTGCTATAGTAACCCTTTGGGAGTAACTATACTAAAGAATTTTTAGTTCGAAGTATTCACTTTTAGCTTAAATTTGCATTGACATCCAACGGCGTTGGACCCTTTGAGAAGTTTCTAATGTTTCGGGGACGTTTGTCGCCTTTCTCACGTGCACTAATTGGCCTGATTTTATAGCCAGGCTGTTTGAGTTGGCGCTTCCGAAAGGCTCACGGAATTGCAGGCGTCGATGAAGGCGAAAGTTTGTGAACGTGTACACTGCATTTCTCTCCAGAAGCTCCGGTTGTTGTGGCACAATTAAAAAGTTTTTGCTTTAAGGCGGTTGATAATGAGAAAAGTGCACACTCAGTTATGTGCTGCTTTCCCCGCCTTTGGCAGCCGGATTCGCTGCGGAAATTGAAACTCTAATTTCGCCATTGCGCCGGAGGCAGTTATAATTTGCTGGGCGTGTCGGGTCCAGACCCGTACCCAGAGGCATCATTAGCATTATTATGAGACAGCCCATTACCACGATTATTGTCATGGCAGCAGGACAAAGTTTCCCACTTGGCAAAAGAAAACTTTCCCGGTGCTTTACTGGCGTGGGAGTGCTGTGCGGTTTTCCAAAACTATAGCTACTTTGTCCGGAGGCATTCGTATTTTGTCGCCATTTATTGCCGGCCTGGTGTGTCGGCCAGGATTAGGAACAGAAATTATATGGCTTATATAGCCATATATTTCAGCGATTCCGCAGCAGCCTAATAATTTTAATCGGGACTGAATACTTTTCGATTTAAGCCAATTATCGCAAAGTTATATATTTTCTTCGGTATTATATCAATTCATTATACATTTTATTTATTGAATCCATCTGATCACTTTTGTCAACAGCAAACTGAGGCCTCTGCAATTAGTTTCATCCAGCCACAATTTTAAAAAATAAATAACAAATTTTAACGCACCACGGTGTTTACAATTCTGTTTGGGCTTGAATAAATGTATATTCGCAAAATACAAAGCCGAAACCGCAGGCCACAATGTACTTTTAATTTTATCGACACTACAAATTTCAGCTGCTATTAGGTATTTAGTTTTGATTGTGTTTGATAGTTTTGATAGTATTTCTGTACCAAAGCGATTAAAGTGAATAACCACCAAACTTTATAAAACACTTTTACCACCAACAAGAGTTGCATTTTAAACATTCCGGCTGTTGCTCTTGATGAAGAATGAGTTGGGGTGAAGTTAATAATCGTTATAGCCATCATGCCCTTCTGAGCAACAATCAAAACAGATCTCGGAAAACGTATATGCACAACATCATGTAGTGTGACGAAGAAGGAACACAATGGTGTTTCCAATTTGGAAGGCAAATGCGACTGCGTTCGCCGGCTTTAAACTAATGCCGTGCACTTTATCATTCCGCACGGTGGGGCGCCGAGGTCAGGCGTCTGCAGCTCGGTGTACACTGTACAGTGGGCGAACCGATAATCTGGGCAGAGCTGCTCCGCTCGGGCACTTTATTTATAGCACGGCATTCCATTGTGCGCAGCACTCCATTTTGGCTGACCACCGGAGCCACCTGCCATCACCCACCTGCCGTCACCCACCAGCCGCCAGCCACCAGCCACCTGTCCCTGGATCCACTACCACTACCCATCAACTGGCACATGTGCGGAATGCGGTATGTCCGGGTCTCTGGGGTCACTTAATGGCGCCACGTCCATGTCCATGTCCATTGCAGTGTCTGTGTTTGCTTAGTGTCTAGGACTCCCACTGCCACGTCGAAGGGCTGTCATCAGCGTAATTATGCTGTCAACAAAAAACGAGAAAAAGCTCAACGTGAAGGAGAACGGATGGGCATAGTCATGGACCGGAGGGGTCAGCCCCAGGAACCGAGGGCCGAGCACGGAGAGCCGAGAAGCAACCAGGTCATCGTCGTCATTATCAGCTGCTTGTCGTCCTGCCGGCGAAAACGGCAAGCAATGGTATTAAATGTTAAGTACGTCTTACCCGGTTTGTCCTTGTTCTTGGACTCGGGCTGTTTTTTTTCAAGCGCTCGTTCAAATATTTATTTAGTGCTCATTGGCACGCACTTTACACGTCTTCTGGCTGACTGCCTAATTGTGCGTTAAGCGTTTAACAATTTGTTGCACTTCATTTGCAGCTGACGGCAGACCGAATGGAAGCAATTAATAGAAAATATAAATACACAAAAAACTGTCTTTGATTTATGGAAAAAGTGGGAGGTATATACTTAATGTGCACATGATCATGATCCAACTAAACCCGGATATCGAATTTATCGTTGGTAGCTGGAATACACTGATTCAGTACTCAGCTCAATGACCCATTAATTAAAGTAGTTTGCCAATTTTAAGGTAATTCGGTTTCCAAACATGAAATTAAAGATAAAAACAAGAGAGAACGCTATAGTCGAGTTCCCCGACTATCTGATACCCGTTACTCAGCTGGTGGAAGTGCGAAGGAGAGTCCTAAACACTGGCAGTTTTTGGCAATTTGTGGGCGTTAGGGTGGGCGTGGCAAAAAGTTGTTTTGCAAATCGATAGAAATTTACAAGTCTAATACAAAAATGAAAAAATATCAAAACATTTTTAAAAGTGTGGGCGTGGCAGATTTGGGCGGTTTGTGGGCGTTAGAGTGCGCGTGGCAACATGAACACAAACAAACACGACAAACTTGCGCTGCTTCTGTCTTGGGAGTCTGTATGCTTAATCTCAACTTTCTAGCTTTTGTAGTTCCTGAGATCTCGACGTTCATACGGACAGACAGACGGACGGACAGACGGACGGACAGACGGACATGGCCAGATCGACTCGGCTATCGATCCTGATCAAGAATATATATTCTTTATATGGTCGGAAACGCTTCCTTCTGCCTGTTACATACTTTTCAACGAACTAGTATACCCTTTTACTCTACGAGTAACGGGTATAATGATGAAATGAAATTAAGGTAACGAGCTAGAGGACCCAATTACAGTTTAGAGAATACTCAGTCTTATCCTGTCAAAACGACACTTGATTACGACACATGTTTGGTTAGGTCAATTTTGGGCTAACCGAGAAATAGATGAGACACACACATTGGTTATTTTGTGCCAAGTTTGTCCTCTCCAAAATTGCGCTGCTCAACTGAAATTTTACATAATTCCTGTGGTAGGTGGTAGGTAAAAGTTTTACTTGTGAGAAGGGGTAAAACAGTTTTAAATGACTCTGCACAAAGTCAGCAGAGATGTAGACTGGATATTATGTTTTGCGGCTAATCTTCTGAGAATCCCATACTACGATAAGCACTTGTTTTTCTGGGTACAACACATGTTACACATTTACTTTTGCGGGAGGGCGTACTAATCTACAGATGTTTTGTCAACTACTGCCGTACATTGTCGGTCTGCCCGGAAAAACCAACCAAGCGTGTTTGATGTATGGCGAAGGAAAAAGTTATGGCTTCCTACATTTTCGATGCCCACGATTTGTGTTCCATTTTCGCACTCATCAATTATGACTGTGGTTATCTTGTTGTTAGCTAACAGGCTTAAAGACAACTGAGAACATCGAATCGGAGCCAAAAGGGGTGCTAAAACCAAATGAGCCACGCGTCGTATGCGTAACGTGTAGTCCCATAACGCACGGCACGATTTGCCCCCGGGGAAACCATAATGTATTATTACCAACAAAAAAATATATGTATTTTTAATGCATTCCTTCATATT
This sequence comes from Drosophila santomea, assembly GCF_016746245.2. NCBI lineage: Eukaryota > Metazoa > Arthropoda > Insecta > Diptera > Drosophilidae > Drosophila > Drosophila santomea. Next base: position 17,292,206 of record NC_053016.2, on the reverse strand, counting down.
TATTTTCAATAAAGTCTTAGTCCTCGTCATAATTTTTAATATCCTTGCCGAGTGGCAAGTTAACAGACCATTTACAGAGCTCTGTAAAGAAATTTCCCAAACATCAGCCAACAGCATCCCCATGTCTTTGTTTCCGTTCGGAAAACTCCAGTCAGTCCTAAATGCGAGTCCATAGAGCACGGTCGATCTCTTAGCCTCTGTCGGTTAAAATCAAGTTGTGAACCCATTTCCCAACGACACAAAAGTGCAAGTGACTACGTAAAAAACGTTGATAAGTGAAATATACAATCAAAACATTTTTCAAAAGTGTGTAAGTGGCGGGTTTGGACGGTTTGTGGATGTTAAAGTGTGCGTGGCACCATCAGGAATCAAACTTGCGCTGTGTCTTTGTCTTTGGAATGCATGCTTAATATAATTCTAGCTGTTTTAGTTTCTGAGATTTCGACGTTCTTACGGACGGTCACAAATGGCCACATGGCCAGATACACTCGGCTGATCAAGAATAAATTTACGTTATAGGGTCGGAAACGCATACTCCTACCTGTTACATACTTTTCAATAAATATTCTATACATAAATGGTGTGCATAAAAGTGTGATGTAAAATTACAAAAATAAATAATTAAACATAGTTGAGCACGAGCTAAAAATTACGTGTGTAAGAAGTTTAGCCAGAACAGTAAAACTGAATATAATAAAAACAAGTTACATAAAAGTGTACGAAACCTATAAAGCAAAGGCTAAAACTTTAATAGGTTAAACCAAGGAATCCGTGGATACAAATAAGAAACGTAAGTTCTTGCTGCAACCAACTTTACAAACAATAAATGCAAAATGTTTGCTTCAAGACAAATGCAAATCTATAAATCTGGGTAGGCAAAAATATGCTTCTTCCCAGTGGCTGGTTTATTGTTATTGTTGTGAGCTTGTTTGCACCGACTTAAATGCAACAAAGCTGATTTATGGCACAGGCTCTGGGCTGGCCTCTCGTGGCCAAGAGGGCGGCAGGGGTCAAAGGGCAAGTGCCGGGGGCACAGTGGCAACAAAAGGAACGTAGGCCAGTGTCAAAGACGGCGCTCGGTTATATATGACTTACTGATGTTCCGCCTTTGTCGGCGGCAGCCGATGTTCTGCTTTGGTTGCTCCTGGGACTAGGGGAAAATTAATTTGCCAGCCAGGACGAAGATCTAATAAAAATCAATTATTCGGTGAAATAATTGCGCGTTCAGAAAATGAAAACTCAAAACAAAGACAGAATGGAAGGAATGAATAAGCGATGGGTGTTGTAAAAATTAATGGCTGGAAAGTTAAATGTAAGTCGTAGGATTTGCATAATATAAACTGTCACATTTCTCGAAACGAGCGGAAGCGAGATTTACATTTCGTTTAGACTAGGTAGCTACTTTCAATGTTGCCTTAAACCAATTATCATTAAGTATTGAGAATCGTAGTGGTTTATTAATGCTGGTAAAATTAATTTAAATCATAGTTTACGGCTTAAATTCGACAATCCTTGGTAATTGATTATTGTTTGGAATTTGAATCTGTCAGGTTCGGCATCGAGCCTTAAACCATTTAGGGGCTTAACTAGGAGAACGGACTGACTGGGTCAAACTTGATTTAATTTGGACAAACATTTTGTGGCTTTCATTCCTTATTTCTAATGCAATGCTTTTGGATGAACTGGTAAAGTGTCCATATAATTGATACAATATTTAAATTAAAAAAAAAAACTAAGCGGAAAGCTCTTTTCTTTATAGAATTTATGCCCATATTGGCTTCTGATATCGTCACATTTTTTTTCAATACGAGTAGGCCGATTATTTGGGTTTCCATCCTAAGTTTTCGAGCTTAGTCCCTTGGTAAAGGATAGAAAAAGGTTAAAAGGTTAAAAAGTTACGCAAGAGAACTAAAGGAAACTCTTACTAAGTTTTTATCTTCAGCCTTTTAAAGATGATTATGATGAATTTACTTTTACGTTTACAATTACTTGCGCTTAACTGAGGAGTGTCCCCTAACTTTCGCACTTTAAGGACATAACTGTCCAGTTCGTGATGATTAAATTAAAAAATGGTTATCACGTATTCTCTTGGCGATTTCACACTCCTTGTCCGGGTTCTTTTTGCCCCCAGCTTACTTAATTAAAATGCCCTTTGCGCCTTCACACAGCAATTATGCGAAGGCGTTTCCTATTTAAAGTGTGGAAAGTCTATTAAAGTCAGACGAGGTGGCCGATGTCCTAGGTCTCCGTGAACAAACTGCTATTTGCCACATTTTCATGCTCGAAGGACTTTCGGCCATTTTGGTTGGGTTGGTGATGATGCGGGGTGCGGGTGCCGGAGAGGATGAGGGTGCAGGAGCTTTAAGGACATTAGGATGGGCAGTGAGGCGTGTCCCCGAGAACGCCTTGCTGTCACTGGATATGCATGATTGATGCTGGGCCCTATCATAAATTGAATTCGCCCCAAACGAAACCATTGCCTTAATTAAATTTTCCATGAGCAGATTAAGAACAATAAGTACTCTAGTGCCAATTAAGCCCGGGAGCCTGCAAGTGCGTGAATAAATAAATATTTTAGGAGTGAAAAGGAAGCAATGTTTGGGTTCGGAAGTGGTGGCCTTTGGGGCCCCTCAGCCGCCATTAATATTTATTATTTCTGCTTTCTTTCGGCGGTTTACGGCTCTTTAAAGTCGACCATGGCTGCCATTAAATGGCCAATTGTGAGATGTGCTGAGCACGACCAGGGTGCATTTAATATATTGCGAAAGAGGGTCGGAAAAAGCACAGCTTAAACTGAACATCATTTGAACTTCAGTTTTCAGACGGGTAACTCCGGCTGTCCGCAAAAACGACGAGATCCCGGGAGCTATAGAAGCTAACATAGAGAAAACTGATACTTTTGACTCCGAATTTGTGAAAGTCTATCTCAGAACATTGCCACGTCCACTATATTGCTCAGAAGACGCTAAAAACAGTCACATTATATGTTTTAATTGTTTTTCTTGCTAATTTCTATCGAATTGCAAAAACCAGTTTAACGCTGGAAAATTACAATTACAACAAATGTAACCGCCATTAGGTTACGTCAGTAAGAAACCTCGAAAAAAAAAACGTTTATATTTTCTTTTTTCCTATCTTTCTCTCCCTCGCACTTCCACTAGTTAAGTAACGTTTATCTGATAGTCATTCGCTTAGAGTAAAAGGGTATACTAGATTCGTTGAAAAGTATGTAACAGGCAGAAGGAAGCGTTTCCGACCATATGAAGTATATATATTCTTGATCAGGATCAATAGCCGAGTCGATCTCTCCATGTCTGTCTGTCCGTCCGTCTGTCCGTCCGTCGGTCCGTCCGTCTGTCCGTCCGTCTGTCCATCCGTATGAACGTCGAGATCTCAGGAACTACAAAAGCTAGAAAGTTGAGATTAAGCATACAGACTCCAGAGACATAGAAGCAGCGCAAGTTTGTCAATTCATATTGCCACGCCCACTGTCAGTGTTGAAGACTCTCCTTCGCACATCCACTAGTTGAGTAACGGGTATCAGATAGTCGGGGAACTCGACTGTAGCGTTCTCTCTTGTTTTTTAGTAAAACCATTATCGGTCAGTTAAGAGCTGGGAAAGCCTTTAGAAAATCTGGTGGATTAGTTGCAATTTTGTTCGGTGCAGAGTTAACTTTTGGTGTTTGTGTTTTTGCTTGCATTAGGAAATGGAACATCCTTCACTAATGAGCTGCCCGGCACCCAAATTGAAATACAATATGCTTTGAGATGCGCTTTTGTGCAATTGGAGCCTTACATTTTGTATCGGCCCCGAAGGCATTTTGAGTACTTAGATAAGCAAAGGAAACATCTTCAGCGAGTGCTTTAATCTTCCTTAAATATTTATGCTTCAGTCCTTTGATTTATGAAGCTCCTGCTGGATGTTCGTAATTTTTCGTCCTTATTTGCGTTACAAATACGCGACTCATGGCTGAAGTAAGTATGTGAACATCGTCGTACGGGAATATATGAGGGATTACCGTCGTAGATCAAGAGCTAAGCCAATGTAGCTGGGGCCACAGCCGATTTTTCCTGCGTTTTGCTCGCTTTTCCCATTGTGCTGCCATTATTTATTGAGGACGTGTGTGGAGCGCGCACTCGATAAACTTGAATAATGCGGTTAATTATATTCAGGGGCAGATGAGCGACTCCCCCGATATTGTGGGCAAGGCAAGTCGGGCCCCAGGGCCCCGTTTAATTAGCTAGCTGGCGGTCAGGCTGGGCATCAATTGAATTGCTGATAAGCCTAGCCCGTAGTGCAGCCTTAAGTTGCAGTATGTGGGCTTTGATGGGCCTACCCGTTTGATGGGGAGTCTCCATGGCTAATGAGCAGGAATAAGCTGCCATGCGCCGGTGTTTGATAGTTCGCAATTATAATCCGTTTACTGTATATTGCACTCGGCTTCCTCAGTAGAGATTTTGATGGTGGGTTAAGCTCTAGCACTCAGGATATATTTCTGTTTTTGCAAATGACAGTTGTCGAATTATTGTCGAATTGCATGAGCAAACTGTTTTCCAAAATCCAGAGCTCTCCATCGGAATGAGGTAAGCAAAACCAGTGGCTGTTCCAATTCCCAATTAAAAAGAGGCACCAAGAGGGGCCAAACAGCGAATGCGACCAATTTCAAGCACAATCAACTTTAACCTCCTTCGCTGAGGAATCGAAACGACAGGACGCAAGACAAATGGAAATGACTCCCGCTGGCGTACTCGGGGCATTGGGGCATTCGTGGCAACACTGTGTGCCCCAGTTGTCGGGGCAATATCTCCCGGGGAGGAGGATTATCTGGTGCACGCATCATTTGCTCGGCATACGTACGTGAGTGACAACATTAAATAATCCATTTAATGTGGCGTGTATATCATTTCGAATGCTATCTGTGCCAATCTGCATATACACGCACCGCCAAAAAACACAAAATCAATAAACAAACAAACAGCCGCCCTGTCTGTCAACAGGAAAAGGCAGGATCCCCAAAAACTGGGAGCCGCTTTCCCTGTGGACGCGCTTCCATGCTTTGTCTGGCACCCCAAGGCTGCTCATCTTTCTCCTCCTCATCGTCCTCTTCATCCTCCTCCCTTTATCCTGCATTGACGGTTTCTCGACTGCTGACAGACAACACAGTGGGATTGAAGTGGACGGAAAGGAGCTTCACCATAGGCAACCAAGGAAAGTTGATGTTTCGGAAATTAAAGGTGCTTTTTTGCGGTCTCATTGGTTTCTTTGTTTCATTTTTTTCGAATTTATTTTAAATTAACTAAAACACTATTGTTTACAAGCTATATAATGGCCTAAGCAACAAATTGGTTAAAAAGTTAAACGGTATATCGTGTGTGTATGTAGTTATGTAGAGTAAAAGGGTGTCCGTCCGCCCATATGAACGTCGAGATTTCTGGAATAAAGGCTAGAAAGCTGTAAGTATTTCAGGAGACATAGACGAGACACTTGCTCTAGCTGAGTAACGAGTATCAGATAGTCGGTAACTCGACTACAGCATTCTCTCTTGTTTTTATTACATACATAGATCTTTTCGCTAGCTAATATTTTCTAAGATTACCATAAGAAATTGTGCTAAATAAGGATAAAATTATACCATTTTAACGTATATTAACGTATTTTTGTAATTTTGCGCATAATTTAAATTGGCTGCTGATATTGATAACTCACTCAAGCCAGTGCGTACAATTTTGTAGATTTTTTCGGTCTCAACATTACGTCCCTAGTTATTCTAATGTCTTTGCTTTTACTCTAAGAGTAACGGTTAGAAAAAAACCATTGAAGGTAACACCTAAATCATTTCTACGAAAATGTAGCAAAACTAAGCTCTAGTTTTTGTATAGTTTCGTATTCATAAAATATTTATTTGTACAAAGTTACAAGTTATTTGCGCTTACTTTACTTTCTAGTTTCTAATAAAATATCAGAAGTACAAAAATCAAAAAATGAAAGCGGTGATAGTTACTTCTGCTAGTATTCTATTAGACAGAATATTTCGCGAGAGGTAAGCAATAGTCGTACCCTTCTAGCCAGAAACTGCGATTGTTTAACCGTTCACTGAAACACAGTTTTGTCAGAAAAGAGGGCATGAGCAGCAGTACGCGGTGTACCTCAACTTTTTCATATGTTCTCGGTAAAGGCGTTGCCATCCCTTTTACCTGTGGCTTCTATTTCGCCGACGCTCCGCTCAATGTTTGGCTTACTTATTCATTTGATAAAGTGGGGCGGAATGCGGGGACCGCGTCCCACTTCAATAAGCATATGATTGCCGGCCCGACTCAAGTCGACTAAACTGAACTCGGCTTGGGAGGCTTGGGGGAGGGAAGTTCCTGGTGCTGAACAGCTTCTGGAATGCGAAATGTGCCTGAGCTCATTTCGGTCTGTGTAAAGCAATTTCCGTAATGAGTGCTCTCCTGCAGAGCACTTAAAAGTATTTGGGGCTGCCTCCTTGCGCGTTGCCGCCTCGACTGCGTTACGCATACGTCCTGTGTACTGAAAATTACTTTCGACTTTGTCGGCCAAACGCGATTTATTTTGATTAATTCGGCGTTCTTTTTCCGCACTTGACGTAATCCACTTATGAAATCTTAATACTCTACCCAAAGATTGTTTTCAATTTGCACCATGTGTGGGCGCGCATATTGGAAATTCGAAATTCAAATGCTTCCAGCTTCAAAAACCAATTAATTAAAGCGGAAATGGAATGGAGCGCGGGCAAAGAGCGCGTGAACGCATTGACACAGCATCAATTAACCCGACTAGAAGCCTTGAATCGACTTAATTACTTAATTTATACCGAGCTCCGGGTCCGCAGGCTCACTTGCAAAATGGGATTAATTTGTTTACTACTGGGTCGGAACAGCCGCGAGGAATGCCGCCGGCACAGCATTATGGCCGGGCCAAACTGTTGGCCCAGAGTCCTGCCGGCAAAGGACATTTGGTGGGCGCAGGAGGGGGTCAATGGCAATGGCGCGTGCTGGCGCGTGAGCCACATTTATTGGCGCCGCTGACCAGAAACTTTTCGACTGGAAAACTTCAACAAAATCACATTGAATTTAGCACTATTCTCGTTGGCCCTGACTGCAAAACGGGAGAGTGAAGAGTTAAGAGTTCTCGAGAATTGGCAGACATTTGCATGGAGCGTTGCCAAGCTTTCTGAATAGCATCACAATGGATGACTGGAGGAGGAATTCTGAAGTGATGAGTGTCTTTAAAGCCAACTTGTAGAGCAAGCCACAAAGCTTTCGTTGACCTGGTCAACTTTAAAGACGTCCTAAATGCCAGCGATAACGGGCATTTATGGGGAATTAGCTCCAGCTTTCGCTTCCTTTCGCTTCTTTTCGCTTCTTTTCGCTTGCCCTTTGCTCACGGGAGATTTGGCCTCTCCACGGAGGTTTTTGGCTTATGCATGCTGGACGCCACTAATTAAAAGTTGGGCCAAAACTTTTCCACGGTCTCTGTTAGTCAGCGAAGTTCCTACAGTCGCATTCTAAATTTTTTGCCTCGCTTGGCTGGCCAAGACGACAAAGTGAGAGCGCTCAAAATAAATGTTCCAACTTTTTAATTGGCAAAACAATAAAAGTGATAATAAATGAAATTATACGAAAAAGATGCAGGGGAAAAAATTCGGAAACTTTCGGTACGACACAGAAAGGTTGACCAAACTGCGTGCGGCGGAATAAAATTCATTTCACGCCTTATTTTAAAAGCTACCCGCTGAATATTTTACTTTAAGCTTCCTTGCTTTACTGTGAGATTTAAAAAGTGTTTGGTAATTTGCGATCATTACTACATATTGTTCCCGTGACTCGAAGTGTAAAAGGGTTATTCGTATGTTATGCCGAGAAGGGAGTTATTTAAGGAATCTGCGAATGCCACTCGCAAAATCATAGATTTAATTGTACTTCTTGTGAAGTGGCTTCCGTCCATTGACTGACTGATTTATTAGCTCATTATAAATTTTACCAACACCCGCAGGCGTGTTGACAAATGGCGCCGCACACATTGTTAATATTTAATCGGAATTTTTCCACTTGGGCCGGACTGCATATTCATTATGGATAATCAAGCTTTAAGTGGTCAGCCGCCAGTCCGGCAATCCAGCCGCGTCACGTGCCAGCCATTATGGTCGGGTTAATAAATAATATTTCAAATTGAGAGCCCACTATATGGGGCTAGGCTCCAGTAACGGGAAGGGGGGTCATTAATTTTGAATTTTCCCGCAGCCCTTTTCGGGTCTTGCGGTCAGCTGAACTTTGTGCATAATTTGCGCATAAAAAATCATGGCCAGAAACTGTAACGTGGCCATTACCTGAATGGTTATCTGCATGTGTTCATGCACCACATAAAGGACTTGGCCCAAAGAGGCTGCTCAACGAGGGTCAAAGGCTCCTGCGCTATAGGCGGAAAATTCTTTGGAATATTTTAATAAATGAGATTTTGCTATACGCCTGCGGAGGCTGCAACTTCTGCTTACAAATCAGACCGATTATGCGAGCAAAATAATAAATTCAATAAGCATGCTTTTAAAATGGTCGCAGTCTATTGCAAATGTAAACAGTTGCCAGTAAGCTCTTTTCACACAAATGTGAGCAAACAGAAAGTGCGTAGGCATTGGGCTGCCTGTCCTGTGTCAGCAAATAAGAACATCCGGATTGTATCTGTTATTTGAAAATAATGAAATGGGTACGCAGAATGTCATTTGCCAGAAATGGACCAGTAATACTACCCACCCATCATATTTGGGGCCCAATTCAGGACTTAGCCGGATGTTTAGTTGCTGGGGCGGGCCATCTAATCAAAGTATTTGCGTTAATTATAGGGGGCTAATTAAATAACAGGCTGCCTGACAAAAGGGCTCCACTAACTGGGGCAAAAGCAATTAGCCATTTTGTCGCCGTTTAATGATGCCGTGTAATGGGTTTTCGATGGACTCGTGGGTTGCCAAGCACTTATTTACTCGTTATGTTATGGTCCAGTTGGCTGGCAATAGCCTTGGGGTATGTTTGTTTATCCATTTTTACACATTTATGGTTCATTGGACCAAGGAAATGTTACTACACTTAGCTGCAGGCATTTAAACTTACGGCAGCTTTGAATATTTTCTGTGCATTTATTAAAGTTCTGCCTGCCTAACATGCTGGGCCAGAAAACCTTTTATGCCTCTCCTCGTTTTCTAGCATACGAGTAGCACCCAAATTTGTTGACTTTGGGCGACCAAAATAGCTGCAGGATTTTCCCGCCTTTCGGAGAGAATCCGGTCACGAGGCCCAAAATAAGTGTCAACTGCCATGCGAAAATAGACAAGATGTGTGGACCGGCGTATATTGCCGAAACGTGGCCATAAATTAACGAGCGGCCCGCCCGACTAATGAAAATGTTGGACCCGGTATCTCAGTCCTGGATTGCATCCCAAAAATGTAATTAATCTCATCAATTTGGGCTGACAGCCATTGGAGTGACTCCCCAGCAGTGGGGATTGACATTCCGCAAAATATAAATATGTAATAGAGATAGAAAATGGAATGCGCATCGTTATCGGGGTAATTGTGTAAAGCTACTATTCTATTTTCAATAAACTAGTGAATTTCGAAATGAATACCCATTTCATTCGTTTTGTTTTGTGTCCAACCAATTTGCAAATAGTTTTGAGTAATGACTAGAACTACCATTGGTACGTTACTCGTAAAGCTTATGCTTTTTCAGACTCAATAACAACTTATAGGGGGAATGAAGCCATTCTCGCTCTATAAACCATTTTATATACATATATGGTATAATCCGGATAAGGATCACTAGTCCGTCTGCCTGTCCAACTGAATATCCGTAGGAACTTCGAGCACGTCAAACGGCATTATCTTACCTTGCTTATCAATATATATTTCAGTCACACATTTCTCTTGGAAACGAAACATTTATTAAAAGATTTCAGCGATTGATGAAACATCCGCTAGGTGGAGCTTTTAAGCAGCCAATCTCTCTAGTTGTTTTAACATTACGCTTTTAAATTTTCCTTAGTAAAAGTTTATCCTATCAACCACATCTGCTTGTTGAGAGGATAACTTTAGCCAAAATTAAAGCGTCGGCATGCAGCTGTAATAATACAAATGTCTGCTCATTTTTATGCATATTTTCACTGCTCATTAAACTGGCTTAACTACCAACATTTATAATTCACTTCCCACCCGCTGCTGGTCGTTGTGCTTTCCTATTTATATTCTGACTAACTTGAGTTTCCACTTGCGTTTTATTTTTCAGTTGTGCAACAAAGTTGGCAGCCCATAAAAATGCTCTGGACTGGAGCTGGCGAAAATTAGCAGCCACATCAATTTCAGCCGCGGCGAGTCAAACTTAATTAAAACGCGTGTTGACCAGACAAATTTTCGGATCCTGTCGAGTCCTAATTGAAATTTAACCAACCGCTCGGGTTGCAAGCAAATGCGTTGGAAGGTCTCCTCCTCCAGGCTGTGCTGCCCGGCTAGATTGCCCCTTTCCATGTCCACGTCGATGTCCATGTCCATGTTCATGTCCATGTCCATGTCCATGTCCAAGTTCTTGCCGCACTGATCGCCCACCGCAGCTGAAGTGCACCAGGAATAACGATGCAACCTCTTCTGCTCGCGTTCATATTGCTGCTGCAGCATCCACAATTGCTGGCAGGCGGACCCACCGAACAGCAATTAGCAGGGGCGACTGATGACGGAAGGTCGGCCGTCGCATTAAGCGACAATTTAAATGCAACACTTGTACTGGCACTGGTACCTGGTGAAACCATAAAAGCCATTGAGCGACAGATGAAAGCTGCAAATAAGGTGCAAGGCGGCGCGGCGGATAAGTTGCAAGTGACACCTGCAAACCAATTACCTGCGAACACAGCGGCTACATCCACTCGCCCAGCTGTGCACCGTACTTTGGATTCCTTTATGGCCGCCACAATGGCAACCGGAAACCAGTTGGGACAAGGAGAAGCAAGGTGGATGAAAGGAGCGGCAACCTTAGAAGCAATCTCGGCAACAACAGCACCTCCACAAGCAGCAGGTGTGTCAGTAGCAGCAGTATCAGCATCAGCATCAGCATCAGCAGCAATAACTGCAGCAATTCAAGCCACGGCAGCAATTCAAGACACGGCAGCAACATCGCCGACTCGGGAGCAACACACGGTGCCCCTACGTCCCGCAGTGGGCCAAATGGCACGGATAAATGTACCAGCAACAATAGAAGACCAAATCGGAAGAGCAGTGATTCCGAGCAAAACAAACATGGCCGAGACAGCAGTATTGCTCTCTCCCACGAACACGTCCACCATACCCACTCCCACTCCCACTCCCAGTGCCACATCCACGTCCAATCCCCCGACAGAAATAATACCAGCAAAAACAAAGCGCAGCGGGTCGGAAAAGACCAATAAGATTGGCCTGAGTGTTCGGAGGGACGAAATAAAATTCAATCCGGATGCCGCACTAACCCATGGCTATGCAAATGCATCAGAGGCGTGGCCAACAATGACAACTGCCAATATTGTACCGACCATATTGCCAACACTAACGAGCACGGAGAGCAGGATCGGTGGCAAGGCGGTGCCCACGCCCCGGCTACTCGGATCCGGTGCAAGTGCGGCAAGTGTGGCAAGTGAGGCAAGTGTGGCCCAGATTTTGGCCAAGTCCCTGGACAGTCCGCCACCGAGCTCGTCATCCGGCTGGCCAGTTAAGCACGCCGCTGTGCTCGAGGGCGATGTAATCCTGGGTGGCCTGATGATGGTCCACTCGCGCGAGGACAGCATCACCTGCGGACCCATAATGCCGCAGGGCGGCATCCAGGCCTTGGAGGCGATGCTGTACACCTTGGACCAGGTTAACAAGCAACAACTCCTGCCGAATGTCACTCTGGGCGCCCACCTGCTCGACGATTGCGACAAGGACACCTACGGCCTGGAAATGGCTGTCGACTTTATCAAAGGTAAGTGCATCCCGAATTTCCGCGCTTTCCTAATGAAGTGCATTGAAAAGTGCTTGCGAAATATATTTACATACTTATAATAAACATGCTCCTAATTAATATTCAACTATTTGGTACAAGTGCCGTTTCTGAAATCAATTAATTATTTCTCTGTAAAAATAAAGTGTGCGTTAGATTAATGACTTAATGAAACAATTCTTTTGACAAATTTACCTTTGGGAAGTCTATTATTTTTTTCCAAGCAATTTGCCAATTTCCGGCTAAACAACTTTTCCCTTCCATTTTATTCAACTTTTCTGGCACCAATTTTTATTTTCAAGTTACAGCTTTCATTTTGATTTGTGTGGCAGGTCATAAATTAGGAAAAAGTTGTTTTCAGGAAGGTACCACGACTACCAAATTGCGTTTTCCATACGGCTTAAGCCCATATCAGGGCTTTTAAATTTTAATTATACCATTATGATTATACTCCGCTTTTTTTTACCAGCTATGTTTTTAATGATAGTTTCCTGTTTTGTTTGCAAAACCAACTTAAGTCTTTCTCTCTGTTTATTACAAACGGCATTCTTACATTTTTTCCACAAAAGCATTGTGTAAAGTATCCTTTAAATTGGTTTGTTTGATTGCTTGGAAAAAGTGCACATACCACAAATTTTTACATTTTGACAACGCGGAAATAAAACCACCCAAGCCACGTCCAGATGTTTTGAAGTATTTTAATATACAAAAAAGTGTGAAATTAAATATAAACGTAAAATAGTATTTACAAAGGGTAGTCAGAGTCTGAAACGTACAGATGTGTAATCCAATTGAGAATCTCCGAATCCGTGTACATGTATTTAAATATTTGTTTATATCTGTACATGTTTGAAAAGTTCCCTAGAGGTTAGGTGGATTGTTTATTACGGACTCTTGTGGTATTGAAAATATTTGAGGAAGGTATTTTGCAGGAATATGCAAGCAATGCACAATAAATAATCCTCCCACAAATTGAAATCGTGGTTTGTTCATTTGCATGGCCGTGTCATTAGCATTATTACCTTCAAGAAGTATTGAATACCACCATTGTACGCCACTTTCAACTTCCACTGAATAGCGATTGAATCGATGTTATCTTTCTTTTGTGTGCAAATCGTTTGCCAATATACACGCAAATTCCATGTTTAAGTTCCATCGAATTCAATTGTTGCCTTGCATCACTACCGAAAAGGGAGTCACCCGCCCACTTTTCCGGCGTTGGTATTGACTTTGTCTGTTTACCAAACCGCTTTGGGGCACAATACCACAAAGTTTTAAATTGTTTAAAAGGTAGCTCCTTTAAAGGATGGTATTGAGTAAATATTTCAGGAAGAATAATTTTCATATGTATTGCTCAATTTTACAGTATATACAAATGTATTTAATTTACACCTAACAGAAAATAAGTTAGTTAATAAGTCAGTTTGAAAGTATGTTTAATACTTTATTAAAACTTTTTAAAACAGTGTCCATTTTTATTGATGGAACCCAAAGAGATTAAAATAAAAATCAGTTTTGTGAATACTGTGTGAAAACTAAACGTTTGTTGAGCTACACTATTAGAGTAAGTCCTAAGTTAAGTCGCATTAAACATTTGCCCATTTTCACTAAAATCAGTGGTTTAATGACTGGCCTCAAAATTAAAGAAGTGCAAGAGAAATTTGTGGATTTTTTTTATTTTTGTCGGCTTTCAATATAAAATGGTTTAATTTCAGTTTATTATTTGTTTAATGGTCTATACATTTCAAGTCAGAAGGTACTTCTATCGTTTTGCCTTGCCTTATTTACGTTTAATTCACTCTGTTTAAAATAAGTTCCACGTATTACAGAAGTCCGTGTGGGATCTATGTTAGAGCCGGCGGTATAACAGACTGTCAGCTTTCGCGTGGTTTGAGTATTGGGTAGCAATCCAACGGCTTGGTTCAGGTCCTGGGACTTCTTTGGGACACGCAGAGGTTGTCCTAAAAGGTTATCTCGGAATCTATGAAACACATATACATAGCGCTCCTACTTCAGGCTTTACGATTACTAATCTTAGTCGTCATTTTTTCCATGGGCCATTAATCCATTTGAAGGCTACTCAACATATAAATTGTTTATGCCGTTCTAAAGATTCTTTACGACCCGTGCTGCTCAGTGGTCATCATCCCAGTCCGTGGAATGTGGTGCTGAATCAGTGCCGGAGTGACCCAGTTACTTGTAAATTGAATTTTTATTTCCACCAACTCTGCACGCCACGCACTTTTATATCATATCCGAAGGGCGGGGGCCACGCATCCTCGTCAAGAAACGCATAAAAAAATTTATCTCCCATGAAGCGCTGTGTCAACCCTGGACACAGGGCTCCCTTTTTGCACATATCGTTTTAATTCGATGGGAAGCCCCAATCTGGCGGCTGTGTTGTTGCCACTTAATGGAATTTGCCGCTTATGCGTTCCGCATGCCGCGCATTATCCCTTCTATGCCTACGAGGATTCCTGGGCTTCCTGTGAAACCGGAGCTTTTTGCCTTCTGCCTTCGCTTGACAGACTGCTTGCCTGAAAGTTTTTTCATTGCAGATTTCGGCGTTTTTCCTCCTTTGTCTTCCCTCTTTTTGCCGACGTTTTTCCTCCTTTTCCGACTTCTCTAAGACTTTCGCACATATGCGGCTTTGTGCGTGCCTGTGTGTTTTGACTTTTAACCAGGATTTCTGCCGTGCTTTGTCTAGTTTCCTGTGCCTGTTTAATTTGTGTGCCTTTAAGCTGGCTAAGCAGGGAATTATATTCATTCCCATTTCGGCTAGGTCTTCACTCCAGTTTTAATGGGGATAATTGGTGTCAGTGGCATGTAAGGTAGAACCTTTGTGTTATGAAAATTTGTATTCCTAAAATACGGTGCATGTTTTTAATCTTCACTATCACGGGTTCCCGAAAACAGGCACTGCAAATCACGGTCAAGTGTGTTTAATTTATTTGTGCTCTTTAATTTAAATTCATTCAGTCATTCACTATGGAATAGTTTTTGGTATCATCAGTTATCTTATAGCACAATGACAGTTAAATTGTATTTTTTACGTCAAAAATAATAATATTATTAGTCATTTTAAAACATTCGTCTTTTGCGTCTTTTAAAGTGAAATTTATTACCGTTTCACATAAATCGGATATAGAATTTGTATGTTAATCATGTCTTAAAGAAAAAGAATACAATAGTCGCAATACTATCAGATATCTGTTACTGAGCTACATAAATGCAAGGCGGCTGTTTTTAAAATTGATACTCGGACCTGGCAAAATCGTCTAGGCTAAGATCCTATTCAGGGATATTTATAATTTATATATATATATTTTATATGGTAGGAAAAGATTTCTTTACAAACTCCACAAATAAAACAAGAGAGAACGCTATAGTCGAGTTCCCCGACTATCTGATACCCGTTACTCAGCTAGTGGAAGTGCGAAGGAGAGTCTTCAACACTGACAGTTTTTGGCGGTTTGTGGGCGTTAGAGTAGGCGTGGCAAAAAGTTTTCAAAAGTGTGGGCATGGCATTTTTGGGCGGTTTGTGGGCGTTAGAGTGGGCGTGGCAACATAAATCGACAAACTTGCACTGCTTCTATGTCTCTGGAGTCTGTATGCTTAATCTCAACTTTCTAGCTTTAGTAGTTCCTAAGATCTCGACGTTTATACGGACAGACAGACGGACAGACGGACGGACAGACGGACATGGCCAAATCGACTCGGCTATTGATCGTGATTAAGAATATATATACTTTATATGGTCGGAAACGTTTTCTTCTGCCTGTTACATACTTTTTAACGAATCTAGTATACCCTTTTTTTCTACGAGTAACGGGTATAACAAGAGAAAACGCTGTAGTCGAGTTCCCCGACTATCAGGTACACGTTAGTCAACTTAGGGAAGAGCGAACAAGAAATTTTCACCTTTTCCTGGCGTATTGATAGAAATAGGGAGCATAATGTTTAAATGATACTAAAATTAATAAATTTTTTAAAAGTGTGGGGGTGGGCGTTAGAGTGGGCGTGGCTGTTTGTATGCCTAATATCAATCTTTCTGAGATCTTGACGGACAGACAGACGGACCGTGCCATATCGACTCGGCCATTGATCCTGATCAAGAATATATACATATGTAATACTTTATATGGACGGAAACGCTTCCTTCTACCAGTTACATACTGTTCAACGAATCTAGTATACCCCTTTACTCTACGAGTAACGGGTATAATTAATAAGTGGAAGAATTCTTTCATGACAGGGCTTTTGACTGTACTGTAAGGCAAAATGCCACCTTCATTAATTTCGCCTGAACTTCCTAGGTACTTCTTTCCAAAATACCTAGATATTGCTCTTTGCATTGCGATTGGCATGGCTTCTGGAGTGGACGCTTTGTCAATCTCTTTCATTTTGAAAAGTTCCATCTCAATTTCAAATGGAAAATCACTCTCAATCTCTTTCATTGTGAGAAGTTCCAACTCCATTTGAAGCGTCTAAGCGTCGGCAGACTCAAGCCATTTGTCCTCTCCTGCAATGACAATTTCAGATTGTCCTGCAGATGCCATTGGCAACATTGTGTATCTTGTGCACAGTGTGTTTGCATTTTGTAAGGCTGCACTTTAAGATAATGACCATGAGTTCTATAGAAGACTTACATATATATGAACTATTGTTGATACTCTTTACTTTTTGTTAAGTCTAATATTGTTTCTTTGGCGGACCCGTACACAACTATCAGAAATGTAATTAGCAATTAATTGCTCGTTCTGGTGTTTTTAACCCCTTTATGCATTCACAATTCACAATTATTTTTTATGCAATGCCAGCTCGCCTGTACAGAAATCAATTTGCCGGAAGACTACTAAGCCAGTCGCACAATGGCGGGAAAAGCAAACATCGGAATAACCAGCGATTCCCTGAAAGGGCCATAGTTGTCGGCCGTAAACGACGAACAGTCAGAATGAATGCTTGGAGGAGGCGGACGAGTTCGGATGGGAAAGTACGCAGGACAACTCTTGTGGCCATCCACCCCTCCGTATAACAGTTGCCATCTGTATGCGAGTTGGCAGGCAGGACATTGTGGTCTTCCCCAGGCGCATGCTAACAAGTGTTTGTTCCATTCATAAATTCTACAAACCCAGTGGCCGCCAAAGGATACCAGCACGGACAGACCCGAACAAATGCACGAAGTCTCATTTCTGTGCTACGCATTTAGCACAACCCTGTCGTGTCCTTATTTTAGCACACGGCTTCTGCCACGCTGCCTGATATCGGTGGCAGTTCAGTTCCACGCCGGTCCTTTAGCAGCGCAGACGTCCGCGGTGCCTAACCTAAGGATTTTCAATCCTTATCGGGCGGAACACTATAACTCTATAAACCAGCGTCGGGGAATAAAGCACGTTTGAAGTGCCGAGGATGCTGTGAATACGTGACATAAAAATATACAACTAAGTGAAATTCAACGGGGCTTAAACCAAATAACTTAATTCCGTTTAAATGAGTAAATTGATCATATTTCCGAATTAACAATATAAATATATAAATATGCAACTAAGTGAAATTCAACGGGGCTTAAACAAAATAACTTAACTCCGTTTAAATAAGTAAATTGATCATACTTCCGAATTAACAATATATCTAAAAAGCATTCTAAAATATTTTGATATATTCCAAAAATTGGAAATTAAAAATTGTGTACTTTCATATTAGATTTAGCTAAATTACTCCCAAAGTTAAACTGTTAAACTGAAACCACAAATAAGCTAAAAGTGTATGGTAAGAACTAAAGCAAAAGCCATACATACATGTGCAGTTGATGTCTTAGTAAATGAAAGTAATGTTAGCAAATCCAAGCAAAACGGATCGAAAGCCCTATTGCGAATTAAGTGTAAACTCCGACCCTTTAAGAATTAAGTTGCTACTGCCGCAGCCTAATAAATCTGGAGGCGTCTCGCCAGGCAGAAAGATAAATCTAACGGAGGGCCAAAACTAATTTCATTATCAAAATATAAACACGAAGACTGTGCAGGTCAGACTTTGGTTAACCTTTCCTTTTTGTTTGAGCTGTAGACCTGGCAGCAAAAAAAGGACCAAACAAATATTAATTAATACAACTTCTAAATTATTTTTGGGGGAAAAGTAAATTTGGCCGGACACTGGGAAACAAATGTGAGCACAAAAAGTTGGTCAAAGTTTGTACTTAGCTACATTTTTTACCTTAATTATAAGTTGCTGCGAATTGGCACAGCAATTCGTTTTAAGGTCTAAAATAGAAAAAGTTTGGCAGGACAATCTGAAGTTGAAGCATTTTAATTAATGTGGGCAGCAGGGGAGTGATGGGTTGTCATGTTTTTAATAAAGTGTCAGACCAAATATTTGTGGAAAATTAAATTAAAGCTCTGCGGATTCTGCAGCTGCCTTTCCTTTGGATTTATTCATGTGAAAAATGTACATCGAGGGGCCTAGTAGCTCGAACAAATTATCACACATACGCCGTGTGTGCGGCCCAGGTGTTCTGATAAACTTTGCTGCCTGGCACAGCAATTAGCAGTATTTAGGTGTGATTGCGAAATTATGCAAAAATCACAGACTGCCGGCAAGTCGTTGGCAGATAAGAGGGAATTGGAGTGACGAGGGAGAAAACGAAGTGCTGCAGCCAGAGGATATTCCATTTCCCTGCCCGACTTGCTGACATTTTGTAATTTTATGCTCGTTTATTTCTGACCTTCCTGTTACCTCCTAAGCGTATTAGAAAAATGCCAGTGATAATTGCCAAAGTCCCTGCCTGTTTCATTCTCCAAGGCATGTCGGCTTTTAATGATAGTTTTGGGACCCGGCCACCGGAATGCTGGGAGCTTCTAGGCCTCGGTCACGTAGCTGTAATGAATGCCCAACCCAGAGACTGAGTTTTGTTCCTTTGTAGTTGCGGAACAGTACTTAGCAAAGGTCTGCCTTATTTGGAGCTGGCCTTTGTTTAATTGCCAAATAGGGCAATTAATAAGCTTGTCTGGCGAAATCCCAGCACTCGCATTACCTTTATTTTCTTGATATTATCGGCTGTTTTAGCAGTTTTGTAGGCTCCACAGGGATATGTTGGCACAGAAAGCATGTTGAATTGAAGGAAGGGAATAGGGATATAAGATTAAATGGACGAAATCTGATATCTAATGGTGCACTGTAAAGCTTACACTTTTATGTGCAGCACAGACGAAAACAGTGGCGCTCTTTCATTTGACTAATTGCGTTTTAAGGCTTTTGATAAATAAACCTTAAGATATTTCGAATCATAATATGCACATACGAAGACGGGATGGTAATTAATTTACTTTTGCATGAGCATTGCGAGATTGCAACTAATGAGCATTGAGTGACATGGTTGTGAGCCACTTGCTGGCAGAGAAAACAGCTAATTAGCAAACAAATTCGGGGAAGTAAAGGAGCGACTACATGCTCTTTGAATGAATGCTGCGGAGATGTCAACATAAATAATCATGCTGCGTTCAACGGGGCGTATGCTCAATAATTAAAACGAATTAGCGTCTCCTAATGAGCATGCAAGCGCGCACTTTTACATTAATTTATTTTTGGTTTAACAGAGCCATAAAGGCGGAAACGTAAATAAACTTTGACGCACCTCCTACCTGCGCTCGACCTGTTGCCCCTGCGGCCAGGCCATTAATTCTCATGAGTAAAATAATTAGAAAATCAAATAGAAAAACGCCAGGGTGGCTCTGCGTCAAATGTTTTCGCGGAACTCGGCTGCTCTGTTTGTCGGGTTGTTTGTTTGTCGGGCTGCCGGGTTGCATAGCATCCGGCGGAACCGGAAATGGCGCAACTGTGCTAAACTATAGCTTGCGCGTAAAGTTAAGCAACTGCACAAAGTTTCGGCTCGAATGCTGCCAACGGGAGGGCGTGGCAAGTGCTAGAGTGTAAGTTCGCCAAGGGAATTCGCTACATTGCCCTCAGATGGAAGCTAAAAGTTTGAGTATGGGGCAGCACACTAAAAGAAATGCATATTGAATGCAGTTCATCTGCTTAAAAATATTTTATTCAGTGGTGTAACCGAAGTAAAATCAGAAATAGAATTATGGGCAGAAATTCAGCCCCAGTGTAGCTTGTGAAAGCATTTCGCTACAGTCCGGCTAAAGTCCCAGTTCCCAGTCAGAGTTTTAATATATAAAAGTTTTCCTAAAGTAAGTCTTATTTAGAATGCATACGTTGCTCCCGAAATGAACTATCGCTGAAGAGAATCAGCTGTCATATCAACGCGCCTTTGACAAGTGCGAATTAGCGAGGCGAAAGACAAAAGTTCTGCGGCAAACTTCAGTGATTAAATCCGATTTGACAGCGGTAGGCGGGAGAAGTGCAGGTGAAGAAGTCAGAGGTAGGGGGAAAAATTGCAGTCGCTCTCAGATAGTGGCGAATTCGGGTCGTGATGTGGTTACTGCTGTCACAACTTGTTAGCCAAGTGCTGCTAATTATGCAATTATTTTTGCGCATTTCCCCACAGAGTTTTACGACTTTTTTACAACACTGCGCAACTTTTGCTAACTGTGCGAAAGTTTTTTATGGCGCCGCGGACAAGTGGTCAGCGATTTAATTTTAATTGTATTTAGATAAGATTTAATGGTGTTTGTTCTAAAGCAGAGCAAAAGCAGAAAGTTAATCAACTCCCATGCTAATTTTCCTGCAGTTCGCGTCCACTTTCTTGCCACTTTTTCCGCCGCGCAAGTGAGTCATTCCGATGGCAAAGGACACTGCGTGCGGCTACTACATACATACATATGCTTGCGTATGATATATTTCATGGAGCCTGCACAACAGTATGTGCCGTAAAATATTTAGTGCTTAGTCCTGTGGCCTCCACATGCGCATTTTCGGCGGTTCCGCAGGATTACCGTGAGCAGCAGACAAAAATAAATAGAGAGCGCTAAGCATGCTCCAAAACGCCCAACAATAGACCGTGCCTTATATATGTACATATGTATGTATGTACATATGTACGGCCATGTGTGCACGTGTGTGTGCATGGGCCACATACCCGTACATGTGCCGTACTATTCAACGACAAGCAGCAATAATGATCTTTTTGTTACACATGGGCGGTGGGCGGTGGGCGGTGGGCGCGACAAAGCAAACAAACATCGCACACGCACACACTCCCGTTCGCAGGAGTGCAAATACCCACACACACGCACAGGCGGACAGCATTTATTTTTGTTTGTCATGACTTTGCGCTTTTGCTGTGAGGAGAAAGTAGGAAGGGGAACGGAGAAAGCAGCGCGGAGAAAGCAGCGCGGAGAAAGTGGAAATGGAAATGGAGTGCAAAAGAGAAGGGGACGACCAGCGGCAGTACACGCCATTTTTCGGCGCTTTGTCTTTTTTTTTTTCTCTCCGCTCTGTTTGCATTTGTTAGCATACAATTTGGCATCGGCACACACGGCGGATGGATTATTATTTTGTCGCTAAAGTCAACAACTAGCTCGCAAGGGCTTTTGATGTAAGCGTATAAGGGAAATTGCCCACTGGAAATGGTTAGCTACAGTGCACTTTCGTATTTCCATTTTGCCTGCAAGGGAAACCCTTAATTGTGAGTTACTAAACAAAGCATATTGAATGTACTCATCTTATTTGGCCATTACTTTAATGGCAGTGGGCACTGCAATTTCCCTTATGCATTATACGAACCACTTTAGTCTAACTGCTTCGTGTGCAGCTAACCTTTGACTTACGAACTAGCTTTCCATGAGGTCCCAAACGCTGTAATTAATTTTACCACAGCACGTTCGCAGAACTCAAAATTCGCGACAATTATTTAAGGCCGTGGGTCCGCAAGCCCTGGCTGAAATATTAAATTATTTGCCGGCCATAAACAGGGCTTCATGGTCAGGCAAGGGCGCACACGCAGTAAGTAGGCAATGGATTTTTTCAATTTGCGTTACTTGCCAAGATGTTATGCAAGTCACGCTCCGATCCGCCCTGCACACAAGCATATACGAGTATGTGCTTGTATATGTTTATGTATTTGTATATATGTGTAGTTAGTTATAGGGATGTATACAAGCGAAGGGGAAAGTGGGCAGCGGTAATTCTCAATGGGCTGTGAGTCTGGCGAGGCTGGGGAATCCCCGCACCAGTCGCAGTTGCTCTTTTGATTTATGCGACATTTCCACACATTTGCCTGCCATTAACATTTTGCTTCGTTGTCTGTCAGCCGGCAAACCTTGTCGTCTCATCGTCGTCCTCCTCGTCCTTGTCGCTCCTGTTGCCAGTGTCCTTGTTCGATGTCTTTTGTGTGTCAGCAGTTCGCTGCCCGGCAGCCTTCATTCTGTTCTAGCACAGATTGAAATTGATTGGTAACTCCCGGCAGATGCAGCAGGCATCTTCCTGGAGGAACCAACTTTGGCTGAGGGCAAACTTTTCTCTACGCAGCTCAAGAAATGACAGGAAGTTCTGTTACCACGAAGAGAACTACTGAAAACATGACTCGCCTGCTCATGAAATTTTAATTTTAAACTGTTTTCGTAAACAAAAGCAAGAGAATGCAATTTAATACGCTGCTATTGAGCTAAATGCTGCTATGTGGTTTCCATAGTTTCCAAAATGGGCGTTGTATTTTTCGGTCAGGTGGCCACGGGGCGTATGCTTAATAAAAGCAAACCACTGAGGAATTCAGTTTAGATAAACTTGAATGTATCTGGCTCAACTCGAAAAGTGAAATATTGCTGAGCAAAGACATACATAAGTATAATTTAACCGAATGAGGTTATTTGGCCCCCAATCTTCTATGCATATATGAAAATGTTGCCTGATGCTGAGTGGCTGCCTAAGTGCCCGGCCGTCTGGACCCGTTTCGAGTGCTTCATCCAAAACACATCTCGTCATCCGAAACACATGTACGGGCCATATTCACGAGGTAACTACAAGAATAACCATCCGGCTCAGCGACCCAACACCGAGTAGAGAAAGTGGAGAACGGAAAAGGTACTGGCGCCCCAGGAAGGTGGCCCAGGTCAGAGCACGCAGGATGGCCAGGAAAGTGGGTGCCAGGGGGAATTGAAATTTATATTTACGCAGCCCATAAATTTCTGGCTTTTCGGCTCGTCCCTTCTGCTGGGAGCTAGTGCTTAGGCTGCCAGTGGTGCCAAAGCTAACTATTTTCATGCGGTGTTCATAAATATGAGTCACAAAGAAATGAAACCAACTAGACGATGAAAGTATTAGGAACATGGTTACTGAAAGCCACATGGCTTACAAATCAACTTTGTGCGGCAATATTATTTTTCTTCTTCTCGCTTTTATCGCTTTTTTAAATTGTGCAAGGGCTTTTGGATGCAAATACTTAGTAACATTTATGTTTGAATATTTGTTTATTCCACCATTACTTAAACAAAATTATTAAACTCAAATCATTATCGGGTTTAAAACCATATGTCAAATCATTATTACCTACACAATTTGATTTAGTTTTTTAGTTTATAATATATATTTATCTATTTATTTTTGCCATGTTCACCCGATAGCTCCTTGATGGACAACTCTGAGCACACATCCTGTTTGGGGAAGAGCGAGGTGGCGTGGGTGGGCTGTCATGTTGCACATCCCAACTTCTTGGCTAACCCACGCACGTCTGCCGGCGACAAGTTTTGGGCCGGGCCCTTGTACACGGCTTGTGCGTGTCTGCGGCGAGTAATCAAATTAAAAGTTGGAGCAAGGAATTGCTTTTAAAGGCATTAGGCCGGCGTCAAGTCTTTAATGTTTCATGTGATCGTTAGCAGCGGGCCGTGGCTGGCGAAAATCTTTACAGCTTGCAATCTCCCTCAATTGACAGCTCTGCAAATGCGATGCTGGCACGCAATCAGCCATCTGCCAGAGTGCCGGGTGCCGGGTGCCAGAACTCAGAAACAGAAACTAGGGACGCGCACAGATAATAACTTAATTACAGCTTAGTGCGCCAGTGGGTCGTGTGGCTCCATATTTGGGCAATTACAATGGGCCAGGCTACACCTGGCGGCCGGAAACATGTGTATTATCAAATGCCACTCATTAGGCGCCCCTCACCCGGCGGCCCCCCTTGTGTGGTAATTTATCTCAAATGCTCTGCGGCCTACACGTGTACACGGGCACTCCACACCACCCCCTTCCACACTCCACTCCCGATGACAGGAGGTGAGTGAGTAAGGTGAACGTGAAGCGGCTGAGATGGCAAAAATAATTAAGCCACGCTATGCGTAAAGCATTAACATCGGATCTAGACAGCGGCAACCACATCCACGGATCCAGTGTTGGCGGCGTGACAACTGAGGGAAAAGTTTCCTAAGATAGTTGCCGTGTAAGTGCAGGAAGCTGCAGCGAAATAATTTAGGCTTCAGCAGTTTCCCAGTGTCGATTGAAGGCAGGGGGAACCAATTTGACATACTCCCTCATGGCTTCAACAAATAAAGTTTTTGGAAGAACTACCCAAAGTTGGAGGCCACTGTGAGCAAGAGGCATTTTAACTCCAGAGCAAGCGGCTGAAACGATTTCCTCTCTCGGCCACTTTAATTGGCCCTCGAGACCACGGTAACGTAACGGTGTCTGCTTGACTTGCACTTTCACCCGGCGCCATTAGACACGAAACTTAGCCGAGCTTCGTCTGCAGTAAGTACTGTAGTGGCCCACCCATCCGCCCACCGTTTCGAGCACACCCATCCACGCCTTTGCACACGCATTTCATTTTTCCCACTAAGTATGGCTTGGCTAAAACGGCATTTATGGTCACGATTTTCAACGGCTGTGCGAGCGTGGCTGCCTGATGATTTTGCATGTTTAGCGACGTCTGCGCCGGCGCCTAATTGAATCTGCATGGCAGGGGCGGCGTCCTGAGGAGGCTGTCAAGTGCGACAGAGTGGTAAATTAATTGGCTTTCTGGCGGAGAGGCCGTTTTGCTTGTTATTTTTAACTCTTTTCGCCAGTTACAAAGTGCCTAACCAAGGCTGTGTGGCTAAAAGTCGGCCAGCTGCATTTGTCAACCGCAAAACCAAATTTCTGGTTTATAATTGCCTTCGGCCAAGGAGTCCATTGCTGATAGGTCACTTTGCATGCTGCGAGACAGTCTTGAATGTAAGTTGTCTGGTATCGAGCATCCAAGACTTTTCCACCAGAAACGCAGGATGTTATTTTATCAGAAAACAAATGAAATTAATCTACAAATTCCAGGTATCAGGTATTTCCATTAGCTGCAATAGATACTTATTCAATGGAAACAAAAAGAGGGCAATTAAAGGCAGCAATCAACAGAGGCCCAAATCGAAATACTACAGAAACTCAATCCGGGAACCCACTGCGATGTTGGTGGGAGTATACTGGGTATACTGGGTATACTGGGTCGTAATTAGAGCGATCAGAATCCACCAGAGCAGGAACTGAAATTTAAGGGCTTTATTCCCTTTGGCTTACTTTTACGGTTCCAGCTTTAATTAAAAGTAAATTCAGGCTCCACTGGACGGGCACAGCGACCTTAGCGCTCCGACCCTAGAAATATCGTCCGTTATTGGCAGCCGTGCGGCGTATTTAAGCCGTAAAGTACAATTTGGGACATGAACGTGGAGGGCCGGGAAACAACAAGAGCCGGAAACGTGTGACACATTTGACCCTTTTTTGCAGCTACCACTTGGCATAATCAAATTTACGCAGTCTGGACGCTCGTGCAGCTGTTGTGCCGAATGCCTTTCCGGTTTCCTCTCGACTTCCGTTTGTCTAACTCGTTGGCTGGCTCTTGCCTATATTGGTTCCATATTAAAATGGGCTGTCAAATGGCTTGAAACTGCTGTCGTTTTCCATTTTCCAATTGTGCTTTGTTTGCCGTTTGCATTCCCGTAATTCTCGATAGCCAAATATGTTTGAGACCGTGGCAAAAGTTTTGACAACTGAATATACACGCATTTATATTCGAAGCGAATGTGCGTTTTATATGGCTGTTGGCACGTTTTTGCGTTGATTTCTCAGTTCAGTTCTCAGGCAATGAGAACTGACTAAGTAATCAACACTACAAATTCAGCCTACACCAGTTTTGACTGCTTGTTTTCTTTGCTAATTTAACGCAGTGCAAATCTGCAATTATTTGCTTATGAATTTTCAATGACTAATTAAAAATAAAAACCTCAGACGCTGCTTGAAATATTTGACTTGACGATGGGCATCTCTTTAATATGCGAATCTGTGAATATCCGCTTTCTCAGCTGTTGTGTTTTTGGGACGAACTCCCTTTTTGGAATGTTTTTGTGAACAATTGTCACCCTTTGCTCTTTGCCGACCCTTCGGCGTAACAATTTAATGTGTTTAAGGAATTTTGACACAATTTTGGCAATAATATCGAAATCGGCGACCCTTTTCCGGGTGTCCTTTGAACAGCTCACGAAGTCAGCCCTCGGCGAGGTAAAAGGTCCTGTTCGTGCAGTTTCCAGCTCGGCAATTACACAAACTCTGGGCATAAATGTGCTTAAAAACAGCTGAAGCCACCCGTGCCACAGATCCTTTGTCTAACCAGCTCTTGTGGTGCGGCTATTAACGTTTTCAGACAACAACTACTTGCAGCTGGCAAAAATCGTGGGGATTTTACATCTTTGCGTCTTTTATTCAGCTGAATATTTTGACTGTTTATTTTGCCATGTTTATCTGCCTCATCGTAAAAATAGAAATAAAAATAAAAAAATATTTATGCAACGCTATGGGCTGCCTCGTGAGCTTTTTATTACCCCGTCCGCCGAGCTATTAAAAGCCGAAAGCGGGGGAATACACACATTTTTGAAAATTGGCCGCCAAACGAAAGGCAAAGGCTGGCTGAAGGACGAGCCCAGATTTGGAGCGCGTTTTCGGGGCCCAGGACCTTTTATTAATTCCAATACATTGAATTTTCCGTAAACAAAAAAGCGTGTTTAGCATGGCAAGCCGATTAGGGCCGGGTCCGTCAGACTTTAAAGCCTTTAAAAGGCTTACCGTGCTGGCCAACGGAATGGCCTATAAATTTTACATTTAACGCGGCCCGAGGATGACTCTTTTCCAGGATGGCAGGACCACAAATTTGTCCGCCTCCAGATGCTGGCAGCTCGCTGCTCTCCAGGACATTTTTATTTATGAGCTGGCAAATTATGCGCTATCAACGCGGGCAATTAGAAACTCAATTGCTGTGCCGGAGCCCAAAAACCCACAGTTCCTTGGCCCGGTTGGCATTCAAAATGACTTGTCAGTCGTGGCTTAGCAAATAATTTTGCATAGTTATTGGCTCAGTGCCGGAAGGTCATTTCAAAAATGTCAAAAGGGCTTATAGCTTTAAGTGAGCAATCTATCAGTATTAAGGCTGGACTAAATTTCTAGCCCGTATTCTAAGCGTCCCTCTTTGACGTATAAATTAATATAGATAAGCGCCTGGATGATTTCGAGAAATAAATTAAATTGTATGTGTTAATCATAATTAATGTCATAGTCGCAGAACAACTACTATTGATGTTATGTGTTGCAATTAAATGCAGGCCGATTATGCACTTATTTTATTTTATATACTTTTTTTACTTTTTAGCTTATGACAAAGCTTGTCACTATGGAAAAAATGACACTATTTTCCTTTTTTAAGTTTTATTTGCATTTGTTATTTAATTTAAATATCAATAAAAAGTAAATTCATTTAATTACATCATTAGTTATGTTGCGCTACGCAAAAATAAAGGGAATATTTCAGGACTGAGTTTAATGTTTAAATTCAAACATCCACGCTTAATTTATCATCCTTAAAGCCATATATCGTTGAGCATGTTTGTTGTAAAGATTTATCGGGACTGTTTTAATGCTCTGACTTTACTGTCCTTAAGCCATTT
The DNA here is from genome assembly GCF_016746245.2 of Drosophila santomea. Taxonomy (NCBI): domain Eukaryota; kingdom Metazoa; phylum Arthropoda; class Insecta; order Diptera; family Drosophilidae; genus Drosophila; species Drosophila santomea. Next base: position 17,264,351 of record NC_053016.2, on the reverse strand, counting down.
TAATGCTGGGTCCTGGTCCTGGCCAGAATTCGAATCATTTCACTGCCCAGAAAACTAATTGCACATCAAAAACTTCGGATGGAAACTTGATAGAAACTTTCTGCCTGAGCTACAAAACCCTTTTACGATGCACTAAATTCAACGCTCTCCAAGGTCTCTGGTCAGCAACAATGCCAAGGGCTTCTCATAAAAGTCGAAAATCAAAATGGCATTTTTCGACACCATCAAAATGGCATTTCGGTGCACCGAGATGGCTAGCATTCTAGCTTGGAGAGACGGAAAACCGCAAATCCGCATGTGAGCCTTGGCTGTGCAGTTAACTCATTAAAAACGGCAAAAAAAAACTGTATGCGTAACATTGTTGGCGCTTTTATTAGACCTCCTCCCTGTCCTGACCAACAACTTCCACATAATCAAAAGCGCTTTAGCTGCTTTCAAAAGATAAGCGTGGCTCATTGCGGCCCGTCGCCGCTTTTCCGGCTTTTCCTCAGTCTCCTGCGAGGTCTTGGATGGGTTGACTGTGTGACATCCTGACTGTTTGTCATAATAATAAAAATGCCAATTTGTTTTATGGGTGACAAGTTGAGCTTGCCTTTGCTTTGCTTTGATGTTGATTTTTATATTATGATGTCGGAGCGCCCATCCCCTGTCCCCTATCCCCCATCCCCCATCTCCCATCCTTATTCCATATGGGGCCACATCCCGATCGAAATTCCCCTCAGTATTCAGTCAGCTTGTTTGCTCTTTCGGACCTGGGCAACAGACACGTGCTCTTCTCGTATACATTCTCGTATACTTCCATATGCGAACTCTTGGCGAGTACGTATACGAGTAGTAGCATAAAGCGATTGTCTGCTGTAGATTGAAACAGAAGTGGGAGCTCTGTGTTTAAATCGTCATGTGCCCATATGCAGTTTGTTTAATATTCAAAAAGGCTACAGCCTCTTTGGGCTGAAATTTAAAAGGGCACTGTTGATTTGATCGAAGTCTGTCCATCAAAAATAGCTTAAAGGGAATTCGTTCGCCAAAAAATTCGAAAGAAATTTACTGCAACCGAAAAGTTGAAGCTGCAATCTCCCAAAGCAATAAATCATAATCTGCCACAGGCCATGGCCAAAAAGGTAGAAACTGTACAAACTGCAAACTACTACGTGATTTACGACACTTAAAAAACATGCTGGAAAATGGCCGGGAAACTGAGTTTAACTTTAATTCCGTGTTTGAGTTTTAGCACCAGTCACACTCTCACTTTATACAAATGGAATTAAACAAGTTTGGTTCGTTTTCTTTGATGGGATTTTGCTTTAAAGTATATTAATTTTTATTATGAATATTAATGAACTTAAAAGCACTTTCAAATGTTTTCCTAGATATTATATTTAAGTTTATGAAAATAGACTGTGTTTTCGTAAGGGTCATTGGTTTGCATAATTGAAATAGTTTCACGACCTTAAAATAAAACTCAGATTCGTTGATATACAAATTATTTCCCAAACAATGGTTAGTTGATCTAAATTGGATAAATCGTCGGTTTTTTTTTTGTGCATTCAAATATGCATTTTTACGGAATGTGTTGTTTGTTAAAAGGTAATTTTTAATTTGTATACAAAAAATGTCCATAAAGTATAAAACAAAAACATTTTTAACAACATATAGCACAAAATTCATAAATAGTTTCCCGCTGTTAGCTGTTATAAAGCTCCTATTTTTTGTATACATATTCATACCTATTAATCATATATGTATATTTTCGCCTATTTCAGCTTAACTGTGGTGAAAACCGCTGACTGAAATTTATATGCCCTCTGCAAGGGCATTGTTTTTCTTCCTAGAAAAGAGGCATAATGAATGTAAAAAAACATTTGCTCTATGCTTTGCAGTTTGTCTTATTATTATTTTTGTTTTGTATTTCTTAATTTAATTGTATTCATCAGCCACATATTCTTTGAATTTCAAGCGTAAATAAAAGTTTTTTCACTTCACTGGCTGGTCCATGCAAATTAACACGATTCTTTTGAGCGTTTCTTTTTCCATTGTTTTTGTCTGGCCTTGCGAGCGCCCAATTTGAATTATTGATTGCAAAAAGTTTCCTTTTCATTCGTTTGTGTGACATCCATCAGGCAGCCTCGCCTACAACACACCTCCGCTCCGAAAAGTAGCTTTTTAGCCAATTTGAATACACTTGCTCTTGTTTTTATTTTTCATATACATACTTACATATACATATTTTTTCTGCTGCTGGAAATTGTTTTCCCCAAAGTCTTTGTCTTTTGAGCTTTCGCCCCTGTGGCCGTTGAGGCTCTGTACTTGGCTTCCGGCTGTTATCAGCCATCGACACTTGGGACTCACTCATTTGGGCTGCAGGATGTGTCGTCCTTGCCTTCGCCTTGGCATTCGCCTTGGCGTTCGCCTTCGCCTTGGTCTCCTTGGGCGCGGCGTTAATGTAATTTGGATGCCAACAAATATTGCCGACGCTTTTTGTTTGAACTCCCGACTGGCTCAGTGGCTGTCTGTGGGCCATGCCACGCCCCTGCCCCTGCCGCCACTCCCTCCCCCAGGGGTGTTCACTTTATTGAACCATTTTTTCCACCGAACCTGATTGACTCGTGGGCCACGTTTCCCTTTTCCCCTTCAGCCCTCATTTTCTTCACTTCCTGGCTTTTATTTCGCTTGCCGCAAATTTGCTTTGGGTTCGCCTTAGACACTTAAACTCAACCGCAGCGGCAGTCGTGCATGCCCGTTCCCTTTCGGTTCTGCTCGCCGATATCAGTCAATTTCAAATGTCAATAAAATGGAAATTTTATAATTTTACTCCACCGCCAGGGGAGGGGCTTCCATTCTCCAGCACTTTCGCACACCTCCCGCGACGCCTCCAACTTAATGAGATTTTATTTATTGACTGTTGATAACAGGAGAGCGTTTCTGGGCGGGAACGGCAGGAAAACAAATCGGAGGGCAGGCAAGCCACGTCTAGGAGGCTTCTCATGCGGTTTTGAGTGCTTTATGGAGCCTGTTTTATGGCTGCTTTAGTGGCTGAATTTGGTGTTGGCTTAAACGCCGCTCGCAGTGGCGCATACAAATTTATCTTTTATCGACATCAATCTTAATGGCGCAGCAGCCAAGTCTGCTCAGTCTGGAGATAATGATTAAACTTTATTAATGAAAAGCCATGCACAGCCAAGTAAAATCGCTTTCTAGCTACCTAATAAACATTAAATTCGAGTTTATTTGCATTTTTTGAATAATTTTCTATGAAAAATAAAGCTCCCTCTTTTCGAAACGATCCAGGACCCATTCACCCGAGCTCCTAACATTTTTATCTAAATACATCTGCTATCCCAAACATACAAAATGTTTGATAGATTGATATTTATGCGTTTGCTTTTTTTGTTTTGCTCGGCTCGACGTATCCTTTTGCAGGCAAATATTATGCCAATTTTTGCTCTTGGCCGGGAACTCATAAAAATAAAGGAGACAGGGGGAGTCACGCACGAGCTGCCACTTTGAAGTTTCAATTTTCGGTATTTTATATTAATTCTGTCTATGGTTTTCTGAATTATTTCAAATGCGATGGCTTCACGTGTGTGTTTTCCTTGGCACTTACCACGCCTGGATGGTTTAACTCGTCTCTGGCCGTTTTAGTTTTTATTTTTCGGTAATGTGGAGCATAAATGTGGCAAGGCACGTCTGAATCGCTCCCCTTTGCATATTCGCTCACATTTGCACGTAACTTGTAATGACAGCCCACAAATGCGCAAATGAGTTTTAATTAAAAAGCCGGGAAAATAAAGAAAACATCAACATTGCACTTTTACCCTATATGTATATGCATGCTGAATAATTAAAGCCCCGCAGAAAAAGAGGATCGATTTAATGCCGTAGGCGGGCGTTAAACATTAAAAGCAGCTTAACTTCAGTGGATTCTTAAATATTGTTTCGTGATAATTGAAAAGCATTCAGGTTCGGCGGAGATGGACCCCAAAAAGAGCAATATACGGGTATTATAATTGAAAAAGGAGACTCGTGTTAAATTAGCAAGTAATCGTATTGCCAAGACTGCATATTAACATTAAATATAAAAATCTTTTTCCAATTGCCCTTTTTTGCAGTTCAGCGAGAATCAAAATGTTTCATTTAAATTTTGCAAAAAAAAGAGAGTGGCAGCAGCACCTGGCGTATTTTACTTAATTGTGCGACACCCCCACAAAGTGTTTTTTAGTATTGGACTGCCAAAAGGGCGCATGGGGGATTATTGAGTCGTTTCCCGCGGAGCTTTTTGCTGGCCAAAAAAACACAGCTGCCGCTGGCAATGTTTTCACAAACGAAAAAGTTATATACATTTTTTGCTCAGCTCAAGATGTCCTCTGTTCGCTCTTAAAGTGGGAGGCACTTAAGTGCCTGATAGCGAGAATCAAGCTCGAATGTATTTAATAGTTGGAAGAAAATAATCTTATTCGATTATTTTACAAAATAAGAACCGAATTTTTACAAAAAAAACTTAATGCAAATTTTGTATTGAGTGAATCTTTCCAATTGCTGTTGCTACTGCCTTGGCTTTTATGACACAATCCGATATACGGAACTTAAACACATTTTCAAACGATTCCCCCGACACTCAACTTAAATTCACACTTTATAGCCGGGACATGAAAAGCTACACATACGCCACGTAAGCCGGCAGTAAAGTTAATTTTATTTTACACGCACAATCATAAAAAATGCATTGGCAGCTCAAGTGTCTTTTCAGACGCCTTCGAAATCCGAAAACTCCGACTTGAAACCTAATTATTTACGAGTTGCCGTCAGTCGAAAAACGGCCGACGGCGTTAAAAAGTCAAATTGTATGCATAACATAAAAAATACGACTCTTACGTGGGCTCAAATTATATTTTGTACAACCAATTCGTTTCGTTTACTGGCATAATATTTCTTGTGTTAGCACCTATCCACCTAATTTGAAGGCATTTTTTGTTGCCAGCTATTTCAGCCTTTTTTCCTGGTCACTTGGGCACTGAAATATTAATGCAGAGTCCGAAGTTCCATGAGTTCACAACTTATCGAGAGTTCTGTGGCCCGGGGCCATTACTTCTACCCATAGCCCGAGCTTGGCATAATGTAATGTATTATCTCGGCTTACTTTAATTGCAGTTTGGCCCAAAGCAACGCCTCCGTGCTCCTGTGGTCAGTGAACTTCATAAAATATTGTTAACACCATGTGCAATTTCCAATTTGCATTTCTGCAGCTTTTCGCACAGGGCGCTCCACGTCCATCCTGTTGCATGTCGAGAGCCCCTAAATTTCCAATTTGTTTTGTGATTTTGGGGCAGATGGGAAAAATCGGAGTGCATGCTTAGCTCCGCAGGTCCGCAAGTCGTGTAAATGATTATCCGTGGGCCAAATTGCAGTTTCCCTAAACGGAACTAAGCCTGCAGCATAAATTAAAACAGCGCGCAATTTAGTTTTCACCATCCTGCAAGCTTGGCCAACTTCTATTGTAATCTTTTTGGGTATTCGGTTCATAAAAACGCCATAAGCTGTCACCAGCAGCTAAAAGGCGGAAGGGCCATAAAGCAAATGCGCTGCCCTTTTTGTTTCAGTTACATTGTTTATGCAGGATGCGAGTGTGGTTTGGAATAAGGCGAAAGTCAAGCAAAATAATAATTTAAATATTCATACAAATAGAGACTGAAATAAGCTGGGTATCTTTGAATTAATGTATCTACCATGTATTGCATTTCCGGAGGTCCTGCCAGAATATATTTTACTGGGTCCTTCTGCCTGACACAAGTTTTCACCGTATAGAATCTGAACTTGTATTTATTGAATTTTACTTGCATGTTTTATGGCTGTTGCTTAAGTTTCGATATGCTGAAAGCCCTTGCTCTAAACTCTTGTGCAGGAAGAGTTCCAGTTTTCTCTGAATAAATGTCATAAAGTGTTGATTCGCCCGGCAGCACGGGCTTCATAAATACATACATTGGATAGGCAAATAAATTTGAGCTCGGCTGAGTGCATTTCAGCGTATTGTGCCCTATTCCAGCATTCGATTTCCGAACCAATATAGTGTCAGATTGCCCTCGCCATCTGGCTGCTGCCACTGCTGCTGCTGCTACTTTCCGCTGGCTGCCATTCGAGCCAGTTTGCTGATATTGACTGTTAGTCAGCAGCAAGCACACACAAACTTATTTGCGCTTACTGAGTTGCCATAAGGATCTCGGTCCTGCCAAGTGGCAAGCAAACATGGTGTGGATTATTTACAGCGCCGTGCACAGCCATTTGCGAAAACGATGTCCTCTGCGCCGCACCTCCCACCGCGCACAATCCTGGGGAAATTAAGGGAAGAGTGTGAACCTCTCTGATAAGCGGAGGAACTCCGAGGGCTATCATGCTTATGACATGGAATTGTGCAAACCAGATCGCATAGCTGCACACGAACATCAGACTGCTCTGCTCCCTGCGTCTGCCACTCGAAACTGTGATTTTCCATGACTTACAGGTGTTGAAGGTGGCACGTTGCATAATGTAATGGACAATTTACTGTGAGCCAAGACTTCAGAGAGGAAAATCCACTATATTCAATATTTAACTATGTTTCAATTTACACCAGATTTAAACACAAAGATGCTTAACTCTCAGAATATCCAAAAATTGCTTAAACAAATTACATTTACAAACCTTTTCTCTATGTGGAAACCGACCCTAAGAAGTATAACGCATAATAAAGAATACCAATGGTCCAATGGTCAAAATAGTTGTTGTACATTTATACAAATTCTATGCATAGCGAACATACTTTATGTTTTACGGATTAGAAGGAAAAGCCCATTGGCCGTTTGTTGTAAACGCACAGCGGAATTCAATTAGCCAAATGACCGAAAGCTGGCCAGTATTCAAATCGAATTTTATAGGAGCCAGCCCACTAAGTATGGTATGCATAATGGGATAGTGGTTGTTTCACTGGCAGTTACCTAATCCGTATCCCTAAGAAGGACCATGGGCGTTGTTTTTAGGCCAAAGTGCCAGGTGCTTGAACATGACAGAGGATTTGGGAGGGAAGTGGACGAAGGAAATTCGAGGAGATGGGTCCAAAACTAATTATGAAAATTTTCACTTTACGACCGCTAGCTGCCACCAAGTTGCTTTTTGACTTCGTTGGTCTAATGCGCGTATTTGTCGAGCTGAATTTAATTACTGCAGAATAGAAAGCATTCTCGCATTCCCATTGAGCTTGGTTCGGTGGACCAAAGGAAATATCATACGCAAGACAATACACAGTACACGTGGTGATTGGTGGGACTTCACTGGCAGCAAACTATGCATTTTCAGCAGGTTCCTGTTTGATTTGGCTCTGTTTGCTGGTCGGCATGCCATTTGATTAAGCTTAGGGTTTGAGGTTTTCCTGCCACTGTCATGTGGAAGAAAACAATTTGCTGCTAAATTGCTACATGGCGTTGCCTGTTGATTTCCTGTCATCCGTTCCCTAAACGATTGATATTGGAAGTGTGTGTGTGTATGTGGGAGTGCGAGAGTGTGTGTGGCAGGATAATTGCATTTTTATATGAGACTTCCGCTACATTTCACTTAATAGCTCCGTTTGATTTCCGGCTCTTTTGTGCCACTATTTGATTTTTGCCGCCTTAAAGGCATTTGATTGCTTACCATCGGGCCTCCTATTAAGTGGCACTTGTAATTGGCGCTGAATTGAATTCATTGTTACAATGGTGCTCGGAACCTTTGTATTTATTTAAAGGCATTAATTAATTACAAAAGCTTTTCACACATAAGGGCATCAAATTGTTATGTTATTGTTGATGACGATTAATTCAATTAATTTGCAGGCTTACCGTCCATAACTTTATTAAAACACAAGTTGGGTGCTCAGCATTAACATGGAATTTAATATGCCATCGGTTGCAAACAAGCCAAGTCCTAGAGAAGCCATCTCCATTAAGGTCATCCCACTATTTCAGTACCGACCCCGATTCGGGCCAAGCAATGGGGCCATCTACGCCCCAGGCGCGGTGGGTTCGTCCTGGCAAATACATAAAAATACTGGCGAATAACAATAAAACCTAGGAAATTATTGATACGAGCCCGGCAAATGGGCATGGAAATTGCTTACCAATGCGCAGAACGCCACGTGCAAGGACTTCCATTCCGTGGGCTCAGTTTAGTAGTCTCACTGAGCAAATATGAATAGACTAAATGGACGGGGCACGTCATGCATGCCGAGGACCCACTAATATCAAAACAAATATGCTCGGCCCACGCAGGCAAAGTTTTATGCCAAATACTTTAAGGCAAACTTTATTAGCTCCCAAATACCTGAGATTTCGCCCGGATTGAGCGGAAAAAGGGAAACCGAGCAGCTTGGCGAAGGCCCAAGGCCAATGGAACTCTAGGCAAAGCAAAGCTCCATCTGGACCCGAGCGAAAGGCAAGGGGCAGCTGTGCCTACACTAGAGAAGTGTAATTGATTTCATGTGTTTGACGCGCTTTTGCCCCGGGGACCTCTTATAATCCCAACTAAGCACGCAGACAAACAGAGTCGAAATTAAAGGGAAGCCTTGGGATGAACATTGAACTGCTTGACAATGCGGGGAAGTGGTAGATTGGCCGAAGACTTTCCCTGCATTTATTATTAGCTCATAAAGAAAACCCTGAGTTCTGTATCCCCTGTACCCTGTACTCTGTACCCTGTACCCATAACAAATATCTGGAACATTCGTCGTCTGTGAGTACCATTGAATGCCGTGTGCTGGGAATGTAAAATGGGCGAGCAGAAATCACCTGATTGATCATTCACCGCAGACATGGCCAATTTCATAACTTTGGGCCCCCCATAACTCTGGGCCACCCGAATCTTATTGCCCGTGATACATTCGCGCGATAATAAAATTAAAAAATGTATTCACACAACTGTCACAAATTCGCAGGAGCGTAGGCGAGACGTATCTGCACATGGAATTTGAAATTTGAAATGTCGTGATTACCAGCTACCTGATCCCTCGTCGCCGTTGAGGCTGCCAACTTTCTGTGTTACTGGCATGTCAACGAAATTTATCACAGACTCACATTTGTAACTCGCAAACGAGGAGACGAGGAGATGTTAGGCATTTGCATGTCTCGCCCCGACGAATTATTCATATTTTGGGTACGAGCAGCGTACTTCTGGGGCCTCCATGTGTTACTATTAATTCTGTGTTCCAGTCGGCAAATTGAAGGCGACGCCTGATCCTGGGCCAGGACATTAGCTGGAGCCCAAGAGGCTCAGGTGTGTGACAGGGGATTGAATGTTGCTTGATGTGAAATTTTCTTTATTGTTTCGCCGACGAATTTATGCAAATGCCACACTTCGGCGACTGCTTGAAAACGACAGCAAATGAGATGTGAAATTAGAATACGTAGGCCATAAATCACCCCACCTCACGTAAAAATGTTGCAAAATCAAGAGCATGATTGTACGGCTAGGCAATCTACTTCTACAGAGCAACCAATAAGTGGTTTCGAAAGAATTTTACACAAACTAATATCAACAATACCCTAATGAGTGCGCTCGTTATTTTGCGATGTACACAACTGAAGTATTTCCTTTGATATATTAAGAAAGTTTACTCTTGAACATGCACATTGCACATTGAAGAGCACAAGGGCTTTTAACACTCAGTAGTGCTTGAAAGTTAAATGTCAAAGAAAAGATATACTAAAGTATTAAAAGTACGAGTCAATTTATGCCAGATGGACACTCCGCTCCAAGGGTCAGGTTTACATAAAAACTCATCAGGGTCCTTTACTTTATGAAACTGTAAATCGCATCGACGAAATCAATTTGCACAACAGGCCGATTGAGCGAATGGAAAAGCCAACAAAATGATATCGTCTGATGCTCTTAAAGTCTGGCCGGGATTACATGAAACGTTTCGGCGACAGAAGAGCGAAATTTAACGAAAATTCAAATCAGCGAAAAGGGACTCGGCGAACGAACAAAATGCTCAATCAAATCAAAGTCCCTATACAAAATGCAAAATAAGACAATGACAAAGCGGAGTGGGTGTTTAGCTGAGTTGGCCCAGCCATGGGTTCTGAAATGGGTTCGGATGGGTTGTTCAGGGATTCCGGGGACTGGGTGGGGATTGCTTCTCGTTGTCCAACAAAACACGTAGAGACAAGTGTCACTGACAGCTGGAGGCAGTGCTCGTTATGCAAAAAAAAAAAACGTAGAGAATGGGCAAGAATTTAAAATGTACTGAAATCGAAGTGAGCCGAATATGACGAAAATTCTTCTAGAAATTATTTACATAAATGTTATGATATGCAATCTCAGATATTAGAGTACACATACGGGAAAGAATTCCCCCAAGGTTGGCTTTGTTCTGTGTACATATGTTCATCCACCTCATCCGATAATAGAATCACACTTATTGGTAAAATTGGTTTCTCCTTAAAGGGATTTATTTCAAATAGCATTGGTGAACACCGCTGTGTTATTAACTTTGACAGCTTAGTCGTTCTAAGGACTTTATTAAGGGCGAAGTTGAGATTGTCCTAATTACGACTTTGTACCATCAAATTAATCGCTGATAGCAGTACCCGACAAGTAAAAGGGACCGGAATCACAGGAAAAGCGATTATCGGATGAGAAGAGACTCTGACGGAGAAGCGACAGATGTAATCAAAATAAATTACGAGCGTGTAAGCAGCCTCCAGTCTCTATTACGCACAATAAAAAGGGAAAGCACCATTTGCTTAACGCAATCTCATTATTCGTTGCGTCCTGAAACCCGGAGGCGCAGATGCTGCAGGCGGCGCGGTTCGCAGTTCGCAGTTCGCGGCACCCTGTCAATTGACAAACTTGGGGCTGTTTCACCACCCACCCAAACAACTGTATATACACCCACCCACTGACCCAGAGATCCCTGTGTCATTCGGGGTTACCTTGATAATGCCGCTGATTACACTGATGATAAGTAATTTTGTAAACTCCAACTGCAGGCCTTGTCTGAAGTGGCGTTAACGCGATTGTTGATTAGTGGGGCGGGTGATGGGGATGAGAGATGGTAGATGGGAGGCGCAGACGGGTGGCCAGCGTTGGGGGCTGGGACCTCCGACAAGCTCATTACGACGCCAACAATTTGATTAATTACCGTTGGAAACCCTGCGGCAAGACCGTCTTTTCGCTCCTTTTTCCACTACCCGTGCCAAAGGATTCCTTGCATTTTGCCCGTATTTTCCTCGACTTGCGGCGGCGCGCACAATTTTATGCAAATTTAATTTACCTCAGGGCAATCATTTTTAGGGGCAAATGCCCAGGGGCCACGCCCACTTTAGCCCCTTATTCCTTGCGCTGGGTTGACAGTTATAAGCTTGGGGCTGAAAATACTTTGGGGGCTTGGTTAAAAGGAGGCATTTCTGTTAATATTTGGGGGCACCCACATCTTTTGACCACATTTTTTAACTTTTAACGAACTTATTGCAATGATCATAAGCATAAATAAGGAATATATAGGGGTGAAGATAATTTTAGAAGAACCAAATTAGTATACTAATTTATTAATAAATAATAAATATCTGTGCAATTTGTTTATTTGCTGTGACATTTAAGACTGCAAATTGTTTAAATAAGATATAAACATAAACGGTGTGCAAATAAAAATATTTCAAACTTGAACAATTTGAACCGATAGAGATAGTGGAAAATATTTATTGGTGTATCAGAATAAATTCTAAATCCCTGCAGCTGCAAATGCAGCCACGACCAAAATGCAAAAGCGGAAAAAAACCGATTAATTGTGAGAAACCAACGAGCACAAATCCCAAAATGCAACGCACATATCGCCAAAAGCAATTGAACTGTGAGCTAATCCAAAGCATATCCAACCCAAATCAGCGCATATACAAATAAAGCGGGCTTCGCGCGAATTCAGTATATAACACGTTAAAACCGAAGCGAAGGCCAATATGCAAACAGTCAGTGAGAGCAAATGGTCCGTGCAAATAGGTTTGCTGCTGCTTCTGGTCTTCCCGTCCACCTGTCACATCCTGCAGACCGAAAGCCAGGTGGTCGGCGACATTAAACTGGCGGACGACGGGGTGGCATCCAGTCATCGTCGCAGTCACACCCACAGTGGCAGTCACAGTGGCAGTCACAGTGGCAGTCACAGTGGCAGTCACAGTGGCAGTCATAGTGGCAGTCACCGGACTCACGTTGGCAATGGCAATCATCCCGGCTGCGAGCACCTCCATCATCGTCAGCATCGCGGAAAAAGTCACGCCCGGAAGCACAAACAGAGCCCCTATGAGATCCTCGAGCTGGAGCAGCGGCAGCAGCAGATGGGCAAGCACTGGCGTCAGTGGGTGAGCCACCTGCAGTCGCCGGATTACGCCAACGATGACCCATCGCCAGATGGCAGGCGCCCATCTCCGGCTAATGGAGACCTTTCGTACGACCACTTTGAGCTGGAGGACTACCAGCGGTATGCTAATATTGACTTGGCATCGCCGCGCTCCGGTCGCCATCGCAGTCGCCATCTGCCCCAGAACAACCTGAACTTGATGCTGCCGCTCAGCTCGGCGGATGGGAGTGGCAAGTACCTGAGATCCCTGCCGGATTCGGTGAGCTTCCAGAACGATCGACTGTACGCCACCCAGCCGCAGAGGCACTGGCCTGTCAAGCGGGAGGCCATCGTGGAGGGCGACGTGATTCTGGGCGGCCTGATGATGGTCCACTCGAGGGAGGACAGCATCACCTGCGGGCCCATCATGCCGCAGGGCGGCATCCAGGCCCTGGAGGCCATGCTCTTCACGATCGACAGGATTAACCGGGAGCAGCTCCTGCCGAACATCACCCTGGGCGCCCACATTCTCGACGACTGCGATAAGGACTCCTATGGCCTTGAAATGGCCGTAGATTTTATTAAAGGTAAGCTGAAACTAATGTTGAGCAGAGTACATTTTGAAAACAATCAACATATTTTTAAAAATTGTGTGCGGTTTTGCGTATCAATAAAAATTGGTAAGAACGTTGCCGGTTCTACCTGTTAAGTAATTTTCACAGAAGAAAGAATTTAGTAATATTAAACCTTTTACAGCAAATCAAGATTTCTCTAAATATCCAAAATAAATTGTAATTAAGTTCGAAAACTAATTTAAAGCATTTACAGTTTATTTGAAATATATATTGGCCCCATAAAATCCATAGTCGAGTCTCACTAGTTTCGACTATAAAATATCTGTTACTCAGTTAGTGGTGTGTAGTGATTTTGTAAGTAATTTTGAAAATTTTCTGGCTTATTAATGGAAATAGAAAAATAAAGAATTAAATTAAAAAAAATAAGAATGTTGTGGTTTGTGGGCGTTAGAGTTGTCAAATCGATCGAAATGTATTAGACTAGTGAAAATATGAAAAAAGATTAAAATATTTTTCAAAACTGTGAGCGTGATAGGCTTGGGCGTAAGAGTGGCTGTGGGAACATGGGTAATTGCGTCTATGTCTCTAAAATCAGTATTTTTAATCTGAACATTCTAGCTTTTATAGTTCCTGACGTTCCTGATACTTCCATCTCGACGTTCATACGGACGGACAGATCGACTTGGCTATTGATCCTGATCAAGAATATACATATACACATTATATACATTCAACGAATATAGTAACCCCTTACTCTACGATTAACAGATATAAGTATTGATGATTTACTTATTTTGAAGATATTAACTTAAAGATGTGTCAAAATTGTTTATAAACGGTATTAAATTATTTGATTACAAATAATTGCTTTCCACAATTTACTTAAATAATTCACTTTCTTGTTACATTTAAAAAAATTTGTAAAAACTTAAAAAAATTTTAGACAAGCACACTTTATATATTTTGTTTACCTTCAAATTATTCGAGATCAACCGCAAAGTCGGAGTGCTTTTTATGTAAATTGTTTATAGGTAGATATGTGGAATTGTTTCGGTGCATCTTGGCGTGCACATTGCTCATACGCCACGTGAAAAAGCCTCGGCTTATTTTCGCATTTATATGCAAATTATGCATACGTCTGCTTGTGAAACTCGTGGATTACATTTTGAGGAAAAGTTGTTTCAGTTGCAGTTGCATTACAGCGTTTGTGTTGTGAAAACCACGGGGGCAAACTGTTTGCAAATTTATTCAGGCAAATGATAAACTAAATTAGGGAGCGGTATCTCGGGGGCTTGTGTAATCCAAACGCTTGGCTGAGAGAAAGTGGTTGCTCAGCTCTCTTGCATGAATCAACATCCCCCAGATATAAATTTCATTAATAAACTAAATTAATAAATAAATTATGGGATTTCCTGGGGAAGGTTGGGATCTCCCTCGCCAACTAATATGCATAATTCCCTTAAGACAAAACGGCCGGGCATGAGATTGCCTTGTTGCAAGGATAGCGAGCGAAGAAGATCAAGGGCACACAAAATGCCGCTTATTACTTTTATCGGGCCAACAAAGAGGCGCACACACTCAGTGCGCACACACACACACACACACTCACACATAGTCACCAGTCAACCAACGATCCATAATCAATTGGGCACAGAGCCAGCATCCTTGTCATCGTCTCAGAACACTTTCTAATCTCCATAATTTCATTATTTATGTGCGCGGCAAGGATTTATTTGAGCGACGTGCTGTGCTCCTCTCTATCTCTTTCCCCCCCTTACATTTCCGTCTCTGTCTTTGTTGCGTGTGACGTATGAAAAATATAATTTTCCAAGTCACTGAATTATATTGACAGGATTAGGCAGGCCGTAAACTATGGCGCTGCCGCACTTCGCCCGCACAAACATTCCACCACCCGCTCCAAAATCGTGTGTATTTGGTTAATAATAATCTAGTTGGGCATCGATTGTATGGCCAAAATGAAGCCACTATACGTGGCGGAGTGGTAATTAATTTTCACTTAAGCACAGCTGCGGGTAAAACTTGATAACTTGATAGTAGTGGGCTACTCACTTGGGAAGTTGGTTAAGTTTCGCGTTAAGGCGCTAACGTGGGGCCTTTAAAGTTCGTAGAAGAGACTTTCTGCAGCTGCTCAGGTTGCTAAGTGCGGCATTTTGCATAAAAGGTTTAAGTTTGAAAGAAACTTTCTATGATTAATGTGTGTGTATAAAATTTTATAATTATAACATGAAAGGAAGAAAAAATGCTATAGTCGAGTTCCCCGACTACCAGTGGGACCCGTTTATTTAAAAAAAAAAATTAAATAAAAAGAAAATGTTCAAAAATGTTATAGACAAATAGAAATATCTGAAAACATGCTGTTGTGGAGTAAAAGTTGTGAGAGCCGTATTTAATTTTGCACACATGAGGATTTTAATCAGTTTTGTATACATTTATTTCTAACTCTTCAGCAACAAAATAAAATAAAATTAAAATGGTCCGATGTAGGTGGCCGAAAAATAAAGACGCATTAAATTGTGTCACCTACAGGTGAAAAACTAGCTACAATATAAATGCTTTTAAGTAATTGGAATTTTGGGTGAAAATCACTTTCATCGGCACAATATAAACAAAACTGCTCAACTATTGCTCGATGTTTACATTTTCAGGGTCCATCAGCAACATAGATGACGCGGAGTATCACTGCAACAAGACTCAAGTGCGCAAGGTCATCTCGGGGGTGGTGGGTGCCGCCTCCTCGGTCACATCCATACAAGTTGCCAATTTGTTGCGGTTATTCCGAATTCCCCAGGTGAGTTTCTATTGTGCGATCACTAACTGTGGGGCTATACGGGCGATGTCAAAAGGTCATGGCAAAAAAGGGCAGTCCTTTTTGTTTTTAGTTCAGATTTTGCTTTATGCTCGCAGCTACATGTATACGTTCATTTGGCCAACAAAAGTTTCTCCCAGTTCGTAATTAAAATTTTCTGAAGCCACACGGTCACGGTTGTAATGGTTGACAGGACTTTGGGTTCGCCTTACCGATTCCTAAGTGTCTGCACGTGCCACTAAATTAGTCGAGTACCGCAGGCAAACGAGAGGAACAAAGTGCAGCAGTTGCAAAAGAAATATGTTCAGTCACACTAAAACAAAAGCCTCTGGGGCAAATAGTGTTTCCTTCCATGAAGAGACTCTCAGCAATCATCAAAATTAATATAATTTTTTTAGTTTATGCTTAATTTAACTTTGATGTCGGATTCTAATATCACAGTTCTTAGCTGATAAATTACTGTTTTTATAAGAAAGTATAATTTTGGTACCATAATAAAAAGAAATAAGTTAGAAAGCTATAGTTGAGATGTTCGACTATCAGATACCCGTCACTTGCATTACCCTCTAGAGAGGTGCGGCTATATCATTACTAAAAACTATTTAATGAATATATTATAATTTTTTCGACTTTAATGGGTCTAGTTAGCGCGATTACTGTAACGAGCATATAATTGTAGCATGTGTCTAACTTTTCTCATATCTCAGAAGACTGGATTTTTTTTAAATATTTCCCATGTAGTGACTAATTTGGAAAAAAGCGCCACAAGCTAATATCCATTTCTGATTCAGGAAGGAATATATCATTCTCCGAGTGCCTGCACGAATCACGTGCTGGAAGTTGAAGGAGATTGAGTGCACGGTTCGGCTGCTCCAACTACGTGAGCTGGAGCCAAAAGTCAACAACGCGACAATAACTAAGTAGCCAACTGCCGCCGTCCGACTGCCAGATACCTTCTCAATATATATATGTATGCACTGTGTACTACATGGATGCCATTAAACGCACATGAAGTGCCAGTCGAAGGAGCAGCAGCCGTTCCATGCAGGCCCAGCTATCGTCCCGAAAGGACCTCATAAATCAGCAATAAACATTTGATTGCATTTCGTTTGCACGCGTGGATTTCTTGCTGGCTTCGCATAAACAGCACTTTCCAACAAATTTTGTGTGTTCTGCAATTCAAATTTCTGGTCGATAGCGACTTAGTGAGTTTCATTTAGGCTTAGCGGAAATTGGTTGCAATGCAAAATGTTGGCAAGGACAAATACGAATGACAATGCAGATGAAAATTCCACACATGCAATATTTTATGGCTTATCTACGTTTGGATAACAATACTTGAAGTGCTCGAATAAAGCAGTGCAGTCTTTTCTGTTTCAAGAAAAAATGCCATCGTCAAAAGTTGCTGTGTTAAAGTAAATCGTTATTCAAATATTAAATATTATTTATCTGTGAAAAAGTAAAAACATTCGTGGTATGTACTAGTACTTACACCTATAGTAAACAAAAATATATTTGGTTTTTATGAGTTCAATAACGGCACTTGCATTTTACAACAAGCTATTCAGCATTTTTTTTCTTGAACCAAAGGTAAATATTTGCATCGAGAGAGTCAATTATCAAAAGTCAACAAACTCAAAGCTTCGCAATCGTTTGCTGTGATGTGGCGCATAAAACGTGCTTGAAAGACTGAAATCCTTCTGATTAAATGAAACTGAGAATGTTGTAAACCATAGGAAAATTAGATACAGCAAAAAGACTGGTATGAGTTGCAATGCCTGTCATGTCATAAGCATTTGACAAGCAATCAAGCACTTAAGCAGAAACTGTTGACTAATGGTAATGACACTTAATTAAAAGCCAAGTAGTTCATTAAACACTTGCAGTTGACTTGTCACGCCATCGACGATTTACCTCAGGATGCACTTAGTTCCTGGCCCAAGTGTTTGTGGGCGAATCCTCCTCTAACAAAACGGTTTATATGTGCGTGAAATTGGTTTCCTGGCTTTGGCCATATTCCCGCAGTTGGCCTTCCACTGCAGCTGCCACAGGATTGGGTTTCGCAAGGTAATGCCAGCTGATGTTCTTCGAAAGCAGCGTTGTTTGTGGTTTTTGGAAAACAGCTTAAACGGGAAAATATGAGTGAAAAACGAAAAACTTTGGCAGAAGCGAGAACCAAGAACGTATGAGAAAAAATATGAAAATTAAATGGCAATGCTACATAAAATAACACACTGGCTACTTCGTGCCACCCAAGCAATAGCGTTTCCAACTAAAACATTTTCCCTCCATTTTTTCCAACCAGGTGTCATACTTCTCCACCAGCCCCGAGCTGAGCAACAAACAGCGGTTCGAGTACTTCTCCCGCACAATTCCCTCGGATCACTACCAGGTGAAGGCCATGGTGGAGATTGTGAAGAGGATGGGATGGAGCTACGTCTCGATTATCTACGAGGAGAGCAATTACGGAATCAAGGTGGGTGTTTTTTGTATGGAACTGTGATTAAAATAGAAGGGACGGCAGCAATGGTCGAGAAATTGCTTTTAAGAATGTGGAGTTCTGTGTTAAAAAAGGTGGTTTAAATTAATATATTGTATATAATGCTCCATTTTGGTTTGTTGTATAACTATATGTGATGTAATTTCTGAAGCCTATAGGAACAGACATCCTTGGGAAGGTGACATTTTATATCACCATTGAAAAGCGTTTAATAAGTTTCAGGCATTCACATATCCGCCTCTTTAAAGAGCTAGTTCTAAGTAGATGTACTTTGTACTTCTTAATTCTACCTAATTTGACTAGTAATCCTTAAGCAGTGGCACTTCAAAATAACACCAAGTACCATTTAAAATCGTTAGCAGCACTCCATTATCATATGTTAATATCATCAAACGCTTGCAGTGTAAACGGTACACATTTTAAGTGCCCTTACCTGCGTAAACATTTTACCCTTGCCACCACATGAGTTTTCATTGCTCAGCAACACTGCACTTGTTTTCAGGCTTTCGAGGAACTGGAGGAGCTCCTGGCACGCCATAACATTTGTATTGCCATCAAGGAGAAGCTGGTGAAGGATTCGGGAGTGGCCGAGGACATCGCCTACGACAATATAGTGCAGAAGCTGCTGACGAAGCCGCGGGCCCGAGGTACGTAAAGGGGGAGTGCTGAGAGGGGGAAATGCGGAGGAGGGAAGTGCATTTCCAGCCAGAACAGCGACTGCAGTCTGCCAGTCAAAATGCAATTTAAAATAAAAATGTCCAAGCGAAGGCGCAGTGCAAATGCGAAGGGCAAGCCCTTCGCAACGCCCGCCAAATGAATGCGATCCGGAGTCGGGAACTATGCTAGGATTTTTGGGTGCACGACGGAAATTGCGCAAATTAAATGAAAATATTTAAAACTCCCTCGCCAGCGCGCCGTTGTGCCATCTGTCCCAGCGGGAAATTAAAAAGTTCACGACAAAACAAACGGAAAAAGTTATTTGCAAATAAATTGAGAGATAGTCGCCCAGAAGTGGGCAACCTGATACGACCCATGCCGTAGTGGTGCAAAAAAGTGTGTATTTGTTATGGCCAGAAATGAAACCACTGTCAATGGACAGTGGTCCGTGCACAAAAAGCTAAGAGTTCTTCACGTCCCCGAGTTCTGATGAATGACACCACCTATTCGACATGGCAAGCAATTAAAAATTCCAGTCAGGGTTGGACAAGTTCAAATTTATTGGAACGATTTTTCAATCTAAATGAGAACGATTTTTCCACATGGCATTGCCCAAATCTGCTCCAATGGTGCGATTGAACAGCGAGATAAACAAAAATAAAATGTCAATCAATTTGACTTTTAACATTTTACGTTGCCGTTACGAATCGGCTGCCAGTCGCACCCGCAAAAAAGAAATATAAATTAAAAATAATTACCGCCTGCAGCTTTGCGTATATCATTAGTCAGCCCCTCGAAAGGGTGAAGAATAGCAGGGTCGTGCCCGCCAATAAAAAGCACACGGGTCGACCAATAACAATTGACTTTTGTCTGGCAAACAATTTTTGATTTACATAAATGCGCCATCAGGAGTCGTAAAGCAGTCGGCCCCGTCCGCCCAGTCCGCCCAGTCCGCTCAGTCCGCCACCCAAGAAAAGGGTTCCTCCGCCACCATTATTTATTGTGATTTGTGATTTGACGCCGCTTACAGGGCGCTGCCTCGCAACGATTAATCAATTTGACAAAGTATTTTCCCTGGCATCAGTTGTTTAATTTTGCATATCGAGGGTTCTGGCACTGCTTCTGATTCTGCTCCTGGTTCTGGTTGGGGCTACAGTTGGGGCTCCAGTTGGGTCCCTGAAAAATGATGCCCTTCCGGATCCGTAACTGCGGCTGGTAACTGCCGCCAGGGGTGAACTTTACGCGTGTTCGGATCCCCACACATGTCACTCCGCAGCTAAATGGAATGTGGGCGGGGGATGACATGTTTTTCCTTTTTATCGCCGATGTGCCAAGCTGATGCGATTTCAACCAGGACATGGCCGCTCCCCCCACCCGTTTTAGATCACTTTCGGCCCCGGCTTTAAAGTTTCCCCCTCATCTGCATAAATATCCTCCTGCCGAGTGGGCTCTTAAATTAAATTTGATATCCCTGCTAAGAATATCCGTGCTGCTCGCCTGGTACACACAGGCTACTGTGTACGGTGAAGCCGCTCAAGTGCATGTCTCAGACAAAGTGAAAATACAAGGAAAATATCATTCACTTCACAGAAGTATCGACAAGTTTTCCCGTTGTCTCCGCTGCTGCCTTTGAATGAGATTCCCTCTTCTTGCTTCGAGTGGCGGAGCAGCAGTGGCAAATCGATACCGGGACATGTTGAAGGGGCAAAAAATTATGGCCAAGACAAAGGCTCTCATGGGCGGGCCGTTAAGAAGTGACAGCTTCTGCTCATGTATCCTAAACAAGTTTTCCAGTTCAAAACAAAAAGGGCCGAAAGCTTGGGGAAAATTTGGTGACCACCCAACCATGGGGTATTTTTAGGACCCTGAGCTCAATTCGCAAGACCACAAGCGACCAAGGTGTCGGCTTTGCCAATTAGCCATTGTGAACGTTGTTTTTCTAATGATATCTCCATACTCTTTGTGGACGTACTGCTCGCTTCTTGGGGCCAATTAAAGTATTGTTTTTCTTGAAAATTGAAGAAAAATACCTTGGCAAGCTATCTAAATATATAGAGCAGAGATGCGTCATATGGAGAACATCTGAACAAGTGATTGCAGACTTTTAAAAGGCTATTTCACCCATTGCAGCTGAAGTAACCCCGCTTAATTTATACAGCACTTGCGTAATTAATATTGAGAGCGAGACAATGGGCTGTCATTTAAATCTGTACAAAACTTTAAGCCACCAATGAAAGAGCTGCCCTCGGAAAGCAGAACACAAGAGCAGTTGGCAGCAGAAGATTGTTTTCTTTTGCGCACAAAAGCCGCTCGCTCATTCACTATTGATTGCAATTAAAATTAATCTCTTCCTTTCTCCTTTCCCATCTATTAAATCCGCCGCTGTCCAGGGGCCATTATCTTCGGATCGGATCAGGAGGTGCGGCAAGTGATGCGGGCGGTGCGCCGGGCGAATGCAACCGGCTCCTTCTCCTGGATCGGATCCGATGGCTGGAGTGCCCGGAATTTGGTGTCCGACGACTACGAGCCGGAGGTAGGTTAACTATTTCGTCAGACTGGATGACGGGCCAGTTACCGCCAGCCGGAAATTATGAGCCTAACTGGGCAGAACAACTAGGTTTGATTAATGGTCCGGATTTTGACAACATACTCACGGACATACGAGGGCCAAGCCCCATTATATGATAACCAAAAATTATAAATGATGGCGGCCGAAAGAACACTTTCGCACGCCCTTTCCCATGATGAATTATGCTTCAATTTGAATTAATCGTACGTCTGTGCGAGGCTAATTAATTTGTCTGGGCCCTTCAAGCCCAAAAATGTCTGAAATGGCCCTGCTCTCTGATTAAGTTCATTAAGTATACGCCGCGTGTGTCTTGGTGTCATCAACAGGTGGAAGGCACGCTGTCTGTGCAGCCGCAGGCGAATCCAGTGCGCGGGTTCGAGGAGTACTTCCTCGGTTTGACGGTGGAGAACAACCAACGCAATCCCTGGTTCGTGGGTAAGTGGATAACCGATTAAAATTGAAGCTGTGCTCATATATCAGTGCTCATATGTATATAATGAGAAGTCATATAATGACTTCTTGTATAACCTTTCACTAAACTCTTATCCTGGTTTCAGAATTCTGGGAGGATCACTTCCAATGCCGATATCCCGGCAGTACAAGCACCCCGTACAATAACTATACAAAACAGTGCACCAAAAAGGAGCGCCTTTCACGGCAGAATACAGACTTCGAGGACCAGCTGCAGTTTGTCAGCGATGCAGTGATGGCATTTGCCTACGCCCTGAGGTACAATTGCGCTTATTTCGAAAACAACCTAGTTAAATTTTAAACGTGTTATAGAAATAATAGTACATTTCATTACTCCTTTAAGTTTACTTAAGCTAAGAGGCTAAGTTAAATAACTTCTAATGAAATTTCTTCCCCTTAGGGACATGCACCGCGACCTGTGCGGCGGAGGTCCTTCGCTATGCGAGGCCATGAAGCCGACGAAGGGTGCAGATTTGCTCAAATATTTGCGTAAAGTGGAGTTTGAGGGTGAGTGAGAAATAAAAGCCGTGTATCCACTTGTGCGGGATAAAACCAAGTCAAATTAACGGAAAAACTATTCTCGGCGATTCTTGAAACCGGATGCCAGACAGGCTCAAGTCCCTTTGCTCTCGCTTAGTTCCTTCAGTCGGCAAGTGTTGCACACATAGCTTAAGTGGAAATTTCCTGCCAGCCCGTCCTTGTAGTTCCACCCACACACTGGCATATCTCAGCCTGCGAGAGTGCTACAAGGCGCATTGGCCATGCTTTCGAGTGGAAAATTGACTTGCTTGTCATCGTCATTGAACTCGATTGAAATTCAATAAATTACACAGACAGACGGACGGCCGGCAGCCAAAGGCTCTGACTGACTAGCGCAGATTGTCAATTTTCTGATAGGGCGAGCGGAAAAGCGGCAAAGCGGCAAAACCGGCGAAGTCGTCTTTGGCAGGCGTGAAACCATAAACCCATTTAACTCCTATTCAATCAATCCCTCCGCAGGCCTCAGCGGGGACGAGTTCCGCTTCGACGGGAACGGCGACGGTCCGGCCCGGTACAACATCATCCACTTCAAGCAGTCCCAGGCGGGACAGTACCATTGGGTCAAGGTGGGCGAGTACACCGAGGGCGAGCTGCGCCTCAACATGTCGGGTAAGACAGAGCATCTTCTATGAGTCAGGGGATAGGAGGAAATACTAAAAAGAATCAATGAACAACCCCTAAAAACATGCTAGATACTTGATCATCCGTACATCCTCAGTCTCCTGTAACCTTATGTGTTCGGGAGCTGACCAAGATGCATTCCTGCTCCCCTCCATGACTAATTTTGATTTCATTATCCCGCTGCCCCAGAGGTGAAGTTCAAGCGGCTGAGTCCCAAGCCGCCGGAGTCCGTCTGCAGCCTGCCCTGTCTGGTGGGCCAGGCCAAGAAGTACGTGGAAGGCGAGAGCTGCTGTTGGCACTGCTTCAATTGCACAACCTATCAAGTAAGTGAAGCCCATCTGGGGCCAGTAATTTATTTGTCGGCCCTTCGAATAGATTGAAATGTTGCGCCAAGTGAATTATTCCGGAACTAACGCGTTGACGGAAATGGGAAAAATGGGAACTAGCAGGCAGAAACAATTAAGCCATCAGGCCTGAAAGGGCTGCAACTGAATGGCAAACACGCCGCCTTTGTGCTCGCCCCATCCATTTATCAAGTGTTCCTTTGTGCGGTGCGTCCATTGCAGATTCGCCACCCGGATGACGAGACCCACTGCAAGCTGTGCAAGCTGGGCACTCTTCCCGACGCCCACAAGCAATACTGCCGCCCCATCCCCGAGATATATTTGCGACCGGAGTCCGCCTGGGCCATCGGGGCTATGGCGTTCAGTGCGACCGGCATCCTGGTAACGCTCTTCGTCATGGGCGTGTTTGTCAGGTGAGCAGCGCATACACCGCGAGAAAATGACTATCGCTATGCTGAACATGAGCTAGTTTCAGTATTATTAATAAAACAATCTAAAACAGCTGGTTAATGTCACATCCTTTAGGGAACATTTAATCAAGAAATTTTCAATCGAAAATTGAAAATCGCATCTAAAGTATCAGTACGTACGATATCAGTATGATTGCTTTCAATAGGAGAAAACCAAATATTTTCTTATAGTGTGATGAACATTATACAAGAGTTGCCGTAAATGTTTGTTTTAAGGGCTCATATAATTTAGTTTTTTGTAACCATTTTTAACTTGTGGATAATGTAACGGGTATCCGATTGTCGTCTTTGTGGTTATACCTTATATAAACATGAAAGATATTTCACTAGGGAGTTTTTCCCAGCCAGTGGAACTCCAAAAGGCAAATAAATTATACTCCTGATTGATTAGTGTTTCTTTGCATGCATTTATTGGCACATAAATGTGCGCTTGTATGGATGTGGAAAGCAATTAAAAAGTTTCACCCTTTCCGGGCAAACTTCGCCACAAAGTTGACCAGCAGAGACATAAAAATGATGCAGTAATTGGCGGAAGAAAAAGTCGTCGGAAGTTTGAAACTAAAGTAACGCCTTTCCCTCCTTCACTTTCCACCCAACAGGCACAACGACACGCCCATAGTGCGTGCCTCTGGGCGGGAGCTGAGCTACATTCTGCTGGCGGGGATTTTCATGTGCTACGGTGTCACCTTTGCCCTGGTCCTGAAGCCAACCAACATTGTGTGTGCCATTCAGCGGTGAGTGTGCAAATTGCCGAGATGATGCGTGCGAATTTTCCTGCTCAACTCCCGCTTTTCCTCTTTTCCGCTTTCACGCAGGTTCGGTGTGGGCTTCTGCTTCACGGTCGTGTATGCGGCACTGTTGACCAAAACGAATCGCATTGCACGGATCTTCAAAGCCGGCAAACAGTCCGCCAAGCGGCCCTCCTTCATTAGTCCCAAGTCCCAGCTGGTAATCTGTGCGTGCCTGGTTAGTGTGCAGGTAAGTGCGGAGTGGTCGGTCTGGCGGCGCTCCTGGCGGCGTGGCCCACGTGGCGTTGTGGGATCGGGATGCCCGACGGTGACTCCGTGTCATTCCTTCCATTCCTTCCATTCACTCCATTCGCAGATACTCATCAACGGCGTTTGGATGGTAATTGCGCCATCACATGCCATGCATCATTATCCCACACGCGAGGATAATCTGCTCGTCTGCGACTCGTACATCGACGCCTCCTACATGATTGCGTTCTCCTACCCAATCTTCCTGATTGTTATTTGCACGGTCTACGCGGTGCTCACGCGAAAGATTCCGGAGGCTTTTAACGAATCGAAGCATATTGGTAAGTAATTGAGCTTTTTATTTCCATAAGTGCTATAATTCCGAGTAATTGGCTCTGTCTTGAACGGGTCTGTACACAATGCAACATCCAAACTGAAGTATAATATATGTATATATGCTTTGAGTGTAAACTGGTTCATTACAGCAGTAATATTATCAACTAGTTTATTTAGTGCCAAAATATCATCACTTGTGAATATCGTATCATTATGAATGAACTTCTCATTATTTAGTTATGTGTATTGCATAGTACGACACTGTTTAATTTGGTTATTTCTGAAACAATACACACCAATGAAATATTTTTCCTTACTATTTTATGCATGGCATCGTTAGAGTCCTTATACAAAAATATTTTAAAATGTTGAAACTATCCCACCGACAATTGGGCATTTAGATTAATTAACATTATACTTACAGGATTCACCATGTACACGACCTGTGTGATTTGGCTGGCCTTTGTGCCGCTCTACTTCGGTACCGCCAACCACGTCCCACTCCGCATCACCAGCATGTCGGTGACCATCAGCTTATCCGCCAGCGTGACCATTGCCTGTCTCTTCTCGCCCAAGGTGAGTCCGGGTAGCTCGTAGCTGGGAGGGGGTTGGGCTCTCCGATCACGTTCTCCGTAAATTGATTGGTAATTGCGTTATGCATTAATTATTGCGTATTTATCTGGCGACCGTTGAATGATTTTGGGTGCCGCTGTATGCAGCAGCCACCGGCGACTTTTTTCATTTCATTCCGTTTATTTCGAACGCAGAGACGAGTGGTTCATTAAAATGCAATAAGACGGAAGATGATGACAGCCGGGAGCCAAGGGCTCGGTAATTCAACAACGGACTGCACCAATGGCTATGTGTTGCTTCCAACCATATTGCTTTTAATGTCCACTCTTTCTTTTGCTCCATAGTCCTTGGTCCTTGGTCCTTGGCCATTTCATAATGATCCCCCAGGAAGAAGCTTAAATGTCAACAGGCCACGTCCTCCCACGGTGCTGAACCGGTCATGATCTCCTCCAAAGGCGCGCTGCCTTTATGCCAACATATTTTTTAATACGTCCTGCTATTAGCCATTAAGATGCAAGTAAACTGCCAGACCAGCCAAACATAGTCAGCCAGTTGAGTTCATGGACTAGATGATGCAGCAGTGAGAAGGAGCTGCATACCCCCATTTTAAACGTCAGCGAAGATGTTTACATTCAAACACTGATAACTTCATTGAACAGAAACACGAACTTTGCCAGCAATGTGAAATGCAAAAAGAAGAGGATTTGTTTGCATTTTTTACAAGAAAATGTCAATTAGCTTGTTTGTTTATTTTTTTTAAAACTATTGCAAGCATGAATGTAATATCTGATAATCAAAGTTCTATTGACAAATATGTAAAGTCTGTTAATTGTATGGTATTTGAAAAGAAAACACCTTCTACGTACCATCCAAAGATTTTCATATAATACTTTGAGGTGCCTTAAAGGACTTTTCCCAACAGTCTACGCCATTAAAGTGCAATGAGGTAGAAATAGTAAATCAGCCAGAAACTTGATTAGCAACGGAGCAGGGCTCCCACAATCGCACACGTCATAGTTCTTGGTCTCGAAGCGGAGCAAGCTATAGTTTATGGCCTGTCTGCATATTCCGGGTGCAAAGTAGCACAATGTGCCGGGCAGGTGGAGAGCCGTAAACACTCAGAACAGGGCTATTATTAAATGTCGGAGGGGAGCATACTACTTGGCCCAGTGGCTGCTAACCGGGCCAACTGTCCGCTATCAAATGTCACCTAATGCACGGTTGGTTGGTGCCGGGGAAGGCACACTGTAATGCGCACACGGCAAAGAATACAGTGAGCACAAGCACACGAACCGCACCGTACACCCTGAGCCATAAAAATGCAATTTACAACTGCTGGTGTCTGGCAAAAGGAAAACACTAAAAGGCTGTCATGAATGCGGCATACCCTACAACAACTGGGGATCGCCGCACTAGGAGGCAACAAACTACGGCCCGGGCACAAAGGTGCCGGCAGCCCCGCCTGCTTCCGGAGGACAAAGGCTCCTCGAGGTGGCAAGCCATTCCGCCTTCCGACTGCCACGCGGCTCTGCCTTAGTTTGTTTTCGAACTTTCCGCGCTTGTTTGCGGTGAAAACAATAACAAGCGGTGTCCAAATGGCAGCCAAACAATGTCAAAGCTCTGCGGAAATGACCCACCGTACAGTCTACGTAACACTACACAACGCACCGCAAGTTTAAACGTATGGAGCACTGCTCGCAAATTTCCCTACATTTTCACCCAGCGTTTAATTGATGCAACTTAATTTGTGCCACTTTTCAGAGGAGTATCAGGGCACTGAGCGACTGGCTAATGTGGCCATTTCAAGATTTGATTTTAATTTAAACTATATTAGAGAAGTCAAGTTACTTAAGGAAATAGATGCGTAGAATATTTTATCAACAAATTTAAAGCAGCAAAATTTATCATACAATTACGAGAAGGTATTATGATTTAATCCTTTAATACAATTTTATTTAGTCGTGCCTTTCTTCTCTGTGTAACTGGCCCAAGTCGTTGGCCTTTGCTTTGGACCACAACTACTGCTGGCCGTCGAAGTAGGAAGTGGCTAATAATGCTTGGATACGGATTGGGAATGAGAATGGGAATGGGACTTGGAAGTGGGCGTGGCAGGTCACGCACTGACTTCTAATCAAAGCCGTTAGATAAGCCATCTTGGGGGAACCACGAAATTGGATATCGCCTCCAAATAGTCATTACGCACAATGGGGCATTCGATTAGTGCCTCGGACCCTCGGACGGGAAATTAACCTAATTGGAAAGACGCACTGCTTTTCTGACCCGACCTTACGCTTGTGTCCTTGCAGCTGTACATAATACTCATACGCCCCGAGCGCAACGTGCGCCAGAGCATGATGCCGCCGCGCTACGGCAACATGCACCGCACCGCTGGCACAGGACCCTCGTCCATGATGGCCGCCGCCGTGGTGACCGCCGCCACCTGTGCCCAGGAGGAGAAGATCCAGAAGCATATCACTCCCACAAACACAGGTCAGTAATTAAGGGATATCGGTTAACGTGTTTAACTCGGTTGGTAAACGTAGCGCACAGAATACACACACTTAGTGTCGAGCAAACTTATTATTGACATATGTAATTTCCTGTTGAATAGTGCAATTAAGAGGTAAACCATTTGCTTGTCTCATTAATTATTATCGTACAATTAATCAAATTATGGAAAGTGAGTTCTTTTTATCTCCTGACAATCTATTAATCGTATTTGGCATTCATTTATACCAATTAAAATAGATTATTTTAAAAATCATTTGCAAAAACTGTACCTTGACCTATCTCTCGAATTCGAATTCGTAAATTTTAAGTTTTTCTGGAAATATTTCGATTGTATTAAGAAATGCTTACCATAAATTCCGTTAAACTGTATACCTCTAAGTAACTTAAGGTGTAACAGCTATACTGTTTTATCTCAGAAAGCGTTAGGTTGGCAATCAAATACAATGTTGATCCTACATTTTTCATAAGTTTTTATGAATAATTAATTATTTAAATTATTTTTAAATGTCTGGAATACAGAAAGAAAATCTAGATATTTTTTCAATTTAACCCATAATTTACAGAAAACTCGCTAAAGACGAAAAAATTGTGCGAAATGGCCACTCAGACAATTTCCAGCATAATCACGTCACTGGACATTAATGCGTACAATCAAATACCATATGCCGATCAATATGTGCCAAACAATACCACAACGGCCGCGACCACGCCCACAGATAAGGGCAGTGACAACGGCAACGGCAACGGCAACGGCAATAGCAATACCAATGGTAGTAGCAATAGCAACAGCAACAGCAGCAGCAATGTTGAAGGCGATGACGATGGCGATGTGGCAACGGAGCAAGTCGTAGCCAACAATAACAAAATCAATCAGCGGCAACATGGCCAGCCGGCCGTGGCATTTGCCATCACATCGACTAACAATCACATAAGCGGCCCAGCAGCAACCATAACAACAACAGCGGCCACTGGCGAAACAACAACAGAGGCGCTGGTGCCTACAATAACCACTCCTTCGGCAACGGGGAATGTCAGCGAAACCATGTCCGTGGCGCACAGCAATGGGCAAGGAAACGGGAGTCAACGCCCGCCGGTTCTGCAAACAAACTTATAGCTAAACGCACAGCAATTGCAACAGCAGCTGCTAAAGGAGCAGCAGCGACAACAAGCCGAGCTGCAGCAGCTGCAGCAACATCCGCAGCAGCAACATCCGCAGCAGCAACATCCGCAGCAGCAACAAGGAACACAAAGCTCTTCCAGCGACACCGGCAGCACGGGCAGCTGCAGTGCGGCAAAGAAACGCGCCGCAATTCCCGTTTAGCTGCCACCGGAGACTCCAGATTATCGCAACCATACGTAAGTAGACGAAGGTGTCTGTTGACCCAGGGTTTCCCAGGATCGGACGGTTTGCGTGCCAGGATGGGACTGAATTGGGAGCTGCTGTGCCACAGAAATATCTCCAGATCTTAGAAGGCGTATTTATTACACAGCAACTACTTTGTTTGTTTGTTTATTAATTTGCTTGATTTTGGGTTGGTCTAAATGCTCTTCTATATACATATGTAGGTTTCGCGATGGCGATACAACAACTTATCTCAATAGTGAAACTATTTCTGTGACCCCTGAGGCTTTCTTCAGATTTTAACATACATACACCCAAGAGGACAGAGCAAATTTGTCTTCTCAATGACAAATGTTTTTCTCCATTTTACACTTCAGCACAAGAGTAAAACAGATATATTTAAAATAACTTGTAAACCTTAATCTATTCATAAGTGTTTAGTACTTAAGCTTATCTAGATTACTAAGCGTTGTTTCAAAGCGTTCCGAAAGAAACAAAAAAACGAAAATGTGATATAATTTCAAAAATGTTTTTTCTACAACCGAAGCAACTTACAAGCTATCTGAATAGTACACGAAACTTGTAGGCTAAGTGAGGCAAACACTGTACAGTGAGCACTGGATGAAGAGACTTTTCGAGGGCGCAATTATGTTCCAAAAGGGCTGGGACTCAGCCCCTTTGCAATGTAGCAGCTAGTTAAAACAATTACAATTGCATTTATTGTGTTGTTCGAGCCCATCAACATGGTAGATTTAATTGTTGTCCAACTAAGGTGTACATATGTATGGTATTTTACGGAGATCTTTTTAGTCGTAGCGACACCTCGATGTGAATTCGTATTAAAGTTAATTGGGAGCAGCTTTCAACTTGAAATGTGCTATCCCCGAAAACGCATAGTTTAATATTTGTTATAGAGCGCAAGTAATGCAATTCATGTCTAGCCAAAACATGGGGTACAAAATATAGCAAAATTTGTTCGTTTTCCGTGTCTGTGTGTTCAGTGTAAATAATCGTTAACGAGAATCCGATGGAACATCCAAGAATTGAATGTCTTTCGCATTAGTTACTTGATGTATAGTTAATAATACTATTATCAACCAAACGCTAAATGTTTTTTGGGCCGCATATGTATCTACGAATAAAGCAAGACGAATATCAAAGAATCAAAAACACTTTCCATTCAAAAAACGAGTTTTATTCGCTGGTCAAGACTAAGGCTTCCGAGGGATCTAGACTCAAGGATTTCGGATCGTACCGAGTGCTGTTCAAAATACAAAAGGTAAATGTTAAATAGCTTAATAGCTCTGCTGTAGAGCTTTGCTCCACTTACCCCTTCTTTTTTGTGGAATCAATGCTTCCTATAAGCAGCAGCAGGCTCTCGGTACGGTTCCTGTCAAACTGACTTAAGTCAACGATTTTCGCCACCGATCCAAAGTTTATAACCAGAACAATAGTGGCTGATTTTGTTAAAGATCTACGAAGGGCATCAATATATGCTTACTACTAAACAGGAAAATTATACCATCACTTACCGTTGAACTACGAAGATGTCCTCCGAAAGTGTCTGGTATTTTGTGGAGCCATTTTGCAGAGTTTTGGAAGATCTTCGTAGTGCCACCAATTCCTTGTATATCTTTAAGTGTGAGACACCATCGCTCAGTTCCTTCTCAACATTTATCGTCTCATAGTCAGCAGCCAGTGGCAACCAGGTGGTGGACCCATTCGTGAATCCGGCGTTAGTTCCTCCAGTCCACTGAAAGGGTGTTCTCTCTGGATCGCGGGTGTACTGTTCGTAGATGTCCGGATTCGAGTTGCAACCCCACGGATCGACGGTGTCCTCCCAGCTGATCTCCCCATCGGTCATGCCGATCTCCTCGCCCTGGTAGGTGACACTTACTCCAGGCAGGATCATCACCAGCATGTTCATGCCATCGATGTGCTCCTTTCCATACCGACTAGCTGCTCTTCGTTTGTCGTGATTGCCTAGCTGGAGTCGGAACGATTAGCCCCAGATACAGATATAGATACAGATACACGTAAAGTTCTCCAACTTACTACCCAATTGGGAGTGCGACCTGCGGGCATGTTCTTTAGCCACAAGTCGATTGCCTCCTGCACATTGCTCGCAGAAATACCCTTTTGCTCCATCACCGTGATCAGATTGAAGTTGAAGGGTAGGTGGGCCCCCTCTGTGCTTCTGTTCCCGTAGAACTGCATGGTAAACCAGGCGGGTGAGTACGTCTCTATAAGCAAGACGCTTGAGTTGCCCCCATAAATGCGTTTGTGGTCATCGAGCACAGTTCGCCACTGATATACCATATCAATAGTCTCTGGCTGATTTTCAATGTACGTGGTGGTAAGATAGTCGCGATCCTCTTCGTCCTCGGTGGACCCACTCACAACCTCGTCCGGAAATTGACCGTCGCCATCGGGCAGGACCTCAAAAAGCGGAGGCAGTGCATCACACCGGAATCCGGAGACGCCCTCGTTCAACCAGTAGCGCAGCACCCGCTTCATCTGCTCCACAACCAGGGGGTTGCGATAGTTGAGATCGGGCTGCTGCACTGCGAACTGGTGTAGGTAGTACTGCTGACGCTGCTCATTCCATTCCCAGGCACTTCCACGAAAGTACTGAAGCCAGTTAGTCGGAGGCTCCCTCTTCCCAGTGGTGGAATTCACCTTTCCGTCGTGCCACACGTAGTAGTCCTCGTATCCCTTCTCCCTTTTCGCCGACTTTTGGAACCACTCACTCTCGTTGCTTGAATGGTTGGGCACAAAGTCCAAGACGATCCTCAGATCCAGCTCCTTGGCTCGCTTGATTAATGCACGAAAATCCTCGAGTGTTCCGTACTCAGGCTGAATGTCAAAAAAGTCGGATATGTCATAGCCAAAGTCGACCATTGGCGACTTGAAGATGGGCGATAGCCAAGCAGCTGTTATACCCAAGTCCTTGAGATACTCCAGTTTGCTGGTTATGCCGTTCAAGTCACCAATGCCATCGCCGTCAGAGTCTTTGAATGAGCGCGGGTAGATCTGATAGAACTGGGAGGTTTGCCACCAGTCGGTCGTTTCACTGGAGGAGCTCTGCACTTGACATGCCTCATTCGAAGCAATGGCTAATAGCAGAAGTGTTAGCAGCGACCAAAGCTCCATTGCCTGGGTCAAATCAAAATACCTTGTGTAAGCGGTCGGCAATTGCTCACCCTTTTATAGACTGTCCACTCAACCGGCTAGATAAGACCTCAAAGTGAAATTGTTTTGATTGGTCTAGGGTAAGTCCGCCTAATCGATTGTGGAGCATGCACATTGCCATCTGCGGAACTGTTATTGGAAAATTTCCAGCTCAAGTGTTCTTTCGAGTGTTTTGGTAAATACATACTGTACTCGGTGCGGGGTTATCATATAAGCTCTGGTAATCCCTTTTCGTATAATTGTATAAAAGGAACAGCGCTGAGTCCTCGAAATCAAGTTATAAACATGCACAGAACGCGGTTAGATCTCTTTGGCTTACTGGCTTTTGGGCTGGTTATACTGGCACATCCTAACTGGTCATGTGAAACCACGACGTCGACGACAGTCACAAAAGACTGGTGGGAAAACGCGCAGTTTTATCAGATATACCCGCGATCCTTCATGGACTCCGACGGCGATGGAATCGGAGATTTGAATGGCATCACCGGTAAACTGGAGTATCTGAAGGATCTGGGGGTCACGGCCGCCTGGCTGTCGCCCATTTTCACTTCGCCCATGGTTGACTTTGGCTATGACATATCCGACTTCTTTGACATTCAGCCGGAATACGGAACACTCGACGACTTCAGGGCTCTTATCAAGCGGGCCAACGAGTTGGACCTGAAGATTATCCTGGATTTCGTACCCAATCACTCAAGTGATGAGAACTCTTGGTTTGTAAAATCTGTAAATCGCGAGAAGGGCTACGAAGACTACTACGTTTGGCATGACGGGAAGGTGAATGCCTCTACTGGAGAGAGGGAACCCCCTTCCAATTGGCTGCAAGCGTTCCGAGGAAGTGCCTGGGAGTGGAACGAGAAACGTCAGCAATACTATCTGCACCAGTTCGCGGTGCAGCAGGCTGATCTCAACTACCGAAATCCCCTGGTCGTGGAGCAGATGAAGCGTGTGCTTCGCTACTGGTTGGACCTAGGAGTTGCTGGCTTCCGCTGCGATGCCGTACCAGTGCTCTTCGAGATCGAGCCGGATGCAGACGGTCAGTATGCCGATGAGGAAGTTAGCGGTCTCACGGACGACGTCGATGACCGCAAGTACCTGAAGAGCGATCTCATCGAGAACCGGCCGGAAACCATTGACATGGCGTACCAGTGGCGCGTGGTGATGGATGACTACCAGCGCATTCATGGAGGCGATACGAGAGTTCTCCTCATCGAGACTTATGCCCCGCCCGCCTACACAATGCAGTTTTACGGAAACCGCTCAACGGACGGTGCCCATCTGCCCTTTAACTTTAACCTGATTACGGTTCTGGCCAGCGATGGTGTCTCTGCCGGATCCATAAAAACGGCAGTGGACAACTGGTTGGACAACCTGCCCGCCGGACGCACACCCAACTGGGTAATAGGTAACCACGACCAGCGTCGGGCGGCAAGTCGCTATGGAACTGCCAATGCAGATGCCATGAACATGTTGGTCATGGTCCTTCCCGGAGCTAGTGTCACCTATCAGGGCGAGGAGCTGGGCATGACCGATGGCGAGATAAGCTGGGAAGACACCCAGGATCCGGCGGCCTGCAACTCGAACTCGGACATCTACGAGCAGTTCACACGAGATCCCTCGCGGACTCCCTTCCAGTGGACGAGTGGCACCAACGCCGGGTTCTCCACTGCATCCAAGACCTGGTTGCCACTGGCAGCAGACTACCAAACGCTGAATGTGGACGTGGAGGCGGCGGCTCAGCGCTCCCATCTGAAAATCTACAAGGCGTTGATAGAGCTGAGGAAATCGTCGCTGCCGCTGAGGAATGGATCCACTAAATATGGAGTGGTTGGCGAGAATGTGTTTGTGGTGAAGCGGTGAGTTAAACTTCTCAGCTAAGTTCATATTTGTCTCAAACGTTGGGATATATAGTGGGTATATAGAGCTGAGTCATCATAAGCTGGTGAACCAGTAAGTCACACGTCAGAAATGAAATATGCACACCGCACAAAAGTAGTTTCTTCTGCAAGAGTTATGCACCGGGAGCTACTGCATACTGTATACTGCAGAAATTCCTTTAAGTACGTACCGTACCATTACCTTTACAGTTACATCTCCGGCTCTGCATCCATAATTTATGTGGCCAACTTTGCCAGCAAGGGTGTCACTGTGGATTTATACGAATTCGACAAGACGCTGCCCACCCACCTAACGCTCCTCATCCGCAGCCTGCAGTCCTCGAAGGCGGAGGGGTAAGGCATCTCGTCCATCTGACCATCTGACCATCTGAATGACCGTTCTGACATTTGTGCGGACATCTTTTCAGCTCCCAGTTCGAGGTCACCGGATTGAGTCTGGCTGCCGGCGAGGCCTTGGTATTGAGCAGCGGCAGCTCTTCCCGGTTCGATTAAATGGCGATTCCCACCAGGCGCACTTAAATCACACTGAGGCGGGCCACTCAATCGGTATTTATCTTCGGCTCAAAGCAAATATGCCGTGGCTTGCATAAATAAATATATAAGTGAAAAACCAGACAAACAACCCACTCCACCCCAGAAACATCGCACATATCCTGAAATCTACCCAACCCGGAGATAAGCTCAAGTGCCCGGCATACTCTCTTAATTCCCACTCGACGGGGGTCTCGGCATTTAAAGTGTTTACACACAAATTAAAGTCAAGCAAAAGTCCCGGCCTCGCTGAGTATTCGCCGTATTACTCAGTGTGTGCCTGAGAGCCTAAGAATGTGTGTTACACACAATGTAAATACAGACGGCGTCCAGGGGCTAGGCCCAAAATCGGGGATGTTGGCCTGGGACCGGGCCGCCAGCATCGCGGAGCACTTTGAAGTCTGGAACGTTCACCCAGATGGGTGATAGGTGGGGAGGTTTTCATAGCGAGATTTATTACCAATCTCGGAAATTCGTGAAACCGCCCTGCAGTATTTACTCTTGTATTCGCGTACGAAAAGGAGGGCAGGCGAAGGCAGAACTTCAATTACGTTATAAATAATTAAATTGCGTTTACACATGGTAATTGGCAGTCGCCTTGCGATGCCCGGGCATCAAGTATACGCACCATACCATACCATTAGAAACTTGTTTCGCTAAACACACATACTTCTGCGGCCAACTTGAGTGGGCGAGGAGTTGGAAACGACCGCTTGATCCGTCTAAAATAGCAACTTGGTAATTACGACTGGTTCGACAAGAATGTCGAGATTGAATTACGGAGTAAGTGCATTAAGCGGTTGCCCCGAAATCTTTACAAATTATTTCTTCCCTTTGCGAAATCGTCCCGTTCGATTGACGCTGAAAAATTAGCCGTCTGCCAGCAGGCAGAACCACAAAAATGAATAAAAGGAAATCTTGTAAATGGCTGCGTGACCTGACAGCCCATTAAAAAGGTCACAGACGCTTCCCCGAGTGGCGGGGCCACTTTACCCTTACGCACGTGACCGGAAACCTTAAAAAAATGAATGAAACTGTGAAAATGGAAACCGCAGGACGAACAGCCAGACGGTGGCCAGGTGCCAGTCCAGTCGCACAAAGCCTTCTGCCTTTTGTGCATTTCATTTTCGGGCAGATAATGAAGTTAATTTCCCAAACAGTCGGAGCCACAATGTTTGATGAAGATACCGAGATGATTACATTTAATATTATTTTCATGATTTCCATGATTTTCACAGATTTAAGCAGGTCGCTAAGAAGTTTGCTTTCTTCCGATTGGAAAACTTTTAAAACGCATTAAGCCCGTTGTAATCTGCAAGGACTCATGGCCCAGAAGGCCGGATGCGATGTGCCCCATCCCGGCACATCCTTGCACATTTGGGGAACGTATTCGAGGCTCCGACAGCGTTTGCATATTAATAATGCGAGGCTAATATTTGAGTTTGATTTCGGACCAGGTCCTAACGAGCTGCGCTCCCGTCGCTCCCGTGGCTCCCTTAGCTTCTGATTTGGCACGTGCCAGGTGCAGAGCTGGCCAGGTGAGGCCTGAAAGTTCATTTAATCACTGGCCGCTCATTAATTGCACCGCAAACATGGCTCATAACTGGCGCCCAACGGGTTGCCAGCACTCGCTCATTTGAATGGCTCTCACGTACCTGATGTTTTGGGGGCTGATGTTTTGGGTACTGCTGACGTTTTTGGGGAAAGGGTTGCTGGCAAATGCCGCCAACAGCGTGCCGATGACAGAACTATTGTAGGTGATGAGCTCTGGGCTTTTCAACTGGACCTGATGAGGGTGCACAACAGTTTAAAATGATTTAGGACTTCGGACACAGTTTTCGCTGTAATTTCTCATTATTTTTATTATCACAGGGTCCTATTCCGTTGGGCTGTCAAGTGCGTAGGCTAAAACCACTAGCACACCCAGTCACCCACACACATAACGCCAACGCACACTCGCTGATGTTTGGCTCATTTCCGAATCACCTTCTGCGGTCCTTTGGTTTTTGCGAGGCAGAAACGCTGCGTATGCGTGATTTGTGTGTCTTATCAATCACGTCTAATGGAATTTCTTTTGCCTCCTTGCCGCTTTGGCAGTCCTTGCCGCGACTGTGACTCTTGAGCCAGGACAAAGTTCCTTAATAATTTATAATAACTTGGCCCAGCACGGGACCTTCAAATTGAAAAGTTTCCCAATGTCGCTCGCCCCAATGACTTATGAGCCCATATAGCAAGACATTATCGATGTACTTTATGTATACGTATTGTTCTTCTTCAAACTTAACATTATGATTATGTAAACTCTAGGCAGACTCCAAAATCAGGGCTGCGTAAGGCTCCAACGTCAAGTTGCTCAGTGTGACGCTATCACTGTGATGAGAAGAGGGCAAAAAAAGTTAGCTTAGAACTTGACTAAGGGAAGGAAGAGGAGACTTACCCAACTGTGGCCTTGGATTGCGGATTGAGCAGCTTTATTTTGTAGCTACCACTGGCATATATGGCACTGGCTACGTCTATTCCAGAGACGCTGGTGTCCAGCACATTGGCCACCAGCACGTAGGTGGGTTCCCCACTCAGATACCTCCTTATGGCCACCACATTGTCGCCCACAGTCGCATATCGAGTGGCGCCCAACTGCAGGGTCTTGGACTTCCGCAGCTCCACCAACTGCTTGTACAAGCTCAAGTGGCTAGGAGTCGTGGAATTCTCCGCCTTCACATTTAC
Source organism: Drosophila santomea (assembly GCF_016746245.2). NCBI lineage: Eukaryota > Metazoa > Arthropoda > Insecta > Diptera > Drosophilidae > Drosophila > Drosophila santomea. The sequence continues at coordinate 17,226,362 of NC_053016.2, read as the reverse complement.
GGTAACATAGTTCGGATTGATTGGCAACCAGGTGGAGGAGTTCGTGGAGAACCCTGCGTTGGCCTCATCGCTCCACTGGAATGGAGTTCTGGCGGGATCGCGAGTGAACTGCTCGTAAATATTCGAATTGGAATTGCAGGCCGCAGGATCCCGGCTGTCCTCCCAGCTGATGTCCAGGTCAGTCATTCCCAGCTCCTCTCCTTGGTAGGTGATGCTCACGCCGGGCAGGAACATCTGCAACATGTTCATCAAGTCGATGCGGTTCTCGCCGTAGCGACTGCCCACCCTCCGCTGGTCGTGATTACCCATCTGTAGATGGAGAATATGATGTTTAATTTTCAATAATATAAATATACAGCCCCTGGAATATGTCCTGAATCACTCACCACCCAGTTGGCTGTCTGTCCAGCCGGCATTTGGCTCAACCAGCTGTTGATTATCTTCACGAATCCCGCCGCATTGAGCTGAGTGTTGTTCTTGTCCCCATTGCCGCCAATAATAAACTGAAAGTTGAACGGCATCTGAGCGCCATTTGTAGTTCGATTACCATAGAACTGCATTACATAGTCCAGGCCGGAATATGTCTCCACCATGATAACTCGAGTGTCCCCACCGTGGATGCGTTGGTAATCATCCATCAGAGTGCGCCACTGAAACACCATCTCCACGGTTTCGCGCAGATCCTGCGTATAGATGTGCTTCAGATAGGAGGAGTCATCCGAATCATCGGTGTAGCCACTCAGCGGCTCGTCGGGATACCGACCATCAGCGTCGGGCAACACCTCGAAGCACCACGGCACCGCGTCCATGCGGAATCCAGCCACTCCTCGGTCCAACCAGTAGGTGAGCACCCGCTTCATCTGGGCCACCACCGCAGGGTTGCGGTAGTTGAGATCCGGCTGCTTGACGGCGAACTGGTGGAGGTAGTACTGTTGGCGTTCTGCGTTCCACTCCCAAGCGCTTCCGCGGAAGGCTTGGAGCCAATTGGACGGGGGTTCCCTTGCCCCAGTCGTCGCATTCACGTAGCCATCGTGCCACATGTAGTAGTCCTCATAGCCTTTCTCCCTCTTGACAGACTTCTGGAACCAGACGTTCTCATCGCTCGAGTGGTTCGGTACGAAGTCCAGGATGATCTTGATGTTCCGCTTCTTGGCCTCCGCGATCAGTTCATCGAAGTCGGCCAAGGTGCCGTACTCCGGCTGAATGTCGAAGAAGTCGGATATATCGTATCCGAAGTCCGCCATGGGCGAACTGTAGATGGGGGAAAGCCAGGTGGCAGTCACCCCAATCTCCTTCAGGTAGTCCAACTTGGAGATGATACCCTGCAGGTCTCCAATGCCATCGCCATCGGAGTCCTTGTAGGAGCGCGGATAGATCTGATAGAATTGCGCCACTTGCCACCAATCTCGAGTGGTGTCCGTGGCCGTGGTGGCTCTCTCAAGGTCGACATCCACTGCGGCTGCTCTCCCAAGGGCGCAGTGAATCCCCAAAACAAGTATCGTTGCGATTAAGATTTTTAAACACTCCATGACTGACTGACCAAGTGAACTGGTGGGATCCCGCTTTTATAGACGGACCCCAGAGATTTTTGCACCGATAACTGCTCAAGTGCCGTGAATGACTTTATTGTGAGTATTTTATTATTATTAACCGGCTGTTGGATCATAGGGTGGGAACTCAACGGTTGTTTAGATAGATTCCCACTTGAGCCAGCCACAGATAAGCCCCCAGCACGGGAAGAAAACGGGTCTCTCCGTTGGTGACGTAGCTATAATATGAGGAGGTGGTCTGCAGGACCAGCGAGTCCTTCGGCTGCAAATACAGCGAGGTAGAGTTCACGATATCGCTGTAAAAAGAAGAGTTATTAAAAATTGGTTTTTATAACTGACCACAGTAATTGACCTACCCCACTTTGACTTGAGATCGCTCTGTGACCACAACAACTTTGAGCTGAGGTGGCAAGTCGGGGAAACTCTGCAGCAGATTTATGGTTTCTACTCCGTCGTAAATGTTCAAAAGGGTCAAATAGGTTGACTCACGTTCGAGATACCTGCGGAAATCAATTGTTATTGTCGAAGCCAGTGGAAATGTTTGTATCTGTCACCGTTTAACGGCCAAAACAGCGTCGCTGAGGGCCTTCACTTCAGTTTTGCCGCGTTGAAGGGTCTGGGACTGCTTCCTCAACAGCCAGAGTTGTTTGAAGACGTTCAAGTGACTGAGGGGCTTCTGCCGCTCTAGCTCCACATTCACCTGCTTGTAATCCACAGCGATTGGAAGCCAGGTCCTGCTGGCGTTGCTGAACCCAGCGTCCTGGGCATCGGTCCACTGGAAGGGCGTTCGCTCCGGATCGCGGGAGTACTGCTCATAGATGCTTGGATTAGTGTTGCAGGCCGAGGGATCCACCGTGTCCTTCCACGAGATCCACACATTGGTCATGCCCAGCTCCTCGCCCTGGTAGGTGACACTGGCGCCGGGCAGCGTGGCAGTGAGCATGTTCAGCATGTCCACCCGATCCCTGCCCAGCCGGGAGCCCACTCGGGCCTGATCGTGGTTACCCAACTGGAGAAAAAGTCAATTAGTTTCACATGGAATCTTTGTTGTTCTTTTCTCATGGACCACCTACCACCCAGTTGGCGGTGCGACCATTGGGCATGTGCTGCAGCCATTTGAGCACTGTTCCCTCGTAGGCGTGTGCATTCGACGAGTTGGACAGCTCACTTATCAGTAGAAAGTTGAACGGCAGCTGAGCGCCCTCCGTCGTCGCATTGCCGTAGTACTGCATCACGATATCGATGGGTGAGTAGGTCTCGGCCATTAAGATGCGGTCCTCCCCGCCGTGCTCCCGCTGGAACGCGTCCAGCACCGCTCGCCACGAGTAGACCAGGTCAATGGTCTCCGGCTGATCCTTGGTGTATATGTGCTGCAGATAACCGTAATCCTCGGGGTCGTTGTCCCAGTCGTTTCGCGGCTCATCGCGATACTGATTCTGGGCATCTGGCGCTATTTCAAACACATGGGGTACTGCATCAATGCGAAAACCGGAGACGCCCTTGCCCAGCCAAAATCTTAAAACGTTCTGCGGAAATAAAATCTTACCATTATACAGAACTACTTCACTTGTGATGATTACTCACACTCATGGTCTCCCGGACCTTGGGGTTCCGATAGTTCAGATCCGGCTGCTTCTTCACAAACTGGTGCAGGTAGAACTCCTGACGACCTTCGTGCCACTGCCAGGCACTGCCCCGGAAAACGCTGATCCAATTGGAGGGCGGATGGCGATTGCCATTCTCCATGCGCCCAGGATGCCATACGTAGAAGTCCTTGAATTCTGGATCACGAGCAGCCGAACGACGGAACCACTCACATTCATCACTCGAATGGTTGGGTACAAAGTCCAGGATGATCTTGATGTCTAGCTTTTTGGCCTCCTCCATCAGGTGCTCAAAGTCCGCCATTGTTCCGAAAATAGGAGCAATCTCAGTGAAGTTGGCTATATCGTAGCCAAAGTCAGCCATCGGCGAGGTAAAGATGGGCGACAGCCAAGTGGCCGTGATTCCCAGCTCCTTGAGGTAGGGAAGTTGCTCCGCGATGCCTGGATAAACGGGTAAATCTTATTCTCTTGCACTTACCTATTAAACCGCTCTCCTCACCATTCAGATCACCCACGCCATCGCCGTTGCTGTCTTTAAATGACCTTGGGTAGATCTGATAGAAGGCCGCGGTCTGCCACCACTTGAGGTCGGCGCCCTGTCCCCCGATGCCCACAAAATCCGCATGGTAGTTGGGATACTGTTGGCCTGTAGTGGGGAAAAGTAACTGGAGAAGCACTGCGAAGAACGCCACCACCAGGCGGTGTTCGATCATTGCGTCAGTCAGTCTATATTTAATACAGCGGTCTGATTAAAGCAGATCTGCTTTGGGCAGACGACAAATGCGACTGGCGATCGAATGCAAACAGAATTATGCGAGGCTTTTCGTATTTAAATTTCACACAGAGAGAGTGTGAAAGAAGTGCATGGGCTTAGTTGGGGAGTAGGTATATCAAGTGAGCATATTGCATGTGCATCAATGTGCATCAGGTGAAAATATTCGATTTATATGAAAGCGATTGTTACGTAACGAAGAAGAATATATTGCTTGAAGTTTTTCAGCCTCCCCATCGAATCTCATTATTTTCTACGCCCATGAACAATATGCATGTATTTTATTTATAAACTGCGCACACGCTTGGGCAAAAAAAGAGAGCACAGAGCAGATTTTTTGAGAACATGGGCGCACCACGCTCAGTCGACAGTTATATGCGATCGCCGAGTTCGGGGAAAGGGGTACATAGTACTTATCAGCGAAGACGTACAAAAGCATTAAGATTGCTATAAAAACATATCGAGTCCATTCCCACGGCGCTTTTGAAACAAATCTTGCCCCAATAACCACGACAAAGCCTTCGCACTTAGTACAATTGTATGAAATAAACAGAGCTTCCTAAAACAAGGAGTTTGTAACTTTCTTTGCGGTTTGGAATTATCTACCCAAATACCCACTTGAGTAAATCGGCTATCAAAGTGCCCAATGCTCATTTAGGAGAGTTGAATCATAAAGCTTTTAAAGTGTTTGTTTAATGCATCACGAGGGGAAGCTAACTAAGCCGTTGTTGTGGAGCGGAGCACAATGGCCTCGTGGGGCATGAGGGTGACGCTGCCGGCGGACACCTGGTCGCCGACCTTCTTGATGGACTTCTCGGTGACCAGGGCGTACTGGAACTTGGCGGGCAGGCTGCCAAACACACTGGACAGGTTCACATTCTCGATGGAGTCGAAGATGTTGAACAGCGAGATGTATACGTAGTCGCCGAGCAGGTGGCTGCAAAGAATGGTATGTGCAACGTTTAATTTGTAACTTAACTGCAATTAGGAGCAACACTCGCAATAAGCGGTGCTGTTGTACTAGTTAAAGAAAGTATGATTCGAGAACTCACCGCTTGACGGCCAGGACGTAGTTACTAACAGCCGTGACCTCGGCGGATCCATCCACAATGCTGGGCTCCTGCCGGAGTTGCTGCAGACGCTTGAACACGTTGAGGTGGCTCAAGGACACGCCGCGCTCGGTCTTCACGTTCCTCTGGCGATAATCCGTGGCCACCGGCAGCCAGGTGCTCTTGCCAGTGGTGAATCCAGCCATCGTCTCATCCGACCAGTGCATCGGAGTGCGGGCTGGGTCGCGGGAGGTATCCATGTAGTTGGACTCGTAGCCGTTGCAGGCCTGCGGATCCACGGTGTCTTCCCAGGACACATAGCCGTCGAGCATGCCCAGCTCCTCGCCTTGGTAAGTGATGCTGCAGCCGGGCAGAGTAAGCAGCAGGATGTTGAAGATGTCCACTCGATCGGCTCCGAATCGAGAGCCCACGCGGTTCTTGTCGTGGTTTCCGATCTGTTTTTAGGGGGGTTATTATTGGTTATTAGTCTTGAAATGTAGCTAATCGCTTGATAGCTTACCACCCAGTTGGCGCTCTTGCCCTCGGGCATCAGATTAAGCCAATTGTTAATCAAGTACTCGTAGTGATAGGCATCGGAATCGTAGTGCAGATTGCTTATCAGCTGGAAGTTGAACGGTATCTGGGCTCCATCGGCGGTTTCGTTGCCATAGTAATGCATTACGATTTCAATTGGGGACCAGGTCTCGACCATCAAAATGCTATGAAATGCAAACATGATAACTAATCCCCTCTTTACAAGTAAGTCCAAGACTCACCGCTCATCACCGCCGTTGTCAGCCTGGAACTGCTCAAGGATTTGGCGCCATTCGTATCTGTATATAAAGAAAGCTTAATTGAGTTTCTGGTCATATCCGAAAGCATCCAAACGTACACCAAGTGCGGGGTCTCTGGCTGATCCACAGTATAGATCTTGTGGGTGTATCCGTAGTCGTCTGGATCGTTGGTCCAATCGTTGCGGGGCTCATCGGGATAGTTTCCGTTCTCATCGGCCTCAATCTCAAAGGCATGGTAAATGGCATCCACGCGGAACCCGTCGACGCCTTTTTCCAGCCAGAAGCGCAGCACGTTGTTCATCTCCTCGCGCACCACGGGATTACGGAAGTTGAAGTCCGGCTGCTTCTTGTGGAACTGATGCAGGTAGTACTCCTGGCGACCCTCGTGCCACTCCCATGCGCTGCCGCGGAAGACGCTCACCCAGTTGGTGGGCGGGCGACGGGTTCCGTCCTCATTAAGGAATCCCGCGTGCCAGATGTAGTAGTCTTTATACTCCTCCTCGCCGGCAGCCGAACGCAGGAACCAGTCGCACTCATCGCTGGAATGATTCGGCACGAAGTCGAGAATAATCTTGACACCCAGCTCCTTGGCACGGGAGACCATATTCTCGAAGTCCTCCATCGTTCCGAAGAGAGGATCGACCGCCTTGAAATCGGAAATATCGTAGCCGAAGTCGGCCATCGGGGACTTCAGAAAAGGAGACAGCCAGGTGGCAGTCACACCGATCTCCTTCAAGTACTCCAGCTTCTTGGTCACTCCGTTCAAGTCTCCGATTCCATCTCCGTCGCTGTCCTTGAAGGATCTGGGGTAGATCTGGTAGAAGGAAGCTGTCTTCCACCAGGGCGCCGCGGCATCGACAGCCAAAAGGCCAAGGCCCAAAAGCAGGAAAAAGCTAGTCCAAGTGGTCATTGCTAACTGTAAGTGGTATGATTGCAATCGCTCTCTTATATACGGCGATAATCTACAGGTCTTATCGTTTCTAACTCTGCTGTGCGAAAGCCACATAGGGAAAATATATAATGAAACCTTTGACTCCAAAATAAAAATGGGAGGTATATGCAGTGATTTAGTAACTTTTTACGATAGTGATAAGTGACAATAGTATGGGGATCATAATTCGCATATTTTTTTGTGTTTCTTACCAACATGTTTACAAACATGTCTAAGTCATACGGCAATAATTTAAAGAGATATATATTTTTTTATTTTCACGGGTATTCCCCAAGGATTCATTTGTTGAACTTAACTTATAATTTATTTGTTCCAGTAATGAAATTTTAAGTATTTGATAAGATTTTAATGTGTTCCAAAGCTGGTGACGCCCTAATTGACGACAGTGGTCTAAAATCAACGAACATCAAACGAAATGTCTACATTAGCTCTATTATGACCTACACTCATAGAGTTTCAGTTATTGAATCATTCTAACCAAATCAGTTATCACAACCTTGAACCCCCCATTCACCCACTTTTATTGTCCCGAAATACCAAGTAGGCCAATAAATTACTCCCCCCTGCGAAATCCAAGAACTCAGTGGCCCGATAAGATATGGCTATGCAGTTGGATTCATTTCCCAGCCAATCTGTCTCATGATCTTCGGGCGTGAGCTGGCCAAACAGCCGCAAATTTGGCTCCAATAAATTCCACAGTCTGCGTATCATTAGAAGCCATTGGTAGTGTCGTGCGATCGTAAATCTGCCAGCCCCTCGGAGCTAATCAGAAATAGTTTGCTATATGGTGGGTTTATCGCCACCTTATCAATGTGGGCGGTATGCTTAAATAGAGGCATCTTATAATCCCTCTGGCCATTGGCAATCGATCGATATAGTGGGAGCCATGTTCAAGTTGCTGGTGCTCTCCTGCCTTTTGGCTTTGGCTCTACCTTCACTGGCGGAGGTTGGCTGGTGGAAGACGGGTCAGTTCTACCAGATATATCCCAGATCTTTTAAGGATAGCGATGGCGACGGCGTGGGCGATCTCATCGGTGAGTAAGCGGTTTGAAAGCTTTATATTTAGGCTTTAATCTTACTTCACCCTCCCAATCAGGTATTACGCAACAGCTACCTTACCTGAAGGAAATCGGCATTACAGCCACTTGGTTGTCCCCGATCTTCACCTCGCCCATGGCTGATTTTGGATACGATGTGGCTGATCTCAAAGGAATTGATCCCATCTTCGGCACAATGGAGGATTTCGAGGCTCTACTGGCGCGCGCCAAAGAGCTGGACATCAAGATCATTTTGGACTTTGTGCCCAACCACACCAGTGACGAGTGCGACTGGTTCATCCGATCAGCCGCTGGCGAGGAGGAGTACAAGGATTTCTACGTGTGGCACACCGGCAAGGTGGTCAACGGCATCCGCCAGCCCCCCACCAACTGGCTCTCTGTGTTCCGCGGCTCCATGTGGACCTGGAACGAGCAACGTCAGGCGTACTACCTCCACCAGTTCCACGCCAAGCAGCCCGATCTGAACTACCGCAACCCCAAGGTCGTTGAAGCCATGAAGGATGTGCTGCGCTTCTGGCTGCGAAAAGGAGCCTTCGGCTTCCGCATCGACGCTGTGCCCCATGTCTACGAAATTCCAGCTGATGCCGACGGCAACTGGCCCGATGAACCCCGGAACGAGGATGTGAGCGATCCCGAGGACTACACCTACCTGCAGCACATCTACACCACCGATCAACCAGAGACTCTGGAGCTGGTTTACGCTTTCCGCGATGTGATCGAGGAGATAGACGCCGAGTTGGGCGGCGATGACCGCGTCCTGCTGACCGAGGCCTACTCCCCTCTGGACGTGTTGATGCAGTACTATGGAAACGGCACCCACCTGGGCTCCCAGATCCCCTTCAATTTCGAGCTGCTGGCCAAGATCAGTTACAGCTCCGATGCCTACCACTACTCGGAGCTGATCCACAACTGGCTTGACAACATGCCAGAAGGTCAGGTGGCCAACTGGGTGTTCGGCAACCACGACCAGAGTCGCATTGGCTCCCGCTTGGGTGCCGATCGCATCGACGCCTGCAACATGATCGTCATGGGCTTGCCCGGCGTGAGTGTGACCTACCAGGGCGAGGAGATGGGCATGACCGACGTGTGGATCAGCTGGGAGGACACCGTGGACCCACAGGCCTGCCAATCGAACGAGCAGGAGTTCGAGCGCCTCACCCGCGACCCAGTGCGAACTCCATTCCAGTGGAGCGACGAGGTCAACGCCGGATTCTCCAACGCCTCAGTCACCTGGCTGCCGGTCGCCAGCGACTACAAGTTGGTCAATGTGAAGAAGGAGCGTGGAATCGCCCTGAGCCACCTGAACGTCTACAAGCAGCTGCGAGCTCTGCGTGATGAGCCCACTTTGAAGCAGGGCGATGTCTCCGTAACAGCCATTGGTCCTAACGTGTTGGCCTTCAAGCGGTAAGCTGAAACAGTACTTTACCCATAGACATGATCTTGACTTGATTTCCTTATCAACAGATCCCTGGCAGGCTATAAATCCTACATCACCCTCATCAACATCAACGATGATGTCGAGTCGATAGACTTGGACTCCGTCTTCACCTCCATTTCCACACAACTGCAATATGTGGTGGTGAATGATAAGAGTGTGCGTCGCAAGAAGTAAGCACAAGACTCCAAAAGACACATTTACCCACAGACTACTAACCATTTTATCGTTTTAGCGACCTTACATTTGCCAACTCCGTGCTGCTGTTGCCCAAGGAAGCAGTTGTGCTGAGCACAGTGTAAACTAATTTAATAGGTGCTTAATAAAGAATAACACACGAATTTTTTGATCGCACTACTTTCATTACTTACTCAACTCACTCTGCTTATCTTTATGTTGGCCCCATGTCAAGTTGTATAAGCACTGATTAGAAGCTGCCCCACTGAAAGTTTAACATAATGGTCGCGTAATTTATTGGTCAATTAGGCAATAACTAAATTCGTACGATTTCTATCGAATACGTTTATTCCCAGATTAATCCATAGCGATAGCTAAAGCCAATTGTCCATATCTTGAGTGGGTGTCTATAAAATCTAGGTGTGGTAATTGGCACTCAAAGTTCGGGTTAATATATTTCGAAGTTCTGACAGGAACAGAACTTATCTTTATGGGGGACACCAATGGCATTCGATACTGATTAACACGAAGAAAACAAGTACTTATTGGAACAACAAAATAACTACGAGAACTTAAGCCAACCATCGTAAAACGACTGCTTCATAGGGCATGAGAATTATTCTCGCTGACAGATCTGCTTTTTGCCTGTAAATTGTTTTAAGTAAGTTAAAAGTATGGAAAACAAGAAGGTAGAGAACACTTACCCCGGATAGTGTGTGGAGTAGGCTGTGGCCAGCACATACTCGTAGGTTTTGGAGGCCAGCCCATCGAGGATTTCAATATCGTTGCCCATGTTGACCAGAATTCTGTACTCCTCGCTGATCTTGTTTGTGCTGTAGGATATCTGAGCTTTAGACAAGCTATAGAAGAGGAATGGCTTCACCTACCGAATGATCTGTAGAACTTGCTTCGTCACCGCCTCATAGGAGAAACCCCCATCATCTTTAAACGCCATAAAGGCGGCACTGCTCTTAAGAGCTTGAAGACCCTTAAAGATGTTCAGGGAAGATCGGGAAACCCCGCGCTCAGTCTGCACATTGTACCTCTGATACTCGGGGCTTAGTGGCAGCCAGGTAGACTCCCCATCAGAAAAGTCGGCGTTCTTTCCAGCTGTCCACTGCATCGGCGTGCGCTCTCCATCGCGATCCTCGCAAGAGTCGCCGGTGCACTCCACGTCCACGTTGGACATGCCGATTTCCTCGCCGTAGTAGGTCACCGAAGCTCCTGGCAGGGCGTTCACAATCACATTGAGCAAATCCACTTTGTGAGCTCCCATACGATCAGCCACTCTGTTGGTGTCGTGATTACCAACAACCCAGTTGGCCGTCTGGTGCTCCTTCCACATGGTATTCATCCAGTAGTCGATGGATCCCACAACATCCTCCGCGGTTGAGTAGCCACTGAGATACATTAACTGGAAGTTCATGGGCAGCTGGGTACCCTGATGGGTGCTGTTTCCAAAATAAGCACTCAGAGTCTCCACGGAAGAATAGGCCTCCGCCAGCAGAACCCGTGATTCGCCTCCATTCTGCGCCCGATAGTTATCCAAAAACTCCCGCCACTCGTACATGAGATCCACCGTGGCCGGCTGATCCTTGGTGTAGATGTGATCGTGGTAGTCGTAGGCGTTGGGGTCACTACCCCAACCGCTAACCGGTTCATCCGGATAGGAGCCGTCTGCATTGCGGTGCTCGTAGATGTGTGGAACTGCATCAATACGGAATCCATCGACTCCGCGGTCCAGCCAAAACTTCAAGACATCCAGCATGTGCTCTCTGACCATTGGATTGGTAAAGTTTAGATCCGGCTGCTTCACCTGAAACTGGTGCAGGAAGAACTGCTGGCGCTTTTCGTTCCACGTCCACATGGGTCCGCTGAACACACTGACCCAATTAGAAGGTGGCTCTCTTTCACCAGTTTCCTCGTTCAGCTTTCCATCGTCCCACATGTAGAAGTCGTCGTATCCATCCTCGCGATTCACGGACTTTTCAAACCACTCGTTCTCGTCACTTGAGTGGTTGGGTACAAAGTCGAGGATGATCTTCACGCCCAGCGACTTGGCCTCCACTATAAGGGCATCGAAATCGTCGAGAGTGCCGAATATCGGATCGATGTCGTAGAAGTTGGAGATGTCGTATCCGAAATCCGACATGGGCGAGGTAAAAATGGGCGACAGCCAGGTGGCCGTGATGCCTATTTCCTTGAGATAGCTCAGCCTCGAAGTAATGCCTTTCAGGTCCCCGATGCCATCGCCATCGCTGTCCTGGAAGGAGCGCGGATATATCTGGTAAAGCGAGGCGTTCTCCCACCAATCGATCTCCGCAGCTCCCACCAGGGTGGTGGAAATTGAAAGGAGAACCGCTAGGCCGAGATGTGCCCACTTCGGCATTTCGATAGCTTTTGAGTGGGCCAAACTCAATTTGCTAATACCAATTGCCGGCCATGTAGCGATTGTGGAGCCGATAAGGCACAATTGCACCAGCCAACTGGTAATCTATCAGTTTTATCGCATATTTGCTAGATTAAATAACAGCGGACTGGTCTTTCCCGCTCCCAATAGCTCTCTTTTTTATTGCATATTCCACAGGCGGCGAAATGTCGTACAAGTGCAATGAAGTACGAATGTTAAAGATATGAATTGATGAATTGATAATCTCAAGTTATCTTGACATTTTTATAGTATTGTAAAATGAAATGTAAAAGGAAATACAAGATTTCTTGAAAAGTATGTTAAAAGGTTACCTTTGTTTTTTACACCATATTAAAAATCTAGTTTACTTTTTGGTCTTTAAGGTTAACATTGTATTTAAAACATATCCAAATGTAAAAGTTCGATTTTATTAAAACATTTCCACCGTTTTATGGCACAGAGTACCCAAAAGATAATAACATAAATTGTTCGTAGAATTCTTGCTCCTACTCTAGCTGCAGTTTAAGGGGTTGTTTTTGTATTTTCATGATAAGCTTTTGGAAATATGTACATTTGCTCATGAAACCACCTGTGGTATTTACATTTACACTCGAAAGCGTGCTAAATCAGTTCTTTTAGCCTTGCAACAGAAGATGATTCAACATTAAAGCAACAGTAATCTCAAAAGGCAAGGTAAATATATATAATAGACAATTATACTTATAGTTCACTATTAAGGTAAAGGGATTTATGTATAAAAGAACTAAAAACTCTTTTTTTAATTACTTAAATTAATAGTAGTGCAGCCTAGTGATTTTAACCAATAATATCCTCTTTATCATCGCGAACGCGTCCTTTACCTATAACATACTTCTAAACGATTATAGTATAGTGAATCAATAAAATATACAAGTTACAACGCCTTGAATCTGAAATTAAAATCTGGAAGTATTTTATTCGAAAAGCTTATCTTGTGGATTTTGACCTACGCTGATACTGACAGTAGTTTAGATATTATTGCAACAATGATTATGTATTGTCACGCGATTAAAATGCCCTCAAAACATCCACAAGGTTATCTTAAAACATTTCCACAGTATTGTTAAGTGCTAATTAATCACAATTTTCCAACTTGTTTGCTTGTAGTTGAAGAAGTAGGATTTGTCTGTTGCTCTTATCAAGTGACTAATGCCCACTTCAAAGCCCTACCATAACAAAAACAAGAGAGAACGCTATAGTCGAGTTCCCCGACTATCTGATACCCGTTACTCAGCTGGTGGAAGTGCGAAAGAGTGGGCGTAGCAAAAAGTTTTTTTGCAAATCGATAGAAATTTAGAAGACCAATACAAAAATGAAAATATATTAAAACCTTTTTCAAAAGGGTGGGCGTGGCAGTTTTGGGCGGTTTGTGGGCGTTAGAGTGGGCGTGGTAACATGAATCGACAAATTTGCGCTGCATCTATGTCCCTGGAGTCTGTATGCTTAATCTCAACTTTTTAGCTTTTGTAGTTCCTGAGATCTCGACGTTCATACGGACAGACAGACGGACGGACATGGCCAGATATACTCGGCTATTGATCCTGATCAAGAATATATATACTTTATATGGTCGGAAACGCTTCCTTCTGCCTGTTACATTCTTTTCAACGAATCTAGTATACCCTTTTACTCTACGAGTAACGGGTATAAAAAGAGAGAACGCTAAATACGAGTGCAGCGACTATTAGATACCTGTTACCCACAAATACACAACAGCAAGACGTCTGTTTTAGACATGGAACAAGGGCTACACCTAGCCGCGGAAGAATTGCATATAACTTTTTAATTGATATGTGGCCTACATTGTAGTTTAGTATTAATAAATTTAACAAAATGTCATTAACAATCATGACCGAGTGGGAATTAACTTACTGTATTAGCGTCTCTAGAACCTACAATCTTTTTATAAACTTTCTATATCTTTATTTCCCACCATCTCAATAATAGTCATAATAATAATATCAATGTTAATTAATTTTCTGCCGAACACAGTATACCCTTTTACTATACTAGTAACGCTATAGAACTAATTCAGGAAGATATTTGTCACAGAAATCGGTATTTTTCCAGCAATCAAAAGACATTCGGGAGTGGGTTAATCGCTTTACGTAAAGCTTGGCTGGGAGTACGAAAACAATGACAGCTTCGGTTCGACATGAGCACCCTGAGAACTCATGGGAGCTGTTTGCACAGCAATTCAACTGGCCACTCAAAATGGCCAGATCTCGATAGAAGCCACATTATCGACCGGTATATAAGGCGCTGTCAGCTCTCCAGCCCGAACAAAATCGATCAAAATGCGGCCGCAATCAGCTGCGTGTCTATTCGTGGCCTTCGTTGGCTTCGTGGGAGCCACCGAGTGGTGGGAAAGTGGAAATTACTACCAGATCTACCCGCGCTCCTTCCGGGACTCCGACGGCGACGGCATTGGCGATCTGAACGGGGTCACCGAAAAGTTGCAGTATCTGAAAGACATCGGCTTTACGGGCACCTGGCTGTCGCCCATTTTCAAGTCACCCATGGTCGACTTTGGCTACGACATTTCGGACTTCTACCAGATCCATCCCGAGTACGGAACCATGGAGGACTTCGAGCGCATGGTCGCGAAGGCCAAGGAGGTGGGCATCAAGATAATCCTGGACTTCGTGCCAAACCACTCCAGTACCGAAAACGAATGGTTCACCAAGTCGGTGGACAGCGACCCCGCCTACAAGGACTTCTACATCTGGCACGATGGCAAGATCAACAACGAGACCGGTGAGCGGGAGCCGCCGAGCAACTGGAACTCCGAGTTCCGCTACAGTGCCTGGGAGTGGAACGATGTGCGCCAGCAGTACTACCTCCACCAGTTCGCCATCCAGCAGGCCGACCTCAACTATCGCAATCCGGCCGTGGTTAACGAGATGAAGAACGTGATTCGCTTCTGGCTGGGAAAAGGAGTCTCCGGATTCCGCATTGATGCAGTTCCTTACTTGTTCGAGGTGGACCTCGATCGCTACAACCAGTATCCGGATGAGCCTTTGACCAACGACTCCGTGAACTGTCCCGACCCTGACGACCACTGCTACACCCAGCACATCTATACACAGGACATGCCGGAAACCATTGACATGGTGTACCAGTGGCGTGAGTTGGTGGATGAGTTTCATGTGGAGCACGGCGGCGATCAGAGGCTTCTGATGACGGAGGCGTACACCAGCTTCGAAAACATCATGACGTACTACGGAAATGGAATAAGGAACGGCTCCCATATTCCCTTCAACTTTGACTTCCTTACCAGCATCAACAACGCCTCTAAGGCCGGAGACTACGTAGATCACATTAAGAAGTGGATGGACGCCATGCCCGCCGGCGTTTATGCCAACTGGGTGCTGGGAAACCACGACAACAAGCGAGTGGCTTCCCGACTTGGTGTCCAGCGCACCGACCTCATCAACATCCTGCTGCAGACTCTGCCCGGTCACGCGGTCACCTACAATGGAGAGGAGCTGGGCATGACCGACGTCTGGATCAGCTGGGAGGACACCGTGGACCCGAATGCGTGCAACTCCGATCCCGACAACTACTACGCCCGCTCCAGGGACCCTGAGCGATCTCCTTACCAGTGGGACGCCTCCTCCAAAGCGGGTATGTATTTATCCATACTTACTCGGTGTAATATGAAAAATTGTCACTGATAGGAACCAAAACATTTGGTTGATTACGTTGCACAGATTCCGAAATCATCTTGACAAACAAATTTGAAAGTTATTAAAAGAAAAATGATAGGTGCTTGCATAAAATAACTAATCCATTGCATTTCATGGATAAGCAAAACATTTGTGATACGTTGATTATCTGACAACTTAGCTTATTAAATACCCCTAGTAGCATTGACATTGCAGCGTTTTTAAGTCAGTAGCTTCCTCATTCCTTTAGAGTTATTATTCATATTCCACTTATATATATCATAATTAGGCTTCACCAGTGCCGATCACACCTGGTTACCAGTGGCCGATGACTACAAAACCAACAACGCCCTGCAGCAGCTGCGTGCTCCACGTTCCCATCTGCAGATCTTCAAGAAACTGGTGCGCGTGCGCAAGGAACCATCTTTTCGCCAGGGAGAACTCAACATTCAGGCAATCGACGACGATGTGCTCATCTACTCACGGTTGGTCTAGTAGTCTTCAAAAGAATGCCTCGATTACTAAATGCTTCTCTTTCAAATAGTCAAAAGGAAGGCAGCGATCTCTACGTGATCGTTCTCAACTTGGGCAGCACCTCCAAAACCTTGGACCTGACCAAGTATTACGGACTGGGCAGCCAGGCGGAGGTTATCACCACATCCTTGAGCTCTCAGTACATCGATGGCGATGTTATCAAATCTTCGGAGTTCGTTGCCAATCCCTATGTGGGCACCGTCCTTGTGGCAGTCTAAGCTAGTTTTATTCAAATAAGTTACAATAAAGTAGCGATGTTAAATAAAGTGTGAATTATACATGTACTTAACAAGGTTTAAAAAGGCGTCGCCTATAAGTATGCAAAAGTTTATTTACGTACTATCACTTACAAGCCTTTGCTTCATGCGCAGATGCAGACCATTTTCGGACTTCAGAGTCATGGATGCCGACAAAATTGGATCATACTTGTGGATGAGAGCATCACGGTCCTTCTTCTCCGCCGGGGGAAGACCTAGAGTTGTACTTATATAGCCATCCTTAGAGACGAGCTCATCCAGAGCTGGCAGCACCTCGAAATTTCGAATGATTTTGGACACCACAGTCTTGATCTCAAGCAGTGCGAACTTCTGTCCAATGCAGTTCCGGGGACCAGCACTGAAGGGCACGTAGTCAAAAGGTCCTGGTTTCACCCGGTCGAAGCGGTCCGGTTGGAATTTGTGAGGATCCTTGAACACACGGTCATTGTATCCCAACATAAGGAGGCCCAAGTTCAAGGTCGTGCCCTTCGGCACAGTGTCGCCATCTAAACATAAATCCTGGATTACTAATAACGCTTAATTGTGTGCATGTGCCTTACCAATCACGTAGTCCTTCTCAGTAAAGCGACCAATGAAAGGAACACTCGGATAAAGACGTTGCGCCTCCTTTATAAACAAATCCAAAAGTTTCATTGTGGATATCTCCTGGAAAGTGGCATCCCGACCAAGTCCAGAAGCGCCCATTACTTCGCACTGCTCGTTAAATAATTTTTCCTGCAACCCGAAAGTAATATATTAATCGATCTACTTCGTGAACTAGTGATTAAATTGTATACCTGTTCATCTGGATGTCGGGAAAGTAAGTAGACTGCAAAACCAACGGCAGATGTAGTGGTGTCATGTCCTTCAAACATAAAGGTGGAAACTTCTTCGTAAAGCTCTTGGGAAGTCAGAGGTCGTCCATCCACTGTGGATGACAGCAGAGTGTCCAAAAAGGCCATTTTCTTGCGGGAAAACTCATCAGGTTTGATGACTGAGTCAAGCCCTGACTTTCGAACTTCGATTCTCTTTGCTATTATCTCATTGGTAAAGTCCTGGAGGGTTTTCAGAGTTCTTGTATACTCTGGGTATTCAGGAGCAAAACGAAATAGGTATTCGTTGCGCTTCCACGGACTGAAGGCTCTCATCTTGATGGTGTAGGTAATACTACAAGTAAACAAAAAAGAGTAAACAAAATTATACGTAATATAAAATTATTTACTTCAGATTAATAAATAGTTTCCTGTATATTTCGACTGTTTCATTTTATACGCTTAAGCGCATTTATATCTTATAACACATATCCCATAATACATACTCCTTAAAGGCCTGCACAACTGACGAACTTCGGTTCTCCATGGCATTGATAGACACACCCATAGCTGTATCGCAAATAACGTCCAGAGTCAAGTAATGTGCCTCTTCCTGAAAGTCGAAGATGTAGCCTCCGTGTGCCACCTTCTTTAGCTGATCTATGAACTTTGTGGAGTTCTCGTTCATCACCTCGTGAAAGTCCTGCAGGATGTTGAAGTGGAAGGCAGGTGTTATCATCTTGCGGTGTTTGTGCCATTTGCTGCCAGTACTGGTGAGGAGACCCAATCCCAGCCAGGGATGAGTGAGATCATATACATCAGACTTGGATATCAGGGTATTACTGCTAAGTATAAACTGTGACAAAGCTGCATTGTACGATTTGCGAAATAACCTGGTTACACTCACCTCCATGTATTTGGGACTAGTGACCATTATATTAGAGTAGAAGCCTATCCAATAACGAAAGTTATCCTTGTTGTACTCATGCCACCAGCCAAAAAACCGGTTCAAAATCTCTAAAGGCCGCAGATAAAACAAATCATATCAATTTTAGTTGCTCAACAATTAGATAGCAGTCGTAGACTTCAATTTCACGACTGATGAATTTCACTGGGAAGAATTAATAAATTAGTCACATCTGAGCGGCACAGACCTTCAGTCCATTAAAATCTCACAGACTTGACCAAAGAACGATTAAAGTCTAGGTGTTATTATTCTTACAAATTAGTTATGTGATCAGACACCTAGCGATGTTATCAAAAGAGGACTTTGATCCCCGGTCACTTTGAGATTTGTCTAGATTGTCACATGGCGCACTTACCTGTGGGAGTTTTTCCCATCTGATGAGCATTGCCCACCACAGGCAGCATACTTGGCCCCTGGAACTTGTTCAGCATTCGCTTTCGCCGCAGTAGTCCAAACTCGAAATAGGTCACCAAGAACAGTGGAAGTGCAAGAAAAGCGCACAGTACGATCCACATTTTGAATGCGACCACAGACAACCGATCGGTGCAGCGAGTAAATCGGATTTGAGTAGAAACCTGATGTCTCTCTGCTGAAATACTTCAACCGGCTGCGGCAGACAGCTCTCAGTCTCTCGCCCTTTGTATCTCACAAACAGTAAAGAGCCCATTATCTCCTAAGTTATAATCTTATTTATGTGCATTCAATAAGACTTTCCATTATGCTGCGACTTAGTTTCTTGATAAACGTTTTATTTATAAATGGCTTACATGTGTGGAAACTAACATTTCAAATTGTTTAAGATTATTAACATAGTCTGAATAATCCAAAGACTAAAACGAGTTGGTCCGTTTAAGTGTGTTTGTATTTGTTCTACTTCGCCTTATTAACAGCTCCCCAATAATTGTAACTGTGGGGAACTCAGACCTAAACAAAACCCAGCTAAGCAAAATTTAAGCACCAAACTTAACAAAGAGATCAATAAGTTGGCACTTTAGTGCCTTTCCTTCAGTCGAATATATAGACCATTTTCGGATTTCAGAGTCAGCACAGCGGACAGAACAGGGTCGTATTTGTGACGGTATGGATCGCGCTTCTTCCTTTCGGCATCGGGTAGTCCTATGGTGGTGCTTATATAACCATCCTTAGAGACAAGCTCATCCAGAGCAGGAAGCACCTCGAAGTTTCGAATGATCTTGGATACCACGGTCTTGATCTCCAGCAGTGCGAACTTCTGACCAATGCAGTTTCGGGGTCCAGCGCTGAAGGGGACATACTCGAAAGGTCCCGGTTTCTCCAGATTAAAGCGCTCGGGTCGGAACTTGTGGGGATCCTTGAACACCTTTTCGTTGTAACCCAACATCACGAGGCCCAAGTTCAGTGTGGTTCCCTTGGGTACGATATCCCCATCTATAAAGCCAGTCTGTTATACAAAGCGTACTAAATGGATATAAATAATTGTTACCTATAACATAGTCCTTCTCCGTAAATCGTCCAATGAAGGGCACGCTGGGATAAACACGCTGGGCCTCCTTGATAAAGAGGTCCAAGTACTTCATTTGAGATATGTCCTGGAAGGTCGCATCGCGACCCAGTTCAGAATCACCCATTACTTCCCGTTGCTCCTCAAATAGTTTGCGCTATAATAGAGTGGGAAGTTGGACATATAAACATTTTTCGTACCAAGCGATTTACTGAACCTGTTCATCTTGATGTCTAGAAAGCAAAAAGACAGCGAACGACACTCCAGAAGTGGTAGTATCGTGTCCTTCAAACATAAATGTGGAGACCTCTTCGTACAGCTCCTTGGAGTTCAGGGGACGACCGTCGATAGTGGAGGACAGTAGGGTGTCCAAAAAGGCCATTTTCTTGCGCGTGAACTCGTCTCCTGCACTGGTCGAGATTGCACCCGATTTGTGAGCTTCGATGCGCTTAGCGATGATCTCGTTGGTAAAGTCCTGGAGGGTCTTGAGCGTCCTGCTGTAAGCCGGATAGTCCGGTGCCAATCGATACAGCAGTTCATTGCGCTTCAGCGGGTGGAAGGCTCTCATGTTGATGTTGTAGCACATGCTAAATAGGGTGGATAATCATAGCATCTGATGTTTCAACAAAAGTTCTAAACTAACTCTTTAAAGGCCTGCACAATGGACGAGTTGCGGTTTTCCATGGCATTAATGGACACGCCCATAGCTGTGTCGCAAATAACATCCAGGGTCAGATAGTGGGCCTGATTCTGGAAGTCGAAGATATTGTCCCCAGCAGCCACCGTCTTCAAGTGCTTGATGAACTTCGTAGAGTTCTCGTTCATCACCTCGTGGAAGTCCTGCAGGATGTTGAAGTGAAAGGCTGGGGTGATCATCTTGCGATGTTTGTGCCATTTGCTGCCAGTACTGGTGAGGAGACCCAATCCCAGCCATGGATGTGTTAGTTGATAAATGTCGGACTTTGTGATCAGCGTCTGACTGCTGAGTATGAACTAAAGAGGTATGAAAGTATTAGAATTACCATGACTGTTTAGAATTCGCTGCAAACTCACTTCGAGGTACTTTGTGCTAGTGACCAATACATTAGAGTATGTTCCAATCCAAAAGACAAAGTTGTCTTTTCCATAGCGATGCCACCAGGAGAAAACCGTGTCGAGAATTTCTATATAGACATGAGAAAAAGCCTATAAGTAGGCGGATAGCGTACCAAAATCGGTATTCCATAGGTTTTCATTGTTTGTGTTTGGCACGCGATATTCAGTATTCATTAGTGCAGTAAATTACAGTGGTACATTACACAACACAAATACAGGCCTCGGCATTATATTTGCGATTCTCAACCTAGGCTACAATTAGCCCATTTGTACAAGTGCCAGTAGCCCCATTAACTGATAGTTAACACCCTTGTTTTCCGGTCGTAAAGTCGCTGGCCCAAAATAACCTTACTGGAATAGCTTCGCCGCTGAGTAGATACGATGCGCAGTTACCTCAGTCACAACGCTATTCGAGATGGGTAATTTTAGGTGTGTCCTCTCCGTTTCTAAAACAACGACTTTTCCGAGTTCTATTGAAAACCAACCTGTGGGACTCTTGCCCATTTGATGGGCGTTTCCCACCAGCGGCAGGCCGCTGGGGCCTTTGAACTTGTTAAGCATTTTCTTTCGGCGGAACGTGCTCAACTCCAGATAGGCCACCACCAGCAGCGGCAGTGCCAGAAAAATATACAACACGAACCACATTTTTGATCGCGAGTTTCAACACAACCGATCGTCCAGCGAAACACTGGAAATATGGGGGCTATCTGCGCTGGCGGTCGGTTTAAATACGAGAGATTACAGCCGGATTCCCGGTCTCTTGCTCTCTTTCCTAACGTTTTTTGAATCCAACTCAAGTCTCCCGAATATCAGTAAATATTTTTTTGCTTTCAGCATGACTTGCCGATTCAATATCAGGTTTCTTTATGTTTAGCCCCCTGTTTAATCGTTGGATGAGAAGGAGAATCTTCAGTGTTCGAGACGGCTCTTAAAAGTGTAACCGTTTATTATTTTAAACTGTAGCATACAATGGGATAAAACAAACTTAGATAAAAACTCGCTCAAAACAAGAAAGCGAAATCCGGAGCATTAATGAACACATTATGTCTGATGAATGTTTTCAAGATTACTCTTTCGGAAATTGAAGAGAACAAAGAGAGTGTCTTCTTACCTTATCAGCAGCAACCTTCAAACTTTGTAGAAATCACAAACCCAAAGTAAACTTTACTAGAAATCTACATGTGAAAAATGCAAAATTATTTAACACTTGTCTGGTGTTTCGAGTATTACATTTTGGTTACTCAGCCATAGTGCGCGATTAGATTTTAATTTAAGTTTACGTATTGAAATATGTAGCACTTTTTGTTTATACAGTGAATTTCTATTAATACCCTTTTGCAGTCGATCTGTAAAAAAATTAAGGCACTTCTTTTCAAATCCATATAAAATATTTTTAGAGTTTTGCCTGGAAATAAAAAAAAACTTTTCTACAAAAGTGAAAATTAAACTTAAAAAATGTTTAAAAGATCTTGTAAGTCATATCGCCGCTAACATCGTTGATTGTGTAAATTATGCTGGCCACAATCTTAAACTGAAACATGAGAGAATGCTATAGTCGAGTTCCCCGACCAGTTACTTAGCTAGTAACCCACTAGTAGAAGTGGGAAAGACAAATTTTAACATTTTTTGGATTATCGGTAGAAATTGGGGAAAAAAATCTAATATGGAAATAAAAAAAAAAATTTTCAAAAAACGGTTGGTTTACCAAGTTTTTTGTGATTTGTGGCGTGGCACGCCCACTCTAAAGCCCACAAACCGTCCAAAACTGCCAAGCCCGTAGTCTTGAAGATGTGTTGTTTTTAAATTGTATTTTTTTTTCTTGCCCGTTTTTATCGATATGCCAAAGAGTGTGTTGAACTTTTTCGCTCGCTCTCCCCCCCTACCACTAACGGGTAACTGATACTCGAGAAACTCGCCTATAGCATTTCCCTTTGTTGTCCTTTTACATATGTAGTAATCAGTTATCAATTACAAGCAATATCAACTAAAGCTTTCTCTATTGTTTTAGTTTTAAATGTTATTAAATTTCATATGCCAATACCTATCGTTACACCAAACACCTCTAAAATCGAATTACTTTTTCAGAATATTTGATTCAAAAAAGGTTTTAAGGGATTTACTGAGGGACTTCCATTATTTTCTGGACAGATAGTAGATAGATAGTATTTGTTCTGTTGTGATTACTATATTGAACCGCTTATCGATCCATCAGCTTAGCTCGCTTCTGGAAACCTTACCCGAATATTTTCCTATTCAAATTTATAACTTGTTAAAAATTTTGACAACCGCCCTAATTCATTATCACAAAGCGACTAACAATGCTTTATTGGCACATAACTTCTGGTGATACCAAAACGGCCTTTAGAGCCACACGTCATAAGTTAAGTGAGTCAATTGCTACCATGTAGTCCGCAATATTTATATTTATCAATTATCGACGGCAATATAAGATAAGTAAAATGCATAAAATTCAGATAAGCTATCAACAGAATAATCGGCCAAAATTGGTCACCGACTAATCTGCGAAAGTTACGGCAAACCAGTCTGGTCATCAAAGCGAGCAAGAGCAGTTGGGCGGCATCATGTTTCTAATAGCCATTGCCATTATTTTGGGCACCATTTTGGTGTTCAAGGGTGTAAGGATATTCAACTACATAGACCACATGGCTGGCATCATGGAGATGATCCCGGGACCCACGCCATACCCCTTCGTGGGTAATCTGTTCCAGTTTGGCCTTAAGCCAGCCGGTGAGTACTGGCCAAATAGCCTGCCTATATTTATGAACTGTTCAACGTTTAATGCCAAAGTCGTTTGTCGGACCGAATCCGCAAGAACCAGGGAATTGGCATCGATTCAATGCGTTCATCTCCCGGTGGTATAGAGTTGCACATTTGGATTTGGATTTCATCTCGAATTGTACTGATTTCCTCGACTTATTTATTGTAACATTTGCTACAGCTTTCATCAAGCTCCGTGCACATTTCCCGAGTGCCTTTCCTCGCACAGCTGAATAAATTCGGTCCTGTTTTCCGCCCTTCCCTGCACGTGCCCAAAGTAATCATTTCAAATGCACAATGCCCAGGGGAGAAGCGATGGTGCACTATACTTTCGATGATATCATTCTGCTTCCCTGCTCGGCTGGGGTTCCATTTCAATATGGACTGGCAAGAGCTGCACATTGTTATGGGATTGTTATTATTTGTTATTTTTATGCCAGCTTAGCCATGCCAGCTCTGACACGGCTTAAAGAAGACGTTTGAAAAAATGTAAAATTACCCGGATACTGTGATTCTTTATTGTCCAGAACTTCAATTAGTAATTTAATTACCTGAATCCATATTGATTGGCAAACATTTTAGAGGCAAAGTAACAAAAGCAGAAGTGCAAAACAAATCGAATGCAACTACCAAAAATGAACTTGCAACCAAATTTTCGGAATATTCTTCCCAACTGCAGCTGAAAGGCTGCGCAAACTAGGGCTTTGGGGCTAATAACTAAAGGTTGGGGGTTCATCAACTCTATCTGCCTTCCACAGAATACCCCAAAAAGGTCCTGCAATATTGTCGGAAATATGACTTCCAGGGATTTCGCTCCCTGGTCTTCCTGCAGTACCACATGATGCTGAGTGATCCGGCGGAAATTCAGGTGAGTCCCCCACCGCACCCATCACCCACCATCCACCATCCACCTATGTTTGCCCTGCAGAACATCCTGTCGAGCTCATCACTGCTGTACAAGGAGCACTTGTACTCCTTTTTGAGGCCCTGGCTGGGCGATGGCCTACTCACCAGCTCCGGTGCCCGCTGGCTGAAGCATCAGAAGCTCTACGTCCCCGCCTTCGAGCGTTCGGCCATCGAGGGTTACTTGCGAGTGGTCCACCGAACGGGCGGACAGTTCGTCCAGAAACTCGACGTACTGTCGGATACGCAGGAAGTCTTCGATGCCCAGGAGTTGGTGGCTAAGTGTGCCCTGGATATTGTGTGTGGTAAGTGGGGGTGCACTTGTTTATTGAACCTGGCATCGCAATTTTGCAGAACCATTTTATGTGCACCGCAAGAAACGTTGTTACAAATTTATTATCCTTGCGCTTTAATTTTGTAGTTATCACGTCAAGTCATTACCATTAAATATATGTATAAAAAAGTACTTCTTATTAACTAAAAATAACTTTAACTTTAAAAGTTCAAATTTTGTAATTTTTAGCAAAATATAAATATCCAAGTCTCCTCAGATTATATGCCCCTAATTGGTCTATCGTACACTTGTATGGCATTTACTTTTTCTCTATGTGTACGATTGCCAAACTTTACACATTTGTCATGTCGTTTTTCCGGCCGCTTTTCGCTCCTCGGGCGCTTTGCTCTGTTATTTTTTGTAATTTATTATGAACGTTTTATAAATAAGATTTATTGCATAGAAGATGGGTACAAGTGCCGCAGACTATGCGGGCGGCAAAGTTTCGCGGTCGAGGCACTCAGCCCATTAATACTCGTACACACTCTGCTGCATCTTATGGGGCAAATGACTTGAGGAATTTTCAGTTACCCATTGGTATTTTATTGAGATTTTTGGGGATTCGTTAAGGTTCATTTACTCAGCTGGAATCAGCAAACCTTCACCATGTCATCTGTTTTTTTCGACAGAAAACGCCACTGGCCTGGACAGCAGCTCGCTGAATGGAGACCCCTCGGATTTGCATGGCGCCATCAAGGAGTAAGTTCATCTACGGAGTCTCAGGACTAAGCTCTTAATTCCCCTTTCCGTTGCTTATGCAGCTTATGCGATGTGGTTCAGGAGCGCACTTTCAGCATCGTGAAGCGGTTCGACGCCCTCTTCCGCCTTACCTCCTACTACATGAAGCAGCGCAGGGCTCTATCGCTGCTGCGCAGCGAACTGAATCGGGTAAATTCAGTAAATATATGGCCAGAATTATAAAAATTCGACAGCTATCTCACAGATTATCTCGCAACGGCGACAGCAGTTGGCTGCGGAAAACCCGTGCCCTCAGGGCCAGCCCATCAGCAAACCTTTCCTGGACGTCCTGCTGACCGCCAAGCTCGATGGGCGAGCTCTCAAGGAGCGCGAGATAATCGAGGAAATGTCCACTTTCATATTTACGGTACGCAACACCTTGGTTCATCTGAATATGTACAAAGAACATTTCTATATGGCCCCTACAGTGCAGTATTTAGTGCATATGAGAGAAATATTATAAGTCAACCTTCTTATATAGGGCCACGATCCCCTAGCCGCCGCCATATCATTCACGCTCTACACTCTTTCCCGTCACTCGGAGATTCAGGAAAAAGCTGCCGAGGAACAGCGGCGCATCTTTGGTGACAACTTCTCGGGGGAGGCGGACTTGGCTCGACTGGATCAGATGCATTTTCTAGAGCTGATTGTTAGAGAGACGCTGCGTTTGTATCCCTCTGTCCCACTGATTGCTCGAACGAACCGCAAGCCCATCGATATCAGTAAGTGATCCCCAAAATGTGGGTTTCGCTTATTTCCCTGACTCTTAATCTCTGACTCTTTTAGATGGCACCAAGGTGGCCAAGCGCACCACGGTGATCATGTGCCTCATTGCCATGGGCTACAACGAAAAGTACTTCGACGATCCCTGCACATTCCGGCCTGAGAGGTTCGAGAACCCGACTGGAAACGAGGGCATCGAGGCTTTCAAGAGTGTTCCATTTAGTGCAGGTCCCAGGCGCTGCATTGGTTAGTGTTTCTTGGCTTACATAGCTAATTTTACTAATTAATATTATTTTTCGCTTTCGTATGCAGCTGAAAAGTTTGCCATGTACCAGATAAAGGCTCTGATCTCCCAGCTGCTGCGCCGCTTTACAATTCTGCCTGCTGTAGATGGACTTCCTCCGGGAATCAACGATCATTCCCGCGAGGATTGTGTCCCTCAGAG
This sequence comes from Drosophila santomea, assembly GCF_016746245.2. Lineage (NCBI taxonomy): Eukaryota > Metazoa > Arthropoda > Insecta > Diptera > Drosophilidae > Drosophila > Drosophila santomea. Next base: position 17,199,788 of record NC_053016.2, on the reverse strand, counting down.
CGAGTACGATCCTGTGCTGAATATTCGTGTCACGCTTAAATCGGAAAATGGTATCCAGATCAGGCTTAGAAAGCGATGAATTCAATAAGCCACTTCTACACAAAGGCACCTTATTACTTGATTGTATTATACTTTATTTACCAGGCACAATACGAAATAAATTGGTTAAATTTAAACTTTTACTCTTTATACAAATACGAAAACTATTCTACACGATTCTTATTTCTGTGACCATTAAAACCCGTTTCGAAAACTTCTCATCATTATTTCCTTGCTAATTATCAAAGTTGACTTTGCAAGCATTTCATGTTAATTTGCATGCATTTGTTTATTCGGTGTTAAATAATATTCATTTCGAGCAGATCAACAACTCGGATTTTATTTTTTTGCAAGACGGAATCACGTTCGCACTACCAATAAAAATGGGATTTGCAGATCTCAGCCGCAAAGAAACACCTGTTCAAACCTCGGACAAATCAACCTCCATATGTTTATGTTTCCAATTAAATGTTTCTGAAAATAGGTCTCTCAATTGGGTGAAATAATATTTGTCTAAAAACTATAAATGAAATAGAAAGTGACCCAACAACTTGGGCTTGAAATTAGAAAGAACAGAACACCAGAGAGATCGCTATAGGGTCTCGCCTATTCGATACCCGTTTCTAACTTACAACGTGCGTGTTGCTAAAGTGTCTTATAAATGATAACGTACTTTTAACTAAATTAAAATAAAATTTCAATGTCTGATTTAAATACTGAGCATTACATTATTACATTTACATTTACACTTTAAGAAAATCTTGGTGGATGTTTGTACTTTCTTTATAAACACTTTTAGTATCAATGCCAGATATAATATAAGGTATATTTGCTCTAAAATCAATTTTTGTAGTCATTATTAGAAGTTCATTTGATAAAGCTCAGACGATCCATAAAGAGTAAATGTAATGGTCCTGCCAAAATGAATTAAGCAAGCATCTCTTACTCCGGTTATATTTTTTTCAGCCATGACATGTATTTAATTAAATATTTCATTGCATTTAAAACTTTAATAAAACAGACTAAAATAATACCCAAATCTTGTTTGATGGTTTCCACTTAATGTATCGCTAATTAAACAGGTTACTTTTGGCTAAGATCAATAAGGTAACATCCAAACAGTTCGTGATAGTCTGAAAAAGCGTTTACTGTCTCGACCAAAATAAATCAGCGGTCCAGGTAACTCGAACTCCCGTCACAGAATTTAGACCACATCCAAAAATATTTTTTGCCAAAGAGTATCGAATTTATTTTATAACTCGATAATCGAACTTATAACGTCAGCATGCTGTTTAACTTCTAAGGGTTAGAGAACAAGGTCACTTGGAGATGCACCTTATTCTCGAAATTGGGTCCTGGTCGTGTCGATTGCTTATTCCTTGCTGGGATGGGCCTGGATGTAGGCGATGGCCTTCAGAATGGCCTCTGGGATTGGAGGAGGAGTGGGCAGGAGGTCGCTCTGGGGCTGGTATCCGTTCTCGTCGGCCTTGTAGCTCACACGGACGTGCTCGCCCTCGGGGGAGACCCACTCGAAAACTCCGTCAATGTTACCGTGGACATCTCCGGTAGCCGAAGCAGAAGAGCCGTTGTCCAGGACCACCTTGCTCACAAAGCCATCGGCTTGGACATCGTTGACCAGCTCCTTGACCTCAGCAACCTCGTTGGCGGCCACCAGGGCGGCAAGGGCGCAGACAAGCAGCTAGGATATTCCAGGATTACTTATTGAACTGACCGGTCTCGATCCCCAGGTACTTACGATCTTGAACATTTTGAATTGGTTAGATTGTCAGACTAGAGAACTCGTGAGACTGATGCCGATTCGGAATCACTTTTGGCTTTTATACGCTAATACGCACTCCCCGCGAAATCCTAAAGCTGATGCAACCCGTTTTTAATTAACATTTCGGCCAGCATAGGTCTCGTTTGGATTTACGGACTGGTTCAAGTGACATGCTCGGTGGCGATAAAAATCGTCTGCTGCACTCTTTTGTCTTTCTACTGTCTATGCAAATTGCTACCGTAATTATTCTAAAAAGAATCGCGTTACTCGGAAAGGTCAAAATCAACCTCCTCCTTCCGGAATACTTACCCTGATAATTTCGAATCACTTCAGACAGCTCGAATAAAAACACTCTGGTTAAATATTTTTTGAGCTGCTGATACTAAAAATTTGTTTAATTAGGAGGTTAAAATTAAATGGAAAACTAAACGTTATTTGCCAGCCTCTTGTAAATTCAGCATACTTTTTGGAGCAATTTTTGGTTTTTTGATGTACTATGAAAGAAATGGCTGGGAACGCGTGTATCATATCAACTCTACAGTGTGCATTTGCACCTATTTCTAGTTATATAAGAAAATATTAAAGTGTATACCAACACTAGGAAAACACAATGTATACAATTCATACGTATGCAAATAGTACAAAGCTTTCCAAAGTTCAATAAAATAATTACAAAATCATATGCCAATGCAATTCGTTTAATATTGGGACATATGTACATTTCTCAAAAAACTGTTAAAAGACTGATATTCGATCTTCAGGGGGGTATGTGTTTATATTTTGTTACCTTTATAGGTATTAGATATAGTTTACAAATAATATAGAACGATAATCCATATCTAAGAGCTTCTTACACCTTATTCTAAATGGTTCTTCATATATGAAGATGTCAATTTTAATATTCGAAATAAGAAAGCCTATATCAATACCAAAATTCCATCACTTTTTATACCCTTACATAGCCTAGATTGATTTCAGTCAAAAGTTTTAAGACATTTTTGATAATATACAGTACATTTATTCTTTGTCAAAATCAACGGATTATTTAACAGCCTTAGTTAGCCTTCTTAGTTTTTAAACTTACCAAAAAATCTTCTTTCAAGTGCTGCCATAGACAAATTCGCAAAAAAAAAAATTTTTTAAAGTTGTCTTTTTCATAATGTGTTCTTAGTTGATATACATTTTTAACAATCTTAAATTATTATTTTTTTTTAATTATTATTATGCCATAGGAACAGTCGGATAATTAATTGATAATATTGGAAAGCGCCCAAATGGGCTGAATTAATAGAAAAGAAGGACATAAAGGGGCTCCAAGACTTCCCCGTATGCCTTAATAAATAAAATAATAATATATTGGAAAAGAAGTAGTTTGGTTGTTTTTTGATCACACATTTTCTGGTTTGGTATAACTCAGTTTATACTTGATTCCTATTAAAACACGGGGGTATTTGTGCAATTGTATATTCGTTAAATTTTAAACTTTTTATATTACTCTCTTCGACTTTATATTATCATGAGCGTTTTCAAACTATCTGAGTTGTTAAATATGTACTTGGTTTATATTGCACGGTTTAATTTATTTTTGAATTCGATAACATCATTCTTAAAGTTAAAACAGCAGGAGAGAGAGAGAAATCCAAACTCAACCAAGTTGTCTTCAATCTTTCATGTTCACTTAGTTCTTGCTGGGGTTAGCCTGGATGTAGGCGATAGCCTTCAGGATGGCAGCTGGGATCGGAGGAGGAGTGGGCAGCAGATCACTCTGGGGCTGGTATCCGTTCTCGTCGGCCTTGTAGCTCACTCGCACATGGACACCCTCAGGGGAGATCCACTCGAAGACGCCATCGATGTTACCGTGGATATCTCCGGAGGCAGAGGAGGCAGATCCGTCGTCGAGGACCAACTTGCTAACGAAACCATCGGCCTGGACATCGTTGACCAGCTCCTTAACCTCCACGTTGGCGTTGGCGGCCACAAGGGCGGCAAGAGCGCAGATAAGCAGCTAGGTTAATCCGGGATTAGATTGCGAATTGCCGATGCTCCTCATGGGATACTTACGATCTTGAACATTTTGATTTGGTTAGAATGTCGGACTAGAAATCTTCTAAGACTGATGACAATCTATGCTCAAATTGGAGTTTATATATCTTCAAAAGCTGATGCAATGTGCGTATTATAATTAAGTCAATATGGTGCATATAATAAAAACCGTCTGGGATGCAAATTAATCGACTTTGAAATGGTTTAACCACTTTCATTAGGAGATGAGCATTCTTGGGTATTCAAAATATTCTCCTTTGCCTCACCGATATACAAAGCAAACCGGACCAGCAACTGAATAATTATTAATAATAATTTTATAATAATAATTTTTATTTATTAAGGCATAAGGGGAAAGCTTGTAGCCCCTTTGTGGATAATTATTAAGCAGTAAAAAATTTAATTTTTTGTGATTTAACGGCATATTTAACTATAGCATAGTTTTCGGTGCTAAATGTGTGCCGCATTGACAACAGTTTTATACCATTACAGAGCGTACATTTTTTTTTTTTTTAATAATAATAATTTTTATTTATTAAGGCATACGGGAAAACTTGGAGCCCCTTTGTGTCCTTCTTTTCTGTTAATTCAGCCCATTTGGGCGCGCCGGCTAACTACAGTTAGCTTTTTCTATTTTACAAAGATTTTACTACAATTACATAACAATCACAGATAACATATAGGAATTAAGATAAGCGTCAGCTTCTGCTGACCCTTGTCACAGGAGATCGGGATATGAGATCCCTCGGTTGTCTTCTATTCAGCCTCCTTAGTGGGCGAGATCTGTTTAAAGCGCTGGCCAGCCGATTTCTGTGGCGCTCCAACCTGTCATGGTATCTGCTCGAGTGCTGGTTTATCTCGTCAAATACCGTTGCGAGTTTCAGGTCTCTGTGCAGGGTGGTGTTTCGCACAAACCACTCGCATCCGGTGATGAGTCTTGCGACCTTATTTTGTATAGCCTGGATCCTTTTGATTTGGCTGTCGCATGACAAGCTCTACGAGAGCTGAATTTCTCGTATTAGTTTCAGTAATCGTTGTAAGTTTTTCGACCGATCTTTTGATTCCGCCTAAGTCCCGAGAGGATAAGAGGGAATAAAAAAAAAAAATATATATATGGTCGGAAACGCTTTCTTCTGCCTGTTATATATTTTTTAACGAATCTAGTATAACCTTTTACTCTACGAGTAACGGGTCTAAAAAGTTGTTTTAATCATAATGCGTTCTTATTTGATAATCATCATTTTTAACAGCCATAGGAACAGTCGGATAATTAAATGATAATATTGGAAAAAGTGTATAGTTTGGTTGTTTTTTTTATCACATATTTTCAAGTTTGGTTTAACGCAGTTTAAATTTATTTTATGCTGTGATAATCGGCTTGTATTGTTATACCCGTTACTCGTAGAGTAAAAGGGTATACTAGATTCGTTGAAAAGTATGTAACAGGCAGAAGGAAGCGTTTCCGACCATATAAAGTATATATATTCTTGATCAGGACCAATAGCCGAGTCGATATGACCATGTCCGTCTGTCCGTCTGTCTGTCCGTCCGTATGAACGCTGTGATCTCAGGAACTACAAAAGCTAGAAAGTTGAGATTAAACATACAGACTCCAGAGACATAGACGCAGCGCAAGTTCATGTTGCCACGCCCACTCTAACGCCCACAAACCGCCAAAAACTGCCACGCCCACACTTTTGAAAAATGTTTTGATATTTTTTCATTTTTGTATTAGTCTTGTAAATTTCTATCGATTTGCAAAAAAACTTTTTGCCACGCCCACTCTAACGCCCACAAACCGCCCAAAGCTGCTACGCCCACGCTTTTGAAAAATGTTTTGATATTTTTTCGTTTTTGTATTAGTCTTGTAAATTTCTATCGATTTGCCAAAAAACTTTCTGCCACGCCCACTAAACGCCTACAAACCGCCAAAAATTGTGTTTAAGACTCTCCTTCTCCCTTCCACTAGCTGAGTAACGGGTATCAGATAGTCGGGGAACTCGACTATAGCGTTCTTTCTTGTTTTGTACTTGTTTGTGCAATTGTAAACGTATCTTCGTTAAATTTTAATTTTCTTTTATTACCCTCTACGACATTATATTATCAGGAGCGTTTTCAAACTATCTGACTGAGTGATGTAAAATATGTACTTGTTTTATATTGCACGGTTTAATTTATTTTTGAATTCGATAACATCATTCTTAAAGTTAAAACAGCAGGAGAGAGAGAGAAATCCAAACTCAACCAAGCTGTCTTCAATCTTTAATGTTCGCTTAGTTCTTGCTGGGGTTAGCCTGGATGTAGGCGATAGCCTTCAGGATGGCAGCTGGGATCGGAGGAGGAGTGGGCAGCAGATCACTCTGGGGCTGGTATCCGTTCTCGTCGGCCTTGTAGCTCACTCGCACATGGACACCCTCAGGGGAGATCCACTCGAAGACGCCATCGATGTTACCGTGGATATCTCCGGAGGCAGAGGAGGCAGATCCGTCGTCGAGGACCAACTTGCTAACGAAACCATCGGCCTGGACATCGTTGACCAGCTCCTTAACCTCCACGTTGGCGTTGGCGGCCACAAGGGCGGCAAGAGCGCAGATAAGCAGCTAGGATAATCCGGGATTAGATTGCGAATTGCCGATGCTCCTCATGGGATACTTACGATCTTGAACATTTTGATTTGGTTAGATTGTCGGACTAGAAATCTTCTAAGACTGATGACAATCTATGCTCAAATTGGAGTTTATATATCTTTAAAAGCTGATGCAATGTGCGTATTATAATTAAGTCAATATGGTGCATATAATAAAAACCGTCTGGGATGCAAATTAATCGACTTTGAGATGGTTTAACCACTTCCATTAGGAGGTGAGCATTCTTGGGTAGTCAACCAAAATATTTGCCTATATACAAAGCAAACCGGACCAGCAACTGAATTGTTATTATTAAGCAGTAAGAAATTTAATTTTTTGTCGTTTAGCGGAAATACTATAGCATAGTTTTCGGTGCCCAATAAGTGTTTCATTTTATGTGTGCCGCATTGACAACTCTGGTCAAAAGCTTTGCGGGGTTTTCAAATTAAACAGTGACATCCACAATATTGAGGAACATCATATTGTGATAGCATAGGCAAATAACGCGTATTTAACTAGGCAGTATTACTTGCGGAATCGTTTTTTTTATCATCATAACCAAATGATTTCATGTTCACTTCTCAAACTTATATAATACACATTTTATTTTTTTTTAATATTATTAATTGGAATTAAACAAATTTACTGCTACCTATGTGGTTATACATATAGATTTACAGCGTATGCATAACAATATATACTTCACTTTACAAATTAACCTACTCTAATATTTTATTGATTTGTTTTCATTGCAAGAATATTTAAACCAATCTCGATGAGAGATCATAAGAATACACGGTATTAGTTACCCACAATATTAAAAACAGGCTTCACTGATAAAGGCTTGGTTAATTTAAAACGTCATCAATGAGCACAGAATCTAAAAACCCGTACTGCACCGCCCCTACAAAATTTCTACCGAGGCATGTTTCATTTCGGAATCAATTCAGCAGCCTAAGACTTGTTTTTTGACATTTGTATCGCAGAGTCAAGTGGAGAATTTATGGGCACTGCCTTTTGTTGGCATCATTGGCACGCGATAACTTGTACTTTGCCCAAAAAGTAATAAGCAATGCGTTTGGAGACAACCGAAATGGGAATCATATAAAAAGGCTCACCCGACCAAAATCAGTTATCAGTCAACGTTCGTTCTCGACCAGACAGAAATCAGCCAACATGTTCAAGTTTGTGAGTGGCTCACAGCATAATTATGAACTCGCCATCTAATTCGAAATATTTTCCCTATCTAGGTGATGATCCTCGCCGTTGTGGGAGTGGCTACCGCCCTGGCCCCAGTCTCCCGCTCCGATGATGTCCACGCTGATGTGGTTTCCCGATCGGACGACGTTCGTGCCGATGGATTCGACACCAGTCTACACACCTCGAACGGAATCGAGCAGGCCGCCAGCGGAGATGTCCATGGCAACATCCACGGCAACTTCGCATGGATCTCCCCCGAGGGCGATCACGTGGACATCAAGTACGTGGCTGATGAGAACGGATACCAGCCCTCGGGAGCCTGGATCCCCACTCCTCCTCCAATCCCAGAGGCCATTGCCCGCTCCCTCGACTGGCTGGCGTCTCACCCCTCAGCACCCGAGCATCCCCGTCATCACTAGGACTCGTCACCCGGATCCCGGACCAAACCACGGACTGTTCTCCCGAAACATATCGCCCTAGTTGTTTAGCTGTCCTTCTGGACTTTCAAAAAAATATATGCACATGCTTATAGCAGTATAAATGTTTGTGTTTTTGACTGAAACCTTTTTCGAGTAATTGAATCCTATGAAGTATGTATATAGTCTTGATCAAAAAGAGTGCAGCGGATGCCACCGAGCATGTCACTTAAACCAGTCCGTAAATCCAAACTAGACCTATGCTGGCCTAAATGTTAATTAAAAACGGGTTGCATCAGCCAAAAGTGATTCCGAATCGGCATCAGTCTCACGAGTTCTCTAGTCTGACAGTCTAACCAATTCAAAATCTTCATGATCGTAAGTACCTGGGGATCGAGACCGGTCAGCTCAATAAGTAATCCTGGAATATCCTAGCTGCTTGTCTGCGCCCTTGTCGCCCTGGTGGCCGCCAACGAGGTTGCTAAGGTCAAGGAGCTGGTCAACGGTGTCCAAACCTATGGCTTTGTGAGCCTGTGGTCCTGGACAACGGCTCTTGTGCTTCGGCTACCGGAGATGTCCACGGTAAAATTGTAGGAGCTTACTTGTGGATCTCCCCCGATGGCGAGATCGTCCGTGTGAGCTACAAGGCCGACGAGAACGGATTCCAGCCCCAAAGCGACCGCCTGCCCACTCCTCCTCCTACTCCAGAGGCCATTGCCCGCTCCCTCGACTGGCTGGTGTCTTACACCCCAGCACCCGAGCATCCCCGACACCGCTAGGACTTGTCACCCGGATCCCGGACGGACTGTTCTCCCGAAACATATCGCCCTAGTTGTTTAGCTGGCCTTCTTGTCTTTTAAAAAATTTATGCACATGCTTATAGCAGTATAAATGCTTGTGTTCTTAAGTGGAACATTTTTCAAGTTCTTGAACCCTATGAAGTATGTATATATATTCTTGATCAATTAAACTAAGAGCGTTAACATGACCATTACCGAATACTCGGGGAGATCTCAGGAACTATGAGAATGAGTAAATTGAAATAAGGCTCTTATTTAATTTTAGATTATATGATTGAAGTTTGTATAAGAAGATTGCCACTAGAAAACTGCAACAAGCCACCGGCACTCTAGGGGCACCCGCTAAACAACGGGTGTCTCAGCACCCGGGTGTTTGTTGACACTCTATTTGACGCTGCGCGGAAAAACCTATTATCACGAAGACGGCTTGGCGAGTTTGGCGGAATAACTGCCCAAAGCCACTCGGTGCTAATGTGCATCATTTCGGCGCGATTAAAGGTGAAAAAAAACGCGAGCGATTGTTAAATTGCCAATATTTATGACATTGCAATTCGGTGCAGCTGAGAACAACAGCTGACAGCGCTGCCAACTTACGTCGGCAAGTGATCGAAGCTTAGTGGCGTTGCCAGACCATCGGCACTGCCAGGGCTGCTCCAACAGCCGAATCGTGTACCGGTACCTAAACAATAATATTCAAACAATATCTAATTTGAATTTAGTTTAGAAGTGGACAATTGACAAAAATTGCGAAAAACCAACAAAATATATATTTATATATAAATTTGTGTGGAGTTGACCAATATTTAGCAAGGGAATCGGCATAAAGGTCGCGGTCAGACCAATCACCAACCTCTCACCATCTCGGTGCCCAAGTAGAGGCTCTGGTGTCCGAGAAGAGGCGGAATAACCTCCATCAGCCAACGCCTAGGAGAAATCCGTGGCCTACGTGGGACCCCTGCTAAATTTGGTGCTCCACGTTCGCATAGGGTAAACTAGGGTTGACACCCGTCAATTAATGGACGGTCCAGCGGGGGGCACTGCCCCCGTCGACGTGGTGGACCCATTCAAACGAAGCGCCAGAATGTCCAGGTCCCCTTCCAAAGGAGTGGGAATCACGGAGATAACGGAGCGAGCTGTAATGCCAGTTCCAGCGGCTGTGAGCGTAGCGCAAGCCGTCCCTCAGACGCTTACGTCAACACCCAGCATCGGTGGAGCTACTGCAGCAGAGGACTTGGCCCCCTCAACATCCCTGATGAATAGGAAGATAGTGTGCCGTCCCAATATGTACCAGCAAGAACACCGCCTGTTTCGCCGTCTAGGCCACTAGACCTGTCGACCAAGGGTGTGATCTCGGAGCTAGCAGCTCTAAATGCCAGAGCTATACAGCTGCAGGAGGCCAAAGCCAAGGAGGCCCCCGCAAAGAGTACGGCAACCCAGACGGAAGCGCAACCCAAACCTGCGAGCGCCCCGGCAGCCAGCAAAAGGAGCGCCCCGGCGAAGCCTCCCCAGAAGAAGCTTCCGGTTAGCAAGGACGCGATTTTGCAGACGCATAAGGTGAACGAGCCTGTTCCGCCCAGCTTTGCGTCCGTTGCCAAAGAGGGTAACAAAAATTCGGAGTGGACCAAGGTGGCATCTAAGCGACTACGGAAAAAACCGGAGGCCATCATTATTAAGAAGACTGGAGGAGCCTCGTACACGGACATGCTCCGTAAACTTAAAGCAGACCCGTGCCTGTCAGAACTGGGCAGCCACGTTAAAAAAATCAGGAGGACCCAACAAGGAGAGCTGTTGCTCGAAGTGGAGGGGAATGCTGCTGCAAGCATGTCCGAATACAGGGGAGCTATCGAAGAATCCCTTCGGGAAATGGCTGCGGTCCGCAAGGGCGCGCGGAGAATGGCGTTAACCTGCAGTGGCATGGATGAGGCGACGACTGCAATGGAGCTTTATAGCTGTATTTCCTCCCAATTCGAAGGGATCCAGCTGAAAACCAGGGCACTCAACTGCCAGGAGCCTGATCGCTCGGACTGCTGTCTCCGGTGCGGCGAACAAGGCCACAAAGCGAAAGGCTGTGTCAACCCGCCGAATTGCCTGATCTGCAACAGCGACACAGACAGGAATCACCCGACAGGTAGCTTTACATGCCCTACCTTTAAGGCGAGCACAACAAAAGGAGCCTTAAGACGCCGCATCCATGATTAACATACTACAACTTAATGTCAATCACTGCGCAGCTGCACAGAGCCTTCTGTCCCAAACAGCGACAGAGCGCAATGCTGACGTCATGCTACTAAGTGAACCGTACGTCCCTGGTGTGGAAAATGCAGAAGCTCTTTTCGACTCTACTCGTAAGGCGGCAGTCATATGCTGCAGAAACCTCTACATAGAGGACCAGGAAAGTGTGCCAATGCGCGGCATTGCGTACACTAAAGTGAAGGGTGTCCACTTATATAGCTGCTATGCCCCGCCTAGTGACAGCCCGGACCTTTTCGAGGACTTTTTAGACAACCTAATACTCCACGCTAGAGGGCGCAAGCCGGTAGTCATTGCAGGTGACTTCAGCGCCTGGGCAATAGAATGGGGAAGCCGGACATCTAACCTCCGAGGTAGGGCCGTTATCGATGCCATGAACCAGCTGGATCTGGTGCTGCTGAACGATGGTGGCAAGCCCACGTTTAACAACGACAGAGGTACATCATTCATCGACGTCACTTTTGTTAACCGAAGTCTAGCCTCCACTGCAAATTGGATGGTTCAGGAGGACGTAACTCTGAGCGATCATGCCCTAATCACATTCAGCGCCCGCTCGTCGTGCATCACACAACGACAGGCAAGGAGTACCCTTGGGCAAGCATGGGATATCAGAAAGCTGGACAAGTACATGCTGGCCTTTAGCATTGAGCAATTGGAGCAAACAAATGGGCATGCGGAATCCATGGTGGCGTCGCTCATGAAGATGCTGCATGCGATGCAGCGATGCCGCGAAAGAAGAAAAATGGCAAACGCAAAACTCCGGTCTACTGGTGGAACGGCTCCCTCAACCACCTACGCTCGGAATGCTTCAGGGCAAGAAGACAGGCGCAACGAGCCAGAGGACGGGTGAAGGGTGAAATGGCACACCCAATGATCAGGTCGTGTCCATGCTGTTGCGTTTTGATGTTTCTAATGTCTTAACAAAAAACAATCTTATATATTATCAAATAATATTTATACATAATTAACACTATTCTATTTCTATAGTTCTAGCTGGCATTCAAAGTGAAATTATAAAACTATAAGTAAGATAGCTGAAAGTATTACGTAACATTAAAAGGAAATAATGAATAATACTAAATACCAAATAATACTAAGTACTAAATACTAAATAATACTAAATACTTAATACTAAATAATACCACAATATATGTGCCCTTCTCTACGCTTCTCAAAAGTCCTAGGTAAGCAAACAATTTGTTCCATGTTTTTTTATACCCGTTACTCGTAGAGTAAAAGGGTATACTAGATTCGTTGAAAAGTATGTAACAGGCAGAAGGAAGCGTTTCCGACCATATAAAGTCTATATATTCTTGATCAGGATCAATAGCGGAGTCGATTTGGCCATGTCCGTCTGAACGCTGAGATCTCAGGATCTACAAAATCTAGGATGTTGAGACTAAGCATACAGACTCCAGAGACATAGACGCAGCGCAAGTTTGTCGAATCATGCGGTTTGTGGGCGTTAGAGTAAGCGTGGCCAAAAGTTTTTTTGCAAATTGATAGAAATTTACAAAACTAATACAAAAATGAAAAAATATCAAAACATTTTTCAAAATTGTGGGCGTGGCAGCTTTGGGCGGTTTGTGGGCGTTAGAGTGGGCGGGGCAATATGAATCGACAAACTTGCGCTGCTTCTATGTCTCTGGAGTCTGTATGCTTCACCTCAACTTTCTAGCTTTTGTAGTTCATGAGATCTCGACGTTCAAACGGACGGACAGACGGACGGACAGACGGACAGACAGACGGACATGGCCAGATCGACTCGGCTATTGATCCTGATCAAGAATATATATACTTTATATGGTTGACTTTAGGTTGACCATAAGCTTCGCAAACAATTTTAAATGTCACTATAAAAACTATATGGGGTCGTTAGCCCCCAACATTTTTAACAAATTTAAGTAATATACGAAAAATAAAAAAAGGCGCTTAACATACAAGCAAAAAAAAAACGTACTCCAATTTGCTTAAAGTCTAACCCCAACCATCAAGAGGAATCGATAATGAGAAGCAATGGTCACGGTGTCAAAGTAGAGACTCAAGTTAATGTACTGCAAAACATCGAGTCTAAGAAGTCGGCAATACTTTGTAGTCAATCGAGTTGTTATGGCACTGCAAAAGTGGTTCACGGTTTGGCAAAGCCATGTCAAGTTTATAGAGGGATTCAATGAAGGGGCGGGTCAAACTCGTTTGGATTTTGGGATGCCACCCGACACGTTTGCCTCTTATTGATGCGATTGTTTCATTTTAGCATCTATTAAGCGATTATATATAGTACTTATCCCGTTGTTTGGCATTTGCTAAGCTCTCGCCATATGACGATGTTTTTAATGGGTGTGGGCGCATCCGCGAAGTCACCCCATAACTCACAGCACCAATTGAATGCAAGATGTAGCGTTTTGATATGGGTTCAGTTTGGGTGGCGATCATATAAAAAAGCTCTGCTCGACCAAAATCAGTTATCAGTCAACGTTTGTTCTCAACCAGACCGAAATCAGCCAAAATGTTTAAGTTTGTAAGTAACAACAGGACACGAACCCACTTATAAGATCCCTAACTAAGATCTATACTCTCCTTCAGGTGATGATCTGCGCAGTTATCGGCCTGGCGGTGGCCAATCCCCCAGTGCCCCATTCCGTAGGACGTTCCGAGGATGTCCACGCTGATGTGGTTTCCCGATCGGACGACGTTCGTGCCGATGGATTCGACACCAGTCTGCACACCTCCAACGGAATCGAGCAGGCCGCCAGCGGTGATGTCCATGGCAACATCCACGGCAACTTCGCATGGATCTCCCCCGAGGGCGATCACGTGGACATCAAGTACGTGGCTGATGAGAACGGATACCAGCCCTCGGGAGCCTGGATCCCCACTCCTCCTCCAATCCCAGAGGCCATTGCCCGCTCCCTCGACTGGCTGGCGTCTCACCCCTCAGCACCCGAGCATCCCCGTCATCACTAGGACTCGTCACCCGGATCCCGGACCAAACCACGGACTGTTCTCCCGAAAAATTTCGCCCTAGTTGTTTAGCTATCCTTCTTGACTTTTAAAAAATACATGCAGATGCTTATAGCAGTATAAATGTTTGTGTTCTTAACTGAACATTTTTTTCAAGTACTGGAACCCTAGGAAGTATACATATATACATATGTATTCTAGATCAAAATAACTACGCGAGACAAAATAACCATTACCGGATACCTCGGAAGCTATAAGAACGAGTGAATTTATATAAGGCATGTAGATTCTAGAGACGCAGAAGTTCATGTTTGTTTCAGCCCACAAGCTGTCCAGAACTGTCGCAGCCACATGATTTATTTTCATTTTATTAAACCGCTTCTCGTAGAGTAATATGGTATACTAGATTAGTTACAAATTATGTTACACGTATAAGAAAGCGTTTCCGACCCGTTTCCGAGGAACTATAACAGTTAGAAAGTTGAGAGAATACCCAATTGTTTTGCCAATTTCATTCAAAATGCTAGCTGAGTTGTAATGAAACTGTAATTGACAAGGAAAATTAATACGTGAGATCAATGGTCAATGCCACACGATTCGATTGCCCCCTTATTCATTTGATTTTTTATTTAGCATATAGTTCCTATTCGCTTATTTCGAATGTGATGATGCTTTGTAATGGGTGAAGGGGCATCATTCGCGAAGTCAACGCAGAACACAGAGCACCAATTGAATGCAAGAACGAAGCGTTTTGATATGGCTTCAGTTTGTGTGGCAATAATGCTTGACCAAAATCAGTTATCAGTTCTCGCAATTCTCGCAGAATCGGAAAAGATTATGCTTGTGAATAACGACAGGATTCGAACCTACCTATTCGATCCCTAACTATTGTCCCTGTTTCAGGTGATGTTCTGCGCAGTTTTCGGCCTGGCGGTGGCCAATCCCCCAGTGCCCCATTCCGTAGGACGTTCCGAGGATGTCCACGCCGATATCCCTTTGCGATCAGATGACGTTCATGCCGATGGATTCGATTCTAGTCTGCGCACCTTCAACGGAACTGAGCTGGCCGCCAGCGGAGATGTTAATGGCAACATCCATGGCTACTTCCGATATATCGCCTCTGAGACCGTATACCAACTCCCGGAGGTCTGGATCCCGACTACTGCCCCAATGCCGCCGGCCGTCGCCAAAGCCATCGCCTGGCTGGAGTCCCACCCAACACAACCATCGCCGATGAACAATCCCCCGGGTATCGCAATCCACTTGAAAACTGTCTTTAAAATACCTTTTAAACTATTAGTTTAAGTAATCTTACTGTTTGTAAAAGACTCGCAATTGCTAACGGCAGAAACCAGTTCGCAACCTTGACTTTGAATTTGGCAAACAACTGTAACGGCTTTAAACACGTCCTACCCGTTTAACACCTTTGATTTAGTAAAAATGCGTACATTTTGTTCTTATTAGAGTATATGTGTTTTAAATGTTTTTTTCATTAGGCAGTACTTTATCCATTTACACTTTGGAACGCAACTGGTAACGAATTAGTTCCTAACTCCTAATACGTAACATATATTGTCTCTCTCAACCTTTAAATAGTAACTAAGGTGATTTAACTACCCATGTGATATCTTATATTATTAGAACATATTATTTTAGATGTATTTGTAGGGGGTTCAACTGCGGATGTACCACTTACAAAATTAGAATTATGTTCTGTTTACTCCTCTGTATGCATTGTTTCAAAGCCGTTTTGAAACCTTTTCAGATCCCATCGAAAAGGTCTGTCAATAAACGACCTTGGCCTTTATTAGTATACTGCAAAAAAACAGCTGATTCGGTTAATTTAGCATGCTGACAATTTTTGAATAATGAATAACTTAATTCTGCCCTAGATCTCAATAGAGTCGGTCGAAAAGGCAACTTTAACAATTCGATTAGCGATCACCGCACAAACCCGATTGCCAATGTTGATTTAAAAGAGAATTAGATTTGGAACTGAATGGCAAAAAGCGTGAATCTAAAAACTGAAAAGGCATAAAGCCAAAATTTGTCACCAAGCTGTTAAAATGATAATTTTTACTGTTCTTATTTTCAATAACAATGTTCTGAGTAACATAACCAGTTGAGATCCGGTAGGCGATTCCCATTAAAACCCCAAACTGAAAACAATTTGAGTAAATCCCAAATGAAGGGGCATGACTGTGGGCTCGACAAGCAAAGGTGTATATATATGTAATTTTTAGTTGCGGTTTTTCAGGGAATGATTGCGTTAAGTAGGTCAACTGAAAATAGCATTACATTGAAAGGTTGCACATAATAATTAGGAAAAATAACCATATTGTTGGGCAATCAGAAAAATGTTATTAATTGGAGGGCTTGAATTGATGCATGTGAAGTTCTTTTGTTTATAAAATAAAAGTACAATACTGCAACTTTGCGCCATTAATGAGTTCCGACTGCTCTACTATACTGGTGTTCCTTCAACAAAGGCAGCAATCTGATAAACGTGCGACAAATTTCCATATTGAGTGCAAACATGTAAATTAAAAGCTTGCATAGTGGTTTCCATTCGTTTAAAAAACACTCTGTGGCTTCAGACGCTTTCCACAGAAACAAAAGCATGAAATGTAATTAAGTAATTGCCAGCAGACATCCGTGCCCATGGTGAAAGTACTTTGCACATCTGACAGAATGCGTTATTGTTCTCACTTCTCCGCAGCACTATCATTTCTTTGGCTCTGGGGATGTGGATGTGCGGAAAGCAAATAACAAACTGCCTCTAATATTAGTGCAAGGTTTGACTCAACTGGAGGGTCCTAATGAGCAGGGCTCCAGGCAGCAGGAATCGTCGGGTAACACGTCGTTTTCCGCGAAAACTCATATTCGCATTTTTGCAATTGTTGTAATTATTTGTGCACTAAATTGTTTGTTAATCAAGAAATGGTGCGTATTGCCATGTGGGCGGGCTAATCATCCGGTAATGAATCAAAAGCGTGCGAATTCACCATGTGCTGTCATAATTTAACGAAAACAATACAAAAATGATCATCAGTCCAAGTGCAAATTAGCAGTCCCATCAAATAAATTCAATTTGCTGCAGGTTACCCGCAATTATTTGCAAATATAACCAAATGAAAATATGTTCACATGCGCCACTAACAGACCGCAGCACGCAACGTTTGTGTTTACACGTATGTATGTGATAAGTAAACATTTGTCTAAACCCGAGTTATTTTGACATTAATTAAACGCCCGCCTTGAATGGCCGCAAATCACAATGGCATCAATGTTAAAATAGCCAATCGCGCAGATGTGGATAAATAAATAGTCCAATTAATATGCATTTTGACGTATGGTTTCTATTATTACAGGTTTCGTATTTGTATTTATATTGTTATTTAGTGGCGATTAATTTGCTGCTAATTATGGAATCCCTCACGAGGACAGCCGGCATTTATCTGGTGAATCGAACGGAGTTTTGATGGGATTAGCGCTTCTCCGACAGCCGAGTGGTCGCCGCCCCTCAGGTGCCACGTGGAGTTGCGGCTGGCTGCGTTGGAACCAGATCCTGACTCCTCGTCCGCCCGACCGGTCTCATCTCACTTGCTGAACTTGAGGCCAACTGCAACGGATTAGGATAGAGGACCCAGCGGGTGAGGAAAGAAAATTAATGATAATGTTTCTAACTAATGGCTTTGTAATGAAGCTTGTCACGGAGCGTGGGCAGTTCTCCAAAGTGATTTCACCTCCTTTTAAGCTGCGATACTCACCTGCCGCACTGCGTGGATTCCTCAGCTTGGAGGGCTTCTTTCTTAGCTCCGATTGCCCCAATCCGCCACTTGTTCCCGGTCCGTGGGTGTCTATTTGCATGCTCTCATCGCTGTCCGAGGTCTGGCTCTTTAATACCTTCTTAAGATTGATGAGCTAGGGGGAATAGAGTGGACAAATAAAGTTAAATCCGAAATCTGATACTTTGGCTATAAGTAGAAATGTATACTAATACGTTTTTTGTATACTGTCTTACTTAAAACTTTTGAGCCCGCAGTCAGAGATTTAAAATTCGTAGTGCCAATAAAGGTAATTAGATAAGAAGACTCACATCTTGTTCCACGCGCTCCTTGTTCATCAGCCTTTTGGATTTCTCTGCGTTCGCGTACTTTATCTGCATTTCGATGCAGTTGGAAACGCTGTCGCAGGAGTTGACCCACGCCTGAAGGGTTTCCACGATGTGGCCAGTGTATCCGGGCGGAATGTCGCGGCCCTGGGCGTAATCCACCTCCAAAATGCGTGTGTTCTGGAACAGCTTTCCGTGGATGATGTCTGCATGAAGGATTGAAAGGAAAATTAGAGAGTTTTCTTCCTCCCAGCCAACTTGTCAACTTTTTCTCGACTAATTGCCTGGAACGAGCAGTTCCTGAAGTTGGCCAAAGTGTTGCCTTAAGTAGCAGCTCTGGAGTGCATTGAAGGCCATTGCAACAAGTTTGTTGTGATGCCTATGGACGAATGGAATAGTTCACAGTTGGAATAGTAACTGAGCTAGAGGCTTGCATTTCTAGAAAATGGTCTTGCAGAAGAAGGGAAATGCATTTAGTATCCTTAAATTTCAAATTTCCATTGAATGGCCTAAGCCAAAAACAAAGTAGTTCACACAAGCTGAGTATGGGAATAAAAAGAATGGAGGGGCCCACTAACGAATTGGGTAAACCTGGAATATATTGAATGTCAATATTTTCTAAATGCATTCGATTACTTATGCACCTTATAAGTAGAAAAGCATACACCGAATATTCACTTGGATTATTTACAATTCCGAATTTAATGATAATTCCCTACCCAGCTGTAAAAACGGATGCGCAATTAATCACGTCACCTTTTTCCCACACAGCAAACCCTCAATCAATTAAACTGATTAGAAAACAGTTAGATGAGCGCAAATACAACAGAACGAAACTGGCTATAATCAAGCAAATGGAAGCCGGGTTCCATAAATCCGCAAAGCCGCACAACAGCATCCCAAGTGTTGCCCAAATACTGTGGTGACCGAGTCACACACAATGTGTAATCAAATACCAGCGTATTAACTTTTGTTTTCAATACTTTAGGGCGATCTTTTTAAGCCAAAGCCAAGTGGCTTTGGAGCGATTAGCTTTGTATTCTAAGTCAATTGGCAAATACACTGCCCGGCGGGCGTAAGCTAAAATGCAATCTGCTGCGAGGGCCATGTCTGCCAAAAGTAGTTTGAGTAATTAATTTGAAATCGTCGTTTGTCGTTTAGTTTGTAGCTCCTCAGCGGGATTACAATTTACAGCAAGCGGATCTGGAATTGTTTTCATCCGTGCCGACAGGAGTGGGAGTCCCAGTTGCAAAGTCCCGAGTACCGAAATCCTCTACCCCGATGCAAACTATGGCCCGAGGCTTTAACTTGCTCGGCCGAGGAAGTGGCTAAGTGAGAGCAGCCTCTCCGCTCACCGCTTTTGGCCATGGCTAAGCCCTAGTTAAGTCCTTGAGCACTCTTTGCCTTTGACTTTACGACCACTTGTGTCCTTGAACGAGTCGCCGGAAAGGCAGCATCGGACTGGGGACGAAGTCTGCGGACCAAGTTTCTGTGTTTATGGCACCGACTTTGCGTCATAAATATTCACTCAAATATGCAGGGAATTCGCCCGAAGATTCAATTTCTCTCATCCACTTGGTCAGACGACCAGCGATTTGGGTTGACAATTTGTCAGACACTTTTCTAATTAGCTTGAGAGTTGGCGCAAAAATGCTTATTGATTTGATGCCTTCGAGTACGCCTCGAATAATTGAAAAACATGGGGGAATTGCGGATTTCGTTGTTGCGCGACGCCTTGACCGCAAGTGCTGTAAACTGCCTGTGGTTTTCCGGCGTTGACATGTGTCTTGTATTTTCAGCCATGTGAAAACTGTGGGCGGCTGCTGCCGCGTGCGGAAAATTCAACGCCAGGGCAATCAATCATGCTTACTGCTTCGCCCGTAAATTGCGGAAAAAGCCGTTGAGGGACAGGAGAATGAATCATCGTAGCGGCAGAAGGCGATGATGCCAAACCGCCGACGGCTGTGGTTCTGTGGCAAATGCTGATGAAAATCCAATGGCTGTGGCTATCTGGAGATGAATGAAAGCTTTAAAAAAACGCAGTCGGTGGTACAAACCCTCCAGGAATGTGACCACCACGGCGTGTGTACTTTTGGTGACTCGGAAAAAACTCGTTTGAATGTAAAGTTTCCATGAAACGAATGTAACGATTTTAGAAACGTGGTCCGAAAGGACAATTTACACGGATTTGCATACCCTTACGAGGGCTTACAACAAGTGAAGCAGACGTATTTATTATAGATTTTATAAAAACATTTAAATTCTTAATCGATTAGACCAATTTCTCCAAACACTTTCAACATCAGGTATTAATCTATACTTCCGAATCGCAGAAATACAGCAAAGTGAATGTTTCAAGGACTGCACATGAGCTCCACCGAGTGATGCTTACATTATTGCTCATAAGATGGATCTACGAATCTTTCAGCATTATGTCCTACAATAATGGATATGGATTATATGGATGCGACCTGACAAGTGCTCCTTATTAAGAATAAATGTGATTTAAAAGGATTGGAAACGCATTAGTTACATGATCTTCGTTAGATAGACAAATTTATATATATGCTACGATTTTGGAAAGGTCTTCCAAACAAGCCAGCATTTAGGCTTACATACATAAAACCTTTTAAGTTATAGGACCTAAATTCATACCATTTGTTTATTAAAAAGTTGAGAATCCATTACGATGGTCCCGTTTTCTGGTGACCTGTTGCTGACAGGTTTTGGCAACTCGTCAAACAGCTTACCACCTTGCCCAGAAAAATTGAATTTGGTAATTGAAATTCTACACAAACCCGAACGACAGCAGCAGGCAAGGACAATGGCACAAGATAAAATTTGTTAAAGGAGCACCCAAAAAAAGTGTTGGCGTTCTAGCTGCCTTCCAGTAATAATTGTATAATTATTAAAGCCCTTCTCATTAAAGAAATTTCGTTGATTTGGGCACTATAAGGCCCTGTTCTTACAAAAAAAAAGATCCATCTGCTGATTTAAACGTTGTTTTTTTAATTGTTAAAAATAAATTTAGGAATAAATAGTTATTTAAGATACTTATTCACAGATATTTATAGAGTGGGAAGCAGCCTTTTTCTGGGCCATAGACTCCTCTGAAACCGCAAACTAGCGGGCTGGAAACTTGTGCCATCAATATGAGGCGGTGCATAGCTGGTGAAAAGTTTTCACCTAAAACTGACAAAGTGCTCAGCGCAGTTACCCACAAACACTCTCCCTTCTCAAAGTTTTCGAGGAAATCCACTGCAATGGGCCCCTGACGCCGAAAACTGTGCAATCAGAAGCTGCTGTGAAATCGGCGAGTCCCGGGGAGACGCACAAGTCCGGATTTAGGGCGAGTACAGCAAATTATCTCCGAACTGCGTCGCTTTCGGGTATTCGGCTTTGCGGCAAGGTCGCGGCTTCTTCATTAAGGTAAACTGGCCTTTGATGTAACAGCTTTTCAGAGAATAAAAGCCGATTTCCATGCAGTGTTCCCGCCATTGGAACAGTGTTAATTAACCGATTGCGAAAGAGGCTTACACTTTTTGCGGCCCACTCAGAGAATGTTATGCACAAGTGGCCAGCGCTTTGGTACTTCCTCGTGCATGCCCCAAACAAATTCATCCCACTTCTCTCAGAATTGCAAATCCCCCGGCCTGGTGGAAAGCTAGTTCAAAAGCCGCTCTCAAGCACCCTGAATTATGCGAAACTTTTCTTTGACACACAAAAGAAATTAAAGAAGTGCGCCAAAAAACTAAAATCAAGACGGCGCATTCTGCGACACATTCTGTAAATCCCAGCAACTCGACACGGCAACTGCGAGGGTGCAATCCTCGGTGAAACTCGGTGGCATTCCGCACACAACCCTCGCTACGGCATGAGTGTACAAACAGTTTTGCTTATTTTCCTGCGATTCCCAGCATTCAGCTGCTGGGGCCGGGAAGTTATTGCAGAAAAACTAGTTCGAGGCAGTTGGGAAAATATTTGAAAATGCCTGGGAGATTGAAAACCACTGAGGCTGTCCTGGTGGGAAATGCTCGACCGATCGATTTTAGAAGCAGATGCCAAAGCATTTTTGGGGGCGGTTATCCGCACTCGTATGAGGAATTTTTACGACTTACTTAACTTTTTTTGCACTGCTATGAAAAGCAAGCAACAAAACTAGTGAAGAATATGTTCTAAATATCCTGAGAAGTAACAAAAATTAATTTAAGAGAATACTGTTGGATTACTTGTTGTGAATATATCAGTAATGAATCTAGGTAATATAAATGTAACCCAAACACTGGACAAAGCCCAAACAATCAAGGGCTGGTTCACTAATGGAACGAAATTTCTGGCGAATTTGAATTCTAAGAGGCATTTAATTACCATATCCCCACCCATCGTCCTGGTAGAAAAACGATGCTCTAATGGGATGACCTGAAATCGCGACGAGAGAATCACTCCACCTGCCCGCCGGCTAATGGAGGCCTGTTCCGCTTCCAACTACATTAAATTGCGATGTCAGATTACGGCGCCTAATAGAACGCAATGATTTCGCATTCCGCCAAACATCTGGCACTTTCCCTCCTGCCACCTGGAATGATGCTCTAATGATTGCTATCATAACATAAATCTTGAGTAGGGCGGGAAATTTTGTTTGTCCGTCCATTGCCTGGATTTGGAAAGCAATTAAGAGGGGCAGGTGAGACGACGTGTCGAGGAGTACTCGCCGTGCCTTGGGGAAACCTTATTTATGGGGAAGATGGCGTTGAGTTGTCACTTTATTTGCTTACATATTTGACGGCCTAGAGTCCATTAAAAACTTCTAAACACTATTTGCTTATCCAGCGCCGATGTTTGGATTGTTCTATACGTCGAGGGGGCACTTGTCGAGAGCGGCTAAAAACCGAACACTTACCAAAAATCCTGAAGGGCTCGTTTTCAGCCCCATATAACACAGCCTCTGTTTGCTCTGTTTGTTTTTGTTCCGGTCCATAGATCACAGGCCAAAGCTCAAAAATCAACAGCACCAACAAGTTTAGCACCACATTTGAGGGCCCTAAGTATGCTTACACGAACGATGTTTCCGAGTGCGAAATTTGGCCCCGGCTTCTGGGTGTCTCGTTTGATTTAAGGCTTTCGGCAGACATACAATGCGGACACAGAATGGGTCCGGAAGTACAAGTGCAAAGTGTGTTAATATGCAGCTTGTGCCGGGGCACAGTGATGGATTTCAAGTTTCTATGCAACAGTGGGGATACATATACACATATGCCAACTAAATAGATTCCTAGCAACACCACTTGCTAGTTAATTTCAAATGCACAGTTTTGGCTATGAATCTCTGAGAGGATTCTAAATATTGTAATCGAATTAAATTAGTTATTTTTATGTAGCTTAAAAATTCCTAATGGGCAGCATTTTGACAAAATCAAAATAGTGAGTACACAAAAGATTTTTCAAGTCGGGAATATTCATGATTTGTGAATTCTCACCTTACGCTTAAAGCAATGTTTTTATGTGGCAATTATGGAGCGCAGTTTGATTATAGGCGGCCACCATTGAGGCGTGTGCTCAAAAGAAAATCATCGAGGCAAAAGTGTTCATCCAGCTGACGACTTTGGCAACAGTAAAAACTGTTTTCCCGCGGGGATGAGGTGGGCAGGATCAACTGGTGGGGCGCCAGACCGAGTGGCCTAATGAATGGTGGCAACCATAATACTCGTTTCTCCACCCAGGATGCGCCAGCTGTCCCGGCTAATCAAGTGCACTGCCCAAAGGCAGAGGTGGGAGAGTGATGGTCGGGAATGGGTGGCTCTAGACGGCAGCATAACTTTGTGAATCTACTGCTTTTACAGCTGCTGAGTTGCCGGCGTAGGTGAACAGCTGTTCAAAAATTCTAATTGGACGAAGGAGGCGCCCTTACCATAGTGAGAAGTAGGCAAAAATTAGCATTTGATTTAATAATGCAAGCTAGGAAGGGAAGCAGTGTCGAGATTTATCAGCTTGGTACTAAAACGGCAGGACTTTCAACTGGAAACTTAATAGGTAACAAAAAGGCAAAGGAGAAAAACAATATATGTGGTTGAGTTTCGGCGATTCTTAGAAAGCATCACATCTTTACCAAGCGAAAGTAAAGAGGTGCCCTTTGTTGACACCTGCGAGGTGGACAAAAATCACTTTTTAAGATGAGTTTTTGACATAACGTATTGAAACTATCAACCAATCAAACTGTTCACCTAGGCGAACTCACCTGCGTAAATGGCCTCGATGATGATGTCCTCAAGGTGGCGCACGTTGTCGATCTCCAGTTCGCTGAGCAGTAGGGCATATGGAATGCTCTTTGCCTTGATGGCCAGCGAGACGATGGTCAGGTGTTGCAGCTTCTTCTGCATGGCAGGAGTCAAGTCGATGAACTTTCCCGGCTGTGCGCGGTATTCCTTGTAAGTGCCGTATGCGAATAGGTTCAGGGTCTCGAAGTGCTTGCTGTCCGGTCCGTCCTTCAGCTGTGTATGAGATGTGGTGGGAAATGTACGGCTAGGAGTTTTATAGTTAAGCATACCTGCAAAACGGATGGTTCTGCCAGTAATTCGCCAAAAACAAAGACATTCGGGGCTTCCAGGGCCTGGCGAATCACATCCAGCAAGGCGGCGCCGCTGGATGACTTGGCCAGGACACAGAACTTCTCCAGAAACGTCTCCTTGCTCTTGCTCGGCTCCTCGTTGCTCAGCAGCATGTCCTGCGTCATTTTTATAGCTTCAATTTGTTTAATGTTTAGAGTTTTGAGATTGTTTTGTTTTTTGCGAGCACACTGCCAAGTGTGACCGTTCCTCGATTGCTAAATAAATTAGACCCGGCATTTGAAAATATACTAGATATATATTTTATTATTTCCAACGTCGTCATTCATTCCATTAATTAAAAGGTGGAGGGTGGAGTTTTTATGCAAAACGATTTTTATTTCCTATAATAAATAAAAAATGTTTGAATATTGCATAGCGAATATATAATATTTAATATTATAGCACGAGGTAAAGTACCTATAGTACAAAAAATACTAGATATATCGATACACACAGAAACGGTTATATTATTATAGCGCTGGCACAAGCTGATTGCCATAAAAGAGGGCGGCAAGTTTAAACAAACGAAAGTAAAGAAGTAAGTTTAAAACTTAAAGTTCGCGCTAGCTCCACCACATTTACAAGCCCGTTCATTATGCTTATGATTATTTTATGTTCTTTTGGGATACCAACTCGTTCGCTGCATTGTTTTTCCTAATAACACCCAACCATTTGCACTCACCTTGTGGAAATGCTAGTCATTATGTTTGAAGCCGGGCATCCTTATTTTAAAACCCTTTTCGCACCAAATTCACTCCGGCTGCACACACAGACGCACCCAAGGGGGCTGTAGAAAAAAGGGAAAAAGGGGCGAAAACGGCAGGATGGGCCTAAAAAAATATATTCCTTGAGCCACTTTAGGCTGCCAAAACTTGGCTTCAGCCACACTTGTTATTATTGCTGTGGGCAGGGGCGGATGTGCGAGTATAAAAAGGTGCAGGGTCAAAGTTAAAAACCCTTTATTGTGTCTGGGGGGTTAACTTTGGCGTGGGCGTGGGAGTGGGAGTGGCCGTGAGTGGGACCATCCCCTATATGGGATGCGCTAGCTCATCGATTATGAAAAGTTAACTAAAGGTCATGGACCCTCGGGCATACTCGTACACACAGAGGATGTCCCAAAAAGTGGAGCCAGCGCCTTAAAGACACTTTGTCCTCCGTTTTAAACCTGCCCACTGCACAGTGTTCAATTGTGCAGCATATACTCCACTTGTATAGCTTTGTTTTCTGTGCCACTTGCAATGCCGACACTTCGACAGAAATTGACCGGACTGTTTTGCAATTTTTCCAATTGGATTGGCACGCCTACCACCCACCGCCTACCGCCCACCGCGAAGCCCTACCCTCAAATTTTATGGGATTTGCCAAATTTGCCAGTACGCAGCCATTACAAAATTGTTTTGATTTTGATTCTGTTGCGTGTGTTCGGCTGCAGATTCGCTTTGGGCTTCCATACGGAGCGGTGGATGCGGTTCTTTCTCCTGCGGCGACTGCTACCCGAATTGCATCTGTGATTAGTTTGCCGTGCGTTCGAAACATTTTCGGAATAATGCGAAATTCCGCAGCCTTTACTTCGTTCGCATTTTGTGGGTTGCGTGCGCAAAGTTGCGTCCGTGGAGGATATTCGCTTGCCAACCGACGAGAGCCTGTGGCCATTCTTGCGATGGACCACTGGTGGTCAGCAGGTGGGGATTCGAAATTACTTAGAAGATTGGGCAGACCGGAAAAAACGTGGTTCGCAGCGGAAGAACACTAAGCGGAAATTAAATGGTGCATTTGGTAACATGCATGCCTTTGGTTTCAAATGTTTTGGGTTTAGTATATGAGCAAATGAATATAAAAGAAAATAGATGAAACATTTTGGGTTTTAAGTTAATCAGGATTCCGTTGACTGGCATCGCCATATATGGTCTCTTAGTAGAAATCCCGCAGAGGGTAAACTATAGTAGACTTTCCGCCTTGTCGCTGAAATTCTCATTTTTGAAAAGCTCTTTGTCACGCCGGCAAACTTTACCCGCTCTGCTCCGAGTTCTGGTTTTTTGTGGATTTCACTTTGTCATTAATTTGACGCACAATGAATCGGCAGTTGGCAGGTTGTTCGGGTGTTCAGTTCCCCGGGATTTCATTCCTATTTGCGAGATTACCGAACGCGGGCGTTCGATTTGCGGGCAAAGCAAGGACGTCATTGCCAAATTCACGTACATGCTCCATCGTCGGTTCAGCTGGTACTAAGCTTTCAAATTAATTACACTTTTTCACTTCTGAATCCATCATCGGCTTGCACATTAAAATCCTTGTGAAATCCAGGGAAGCCCTGCCTGGCTACGCCCATCGACAATTTGCTTACTAGCCCATAAAAATGTATGAAAATAAAATATCAACACAGTTCGAGGGCCCCAAAATGGCCAAATAAAAGGACTCAACCCCGCGAACGCGCGCGGCATTCAAATGTACGTGAGGGCCCACCACACCAGTGTCCTTCAGACTGTCCTACAGCCGTATAACAGTGTACTAAAACATGTCCTTGCCCCTGCCGCGGCACTTTGACCAGCAGCTGCGGCCTTCGCTTTCGCTTTCGCTTTCGCCTTTGGCTTATCATTTTTTATCGGCAGGACAAAGACTTGACCTTCCTTTTTAGTGAGTTTGCTGCTCTGCTCATTAGGACTCAAATTGCTTTCCCCGCCTGCAACTGTGTGTGATTGGGCACTGCGAAAAAAAATTATAAGAAGGATATCCGTGAGTAATATGGGAATTACGTACAAGAAATTTTAACATTCCCCCCATCTTAGTTATCTCTTTTTACAATAATTTTAATAGTAGTTTCTGGACATATAATAATATGACTTCCGAGGCTAATCCTTATGTTTGTGCTATAAAGGAAAAGCTTAAAAGGACTTCTTTAGTCTAAGATAACACACTTATTTTTGGCGAGTGTTGTCCGCGATTATTTGGCTTAGTGAACGTATTGTTATTACTGCCTGGCAGTGGCTCCGCTTATCGATGCAAATGACAGGCGGCCGGGAAACTTGAACAACTTGGCCCATTTCGACGGAATGATGTTAACTTGACCCAAATCACGGATTTCTCGCGCGACTCGAGCCGAGGGACACTGCTGGCAGGGACTCAGGGGCTTAGGGAAAATGGCGTATAGAAATACAACGTAATGAACAAGAGCCTTTGAATAACTGCATTTAGCGAATGCAGCCAAAGGTTGCACAAAAACAGCTGATAAAAATTCCCCGGCTCTGTGAAAATTTACCAAGGATCCTTTTGGAGCGAAACTTTGTAGCTGGCGGAGTAGAGAAGGTAGCGAAATTGCCATGGCAATGTGGGAGGAAGCGCAGTAAAAATGCAATTTGTATCGGATTCTAGGAACTGGACAGCAACGCGTAAATGGACACGGGGAACACAGCCAGATGGCTAATTTAAATTACCAATTGTTCGGATTCCGCTCCCGTGAAATTCCTGAGTGCCGGGCAAATCCAGCAGTGCCCACAATTAGCCGGAAACCAACTGTCAGTTGTTCGGCGGTATTGCAGCTATAACAGTGTCACATCGAATTTCGTAACAGCTCCCACTTTCGGCCACATACCGTGCCAGCGTGCCAACCGCAAACAGGATATGGAAAACTGGGAAGCCACAGCGACCTTCCTTGGCGCAATCCCAATCTAGTCGAGCATGGCGTATCATTGTAACGCTCTTTGTTTATATGTAGTATGTGCGCCAGCGGCGGGAAAAATCGGGGAAACATTACTTGCTGTGCTGGCGATAAAAACACGGATTCAAACCCATGTCGACTGGTGCCAGGCACAAGGATAGCCCGTGGCTGGGTGTGCGCCGGGTCCTGGCCCAACTTGTTGCCAATACAATCAATTTGGCATGTCGCATATTATTCGAGCTGTCTCACGGAGCGAAAGAAGTAAGCCAAATTCGCAAATTCCCAAGCGCAGGCGAGTATTTCTCGATTGGGTGTGATTTGATATGAAGCTACTTTGGCTTAGCATCAGCACAGTTCCTGGTGAGGGCTTGTGAGACCAACTTTAAAGGTAAATATATATATGTTTATAGGGTCGAAGAAGGGCCAATAGAATATGACTATGAGAATATGATTATAGATAGAATGATAAAGTAGTGAAAAAAGAAGTTCGAGTTCATTTGGATTCTTTCAAGCATAAACTTCTTGAAATGGTTAGTTATTTAAGCTATTTTATTTGCTAGTAATACCTATCTAACTAAGTATACATGCAGCTCTTACTTAAAGCTATAAAGAAAACTATGAGAGATTAGTTGCTTAATGTTGCGAAATCCAACTTTACATACTGGAAAAGCGGGTTCAAAGTCTAGTTTGTTACCCTTTTTGGTTCCCTGTCATTTGCTCTCTACCAGCTAAGCTGCAAAGTGGCTTTGCTGGGCCGTCCGTACCCCAATTTATCTGATGTTCTGCCGATACCCGAAGCTCGTTTTGTTATCCATCGCAGTTTGAAGTGCAACCGGTAAGCACTTTTCACCATATAGTAATCCTGGCCTTTTGGAATGCTGAATTGCCGGAAAGGCGCTTTTGTCGTGTAATCGAGAACTTAAACATTAGAAAGTGGCTGGGGAACTAAGCCCTCTGCCGGGCCATCAATTTCAATCTGCATGCGTCTATTTTTGGGCGCATACTCGTATAAGCACCTGACAATGATGCGGATTGGGTGTGGGATGCGGGATGCGGGATGAGGGATGGCGGGCTTTTAGGTTTTCTGGCATCCTGGGATAATGAAATTGATGAATGTTTTCAGCCGTTGCCGTACAACAAACAACATGCCCGTCAGAGAGCAGGAAGCCGTGTGTGGACGTGTGTGGAGCATTATCCCCTCAGAGGAGCGAACAAAAAACCAATCAAAACAAACGATAATGCCGGCTGACCCTCCTCCGTCGTCCTTCCGTGTTTGATGATGAGCAGGATACGGATAATAGGGATGCCGATGCCATTAGGAGGAGCCCAGGACAGAGGGGGGATTCGATGATGTGTTGATTGCCCCCAGATGACCAGAAGAGCCGATGATGATGAGTCGATTGGTCAGCCGGCAGTAAAATCCGCTGCATGTGCGTATATACTCGTTGAAATCAAATTAAATCACGTTTAAATGGGGCAGTAAAGTGGGTCTTTTTGAAGTCCGCCTGATTATGGAAGCGTCGCATATTTCGGCGCGATCGATCCCATTTCGAGCAGGATTGACCAATGACCATTTCGTCCTCTTATTATCGTTAATTAGCTGAATTCGCGAGCTTTGCCGCCGTGCAAGTTTTAAGCTGACGGACAATTTCACTCCCAACGACTGCTGTTCGCGAGCCTTTGTGAGCTTAAGTCCCTGGATTCCTTTATTCAGGACTCTGTGCCATTCATCGCAGCTCATTAGTTGCTCTCCGCAGCAAATTAAACTGGCCAACAACGGCGGCCATAAGTCGATTTTCCATTCATCTTCGTTTCATTATGTTCCTGCCACCCAGCAGATAACCCAGACCCAAGAGCGCGCCATTGACAAATTTATTTATTAACATTCAAGTTCATTAAACCAAAAGCAGCAGCTTGGTCGCCCCAGCTGCCTTTCACACGCTTGGCTGCAAGATTTTTGCCGGGTGGGCATAAATCACTGGGCCGCCAATGGATCCTTAGAAGCCGCCGACTTTCGGGACGGGGCTCTATCACTTCTGGTCGCTCCGACGAACTTTTCGAACAACAAAGTAGTTTTTAAAGCTCCGCCGAAAAATCCCCGCTGAGGGGCCACAACAACACACGCGGCTCGCTTAATCCATAAAGATTTATTTGTTGGGCTGCAGAACAAACAGATTTTCCCCGACCACGCCCCCTCGCGATTGGCCAAAAGTTTTTTAATTAAATTTCCACCAAATGGGCGGTGCATGTACTTGTATATGTAAGTAGAACATGTTCAAGTTTTGCACACTTAGGGCGGTCTTAATAATCTAATTAAAGGAGTTCCGGGTTGTCCTCCTGTGCGGATGACTTTGCAGGATTTAAGTTTAAATCTGGAAACGCCGAACAGTGGAATTTTCAATTAGTTTTGGTCCGCTTAATTGCATTTATCGTGGCCCTTGAATAATACATTTTACGCCGTGGAACACGAAATTCCTTGATGAAATTTGTGTCTAAAAGCAGAATGATGTCAGCAGGGCAAATTGCATTTTAGGCGATTTTCCCGCCCAGTTTCCCAATCGTTCCCCAAAAGTACTGAGTGATTTGAACCGATTTGGTCGTTAATAACTATAAACCTAATCATAGCCGTTTGATTTATGTACGGCTGTTTGACTCTCAGGTGGGCCATACCAGTGGCTCGGAATTCAAATTAGAAACGAGACCCAGATGTATCCTGTTTAGGAAACCATTGCAGATGCGCATAATTGGAGTGCGATTGCTTGTGAAATGGACAGCTTCATTAGCATGACGAACATAATGCCACATGGTTGGCCAAATTAAGGGATCCGGGCAATGAGTTAATGCGGTCGCAGATAATAAGTAGATAATATGAATCAAATTAAAATATTTGCGACTACGAAAGACAAAAAAAAGGCAGTGGTGGTTTGACATTAATTATTACTTAAATTAATTGCTTTTAAGTGGTCTGCGTGCGGTAAATCCAAGCAAAAATTCATTTTCAAATATTCAACTCATTGTGCGCATTTTCGCCGAATAAAATTTCAATCTGGCTTTATGGTATTGTAATTAACCTGATTGTTTACTCATACATGTGCACTATTATTCCAGCTCAAGTAATTTGATAATTGTTTTAATTTGCTGCTCCTGAAAGCCTTTGGATGTGTTAGCTGTAGGCTTCAAAAATCTAAATTTGATTTACAAAATGTTTGTTTAATTTAATGCCTTATTGCTTAGGCATGTTGCATTCAACTCAAAAGCTAACTATTTTTAAATTCGATTTAAATGTTTGACAAGAGGACACTTTGAATTATTTAGTTTTATATTTTTAAAATGTAATGTTACATTTTAATCTGAATGACTAGCTCTTGTATCCTTCGTTACCCTGCATTAGTGGTGCTATTATTCCTGAAATTTTAAATTACCTTCATCGCTTTTTGAAAATGAAGCACTTTTGAGTATTTCCAAAGTAGCCGTCCTGATTTCTAAGGATGTCGGGCGGTGCCATTCTGGTTTCTAGGGATGCGTTCTTGTCAGGCTTTGTCCCAAATGGTGGTTTGCGTATTGGCTTAAAAGCTTTACCATGTGGATGGTATGTTAATCAGTTATACTGATCGAAATGACAGTTAAAGTTATTTATTCACAAGTCAACCCGTTTAACTTTCAATATTTTACATTTTTAAGGTACCCCCTTCTCCTAATCATTAAGTAACGAACTTGAGGGTCTATTACTGTGCTTTATTATCTTGTAAGTTGTAAAAATCGGACATTTTTTAGTCCAACAATTACAATTAAAAAGCCCTCTAGTATGTTAGGCATGAATAATCGCTACCAGTCGAAGGGAGTGGGGTGTTATGTTGACGGACTACTCGTATTCAATTAGTTTAATCAGGCACAAAATAAACAGCTGCATAAATAGAATGCAAGTGGTAAAAAAAATAAACCATTAAATCGTTCCATTGATTATATCGAACTAAATAAACGAATGTAGCGGATAAACAGCTGCAACAACATTATGTTGGAATAGTACTAAGCCATTATTCTAATTGCAGCGAGCATTGTTATTTAACATTGGCGAGCGTAGTTATTAATTGCTCAGTGATTTGGAAACACGCATTATATTAGTAATGACATTTACCAGGCGGTTATGTGTGAATTTGATCAGTTCAACAAATTAGCAATTTTAGAAGCTACCTTTATCTATGAGCTGTTAAGCTTACTTGTCGAAAGTGTTATATTTACTTTAGTTGAATCGCTGATTAAACGTTTTCATTACCCTGTCTAAGCTTAAGCACGCTGATGATTAGGCGAAATGTCATTTTATGCAGCGCCATCCAAGTGTACAGACTCAAAAATCGAAGTCAACTGACAGCTAACGACATGAGTTCCATCCAACATTCAGATGGCACAAGTGTCAACTCAGTTGGGCGGCGAAACAGGCGCGGAATGCGCAATGCGGAGTGTGCAGTGCGGAGTGACCCTGAGATAGATTTGCGAACTTAGAGCGCAGAAATATAGCCGGCGGTCGAGTGAAAGGTGTCAGGCAACTGGAGTTCGAGTACGTGACTCTAATACCTGACCAAATCCATTGGCCAAGTGAATTGGCCTGGCCACAAGCGCAATGGACCACAAGCCGAGCTGATGTTTGAATTTCGGGCTTCTGACTGCGAGCTCATAAGCGGCTTATGCAAAACACCGATTCGGGTGTGGGATCGATTTAAAATCGAGTGGTTTGCAGGGCATGCGGTCAGTATAAACAAAAACAGAAACAGATTCTAAACCTGTTTTAGTTGCTGACGCACCGAATGTAGGGAATTTACCTGTTGAACTTCCCCGATTCCCGAGACTCAAATCTGAGCGCCATTTCGGGCTTCAACTAATTGACACTCTGCGGTTAAGGTATAATTCGCATTAATCATGCTTACAATTATTTGCATGTAATCTTGCACAAATTAGTGCAGTCGAAATGGTTCCCACTCTCGACTATTAATGATTGATTGCTGGCCGTGCTTCTTACATTTTATCTCCAACTTGTGACACCTTCTTCTCTTATCGCACCTTATCAGCTGGGAAATACGGTCTAATTGATGCGAGAGTTCGTGCATTCACTTTCGTGCAGGTACTTTCAGTTCATTCTGGACCACATTATTAACGACTGCCAAAGGCACTTGTTTCACACTCAACAAACAAACAATCTCTGTGTCCACAACTCGATGAAAAGTTAATTAATGTAACTGCCCAAAGACAGCCGACTATCTAAAGCAAATGCCAGTATTTGTCGTTCATTACACTTCCTCGACAAGCAAGCAAGGTTCATTAGCTCGACATGAATCAGTGGGTAAGTTGAGTTGGCGGCGACAACGCGACGTATGATTAATAATAATTATCGAGATTCTGCCAAGTGAAGATGCCACGCCACGCCACCTGTTGGTCAACCGCAGACATGCGGCCAACTTGGCATCGGAATTAGAACCTTGACACGCCTCCGCCGGCGTCACGTTTCTTTAACTGCCACAAAATAAACCTGGGATATTGGAGTCGATCAGAAACATCTGAAATGTCGGATTTATGCAAATCCAGCGGCATCAAACCGAGAGCGGAGAGCTCAAACCTGTTGCTGTCGTCGCATTCATTTCATTTCCATTCCATTTCATATTTAGAAGTTCGCGGTCCGAGATTTCAGTTTAGTTTTAATTGCGCTCGTAAACGGTTCAGTTCAATCCGATCAGCTCCAACGGACACCTGTTCTTAAAAGCCATTAGAATTCCCTTTTTTGGGCTGTCAAGACTTTTACGCGCTTAGCTAAATTCTACAGCAATATCCAATTCAGGTAAACTTTGCCACATCTAGGGCCCTTTGCAGTGTTGTTGTGGGAGGAAATGAATTTATATCGCGGTTTTTGCATTTCAAAACTGAACGGCAAGCATATTACAAATAAATGTGAAAAGCTCGACACGTAGCTTAATTAAAAGTCATAAAGTGAACAGTCGATAAGAAATTTCCATCAAATATTTATTGAAAAAATAAATCAGCCAGCTGCAGCGACTAAGGGATGCCCAATATGAAATAAGTGTGAATTCAATTAAACCAGAATGTGTGCTTTTAAATAAATTTATTCGCTGCTATTTGAATGCATTGAATGAATTCTGTATTTCAAGCTTAACAAACTGATATGCCTTCTTTTAATAAGAGTTCTTTATCTTACTGTTGACATAAAGTATATGTTTGATTTTCATATTCGACTTCAGCAAGAACGGGAAAAAAGAGCAACGAGATTCCATTTTTAATTAATTATGCCAGCAGGATGGGAGCCAGCTCCTTCGGCCGTAATTAACCACATGTGTATTCCAGTGGCTTCCACCTTGAATATCATTTCCCACATATACTTTGATTCTCCGGGCATTTTCCATAGTGGCCAAATATTTTATTTACGAATTAAAGCGGGCCCGTTGGCAAAAACGCTTTTGCGAAAGGGAGAAGGGAGAATATTGAACGGAAATCGCATATCTATAGGAATTACATTTCAATTTGACTGAAAGGCGGCTGCGAAATGAAAGTGCATTTCCGACTCATTTTTCGTTACGTATTTCGATTTGGCTGAATAATAAAAAAATAAATTCAAAAGCAGAGACTAAGTATCTTTTAACTTCAAAATAATTTGAACATTAGGTAGATAGTTCCGTTGAACTTGCTTCAATCCTTGATCGAAACAGCTCAGTGCCGCGTTTCCCTGCAATTTTGTTTAATTTGCTTTGTCCTGAGCGCAGAACTCATAAAAATGCTCGGCGGAAGCGTGAAATTGCGAGGCGAGCACACACGATGCGTGAATGGAGGTGGGCGGCGGTAGGCGGAAGTGGGCGGAAGTAGGTGATACACCGCATTACTGCAACTGATTGTTGGTAACCAGACAATGCAGTTTCTGCCAACTAGCGCTACTTTGCTCATCAGCGATTTCAGCCATTTCAGCGAGCAGCATGTGGCTTGTGGCACCTATTTGTGTTATCGTTTTGCGAGTTAAATAAATTATGGTGAATGCCGTTCGAGGAAGGGTCTCTCCGCTCCGCTGGCATAAATTGCATTTGCCAACTAAGTACGTAGCTGGCGCCATAACATCGAGTTAAGTCCGACCAGTGAAACGTGAGAGTTAGTGGAAATCATAGAGAAAATTGCATCATCAAGAGCCAGTGGCACTTCCCATGCATGCCATGTTGATCGTGCATATTTTACCATTAAAACCAAACCCAACCCTTTGATAAGCATTCTGCTCCATTCGATGTCGTGTTCGTGGTTGTGTGCTGGCATCTGAACCACTACCAAAGAATTTCCATTAGGCTGCTTCTGAATTTGAGTTTACATTGCAAAGTTATGGGAAATGGAATCCAGATAGCCTTACTTTCAGCCCGGAAGATAATAAATTATAATCAGAACGGGCAATCAAATAGGTCACAAAGGCTTCTGTTCGAGCTTCAAATCTACAGTCATAATACATCTGGTTTTAGATGGCATGTGGACAAATGAAGACCTTGTCTGGCCCAACTAACTTTTAAAAAAAATCTTTCGGTATTCAAATCATTTGATAATCATTTCATAATTTGCGACGCGCACACCTATTGGTCCGCTTAAATATAAAAAGTTATGAGTTATGAATAACAAGTCCATCGCAGAGTATAAAAGGGTTAGTCTATAGTCTTTTACACAATAATGAATGCTCAGATTTCCTTAATTCGATTTCCATACATGCTGCTGGATGCATACATTTCCAAAAAAGCAAACTATTTACACTTGATTACAAAGTTAAGCACACGCCCTCAGACGCAACTGCCGGAAAAGTGGAAAATCGAGTACATCAACAAGTGCACACACACACACACACACACACACACATAAAGTGCAGTGGGCGAACGGAAAGCGCACTCGCACTCCAAAAGACAGGCAACCGGAAAAGGGCGACGACGCGGAGGGGGGCGGCAGGGAGGCGGCAAGGAGGTGCCAGAGCGGAAATGAGCGGCAAACACGCAGTCCCAAGAGCGCCACCGATGAAAAGTGAATAAATATTTAAAGATTGTCGTAGCTGGCAGTAGAGAGCCTGCCAGTGCATGTGCATCAGCGGGTCAGGACTTGACATTTAGCCCCTTACAATTGGCCACATAACCGGGGCGGCTGGGAGTGTGTGTGCCACTTCATTTCCGTTTCCGTGCACTTTGGAGCTGCGTTATGAGTGCTCCTCCCCTCCTCTCTCCTCTCTCCGCTCACCGCTCTTCGCTTTGTGTTTCGCACATTGTTGCTGCATGTTGGCGGCACTAAAGCGTGGAAATTAGTTGGGGGCGTCGTAAACGCGGCCACAATGTTGCAGCTGTGAGAAAATCAGTGAGTTTGGTCTGATCTGGACTCTTTCGGCTCCACAGTTTTGGAAAATGCTATTACCTAGGCTCCATAGTTTGGAAAATGCTATTACCCAAGCTATTATTGTTTCTAGTACGCGCATAAGCCTCTAAGATTATTTAAGCTATGCTTGTTAATACAAACAGTTAAAGATTTATCATATTTTTGTCCAACGCTCCACTCGTAGTCAAAGCCTGAGTAGAACCTTGAAATGTACAAGTTAAAGACCGCATATTTATTTTCCATTCCTGTGCAGGCTAAATTTATCTCAGTGACCATCAATCAAAGTGATGGATGCGCCAATATTCTTATCAATTGATATGGCAGAGCCAGGATTTCTAAATTGCTCATTGACGAACCCTCCTTGTGCAATTAGTCTGATCTATTGGCTTTAACTCCATTCTATTTCCAGTAGGCAAATTTGTCAGAACTCAAAAAGTATGTTTGAACCCTTTAAAATAAAATTTTAATTTATTTTTACCAGGCTTTTAAGTTTATTTTTTAACTTTTGCTCTCTTCTTCTGTTAACAGGGGCTCTCTTACGCTGTTAAGGAGCGACTGTGGCGAACAGGGAAATTTTAACAGGACTGTGAGGTGAACGAATCACGGCAGACGCATGCTATGTTGCGATATTAAAGTGAAAGTAGAAATGATTTGATTGAACAGGGTTGGATATATGTACGCAGATAAGGTCGGGAGAGGCGGCCAACTCAGCCCACCTACGATGTTATTATTGTCATTTTTATTGGTCCCGAACTTCCGCTGTAGTAATGAAAACGTTTACGTTTGCATTACGCCGCTGTGCTTATTTTTATATGGCCGAAATTTTAGGCAAACTTTTGACGCACTCGTCCACATAAAACCAGTGTCGCGTCGAAATAACTGGGGCATCGTTTAGTCGCGGGGTTTGGGGTTTGGGGTTTGGGGTTTACCCGGTTCCATGGCTGCCATAAAAAATCCTGTGGGGCCTGATGGCATTATACATTTATGATTGACAGGCTGGCGAATTGAATATTTAATCGAATTTAAAGAACCCACTCGCTTAAAGCAACTTAGTTGGCTTTCATCATCGAACCAGTGTAATCACTATAATGGCCAGGTCCATTGTTTTCACCTCCCCATGCCCGTGATTATGGTTAATAGGAAGTGCTACATGGCAGCGACTGAATCAAGAACGAGAATCGGAGATTAGGCTGAATGGGATATGGATTATTTTCATTCAGATCCAATCGACGACGTTTCTGATTGCTCATTTCTAGCCATCATTTTGCCAGGTGAGGCCATCCATTCGTAGCGCATCTGCCTTCACTTGATTATCTCTGCAAGGATCTGACGTTTAAGCCGTTTTTCCCCGATTTGATTCATTTTTCGGCAGTGCAGCTGGACCTTACCACTCTCCGTATAGCACTTCTTCTGTAGCCCATAAGTGGGCCATAAAAATTATTCCTGGCCTGCGGCAAGGCGAGATTTATATACCTACCGATGGCGTTGGCGCAGCAATAATACTGTTTTTTTATTTCTGGCCACGTGCTGGATTTCTCTCCATCAGGCAAACTACATGTGGAGCACTTTCATTTTCGGCTGCTTTGTTGTACGCTGCAAAGGGGCATAAAGTTCGACTGCCACAATAGTTTGGCATCCTGTGGATCCGCTGCATTGTCAATCCTTTGACGGCGCCATAAAGGCCAGGTAGTGTGCCTTAGAATGGTAGAATGTCAAAGGGACTGCAACTGCATTGTATTCAAACCTATTACCGCGCACCTCGCAGGAGTCAGATTGTAGATACTTTGCGACAGCTTCAAATCAGGGCTGTCACAGCAGTGCCACCATCCATTGTTCTCGCGGTACAGTACAACACAGTATTTGATTTGGGCGGGTGTCAAAAACTCTTAAAACTCGCAGTCGGAACTGGCTGTTCTGCGTTCTGCTGCCTAGTCAAGTTTGCTTCTTTTCCTGTGGAAAAGCACTCATTTAGGCATTTTGCCCGCTTTGCTGCCTAATTAACAGGCAAAACTCCAGACTCCGCAGCCACATAATTGATCTAAAGTTAATTGCGAGGCATTAATGCCTGGCGCGGCCAACATGTGCGGCTAAGAGCCAAGTTGTTCCGGCCAGGACTCGGATTCGGGCGTATTTATTTGCTGTGTGTCAGCGCCATAAGTCAATCTATTTGTTTGGCCCAAGTCCACAGCATGTACATACATACATACATATGTGAATTTTCCCTTTTTTTGGGCGGTGATTGATTAGTTTTGGATGGGCGCAAGGTGCGCGGGACTGGGTGTGGGAGTGGTTGCTCCTTTTTTGTGTAAACAAGAACCTCAGCATATGCCGAAGTCGATTTATCAAATCTAAACAAATGTGAAACAAAGTTGAGGAAATGCAAATTGAAGTTTTCAGCGGAGATTTATGGGCTAGCATCTATACACTTCAAATGTAAATATATATATATTTAATTTTACGCCACTTTCCCAGCCACCGAATGACTGTCCCTCGTCTGTCGACTGTCGGGCAATAATTTAACTAAATTACTGGTCGGCCACACAAAACAGAAGAGAATCATTGTTATCAGGCCCTACCCAGTGGACACTGTCGCATTTTATATAAAGCCGGAATGGTCTTTAACGAGCCAACGTCATGTCCTGGGGCCTGGTCCTGTTTAATGTCGTAGTCCTTTGAAGGTATGGAGATGGAGTGCCGAGAGGGGGTGTTCATAAAAAACCAATGGCTGGCCATTTCGGCCATTCGCCCATTTTGATGATTATGCCAGATTTTCATGATTTTCATTTAGATGATGAACGATGATGCTCCTCGTTGACCTGGCATTAGGTGAAACGTTCTATGGGGAAACCCCTTTCCCTTTTGGGCTGTCAGCAAGCCATTGAGAGTTCACTTTTTATGGACCATGCTCTAAATTTCTAGTCACTTCCCTGTCTGCTGGCCAGCTGATAAAGTCTGTGCCGAATCTGCATGTCCCTCTGATTTCGCACTTGAGTAATGTGGATGTGCAGTTGACACTGTCAATTAGGCCAATTATGCATGCAAGCCAGTGGTGTTCGTCCCACACTGCGTATGATGAATGTTTTCGCTAGTACGCTGATAATTGTTTTCCCTCTGATTTACGGCTTCGATTTCGATGCCCTTTCAAATTGATGGTTGGGCTAATGACGAAGTCAACTTTTGGCCAATTAATTTGGCCACGCTCCACGAAATGCCGCAAGGTATGCAAAATCAATTTCCACTTAAAGCGCCAAGGAGGGGTAACGTTTCAATCGGTTTGTGTACCACCAGCGATTTACATTAAGGCAAGACATTTTTTGGCGGGTGCTGGTGGGGATTGTGTAGGCACTCAGAAGTTGGCAAACAGCCCTTTAACTTCGCATCAAAGGTGTACAATTTCATAAAGTGTCGTTGGCGGGGCCAAAATCAAATGCAAACAAAGTCAGTGAAACGCTTTCGGGCATCCCACCCACACCAACGATTCGGGGCGTAGACAGGCATAAATTCCAGGATGTCAGACGGGGTTCGTGCTGTGAGGGTGCCCAAAGGATTATAAGTTGCGAGGGTGTCCTTGAGGCAGAAGATGCTTCGAGATGCCCGAGACTTTTTGGGTTATACGAGTGTGTGTGGGCGTGGCTGGCGCTTTGCAAGCGGGCTTATTGCAAAACCCAAAGCCCCGAAAATGTATGGCCGAGACGAAAGGCGATATGAATAACTTAAAGCTGATCCTGTGGACTTGAGTGAACAATCAAAGCAGCGGGGGCTTCGAAGGGTTCGTTTTCGTACTCGAATGGGTTACGAATTGGCATATCAGAGATGCTGAATGCGAAATATTATCGTCCCAATAACCCAGTTCTGTTGCAGCCAAGAAAGCGCTATTTTACACAAATCGATGGAGAAAATCAATGCCGGAAGTCTAGCGACTGCTGCTTACAGCATATAAACTTAATTAATTAATATAAAATAAGTAGGAATTAAAGCAAAGAATCACATTCGTTTTACATTCGTTTCCTGAACTCCAACTTCAACTAGTCGGAAATAGTTCTCCAAAGTCAACCGAATAATAAACATAAAATCTTAAACGGGTTTATATCAGCTGGATTTTCCACATAAATAGCTTGTAAATTTCGTTTCGAGTTTATTGAAGAGAGAAAAATATACAACATAAATAAAGGGTGTTTTTTTTAGAGGTATAGAACTTTAAGTTGGCATTACTGTTCAAGATGGCGACCGATTTAACAGCTGTCAAGTGATTTATTCTCAGTTTGGTTTGGCAATTCGTCATGCGTGCTTACAAAATCCAACTCGTGCAAGAATTGAAACCAAACGATCATCAAGCAAGGCGTAGATTCGTCGAATGGGCCCAAAACGAGATTGCTGTTGTTCCCGATTTTTCATAAGCCTCCAAGATCTTGTGATTTAACACCGCTAGACTACTTTTTGTGGGGCTATGTAAAGTCATTGGTCTATGCGGATAAGCCACAAACGCTAAACCATTTGGAAGACAACATTCGCCGTGTTATTGCCGATATAGCCAAATATGTTGGAAAAAGTCATTGCAAATTGGACGTCCAGATTGGACTACATCCGAGCCAGCCGTGGCGGTCATATGCCAGAAATCATATTTAAAATGTAATGCCACAAGATTATCTTTCATGTCAATAAAATTCATGTCAATCGAATAATCCATCGTTGTTTTATTGCAATTTAAAGTTCTATACCTCTAAAAAAAACACCCTATACTAGTAACTTATCAGAGTACTTTAGGATCCATAACTCACTGTCCTGAAGAACAGAATCCTTTAGTTAGCGACGCTGCTAGCAGCATGCACCATCTGCTTTCATTTGTTGTCTCAATTGTCGATTCCGAAAGTACCATGTCCCTGGACACACAATCCTTCTCTACTTGCCTGCATTCAGCTGGAGTTCGTTAACAAAATACCAAATGACCGCTATTGTTTCCTGCAGGGCCTGCTGACCCCTGACCCCAGACTGGACATGGTCTACCCCAGTGACACGTCGGACGCCAACAACGAGGAGCTGGCGCTGGAGCACAGTGCCGCACGTGGCAATGTCCATGGCAACGGCAACGGCAACGGAACTGGCACTGGCAGCGCGGCCGGGACCACAACTGCTCCGAACGGGGACAACAAAATCAATCAGCGCCACTACGAGCCGGCCGAGCGCTTCATCATCACCAAAAATGTGGTCGTGATAGGCCTGGCTTTCATGATTCACTTCACGGCCTTCCACGGCACATCGAACCTGCAGAGCTCGGTGAACGCGGATAAGGCCCTGGGCACCACCACGCTGGCTGTCATCTACGGCTCGCTGATACTGTCCAACATCTTCCTGCCGATGACCGTGATAAGGTGAGTGGACAAGGTGGAGTCGTCTCCACTTCGGACACTTGAACAAAGCATTTAGGTCAAAGCATCAGGTGGTAAATATAAACCGAACATCAAATATCAGAATATCAGAATAGTTCACTAACATTAGCACTAGCATTAGTCCTAAAGCAAATAACAAAATCATCTCTTGACTATGTAGTAAACTAGCGACTCAACCCTTCAACTCAGATACATCTTGACATAAACCTAATGAGTATAGAGTATAGAGTAAAAGGCTTTGGAGCAAGAAGTGCTAGAGGCGGAATATCCACTCCCCGTTGAATCACAAACGCTAAAGTGAAAGTATTGCAGTAATATCTCCGTTATACCCGGTGAATTTTCAATGGGCTATAGGCCGTATCTGAATGTGTTTTAGAAGATGATGGGATTGGGAAACAATGGAAAGAGTACTCTTAGCATAATTGCCAATTTTTGTTTAGCATTTCCCGTGTCTCGCGAGAGGCTGAGGCTGAGGCTCATCTCGCGACGTGTGGCATGCCATAAAAGTTTCGGTGATTGTCTGGTGGTCTTTTTATGGGGATTTTATGCAGATGTGACAACGAAACCGAAAGCGCAGTCAGCAGACGCCCCGAAATGGGTGACTGCGAGCGCATTTGGCTGTAAAAATGTCAACAGGAAGTCCTTGGATTAGCACAGGTCCCTGTTCCCGAGTGTATCCCAAATCGGGGCGGCCGGGCAGCCGGGCAGCCACCCACATCTGACATTTAAACAAATCGCTAATTTATAGCGAGCCTCGCTTCACTTGGCTTATTCGAGGCACGAACTGCTGGCTCAGGCAACTTTAATCAGTTAACTCGATTTATTTAGATTTATGGCCTTGGGACCCGAAATAAATGACCGCCTGCTAAGCATGTGCCACTTGCCACTTGCCACTTGCCACTTTCCACATGCCACTCGGTGTATTTCCTATTTTCCTACTTTGCCATGTGCTTGTTTCATCAACAGATGGTTCGGCTGCCGGTTGACCATGGCGTTGGCCCTCTTCGCCTACATGCCCTACATAGCCGCCCAGTTTTATCCGCGCTTCGAGACCCTGATCCCGGCGGCCCTGATGGTGGGCTTCGGTGGCGGCCCGCTGTGGTGCTCCAAGTGCACCTACCTCTCCACCGTCTCGGAGGCACTTACCCAGGTGCGGGGCAACAAGTCGCGCAAGGATGTGAACACCGTCAAGTTCTTTGGCCTGTTCTTCATCTTCTACCAGATGGCCCAGGTGTGGGGCAACCTCATCTCCTCCTCTGTTCTCACCCTGAGTGCTCCTGCTGCCCAATCCCCGGCAAACGACTCATTCGATTTAGGAGTGCAGCGGGAACTGGAGAGAACCAGGGTGGCCGAGCTCTGCGGGGCCCGCTTCTGTCCCGGAGTGGGAGCAGAGGCGAATCCGAACCTGGTGCCCCCCGCTCCGGAGCAAATCCAGCTGCTCAACTCCATCTTCCTCACCTGCATGGCGGCCGCGGTGGTCATGATGATCTTCGGCGTGAGCTCCCTCAAGCGGTAAGTAGCTGATTGATTTGCTACAATTCTATTCTTAAATTCTATTTCCAATTAATGATCCACAGCTACGGAGTAA
Source organism: Drosophila santomea (assembly GCF_016746245.2). Classification (NCBI taxonomy): domain Eukaryota; kingdom Metazoa; phylum Arthropoda; class Insecta; order Diptera; family Drosophilidae; genus Drosophila; species Drosophila santomea. The sequence goes on along the minus strand of NC_053016.2, from coordinate 17,155,941 downwards.
AGCGCGGTGATACTGGCGACGGAATGTCGGGGCTGAAGCTCCTCACGGTGACCATAAATCTCTTGCGCAAACGTCGCCAGATCCTGATGCTGCCCATCACGATGTTCATCGGGCTGGAGGAGGCCTTTCTGGCCGTCGACTTCACCCGTTCGTTTGTGGCCTGCGGTTGGGGCATCTCCCGGATCGGCTTCGCCATGATATGCTTTGGCGTGGCGAATGCGGTGGCTGCCGGGATCGCAGGCGCCCTGGTGGAGCGCATCGGACGAGTCAGCCTGGCCGGACTGTGTGCCGTGGTCAATCTCTGCCTGCTCACCTACATGTACAACTGGGAAGCGCGGGAGGGCGACTACTTGAGCTACTGCACCTTTGCGGCCATTTGGGGCATCTGCGATGGAGTCTGGCTGGTTGTGGTCAATGGTAAGTGAAGCTTGTTGCCAAGATTCGGTCGGTATAAAACTTTGTTATTTGCAGCTTTTTATGGCATCCTCTTTCCGAACCATCTGATTGCCGCTTATAGCAACTTCCGCCTGTGGGAAAGCACTGGTTCTGTTATCGGCTACGTCATCAGTTCGCAGCTCTGCACCTCCACGAAATTGGTGATTTTAATTGTTTTTATTTTAGTAGGCTGCGTGGGGTGAGTTTCCAGGTTGAATTTCTCGATTTGTTGACTTAAATTGTATACTTTATTTCAACAGATATGGCCTCATCGAGTACCGCTTTTGGCGAAAGCAAAAGAACTTGGAAGTCATGCTGAGTGACTGATTAGCACTTTAAGGCTAATTCCATATCTTGCCATTTACATTTAAATTTACCTATTTCCCCCACATTGAGCTTGAATTGGATCCAGAGATAAGATGTTGTCTTATGTGATATTGCCAAATATTGTTAGGAAATTCGTTAATTTCGTTACTGAATAAAACCAAGTTTGTTTTAATTTTTTAAATAGTATTTTTTATTACAATCATTTAAATATTTGTTCAGTTGTAGCTGTTTTCTTGCTATATACCATTTAAATTTCGTAGTTGAAATATTTTTTCGTTTCTTTCCATCATAATTTTTGTAAGTGGCTACATAATGTTACTTATTCTAAACACTTGCTGTCTTTTAGCTTGCTTTTGTTCTTTTTGAGTGATACCATATAGAATTATCTTAGTTTTCGAGTCTGAACTGGCTATATACTAGGGTTATAATTTGTTTTATAAATGGTTGAAATCAGATTCGTTTCAGTATACAAGTTTAGCCAACGCATTAAATGCAAATATTCTAACTCATCACTTACGAGCTCTGCAGAATTTCTTAGACTATGGGTTACACATAGATTTTATGCAGTTTTGGTTTAAATGGTTGCTTTTTAAACATCTAGTATGTAATTTGTTACGTGTATGAACTGGTTTCCTTTGTTTTCTTTTTGGAATGGCACATCAATGTGATAAAATTTGGCCTAAAACTGCACAAGTCTGGTTTGGGGACTTTATACTACTTTTAGGCTATTTGGGATATGATAAGTGTTAGTTAAGTAATTACTTAGTTGGCTAAATATTCAATTGGATTGGGTTCTTGGGTTTCGGGTTGCGGTTCGCTTGCGTAAGCCGATGTCCTTTGTAAATGCTATGACACACAGTATTACTTTACATGGCCTAACTGCTAAACTCTAGGGTGTTGTACAACTATCACACTGTAATACACAATCTCTCACGCACACAATGCACTCGCTTGCACTCACTCACACTTAGACACCTAGCTATATACACGGCCCATCTATTTACAAGGGCCCCTGGCCCTATACCATTCCCTTGGACATCATGCGAACGGTGTTCTTGAGGGCCTGCCGCTTGTTGCAGAACCAGATCCGGATCACTTCCCGCTCGTACCCCAGCTGATGGGCCAGTCCGGTGATTTCGGTGCCTGTTCGGAGGAGGAGAGGAGAGTTAGCCACAGTTCCGGTGACTTCCACTTCTTGTAACTGAAAGTTACCACTCACCCGAAGGATGCGTGTTCCGTTCGAAGTGGGCATTCAGGAGCTCCAGAGCCTGCGGCGTGAAAGATGTGCGCCTCTTGCGCTTCTTCGACGGCTCCACGCCGATGTAGTCGGTGAGGTGGTTCTGACCCGATTTGTAGCGGTTCCAGTGGCTAAATGAATAGAAGAACTCCAGTTAGTCGGGTTTGTTGCTTAATGGCGCCCAACGTGGGGCAAAACGGCGCGTGGAACTGCCTCCATACTCTCACCTCTCTTCGGCCTCCTTCATCCAGCGCTCCAGCACAGGCTTGATCTTCTGTGCGCTCTTTGGTGTGATGTCCAGCTTCTCGAACCTGTGGTTGGGAGTGGTATGTAGGGAGAGGTATGTAGAGAATTAGATCCTGGATCAGATCGATGGGCTCGATGGGCTGGTGCAAGCCCTTTATAACGCAAAAGAAACGTAACTAAAGTGCCAGGACATTGTCAATTAGCATGCTTCTTTTTCGGTTCTCTTTTCGGGTACGCTCTTTCTTAATCGTTCAGTGGAGAAATTTCATTTCACTTTGCTTGTGATAAGCCGATGAAACTCTGCTCGTTGGCAATGCCCTGGCCAATTTTGGGAGCGCATTCATGCAAATTAAACGTGAAACAAAAGAAATACATGGCGAAATGAACAGGTTAATGAGCCTTGCACTTTAGTTAGGTTTCTCTTGGACTGCACGCACACACACACAGCGTACACACACCCTCTCAAGGAGGCACACATACATGTTCTGCTGCTGCGTCGACAGTTGAGCGGCGTACATCTGCGCAGCGAGTGCACTGCTTGCATTCGATAGGTGGCATTCGACATTCGACAGTTGTCATTTGACATTCGATATTCGGTTTTCAGTATTCGGTTTTGAGTATTCGGTATTCAGTTTGCGGTGGGTGGCATTCGACATTCGATGTTGAGAGAGAGAGGAGTTAGATAGAGTTGGCGTTTGAATCGAAAAAATAAACAAATAAAATAAATAATATTAATTTAGCATTTAATTGGTTCGTTGTCTGTTTTTCATGGTTAATTTAGCAGTTTTAGATTTGCTAGAAAATGTCCTGGCACTCTTTGAAAATTGGTTCCAGAAGTTTACGAAAAACAAATTAAGGGAAACATAAATATGTGGACGTAAGCAAACAATACTGTTGAGGAAAATATAACAAAACACGATTGCTTAAAGGGGAAAAGCCAAAATGGTTGTCCTAATGCGGTTCACCTTCCATTATTGCTTGAAACAAATAAACATTGTCATAGAAATCTTTGATTTTAAATTTTTTTCTCTTGAATAGCTATCGGTTTTTTCGTGGCTTACTTTTAGATTCATTCTAAGCCTGTTCACTTTTCTGAGATTTGTATTTTTCCTTGATTTTTATAATGATTGAAGGTTTTTTTCCCATATTTTATAGTAAACGCCTAAAACTGTAAATAATGAAAGCACCTAAAGCTATTTTGTTCGAAAAGACTCTTGTAAATCGAAATTCCTACTCTTGTGTTGTGGTCCTTGCTCAGATCTCAGACGATTAGGGTTTGTCCATTCATATCTCACCTGCAAATGGCACTCTGGCTGTAGGCCGGTCCCTCGGTCACCGATAGGGCCTGGCCCACCTGGGTTTGTGTGAGTCCCAGGGACAGGCGCCGCAGCTTGAATGCCTTGGCGAACTCCTTGATCTCGTCCAGATCGATGCCGTCTACCACATTGGTAGTGGCCTGGTTGATGGTGGGTTCATCTGCGGGAAGATAGGAGAACAAGGTCGGTTAGTGGAAGCCCCGTCTCTGCCATGAAAGCTTAAAGTCGAACTAATAAATGGGAAATTAGCTTAGCTATCCTTCTTCGCTGTAAGACGATGCAAATGACTTCATAAATTGCTGCCCTGGGTTGGGCTTAATTACAGTTAATTGCGGTAATGGCAAAACATTATTGCAGTGCAGACCAGGTAAATTGATAAAGCACACGGTGAAGACACCTGCCACGTTGTTCTTGTCTATTAGGCAAGTGCGAAACTCACGGCTTTTATCTGCCTAATTTGTTAGCAGCAAGGCTGCAGGATGCTAACTACTCGCGTAGAATTTTGATTTATTTATTAATGATATGCAAGAAGGGAAAGACAAGGGTCCCAGGCAGCGGCAACCAACAGCCAACTGCAACTTCAACGGCAGCCTTGTGTTTTAGCGGTAATTAAGATGCGAGAACGGATTGGTGACAATGGAAGGAGATGGGATGGCAGGGTAAAGGATCCGCATGCCCTGGCAGCATCCTTTGCGGGCCGTAACTCAAGCTGTCGTCGCAGCTAGCTGGCTTTGTTCGCCTCGGTGTTGTTGTTTGCTGCAGCGTTTGAAATATGTCATTAAATGCGGAAGACATCTTAAGTTTTTGTATGCATCAATTAGTAGTAATTAAGCCGCATATTGTCTGCAATTTGTATGCGCAAACGATGCGATGTCGCAATCGAGACTGCTCGAGGTAGCAGCCATCCAATCCTGATGACTCCACTCTAATGGGTGCTGGGGGCTTGTCTTCATTTCTTGCCCCGCTGCCGGAGCTTGCTGCTTGCAGATTGTGCTGATTGCATTTTTAATGCATCCAAAAGTTTCAATTAAGGCCGTAACTCATGCACGGAGATGCGGAATCTAATCAATTGAATGTGCTCAAACGAGAGAGTCCTTCGACGTCTATAGGGTGCCCATAATCTGCCCCGAGCTAATTCCATCATCTCGGCTTAGTTGTCTCGACCCAAGTCTGCCGTCTTGCCCCAAAACCTAATCCAATCCCAGATGCGGAGCGTGACAACGTCAACGCAGCTGCTAATTTGCCCAACACTTTCGGTTGACATCTCTCAACTTTGGGCAATGCGTTCTCGCTAGTCTTGTTTAGCTGCTCACCTAATCCCCGGCCCCGGAACGCTGCATCAATTATGAATCCCGTCCGTTGTAGGAAGTCGTGTAAATGCACGCGAAACTTTTCGCACACACGCCAAAAGACACGACACGGCGGGTGGAGTTGCGTTGAGTTTCAAGTTGATTTTCTTTTGGAAAATTACATAAAGTGCAGTCAACTTGTTAGGGCTTTTGGCATTGCCAGCAAAGTTGGCTTTCGACAATTTCGAAAATTTCGTTAATTAATGTTGGCCTAAAAGTTGATTTTCGCCCCGCCTTTGTGCGCATATCACTCATACGCCGTGTTGCACTCGAGTGCGGCTCGTAAAATATCAAATCATCATCAGTTGGCTGCGGACCCCAATTATATGTGTACAACTGCGGAGGGCACTCGAGTTTCATGCCTCCGGCTCATTGGGATCATTACACGCTGAAGGATGCTTAGAACAGTTTTGGGGAATTTGTGAATTTGTGTGAAATTAATGCTAAGCTAGCTTGGGTGCTTTAAAATCGGGATGCAAGCCGTTCGAATGTATGGCCTCTGTAGAATTAAATCCATATTTAAGGTTTAATAAAAGACTGAAACAATCATAAAAACAAATCTGCTGTAAAAGCATTTAATAACTGCACTAAATATTAAGTTAAATAGAACTTCTAAAGGCACGTTTCTTTCACAATCGGCTTGCAACCCATCTCAAAAGTAAGTTAGTACAAGATAGAATCGATCTTTACTCACTCGGAGAATCCATGAGCAGGTCGTTGTCATTGTCGTTTCCATTGGGCGACAGGTGTGGCGGTTCGCTCCTGGACGATGGACTCAGTTTGAGGGGCTGCATGTGGGAAACACTTGACGTGGATGGACCTGGGCCAGGTGAATCATCCCGTGGAGAGGCGGACGAGGCCCTCGTGGCCGTGGCCGTTGGAGCTCCGAGGGATTTCGTGATGGTCAGCTCGCCATTTGAGGCATTCAGCCTGGAGGAGATTAGTTAGAGAGAACCTTAAAAATTACGGCTTAGTCCAACTCACCTGTTTATGCTGCTAAGTACGTTGGCCGCGGAACTGGATCCCGCCGCTGTTGGTGCTCCACAACTGCTGGTCGAGGTTGCAGTTCCGGAACTGGGTCCGTTGCCCAGGTAGTCCCGCTCCAGACGCGGAGATCCGCCCAGCGATAGGGCGTGGCCCTGGGGCGAGAGGGTGCGGAACAGCGGGGAAGTGTAGCCTCTGTCACTGATGCTATTGGTCGCCGAGTTCGAGGGCGCGGAACTGGGCGGTGAGAGTCGACCGGAGGGCAGGCTGCCGCCGTGGTGACCTGCACTCGAGCTGGACGAAACACTGGCCCTGGTGGCCGTAGCCGTGGGCGTGTGGGAGCGTCTCTCGTGGCGCTCTTGGCGCTCAAGTCGCTCCAGCCGATCGTGCCGCTCGTGGTGTTGGCTGAGATTCATTCCTGTAGTCGTGGACCCGCCACTGCCCGCCATCCTGCCCTGCGGACTGTGCTTCGGCGAAACCGTCGACGATCCCCTCAGGCTATGCCCGAAGTGGTGTCGAGGTGGCGGCGCCGGCGGCGAGGTGCTGGCACTCAGCTCGAGAGGCTTCAGCTCCATTTGAGGAGCGGTCAGCTCGTCCGGATGTCGCAGGCTGATCTGTGGCAACGTGGAGGAGACCGCCGAGTTGGATTGCGGCTGCAGGTGATGGTGCAGATGCGTCTGAGTTTCGGGCTTGATGTGCAGCTGCTGCTGCAGCAGAAAGGCAGCTCCAGCGGGAGGAGCTTGTGGCCCCTTGGCGGCCAATCCGGGACTTCCGCCTGTGGGCGATCCCGCCGTCGGAGATCGCTCCGCTGACCGCCGCAGATCGGCGGCCAGGTGGGAGTGCGGCAGGTGACCAATTCCCAAGTGCTGCTCCCGTTCCCGCTCCCGTTCTCGTTCTCGTTCCCGTTCCCTCTCCCTTTCCCTCTCCCGCTGTTGATGCACCTGCTGTTGCTGTTGCTGCTGCTGCTGCTGATGTGTTGCAGCTGCCGCAGCAAACAGCTCCGGATGCAGAGCGGTCAGCAGCTGCTGCACGCCCGTCGAAAACAGATTGGGCTTGAGTAAATTCGTGGGTGTCTGAGCCAATTGGGGCAGGGCGGTGGCGTGTTGCAAGGCGGCCAGCGAGGGCGGCAGTAAGTCCCTCTGCTGCTCGCGGTGCTGCTGCTGCTGCTGTTGTTGTTGCTGTTGCTGGTAGCTCGCAAAGGCGCCGAACGCGTTGGGCAGAAACTGCTCCGTGGTGGGGATCTGCGGGCTCACCGGAATGGTGAGTATGGTCTGCACGGCAATACCTGAAATAAATATTAAATATTAAGTATTCAAATAATTAACTTAAAACTAAAACCTATCTGAAATTCATTTAATATCTCTTCTTTTCCCAATTAAATTCATAATTTGTTTAGATATATAAAACAAACTTTTCCAAAACCTGTGTTTTTTACTCCGTTATGCGGTATTAATATCTCTTAAATATGTAGTAAAACTAAATCCAGATTTAGATGTAGATTTATTTAGTTTCTCACAAAGCCGCATTGCGATATATTCGATGAATCAATTAGCAATGCAGTTATATTCTTGGTATTATTTGTTAAAATGAGCATAAACATAAATTCAGAAAACTCATCAACTTTACTTTCGGCCCCCCTAAGGTTAAGTATTTTATTAGTCGCTTTGGAAAGATTACAGCAAATCCTTTTTCGCCCCACGCGAGGAGGAAATTGAAAGTTGCCCTAATCGCTTTACGAGCTTTTTATGCCCCATCTCATGGTGGTATGACTATGACTCCGCCAACCACAAGCTGCGCTGAAGTCAAGCCAAGTCAACTTTGCGATTGATACCCAGACGAGGAGACGGGCAGACGGGAAGACGGACAAGGCACAACTACCCGGAGAACTGAGCCCGTAAACTCACACACACACTCACCTTGGGCCGTGGGTATGAGCAGCTGGGCGCCCTGGACGCCCTGCACCAGCTGTCCGGAGGCAAGTATCAGCTGGGGCATCTGGGCGCTCGCCGGCGGCGCCTGCAAGGTGGGCGGGGGCGAGGCGGTGGCCGCCGCCAATACATTGGCCAGCGAGGAGGCGCTTAGGGGGTGGTGCGGCGAGCTGCTGCTGCTGGGATTATCCGGCTGCTGCTGCTGCTGTTGGGCGGAGCTGACGCCGGAGTTGGCCGCCGATCCGCCGGAGCCGTGGCCGTGGCCGGAACTGCCGCCCTTGGCCGTCTTGCTCTTGCCCCCAATGTGGGTGGGCGAGGTGGGCGCCACCGAAGCTCCGGTGGTTGCTGCGGGCTCACCGCCCACGCTGAGATTCAACGGCGAATTGAACACCGAGGCGGCTAATCCTTGAAGACTTGCTAGTGCAGCGGCCGTTGCGGGATGATGATGGTGATGCTGGTGCCCATGATGCGGATGCGGATGTGGATGCTGCTGCTGCTGCTGTTGCTGCTGTAGCGTGGCCAAATTTTGTAATTTTTGCAAATTTATCATGTCTTGCACTGTGGGATTTTGAACAAGAGTCACACAAAATGTTGTCATTAGTTTTTGTTGCAAACTCCTTGCCGAATTGGTTGAGGGAACTTGGGGGAGGGGCTTTGGTTTTGGATTGCCTGCCAGCACTAATTGCCAGTTTACTTTGGCCCTGGCTGGGTTTTCGGGGATAAATGACTGTGTCGGGGTGGAATTCAAGGATGGAAACTCGCTGTGCAAAGAAGTCTTATATAAATTATAGAAAATTAGTCTGAGGGAATTAGAGCGTTAAATTCAAATGCAGCCAAATAAGGTTAGCTATATAAAAATAGTGAATTTTATGGCATTGTTATTATTCAAAACTAACACACGTTGGAACTGAAGCGAGTTAATTAATGCCTAGCTTGCACAGAACTAAATATCTTTATTATTTTATTAAAGGGGTAGGGTATATGTACATAAACATATTACAAATTATGAAAGGATTTTAAAATCTCTAAGACTCAACTACAGTGTTCTCTCCTCGTTGAAAGTTGCTGAATATTTAAATATGTCGCATAACTTGGGAAATAAAATACGTTTAAAACAAAAAATAGCGTAGCATTTTCCGAATTCAGATTCTAAAATATGGAATGTCCACTCAAACGATGTTTATAATATTGTTTAAAAACTTGAATTTAATGCGTAAAGGAATAACCTAATATAAGAACAGAGAAAATAAAGGAAATCGTTTCCATCCTTGACAGGGAATCCTTAATGTGTGCTGCTGTTTGGCTTTCGATATGTACTCACTAGTTCCGTTCAGATGGGCGGCAAACGCCTTGGCCTGAGCCTGTTCCTCCCGCCTCAGCCGCAGGACCTCCGCCGACTGCTCTTCCGCCTCGCCATCGCCCTCGCCTTCCCCCTCCCCCTCGTTCTCGTCCTCCTCGCCATCGATCTGCATGGGCAGCGGGAGGGGCAGGGGCATGGGCGGCGGCGAGTGCTGGTTGGCCAGGGAGGCCGCCTTGGCCGCCAGGTTCTTGTAGAACTCCAGCTCCTTGACGTGATCCTTGTTGTCGAACGGTGAGTGGGAGTGCGAAGGGGGCGGTGGCGAGAGGAGGGCGTGGCCGTCTGTGATCTCCATTTCATCGTCGTTGTTGTTGTTCCGACTGCTGTGGTGCGGGTGGTGGTGTTGGTGATGGTGGTGGTGGTGCAGGGAGTGGGCGTGGCTGCTGCTGCTGGGCGAGTGTATCTTGTGGCAGCTGATCTCCTTGTCAAAGTCCTGAAAAGAACGAAAGAAATGCCATTAATCGGAATGCTTTCATACAGGACTATCTGATGAATATATTTCCCATTTGGCTGAGTAACTGAGCGTGGCATTCTTAATGTACTCTAAGACTTGCATTTCGGTTTTGTAAATTAATAACAACTTTGCATTTCATTTCAGAACCTCTTAATTTGCGTAAATCGCGGCATTTCTGTGGCTAAATTCAATTATATTTTTGCAATTTATGCCGTGTCAATTGTGCTGCAGAAATCCATACTCGAAAGCTAATGACGAGTCCTGAATCCCCATTCATTGTTTGCTGATTGGATTATATATTTAAGCGATGGCATTTTCGGACTCGTGTTACATTTCATTTGTGTCAGTCGAGGCGACACACCCACATTGGGCGTGTTAATAAGTTAATTTAATTTTTGTTGTAATTGTCATCGCACATTTATTGTTTGCCATTTTGATCTGCCAGTGCGGATGAGCTGGCCAATTTATGCAAATTTAATTGGTTGCAATTGTTGCGATTCGAGCAGGCCCCATTGCGATGGGGATGGAGCAAAGTATCAATATGGGCTTGATTAGCCGTTTAAACGATCAAGTGGCATCGTTTGCCTCTTTAAATGACATCTCCCTACTACTTTGTGTTTAAAGACCGGCCAAGTACCCAGTTCGCAGAAGGATCCACGGAAAATGGGTGGATAGGTAAACCAATATAATTATTGGCAATTAATGCTGGCGACGCCAAATGCGCTTAGAGGGGGAACTTTGGGGATCTTTGGGGGCGGGACATTAATGCCAATACAAACGGAGCAGGACCCTTCTTTCGCCGTGGCGGAGCTTCAATTAAATTTTATTTGCATAGGAAATTAACATAATTGTAGTGCAAAATACAGACCCAAAAAAAAAAAAGAAGCAAAGGAGAAAAAAATGCTAAAACCGAAAAATGGAGGGACCAAAAGAAAAGCAATAAAAGTAAGCAGTAAACGTGACAGCAGCGAAGGTAAAGAGTAAAAAAATATTATGCAAATAAATAGGAATGTTTGGTGGGTGTTGCAAGTGCGGCAATTAAACGAAATTTCTCCTAACCAGCCAATGAAAATCATTTGTATAGCCCCCCAGCAATGGGGTATAGCCGATAGTCCATCAATCATCTAACTAACCAACACTTGGAGAGTGGACATTTAATAAAGCACTTGATAAATTTCACTGCAACGTGCTGCAAATTCATTAAAAATTGACGTTTATTGGCGCCGTCAGCAGCACAACAGCCACTACTTAAACAGCGGCGGAAAAAGAGAAGCAGTCCTGCCAGGACGAAGCAAGTTAATGTCATTGAACAGCAAATCGAACTAAATTTATGACACGCCGAGAACGAGAGTGTATGAAAAAGGAAAAGAACTCCCAGCACTCCCAGCACTCCCAACGTTAATGTCCTGCGAGTGTCCCCGTGTTTTTTACGCTTCTCTCTGTGTCTGTGTGTGTGTGTGTGTGTGTGCATGTCCTTTATGCAAACAGGCGGCAACCAGACGGCTGCTGACAGCCACTATGGCCCACACACACACACTCGCACACGAGTAGTAGTTGGGGGGGGGGGTCCACTGATGTGCAAAGAATAAACTTTTCACCATACGAGTATTTACGCGCGCTCAATCGAAAGGACTTGTGGGTCCCTACGGCTACAACTGCATTGCCGCTAAAAGTTGAAGAACAAAAAGTGGCTACCATAATGAGCCACCGACGCTGTCGCCCGCCTTTTGTGCCCAGCAGTTCTATTTTTGTAGCCTCGCAAATGAGCGGAAATTAAAAACTGATTTAGCATTGGAAAGCAGCAAACCGGGTTTTCTCACTCCACCGGACTCTGGAATGATACGTGGACGGCGGGATCGTGGCGATTTTATGAAGGTTTCTGCATTTAAAAGTCAACCAAATTTCAAGGCCCTTCAAAATAGGTCACACTATTCAATTACTACACTTATTCAGGAATACACCCACCCAAATGTGTCCACAAGGTTCGTATTCCAGGTGTATAAACGTTTTAAATTTACTCTGTTTAATGTAAAGCAACACATGTTGTGAATTTTTTAGGACTCAATTTGAAAAAAGATGTGTCTTAGTTTGCACATTTAAAGGAATTATAATACTCGTAAGTACATTCTGATAAAACTCTGCAGATACGTCTTGTTTCAACAATCAGATTGGCCACAGAAAGGTAGCCATTTCATCGGCGAACCATATAGGTACGAATTTACACCTCCTCCCCCGAGTTGTCGGCACAATCGTCTCCGCTCAGATTCGGACAGTGAAGCCCACTTAAAGCCGCCCAACAATCGGCTCGGCATCAACGTTTCCCTTTGGCTGGCGTTTTGCTGTTTTTGTTGCGCCGCCGTCAAATGAAAATAAGTCAAAAAAATAGAAAATGAATTGAATTATTGCAAAGAGCCAGAGATGCTCGCCATTGTGGAGGGGCGGCGGGCTTTATCCACCAGGAACTGTGAAAGGGGTGTGGAAAGGGGAAGGGGAAAGGGGAAGGGGGAAGGGGCTGGGCAGCGGGCACTTGACAGCCTCGAATGTGATAAGCAAAAGCCCGGCGCGAAATGGAAAACGCGATGGCAGCCTTTGGTTTTCTTCTTATTATGCGCCTGCACCTCCCTCCCCCCGCGAGTGACCACCTCTCCATACTGCCTTCTCTGTCTCTGTCTCTGTCTCCAGCACGAGTGCTGTCTCTTTCGCTGTCTGTGTTTTTTATGTAGCATGCTTTTGAGCGCGATGCGAAATTATAATTCACACATGTGACCAACCAGGGAGAGTGGGGCACTGGGCGCTGGGTGGTGGGTGGTGGCTCTTCGCCCGTGGGTGGTTAGGTGGTTGGGTGGTGGACAGTAAAAAAATGCAATTGCCAAAAAGTAGCCGGCAAAAAGAAAGCGAAAACGAGGAGCAAGTCGACGTAGCCGAACGGCTGCGTTGCTTGTTTGCTTTAATTGCAAATGGCATTTTTTCCCGGGGATCCGAAGAGGGATGGGCATGAGCAGGAGGATGTGGATGTGGATGTGGAAGTGGCGGACATGGACGTTACAAGCTGACCAGCCCGACCACCCTCAGCACCATCATCGGAGGGAGGCTGGCTCATAAATTGTCGAAAAATATTTGACTTGTTCTATTTTTGGTCACCCCAGGCCCATCCAGCAAACAGTGCCTGCTGTGGCCAGCAATATGCTTCAGCAGCTCCCCTTTCCCCACCGCCTGGAAACATTTATGACCGACCGGTCGACAGGGGGGAGGGGTGCTGGGGCCTTGCACTTTTGCATACTTAATGCTTTGTTTAATGCAAATGCACATAATTTCATCACCGACGCTGGGACGGTGGGAGTGTGTGCGTGTGTGTAGTTTTCTTTCATGCTTCTTTTGCCGAGATGTGGAAATATTTTTCAATTAATATTTATGTTGCTTTATGTGCCTGAATTGATAATTTCCCCATTGGTGACTCGAAAACGAATCCGAATGGTTTGCTAATACTGCTTGCGAACACTGTTGGATTTCTCTATCGATTTTGTGGCATTTCCGAAATATTTCTTGGTAACATCCCATTTTATTTCATTCTTAAGTCCAGATCAACCTGATATACAAAAGACTTTATCTTGGCCTTAACTTATTTATAAGAAATCTTTTTTTATGTTATATATAGAGAAAGCTTTTAACTTACTTATTTAAAATTGAAATAACACAATCCAATGTTAGCAATATCCAATGATATTTATTTAGATATTATATAGAACTTGTAGAAAGTAAGCTTATTATTATTGTGCTCTTATTTGTTACCATAAAGATTGATGACAGTGATTAAAATCAGAATAACGTTTGAAATTCTGAATCGATGCCCTTTTGTCCATTCGGGCGAGCATCAGCACTTTACCCACTCTCTTGACTCTCTAAACGAATGTAGAAGAGGCCATCAATTTTTTATGCGATGCCGATTTCTTGCGCAATTCCGCCGTTACACAGAGCGTCGATAAAGGGATAAGTTGCACCTGCAGACGGTAGCCCAGCGGCACCCACCACCCACTTGATTGCAAACAAAAGCTGCACGCTGCAGACATTGCAATTTGGGCGAGAATTCGACTGTTTCTATGTACAACCGGCACGTGGGTATGTATCGGCTGTATCGAAACGACGAATATAATACATATATCGGCAGATGTGGACTTGCTATATAAGGACAGAACGCAGCTGACAGTCGCATGGCGAATGAGGGAAAGAAAACAAAAACGAAACAAAACAAAACAACGGCGAAGCACAAAAACCAAAACAAAAATGTGTAAAAAATGATGAGCGACGGGGGCAGTTCAGTTGGACAGAAAATGGAGCAAAACAAAAACAGGAAAAAATAAGGGGCAGGATCAGGGTAGGTCCTGCTGGTCCATCAGCAGCAGGAGCAACAGCAACAGCAGCAACATCAATGGGCGCGCCACTCAATCAACCCCACTTGCCCGAAAGTGGGTGGCTCGTGGGTGGCTGGTGGGCGGCTCGTGGGTGGTGGTGGCTCTCTGCTTGACAACAATGAAGGCCAAGCATTGTCCAGGACTCCGGGGACCACTCACCCAAGCCACCCCCTGCGCCCCCCACTCCACCACCCAGATGGTGTGCTTGTGTGCGAGCCTGTCCCAATTTTTTTACGTTTTTCCGTTTGTCCGTTTACTCCATTTTTTCCACTTTTTGTGTGCCTTTAATTTTGCTTTGCTCTCTCTCCCTCGTTCGCTTTTTACGGCGGACTTTTTACGCCCCGGTCGCCTGCTACAACTTTCTGACTGCTTGGTCGCTGGTCAGCCGCAGTTATTCTTTGGGGGCGCCGAGCGCTGGACATTGGGGCGCAATCCTGCAGCGGTCACTGGTCACCGCTCTGGTCAAATGAATGCAATTGTACGGGTGTACGCATTACCCCACTGCCCTCCCGCCTCACCGAACGTCCACGAGTGGACCGAGCATAAATCCTGAGCCCCATGTCCTGCAGCCTGGCAACGGCAGCCCAGCACCACATATCACCCACCACCCACCGCCCCCAACCCCAACAAAATAATATCGAAGCCCCCACCACGGAAAAGCTTCGCACTTTTGCTTGCTTTTCACTTTTGGCGGCACACTTCTTTTTTTGGCCATTTCTTCTCGCCCAAAAATAAAAAGTAAAAGTTGCGACACCCACCCACCCACTGCTTCTTGGCCATCGACTTTGCCCGGTCAGCGAGTGGGTGGTGCGGGTGCTGTTTGGGGTGGTGCTGGGGGCTCGCAAAGTCCTGGTGTCTGTCGCGGCATTTATTGCCGCAATGTAGCCCCAGGGAGCTGATTCGCTCGCCCCTCCGCTGCTCATTTGCATCACAATTTTTAATTGGAATTGGCGCAAGAGATGGCCAGCGATCAGGGGTCAAAGGAGTTCGGAGTGAAGGCTTAGCCTGGCCGACAATTGAAGGGCCGGTATGCAAAACAATTATTTATCACCTTGCTTTGATAGCAAAAATAGATAGTAAAAGGTAATCGGACGATTGCAAACCCTAAAAACCCACTTCAGTTAGTGGAGTAAGGCATTTACAAGGTAAGGATTTGAACGGAATATTATTTAAATATAATCCTTGGATGGTTTTGTGTATCTACATAGGTATACATACAAGTCCCTTATTCTTGTTATTGAAATCGTCGTGCAAATCTGAGGCCGTTTATAGTTTTATATATGATTAATTTACCATCGTAAATATCAGTTTATCAACGATGTTATAAGACTAGCCTCTAGAACCACCGAGTCCTTTTTAAAATACTTTCATGCTGTTGCATTTCTACCTTTGGAAGCGAAGGACTCCTTGAACCCCGCGTTTTGCACATCCTCCGGGCCAAGTCCTGCGCCCATTGTCCTGCGCCTGTTGCCTTGTTCTGCTGTTTTTACCAGTTTTTCGGATACAATTGTTTTGTTGACTTTTTTAGTGTTGCCCGCTTTCGCAGTCGATCCTGCCACCATTGTCGCATGCTCCATCGCATCCCGTTGGCCGCAGCATTGTTTGCTGTTTGTCTGCCACTGTCTCCTTCTTATTGGCCATACGTGCCCCTGTTATTCTTATTTTTAGGCAACCGTCGAGAAAGCACACACAAGTTTGGCGTTTTTGTGCCACTTTTTTCGTGGTGCCCACATGTGTGCGAGCGAGTGCTAACGCTTTTCCTCTACATTTCTCATTCGCTGCTGCGTTTCCATCAAGAAAACGAAAAAGTAACATTTTTGCGGGCCTCGCTGATTGGTTGCACCCTCCGCTCATCTCGGAGCTTTTCCCGCCCCCACCAGAGAGGCCATACCTCCCCCCACCCTTTCCATTTCCCATCGCTGCAGGAACAACACATTTTTTGTTTTAGCCGTAGAGCAGCACACCCGTTTTATTGCCTCTGCGATGTCGGTGGGTGGCGCTGCTTTTGGGTTGAGTGGTGGGGTGGTGCCAGTTCAGCTACTCACCGGAAGCATCTTTGTGTGTACCCACCGATAAGAACATTGACTAAGTGCGTAATATGAGGCTGCCACTGCGTACATATGTGTGTATCTCGTATGGAAATCGTTGACAGTCCTTTGATAAAGGATACAGTTTTGGGGCAAGGGAAGAGTCACATTCTTGGCTGGTTTTGGGAGGCATACTAATAATTTTAAATATATAGAATTCTTATTAAAGTATGCTAGTATATTTTAAAGCAATCTATCGTGGTAACTGATATTAGTGTTCTTTAAAAATTCCTCGGGAAACAATTGAATAATCATCAGTGTCATGATTCTTCTTACTATATGTATATTTTATATCAACACTATCAATATAATTGGTAAACCATTTTGAGGAGATAACGACTTAGCTTTCTCCAGGACGAATCCGATCTCCTTAGAGTTGTGCATCCAAAAGTTAATTACTTTGCGCTGGCATATTTTCACCGTGTTCCTGGTTACTTGAACATGCCACACTTTGGCTAGTTTTGCCCCTGCAACTCTCTGGAATTAATATTCGTATTTTCAATTACCACTGACACTTGTCTACGGCAGCCGAGCCCAAAGGGGGTTTCCCTCCTGCCCCTCCTGCCCCTCCTGTCTCTCCTGTACCTCCTCCCCACCCCCGAGGAGAGCCTACCAGCGTTCCTGTTGTTGTCATGGACATCACACACGCCCTATTCCAATCCCCATCGCTAGTCCAATGCGGAATGTAAAATGTCATTACCGCTGACATAAATGAATAGCTGCATTCATTGCATTTGGCAGCAGCGCCCAGAAAGAAAGAGACGGACACACACGGCCAGAGAGAAAGAGGTAGCAATACCCGACTGCCTTGGCTTCCATCTTAGATTGTTGTAATGGCCGCATTAGCGTTAATTAAAGCCAAGCTGGTCGTGTATGCATAAGTTGGACATGAATGAACTGCCCGAGCCATGACAACTGAAAGGAATGTTATCGATGGCATATAACACTGCAAATGGGTGAGTTTGAATGGAGGCTTCACTTGGATGAAGCCGCTGTTATGCTACACTCAATTGCGTCAAACATAAATGGTGCAGAATTGAAGAATATATTTTATTATAATAATGATCGATTTAAATTTACATTTTCAAGTGCAGTCGGGCCACTGGTAACTCTTGCCGTCGTTCCAATAGTTCGTTGATTATAGTGTTTGATGAAGCCCAAGTACTGTCCTAAAAATTAACCCCATTCAAGTGGAAAATGAGCCAACCCAACTAGAACATCTTTTTGGCTCCCTTAAACCCTCTTGACCCCAACCGCCTCCTCGGCCATTGACTACATAGTACCAGCAGCATGTGGAAAATGGGGAGACCGGCTAACGTGCAACTCATATAACATTTCTAATTAAAATTTTGTGCAGAGCTCCCGCCTAAGCCCCCATCGGAAGAAAGGTTATTAACATATTTGCCATAACCAGAGGGCAGCACTTGTAGGGGTGTGAGTGTGGGTATGAGTGTGGGTGTGAGTGCGGGTGAGTGTTTGCTATTTGTCCAAGCTGTTGGCCATTAGTTTGGCATGCAGTCCGGCAACTTGTCCGAAAAAGTGAGTTCGAAATCGGTACGGTCATTAGGGTAGAGGCGACATACATATATGCATGCATGGGTGCCTAAGTAGCTGCGCTGTCTTCATTAAAAATTTTCCACCGCCATGCCGCTCGTCGCCAGCAGCCCTAGTGATACACGGTAAAAAAACCGTAGAAAGTCTTTCTACACTCTACAAAAGTTGTGTAGCATAATTCAGTAAATACTAGGTGAATTGAAATGACAAATAGACCAATAACAGTAATACTGATTTTGATCTAAAGCATTGATTTTAACGTGCTAATGACGGAGTTCATCCAATTTTGTATAGTGCAGCTCTAGGAGTTGCAGTGCCCTCGCCCCCGCTGCTTGCCTCAAAGGGCAACAACAAATCGGGCTTCATTCCTAATTTAAATGCAAATGAGATTCATTTGACGACGACGTCGTCCAGGCTGCAGCCATGGCCCTGCCACACACCCACACACCCTCTTGGTCAATGCCACACACGCACACACACCCACCACCTTGCGCAGACAGCGGGGCAGACACATGAGTCTGCTGGGCTTTCTCCTGCTCCGGGGCCCCGGCATCTGAATACCGGTCTTTCTCCACGCCAGCGAGTGTGTTTTCTTTCGGGTGGGCATCTGCATTTATGCAAGTAGCTTAAATGGCTACAAAATGCGTTGCCTTGGCGAGATTTGTAGCATACATTAGGGCGTTGTTGCATGTGGCAGTGTTGCACGTTGCCCGTCGCTGCAGTGTCAATTGCTAACCACGCTTAGGCTCAACCTTAAGCTCGGCAATGGCGGCTCTTCCGTTTCTACCTCGGCATCTCGGTGGTGCAGAAAAGTCTGGGCCACCTAATCTGGCTGGAAAATTGCAGTGCATTTTGGGTGCTTTGATTAGTGCGGCAGTGGGGCTGCTGTGGACTGCTAATTTGGGCAAATTTGGGAAAATTCGCAAACACCTTGAGAACATTTAGCAGTCCAATCAAACCGTTATCCAAGTAGATATTTCCCCAGCCGCTTTGTATATAGCCAGAGAAAAAGTTATTACTCATGCGCCACGTTGCACTGAGCACCAATCAATATGCAGGCTATCAAATATTTAAACTAAAACTACAAAATAACAAAAATGGCTAAGAAAATTTAACTCATGCGTGCGAGTGAGACGGTGCGTTCGAGAGTGGGACAGAGCACGCCCCAACAAAAGGATTTTAATTGAGTGCAATGGCATGTGAGCGATATGTGCAGTAGGAAAATGCAGAGCGAGACAGCCGATAAGGGAGACAAAGACGAAATCCAAGCAATACTATCCAATATCCTTCACATCCACATGCACACCCGACCACCATGTACGTGTGTGTGTGTGGTCGAAATGCATTTTGAAGTTATGAATACACATATATCCTGTTGATTTTTGAAATTATCAAGTCTTAAAACACACACACCGCCAGATTGTTGGTAAGGTGAGTGGGTAGCCGAATGGGCGGACATTTGCCTGGCCTGTGTTTGTGGCCGTTTTTTGCATGAATTATTAAATGCTGTGTAATTTATTTGATTGTGATTGTGCCTGTGACTGTGTGCTGCCTGCATTCGTAGTGGTAGTCCGTATTTATTGCACTTAACTGCTTGGGGCCTACAGGGCCTCTTTCCCCCGATTTGTTGAAATCTTATGCATTTGTCATGAATTCGAAATATTTTCGGCTGGCTCGGCTCGTTTGCTCTCCCTTCTGTTTCCTGTGTATGAGCATGTGCGAGTGTGTATGATAGTGTGAGTGTGTGAGTGTGCATTTCAAGGATGGCAGGAGTTTGTCTGCGTTGATGGGGCCACGCATCACCCAAGGACCTCCCAGCCCCGCAACCGCCATCCAACTGGTCACAGTCCCTTGCTAACTGCATCAACTATTTGTCCATGCACATTCGGGTTTTAAGTTATTTCTGCTGCTGCAATTTATTGATCAATATTTTAGCCCAGGCGTTGGTCATTAGTTAGTCTGGTCAGGACATCAAGAAGCACTTAGAGCGAGAGAGATAGGGTTGAGCTGGGCTAAGGCTGTACACACAAAGTGCGTAAGATACAATGGAAAGTTTCCTCTGTGATTGCAGCTTATAGCCCATCCAATATGCAAGCCAGGCCAAGAACTTCTTGCGGTCAAAGCAGGCTGCGATGGCCATTTAATCGATATTTTAATAACTGCTGTATCGATTTTGTGGCTGTGGCGCCTTTCAAATATTTTTACACCACTCAACGTAATTATTATACAACAAGAAAGAATAGAACTAGTTACTAAAGCGCTAAAAATCGGAATGCAACTAAAATGTAAGGGGTGTAAAACTACACATTGTAGTTGTAGCTAATCAACCAATAATCATATTTGTGTGCCATTATATATTATTATCAACTTCACCGAATAAGCTACTCAAAAGCCCTTTATTCCTTCCTAACAACTCTTTTCACACCATTCGACTTGAGTGTATTGCGCGAAATGTATCCACCTGGGAAGCCAAAGTTTGCGAGTAGTTACACCTGCATATCCTTCGCGCTATCCTTATCCCGAACACAATCTAATTAACTGTCATTGTGTTAAAAAGACGCCAAACTGGCAACCGAAAACTCGCGTCCCCGCCCCTTCTCTGTGGCCTGCCAGTTCAACAATGACAGCCGCCCTCTCCTCCTTGCAGTAGTTTGCGTGTCAAGTTGGCTCCTTTCAGGAAGCCGCCCCACCTGCCCCCACCAGCCCCCCTCCCGGTCACGTCATCCGCTGCGCTAATACTAATGCGTTGGCAATAACAAAGGTTGCACATGCTCGCTCCACCAACACCCAAAGTTGCCGAGTTGTTGGCAACTAATCAATAGAGCAAAATTTACGTTTAATTAAAAATGTCTGCGTGTGTAAACCGGGCAGGTGGCAAGTGAAATCAGGCGGGGAGCCTATGCTGGTTAGGTCCTGCTATCGTGACATTGGCCCCACTGTCAGTTGGATAATTGCCTGACTTAATGTGCAATTAGACCTAGAACCAAACCATCTTCCAGCAGTTTTTACAAACATCCAAGTATTTTCCATTATATAAAAATATAAATGTTTGATGTCAGACCAGACATTGAGATGCAAAATCCGAAATCTTCTCGGATTGACCACCCTTGAGAATGACCTTTCACCCCGCCACTTTATCCGCAATTTACACGAGCCATGATAATTTATCGGCAACGAAATACTTTACATAAGGCCACCCCCTTCGAAGATGAGTCCGAACGATGCCGAATGTAATTAGAAATCCTCAGCAAACATATGTATGTACATATGGAAAGCGCTGCTCCTTCGTCCTGTGAGCTCAAGTATGTGTATTCGTGTGTGTGTGTGGTGGGTGGGAGTGCTGCTGCAGTTGGCTTGATGTGCAAAATGAAGACATTTGAATTTGCGGTTCGGGCTTGAGCACCGTAGGCTATAGATTTTCTTACGACACACGCTCGCACATGCAGGTGTTGTGGGGTAAGGTGGGCTGGGTTCCGATGTGTTTGGGGTTATATAATGCAACCACCCAGCCACACGCACACCATCACCTGCTTTGGCCTTTGTCTGCCCGCTGGCCATGCGAGTGGGTGGTTGGGCGTCATCTCAATATAAACTGCCTTCAACATTTAATTAGTGTGTTTTCGCACACAGGGCCCACACAGGTCTATGTGTGTGTGCGTGAGTATGCAAATGGCAATGGGCGCAACTGTACATGCTCACACACACACACAAACATATCCTTTGCTCTCTTTCTCTTTCTCTCTCCATCGCTCTCTCTCTTTAAAGACATTTCGTTGGCTATACAAATTCCATGCCAACACCTTTTCGGCCAACGACTAAGACGAACTTAAGTGGGCGAAGGGGCGGGACACTCTAAAAGCCCTCTCCCAAACGAAAACACACACACACATGAGACTGCCAGACTCACATACACATGCACAATTGCCTTTTATAATTAATTTTACAGTTAAGTGTATTTCAAGAAAGTTAAATTTACGTATATTCGAAATTTTGAAAGGCCATTGCCTTGGCCACAACCCACACAAACACACAGCCGAGGGTTAAGGCCCTGTTAGCAGTGGGAAGTGGAAGCGAGAGGGGGCAAGGTGGGAAGGAGAGGGTAATATGGCACTAGTGTGTGTGTGTGACGTCCCTGCGGCTTGTGTCTGAGACATTTGACTGCTTTTCGGGCTAAGCTTTCCCCATTTCCCCACTCCCAACTACCTCCTTGGCCGACACAAATTTTATTGAAATTGCCCGGACTCCGTGTGCACTGGACGAGGCAACACTTACATTATGCAATCTAATTATGTCTTGAGCTTCCAGTGTGTGAGTCACTGCGGCAGGACAAAATGGCCTCTTAGCTCGTAGGTTTGGGTAAGCCAGGCCAAGAGCAACTTGGCTAAGAACAAGATTCCACAGACAACCGGGAAAATATAGAGATCTAACATATGTATATGTATAATGGAAATGTTTTAGTCGGCGTTTTGAATCAAATAAGCAGCAGAAGGATAATCAATTTAAACCGATATTATATGATATTAATGGAAAACCATATTCACAATCCACAAATGTTGAAAACAAACAAATTATGATTCAACACCATTGCTCCATTGTAAGCCAACATTTTTTCTTTAAACTCCTAAACAAACTTTAATGCACACTGCTGTTTTGGAAAAGCTATCCAATAGCAAAACCCGAAATAATCTAGTCCTAGCTGGTCGAAGGAATAGAAAATCAATTTTGTACCCCCAAAACGTCCTCATTAAATTGCTCGCTGTACGACTAATGAAATCATTAAAATGGTTTAAAAGCAAATGCTCGTTGCCCGAGCCGTAGGACAAACATACACATACATACAGTCGAGAGTATGCAAAATTTATGTGGCAACTAGAAACTATGTTTTGGCAACACGCACACAAACTCTCACACCTACATATCTATATACGCAGTCGGCAAAGGACATTGCCTTGAGTTAGGATCGGGGCCGAGGACGAGGACAGACAGCAAAAGTTGCCAGCTGAGGGCAGGGGCAAATCCTTAGCAGGGACACCCAGCCACCCCCTGTGACCAGAAACTCCATCCCCATCCCCATCCCCAAACCACCACCCTCAAACGCCTTCCCCTTTTGGCCGCGTGCGCTACTTAAACCCTTGCCGAAAACTATCCGGTTTTGTCGGGGTGGCCAGACATCCAGAACATGATTTTAGTGTTTTCAAATTTGAATTTTAAACAAGTCATAATATAATTTGGATAAGCAAAAGCAGCAACAGCAGCAGCAGAACATCCTGCTCCCCGATCCACGACTACTTGGCCCAAGCCTGTGTCCACTTGCCGGGCTTTAATCCGCCCAGCCCAGCCCATCCCATCCCAGTCCAGTTCAGTCAACTCCTTGGCAGTCCCCTCGATGGCAACCCTTGCGCGACGACCATCGAAAATTAGCCGGGGCCCTAGCTCATTTTCCAGCTCGGCGTTTTTCTTGCCGCGCCGAAATTGGGAAATTTAAATTAGATACAAAAGTATATGTAGCCCAGAGGCGGGGGCGAGTCCATGCGTGCCAACTATCCACACGAAATATTGTAATTTTCTTGCAACTAAAGACGTAAACGGATATTAGCAGCAAATTAGGCCCTTTTCCCGTCCTTTTTATCAGCTTTTAGCGATGGCAGAATTCCCTTATCGAAAATGCTAATTTTGGTGATTGGCTAAAATCGAAAGAGGATTTATTTTCTAGCGATTAGGCAAGCTGCTTGAATTTAATAGTTCGGTAAGGGCAGATTAAGACGGCTTAAGCTACGGCTACAGTAAAGCTAATGTCGCTACAATTATAAAAAATTAAAAATATAACAAAAATTCGAAACAACTTAAAATACTAATACATCTTAGTGCAGTTACCAATAACTAATTTAGCTTTAAATTGCTTTTGCTCAATTACATATTTTAATGTAAGGCCATCGATAGTTTTCAATTACAGTCCCATCTTCAGGCAAAACAAGTAAATCGAAACTTCTCAGCGACAAACAGGACAACAGCATTTTCGAATCGGGTTGCTGCTGTCTTGGGCTTTGGTCTGCTAAAAGGGTCCAAGTATATGGCTTAAATCATACTCGACTTGGCTACATTTTAAATATGCTTCGTGGGGGTTGGAGGTCGTGTAGTTGCAGAGCTTGTGGCGCTTGGAGGTGGGACGCCCCAAGTTGGGGCTTCAGCTCAGTGTGTGGGCGGGCATTTGTGGGGGGCGTTGGTATCGTCAACTTGGCTGGCAAGCATTCTCTATTCTCCATTCTAATTTCTAATTATTTCTCCATGTGTGTGTGTGTGTGTGCCTGGGTGTAGTCGCCTGACCAGATGGGTGGGCAGGATGCCGCCCCACCACATCCGTCCGTATGTCTGCCCGTCTGTCCTTCCGTCCGACTGTCTGTCTATGCGAATTAATTAAGTGTTTTCGTGCGCGGGCAAATCCTTTTGCGGTTCAGAAACTTTTGAGGTCTTTCGAGCCAAGGCGTATCACTGGCCAGTTGGGAGGGGGGAAAATCAATTATAAATTAAAAATTTATTAAAGAAAGCGCACACATTGCCTCGGGAGCAACGCAAGCGTTTCCACACATCCCCCGCTCTACCAAATCCCCCATCCCCATCCCCCCATCAACAATGCCGGGTTCTTCGCCTGCCTATGCAAATCAGCTGCGGCATAAATAATGCGACATCATTATTTAGGCGGAGGTAGGCGCACAACACGAATCCCCTTTTCGGATTCGGATCCAGATCCAGATCCAGCCAGAACTTTTCTGTCGCCAGTCAGCGATCCATCAATTATGTCTGCAGCTGGAGAAGATTCGAGGTCTTCGGAGCTGCAGAGTTGTGGAGCAGTGGAGCTGTGGAGCTGCGGAGCGGCGGAGCGGCGGAGCCGGGCCTTGTCTCATTTCGATTGTCTTTGGGAGAAGGCTCCTTCCGCTCCCCTTTTGATTATGCACATGCATTTCGGCTCGTACATCAAACTCGAACTCGAATAAATGTGACGGGCTGCATGCATTCAAAGTTAAAGGAAATACGAAAAGGGAGAGACGTCCAAAAAGCAAAAGCCAGGGGAATATGCTGATGGACGCCGGGTATAACTGATTTGTGTGTACCCGTATATATCTGAATTGGTAATTTGCTATAAGCGACTTTAATATGGCACGCAGTTGTCCGCCAGCCCCTCTCCTGCATCCCCTCTCCGAAACACTTTGCATACTCATCCACAGTCGGGCAAATGTTTTCGATTTACATGGCCAGGTTTTCAAAAACGAAATAAGACGGAAAGAAATATTTTCCAGTGGCAAGCAAACTAAAAGGGCATAACAATCTTATGCAACCCAGATTCAGCAGTATAAATTCAAACCGAATTAAAAACAGAGGATCTACAAGGCCTTAAATTGCTTCCCCCCAAAAGATTGCGTTCTATTTATTTTTAATGAAATTTAAAAATCATATTTCGGTTTATTGCTAGTCGGAAGTTTACGCACGGTAGAAAAGTTACTTTTACTGGATCGGTTTTGGAATATTTAGGTCAACGGAACAAGATACTGAGCGCTGGGATTAGGATTCGAACAGCACTATGGAATTAACCCTTGCTCCCGCAGTTTGGCTTCCGTGGATTTCCTTCAAGCCGCTTCAGCTCACGGATGAGGTCGCAGGAGCTGGGAACGTCTAGGCAGTTGCATTCGATGGCCCGAGGTTTGCGTAGAGGTGGGTGGGTGCACTCCGAGAACGAAGGATAGGGGGCCTTGACCTTCACGCAGTCGGTCTTGCGTCTAACGACGTGGCAAGAGACATTTTCCACGGCCTTGCATCCGGGCATTTTGATCCTGGGGCAGAGTCCCTCCTCCGTGGGGCATTCGACATTTGTGGGGCAGTCGGCGGAAGCCACAAACACCTTGCGCTTGCGCCGTGGGATCGGCGGACGAGCTCCCGCCTCATAGCAGCAGATCTTCTTGGGCTTGATCTGGATGGGCGGACACTCCACCCAGGTGACTTGGTACTTGCGCGTGGCCTTGTCGGAGATCTTGTAGTAGCATTGGTCGTACGGAGGGAACCGTTCCGAACAGGGATCGATGCAGCACTCCGGCGGTGACTTTACCAAGTGGTGGAACTGGAAGCTGTCTTCCTTCTTCGGCGCTGGTTTCTTCGCGTACCGGGGATCTCCACAAGCGGTGAAATTTCCGCAGCCCTTTCCAGAATCGTTGCTGCACTTAGGAGATGGATTGTGGTCCTTTGCGAAGGCGCGGTGACTGACCACGCTCGCAAAGCTAGGTATTACTCTGCTTTGGGTTTTCGTTCCTATACTGCGCCACATAGACATGGCTGGCTGAAGGCTGATATAAACTTTCTAGCGGGAAGAGAAAGGGGTCGTCAAATACAGCAATTCCGAAACAAAAATGAAAATCCCTCGGCACCGAAAAATGACCAAACTACAAATTTTAAACCGAATACACAATCAGCTCAACGGAGCCGATGTGAATTTTGGAAGAGGCCGAGAGGAACTGGCCTACAAACTTATTCGACATGGCTTCATCGCATCGAAAAGAATTTCAAGGCCTCCTGCCTAAATATATAGAATATAGAATATAGAAAAACTGTCATCCAACACAGATACCATTTTATAGGCTGAGAGTAGGAGAGTCCTATATAAATATTCCTTTGTATATAGAAATAAAAATTGGCAATAATAAGAATATATTTAAACAAATTAAGTGACATTTTTTGTTTTTAATTGGGGCCTCTGTAAATTTAGGGTCTTTAGTGGAAGCTAGATGTGCGGGGCATTCTTCTGAAACAATCTTGTGCTGCGGGTACGTCTTAGGAATCTGGTTGCTCAATCTAAGCCTTCTACCTGTTAAGATTCCCGCCCAGATTAACTAACCCAATGATTAATCGAAATGAGTATACCCAAAGGAGTAATGGGTATAAATTCCCAAAAATAAGCAGAACAAGGTCACCATACATATTCAAAGATATATAAAATATATCTTCAGTTTAGAGATATGCGACCGTCAAAGCAACTTATAATTACTAATAACTTATTTGTGTATGGTAAGCGTCTAGAGTAATTGATAACTAAAGCAAAATTCCATTTAAGCTTTTTGCATACTTAAGGGAGAATTTTTTTTTAGGGATATGGACCTTACACTTTAAAAGGAGCATTATTAAAAGTTGGAAACGCTGCATGGCACCTGTTGCATACTTTTCAACGGGTACAGCTCAGATAATCTAGAGACATTTTAGAATTTGTGTTCAAAATTTCTTATTAAGTAGGCGTTGAATGGCAACTCGGAGTTTAGGATGTCGGCTTACAGTTAGTCTACACTCAGTCCTTGGCCTAACAAAACATATTCTCGACTTTTTTTCGGCTTTGTAAAACAAAATTTGGTTAAAAAGTAAAATATGTTGCGAATGTTGCGTCAGAAGTGTCGTTCCCTCGTGGATCGGAGCATGCCGTGTCTCGAGTCCTTGGTGAATGCCTGTTCCCAATTTAAGGCCGATTGGTCCAAAGATCTAAGCCACATCAAGCCTTCGGCCGACTGCGCTGGCTCCAGTGTGCTCCGGCAGCACCTGGTGCGCCGCAACTACAGCAGTCAGTCGTCCGCCGACGATTGCGGCCTGCCAAAGGAGTGCGAGCAGGAATCATCGACATCCTCCTCCAAGGGCTGTGGTCCTGCTCGGTTCAAGGGCACCATTTGCGATGCAGCCAAGGGCGGTAAGCGCAAGAAGAAGGAGGAGCCCAAAAAGAAGTCCAACAAGCCGAAGCTGTCGGCCAGAATGAGGTCCATGTGGTACATACCCGACTGCGAGTACGAGCCAAAGTGCGATATGCCAGTGCGGTACGACATCCAGCACTACCGCATCTCGGACAAGGATGCCCGCCAGTACCAGGTGACTTGGAACGAGTGTCCCCGCATGGTGATCAAGCCCAAGAAGGTGTGCATCCACTCGAAGCGCCCGCGTCCCAAGCCCTGCCGCCGTCAGAGGAAGACGGTGGTGGCCACAGCCCGTCCCTCCATGCCCATGCTCAATCCCATGGAGTGCAAGAAGCCAGAGGACTCCTCACCCTGTCCGCGCTGGACGCTGCCCTGCTGCAAGCCCGCCCGCATTCCGCCCAGTTGCCACCGCGAACGCCGACCCACCGACTGCACCAAGCGCCCGGCGCCGTATCCCAGCTTCTCAGAATGCAAGCGGGAAGAGCTGACCAAAGCGCCACCCACAGAGTGCCTATGCTTGAAGGTGCCCATGGTCTGCGAGATGTGGGCAGAGCTGAGGCGCAGGATCGCCCGGGGCAAGGGGGCGGTCCTTAAGTGCGGCGAAATGTAGGCGGCGGCGAAAGCCCAGTCAGTCGACATCTGACCACATTCCTACCACTTCCAACTCGATAGTCCCATCCAAATTACAGTTTTCCGAAATAGCCATTCCATTATCTAAGCCCTCTCTGTCTACACTTTTCAAATTCAAAATGCTGTCGAAACGCTGCGGAAATAACCTAATGCCACTCGCCGTCCGTTTGGCCAGTTGTGCCGGCTCCAAGGGCGGCGCCTCGGACTCCAAGTCCAACTCGAGAGGTAAAGGCAAGTCCGAGCCCAGCTGCAAGCGCTCCGCAAAACGTAAGAACTGCTCCAAGGTCCCAACACCATTCCCGAGTTACTCCGAGTGCAAACGGAAGCCGAGTGATCCTAAACCACCCAAGGAGTGCGATTGCTGGGACTTTGACAAGTGCTGATCCTCGCCAATTTCGATATCGGAGATCCGGGGATGTCTTCCGCTTACGGCCCTCCCCCATTTTCACACCACAAGACTGAGCGCTCAATACTCAAAAGACCGTTGGTGGCACTGGGAGCCTAGGTGTTTTGTCCATGTAGAACCTTTGCAGTTAACCTGGGCGCCTACGTTAAGCTTTAATCCGACGTTGAACGAATACAGGAATATAGAAAGTATTAATCGATGCTTTTTTATTTAATGGGATGGGCAATAGGTTACTCGAATCTGAACGGTATTTAAACAGCTGATAAAAATGCATCTATGTACTGAGGTATAAACTTCCATTCTCGTTGCTTTTTTAGTTTATAGAAAGGTGCTTTGGCGAAAATCCAAAATCAACCATTTATAAACTTGTCTAGTAAGCTCTGAATTTTAATTTACCGACTTGTCTCCCATTACTGCATTTTCATTCTTGGCTTTTAGATATAACAGTCTGTACTGTTGTGGCCTACAAAATTGTACATTTTTACTTTATGCTTTAAAAACGTATAGTTTATATAAAAATTATATACATCAAAATGTAGTATTGAAACACAATGAATTCTTCAAATGCTTTGTTAAGCTGCAGGATAGTGGCCTTCGGATTTGGAAACCTGGTAAAGCGTCGCGGAATGAAGCAGCTACGCTTAGATGGTATTCACTACAAGCTGAGCTTCAAGCCGGGACTACAGATGGAGCCGGAGAAGCCGGAGCCTGAGAAGCGCATGGATGACACGAAATACAGTCCAGGTCGTTGGACGGAGCGGAAGTATCAGGCCACATGGCGGGAAGCTGTCATCGAAGAGCCGAAAAGCCATGAGGAAGTGAAGAACTCACACTCACAGGAGGAGCGACCACCCTTCCGAGAACTTCGCCGAACTACCGACCCCACAAGGCGCCTCCAGAGGATCGCAATTCCTGCCAACCAATTCATATCCCAGTTTATCTGCACCCAAAGCAAAAACAAAAGGCGTCACGTAGAAGCTGCCGCAGATCGAATGGCGTTTGATGAATACCAAACCATCTAAAATGCCAAGTAAAAGTCAAGACGTCATACCCGTTATTAATAGAGTTAAAAGGTATACTAGATTCGCTAATTTGCCCAACATATGAAGAAATTTTGCAATTTTTGATTCGCCATCCAGCTAACTCGCAAAACTCAACTACAGCGTTCTTTCTTGTTTTGTTTTAAGGTCGAATAGGATTTTCTGTCCTGTACAACAGGAGAAACGAAAACAAATTAAATGTCCAATTTTTAAGATAATTGTATAGTTTTTCTTAACTTATGTTGTAAGGCATGTCGTCAAATATTTTCTTAGAAAAGCATTCAGTTAAATTTGTGCATATTAGTTGCATGAAGTGGACATTATGATAAATGTTTTTTTTCGCGTATAAGCGAACGCTATAGTCGAGTTCCACGACTATCATACGGACAGACAGACGGACGGACAGACGGACAGACGGACATGGCCAGATCGACTCGGCTATTGATCCTTTTTAAGAATATATATAACGGGTGTTTTTTTTAGAGGTATAGAACTTTAAGTTGGCATTACTGTTCAAGATGGCGACCGATTTAACAGCTGTCAAGTGATTTATTCTCAGTTTGGTTTGGCAATTCGTCATGCGTGCTTACAAAATCCAACTCGTGCAAGAATTGAAACCAAACGATCATCAAGCAAGGCGTAGATTCGTCGAATGGGCCCAAAACGAGATTGCTGTTGTTCCCGATTTTTCATAAGCCTCCAAGATCTTGTGATTTAACACCGCTAGACTACTTTTTGTGGGGCTATGTAAAGTCATTGGTCTATGCGGATAAGCCACAAACGCTAAACCATTTGGAAGACAACATTCGCCGTGTTATTGCCGATATACGGCCAAATGTTGGAAAAAGTCATTGCAAATTGGACGTCCAGATTGGACTACATCCGAGCCAGCCGTGGCGGTCATATGCCAGAAATCATATTTAAAATGTAATGCCACAAGATTATCTTTCATGTCAATAAAATTCATGTCAATCGAATAATCCATCGTTGTTTTATTGCAATTTAAAGTTCTATACCTCTAAAAAAAACACCCTATACTTTATATGGTCGGAAACGCTTCCTTCTGCCTGTTACATACTTTTCTACGAATCTAGTATACCCTTTTACTCTACGAGTAACGGGTATAAACATTTTAAAAAATTAAAAACTGAAGATTTGTTCGGTTTTTGGCCATCGACTTGGCTATTGATCCTGATCAAGAATATATATATATATAAGCGAAAACGCTTCCTGTTACATACTTTCCACCGAGTCTAGTATACCCTTTTACTCTACGAGTAACGGGTATAAAAACCTCAGTTACCCGAGTAACTTGCTTCAAATCTCGACATTTTGTAAAAGATCACATTCCGTTACAACGCTCAGGATGAAAATTTCGCAGTGACTCCCAGTTTTTGTTTATATTTTAAATCAGGACAAAATTTTTGCAGTGTGTACGGCAACTCAAGTGTGCAACTCAATTAATACTCTACTTCGATTCCAGACTAATTGGAACACGATGATGCTGGCAAAGAAGACGCTTTCCCGAGCACCAGCTGCTATAAGGAGCGGATTGACGTCGAGGACCAATCAGGTGCGCGGCATGGAGTCGATGTTCGATCCGTATGAAAATGGTGTGCCCAGAATGCCCGCGATGCGAAAGGATCTGAAAAAGAAGGAGCCCGTGGACAACACCAAGGTGCCGCTCAAGGACCTGTGTTGGATGTCGATGCGGCGCAGTGAGTACAAGTGTCGTTCCGACCCCGAGTTCAATGTCCCGTCCTTCATTGACACCCGCAAGAGGTGCCTGGCTGATCCCTGCGCGACGTCCTATCCGCCCTCTGACCTCATCTTCTACAAGCCCACCGACAAGCTGAACCGCAAGTACCAGCGCACCTGGTGCGAGTGCGAGCTGAAAGAGCGCAAAAGGAAGGCAGTCTGCCGGTGCCGTCCGCCCAACTTCTTTCGACGGCCCCTTCGAACCCCGCCGCTCCAGGCTTCACAGGTTTGCCCCGATGGCAACGAGAGCCTGGGGCTGGGGCTTTGCCGCCCGAAGCCAGCGAAGAGCTCCTGCCCCAGGTTCAAGATGCCCTTCTGTAAGCCGGCCTCCAAAAAGGGCTGCCGGCCTGGACGCCCTCAATCCAATGTCATTCGCCTCAGGACCAAGTACCCCAGCTTTTCGGAGTGCCAAACGTATCCGCTTCCCGATGTGCCTCCCACCCAGTGCTTCTGCATCAACCAGCCGCCCATGTGCGTGGTTTGGAACTACTACCGCATGAAGAAGTCTTAGTTGCCTAGGTCGTCCTACAGTTACCAATTGCCAAGCATAAGATTCGAATAAACAACAGGATATACAATATTTGGGACTAAAACGAGTTTCATATTGGGTATGACTCAACTGGTAGCGCGCTTTGGGTTAAAGCTCCTGATCAGTAATGGTTTAGTAATGATCTGTTTCGTTGGACTTACCCTTTATAACAGGTCTCTTCAACGGTATATTTCACGCCCAATGCATAGAAATTTTTTGTACACAGAGTCCTTTGGCTAGCATGTCAGATATTCGCTGCCTCAGTCAAATTTTCAAGCGCACCTTTTCGGCAAACTCCTCTCTAAATTTGATATTCAAACAGCCAGGCACCATGATCACCTCGAAGCTGCGCCTGCGCCGAGCACAGATTCCAAGGTTCCCGATCACGAGTCGCTGGTACAACTGGGGCAACTATGACGCCAGCTCTGGGGAATGCTGCAAGATGCGCGACAAGGATGTCACGGCCTGCAAGGATGGAAAATGGTTCTGTCCGGTCAAGTACGAGCCCAACAAGTGTTACGAAAAACCATCGTTTGGAGTAAGCGAGTATCCCCAGTATCTGCAGGAGATCTACAATCGGGGCAAGACTGATCCCGACTGCTTGCTGAAGCTGATCCGCCACGACACCGACCTTTACAAGCCGTCGGATAAGCGCCGCAAGTTCCAGCGCACGTGGCCTGAGTGTCCGCTTCTCTGGCTACGACCTAAGGACACCTGCTGTCCTGATCCGGGTATATCCCTGCCCATGAATCGCCGCATCCGCCCCCCGCAGGAACCGCCACTTTCGGCCATTGATAAGCATCTCTTCCAGATGAGCATCTTTTGCAAGTCTGTCAAGGCTCCCTGCTGCAAAGTGGGTCGACGACCACCCAACTGCACCAAACCCCGGAGACCATCAGACTGCTGCAAGAAGTGTACGCCGATGCCCAGTTTCTCGGAGGCCTGCCGCCATCTGATACCACGATTCTGTGGCACCGAGTGTGCCTGCCGGGGAGGGAGCTTATGTGAAATGTGGAACACGTATAATAAGTGTAGCAAAACGCGGAGGAACTGCACCAAACCATTCATAGGCTATTCTCCCCTAAGATCCAGAATGAGATTTCCGTTCTGAGAGATCCCCAAGTGTACGGATGTGTTCGGACGCCGATGAAAATTCCTAAAAACTGGTGCCAGAAATTTCGCCATCACCATCTTTTGTCCAAAGGCAGCGACTTTGCAAACATCTTTACTATCCTCCATGGATATTCTAAAAAATCTTTTTTTTTAAGGATGACCTAGTTTTCCCAGCCTAGCTACTCACAAGTTTGACAGCTTTCGAAAAATCAGGAGGCCAAATCGAAATTCTTCCAAAATTTTAAGGATGCAGTCAGTACTCTGGGCCTTTTGCAGGCAAGGTTTCAGGAGCTTTGCCACGAAGACGCAAGGTTTCCGGAGCTTCGCCAGCAAAGTGACCTACCACGCGGATCCACCTTGCCAGCCTGCCGACCCTTTGTGCCACCATGTTCCAAGCGGCAGATGCGTGGGGGCCAGGAAGGTGCTAGCTCTCGAACTGCCGCACGAGAAGTTAATGCAGCAGGAACGCGACCAGGAGAAGGAGAGGAAGTGCTGTGTCCTGCGATCGGCGGCCAAAAATCCATGCGTAAAAATGGAGCGACCCAAAGCCCCCAAGCCGGAGGAAAAGCCATTTCGCTCGATGTGGGAGCCACCTTGCCTGTCGGACGAGCAGCCGTTCTGCAAGGAAATGCTGCCACGCTTCGATGCGATGTACTACCATCCTTCCAACAAGTGGCGCTGCTACCAACGCACCTGGGTGGAGTGTCCACCCGTTAAGCGACGCCTGAAGAAGGTTTGCTGCCTAGACGCCATCGAACCTCCAGAGATTCTGTACCGAATCAGGCCGCCCTGCCCAGGCACTTGCGGAATCAACTATAAGGCTCGAAGGCTCCTCTGCGAGGATGGAGACTTGGAGCGGGATCCAATGTCCAAGTGCCCGAAATTCTTTCACCCCTGTTGCAAGCTGGCTCGCTGCAATCCGCGTTGCACCAGAGGCAGAAAGCCCTCAAAGTGCACCAAATTACGGGCTCCATATCCCTCATTCTCAGAAATGGGAATTTGGAAAAGATTGCTCCGGAAAAGGGAGTGCCTTTGCTTGGAGAAAATCCCCAAATGTATAGGTCTTAGGGAAGAAAAGAGACGCCAGGATACACAAATCTGAAAAAAAAGGAAGTTGAGGGACTGCCTTTTAAAACGAAGTAATAGATGCAAGTTGGCGTTTCTATTACTTTGCTTTAGAAGTCAGGTCTTCGATCCTAGCAACAACCATGGAAACTACCCAATAATAATGTGGCACAAAACATTTAGATATAAAATTATGAGTCTTAATAAAGCATATAACTAAAATTCATTAAATGCATTTTGGAACCTTTGCTTATAGACCTCTATAAAAAATTCGGATTTTCCTTGTTCGACATCAAGGCCACCCACGCTATTGCAGTCATCCATAAAATGAATCGATCATTTCGGAGTGACCCATTTTTTAATCAAGCAACAGGCTTCCAAATCGAACGTTTCCATTTAGATACTATCCAACACAACTCCCACACAGACCGAAGCATTCAGGGAAACTAAGCAGCCGAAGAAGCCAGCGAGAACTGGTGAGGATCTGAGATGGGTACCTCTGTATTGGCCACCATGTGTGCCGAGCGCCTGACCAAGCTCCTCGTCCGCTACTCCCGTGCTCAGCCTCCCGTGGGGCGGAATCAGTCCCACTGCGTCGATAACGTGCTAAGTCCTTTGCCAAGAAGCGAAGCCACCACCGCCTTCCTGAAACCAATTAACACTGCTGCCCAGGACCATCCCAAACCGGTGCTCACCAACAAGTGGCAGCCGATGGGCACCATCACGAGCATCGGTCAGAGATTCCAGCGGGAGGCCATGGATGAAATTTGTGCCAAGGCCAAGGACCGCCTGCTGCCAAAGACCGAACCGCGACGTTTGAACTTCTCTAGAAACCATGCCTTCTTCCCCAACAAATCGAGAGGCATGGAGGATTGGAAGCATCCGGAAAGTGGACGCTGCTCAGCCCCATTTGTCAGCCTATTTCAGTCTCCGAACTGTCCAAGTCTACCGAAAAATACGTTTGCACATCCTCATACCTTCGACCGCCAAAAACTGTATCGAGACTGCTATTAACCGAACAAAGTGGACAGT
Source organism: Drosophila santomea (assembly GCF_016746245.2). NCBI lineage: Eukaryota > Metazoa > Arthropoda > Insecta > Diptera > Drosophilidae > Drosophila > Drosophila santomea. Next base: position 17,120,969 of record NC_053016.2, on the reverse strand, counting down.
CTTCGATCCTGATGCCAAACTCATATGCACCTCAATAACTTCACTTTAGCGTTGTGATTGGGTTGCACTTGCGATTGGCAACATGGGTTCAAGACTCTCCACAATTCGACGTATTAAAGATGTAATGTGTTAACTAATGGTCTATTTAATCAATGGTTTATAGACGGAGTAAAGTCAGGGGATGGATACTTTATGTTTTTAGAAGTTTAAAAATTGTTTTAGTTAAGAAGCACACATTTTTCATTAGATTTATCGACAGAAAATGTTCTGTGACAACCCTATATGATAAACCCCAGTTTTAACTCACAACCTCATACCTTTTCATTCGTTTCGGCAACACTTCCTCTCCGAGAAGGAACTCAAATTTAAGTTCAACAGCCATGCTCCAATCTTTGGCCAAGAGAATTGTGCTGATGCCCAGCCTTATAGCTCTGGAGGTCACTAGTCGAGCTATTCACCTTACCGCTTTAATGGCGAGGATGGGAAAGGACATGTGCCCCGAGAGTGAGGTTCCCGCCTGCAAAGTGGTAAAGAGGCGCCCATGCAGTCCCACGGATCCACCAGTTCGTCCTTGCAGCGAGGAGGACTGCACCCATCCGCGATACCCATGTTGCGTGAGTACCAGCATTGCTAGGAATCCGTGCGCTGAGCCGAACAAGAAGGCCAAGTCCGTCTCCATGTGGAAGAGCTACAAGGATATAGGTATCGAGCGGCCGGAGGCTATGTGGCACTACCCGGAGGAGTGCTGTCCGAAATGTGAGGATACGCGCTTCGACGTTCTGTACTACACTCCGTCGGACAAGTGCCGGGAGTTCCAGCGCACATGGTGGGAGTGCTGTCCGAAAATGGTACCGAAGCGAGTCTGTTGCTGGTGCGACGCCATTCCGCCGGAGGTCCTGCGACGGGATCTGCCCATCTGCCCGCGATCCTCTTGTCTCCAGGAGCACGAAAGGAAGCGCTATAAGTGCCTAAACGAACGGTACAAGGGTTGCATGCGCATCCGTATGCCGTGTTGTCGAACCGCTCGAATTCCGCCCAACTGCAAGGCATTCCCTGGGCCCTCCGATTGCGAGAAGCTTAAGTGCCCCTTTCCCAGCTACTCCGAGTGCGTTCAGGAGGATCCCGCTGTTATCCCAACGCGGCCACCAGAGTGCGAGTGCCTGAAAAAGGCGTCTACATGCGAGCAGATTCGACGGGGACAACACATGGAAGTCCACAACATTAGCATCTGGCCCTGTTTTCGCAGGGGATCGTGAAGATGAAGACCACAACCGATGGCTACAGTAACTGTGGTCTCCGCTGGGATTTCTGAAACACCTTATGTTACAGAGATCCCTACGGAGACCAAAGTCCCGAGCAACAAGCCACCCACCAGAAATCATAACCTTATCTTTATGGTTTCTGGTGATAATGGCCAACTCCATCCTAGCAACCCTGGTCTTTCACTGAAATTCTGTCAGTTGAGGTACGCCTGATATCTGATTTAATTGGCATTCGGAATCCTGTTCAAAACTCAAACTTCTAGGCCTCGTTCAAAATTAAAATATGCCTCGCCTCTCGGTGCTCTGCGGCATGTCGCGTAGAATCATCTGCTCCAGTAATGTTCACGGAAATCTTTGGCGACTATTGTCCGACAGTGCTGATTCGACCATTAACCCACCCGTATCGGACCGAACGGAAAATAATTTGAAGAAATTTAAAAAGGAAACGCAGGTGGAGCAAACAGGTCACCTGTTTGTGTGGCCGGAGGCGAAGGAAGAAAACGTGCACCATGTTGAAGAGATCAAGGAGGATAGCAATGACGATATAACTGCATCTTGGGGCTGGAAAAATGACGAACTTGACGTGGAGCAATTGGCAGGACTTCCAGGTCCCAGTGAGGTTGAGGATCCATACAGCCAGGCGATCAATGAATACGAGGATGAGAAGTTGCATTTCGCTGAAGCTGACCAATCAGGAATTCAAGAAGAATTACAATTCGCAAGAACGCGTTTACTGCGGGAACAGCTTACCCAGAATCAGGACTCCCAAGAACCTTTTACCACCTTCGAGAAAACTTCTCTCACATCCGTTCGAGAGAATGTGGACTTCATGATGCAAGAGCTTAGTCAGATTTCACTTATTTTGAATACTTTGGGAGAAGCTAAAAACACAATGGGAATGGTTAACTCTGAGCCGGAAATGGCCTCCTTTACACTCAACCAACCCAATATAAGCGAGAGTTTGGATAATGAGGATATATCAAATCAGTCTTTGGACTCAGAGTTAAACAGTGCTAGGACCGATCAATCTGGGCTAGGTGAGGTGATTTCCAATCAGTCTATGGAGGTCTTGTCAGAGGTAAACAGTGCGTTATCTGAATCATCTGGATTGGGTTGTGAAGAGAACATAGATCATCCGTCTTTAGATTCCGAACTACCCAGTGATATCTCCCGTCGACCCAAATTGGATCATGCGACGGAAGCAAATCAGTCATTGGGCTCTGAATTATTCGATGAAACGTCTAATCAATCTGGTTCAGTAGTAGCTGTTGCAGATGATAAGGTGATTTCCAATCAGTCTATGGAGGTCTTGTCAGAGGTAAACAGTGCGTTGTCTGAACCATCTGGATTGGGTTGTGAAGACAACTTAGATCATAGCGCGAGTGCAAATCCGTCTTTGGATTCCGTACTACCCAGTGATATCTCCCATCAACCCAAATTGGATAATGCGACGGAAGCAAATCTGTCCTTGGATTCTGAGTTATTCGATGAAACGTGTAATCAATCCGGTTTAGTAGTTACGAAGTCTTTGATCTCGAATGAGGACATCGGGGAAGAGCTGACAACAGAATCTCACGAAATCGAGCAAGTTGTGTCTGCTAGCGATACTCAAGAGTCCAGTCCTTCAAAGACTAATCACAATACCCCCAAGATTGATGACACGCCGGATATCCAGCCTAAGGAGACCATACACACCTATAGACCCTTTAGGACCATCAAAATTCCTGTCAAGGAGCCCACTAGTAACCTATGCACCGAGTCAATTGAAGAGCAGCCCTTGATCCAGGAACCCCAAGCCGCCACTGGTGTCCATTTAGATAGCGAGGGGTACAAAGTTTCTGCCCAGCTGACGGAGTCCGAGTCCCGCCTACTTATGCGCATGGCTCTGAAGCAAGCTTTAGAGGATCTGGAGTCTGGCCAAAACAAGTACAAAGCAACCATTCTGGAGGCCGAAACCGAGTGATATAAATAAATATTTAAAAAAACGCATAACATTTAAAGCTTATTTTCCTTTATTTTTATCCTTGTCATCGTCCTTCTTATCATTACATTTAACGTGCTTATCCTTGCTTTTATGCTTTTTCTTTTGCTTGAGCATGTCTTTTCTCGCCTTCTTGGCTTTTTCGATGGCACTGGGGCAAACATGGTTCTCACCATGAATCTTGACCCACTGGCGACCCCGCTCCGCCTCGCAGAGACTCAGGGGGAACCGGCACTCGCGAGGCCGATATGGTCGCTTGGCCAGCTTGGGTTGCTTACAATCCGACCAACAGGGCATCGGGGCACACAGCCTGCGGCAGCAGGAGGGCGTCTTGGCCCCGTGGCATCTGGGCGGACGACGTCCTGGCACGCATCGCGCCAAAGGAGCGAAATGGGGACAGGGTCCTGTGCCTGCGGGGCCTGACGTTGTCCGCTCACGCCGCTTGGCCACCCGACGGGCGGGGCTGAGAGCCTCCAGCTTGTCGTAGGCGCAGATGATCTTCTTGCGGATCATGAACTTGGGACACTCCACCCAGTGGCGCTGGTAGGGGCCGTTCTTGCAGGAGGGTCGGTAATACAGCTCGTCGAACGAGGGCAGTGGCTTGGTGCAGTTGGGGCCGCAGCACAGCTCATTGGATCGGCTGACCACGAAGGGATACGGCGGAGGCAGGTTCTTCGGCGGATCCCACATCGACTTAAACTTATCCGCTTCGGCGCAGAAGGCGGCCGGAATGCAGTGCGTCCGGATATTGCATTCCCCTTTGCCATGAGGAGGCTTTGGTGGAGGTGCAGACGATGGAGGCTTCGGTGGATTTGGAGGCTTTGGGGGCTTACTTGAGGAGCCGCTCTTACGTGAGCTGAAGCCCCTTAATAAAGAGGACCAAAACATTAGCCAAAACTTGTTTTAATGAAAATGGAATTTTGACAATTTTTTTGTTGGAAACCGAAAGGCCGATGAATAGCTAATTTAAAATTTTTCGCTTGGTACTCGAAACATTGATCGAGGCCTGCTGGACGAAAAATAGTTGTTCGAAAATTGGAGAAAATCAGAAGAGGGTCCTGTCGCACACATTCACTTCGCCTGCAACTCAACCTCAACGCAACGGCGACAGGCAACAGGCAACACAAACTTGCAAACAGCGGACTGCGCATGTTTAAATTTAATTGAACATTTAGCCAAATTAAAATGCATTTTATTACGCAGCCGCCGTTTCTGGCCTGGAAATGCAAAACAACGCGCGCCCAATCAGCCAGGCCAAGTCAAGTAAATCCAGCGAAGTTGGCCATACGCGCTGATAGACGGAGGAAAAGGCAAGTCACACTGAGAGAAATAATCCAGATGTAATGCTTCGTCCTTTAGATAAAGTCAGCTCATGCTTACACCATTTGTTTATGTACTCATTTCAGATTTTTAATGTTTGTAATGTGTAACGTAAGTATACTATTATGAAATTTGTTTAAGTGCATAGACGCAGGCACAGCCGAAAACCAAAGACGCTGACTGGGCCTAGGCACGCAACGGTTATTCAGTTTTGTCGGTTTTTCGATTTGGCCTTAAATTGGCATAGGCAGTGCCTATGCGAAATTTGGCACAGATTCGCTGCAGATTCGAAGCTATTCGGCTGGCATCGGATTGGATCGGATCGGATCGGATTGGATTGGACCGAGGCGGAACTGAGAGTTGCAAACTGGTTGGAGACAGGCCTAGCAAGCATGCGTTCTGCAATTGTTTAATAGCCTAATTAAGTGTGCGAGCGAACAGGTTGGCTGGCCAGGCCGGGAAAGTCGGAAAAGTCGGAAAAGCGGGAAATCGGAAAAGTCGGGCATATGCAAAGCCAAAGGAGCAGAGCGACTGTCAAGCCTCACCAAGAGCAGTGATGTGATGTGATGTGAAGTGATGTGATGTGACGGGACAGTGACTGCCATGCGGGTGGTTTGTCAGCTGCTAATGCCAGTCTGTCTTTATTTTCCTTTTTCTATTTTTTGCTCCTTGTTCTGGCTTGCAATTACATTTGGCTGTTAATTGCATTATGCATATTTATGGAAGCTCTCCGGCTGCAGCTCCTCCCCCGGCAATCGAGTTAGGTCCGGAGAAGGATCGGGAGCCGGAGATGGGGCAGGAGCAAGGGAAGCAGACGGATCCGGCTACAATGCCGGCTCATTAGCATACATCAGCGCGTTAAGCTTGGAGCGGGTGTCTGACTGAGTTACGACCAGCTTTCCACTGCCCGCCATCGCCCTCGCCATCATCATCATCATCATCATTGTCGTAGTCATCGTCATCGTCATCCAGTGAGTGGCTTAGTGGGTGTTGCCCTCTAATTTAAATTAAAATATGAAAAATACTCAACGAGCGAAAAGGGGTTTGGCTGTGAACAAAAACATCACGCTGCGAAAACTGAGAAACGTGCAGAAAAATCAAATCTAAAATAGCTGCTGGACATGGCATAATCAAATTGTGCGCATTAAGGAGAGTAGGGAAAAGATTATTTGCCAGGAGATTGTTGTCGCTGTGTGTGCTGCTGCAACTAATTATATTATTAAGATTTAAGGAAGCTTTCTGCTTCTGTATCTAACAGATAGAAATCAACAAAACTAAATAAAGAATACTCCTGATTGCTAGCTAAGACATATAAGAAGTCACACCAGAAATGAAATGAATTAAGGCACGAGGAAATTAATATAAACATATCAAAATATCATCGTACAAACATGAATCTCAATTGTAAAATTTGTTTGCTATTAAGGTATCCTATGCTTTCAGCATTTTACATAAAAACTTCCATCTGTATACCCCACACACAAGATTCCTGGCCTGAATGACTCTTAACTGCTTTTTCTCGCCAACACCCAAAGTATTTTCTCTGGAATGCTCAAAAGCCATGCTCTCAGTAGGTGTTTTCTTGGCTCAAGAGTGCGTGGGGTTCCTACAACTGGCGGAGAAAGCTGAGATACTTGGCTAGGAGCTGGGAGTTGGGAGCAGGGAGCTGGGAGACACTCAGCCGAATGGAACCTTCTGATCGCCTGGTGTGCCCAAATGCTCCGACGAGAGAATGCAAGGAAGCCGGAGAGGAAGTTGGTGGCACGGAGCACGCGAGCGTAATTCGTTCGAATGGCCATAATAAATAAATGTGCCATTAGCCCGCTTGCAAAGTCCGCCTAAATCCACATATACAGAAATACTAGACGGCATTCGTATATCAATAAGCCAACGGGCGGACGAAAACTTTCTAATCGCAGTATAATTGCAGGGGACCAACAAAAAATATTCGTAAAGCACATTAAGAAAGAAAAAAGCTGGGGAAATACACGCAGCATTAGCCACAACTAACATGACATGCGCCAAATTATGCTGCCAATTTCGCAGGTGGGGAGCGTAAGTCATGCAAAGCGAACAGCAGCTTATGATTGGGAAACGCTGGTAATCAGTTTGTTAACACCCGGCGACAATTAGCGACTGGGTTAAGTGCTTAGCTATATTGGACCATAAGCCAATAGCCGTCGATATAAATTCACGGAAATTTACTGGACAGCCGCTCGCACGACATTAGCATAATTAAGTTAACTTGAGGCGAGAACGGGTTTCTCTGATCCGCAGATCGATACTTTTGCCCATTGGGGGGAGACTATCTCTGATCGACGAGCGAAATGCCAATTAGGCCGACCCTAATGCCTCCCGGCCCCACCCAACTTATGGAAACAGGATCGCGTTCGGATCGGGACGAGGCATCGGGGGAAGCATTGCTTAATTGAAATAATTACACATTAAGTGCATTAATTATTTTCACTTGCATGCAAACAGCCAGGACGCCTGCAAGTCGCCACTTTGGTCGTGGCCAGCGCCTTTTGCCTTCTGCCTTCTGCCTTTCGCGTAATTATTAATTTAAGCCATTCGACGACTCCGCTGGGTATCGTAGGCCATTACGGACCACAACTACGGGCTGCAACATCGCGCAACATCGGCACGACATCCACTTGCAACTCGTTTTGTAGCCGCCGTTAGCTTAGGTCATAATTATAAACGCAAAATCATAATTAAAGTGTATTTAGCCGGACTTTGAAATATGTTTCGACCGCCCCCGAAGACAGCAATCACGTTCAGAGTGGCAGGACTCCGGCAGGAGTCGGTAATTAGCCGGAATACGTGAGATAATGTCGGGGCTGTCTAATCGATGGCATGGAATGGAATAAATATTACGGAGGATATACTATAAAATCAATCAAAATCACATATGGTAATGCTAAATCATTCATCAATGACACTCGTCTTAGGAAAATATCCCACATAAATATTGCATGTAAACTATGGCTTTATTTATCCACTTTAATAATGCATCTTATGTACATACAACCCTTCCGGTTGAGCCAAGGGGTCAATAGCTTTGGCCAATCACCAAAATATTGCCTCAATTTGCTGCCATCAGTCTCCTGTTTGGACAGCCTCCTTCTAAACTAATTAAAGCATACAATACCCAAATTAATTACTAAAACAGGTTAAGTTGGGCGCATAATAGCCGTCTATGCAGCGCGACTGCTGCTTCGCCGCTCCTGTGGATCTCGTCCTGTCGATGGATGTTGCTCCTGCACCTGTCGTTCTTGGCGCTTGAATAATTATTGCAGTCAACTACTGTTCGGGTCCGGTATCAACCGGCACTGGGTCTGGCTTTTGCTTTGGCTATGGCTTTTGCTTTGGCTTTCGGTGCCCCCCCCCCCAGCACGTCAATTGTTTCATTAGTTACCCTTAGCTCCGACGAGCTTGTTCGGCGGACAACCCGGCGTATGTGTAATGTGGCCCGGAATGTGCGCACTGGTGGTGGTGAGGGGTTGCGGGGGTGCCGGGTATGCAAATAAAGTGCGGAATATATTTACTAATAACTATTTTACCTTAGCGACATGTGTCGCGCTCACCAGCGGAACCACATTTGCGTTGTCCTTTTTTGACCGAAAGTTTTGCGTCAATGTTTTCGGCTTGTGCTTCTCAAGGGGGCGGGCGTTGGCCACGCCCACTGTTTTTTCCGACTATGTCGCATATGTCAGCTGCTCCTCTTATAATTTATTGAAGCACATAAATTTCACTTAATTGGCAGTGCCAATAATAAAGCACCAACGGGAAAGACTAACGATACCAACAAAGTTTTGAAAAGTCCTTTTCGCCATCTCACTTGTTTGTCCACATGCATATTAGCTGCAATTATTGAGTGGACTAATTACTCAGTAGAGTCAGTGGTTTAGTAAAAAGAATGTTTTCCGTTTGCCGTAAATGGCCAAGTCCCAGGTCGCCAAGTGTTCCTTTTTTCCGTTTTCCTTGAGGTATCTAGTACTCACCCACCTGGCGCACTCATTAAACAAACAAAATCGGCCACAAAACTCGTTCTTGCCATTGTTATTTCTATTTTTATTATCTATGCCACACCCAATGCAAAGAGTAGAAAATTATGCATTTTTCTTGGAAATTTTCTATGCCATCTGCGGAGTGCATCTCAGCCGTTCGCCTCCCTCTCAACCCGAGCTCATAATAAACGAATTAGCGCCTTTGGCTAAATTGAAGTAGAATGCAATTTCATTGCAATTATCAAGTGGAGGAGACTGGCGTCTCCTTCCACTGCCGTCCTCCTTTGCATGGCTGGGCTAAATAAACAACCCGGTAAGAGTTCGACTTTGACTTCTACTGGGGCTGCGTCTGCGTTTGGGTCTGGGTCTGGGTCTGGGTTTCGGACCTGGTCTCCGACTTGGACTTGCACTTGGACTTGGCCTCACAATGAGCACATAAAAAAATTAATGCTCTCCCGCTCGGCGAAACCATAAAGGTATGTCTGCTCATGGCCAATTTCTTTTGGGGCCAAAACGCAATGCTAACAAATAGAAAAATTATCGCAATTGTGGCATCTTTTTTATGTTTTCGGTTTACCAGCTTGTCTTGTGGGTTTTTCATTAGGCCAGAGCGAATGTGCATTTAGTTTGTGACGCATTCAAACAAATGCACGGAGAAAAATGTATTCGAACACAAGAAATTAATTTACAATTTAAAGATCTTACTAATACGGAATTGACAATACAAATAAATCTCACTATATACCACATAGAAAAGTAACCAGTTAATAAATGGGAAAAAAATGATAATTATTTTTGTGTTTGATAAACCCTTAACTAGCTAAGTTTATGCAAAGGTTTTTCAATTAAAAAACCGATTAAAGGATTATAAACCAGACTACTAATTATATTGCATAAACTATTAACTATTTCTCCCTGTGGATCCGAAATTGTCCCGCTGATGCATAAAATATCAACAATGCGATGCGAAACGATCCGACCAATTCGACAGTCAAAAAGCGAGACTCGTTCCTCTCTCGGGGACCTAGCCAACTTTTCGAGCATTTTGGCCACAAAAGAAGCGCAAAATAAATGCCAAAACCAACAGCCACAATAACAGCGAGCGGCAACAATAACACAAGCAACAAATATTATGCCTTCTGGCAACGTTTTTCATACTGCGGCGGACTCGACTTCTAGCAGGCAGTCGAAGCCGAAGCCACGAACTCCAAGTCCGAGTCGAAGTTGTACTCTTACAAACATGGTCATAATCACGCGTTAAATTAATGAGTTTAAATGCTATTTTTGGCTTTAACTATTACACACACACACACACACACAGACTTAATTGAAGCCAGCTTGCGGCAGAGTGGAGTGTCTCAGTTTCAGCTTCGAGTTTGAGTTCGAGTTCGGGTTCGATGCAATCCCCTCCCAGTCGCAGTTTCCCCGCAAATTATGAGACACATACAGCCAAGTTCAGGCTCAGCTTTGGACCAACCGGCTTCCACCGCGGCGGCTATATTAAATTTATTTTAATGCCAAACTCCTAGTCCAGCTCGGTTCCAGCCCGCACTGCATCCATTCGCTCACATGGCCAGTGGGCATGGTTTTAATATTTTCTCCCATGGCGGCCAACTGGCCCAAATCGCGTTTCGCTAATTATTAACGTTCCGATCCCTTTTCCTAGCTGCCAGCCATTCGGACGGATCCCATAGATTGCTAAGGGCAGATGTGGGGTCAATCGAGATTTGGAACAATTTTCCGAGCCATCTGGCATATGACTAAGGAAAGGTTACCACAACATGGAAGTCAAAGGAGAGGATGGACTATGATTCATATGCTAACGGATTCATTTGCTAGACACAAAAGTGAATCACCAGGAGATTTATGGTGATAGAGGGCATTGCTTTTTATGAGAATTCGATTCGTTTTCAATTAAAGAAGAGGCACCGATCTTAATGAGATCAGATTTGAATAATTTAATAATTCTTAAGAGTTCCATGTTAATACTTAACCCGAGTACCAATCAAGTCCATTATCACGCAATAGAAATTACCTTATTATTTATGATATTGTAAGCCACCAACCACAACAGCAGAAAACGTAAGTCGTTCATGTTGTTGTCGGCAAGACGTCAGTCACATTGTTAATAATTTTTTAATACCACCATAATTAAGACTGAGGCAATTGGCAATTTGCCATTTGCTGTATGTTTTGTTTTTGCCCTCGGTTTTGCGTAAATGAGTTAAATGAATTGAGGCAAAGCGCCGGGGTACTTAGAGCCGGACAACGTCAAAATCAACTTGCCAGATACTTATTACATTGGCTCGAAGTTGCCTGATGATTATTGGCATTACGTGGACGTGCATAAGTTGAACTTACAGGCAATATAATTAATTTATACTCAAACTCTCTGACAATTTCAATGTTGCATGCAGCTGGCGCAGAGACGAAAGCCGCAAACAACCAGCTCGACACACAAATTGCTTGGTAATTTATTTGCAATTAATTTTGAATTAATTTCAACGAAAGACGAGCGAACAAAAACGGTCTGCAAAGGAATTTGGGTTGCGCTGTCTTGGCCAAGAGACCCAAGAATTCGGCAGTGCAAGCCATAATGGAGTAGGGAACTTTATGAGGCCCCTTAAATGAGGGGTATAATGTGTGAAAAGTTTATATGCCGCGAATCTAAAATACTATAACCGCTTAAAGCCGAGACACGGCCATTTATCAATGCATCCACCATTTAAACCCCACAGCCGGCCCTCCTGTTTTGGTGCCGACAATGGGCCATCATCTTTGGCTCATTTGCAGTCAATTTAGCGCTCACGTGGTTAGTCATAAACATTTTTGCACAGAACATTCATTTAATAAGCAATTATTGGCTGCTCCTCTTTAATATTTTGTTCCCTGCCCGTTTGCTGTGTTGCATTTACGCGTCAAGACTTTCAACTAATTACAAACGATTTACATGCAACACAGCTGGGCGTACGCTAACCAGGGCCAAGAACATTGGAGCAAGAACCAGGCCAGGTTTTCGCCTGCTGCCTGCTCTCCGCCAGCTGAGTATCCAGGTCCGGATAATCCCGCCGAGTATTTGCAACATTTAAGGCAAAATGCAGAAACCGGTTGGCCGCTCCTCATCATCATGGTCATCATAATCATCACGACAGAACCGCGGCCAGGGAGCGAGGAAAAAACACCCACGAGAAGGCAAATCAAATCCGCTTGGCACGCACGTCTGAACATGGATGTGCAACTCATAGAACGCGCGGTTCATTGCGCATGCGCAACATGCTCCTCTTGGCCAGAAGGAGTGCACTTTGTGACCAGCTTATAATTAGCCGTACTCGCACTTGGGCCACATCCGTGCTCGACTTTCGCCAGCTGGCGACCAAAGGCCAAAGGCGGCTAAAGGCGGACGGCGGCTCATTAGACGTCCATGAGTCACCCAGCGGGTTGGATTCGTATAGTCCACAGTCGGCTTTCAAGAGCTGCCGCCTTGGCCCCAAAAAAATGGAAAATGGAAAATGAAAACCTGGGTACAGCTGCGTAGTCAGTGGGTCCGCTTAGATCAGGCCAGGTCTCGTAATTAGCTGTAATATATCTCCGGACAACTCAAGTCCGGTTCGGTTAGAGTATTTTCGGGTATTTTCCCAGATTTTCCGTTCTTGTTATGCCTCGAATCTAATTAATGCCAAATGAAATGTTTATTTGCTTTGCTTTGGGTAAAACTAAATTTAGTATAGTACCCAAACAGAAAGGGGAAATGTAAGTTATGTTATTTTAATTAAGTTAAGGTAATACTTCACTCATCATTCAAGTAATTCCAGTCATTTCTACGTGCTTATAAATATAAGCATGTATACCATTCAGAAGCTCTTTAAATAGCCGATTTGCTATTCCTACACAAGTTGCAAGGAAAGTGTGTTGATTCGTTTCATTGGTTTCCTTCCAGCACATTAATTTTCAATAGATTGTACTTATAACTTTATTTTTCCCCTGGCCTCTAATTCGATTTTTATTGCACCTGGATTTTCTTGTTTGGCGCTGCCAATAGACAATTTATTTCTCAGGTACACACATTTTTCTTCAAACGCCGCTCGAGTGTGTGTGCTGATTATTTCGCGCTTATTATTTGCTGCCTTTGAGCTTGCAGCCTTTTCCTTTATTTTTTGCTTAATTTTCAATAAATGTTGCGGCTTTGTTGCCGCTTGTCTCTCCGTCGCAGTCGATTACTCATTTGACTGCAGCACATAAATTTTATGCACTTTTCCATTTTTTCCTTTTCTATATTTTGATTGCTTTATTTTTATTAATTGCTTTTTACGGCACTTTGTTAGGAGCTAAGTTCGTAGTATCTCGCTGCCTCTGAGCGGCTGAGTGTGCGTGCTGTATCGTGTGAGCTGATTGTGTCATTAGAGTGGATCGCATTCAACGGATACTGAGACTCCGACAGAGACAAAGCGGCCAAAATGCCACGAAATGCGGTCGAAGAGATACTCGAGACCATGCAGCGAATTGATTTGCCATTAGAATTGGGTCAGCAATCGGTGAGCGTTCGTATTTAATTGGGAATTTTAATGGGTAAATTACAAACACCATATTGGATATGGTAAGTGGATATGTCAAGGCGTGCTAGGATTTCCTTTTTAGAGGGCGTTGTCTGCGAGGCATTTTGTTTAGTGTCTACTTGTGCAGCTTATGTTAATTGCATAGCAATTTAACTGGCGAGACCATGAACAAATTCAAAAAGAAGTGTTTGTAAACTATTATAGTCTGAAATCTTTGCGTATCAGGAAAATGTAAATTGATAGTCCAATTTTTTCCCGCTAAATCTACACTGTTTATTTTTATTGGGGCTGACACACTTCTGCAGCTTGAAGAACACTTAAAGCTGATACCCTTATTTCCCAAACTCATAATTTATACATTTTTACGATCAGCCACAAGAAGCGCCTTAGGTCTCAGAATTAGGCGAAATAAACTTGAAAATAGAACTCGCACTGATCAGCAGATCGCTTGTTGTTCTGAATCGGGCTGGTTGGCTGATTCGCCACTAAAGTATTTGTGTGCCACAAGGCAACAAGGCAGCAAGCAACACAGAAACCCAAGACCGCGAGCAAAACCGAGCTGCGAACCGACGAGGACATGCGAATATTTTATTTATTGCTGACAATTGCACAAAAGTTTTTTCCCTACTGTGATCGGTTTTTTATGGTCATTAAAATTGGGACAAAAATATTTTGACCGCGCTGAAGTCGCTTGGTTCTGGTTGCTCGTTTTGTTATTTTGTTATTTGGTAATTCTAGAGCACGACGGCCTGGGGCAAGAGTTTGAGTTCTGTGCCGCCGATTTGCCCTTGATTGGCTAGGTTGCAACATTCTGCGGCCCGTTGGTCGCCGATCGAGCTGATTAGCCGGTTCCTAAGCGGCGACTAATTAATGAGCTCACATGCTAATTAAAAGCGCGCTGGAGAAACCAACACGTAAGTCCCAAAGGGAGCGAAATCGCCACTCGGACAAATTTCTAGACGAAACCAGAGACAAGAGCATGGGCTTCTTGATGATAAACGCACCACGCTACCCAATCTCAGGGGTGCCATTTAACTCAACCCCTATGGGACCTACAGCTGTGGCCAGAAAAATAGTCACCGAGGAGTAATCATACGAAAAGAAAACAAGTTCATATCTATTCAAATAAAACATAACCTAATCTAGCTATGTGAGCTCATCTACATCTAAAAATTAAAGTACTAATAGTTTCTAGCTCCCTTCATCATTCAGTTGTGGTTAATGACATAGGTAGATATATGTTTTAATTTTTAATTGTTACTCTTTAAAGTAAATATTATTTTATAATCCGAGCTATGAGCTGACTTCGCTATTATTTTGACCACGAGCGCTGCAGTTGCTCAGCTTGAAATGGGTAATGCATGAATTCAGCGATGCTGTTCGACTCACCGACTCGGTTTTGATGTTGAGCGCCAGGACGTGGGACGAACTGTTGGAGGAGGCCGACGGCGGCGAAGAGGGCGCCGCTCCGCTGCACGGCGACTTGGCGGCAATGGTGGAGGCGATGGCATTCAGCGGCGAGCGGCTGCTGGGCAGCGGACTGGCCTCCCGGAGAGGACTGCTGCCCGCCCCCGCCCCGATGCCGATGGCCATGCCAAGGCTCTGGGAGTAGGGCGAGACCGGCGACTTGTTGGCATTCGTGGAGCAGTTGGAGGGCACCACGGCGGCGGTGGTGCAGCTGGTCAGGGTGCTGGTGGCGGAGCTGGAGGATGACGAGGATGAGGAGCAGGACGACGACGAGGAGGAGCTGCTGCTGCTGTTGTTGGCGCTGCTGCTCTTGCTGCATATCATGGTCTGCATTTTGGTATTGTTGTTGTTATTATTATTATTGTTGTTGCTGCTGGTGCTGCTGTTGTTATTGTTGTTGTTGTTGGTGGCGTTGGCATTGTTATTGTTAACACTTGCCCCAGCACCGGGCATCAGGCTGCCATCGCAGAACTCGCGCTTCACAATGTTGCTGCCGTTGTTGCCGGAGTTGGCGGTGTTGCCGCCGATGTTGCTGCTGCTGTTGCCGCTGCTACTGCCGCCGGGTGTCGCCCCAATGGCCGCCTCACATGGCAGCACCGTGCCCAGCATCTTGTCTAGCGTTGTGTACTGTGACTGTGACGTTGTGGATTCAGCGGCACCGGCAGAGTCCTCGCAGCCCTCGGCCATGTCACGTGTCACTGACCCGCTCGCATCCTGGGCCACTCCTGCAATGGGCACAGAAGGGGCTTAAGTACCTCGGTGTGCATTAAATATTAAGCCTATAATGGTAGGGGCTTTACAAGAAGGGGTTTATACAAGATGGGTGCAAGTGCAAAAATGCGTTTGGACACTGGTGCAATTCATTTTGACTTCAAAAACTGTTCACCTTCTGAATAAAAAGATGGCCACCACATTCCTTACTATTCCCAAACAGTAAGTATTATACAATGTTTTTTTAAGAACAGTGACTAACAAGAACACAATTCTCTTGAGAGTACCACTTTAAGAGTACCAAAAATCATTCACAGATGCTCACGCCGCAATTATCTGATATCAATGCAACTCCTTTCTACCCCTCAAATATCAAATGGCATCTGGCTGAACTCCCCCTCACCCCGCAACCCATTCTATGTCGCCATGCCGCTGGGGCCATCATAACTTAGAATTTACATTTATCGAATATATTTCGTGCACTTAAAACCCGTACCCTGGCGCATTAATTTCATTAATTATCCCTGTTGCCCGTCGGTTGACCACGGCAACAACGCACAAACAACAATGACGGGCAAGACGTGAGGGGCAGGCGGAAGAAGGGAGGTGGAATGGAGAACCCACACACGCCGCATAATTTTGCAAATGCAAAACGCAGACGACGCTCCAGTCTGAGGCCATGTCCTTGCCCAGCCACGACGTTCTGCACCGGACAACGGACGACTTTTACCGCCGGAACTGTGAGGAGGAATTACACTGCACAAATTGGGAGCATGATTAAATACAAAGAAGTTGGGAAACAAAAACAAACCCGATTTTAATATACAGCAGTATATACCAAAGAGGCTATATTTACCCCGATTTTCTTCCGGTGTAGGAATCGGCTTGATGGACACAAAAGCCGGAGCATACGGGTGGCCTCTGCACAGGAGGGATGCAAGTTCGGTGGAAAGTGGGTGGAGCAGTTGGGCGGCTTGCACATTCGTAATCGAAAATTTTACACCTACTCTGCATTATAATTTATAACCGAAGAGGGACAACTGACCAAAAGTGACCGGGAGGGGGAGTGAGGCGAACGTGTCTGGCAAGAAAGTTTTCCTGCATACAAGAAAACGGAAAACACGATGGGAAAAATTAAGAGCGAGAAGGAGAGAGGACTGAAAATGCCCGAAAATGTTGTTCAAGTGTGCAGGGGGTAGGGGGAAAGCTATCCGGGAAAGATAACGATGGTAAGAAGGCGAGTTTTCGGAAGGCTTATGCACGCACTCTGTGTGGAAGGGCATACCAGCAAAGGACTCTCGTAATCGTCACTCAACTGAAATAGATTCCACTAAATGTCATTTCTTATGGGATCACGATGATGGGACAAACTTCGGCCTAAGCTGCACCCAAAGGCGTCTAAATTTAGGCAACAAT
Source organism: Drosophila santomea (assembly GCF_016746245.2). Lineage (NCBI taxonomy): Eukaryota > Metazoa > Arthropoda > Insecta > Diptera > Drosophilidae > Drosophila > Drosophila santomea. Next base: position 17,104,249 of record NC_053016.2, on the reverse strand, counting down.
TTGCACTAAAGAGCTTACCTCCAACCCACAAAGGAAACATCAATGCCTATGCCTCAACGTTCGGACCCAACAAGGAGAGCCATCATTTCGTCCTGGGGTGGTAAGGAAAGGTCCTTCGTTGCATTGTCTGCAGGTCTACACAAAACGGGCGTTGATTTTAATGCATAATGCATACAGCTGGCTCTTGTCCCTTGCACGCCTTCCACACCCACAGCTCCCAACCTGTGTGTGTATCTGTGTGAGTGTGCTTGTATTTGTGTCCCTGTGTGTGTGTCTGCAGCTGTAATAATGCAAGCAACTGCACTCGGAACTCAGAACTCGGAACTCGAGTCGCAGTCGCAGTCGGACTCGAACTTCTGCGGCTCGGACTCAGACCCTCAGTTTGCTGTTTCCATACACGGAGCAAAAATGCGCCTCTTAATTGAGTTAATTGAAAACCTTAAACTATTTGAATCTATTAACTAACCCTTCAAACTTAAAGAGTGAGATGCACCATGAGCCCGCAGAGCGAAAGAAATTGGTAGGGAAAATATATATTATGAAATATAATGATGTGATCCAATTATTTTCAGAGTGCTCATTGTTTGTGTCGACGTTGGCCAGCCGGCAGCAGTCAACGAACGCACTTTTCCGGCCACATAGCCAACGCCGTAATGAGCCACATGAGGCGGGTACTGGGAGATGCCAGGAAGGGGAAAAGGATCTGGATCGGGAGGTGGACAGGGGGACAGGGGGACAAGGGGACAAGGGGATGGGGGAAACGGAATGCCAGGACTGTGCCTTGAAAGTTGGAGTGTGCAGGACATGCAATGCCAATGCCTGAGTCTGAGCCCGAGTCCGAGTCCGAGTCCTGAGTACGAGAATGAGAATGAGCAAAGCTCCGTGTTGTAGATTTTGGCCAGGAAAAGGCTGCTTTTCGGGGGTGGCAAAGGGGCGTAATAATTAATTTCGTACGTTGCATGCATATGTCTGGCCACCACCACCCCTGCTCCACCATCTGGCATATGCATAAGAAGCAAAAACAATGCATAATATCAGGGGCAGCAGCAGCAAAAACAGAGTGCACATCGGCCACATACAAAATAATTTCAAGCATGCGTCAACACAAAATGCCAAAAGCCTGCAGAGATGCAATCAAAGGGAACGGGGTTGGCTCATGGCTCATGGCTTATGGCTCCTAGTTGCAAGTACAAGTCGGTGCAACATGTTGTGAAAGCAAATTGTAGCGACAAAATGTGCAGCCATATTAAGTACAATTTGCGCATATTAAAGTCTGGCCAAATTACACGGAGGCAGCAGTGGCAACGGCAACATTTTGTCGCTTCCTGCGATCGCCGCCTGCCTCGAAATCTAATCAATAACCAGCAAACTAGTAGAATTTCATGTAGCACACTAAATAGCACGATTAATTATCGCCATGCTGGCAACTATAATTCAAATCAAGCCCGCTTCATTTTCAATGCACGCCAGCAACATGCCATCCGCAACGCAGTGCTCCTATCGACTTGCAAACGCATTACAAACCGGTCTAATTATACTCATTTTCTTGCTGCCTGCCACATGTTGCTGCTGCTGCTGCTGCTGCGGCTGCTGCTGCGGCTATAAATTGCAATTTCCATGCAACTTTCTATCGCCGGTTAAGAAGCGAGCTGGAAAAATTTATCATTCAAAGCCGTCCCTCCTGCTCGATGCTCCATCTCCAAGCTCCCCATGCCGCATGCTGCATGCCGCATGCTCCAAGTTCCAGCTGGATCGATCGCATATAGTCGTTTGGCGAGCGTTTTGTCTTCGACAGCAATTCGTAGGCAATATTCAAATTAATAAAATCATCAATAATTTCGCCCGGCCGGCACTGGCAAACATGTAGAACATGTTGCTGCTGCTGCGGTGCAGCAACTTGTTGTAATTAATAGTCAAACTAAATTGTAGCACACTTGCCATCATTTAGAGTTAGGAGCCAAATGTGGCACAAAGCAATTTTTGATTAGAAACCGGGCACCCAACTCCGGCCAACGGACATCGATCGCCCCTCGCCCCTCGGCCCGCAGACAACTTCATTTTTATGGCCAACTCTGGAGCTATTAAATTTTTCTTTTGATTTGTAATTAGCGCAAAATGCATATTAAATAGCGAACGCGACGAACTCGAGTGCCTCGCCTTTGAGGAAGTGAATGGAGGTTGTGTCGCTCGCAGAAGAAAGAGGGATTTGGGGAAGAGGGAGTTTTGGGCTGTTTTTGGCTGCTTTTTAGCAGGGTAACGTGGCCAAAATAATCAATAATGCGCCGGCACTAAGTCATGGAATTGAACTTATTTATGCAACATTTATTTACGCACACACACAGAGGGCGCATAAAAAGTTTTGCCACTTGGCTCTGTTGATCCTGGTCGACTGCACTGTTTTGGGGTTGTTGCTGCTTTTCCTGTCGGGGGTGTTCGGCAAAACGTGCAATTTTCTTAAAAATTACACACGATTACACATGAAATACAACGGCTGATATATTATGGTGCGGCCAAGGGTTAGGGTGCAAATGGAAAGGGAACTGTAAGTTGGCGTCATAAGTTTGCAAGGTGTGTCCTCGATGGAAGAAATTAACCAGGGATTACTAATGCTTATTCGAAATTTGTTTATTTTGTTTATCTTAAATTGAGAAGCAAACAATCCGGATGAACATTAATAGGTGAGAATAGGTGGGAAACAGGCAATACATATTGGATATACATATGTATATGCTTCAGATACGCTCTAGAGATAAAGATAAGTGATATCTTGATTTGCTTATTCTTTTGAAAATTGATATTGGTCAGAAAATCCTTTGTTTCCCATTTTCCACTGAAGGACTAAAAACAATGGGCACTTGCGATGCGGTCAGTGGTATCCAGTCAGCCAACTGGCTTTCATGAGCGCGTTTCATTCATTCGACAGCCATTCCCCACTCAAATCATTAAAAAAATAATAATAATAATGAAATTTGCGTGATTCAAGCGGAGCACGCACTAGGCCATGCAAATAGCAGCAACAACAATCGCCGGAGGCGTTCTCAATACAACAGCAACAACAGCTACCATAAACACATGTGCAGTAAACGCCCCCGGAGAAAATGCAAAAAGCGGGAAAGGAAGTCAAAGTCAGGCCCGGCTGAAGCTGAAAAATCAACCCTCTCGTGGCGCGAGTCCTTCGTCCTTCCTGCACACTCACACTCACACTCACACTCGCTCTTGCCCAGACATTGTCCTTAATGCGCAGCGTAATGAGTTATTCGCATTTTTTCCTGCTTTGTTTCGCCCAGCTGACTCCCCTGATCGCCCACATTTGGCGATTTTAATTCATTTAGAGCAGGAAATAATAATGAGAAATAATGGGAGGCACTGGCGTAATAAAGGTAGAACTTTAAATGCTCTGTAAAATGGTGATTCACTCACTTTGGGATAACTAACTACAGAACGTATTTCTTAACTGTATCACATTGTGTTAAATGAGTGTTTTTCTTTCAAAATCAAATCAAAAATCATATAAGAATTGTAGGGCTCGACACCTGAAGGTAACTTTAAGTCAAAACTAGACTTAAATTACTAGCACATGTTTCTCCAATAGTAACGGGTCTTTAATGTCAAACACACTCAACTTAAGCCAGTAGCTTTATTAGCCCACATACTTGGTGCCGACTCCGGAATACCCTCGCCAGGGAGCTCCTCGAGTGGGTCGAGAGTTGCATGTCCCGTTCCGTGCTGCAGTCGCATAATCTAGGGGTAACGCGGAGCGGAGTCCTGGGAACGGGCAGCAGGATTGCACCCTAGCCGCACACGACATCTAGACATGAGAGCACAAAACATAATTTCGCTAAATTAGCGAAAAACAAAAGAAGTGCCAGCAGGAAGGCGGCCCGCTCTGCTCTGCTCTGCTCAGTCCAGCAGCAGTTTGAGCTTCAGCTCCAACTCAGTTCATTTCGAATCCTTCCGTCCGTTAGCGTTCGAAGTGAAAACTCCCCAATTGAGCACGCACCAAAATCATTTGCGGAGTCAACTCCGGGGGTGAAGCGGCCATAATCAACGTCTAAATATTTGGTAAAACGTAGAAAAAAAGAAAAAGAGGGAAAAAATTGGATTGAAACCTGCATTTTGGTGCCGGGCAACGGACAAGGGGCAACGGACAACTAATTATAAAATTTTGCAACCCCCGAATCGGAGCGGAAACCCTTTTTGGCGAACTGCATGTGTCCCGGGGTAAGTGATTGTGTACGTGCTCATTATGGAAATTTCTTGCTTTCCCAATTTTATTTTTTTATTTCTGCAGCTCTGCGGCGGTGCAAAAATTAATGCAAAGACCGCAGTCGGCGGAGTGGGTCGTTAATGACACGAAGCCGAAATGTGGGAGGGGACTTGGCAAGCGATTCGCTTGACAAAGGTTTATTGGGGCTTTGGCACATGCGATACGCGATTATAATTAGAATTTGGCTGCGGGGTGTTGCACTGCACATGGTCAAAAGGACCTCGTGCGGCATGACATGACCATTCCGAGGGTGGTTCTACATATCTGGGGGGTTGTAAAGTGTTTTTATTCTGGCCGCGGGGCAAAGTGTTATGGTAATCGAATTTTGAATCGATTAACCGGGCAGCAGTCCTTCCGCAGCGGGTGTACGTAAGTCACTTAAAATGGCTGGCTTATTTGCACGAGTTTTGTCTTTGAGTACGCTTCAAGTCCTCACCGATCCTCACCGTCTAAAGCCCAGTCTTTAACTCACACATTCAATACATTCGAGCGCAGCTGTACAATTAAAATTAATCGCACTTTACAGATAGCTAAAAGAGCCTCATAAAAATAATGGCGATTTCCAATACTCGTAAAACTACAGTCATAATCGATAGCTTTTTATACTTACTAAATACTTGTTTTACATTTTTGGGCCTACTCAAAAATGTTTAATTATTTATTATATATTTTTTATATATATATATATATTTATTTAATTATATATTATTTTTATGGAATGTGCAATCTTAGGTTAATTAAAATTGAGCAACTTAAGTAAGCCTTAAGTGTGCTATAAAAGTCTAGCGTTTCCCCGATTCCCCGATTACCGATAACACTTAGAAATGCATCAAAATTCAGACACTACCATTACCATTTGCATACCCGTAAAATGCCGCTCTCTAATGAGCTGCACAATGTGGAAAATCATCTAAATGGCCGCAGTCCATCGACTAAGTTGCATTCAAATTGAGTCTTTAAGCGCTTTATTAACCACCGATAAAGTAGGACGCGGGAAGTCGGGGGAGTGCGAATTAAATCCAGTGTTGCACTTTGCATGTGCCCTTTGGCGAGTGCAATTAAGCGGAAGGAGACGGCAATATTGTGTGACTGTACCTGCCCGTCCGACTGCACGGTAATTTATTATTTATTTATTATAATTATTTATTTGCTTGACGCGGTCGCTTATTAAAAGCTACTTACAGTCCCGCCAGCGAACAATGGGTCAGGCCATTAGGAGCCACCACTTCCACCCCTTCCACCAACCCCTCCCCGTCAAAACAACCATATAACTTGGTCATAATTACTGCAAGTTGCAGTTTGCTCATTGCGAAAACATTCCACTTGATATGCCGGCCACGTAGCTGCACGCACCGCTCGCTAGATGGCGCTTGTATGGTATGGCATGTCATTTGTTTATGACAGCTAACCGCTCATAATCAAGAGGGGTTATAAATTCGCCAGAATATAAGCTGATTATAAGCTGATTGCGAGTGTGTGGGTGTGTGGGGTATGGGCGGGGGACTTTTTAATTAACTTGAGTTAAGGGGAAAGTCATATGCGGAGCCAACGGCTGGATAATGGCCGAGTTCAACTGAGATAAGGACTGTACTTATTAGTTTTGCCCTGCATGCAAAACTAACGGATGGAAAACGCAGTCAGGGCCGTTTGGAAGTGAAATTTTTGATTTCAATTGAAATAAATTTCCATTAATATTTGTTAATTGTTGGTTAAGTGAAAGAGGGAGTGGGGGAGAAGAAAGCAACAATCGTTATATTTGCTAATTGAGATTTGACCTGATGATATGGCGAAATGAGCACAACAATAATAACTAACGATGAGCGAAATTGACGTCAACAAAAAGTTGTTGCTAGAAAGAAATTCTGTGAAAGTATGTTAATTAATGGAGGAGGAACAGAAGCAAGCGGGATGGAGCAAGCAGGAGGAAGAGTTTATACGCAACAATAATTGACTTTTATAGCGAATTTTAATTTTCACTTGGAAACTGGAAAAAATTGGGTTTAAGGAACAAAGCTGGAAAATACGATTCATTAGGTCGTATGCAATACAATCTGCAGCCAGATGATGTAAGACGGTTGTTCATTTGCGTATAAGGGAAGAAATTAGAATTCCGAGCTGCCATAGGATCAACATCCTCGAAAGCTCGTAGTTTATATTTCAAATATACACTTATTATTATACAGATCAATGGAAAGTGTAGTTAATTTATGTAATTACTCTATGCAGGCGTTTTTATGGTTCTTACCACACAACCTTTGATTGGGCGACGATTGTCTTGGTAAACATCATCAAGCGATCGCAGACACCTTTCCATTATGCAAAGGCCCATAACTAGATGCCCAGATTTAAAGTGCTCCACTCCATGAGCATGGGCAATGAGCCTCGCGGCATTCGGCAGAAACCCACTGTGAAACAACGCCCAGCACTTGCCGCTCAGCAGACGCAAGAAATAGGGGCACGATCGGGATCCCGTCCCGTTACCCGTTACCCTTGCCTGTAATTTGTGCCCAGAGTGGCAACAAAATCAAATGGCACGCATGAAATTAAAGTTTAGGCGCGCAAAAATTTATATGTGCGACGCCGTGTGCCAATTAATGTAAATTACGCGACGGCGACGACGGCAACACGACACCGACAACGGCAACAGCAATGGAAATTGCAACTGCGACTGCAACACTGCAGCGATATGGCAACGCCGTTGGGCCGCAAATGTGGCCCCCAAGGGGCGCACCACGCAACTTTTTGAAAGTGCGCACAACAACGCCTGCAAGAAATTAGCGCCTGAAAGCATTGCAAACATTGTAAAATATTATTAAACGCGTCAATTTGTTGCCGTCAGTCGGCGAGGCGACTCAATCTCAATCTCGGGGGCTCATTAAGTGCGTGACGGCCCCGACTGATGCATAAATGCATGAGGCCAACTAAATCGGTCCGGGCCAACTGTACCTAAAGCGCCGCAGATGGCGCAGAGCAAATAGATCACTCGTTTCAGCATTACATTTGTTTTAAAAGGTCTCAGTCGATTTCTAACTTATTTATTTTATATATACGGCGGTCAAGATATATTTTAGCCCATTGGATAATAAATATATTATAAATGAATTCAAAACTGTCGGATAGTTATAGTTAAATGTGTGCCAACTGTACTCTCGTTTGATAATTATATTTTAGAACTTGATTATCTAACATCAAGCTCTGCCCGCCGTCCAGCTTATTAAGAGGTTAAATATCTTTGCATTGAACTCGTTTTCGCAATTGCCGTCGACGATATCGTAATATTGCAAAAGACCAATCAACAAAAGTATATTTATTTAAATGAGTCTAAATTACGGCTCATTGAAAACGAATTGTAGAGAGGCATTCTATGATTGGAAATCAATATGGAAACAAAAGCGGAACGAATACGTAAATTAATAAAATCAGAAATCAGTGAAAAACGGCCAGTAAATGTTCAATTTATGTGACAATAATTGAGGCAGGCAGGGGAACTATGACGACAATGAGCCGCAGAGGGGAAGAAAATGAAAAGAAATAACCAATCAGGGCCATATTAATCAATCTTTAATGAAAGTAATTTAAATGTGTTAATTTTTGTTCAACGTTCCACTATTGTTTTGCTGCTGGTGGCTGGTGGTGATTTCTTGGAAGTTGAAGGAGCCAACGGCAAGTATGAATCTACATCTCCTCCAGTATCTTCAATTAAATAAGGCGTCATAAATGACGCAATCAAGACTCGTTTTGCTCCTCAATTATGCCTATGCCTGGCCATAATGCCAATTAATCAACTGCGGCAACACAATACATATTTATTAATAATCAGTAAAAATAATTTAGCCAATTAACAGCAACAACATTCCATGCACACTGCTGCTCTAGTCAGAAATCACAGAAAACTCAATAGCTCGCAACATAAAAAACTCCGCTCGGCGGTCTTTGTCGGAATACTTTGTCCAATACTGTTGCAATTGTTTCCAGCGGCGTTTGTGGAAAGACATTTTTGAGTTGGACAGATATAATAATTGTAAGTAGAATTCAAACCAAGACAGGCAGGCCAAAGGGGTAATTAAGTGAAGTGGCATGAGGCCCGCACTTTTGAGGGAGGCACTTTGTTTATTTGGCTCTCCAAATTTATAGACTCTTTGATTAATCCCTGCCAAGAGAAAATGCACTGTTAGGAGATTCGATTTCAGCTTGCCAAGTAGCGGGGGTAATAAATTACTATAGATAACTAGTTGGATTGAATGAGAAACCAAAATGTAAAAAGCAGTTCCAGTGATATTACACTAAATATTGTTGAAGAACTGTATTTGACAATATTAATACAATATGGTTACTAGCCAAAAAGCAGTACTTAAATAAATGGGTGTCCCTATCTAAAGGGCTAATTCGGAGAATTCCTATCTGACACATGTCCCCGCCGCAAAGCTGTCTATCTCCGTTCGTCATTATATCGGTCTCTGTTGCACTGTTTGGTGCCAGTCAATGGAAAATTGATCAGAAATTATTGCCAATTGAGCGCCAAAATCGCTGGCACACAGCACACATGCAAAGTTCGCCAGTATATACACAGTACACTGAAATTTGCGCTCATTTAGGCTCATAAATTGCAGTCAAGACATGGATATTCGAGTAGACCCCAACAGAAAGAGACGGAAGAGTCAACAAGAAAGAGAGAGAGAGAGATAGAAAGAATGAGAAAGGGGGGAGGGAGAGGCAAGTATCGCATTTGGCATTCCTTTGCCAATAGAAATCAGCTTTATTTGAGGCTTTTTACATGCCAAAGTTGCCATACTCGCAGTGGTATTGTTGGATTTCTGCGGCTGTTACCGTTTATTAATTATACCAGCTCCAGTTTTCCGCTGCTTTATGCAGCTTTATGGACTGACTAGGTCGTGAATTTGAAATTATGCTAAATTACATATGCAAGTGTTGATGCCGGTAATGAAAAGTCGGTCGAAACGCTTCGGATTGGCTGCAATCTCAGGGCAATTACACATACGCAGCGTTGGCCAGATCTATAATTGCCAGCAATAAAGCCGGGACTCATTTAGATAACTTATTCCTGTTCCGAGCCCCGCCATCTGGTTCTGAATTCAGAGAACGGGGGCACCCTTCTTCCCCTTCCCAATCGAATCGACCAACCCTGGCCACAACGCACACACACACAAGCACACACACCTGCGGAGAGAGAGAAAATCAAGTCAGCGGCATAACAGAAGCCCAGCAGCAGCAGACAAAGGCCGACGTCACTCGAATGTACAATGTACTATACAAGCATGAATTTCTGGCGAGTGATGCGCGAAAAAAGCGGCCACAGGCGCCGTGACATTGCTGCCAACTTATGAAGTTGTAAGAGCCGCTGCTTAGCGTCTCGGCCATGGCAGAGAAACCAAACTTGGCCCAAACAGGCGGCGCAACAGGCGGCGGCAACTGCGACAACCGCAAACACGGCCAAAGCGACACAATCGGCCGGCGCCTCCACTTTGGCTAAGAGCAGCAGGCGCTCAGCACTCGGAAAACATCGCCACATGACCGACGGTGGAGCGTGCGCGCCGGAAAAAGCTCGCTGGGAAAAGCCCCCCCCAGATACCCCCACCCACAAGAGGTTGTGCTTATGCTGGCGTTGCTGTTGTTGTTCTTGGCAGTGGTGGTGGGAGGTGGAAGTTGAGGCGGAAAATCGGGCAGATGAAGTCAAACAGATTTGAGCAAGTGATTGCACAGAGGAGCGGAATGATGCGGCGATAAAGTGCCACGAATGGGGCGGCTACTTTTAGAACTAAGTGGCAGTAGTTCGTTTGTTATGTCTGATTGTTTTCTATTAGCTTAATAATAGTGTATTGGTACCTCAAGCAAAAAGGGGTTTTTGTAAATACTAATGTTAACTAAATTAATTTAATTATTGAATTTAAATCTGAAACCTTTTTATTTTTAGCGATTAATGAGTCAAACAAAATTAATTTCAGCCTTATAATCGTAGTTCATTTAAAATATAGATTCTTATGACTATTTTCCATTCAATTTCAACTTGAAACATGCAACTCGATCCCCGAAGAGCCGCCAATGCACTTAGAAAAAACACTCAAGAGACTTCCACTGAACACCCATTTTTTGTAAACAACCAGACACACTTTCGTCCCCTTAAAGTTAACAACCTCTATTAGATACAACCACTAAGAGAAAAATTACAGACACTTGGTAGACACACAGCAGAAGTCAAAAGGAAATACAAAGAGCGCTACAAAAAGGGAAACCTACACTTTTTGGCAACCTCTTTCAACTTTGGCAAATCTCCTTGGAAAATAAAACACGACCAAGTTGAAGAAACAAGCACTCCTCACGCCGATGTTTAACATATAATTTTGGCACACGACCTGGCAGAGAAAAAAGAAAAGGCTGTGGCACACTTGTACCATTGATGGGGAATGGGGAAAAGGCAGAGGGACTGGATGGATGAAGGGACTCAACAGGTTGCTTCTGTCGCCATCCTCAGAAAACTTCCTTTTTCTATGTGCGACTGGATGGGTGTGCTTGTGTGTGTGTGAGAGGGTGTCTGTTTTGGCCCTTTTTGTGAATGAGCTCATAAAACGTTTTTCTTTTCACAGCGCCCGGGTGTTGATGTCGTCGTTGTCGTTTGTAGGTTGTACGTTGTACGTTGTACGTTGTAGGTTGTCCCATGTCCGTCCGTCCCTTTTCAGGACTGGTGACTGGAGACTGGCGACTGGCGTGCGGCCCAAGTTGCTCTTTAGTTTTCAATTTTTTGCCTTTCAGCTCGGTAGCTGGCTTGGCTTTTGTGCTGCCTTTGGCCCAAACCGACCACCGGGGAGCTGCCTTTGATAGTCTCGGTTTGGGCCAGTCCGCTGCTCGTTTTGATTAAGTGCGAAACAATTAAGGCGGCTTCTGCTGCTGCTGCTGTTTACGTAGTTAATCGGGCCGGGGTCACCACGGGATGTGGGAAGTGGGAGGTGGGATGTGGGAGGGTAACACGGGGGCACGACCCCAAAACAGCTGCTCTGGCTAACCGAGCTAACTGCTTGTGGTTGCTCCGAGCGTAGAGGAGGTGTGTTTCGGCACTAATACGGAGAAAAATAGGATTGGCTAAGGTTATAGTTGAGGGAAGAGACCAATTGCACTACGTGACTATTTCCAATGTTTTCCAGAGTTTAAAAAATCAATCAATCAAACAAAATTAATTTGAGCTGCACCATGATAGCTCCATCTTATTATCTTGTAAACTATATTATGAACCATTACTATAATATGACTATTATCTTTTATCGGCAATGTGAAATTTATATCCGTAGCAGCATAGTGCTGCCTTTACATACCAATCAAACATCTCATTAGCAACTAAATCAGCATGGAAATCCTTTCGCCCTGGGCCTTATCACACTATCACACTTTGTTGGCTGCTGCCAACACCAACGCAACGCCAGAACATGATTCCTTGCCATCTGCTCTCCGCAGACTGCTTAGCCACTTTAGCCATAAAAATATAACACCTGCTTATCTAGAATGCCACCCGGGCGCAAAGTCCCCAAAATCCACCCCCCCTTTGGGGCAAGAGCAAAGCCACAAGCCTGAAGGCAACCGAAAACATTTCTCAAAACGAGGCTAAACGGGAAGGCAGTACTGAGATGGGGTTGGGTTTGCATGGTTTGGGCACTGACCTAGCCCCCCGTAGAATGCTTGAGCCAACAAATACCGTAGAAACACTTATACGGAATTCCTCAACGCCTGGTAAACCAGGGCTGGGGCGTAAAATCCACCCCATGAAGCAACCCAGGCCAAACCCAAGCCCGAAATTCAGAGACAAAAAAAAGAGTGGCGCAAGCCAACAGAACGAAAAGCAGAGCAAAGTTTCGAAAGTCGTAGCCAAGGGCCGACGGCAAATGGAGACGTAACCCAAACTCCGGTGAATCTTGGGAAACATTTAACGGATTTTCTGAGGGGGCGTTAGTCGTTTTACATGCATTATCCTGGCCAGAAACCAAAAGCGCTGCAAAAAAGTGTTGACATTAAAATAATAATTTTAATTGCCTCAAATAACACAAAGGTCGGCGGTGACCCTCGCACAGGGATGCAGCACATCCGAGCTGGGAGTGTGTGAGCGTGGTCTGCTTAAACACAAAGGGTAATTAACATTTTTCTTTTCGTCCGGGTCCTGGCCGAAGGATAAGCAGCTTGTTTAGCCCGGCCAAAGTCAAATGAGCAAAAAAAAAATACAAATGGCAGCGGAGCACAAAAAGGACCGGGCACACACATCACACATCACACATCACACATTACGTGGGTTCGTATGGGAGTTCCTTTTTTGCGGTTTCGCATTTGGTTTAACTTAGCTGGTAAGTACCCCCAGGTTCTTGGGTGGCCCTCTGGATTCTGGTTTCTGGATTCTCGTTTCTGGATGCGGGATCCCGGATTCAGTCGACCGCCTTTCAACACCTTCAACAAAGCGTGAATTAAGTGCTCGAGATTTTCTGCACTTAATACAACAAATTTACAGCGGCTCCGTGCAACATGTGCCATGCCCCTTCGCTCGTCACCCTGCCACCCCGCACTCCTCACTTCTCACTCCAACAAGCTAATTGCGCAATTATCTCGTTTTGTGGAACATCTGTGCAACTGTGTCGCGTCTCATTAAGTACGATCTGACTGCTCAAATGCCCAAAAGGCCGTGCGGACGGACAGTTGGAGAGAAATTGTTTAATTGCTTTAATTAACAATAGCAATAAGTTGACGAAGAATATTGAAACGAAACATCAAATTGGCTGAAACTTAGACCGAAATTCCTGGTCTGAACAGAGTAAGGATCATACTTGATAATATATGCATCTAAAATTGGAATGGGGTTTCACTGTTTACTTCACAATTTTAGTGTTGCAATCATATCTGGTCATATCGTCAACATTCGTCGATACAAAAAACGTTAGCCATAATAGAGGGAGAATCATTTAAAAAGATTTCGAAGTACCTTAAGATTCTCAAAGTAAATTAAAACAAAATGCAATTCTAATTGATCAGCAAGACAAAAGTTTACATTTAAATAAAATTAGACAATTATGCTTCTAAACCGAATTTGTCTATCGGCATAATTACCCAAACACGACAGACTCGCATTACAGCTATCGTTTATCTAGCATCTTTGACAATCCATCCATCAAGCATGATTGAATCCACAGAACAACCCCGAATTTCCGAGTTTAGTTCCTCGGTACTCCATTTCCATATTGCTATACACGCAATGGCAACGCGTGAATGGTAAAGTAGTGTTTTTAATAGCTAATTGAGCAAAATACTTTATGGAAGGGAATTAATTATAGTTTCATGTTTTTTGACTACGAAAATTCGGCCTGTTTCACATAGCTTCTCAATGTTCACGCAAAAGCATAAATTGTTTAATTGCTAATTAAGAATAGGAAACGGGCAACAAACGATAAATGTAATGAATTAGAAGGCGAATCGAAGGCAGTTGACATTATTTCAGTTCTAGCGTGTGACAATTCGCATTAATTACAAGAAATGCTCCAAAAAATAAGCCATTAAGAGGGCCATTCGAGTACATAGACGATTTCCCGGGCGGGGGACTCTGAAATGGCGAAATGAAAGTGCGCAGCGGAGATCCCCCGACTTTCCGCATTTGGCGTGTTTTAGGCTGCTGCCGCCGCAGTTGCTGCTTGGACACTTGTGACATTTTCTTAATTGAAATGATGCGCGTTCGTTGATAAAATTTCGTAGCCTCCATATACGAGGGTCTATATGTGCTCATACGAGTATATGTACGGAGCCACTTGGACACTCTCCTGCACGTTTTGCTGATGATTATTATTACTCTTCATTATTGTTCATTATTAAATGAGCGGCGTGTGTGCGTGTCTTTCGCTTTTGTGTAGGCTTTGTGGCATTTGCGGCATGCAACGTCTTATTTTGGTGGATCGGCGAAAAGTGAGCCAATCCTCGCAAGATCATCTCCAAATGGAATCGCTCAGAAAAGCATGTTAATCAAAATAATTGCGGATAGTTGCGATCTTTGTCCCATATATTAAGTAAAAACTAAATATCAAGGAATTCATGAATGTGCGGGTTCTATTATTACTTTAATAATAGTGATATTGAATAAATTAAAGAAGAGTTGATTTATTTTCAAAAGTTATTAATTTTAAGCATTTTTAAAAGTTGCTCCCCACGGAAGTTTACGAATTTACAATATTATCATTGAATGTTTTGTTTCTACTTTATTTGCATATAAGTGGTCATCTGAAACTCGTGTACAAAATAATCGCATGGATTTCCTTTGATTCGCCTTATAGTCGACTAGGCAATGCATTTTCGATTGCAATGGCAGTCGGAGAAACACACTTCCTGCACTTTCGCCACCGCCACCCTGAATGTTTTAGGGCAATAAAATCTCATTTTATGTGTGCGCAAGTTTGCAAATTGGCCACACATCAAAAACAGAAGTGAAATCCTTTCAAGATGCCTGGTCCGACCCGAGTTCGCCTCATTTGGCCAACTTCAAAACTTCAATGCCTTTGCGGGGCATAATTATTACTTTAATTATGCTTAATTAAAAGACCGCCCACACGGGGGCGTGGCCGAGGCAGCTGTCCAGAATGCACGGCACATAATTAAGCGTTTTGCTTTGCGGATTTTCTATCTTTCATTTTTACGATTTGCCTACGTTAAGTGACAACGTGACGTGATCGTTGGATATATGTATCTTTTCTTTTTTGTTTGCGGGGTTCGGGAGGAAATTGCAATTCTCCGCTGGCTTTTGGATATTTTTAATGAGTGTGTGTGGTGTGTGGTGTGTGATAGTCGCCTCCTTGTTGATTTGTCTGTCCCGCAGTCGGTTTGTTGTTTTTCCGCTTCTGGTGCCGCTGCAATTTTATGCGTTCGTCATCCGTTTGCCATAAAAAAGAAACATCCACTGCAGCAACAACATTTAATTTTTAATTTAATATCTAATCATTTTCCGTCGACGTTGATTTTCTTTTTCACAGCTATTTGTGCATTAAAAGCTGTCGCAATGCATTTGACCAAAGACCCGCGCAACTAATGGCTTTTCCTGATTTGTCGAGGATGCCACTCCAAATAGTAAAAATCCTTCACTAAATTTAATG
Organism: Drosophila santomea; assembly: GCF_016746245.2. Classification (NCBI taxonomy): domain Eukaryota; kingdom Metazoa; phylum Arthropoda; class Insecta; order Diptera; family Drosophilidae; genus Drosophila; species Drosophila santomea. The sequence goes on along the minus strand of NC_053016.2, from coordinate 17,088,862 downwards.
AGATAATTCACTTTCGCAATCAAACGAAGCCGAAATTTTAGTGGAAAATATTATGTAACACTCATCGTAAAATCGTAAGTAGTAGATTTAGAATTTAAAGTGGAATCGAAGGCATTGTCGGATCGAAGATTATAAAATGCCGACGGCTTTTTCCAAACACTTTGGACTCAACTATTAGATGTCAAGATTTCTAAACACTTTGGATTTTGCTCGTGTAAATCCAGGCTTCAATAATTAAATAACAAAAATGTATATAGAAACATTGTTGCATAATTTGATTATAATTTAAACTAGTAAATACTACATATCTCGTTATATTGGCTAAGCATTTAACCAGCCATTTTTAAACGTAAAACTTTATAATAATTATAAAATCAACAATGGTAATTTAAGACACTGACTTTTAATCAAAATCATGCGTGAAGAGATCCGAATCTAATGATTGTAATTTCTGCAACGAAAGCCGCTGAAGTACGTGGAAACCTTAAAGTTAAATGCACCTCATTAGGCCGTAGTATGCACCCGCTGAATGTCATTCCAGAGTTTGGCCATTGCATCTGTGTGGCCGGCCACTGCAACTGCGACTGCGAGCCCAGTTAATTCTCGCTAAATAATTGCCGGCGATAACGAGGCGTGTAGAACGTGTAGCTGGGAGCAGGGCAGTGGCAATAGCAAGCTCTGCTTGGCAACGACAATGGAACAGGCAACAAAGAGACTAAATTCTGTATTAATTTGCAATTAATGCAGCTAATTATATTTAATTAAATGAGCGGGCCGCGCTAACAATGCACTGCATAGATACGATTTCTACTCGGATGCCGATGAGGGGTGGTGGGAATCAGCGGGATCGCTGGGATCGCTGGAATCGGTGGGCAGCAGGGATCCAGAGTGGGGCAGGGGGCTCCAAGTAGGGCTTGGGTAGTGGGAAAAAATGTAGCGCAGGTTGGTGCGGCTTTGAAATGAAACTGATTATTACAATTGTTGTTACGCCCGCTGGCGCTGTTGTTAGTGCGAATTGTGCGCTGCTGCTGCTGCTGCTGTTTATTGTATCTCATAGATACGTTTAGATTATTTTTGCAAAAATGACACTGAGCCACCGGCGAGTCAATTGTAATACGTTTTAGTAATTTTTCGTGGGGTGGCAGCAGTCGCAAGGCTCAGCACATTAAACTATTTATGTGTAGAGTTTCATTCTGATTTCGTTTTGGCGATCGTTTGATGAGCCTCATTGTTGCAAATTGCTACTGTCCACTGCCGTCGAGCCGTATTATTAGTTTGTTTATGGCTATTTATTATATTTGGTTTTATTATTAGACACTCGCAACTATTTTTGAGACCCTCGCTAAGTTTGCTCATGCACATGCCCATGCTCATGCTCATGCCGGTCCAACGATAATGCTGATGTTGATAAAATTAACGTTAATTAAAGTTATTAACCGCCTGCAGCGAAATCGCATCAATTCATTGGTTTTTGCATACTACCATGTCAGGGTTGAGATTTACATAAAAACTGCATTTGGCTGTTTCGAACACTATTCGAGTGAGCGAAGTGCGTGAGAGCCTAAAAAGGTTTGATATTTCTAACTTGATAATGATGATGAGCACTTTACTTAAATGATTTTTTTATTAAGCCCCATTATTTGGTTTTAAATTTTGGGGTTGAGTGGTTTGCAAAAATGTTCAGTTTTGTGGAACTTTTAAGTTTTCTAGTAAGATGTAAATTATTCGATTTTTTCACTATTTTTAATTTTTGTCTGCTATAAGAGACAATAAAACTTCCACCCAACTAACTACATGTATCTGTATATTTTATTAAATCAGGCAATAAAATATATATTTACCAATCTGGCGTATAAGTTAAATAAATGCCCTTAGCTTGAGTGACTTTTGATTAAAAGTTGTAAAGTGCCTCTAAAAATGTGAAATATATTTTACAGCTCACACTTCCGGACAATCACATGTCATTACAATAAATATATGTAAATGTATATTAGTTCTATTTATCTAAAATATACATGATGTACGTTTTCTAAACAACATCCCACTAAAATTATAATATGTATTAAATAATACACGATAACGAAAAAAGCTAAAATCAACTACTTAGCGATATTTACCGTTATTTAGATATTCGCAAGCGGTTGCCAAAATCGACGAAGGAGTTGTTATGTTCCAATAGCTTTTCTCCAATCCTGTTTTTCATTCACCTTTTAGTGGTCGTTTGGATTTGACGTGAAATTTCTTAACTCTTATCACAAATGAGCACTGTATTCAAAGTATTCATGAGTACTTATGAGTAACAACGAGTATCTGACAGATGGTTATCACCCACGCACTTCAGATGAGACGATCGCTACGCGCCAAAAATTCGGAGCTGAGCAGTTTCGAAACGGATTTAAAAATCGCGGAGCTACGGATGTACAAAACACTTGGGGCTCAAAAGTTGCAGTGGCAGCTGTTAATGATGAATCGTGGGCACACGCCGAAGTTTATTTGCTTGGGTATTGTATGTTGCACTTTGGTTGTTTGTTTGTTGCACGAGTCGAGGGGCGTCCAAGATATATGTGGCCGTTCGTTGCGATTCCGGTTCAGATCAGCCGTCGTACGTTCAGGCGCAGCGTCGTCCGTCGACTGAATGAACGTGTGGCGCACGAGCGGCGCTTTGGACCCCCAGCAATCGCAATCATCAGCATAAGTAGCAACAGAAAGGAGCAGCAGCAACAACAGCAACAGCAACAACAGCAACAAGAGCAACAACATCGGCAAACACGAGCAAACAAAACGAAGGCAAGGAACCCGAAGCCGCAGGCCCAGCTCAGCGGGTGCGAGCGAGAGCGCGACAGGGGTCTCTCTCGCTCACCGCCTCTCCTTCTCTCTCGCTCTGGCTCTCTCTGTCGCTCTCTCACCCACCCCCTAGCCCCACTGGCGGTGCAGCGACGCCGGCAGAGCGCCGACTGCGCAGGAGCAGCAACGGTATATATGCAATTTGCTTGGCGCTGTTAAAATAAAAATAATGACGTCATTAAGCGCACAAATGAGCGGCGCTGCTGCCGCAGTCGACGGCGACCGCGACGCCGACGCAGGCTGAGCTTATAACTGTTGTTCTGAGAAGGAGAAGTTGCACACTTGACGAAAAACGAGCACTTAACGACGGCGAGGCAGAGATAGAAAGAGAGGGAGAGCAGGCGTGCGAGAGGGAGAGGGCGCGAGTGTGGGTGAGCGCTTTTGTGAGCGAATTTTGAGCATTTATCACAGCCAAACATTGCACTTCTTACACCGCACCGTTCGGTGTGAATGCATTTAGATTATACATATACCCCTCTATGGAGATGGGCAAAATAATATTAAAAATCGTGAAAGTTTTTGAACTAATAATTGCTGGGTCTCATAAACCAAACCTATGATATGCATCAGCAGACGACTTGTCAAATGCTCCAAAATTTCACCCCGTCTCGAGCCTTCGACAACTATTGCTGTGCATTAATAATTTAGCCTTCGATCCGCAGAGCAGAGCCAATGCCAAAAGCTCCAGTCACTCAGCTCGTCGGTCAAAAGCCCACTCGAAAGCCAGGACCCTCTCGCTGTTACTGCAGCCCTCCTGCCCTCCTGCCCTCCGCCCTCCAACTCCCAACCACCCACAATGTGACGTGTGCCGTGTCCACTGAACCACACCCCTCCACCCCCTTTTGCAACGGGCCGAACCGCTTCCAGAAAACCGAAAAGTGCCAATAAATATGGAAACGTTTTGCCTTGTTCTGCCCACTCTTCCTCCCACTCTTCCATCCCATTTCTCTTCCATCCCTCTCTGCCACGTCTTCTGCTCCTTCTTCGGTACTCTTTCAGCTCCACTGTGAAAAACTTCACCAAAGTTCAGCGTAACGCTACAATTAAATTTATATTTATGTTGGTTCTCACTTTGGGTAAAATAAAAATATTCCTTTAATTAGGATTTAAATTGTAAAAACATAAATTTCACTTCATTTAATTTTATCTTCGATTTGTAACAAATATATTTGTAATAACTATAACGCTATATTTATAAACATATATACCTAAAAAACAGCATCTTATCTATTTTATTCATTTAAAATTTTGATATAAAAATCTTTCTGTAACAAATACTGAGTACTTTTTTTTTTATTTGAAGTTACTTAGTATTTTATTAATTATATAAAACATCGCAATGAATACATGTACTTTTTTTATTTAAATGCTAACGCTACTACATTTTCTAAGTGTATCCTTGCTCCTTGGCTACCTTTGCACTAATTCACATTTGATGTTTTGTTGTCTGCGCTTGTTGCCGTTGCCGCTTGCATTTTTCTGGTCAATGAGGTTACAGTCAAGTCACTAGACAAGCCCCCGCCGCAATTCGCACTCCCCCTTCCCACCCTCCAGGGGACAGAAGATGCAGCAGCGACCGGTGCGGTCTACAACCGGTCGAGGCTGTCGGTCAGTCGAGGCTGCCAAACGGGCTGCCCCTGCCGACTCCGCCGCCGTCGGTCCTCCAGTCTGGCCACCCACCCGCCTCGACGACTATCGGAGGTGTCGATGACGTCGTAGTAGTAGTCGTAGGGTCGTCGTCTGGCTGAAAGCCCCTTGAAAGCCCCCAAGGCCCCAAAGTCGCAGCCGGCCTCCCCCAAAAGCAGATTCTGACTGCAACTGCCTACGCCATTTGATGATTTTGTTGTTGCCCCTCCTAATGTGATTTGCTAGGGTATGCACTTAGCCTGTTCGGCTGCCGATCGCACAGATTTCGAAGCCAGAACCATAGTGTAGTGTGCTCGTGTACAGATTTCTACGGAATCGAAAAAGATCTGTGATATAAAGAAGTGGAAATTATTATTATTTATTAAAGGCTAACCTCTACTAACCAATTTTAGGTGTCTTGGTATGCTGTTTTTCTGATATCATACTAGTTATGTAATAATTCACTAAGCTACTGGCACATGCAAATATTCTTTCCGAATGGGAACATAGCGTATTCCCCATTCGGACATCTTAAGAATGGACTTTGGTACATCGTTCCTTCTACTGGTGGCTGATTTTGTTTTTAGCCAATTTTGGTCAATATTTAAGTGCCGCTTGATGCTTCCACTTCGACGGGCACTTCACTGTTTTGATACCCGGTGTCTAGGCCTGGTCCACATCACCTCATCAACTTAATTTTCGGAATTTCAACTCGGACCCTGCTCGCTTTCGTCTCTCTCACACTCCCTCGCTCCGTCTTTGTCTTCCACGTCTAATTTTGTGTTGCATTTTACCGGCAGCTATGAAGCGTATTACCGTTAAATGTTGCACTGTCGACTTGTCGTCTAATTTGCCTCACCCGAGAGGGAAATGGGTGGCGAAAAGTGAGCGGTGGGTGGGGTTCTGCTGCGGCTGCGGCCGAGGATGAGGATGCGGATGCGGATGCAGTGGGCCACTGCCCACTTTCCATCTTGGCTTGATTGTCATTGCAGCTCGCCGGTCTGGCCGGCAAACTGATTAAATTCAGCACGCGCCCTGCGGGCGTCTTGGGAAACTTCTTCCACAGCAAGCGAGATGCCCGAAAAGGGGTTTAAAGGGGGGTTAGGGGGGATGGATGCACACGAAAAACTTTAATGATTCCTTCTCTTTATGAATGAACTATATATACATATATTAAAATCCATTTATTTTATTTGATCGAATGTCATATCAAGATTAAAATTCAACTGGTTATTAGGGAAGAGATTACCAAATTATAGTGGATTCCGAACTAACAGTCATACACATTTGACTTTAAAACATAAGAAATGGAAAAAAATATTCGATATTCAATATATATATTCTCATACACAGAGTCGAAGAATTCCCCGATTTTAAGGATATTTTTTCTGTGTACAAAAAGGAGGTTGCTGTCGGAGCGTGGTGGTAACTCAAAGTCATCAGCTTAGACGGGCCGAAACTAGACGCTCTACATAAATTTGAAATTAACGTTTTCTTGCACATTGTCATTTACCTCTCTCTTTCTCTCGCCGCTACCCATCTCTTTCTGGGCAAGCGCCTCTCCCTCTCTCTGTCTCTCTCGGCCGCTTAGATGCTTTCTGTAATTATCATTTGCCAGTACGTTTGCCTTGGAACACACACGCGGACCAGCGTCTTGGCCTGATCTCAACTTGGCTTTCGGGCGTACTCTATGGCCCCTCCCCCTCCCCCTCATCCGCAGACCGCCCGTAATTAAATGCAAATCTCCCGTCCCCCGAATGCGTCAAATATATGGCCGTAGTGCCACGGGGCAAACTGTGGCCACATTTTCAGCAACGTTCCGAAACTTGTCAGCACCGCTCGGCGGTGCAAGAAAAATGAAGTGAAGTGAAATACTCGAACGTGTATAAACCAAACAACATTAAAATTATCGCCTAGACAAGCCATAAAGACTTGGAGCTGAAGGATCGCCCACGACACCGGATCGGAGATACCCTAGAACTCAAAAGCCATTCGGTTTCTCTAGACAAGAATCACTATTCCAATTGAATATTCTTCAGTTTTTACCAATATTATATGAAGCATTATAAATATTTTTAAATTTTAGATGATCCCAATAGCCTGGTGAAGAAGATAGAATGAAAAGCCTATATATTATAGACAGATTACACGACCAGAGACAGAGAGGGAAGATGCAATGACAGAGAGGGAAGAGTAATTAAGAGCGCTCCAACTTTTTAGTTTTGTTGGATGGCTCTCGTTGAAATGGCTGCTAATTACAAAAGGCATCCTGGCCAGCATCATTTGAGATATTTTTCCATTAACCGGCGACGGCGTCGTCATGCCCATGAAGCTATAGGATTGGGGCAGAGGTTCGAAGGGGACGGTGCATACAAAACATATTAAAATTAACCTGATTACTCCGCAGGCGCTGCCAGCTCTCAGATTGTGGAATTGGAGTCGTGTATGTGTGCATGTGTATCTGGACTTGGAGGAGTTTTGAAAGCCAGGCACAAACTAATTTCAAATAACATAATTCATTCGCTTAGCCAGCGGGGAAGGGGAAGGGGCGGGGAATGAGGCGATGGGGGATTGGGGGCCTTGGCATCAAGGAAAAGACGGCAGCAGCTCTTGGACTTGGCCAAGACTCCCCGACCGGTTTCTTCGGGAGCACCAAATAAGTTGGAGTTTGATCACAAGCCACTGAGAGCGGAGAATGTGAAAAATTTACAGGAAAATGATCAATAATTAAATTTATTTTTTTTATTACCATTACCTTAGCTTTACTAATATTGAATTATTTTAAAATGGTTAAAAGTTATCTTTTTAAAATGATTTTTCTATTTGCTATTGATATATGAAGCCAATTGTTGATTTAATTTTAACATATATTTCGATTTTTAATCATTTAAGCTTTAAGTGTTTATAGAGCCACAGTCATTTTAAAATTATTTAGGAATCGTAAGAATCAGAAAATATACCGAAATATTTTTTTTTAGGTTTAGCATTTGCTCAATGCAATTTTAAAACCGTATAACAAAATATGTTTTTCCAATTGTGTATGCTAGCAAACATTACAGTTTTTCTCTGTGATGGCGGCGATTTACAGGGACCAAACAAAACCTCCAGCTGTCATAACAGGGAAAAGGACGGGTGATAAGAGAGAAAGAGAGAGGCAGAAGCGCAGATTGGTGTGCGAATGCGGAAGGTGCTAACTGACAAATAAATGGACTCCAGCTCCAACCTTACGAATGCTAATTGTTATTGTACTTAAACCTGAAGCCTGCCTCCTGCCTCCTGCGTCCTGCAGTCCCACTTCCATGCCTCCATTATCCCCATTCCCTACAGCATTCCTTACCAAACATGTCCTCAAACTATGCGTCGCCTGCAATAATTTCGCGAGCATAAAAATTTAATATTATTGAATTTATATTGTAGCATTCTACCTTATTTTAACCATGGCTGTTGCTGCCCAGCCACAATAATCGAAACAACAGCATCAATACGGCCAACTGTAACAGCAACTGCATTAACAAGCGCCCAAAGGCTACGCGAAAGCCTCACTATGCCACAATGGGTACAGTGCTCAAATGAATTTTAAAACTTAAATACATAAAAAGTATGGATGTGAGATCCATTGCGATCTATGTGGGATCCGTGTGGTATTTATTGGGGTTCATGTATCGAATATTCACCACCACTAAGGCCGGCAAAATAACATTTGGTAACTGAGCTGCAGCTGTAACTGACTTTAAATGAATATATATTTTTATTGGTACTACATGGACCTACAAATTTAGAAGACTTCTCGAAAATGGTCAAAAGCAGTCAATTAGTCACTTGGGCTGCTGAAATACAGCGATTTCATTCCACTGTGCACAGAGTTGTCTCGCGCAGCTTGTGCCTCAAGTGGCGTACTTAATGCCATTCGAATTATGCGCATGCGTCCCCTTGGAGGACGTGGCTCTGGAGCCCGAGCCTGAGCTGCAGCGAGAAGGCAGACTGCAATGCCCTTGCACCGCCCATTCTTCCAGAACGACGCCTCAGCGATCCACCAATGCAAGCACCACCCTGGTACGTGGTAATTTTGTAATATCGTAAAGTATTTTTTAATTGAACGTACCACCTTCGGCACACTCATAGAGCGGGCTTTACGAGGCCTACGAGTTCTACGAAGCTCTCTGAACTGGTAACTGCTCTCCTGGCTTTGTCAACTCTGGAGTTTGGAGTCTTGAGTCCAGAGTCTAGGCGACGCGGTCCTGCAGTCAAGCTGGTGGTGGCAACCCTGGAGCCAGCCCACTTTTATGACTCACTTCCTTTTTGGGTGATTTATGGGGACGCGAATGCCTTTCTGCCGACATTAAAATTAGCTCTAATTATGAGAGTGGATCGGTACGCAGCCAATTAAAAGTGCATTTCCCGCCAGCATAAATCAATAAAAGATTTATGTGACTCTGCCTATAGACGGGTATAATTTTAATGATTAGTCGCGAGCACATTTGGCGTTTTGCATAACCTTTGGCAGCCTTCTATCCCTCGCCACATCTTGGCGAGGTCTTCGCCAGCATTTCTTTTATTTTTCGGCCAGTCGGAACGGGTCTGGGCCATTCATTCCGCATTCATTCATGGGCGAGCCAGATCGGCTCAACCTGGGATCCGAGCGGATCGGATCGGATCGGAGGTAACCTGTTCCTGTTCCCCAGACTCACGACTTTATAATTAGGCAGCCTCGCTTAGCTGATGCTGCTGCTGCTGCTGCTGCTGAAGCTGCTTCTTCTTCTGCTCGGGTGGTTAATGCATTCATAATAATATTTCTTTTTGCTGTTAAATTTATGTTTTCTGCCTTGTAGCCTTTCGCTGAAGCTCCTCTGCTCCTGCTGCAGCTCCAGCTCCTGCTCGTCCTCCTCTACATCATCATCTTTTTTATTTATTTTTGCCAGTTTTAATTTTCTCGCTTCCACTTCCCCGCGCCGCCTCCGTTGGCGAAATCGTTTTGCATTCTTAAACATAATTGCATGTGGGCGTGGTCACATATGAAATTTCTTTGATTAAAGTCGATTAAAATCGCGGCCTGCTTTGCCTGCTGTTCTTGTGGCTGCTGTTATTGCCGTAGTTATTATTGTTGCTGCTGGTCAAGTTAGCCAAGTTGGGCAAGTTGGCCAAGTAGTTGGCCAGCATATGAGGCAGTCACTGCCGCAGATGAGTCGGAGTTTTATGGGTTCAAGGATTAGGGCGGAAGCAGCCGCCCAATCTCTTCTTATTTTTTAAAAAAGCATTGGAAACCGCGTTGTGAACTGTTTTTATTTACACAAATATAGCCAGTTTAAATATCTTTATTATGACTTGTAATTAAAAAAATCGTTACAGGGGTGAAATATAAATGTAATTTTATATAGTAATTGTTTCTTATAAGATATAGTATAATTTTGTATACTTGTGCAAGTTAAGCTGTACAAAAGGAGGTAAGTATAATTACTAGAAGAAACGTGCAAGTGCTTGTGTACAAAAGATTTACATTGTAGCTTTAATAATACTGCAATCAAGTGATCTGTGGTACATTCTTAGCCATTCATAAGGGTTCGTTTAATAAGTTCTTCAGTTCTATAATTGATCTAGCCTGCTAAGTACTCCACTCGTACATTCTGATCATTGGAAGATCGCAACGCAGAGCTTACATGCTAGCTTAAGATCCTGTGCCTTTTAACTTTACACCGAAAAAAATTTTTAATTAATTAGTAATAAAAAGTAATATTAATAAAAACTAATATTTTATTACTGCAAATACGATAAGACCAAGGACATTAGAATAATGTCTTTAATATAATTTTTTTATAAAGTACTATAAAATAGATAGCAAGACTATTAATAAACGATCTTTTAAGTGATCTGTCTTTTTTTGTGTACCCATACCTATCGGCATCATCATCATTACCATCATCATCATCATCATCAGCGGCTGCGTGGCCAGCTGGCCACTCCCAACTCCGGCTCCCATTGGCCCCACCAACACCCCCTCCTGCGATGGTGGACATGCCGCTTCTAATCTGCACTCGAGTGAATTGCAAATTACGTGTCTTAAATTGAAGTTTTACGAGTTGCTACTCTAAATGTTTGCACCAAAGTGCTCGGTTGGATGTGTTTGCACAGGGTTCCAGCCTCTCGGGATTCTAATGGGCGGTGGAGAGGAGTTGCATCTGGGATGTGGCTCTGGAAGACCGCGCTGATGATGAGGATGAGAATGAGGATGGTGCTGCGTGTTTAGGCGCGAGTGTTGTATTTCATGTTGCCAGCTCTCCTCGCCAGTTGCGCTGGCCATTCTCCACTTGGGATGGTTGTTTATGCGATGCAGGATATGATAATAATTACACCTTCAACGTTTGCTGCTCTGTGCCAACTCCATCTGGCCAGGAAGTCGGCCTGCTGCTCCTGGCCCGGTTCCCCTTCGTATCGCTGCTGCGGCCTGGCTGGCGATTAAAAATTGATCTCATTATAATTATTTTTTATAATTTATGAAGCCTTAAAACTTTGTGTGCTGCAACATGGCCACAAAGTAGTCATTATAAATGCCATAAATTTCGATCCCCCCAAGCACCACGTCCCTCGCTTAATGATGGAAGAGCTTGTAGGATCCGAGGCGAAGCCCTGCCTCAATCCCTATTGGCGAATTATGAGCAAACGCGTGTGATTTCAATGCTCTTCATATTGGACTCCATCTGTTTGCCCGCTTGATTTTACAAGGCAGAGGGAAATATTCAGAGTACTCCTACACATATTCCTGCCTCTCAGGGACCTCCTGGGCCTCCTAGTCCACCTTCCGGGAACCCACATATCTCAGATAGAATTCAGGCAAACATTATGCATATTACCATAGACCTGAAAAGCACCACCATCCCAGCACCACAGAACACGCACAGCGACCTATGATGATAAACGGGTAGATGCAAATACACTGAAAATTATAATAAGCAAGATTAAAATGTTTCATTCGGGCCAACAAACTTGATTGAATTGTGTTGGGTATTGTGAATAACGGAGCAATGCGGTGAAATGATATTCTTTAATTTTAGTAAAACGAATATCTTTTTAGATAGTTACAAAACTTAAGAATTTTAACTATTAATTGTATTTTTTACAAAAATGTACTTATATTCCTTGCAGTGCAGACAGAGACACCCGCACATCCACAAATAAAGGGGTGAATTGAGGCCCTCCTGCTCATTTTGCATTTTAGTTTGTAATTTAGTTTCATTTATTGCGATTTTACATTGACGCCTGACACGCAAATTCGTGTAATCCTTTCTGCCTTGCCAAGGAGCCCAGGAGGACAAGAGGACAGGGGTGGCGGGACAGGGGCTGACTTCGAGTGGCTGTCTTAGCCATGGCCCGAACCACTGCCCCTTCGAGCCATCGCCAATGCGCCACACAAAGTCCAATTAAATTATGAGGGTCCACACGCCAAGACAACGACGACAGCGACGACCACAGCAGTCTCAGATTCAGCTCCCCCTTGCCCCCCTCATGCCAGCTAGGTACACTCAGAGAATTTCTCCTAAGTAACAGCATTGCCATGAATAATCGAAATAAATATTCTAGCATCATGCCTATAAGTTACAGGTGGCTGCAAACGACAGCTCAAATGCTGAACCCTCAAAGATTACAAGACCAAGGTCTGCACTTTTTCGCTGAGTGCATCATCCACTGAGACGTAGCAATTTCAAGAACTGCTTATGCCTAACTTCAGGACATTGGACTTGGACTGGCTCATTTCGAGAGCCTCCTTTTTGGCCACATTGCCACTACCTTTGCCGTTGGCTTGCATTGGCACTAGCACTGGCACTGGCACTGGCATTGGCAATGCGGTGTAAGAGTAATTAAAATCCCTTGATTAATATGTAAATTTAATGAGATTACGAATTCAGCGAACAAGATTAGGAATGCATGGGTCGCTCTGCTTCGACTTGGTCGCCACCGCCACCGCCACCGCCTTGCCTTCTCCACGTATTTCTGTCACTGTCTGAACGGGCTGGTCTCCACTTCTCCCCTCTCGCTCTGACACTCTGCCAGCTCTCTTTCCCACTTGCACTGAGTACGGCGTGTAATTTTCACTATCTTAACCCTTTCAGGTCAGGCTGGCACTCGTAATTTTAAAACATTTCGCGCCTGTATTTCAATAGACTTCAAATTAGCTACTGGAAAGTTGGTAATTTCCACAAAACGCATTGTTGTACATGACTTTACTTATTTTATCAATTCTATATTTCGGTATATGAATCAATTAATATTCAAAACACTTGCAGAGGTATTCAAAAGTATTCAACAATCACTTGTATGTACATATATATATATAATTTCGAAATATATTTCATTAATGTGCAATGTCCACTGTGCTCATAAGAAAAATGAATATTATTATTATTATTAAATGCTGTTGTACTTGTAGGGTTAAGCAGCGGACCCCAGCCGAGCTAAATGCCAAGTCAGGCCAATCTAGACATCGGCCAGCTCCACAGCTCCACAGCTCCATAGCCCCCACAACCGTCTCCAACCTTCGCCATGTGTGTGCCAGTGTGTGCGAGTGGGTCTGCTAAGAGCTTGTTAACATTTCTGTGGAAAGCCGCAGCAGCGGAGGCCACAACTCGAGTCGAGTCCAAGTGCAAGTCCAAATCGAAGTGCTTTTTGCTTTTGAGCCACCCAAAAAGCAAATCGACATCGACGGAAAATTGGAAGCGCGAAATAAACTTGTACATAAATTGTGTGAAATGGATTTGCTTGTAGTTCAAAAGGTTTTCGATTTGTTGTTGCCGTTGTTAGTTGCCCGGTTAGTTTGCTGGCTTGTAGCTGTGGGTCCCATTTGCTTAATCTGTCAGCATCTGGCGTGTAGCAGTTTTTGATCCTCATGTGATAAATTTTCATTAAATTAGAGGGGAGTGTGCTGTTGGCCACCTTTCGTTGCATGTTGAAGTGGACTTAAAGCAATGGAAATCCCACGAAAATTATTATTCATTTGGCAGTTAGATGTGTATCCCCTTTACATTTCTCTGTAGACAAACTAACTCCGTATTGCTCATTCGTTTACGGAATTTTCATCCCCTATTCGGCAGCCTCGTTGTTTAGTAAACTCCGCGAGGTTTTCATCAACTTTTTGCTCATTATCCCAAAACGCGCCCGCGTTTTTTGCCGCGCCAGTTGGAGGCACTTGCCAACTGCGTCTGCCATTGGCCTGGCAACTAGAAATCCTGCTGATTGGACGGATGAGGTCCTTAGGCGCCAAATCGGGAACGCTTTTGCTCTGTGGATGTTGGCTGCGGATGAAGGAGTTTTACTGCTTATATAATAATGGGGTAAAGTTTGGTACTTTAAAATCGTACTCCAAAGAAATGGCGTATTATAACTTAAAAAATTAAACACACCTGTTGGTTCTTTATATAAAGGGAGTGTTTTTTTAAATATGTGTAAGCTTCTGGATAGATGGTTTGTGAAGGTCACCCAAAGGCGTTTCGGGCAAATCAATGTCAAATGAAAAAATGGGTGCAACGTGTTGAGTTTGGTACTCGGAAGACATTGGACAGAACGCAGGGTGGCGTGTCGACTGTGAGGTGGTGTCAGTTATGAGCTCAATGGCCAAATAGCAAGCCAAAGGCTTCAATGAATGAAAGTGAGCCCGAGTCGAGAGTCCGTAGTGCAGAGTCCAGACAGTCGGACAGACTGACTGCAGGACAGGGTGAAGGGTGGCTTGTGGGCGGCAGACGCAGCAGACGCACGCAGACAGGCGACAATAGCGTCCATGTCCGAGAGCATGTTCCTCGTCCTGGTGTCGCCCACGTCCTCGTTCATGGCCCGGAAAAACTGCAACGAGTGGACGGAAAATGCATCTGTAGTGTGCTACGGAAAACGGGAAACATGGGAAATGGGAAGTGCCTGTTGCTTTTGCAGTTGCAGTGGCTTGCTAAACATGGTCCAAACACGAAGCGCTGAAATATGCAGGACTTCTTCTCTGGGTCGTTCCCAGTCAAGGTCGCTTAACGCCGGCTTAAAGCGACTGGCAAAAGTCGCAATAAAAACGCAAACAAACTCGGCAGACGGCAAACGTAAAAGAAAGAGCATGCAGTGTTGGGGGTAGAGGGTGGAGCAGAAAAAGATATAGACGTTCGTTCAACTTTGGCTGGCTTAGAGATGGTCCCGCTGTGTGAGAAATGCCTTTTCAAGGACTGCCACCCATACAGGCACACACACACACACACATGGGGGTGGGTGGGGTGAAAAAACGTAGAATACTTTTTCGAGCGAGTGGCCCGAGTTTTTCCTGGCAACTGGTTTTCGGTTCTGCCACTTGTTCCTGGCCACCTTTCACCACTTTCGCCTCTTTCTCCTTCTGCATTTCCTTGTCGACCAAACTCTCTTCACACTCCCTGGATTCCTAGTGTCTGTCGGTGTAGAAACTTCAACTGCGAAGTATGCAATATATTTTTGGGTCCGACTAGAGACGTTTGCAACTCGTTTTGCCGTTTCCGCCCAAAGTAAAACCCCCTTTTTTGAGGCGAAATGTGTCAAGGTCGTTTGCCCATTTCGCCACTTTAAACACAAAAACCGTTCGGCTTTAAAACTTTCCGTTCGTCCAACTGTTGCGGCCAAAAACGGATATGCATAAAATGTTGCGTGCCAACCACGCCCCCTGGACCATTGCCAGAATGCAGCCGCCCCCTTGCGCGCTCTTCCTCTTGTTAACACACAACAAATAACAGATTTTCGTGGTGCATGTATGTACGTGTGTGTGTGTGGTGTCTGTGTTTGATTCTGTGGCATACTTTTGGCGCCCGTTGGCGGGCCTAACTATAAAATCGGCTGATCCCATACCATTTAGCACGACCACTTGTCGTTATGATGATTCATGTGGCCGGCCACAGGACCTCGCTATCCTTCTGTCCGCGCTCCCATCTTTAAGCCCCATCCGAAAGCACAAAACACAGCTCGTTTCGAGTGTTTTGTTAAAAGCCGCTCAATTGGAATGCAATTTTCATTTGAGGTTGGGGTCAACGCATTACGCATACGCCGTGTATGGCTGCGATTTTAAAGTAATTGGCGTCGGGCGGACACTAAAACCGAAAAGAGTATACATTAAGACGTGCTCTGGTTTTAAAGATAAAGTGACTAATTCAGAGACATTATAACTGACTCCATATTGATTTAATTTCAACTACATGAGATCGTAGTGTAGTATTTATTTAGTATGCCTTTAGCAAATTTCAGGTAAATAAAAATAAAAATAAAAATTAAATTGAAATGGAAGTGTATACAACTAGCAGAGAAAAGAGATCTATAGGATTCTTTTTCTCATTTTTTTTCTTGGTTACGGTTACGGTGGTTATAAAAAGTATTTCACCAATTATACCCCTACCATGTACAAGACACAATTTGTATACTTTATATAAAAGGAAAGTAAGTTTTTACTATATTTTTGGGGTTGCTAATTAATTTCATTTTGGTAGTCACTCCATCGATAAAAAAATGACACTGTTATCGAGAAACAGGTTTAATAATATTATTCCTGCGTTCCAGCCCAATACTCGTAGTATAAATTTCGAAACATCCTCGGCTGAACATATTTTTCCGTTTAAATAAGCTCAACCCCCCAGTCACCTCATCAGTAGTCATCACTGTTTATCAATAAGCTGGCCGGCTGGGCTCGATCGAAATGCAGTAGTAATGCAGGAAACAGGTGAAAACCAAGTAAGCAGCGCTGTTCTGGCCAAAACAGCGAGCCAAACTGCCGGGGATGCACACATTTGCATATACTACACGCGTATGTACGCAAAATAAAGCTCAAAAAGTCAGATGCAAAAAAATTGTCAAAAATCAACTATGAGCATTTTTTTATGTTGATTTCTTGCCACTTGCGCTGCTGCGACGCCAACCGCGCTGCCATCATTTTTTGCGTTTTTTTGGAGGGCGGAGCCTTGTGTGGGAACGACTTTTGTTGTTGTTGCTGTTTTCCGGCCTTTTTCCCGCTGCCGTCGCGGCTTTTTTACTGAGCCGCCATTGCGTAGTTTTTGCCGGCATTTGTTACATTTTCTTCTTTTTAGCAATGGGCGTGTGTAGGCAGGCTGCAGGATTGGGTAGACACTGAACCGGGCGGCGGGAAAACAAACAGAGGAAGGTGGGGGAGCGAGGAACCGCTGTCCGGCGAACAGAGACGGCACGACGGCGAGTGAGGGAGAGAGAAAGAGGCGCAAATGTAACATGCCAGTTAAAAGTGAAACAAAAACATTTCAACATAAGAAGGATGCATTTTTATCCCAAAAATTATGCCGCGTGTTCATCGGTAAATATGAGTGTTATATTTATTTTTTAATTCGATAGGCGTTATCTTGCCCTTTCCAAGATATGTGTGATTTTGAGGGAACATATATATATATACCTACTATATATTTTCTCGAATTAAATAAATATTAAAATCCTTTTTTTGTTCATCAGTTAATTTGTTATTTAACTTATTTCAAATTATCCTTACTTTGGCTATATGAAATAAAAAAGTTTGGTGTACTCATATAGGTATACACTTCTTGGCGCTTTGATACTGCTGAATACTCTAAATCTCCTTAAAAATGAATTAAAAATATGGACGCAACTCCACCTTGTGACAAAGTATACGAGAGTGTGCAAAGGCGACTACTACAAGAAGAAATGAAATTTTGTTGTGGTTAATAAGTTATAGCTTCAGTAATCAAAAGTTATACCTAAGGACTAATAATTTTTCTTATGACATTTTTAATTAGTTCAAGGTAAACTTACAATAATTTTTTTAATTTGCTATCTAGTTTTTCTTGCGTTAACCAAATAACACTTCCCTCCACACTCAAAAATCTACCATCTTATTCAACTGCCCTTTAATGACGGTTTTCCGTTCGAGGATCCAAACCTTCTTCACAAGAAATCCTTGAACGTAATCCTCGCTGCATATTGCGGTCATCGCTTCACGGCTCTTTGCTACGCCGTTAATGATTTACCAAATTTTGCAGCCGCAAATGTAAAATACACGACTCTGGAGGCCTCCGGTCCCACTGCTCATGGGGACCCTCGACCCTCCGATTCGCCCGCGTCTGCCGTAATCATGACCGGAGTCAGTCGCCAAATGTTTATTAATTGAAAACGTAAAATTGCATTTTTGTACTGTTATTGGCCAGCCCGCGACGCTCTGTGGCCATTGCCATGATTTCGATAATGCGGTTGCCACTGGCCACAAAAACAGTTTGTCGCTGTCAGCGCATCCATGTTGGCCCAGTGACCAGGAGGTGGGAGATGCGGGCAGTGGTGGTACGGGGCGGGGCGGTGAGGGGTCAGCTGCAACGGGGCTGATAATTGGCATCGGGTCAATTGCAGCCGACGATTTGGGGTGGGGTTAAATGCACACAGAGTGCAGCGGAGCCTCGCCAATAAAATTAAATATGACTTTGTGTCACATTAAATGTTAAGTACAACTTTCTTCTGTTCATTTTGCAGTACTTGAATTTCGAAAATTTAAGTTTTTCACATTGTACTGACTGTATATAAAAACATATATTTTCATAGGAACCTATCTACAAAAAGCTGCGGCCACAAATCGTTTTTATATGCATAATATGCATTGCATATATGTATACTCTTCCTCAAGGCATATGGATTTATATAAAGTCTAAATATTCCTTATCAGCCGAGACTTTTTGTCCGTCCGTCCGTTTCTAGTCTCTTCCTTTAAAGCTCTAAATGAAATTTTGGCGAATCGGGCCACTACATCATTAGCTGTCATTGGATTAATCGAACAAGAAATTACTGGCATAGAAACAGTCAGAACGAAAGGAAATATGAGGAAAGAACTCATTGTTTCATTGTTTCGTTCTTATTTGGCACAGACTAGATTATTTTATGACATCATTTATGCTGAAGATAGCTTTCTTTCTTGGTATATGGAAACTGTTCAATAATTTTAAGTAAGGATATGTATATTACTTGGATGCATACAAAATATGTATTTATTATCTTTAATAATCTATCACTCAAAAGTTTCTAAGAAATAATTATTTATTTTTATTTGTTGAAGCTATCATTACATTTTTGATAGATACATTTTTACATTAAAAGCTTTCAAAACAGCCTTTAAAAAATAAACTAGAGACGAGTTGCGTATGTTCTTATGTTTATATGTTATGTTAAGAACACGCACTCTACACACACGTCGATTCCCCTCAGATTGCCCTCCAGTTTTTGTGCAATTTAGCCAGGAAACTGAAAAAGCAAAACTTTAATCAACATTTTCATTTGGTTTATTGCATAAAACATTTCTCTTAATTTGAAGTCACCCACACTGGACCGAAACCACTAAGTCCTGGCACAAGACATTGCATTGCGTTCGTCCCAACATCAATTCGCTTTCGATGCAGCAAATTTTCAAATTTTCAATTCATTTGCACCGCACATCCACACATTGCATTTCGAGGATGGCCAGGATGTGGGTGTGCAGCCGGCTCATAAATTTAGCATTATGTGCTTTAGATGGCTATCGCATATTCATATACAAATCATCTATATATCACTCGTATATGCTGGGCACAGCGCCTTCTCGGGTGTGTATATATGTATCTGGGGATCTCCAGGCTTGTTTGCACTTTGGCAGCCGCTCACACAAGGACTAACGAAATTAAGAAAAATTAGTTGCATGTGCATGGCATGTACTGCAGTCTGTGGGTGTGTGCGTGCGAGTCTCAGAAATCATAAGCCACACTCACACACACACACACAGGACGAAAACAACAACAGGAAGGACACCTGGCCTGGGGCATTGGAGTAGACTTCAGCATGATTTTCAACATTCTACGCAAGATTTTCGTAGCCCGAAGAATTTTTGGCAGGCGATGGGATTATGTCACATGCCTGGGCAGCAATTTGGATAGACAGAGACGGCCATAGCCGAGGTGCGAGCGGGACAAAGCTACCGCTTGCCGCATAGCCCAAATGGCTAAGACCATTTTCCCAGGCCGAAATTCGCATTACACCTATTCGTGCCATTTTAATTTCGTTGCCCTCTGCTGGTTTTCGCATGCAAATAAGTCGAAATGAGAGGCTCCGCCCGTGTGTGTGTGTGAATGTGAGTGTGTGCACCTAATTGAGCTTACCATAGACTGCCGGAATGCCACTTACACTTGTCTCATATTTCTAGCCATGCAAAGTGCAGCAAAACTATTGTTGCAGTCACAAACTGCATGTGGAAATAGACGACGAGGGACAAGAACTTACTTACGCCGCTTAATTAGTAGGAAGTGGTACACTCAGCCGATTTTATTCCAACGAAGAGTCTGGAATATACAAGGCACTTAAAGAGGTGTCATTTGAACATGATTGTCAGGTTTCTATATATCAGGATCTGGATATTACACCGATATCACGCTATTCGCAGCTGTAGTTCATTATTACCATGTGTTCTTTAACCGATGAATTTTCATGAGCCAATACTTTTCATTTAGTTTATTCCATATGTTCATTAGTGGAATTGTAGATAGCAATGTTATTTTTATCCGCATTATTTTCTTAATGTGTACGAACAGCAGCAACGAAACAAACTGACAGCTACAAATACAACGGGGGCGATGAGTGTGTTGTTGTGTGCTCACTTCCGCCGACAATTGTGTCCTCGTTGAGTTTGTCGTCCTGCAGAGGCAGACCCCCTCTCCACCCGCTTTCGTTCCACCCTCCTGATCCCATCATCCTTTGGCTGGGGCTAATGATGTCAAATTACTTGCGGGCATTTTTATGTCATAATTAAACTGACAACGAGAGGCAATTTTTTTATTTGAGTGAGCGGCACTTGGCGCTGCAACTGAAACTGAACTGAGCTGAAACTGGGGCCCAGAAAAGTGCGCTGCGCTTGTGTTTTTTATTTAGATGCACAATTGCTGCAATTGCAGTTCCTCATCCACGCTCCGCTCCTTGTTAACATACTTAAATGCACACAGTGGGCCAAAAGGAAGAGGAAGCCGGGCATAAAAATAAACACACACACTCACTGGTGCACGTTTGAGGACCTGCAAGTATGCCATGAAGTTTTGTTATTGCCACTAATTACAAGCAGCCGCTGCTGCTATTGTTGTTGTTCTTCTGGGCTTATCATCCACTAGTCCACTTTGTTTGCCGACTCTAATTTGTTTGCGGGCCAAACACCGGCAAGGAGCGGCGGAAGGAGGGGAAGGTCCTTGGGGTCCTGGAGTAAGCCAAATATTTTCGAAGCTTTATTAGGTCCAAGCTCGGAAAGGACTGCAGGCCTTTAAGGATTATCAAATAAAAATATAATCCTGGAAATGCACAATAAACCTAAAAAGGGAAATTAAACCATTGGGTCAGAAAAAAAACACATTCGGGAAAAGTGTAGATTTTTGCCTTGCTACTCGTTTAATTTCGAGAATAAGCGCATTGTTTCTAGTCCAAATCCTATCGCCACATTCCTAAATGGAATGATATAATAAATTATCATGTACAAAATGTAGAACTCCGAAATTAAAACGAAATCTTAAAACTCGGAACGCAACCGCAATGGATTTTTGTGGTGAGCAGCTCGCTTGCTGTTCGGAGAAGGGGTGGAGCTCCACCCATGTGTTTTCCTGGCCTCCCAAGTTGGCCAGCCGAAAATGGACGACTAGCGACTTCCTTGCCGCTCGCATCCTTGATCCATTGGCCACCGGATATGCGTGGCCATTAAAGTCCGCTCCCCCTGCCTGACCAACGTGTCCGTTGCCGTTGAGTGGACAGGAGAGCCGAACTGTTCAAACATTGTAATTCGCGCCCTGGTCGCATCGACAGCAGGGTGGCCTGGTGGCTGACAATGGTTAAAAATTGTTTCGATGTTACCTGTTTGGAGCCAGCAAAGCGGAGGACTGCGCATCCATTTTTTTTCGCGCGGTATATATATTTTATTGCGCTGGTAGTTGAAAGGAAATGAAAATTGTTTTATGCGGTTACGCCAAAAAGTATGCGATGCATTTCATTTTAACTCCTTTTTTGCTTTTGCCGCTGCCCATCAGGCCGCATCGGGCAGCAACTCAGATCCTGGCAACTGGGCCGCAAAAGTTTAAATAAATGTTTGATGGAATGCACAATTTGGTCGGCAAGCCCTCGGTACTTCAGTTAAATGTTAATCACCTCCCCGGTAACAAAACCGAAAAAGCTGTGTGCTTTTTGCATTTATATTTTTCGGAGAAGTGCAGCTGCCGCCACCACATCCGTTGGCCGATTCCTTCGAATCCTTCGTACAATTAAACTAATTTCCGCTGATGGGAAGACAACTTATTTTGCATCGACAATAAGTTGTCCCCAACTGTCCTCTGCCTGCACATGTCAATCGCTGGGGGCCATCGATTTCATTTCGCGACGAGTTCGCCAGCTGCCTCGCCTTCCCCATTTTTGTCCCCCATTCGGCCCCAAAACCTCGCGACTTCTGCTCCTGCTCATCAGTTTCTTATTTACAAAAGAAATCATGCAATTTGCATTTGTCTCTTTGCAAGCTGCTGATGCTGATGTTTTGCACTGCTTTGCCCTGCCTGATTTTGTTTTATTTCATTTTCGACTCGTTTTGTTGAGACGTCAAGTACAGCGATTGGTTGGCAGTGGTTCTACAGTGGGAAAACTTAAATTATATGATTAAAGTTGAGTAGAAAAATTGATTTTTAATTTGAACGTTTTTCTTTTTTTTTTTGTTATTTTTTTTTTTATTTTTCGTTGCTTTGTTAATGAGTTTGGTCACATTGACTAAGCCACATAACTTAAAACCTGTAGCCTTTGGTTCTTTTCTTTTTCGCTTTTTTTAACATATCTCCTAAATGGTAATGCAAGAATCAAATGCTTTCAGAATTGGCTTTTTCAAATGGAATAGGTTCAAAATGAAGTATTATCGCGCTAAATATGTATGTAAATACGAGCACCGCTTGGACACTGTGCCAACTTGGTCAACTGTCAGGCCATCAGCTGATTTGCATCGAAACGAAGCGAAAGCCACCAACAGTCAAATTGCCAAGCGCTGTGAGGATTAATTCATTACAAAAACCCGTTCAGCACAAGAAATAATAACAACAATCAGTGGATAGCAAAGGACCGGCCCTAAGCGATTCCGATTCGGATTCGGAGTCGCTCCTTATTTTTGTGTGTTTTTTTTTTTTTTTTGCTGTCCCTGTTTTGCTGTCTGTCCTCTTAATGCCACCGAAAACTCATTTGAATTTAGTTTTCATTTAATTTAATTTAATTCGCTAGTGCCCGGGCTTCACGTTGGCTGGCTGGTGTTTGGCCAGGCTTTCGGTTTTCCTTCATTACGTTTTGGATGGCTCTGGGTCTTGGCTGATTTTCATTAGTTTTTTCCATATAAGTTTCAAATCGATAACGAGCATTCGTCGAAATCATATACATATATGAGTGGATGCCACAGTAGCCAGTAGCCGGACTTGCAGTCGGATTGGGTTGTCCGCGCTGGTGAGTCTGGCATGCGCATTGGCCAGCAGCATCATTATTGGCATCCTCATCGGCATCGTCATCGTCAACCGCTTCAGCTTCAGCATCTGCAGCACGCTTAGCCCACGGGCTGCTTAGCCAGGATCGAGGGCCACACCAGCTGGCCGGCAGTTCGGGCCACGTTAAGACAGCCGGCCAAGTCGGGCAGAGCGGCTTGTGAGTTATGTGAAGCGGCGCTGCTGTGACATAAAATGTTTGCTTTTGTCATGCTCCACCGGGCGGATGAGGACCACCAGCAGTCGGGTTTGATAAGGGGAGAAATACCTTGTGGATGGCCAAACGAGGGGAAGGTATTGCCCCAGGACCAGAGTCAAGCTAAGCAATTAATAATCAATTTAAATTTCCTTTTGCTCTTACAGAGCTTCTCTGGTGTTACTTAGCACGACAAGAAAGTTTCATAAAATTGTATAATACAAGAAAGAGAACTTCCATTAAGTTGATATTTTAAAAAGCCCATTTCAAAATAAATTATATTAAACGAATAAACAAATATGGAATGTGATAAATGTTGATAAATCTCCATTAGGTTATATCGATGTTTTCAAGAATTTCCGAAAGGAACTGCAAGGAGATTGGAGGCATAAGTAATTTTATTTCCTGACACATCCTCCTCCTCATTTGATATCCAAGGCATCTAAAGCACCAATCGACTTCGCCTCGCTCCTCAGCTGGGCGTTCATCACCAGACGGATTTTGCCATCTTAGGCGAGACCCCAATGATAAATTAGCATACGTTTAGAGAGCCAAGAAGACAGGACCACCCATCCGCAAACAACGAAAATTTAACCCTTTGTTGCCGGCTGAAGACGGGCGTCTTCATCGAGATAATTAAAATGCATAATTATAACGAAAATGCGACAACATTTTCCCGACAGCAGCAAATTACGACAAATGCCGACAACGCATTTAGAAATGCAAATCAATCAGGGGTGTCCTGCCGCAGGACGACGACTGGACCGAGTGGCATGGCAATGGGCCGTCGTCTCAAGTAGGCAACCCCAAAGGTCCGAGGCGAGGCGAGGCATTATCATTTGGATACGCTTTTGTGTGTGACGGGCACCAAAAAATCAACTTCTAATTAGCATAAAATTTCATTCGACAAAAGTTTATTGAGTTCTGCATTAATTGTACGCCGGTCCGACGAATAACCCTTTAAGATGTGCGGAGGTTGGGGTTGCGGGGTCTGCAAGGTGCGTAGACAATTAATCTTGAAATTGGGCAATATTTGACTTTTGTAGTCGCTCTCGCCTGTCCTGCCTACCCACCTCCCTCCGTTCCCTTCCCTTCCCGTCCCTTCCCACAGAACGCTTTTAATGGGCAAATTTGAATTGCTAATATGCGGTGACTGGTGGGGGGAATCAGACTGTTTTTTGGGGCTTCGATGTTGACATATCGAGCCATATAACATAATGAACGCTTTGGCCGCAGTTTTGCATATTTACCCCTTTCCGCCTTTTTTCTGGTCTATTTTTATTAATTTTCTCCCAATGGCCAGAGCATTCTAATTAGTGTTAGATCTGCTATCTGCCCAACAGGATTTTATGGACTATTTTAATTGAAAAATCCAATGGAAATGGATTTAGAAAAATTGGAAATACTAAAATGATGGGGAGATAAGAAAAATGTTTCTCCCGTTGGTTAATAATAACGCAAGGGAAATATAAATACTTTTTTTTTCCAACATGGCTCAAAAGCTATAAAATTTATTCACTTAAAACGCAGTCAATTACGAAAAAATTTACCTAATGAGAAAATTACATTTTGCACTCCCACACTTTTCAGAATTGAAATTTCCCTTGCAGTCATGCCCTTTAACTAATTGCAGGCAAACAAAATTGACACAGAGAAGGAAGCTGAGAATGTGAGATGTGTGCCAATATGCATTATAAGAAATAGCTAAATAAAAAAAATTTCAACAATTCATTAAAAAGCTGTCAAATGTTTCGTAATTCAAATTGTATGGTATATATTTTTTATTTATGTTGGCACACATTTACATATTAAAATAATATTTATTAAGCAAAATAATACAAATAATCATAATTAAGTTATATAATTAAGTTATTAGTTACTACATATCAGATCGTAATATTAGATGGCTCAATACACATTTAACTACTATCAAACAAGCTCAGAATAACCACTTACATATTCCGATTTAGCTAGAAAATAGCAAAATTCGCAACACATTTGTGAAGACAGGATTGCAGAAGGCTGCTCCTGGCCGGGCGCAATCTAATTGCATACTTTCGGGCGCATAACTTTGCACTAAAATTAACCTCTAACCTATTTTACGCTGCTTCCCGCCAGCGGCCCATATAATGAAGGACGCAGCCGGGGTCCTGGCTGCGGATGCAAATGAAGAGCTGCACGGAGATGCCAAAGGACCTGGACAGCAGATAGAACCAGGGGACACGAACATCTGGCAGCCAAAGGACGCGACCGCCAAAGCGCGTGGAACTCTGCTCGCTCGCGGAAGGTGCAAGGGGGCGGGGGGTGGAGGTCTTGGAGGTGAGCGGCCAGGTGAGAGAGACCTACCCGCAACAACATTGCAACGCCATCATCATCGCCATCAGGAGAAGCAGCGCAACGGTCTTAATTGCACGAATTTCATTTTGTTTAAATGAACAGCAATTTGGATTGGAGGTCACCGCCTAGGAAAGTGCAGGTGTGTCAGGTGAGTGAACTGGAAGACAGCTGCGCTCCTGTTCATCTAAGAGGTAAATAAAGTAAATTTATTCAATTTTGCTTTCCTGTCTTTAAACCTAACTTAAAATTATCTAATTTAACATATTTATCTATACTATCATACTTCATATCATATTTAGCAAACTTTAGCTTTCTATAAAAGTCCCACTAATCAGGCGATGATAATTCCTTCAATTCAATTTTGCTTTCCTGTCTTTAAACCTAACTTAAAATTATCTAATTTAACATATTTATCTATACTATCATACTTCATATCATATTTAGCAAACTTCAGCTTTCTATAAAAGTCCCACTCATCAGGCGATGATAATTCCTACATGGACCAATGCCATATTAAAGTTCCCTAATATGTTCTAAATGTAATCTAGTTAACGCTCTATGTACCATACTCTAACTTTCCATCTTCCTCGACCGGATATGTTCATAAGGAACTAAACGGTTCCTACGCAAAAAAAAATACAACAAAAATGTCATGTTATTTTGTTACAGCATACTTTAAGACACTTATCAGTACCCTTATAGTCATTGAATAAATGTTTTATTTCTGAGAATACCTTAAACAAATTGTACATTCTTATACCTGTGGAAACGCCTTTGTCCCCATTCACTAAGTTAATTAATGACCTGAATCACTAGCAAAGGATATCTACAAGTGTCGGACCCAAAAACCCTTACTGTTGTCCATATTTTCTAATATTTTAAAGGTTATAAACTCAAAGAGCCCGTTATAATAAATGCAACCCCTGCGCTCGGCAGGAGCTCTTTTCAGAGTAATTGACACCAATTTCCCAGTAATTATGACAAATTTCAAGGTTCTAATTCTTGGCAACGTCAGCATAATTGTATGCAATGGCAAATTTTAATTTGCGCTACAAAATGCATTATCATGCGCGTCCTCAGAATAAAAGGGTCACTATATGTGTGTAAGAGTAGCCGTGCTTGTGTTTATGAGCCAAGTAAGGCAAATACGTGATTTGAATATTAATACTTGCTCATTGAAAGTGGAAAAGCAGCTTGCCGCACTGGAAACTATGTCAGGGCAGGTCATGCCATAATATAGAAAGCTTGATTGACACGTTGATTGGTCATGGGGTGCAATAAATAAACGTGGGCTTAAGTTGACAAAAAGTTACAAGTCAGACTCTTCATTGAAAACTCCCAGCAGTACGCAATTATTTTTAGTATTTAAATAAACGATTTGGCATGGTATCAACACATATGGAAATAATCACATTTAGGCGAGATACTTGAACACTTTTTGTATCTACCCTCAGAGACACCAATCCGTTTTCGGAGTCTTCTTTTCCGCTGCTTAACAGTCCAAGCCTGCCCGCCCGCTCCAGCGAAATGTTTAATTTATTACGTCTGTCGATGATTTTTCTACTACTTTTTATGGCGATTTAAGCAACATTTTTTTCTGCACCCGTCGTCCCCGTTCCGCTGGCACCCACCCACTTCATATACACATGTGTACATTGCGAGGCGAATACGAAACTCGCGAAATTCGTAATTTTGCATTTTTATACAAATTCCGCGAGCTTGTTCTTATTTTTATTTTGGCCAAAAATGGGGGTGTGGCAAAAAGTGACAGAGAGCGAGCAGAGCAGAGAGCCAGAACAGAACAGAACAGAACAGAACAGCAGGAGCATTGTTTTCCTTAATTAATGTTTAATCAGCAGGACTCGAACAAACGGCCAGCGTCCGTGGCTGCTGACCAAAGCAGCGAACCACACGCGATAATGGTCAAAATAATAAAAATGAACAGCTGAGCATCAGCATCAGCATCAGCCAGGGAAGCCACCCAAAAAGAACCCCTACCCCATCGAAAAGCAGAAATGGGGGTTTGCTTTTTAATGCTCGGGTGTGCGGCTTAAGGTGGCGCTGCGATGGCGACGTCCTCCTGCATCCTCCACATTGCTCGGCTTCTTCGCGGGCATCGTTTTTTACCAATTTCCAGTGAACCGAAACCAGCGCGTTGTTTTCGAATCCCCCAGCACACACACACACACAAACACACACACACTAGCGAAAATGGGGTAAAATGGGAATATGGCGTTGGCCTGGGCAATGCAAAAACGTAAATGAAAACAAATTCGCGGCCAAGAAAAAATTAACAAAACACAAAACAAACTTTTGGGCGCATGTGAAGGCGTCGGGATGAGTTGGGGCCCCACATACGAGCACATACAGGGCATACAGGGAGGGCATGGAATGGGGCAACATGGGACTGTCGCTGCACATTTTTCCAACGTGCACGTACCCATAATCAGTCCACGGGGTGGTAAGGTAGGGCAGGACACCCAGCAAGGCGACTCGGGGGCAGTGGCAGTGGCAGTGGCAGTGGGGTGGCGACCATTTGGTCAAGCGACAGTTCCCCCCAAAACGGAAAAAATGTATGAGAAAGTTGCTGGCTGAATTTACGCGAGAATAAAAGAATTTCGGCGGACGGAGCCGGAAGGGGTTGAAGCGCTAAAAATGGCAAGGCAAAAAATCGCTGGTCGCCAGGGTAAGCAGCTTCAATTGAGAACATAGACGGGTTGGGGATAATGGTGGGGCAGGGGCGACCAGACGACAACCGAGTGTGTGTACCACCACCCAGCCAATGACCAACCCACCCACTGGACTCAATCGGTCCTGGAGCGATGGTCAATTGCAAGCCAAGTTTTGACTTATGAGGTGTGTGTATAGAGGTATTCTATGAGAACTAAAGTGACATTGTAATACTGCTTTCTCGCTTCCAACCATCACTTAGCCATATAAAATTAGCTTTAGTAATTATATAATTTTAATTTCTAATTCCATTAATCCTATGAGCTCACAGTTAAATTGGCACATTTTGTTATACGTCTTGAAAGTTACTAACAGAGACCAATAGTTTCGTCCACCAGCAACATTGAGAAGCGGTTGGCACTCGGAATCAATAATCAATATATGTATGCATGGATTGCCGGGGGAATAAGTTTGAATGCGAAATCAAAAAGTATTTTGCCGACTTAAGGCTCGTATGTATTCGATACTCCAGTGCATACCTGGCCCAACAACCCTGCTATGCGGCTGAAATTCTAATTTACTTAAATTACATTTTATTCCATTCAATAACTTAGAATGACTTTGGAATACTCGCACGCACACAGACACGGAGCTAAACACGTAACCGAAAACTTACATGCACAAAATGCTAGGCAGGCTGAGAGAGAGAGAGAGAGAGAGAGCGAGAATCGAGAACTTTGCGACGTAATGAAAACCTCCTAAATGTATGCAATGAAATGCATTTCGAGGCGTACCCACCCGACCAGAAAGCACCCCCAGCCACCCAACCACCCAGCCACCCAGCTACCCACCCAGATACACGACTGCAACTTGTACTAATAATAATGCAAATGTCTGCCTGTCATTTCTGTTCATTTACTTAAAGTTCCTTCGGGCCCGCACCACAACGCATTTGGCCGCCCCAAAACTGAAAGGGCTGAGTGGTTGGGGCATGGGAGTAGGCTATGAGAGTTCTGGCGTCAGAACTTAACTACGCATACTAATACATGCAGAGGCAAAGCCGGCCACCCGCCCAAAGCTCACCCCGTCCATTTGTATAGCCGAAAATGCACACCAGACTTTTTGGGTCCTTTAACTGAATTAACTTGTACGGCATGGCCACCCCAGAATACCCAACCCGAACCTAGGACACGGCCGCCCATACTAGCGCCTGCTATACTAACCAACTATTGTGCGTCACTCGGAGACGGAGTCGGAGACGCAGAAAGAGACGGCGACAGGATGGCCAGGACGAAGAAGGAGCGGCAGGCGAAGACGGTGACGGCGACGGCGGCGGCGACGATGGGGGAAAATCCTTGCCCAAGCTACGTTCTCATAACATTTTCGTTTGTAAATTTTGAATTTTCGTAATTCCAAATGAGAATGCAAGCCCCGCTCCCAACCCGCTCCCAACCGCCCCAGATACCCCAAATACCCCGATCCCCTCTTCGCAGTTTCAGTGAATTTCCAGAGTCCTCCGCCCCAAAAACATTCCCCCACCCCCCCTTGGCCCTCCCCGCACTGCGGCAGACTTAGACTTGGTCATTTTATGCGTTTGATGCTAATTTTCCAAGGCGGTTTTGGCAGCGTTGGCAAGGACATTGCACTGGTGTTGGTGTGGTGTTGTCAGGCACTCCGGCTATGTGTTAGTATGTGTGCGCAGGAGAGTGAGTGCGAGTGTGTTTGGGCTTGGGCTTGGGTTTCCGTTCTGGTTTGATGGCGACCGAGGGGGGCGGGGGCAGTTGGGTTGGCTGGTAGCTTTGTTAATGCCAAAAACTTAAGCAGCCGTAGCGTCGTCATCATCATCATGATCATCATCATTATCATCGTCGTCGTCATCATCATGACCATCATTGTCGACGTCCATGTCCGAAAAAGGGGGTAATTTCGTCCCTGTGTTTGTGTGTGGACAGATTTATAATTGTGCGCTGTTGCTGCCATTGTTGTTGCTGCTGTTTGCTGTATATATGTATGTATGTATGCGAGTGTGCATGTATTGAAGACGTGAGCGGAAACGCCGGGGAGCAGCAAGTCATCTACATGAGTGCAAGTAGCTGGCTGCATGTCCTGACGCTTCCTAACGCTTCCTGTCCAACCCAGCCAACACAGCCAACTGGCCAAGTTGTTGTTGCTGCTGCTGATGCTGATGCTGATGCTGATGCTCCTCCTGCTCGGTGTGTTTGTTGTGTTTGCAGTTATCGGTGCGGAATAGGCTTTTGTATTTGGGCAAAATAGGGAAAACGAAGAAACTGCAGCCGGAAAAGGACAGCAGGAGTCGGCAAAGGACAGCGACAGTGGCAGCTTTTAATGTATGCAGACAAGTGCTTAATTAAGCCAGAGTCGTGGTCAAAGCTTCGTCCACTTGAGGGGGAGAAAGGATTAGGCCTCCGTGGGGGATTAAAAATTAAGATTATGATAATGTAAAATGTGACCTAATATAAAAATGTCTTTACACTCTTTCCTTTAAATATAGTCTTGCAGGAACTCTCTGGAGACTTTTCCAAATGAATTGGATATTGTTTTAGGCAACAACACCATAATTTTTGAATGCAATCTTAGAAAAAGTATTTGAAATAAATCTCTGTTAGCGAAGTTCGGAAACATATTGATAGCTATGTCTCGGAAACCATCGAGCAGGCTTTGAAAATAAATTGTTTTTATAATCCGATCAAATTTAATAAATGTCTTATCTCTTAATAAGTTATTTAACATATCAAATAATTGTTTTAAATTCATTCAAATGCCCGTTTAAATTAAGATTATACATACATGTTCGATCTTTCCATTGCTCGAGTGGCGTCCGAAGAGGAACAATTGCTCTCCAACATCGCAAAGTCTTTAGTGCGACTTGATCCCCGTAAAAACTGGCCCAACGCCGTCACTGTCTGGCGACTAATTCATTTACACTGCAATAGTTCATTTATATATGAAAACCAGACACTGGCACACAAACTCATGAAGAGGAGACAAACTCTGGCCAACTTATGTATTATATGCGAGCTTAGATATGTACGTACGTACGAAAGGACAACATGCAACTAAATACATGCACAGACCGATGTCTAATTGTACATACACACACATTATCAAATTCCACACTCACACTCTCACTCACACACACACACACACAGGCAAAGCCAAAGCCATGGTTGTGTGCGAGCGCAAGACATGGACATGGACAAAGTATGTTGGTGTCGTCGTCAAATGAATCTCATTTGCATTTAAATTAGGAACCTCGAAGAAGCAGAAGCAGAAGCCGAAGCCAAAGTTGATGGGCATCGGGAGGGGGCAGGGAAGTGGTGTCCATGCGGCTGTCCGCCCGTTCCAGCTCGATCCCCGCCACTCCCGCTTCCGTTCCCGTCCAAAGAGCCCCCGTTTCCCGCTCCCTCCTCACTGGCTGCATAAAATCTGTTTCAACATTTCGATAAATTTTCTTAAGGGGGGCACCACGGCAGTTTGCATTTTGGGGCCATCGCTGCAATGTCTTTCCAATTCGGCTTAGTTAGTTCGGACTGGTGTGTTTGTGGGCTTAGGGTCTTCGGTGGGCTTGGGTCCTCGGTGAGGACTTCGGTGTGGGGCGGGTGACTTCTGAATGCATAAATGTTGATAATAATGTTGAGTAAAACTTGATTTGTTTAGTGCTCTCGAAGCATACACATCTATCCGAGCGTCCCTGGCATACAGTACAGATACATGCGCACAGCGCTCCGTCTCTTTCCCGCCCACTCGGCCAATACATAATGCATATAATGAGTATGCAGATGGAGTTGCAGATGCCTCGGATGCAGTTGTGGTCGAATCTGGCTTGCAGCGTGGAAGGAGCTACGAGTTCGATGGCTGCAGGAAAGATTCTGCACCCTGGGACAAGGTCGAGTTATGTGCTCCAAAAAAGATTGTTTGAAAACAAGAAAGGAATGAAAATGGAAACCTCTTAAATGGGCAAACTAACTAATTGGGATACAAAATACAAAAGACATTACAATAAATCCGTAAAACATCTGTGGCATATGGCAATATTTGCTTATAAATAAAGTTCATGAACTGAAATGTTATGTTATGCAGCAAGCAGATACATTTTGATCAGGAACAGATATACTAAATATTTTTGTATAATTACGTGAAATTTTATTTCAGTAAAAGCAATTTTTGACCACTTTGCCCCACTGTCCAAATAAACACCAAACTACACTCAACACTCATCTGCATATTGACCATTAGTTCTAATCATTTTATATGCCTAAAGAGACAACAACAGCAACCGAGCGAGTCCTGGCAAACAACAGACAAAGCAGACATTTCTGTCTTTGTCATCTCGACAAGCTCGCACGCAGAGACACACATACTAGGACATTATTTCGCAGGAGCGTAGGATCGAGCGGGAGAGTGCAGTGTGCAGGACCTCAAGTTGCATATACCTGCATATAAAATAATCTGTTTACTATAAATATCATTTCATATGCAACGTAAATACATAAAAGCCAGCACACACACGTCAGGCAAATTTGCAGCACATCAAAGTTATACGAAATATGCATTAAATAGCCAGGGCTGGAGGAGGGGTGGTCCGATGTCGTTGTCCTGCTCAGGGCTGTTGTTGTCTGCTGCATATCCTTAGCAACTTCGCTCGGGCATGTGTTTGTGCATTTTTGAGTTTCTAATTATAAGTGATACTCAATGTCCACATATAAACACCCCAGCCACACACACACAATCATGCACATACGGCACAAATTGGTAATTTTGTAGACGTTCTCCAAGGCGCCTGGAAGTATGCAAAGCAATTTATCGCAGCACATATATATCCTGGCTTCCTTCACTGCAGCTGTTGTAAATTCGTTTATTGCCCAATACATAATCGTCTTATGTGCCATTACATAGGACGTACAGCCACATCGAGTTCAAAATATAATTGTTACATAAGCAACGACTTCGGCCGAGGCTCAACATTTCTGATTATACACATTTTAATTAAAAATATTCGTCAACTCCCAAACACCGAGCCGGAAAGTACAACTCGAACAATTTTAAGCATAAGCGAATTATGCAAAACTTTTGATGTTTTTCCTATCCCCAGCCCAGTTCCCCCCTCTCCAGCCTTCATAATCAAGCATTTGGATTTTTAGTTTTCATTATGCCCAGGTTCTGGACGATGACGGCTTCTCAGCATAATATTTACCACTATGCAGTGGATAACCACCATCCACCCGCCCACATTTTCACTCCGAAACCGAAACCAAGCTGCTTAGCATTGTCATCCATTTGCTTGTTTTGCATATTCATAATTTTATTTTACGTATTTCAATTAGAATACCATCAGAGAAAGTGCTCTACTTAGAACAATGGAACTATCCGAGTGTCTGCAGGATTAACTGGTGAGCGGATAATAAAGTGAGGCAGGGATATTATTGCAGTGTGTTATAGTTTTAATATCATAAGTAATAACTTGCGTTAGCTTCGAAAAGCCTACTCCAAAAGAATGCAGGAGATAAAGAGTTATATACAAAATCCAGCTAATCAAAATCCGCCCAACCCATAATTACGCTCAAACATAATACATATATATTATATATGAAAACTAGTATAATTTATACTCCCTTATGCCATCTCAGCAAGCAGTTAGAAGACTTGAACTCTGCGAAATCTTTCACTGACATTGACGGCACAAAGTCAAAAGTCAAAGGAGCAGCCATAATATATTGATTACGAGTTTAAATAGGGGACGCAGCAGGGCGGCAGGACGGCAGGACGGCAGCTCCATGTATACAAGGCAGTTTGGTGTGGTGGGTGTGCGCTTTGGCCTGGGCTCACAAAGTGCGTCCTGGCTGCGATGTCGCCATATATGCGGTTGCCTTTTGTCACGGCCACAATAACTTACTCATTTTGCTCAATAATAAATGCAATTATGTGCCGGGGTGCTCGGCGAACCCCTTCGTGGCCCCTCGCTGGCATAAAGGAAACGCAGTGCGCCCGAAAGGACCAAAAGGACGAACAACAAGCAAATTAATTTAGACACAAAGCCCGCGCTGACGACGAAGTCCTGGAAAGCGCTGTCAGTTCTTGGCCCGAAAATTTGCATTTGGGCGCAGCTTCCCGAAAATGCCTTTGTTTAGATTTTCTTGTGAAATTAATTTATTGGAAAATTAGCGCACGTCACACACAAGTTGCAGAACTAATTGAAAAGGGTGGCAAAGTGTCTAGATAGATGGGCTCGGATTGGGGCAAGTCAGCTGCATGCAACATGAGTACTGCATAATTTTAACATATTTATAAGTCTGAATTCATTATTGGCCAAGCCAAGGCGGCCAGACAATTACCGGCAATTAGTTGCGGTCTTTCAACCGACTTGGCTAAGTAGTTGCAGCTCTTTACTCCTCTACTTACTTTCTATAATTAGCACATTCTTATTTTGCCAGTGTTAACAGGTTCCAGGCACGCAGATTACCACAATTGTGGCTCATAATCACGGTGTTTATCCGTGGGAACTTGGCTCTTGACTATCGCACGCTAAAATGATTATGTTCGAGAGCAATTGCCATTCGAAATTGTTTAAATACGTACAAGGATAGAGAGAAATAATTATTAAAGCGCACTTTGCACTCTCAACAAAGTCTAAGCTAACAATAATTATGCATATCTTCAAAGCTTAAGCACAAAAGATGTATAAAAAGGGTTTATATTAATAAGTTATATTAATTCGTCAAACAAATCAAATGACACTGAATTTCGACAAAAAAGAAGATTATTTATTTAACTTTTCTCGGGTTCATAACAGCCCTTGCCAAGTAACTTCTGTTTTACCTTTGAATTAAACATAGTAGGAAGAAAATTGTATACTCCTGGCACTTCCTGTCGTTCTGTCCTCCTGCGCTGCTTGTAATGATAATAATAACCTTTAATATTTTATTAATTAACTTCCGTTGTGCGTATGCCAGTACCTGAACCCAGAATTCGGAATCCAGATTCCAGAATACCGAATCATAGAGTGCCGAAGCTGCACGGACGGAACGCATTAAAACGCATGGAAAATTAAATCCTGACGCAAAACCGATTATGTCAGCTGGATTTTTTGGCAAGTCCTTCATTAAAATGTCATTCGGCACAGGAAATTGAAACATTTACCATTTGCAAATGGCACACGCCCTGTAATGTGCAAAAAGTGCGTTAGCCCATGCCCATTCCTGCGCAAATTGTTTTCGTTAATTTCCAAAGTTTTCACAATTTTTGCGCATTTGCCAACACGCCATTTGGCTGGAATTATTTCGACTATTTCCTGCTCTGCAATCGCATTTGGCTTGCAAATCGAAGACCCCTTTCGCCCCACCACGACCGATCACTCAAATGTAGTCTAATTTTGTATTACATAAATGTCGGAGTCGCAGAACGGAGGCTGTGCCACTCGGAGGAACCCCTCCTTTCCCCGTTTCTTGGTTACTTGGTGTTTCAAGGGGGTCTGTCGTCTTTGGTCTTTCTGGGTTTGGATATCGCCGATGTCCGTCGTCCGGTATAATTTGTGCGCGTTTAATTTGTAATTCTATTACCCAGGCAAACCGAGTAGACTTCGGCCAACTGGTTCCCTCCTCATCTGCAGTGTCCAAGGCGCCCATGCCCCCCTCTCAATTATGTTAATTCGAGCTTCTGTCGAAACAGTTATAGCGCGGTGTCCGATCGATCGGCATCGATCAATTCGCCTGTCCGTATAATAATATGAAAATTTAGCATTTCCGCTGTGTGTGTATAGCCAGCGAGCGGGGGATTGGGAAATGGTCTGCTTTTGTTTGTAGCACGATCAGGGGCCTGATTTGTGTGCATAATATCCTCTCTTTAAGTTGCTCTTAGTTTTCAGGTATCAGTGAACTCGAGAGCTCGAAACAATACATTTTATTTTGGAGAACGCATGAATTGCAAAACGATTTTTTTGTTTAGAGATTTAAATAAACGGATCATCATGGTATTTTGAAGTCAATCTTTTAAATATAAATAACGATAAGCTTTGCCAAGAACAATCACTACCCTTCTTAGCATCTAAATTACCATGACGTATTTGTATTAATACTATTGTATAACACACATACACATATACAAAAGTATACAAATATTTAAAAATGTATTTATTACTTTAAGTTTTCTATGTATTTATGTAGACATGAAAAAGCTTTGTTTTTATTATCTATCTATAATATCTTATCTTATAATATTTAAAGCCCAATTAAGCGATCATGGTACCGAAATAAATTTTAAAATACTTGAAAATTAACTGAAATTCTCTAGAAAATAGTTTAAATGTTGGCATTCTGTTCGAAAACTGTTTGTTAATAAATGGTTCTGTAAACCGTTAAAGACTTGTTTGAGTAACCCAGATACCAGAACCCCTTTTCAATAGCCCGGCTTTTTGTGCCCCTTCAGTTATTGTGTGCAAAGTATTCGGTTGACTCAACTAAGCCCCTGGAACCAATGCGAATCCCTTTCCCAACAGCTGGCGCCCATTTCAGTTCACGTAACCTGGCCAAAAGCAGACCAAAGCAGACCAAACCTCAACCCGCCGACGACTGGACCACATGCCTCCGCGCACTCCGAGGACCAACTGATGGATGTGGATGTGTATATGGATGCGTACGTGCCAGCATCTCGAAGCGAAAGCCAAGGAATGCCCAAAGAAGTGGAGCAGCCGGCGTGACGTCACGGTCGGTGAGTAAAAACTGCAGGAGAAACCGGAGCCAACGAAGCCCGAAAAAAGGGGAAAAACAAACTCAACGAACGAGTTAAAACCGCCGGCCAACTCGAGTGAGTGGGGCGCAATTGAGTCAAGAGTGCAGAAAAAGAGGGAATCGAACTCAAGAAGATGCCAGAGGAAGGAAGTATGAAATGAAGACGCAGGTAAAGGGTTGAAAGGCCTGGGAGGCGATGGAAAAATTCACGGGGGGAACGGGTGAGCATTTCTAAGAGGGGCAAGTGAAGCAACCTGTTTCCCAGAGAGTGGTGGAATTCAAATCAGAAGTCGGGGAATGGGGAAACTGCTGTCAATTTGGCCAGCTCGACTTGCTCAGTGCTTAGTGGGCTAGGTCGTGTGGGAAGGATCCACTAATTGCTTGGGTGGCGCACATTTTTTCACTCAATTGCCAACTGGGGCATAAGGAGCGAACCGAAAGTGGAGGGTGCTCCAGGGAATGGATGCTAAAATGTGTCAAAAGTTTTGGATTAGTCGATGGCGAATGGAACGCATTTGAATCTTTCGCAAATTCTATTCAAAAATAAACTTTAAATTTAGATAAAATCCAATTAAAACAATTTAAAGTCATGATGTACTCGTTTATAATACATATATTTGTACACCTATCTAAAATAACGATTAATTTAACTTTAGTGAATAACTTCTTGGAATTAGACAGCATTAAATACTCTAACTGTAGAAAGTTTAAAGACTTACAGGGCAGATTAATAGTAAACCTTTCATAAACATGTAAAAACACACTTTTGTAAAATAAAGTTAGATGTATGAACATTGTATAAATTGGCTACATAAAATAGGTATATTTTGTGTATTTTGCATATAAATAATACTAATTAATTACGTAATTTTGTTAATTGAAATATGGATATTTTGTAGCTTTTTCATTCAAATAAAAAATAAAAATAAATCCGTCTAGTTATAATCATCTAAATTCAGATCTGCATTGCGGAATCTACTTTGCGACTTGGCAAAATCCATCTTGTGAAATTATTAATAACCCTTGGCCAACTGCACAAATCGGCAAAAACTTATTAAATAAAACAAGCAATAATTTAGGACAGCAATTTCCCCGAAAATAATCACCTTCATAAATTTGATGCGAGATAGCTGAGCTGAACAGGCCGCAAATCACAAATTCGACTTTAAGAATCTGAAAGTCCTCTGAACTCGGCGACAATTTAAATGATCTCCTAGCCGGCAGGCTGTTGTAATTACTTCATAAGAAGCAGAAAGCCGGTATTGGCCAACACCCTTGATTAGCATGCCAAAGCCAGCAGAAACTGGTAGGAGCAGTGGACTCAAGCAGCTGCCGCTGCCGCCAGCCACATCAGCATCATCAATAGACGGTGAACTCCTGCTGCTCCTCATTCTGCACCGCCATCTCCAGGCACCATCTCTAGTCCGCAGCTCCGTTGGCTGCTCCAGCCCCGATTTAAGCCAATAGCCCAGGTCCCCTCCTGCTGCTGGCCTCGTCATGTAACTTAACCTCATTGACCAAACGCATTCGACGAACATCAAATGTGAATTAGTGCACTACGATTGCGGCGACCGCCACACACAGATGCACTCAAATACCCTCAAATACCAGTGCAGTTGGTAGGTCTTCAGTACTTGCAGTGCTTTTGTTGTCGGCGGTTGGTCGGCGAATAGAGTCTTGCAGTTGTTGTTGGCCTGGCCGCTTCTCATCGGCGACCGCTGACGCTGCTATGCATGCATAATTCGCAGGCATAATTTAATTTATAGACGAGGCAATTGCATTTGCATAGGACAGCGCAAGTGACTTAGGCGAGGTCCCAACTCCGCGGCTCAACGGCTCTTCGATCTGCGCCCTCCACTTCCTCCCTCCCTGCCAACATCACCCACCACCTCCAATCTGCCGGAGCAGAAATTATTACAAGACCCCAGCGTGGACCCGAAAACGAGCGGCGCGAAAAGCCGAACGAAAATTTTAATTGCACCAAATATGCAACGGACTTGGAGTCGGAGGCCCAAGAAATCGTCCAGAGATGTGTGGTCTCCTCTGGCATATCACTAAAAGCCAACGCAGGTTAATGGCGTAAATGTTAACAATGGACAAGGAAGTGTAAATCGTAGCCAAGTCCGTCTAAGGTACACAAGAAAAAACACATTCCGCTGATTTTATTTTTTAATATAATACCCTTCAACATAAGATTAATATACGTATTTGGCAGCTAAGAAAAGCAAATAAGCACAAAATGATACCTACTTTCAATATAAGATTATATTGTTTAAATATGTCTACTTAGTCAGAACTTTTTCTTTTGTGTAGTTAGGCCAACTTAGCTGGCCAACAAATGACTCGGACTCGAATTGAGCCAGCGACCACCTGGAATCACCTGGAATAGAAGACGTTGTAGTTGGTGTTGTGTTTGGAGTAGGGTTCTTGTTGTGGCCTAAAGTGCTTGGCTCATTTGGGTCTGTTTGCAAGGGCTTGCTGTTGGGATCGATATTGATTTAGAGGACTGATTAAATATTCTAGTAATTTAGGAATTGGGAAATCTGCCATTGCACATTAATGCCAGTGCACTAAGCATAAAATTAGGAGAAAACAAATTCATTTAATTTTATGACTTCTTTAAAATCTGTTCAAAGAAATTCAACGCTGAGCCATTTTTGTGGGCATCTCTTAGCCAAAACATAAGCCTATTAACAGAATTTCAATGCAGTCCCTTGGCACTCATACCATTAAGCGCATCGGCCAATGACTTTCCAGCCAGACACATGGAATTCGGGTAAGGACTCAAAGGATAAGAGCGAGATATCGCCATAGTTATTTGGCGCCCAATTTACTAATAACATGGCTGATTCTGGCGGCGCGTAGCCAATAAGTCGCCTGTGAAGCATTTTTTCGATAGCTCCGCGGCCATTGTTATTTATTTATATAGATTTTTATTTTAATTTTTATTGCCGCGGCGACTGGCAACACGGAAATAGTTTAATTGCATTGCCGAGAGGCAGCCGGCGAGGGATCAGAATCAGAGCCAGGAACCAGGACCCTGCAGCGGAGGAAGGGGAGGAAGTGGAGGAAGGGGAAAAGGGAAACTTTGCTACAATCTCAAAGTTGAATGGCGTCGCATTTGTCGCCACGTCAATATGTGACAGCGGCACTTCCGTTTCCGGAGTCATGGCGTCGCTCGCTGCGCTCCTTTGGCCTCTCTGGCAGTCGGTAATCAAATTGTTTCATCATATTTGGCTTAAAAGCGAACCCGGGTTTTTCACAAGCAAATTAAATGCAAAATGTTTCTCGGCCGAACGACAATGCTGTGACAAAACACAAAACGAAGGCAATCTGATTCACTTTTTTCAGCGATTACTCTTTGATTATTGTTGCAGTTTAATGGATTTAGCCGCAGATAATAAATTTCATTATTATACGGCAGACCATCTACGTTTATCTGAAAAAAATTTTAAATTAAGCTCATATGTATTTACATAAACTAGAACAGTCAACAAATAACAACTGAACAACAAATTAAGATAAATGTACCAAAGAAATTTTATATTGTTTTATGCACATGGCTTAAACACAGCTTTAATAACTTTCTTTCAAACTCCTAAGTATTTTATATTTTTATCGAAGCCTTTAGAATAAAACATCATCTTTATAAAGATTC
Source organism: Drosophila santomea (assembly GCF_016746245.2). Lineage (NCBI taxonomy): Eukaryota > Metazoa > Arthropoda > Insecta > Diptera > Drosophilidae > Drosophila > Drosophila santomea. The sequence continues at coordinate 17,048,290 of NC_053016.2, read as the reverse complement.
TTGAAGAATTCCCAAGAAAACCCTTGAAAACTCGCTCATAGAGTTGAGCACCTTATGTCGTCTATTGTGTAATGAAAGGCAAGCAAACAGATGAAGCTAACTGTATAGAAGGTTGCATAACTTTGGGCGAAAGGAAAACGCTTCCGGTTCGAAGGAAGTGTCTGTGGGGAAAAGCTTAGAGCCACCCGGTTCTCCCAACTCCAGGAGCGGATTTCCAAAGTGTCACACAACGAAAAACAGAAACAAAAACGAGGAAAAAATTAAAACGTTTTCCTGTTGCTCTCCTTTGGTCCTTCCTCCGGCTCCTCCTGCGCGCTGCTCCTTTCCGCATCTACAGACTCCGGTCTCCCAGCTGGCTGAGTGTTGTTTTTCAAGGACGCAAGACGACGCGCAGACAAAATGTTTGCTAGACAGGATGTGGCCGGCGAAGTGGGGCAAAGGAACTCTGCCACTGGATGTGGCAGGGCGATGTCAAAAATGTCTTTATTGGCTGGGTTTTGGGTCAAAGCTCGGCATCCTTGGGGGGTATGAGAAATTTCGACGGTTGGCCGTGAACGGCAGAAGACCGAAAGTTTCTTCTAAAACAAACAGAAGCACTGAGTGCCAACAAAGACGAAAATCCAATTAATCGGCAGTTAATCCTTATGAAAAAATGCGAGATATGCTACACAGTAAGGAATTTTACACATATGTATAAAACGATGCAAATTAACACACTTACTATTTTGACAATTTTACAAAGCAGGCTCTAAGAAACATACAAAATAAAACTTAATTTTACAAAGCTGAATATTTCTTGGGTAAATTTAGGGGTACACAAAAGGACAACCAGCAAATATTCCTTTATTAATATCTTTGCATGACATTTTTCTCAACTTTCTCTCGCTGTAGACCGCCCAACCACGGGAGGAGGATGCTGCTTCTCCGGCGACTTGGGCCGCTTATCCTTTTAATCATAATAAGGAATGCGCCAGCGTCGGAGCCATCCCCCAAAAACGCTAAACAGAGACAGAGTCAGCGTTCTGGCTCGCGACTCGCGGAAAAAATGAGCTATACAAGTGTATGTGTATATATCTGTGGAGGGGGAACATTTTCCGCGTCGTCGTTGCGTTGTCGTCATCGTCATCGTTTTCCTCAGCATCCTCGTCGGCGTCGCGACCAATCACAAAATTTCGTGGAAAAGCGCGCAAAAATAAATAACGCAAAAAACGAAACGAGGAAAACATAAGTAGGCAACAACAACCGCTGACAATGACAGGCGCTGCTTGAGGTTAGCGACGTCGCTGCAAACTAATGCGTCGCTGCCTGCAGGAGAAAGTGGCAGCGGCAGATGCGCGGCGGCAGAGCAGGAGAAATGGCTTTTCCCGCCGCTCGGGGGTAGTTTTCTTGACTTTTCCGAGCAGGGGAGAGTCGCTCAAATGGCTGCAGTTCTTTGAGTGCGAGCATTGAGCAAGAAACCTCAAACTATGAGTGAGCTGACATTTTCCGTTTGTGGTTGTGGGTGATGAAAAAGTTTTCAAGGTTGGCCTGCCAAGTGTTCAAACTCTGTGCTAAGTGAGTGGCAATGGCCAAAAGATGGCTAAACGAAAGTCTACAGTTTTGACAGTTAATATTAAATGACCCCGAATCGAATGTGTGTTGAGGCGAACCAGAAAGAATTTCCCTAGCTTTAGATATCAAAAACCTCATTGCCTCATGCATAAGTAAAGTTCGTATTAAACTTAAATTCATTAAGTATACGCCATGTACTCAGAATGTTTAATTTATCAAATATACGATAAGTGAATTTGTAATTAAGCCAATAAAACGTACATTACGTATACGTATTACGTACGTATCTATCACATCAAGTATACGCCGTGTGCCAAACGACTGCTCCCTTAAAGGGCTCTCTTAAGCTTTCTCTTAGGCGTACTTTAGGTTTCTTCCCCATCTCAGGCTGTATCTCTGTCTCTCTGTCTCTCTCTCTTTCTCTCATATTACAGTTTTAATCACTTTCTGATCATGTACAAAATGCTTTGTGTTCGAAGAAAAATGTGAGGAACGGCAGCCAAGAATTTTGAGCATTTTTTCCGCGTCTCCGCTGCTTAAATGATTACTTTCAGGGGCCAGAGAAAAGGACACAGGCGAAGAGAAAGCACGTTCAGGACCAAGCCTATTCGCAATTTTCTAAGCCAATCGCAGGACGACGGCAACGACGACGACGTCGGCGCACGACAACAAAACAACAACGAACGACGAACGGGCGGCGAACACTCACGAAGCCTGATTATGTCCTGCCCCAAGGATGCGAGCTGAGTGTGAGCCACAATTAATTATCCCAGGCTGATTTTTTCCCTTTCGCACCACAAATTTTCGTCGGATTCTTTTTCTTTCAGCTGCCAGATAATAAAAATGAGGAAGGCCAGAAAAACAGTGCCACACGCCACGCCCTGCAGCGCCCATTAAGAGCCGCACACACACTCGCACACACATAGATCATTTAAAATGCGCGTCGATGACCATTTCAAATGTTAAACCCACCGCCGGGCAGGAGGATCCACCGCCACCGCCCCAAAACCCCCATGTCGGATGTAGACTGACAAAAAGAGTAGAAATAAAACGGCGAACAGAAAGCGGAGAGAAGAAAAGCCGGGTAAGGTGTGGTGGAAGAACCGATTGCCGCTCAGAGACAGAAAATAAAACCAATGCAAATATAACACAAATATGTGTACAAAGCGAAAGAAAAATTCTACAATTGCTGCGCCTCGTGCAGACCACCCCGGATAACCCAAACTCTATCTGAAGCTCCACCGAAAAAACCGCGTGTCTGCGCCAAAAAACAAAGTCAAATGGAAAGCGTTCAGGGGGCAAACAACAAGCAACAACCAACAACGCCAGCAACAACATCAACAACAACGCAAAGTTAGCAAAACAATTGAACAATCGCCTGGCATTTTGAAGCTGGCGGCCAAAATATAGAGAAAACGGGTTCGCATCCGCGGATTTTGGACTGAGGTTGGAGTTGGAGTTCCCGGGATTGGGATTGGGTTTGGGATTGGGATTTGGTTTGCCATTGGTATTGGTCTGGGGATTGGGATTGGGATTGGATCCGGTCAGCGAGCACCAACTGACCACCATGCATAGGTTGCGGTTTCTCCGGGCTTCTCCGTGAACTTCCTCCTCAAGCCACCACATGAGCAACAAACTTTATAAATTGAAGCTCGCCCTCATGAGCTATGATCTATTTGCTATGAGTTTCAGGAACAAGATATTTTCTGTTTTCGGCTTCGCATTTACAATCAAATAATTTACTTAGTTTTATTTGACACACAGCACTGCCACAAATGTGTAATTATATACTTGGGAGTTTCTTTATGCTTCCATCTTATTTTATACAAATATCCATTATATGCCATTATGTCTAATTGTAGTTAAACTAATCTAACCATCTTTCTAGATCTCATGGTTTCCGAAATTTCCGCGCACTTACTAAAAAATTATGCTATATACATACTCATGCTTCTCTTCTAGGCCAACCATTTCAAATAAATCTTTTATTTTTAAGTACCATTATATACCATTTCAACACTGTGACTTTAAAAAACTATTTTGAATATGAATATCAGAGAATTTGTTTTTTCTCCCAATTAAAACTAGGAACGATGACAGTAAGAAAGTCTTTTTTTATATCTACTATGTATGTATGTATGTATATTGTTGCCCATGAATAACGCCTTTGTTTAAATAATAGGCCGCAGGAAAGTCACTTTTCTCATTTGCAGTATGCGTAACAGCACAATTGTTTTTAAAGCCTCAAGAGAATTTTTAGCGATTTAAAGTCCAATGAAAATGAATAAAAAATGCGTGAGAGAAGATAAAAAGTGCATCGAAAACGAAGGTCGCTTGAATTTTGACCGCGATCAGGGTCATGGGAGCAAATACTTCAACTGCATTGTGCATTGAATGCATCAGTTGAATTTACTGCACTTTTTACTCTCTCCCTTGCATCCGCTGTTTTGGCTTCTATACGCTATATATCCTCTTTGTGGGTTTTGTTTTTGTACGTATTTGGTATTTGGGACACAATCAAGTGCAATGGCACGAGCTGCAATAAATCAGACATTGATCCACATATATATAGCAATATAGATACATATATATGTACATATATGCATTTTCCGCACACATAAAAACCCCTAGACTCGACGGACTTTTTGTTGTTGCGCTGTCGAGCGACCTTGAACCCCAGTACACTGCAGTGCGAAGAGCGTTCAAACAAAGATGAACAAAAACAGACCAAAAAGAATCGGCAGCGCAGAGAGGCAAACGAAAAAACCCCCTGCATGTGTATAAAATGTGTTAAATAAATATCTATATGTACATACATACATACATATATACCAAAGCCGGCCATGAATGGCGGCAGAGCCCCAAAAACAGGCCTCCGACCATATGTTCACAAAGCCGGTCCATAGTGCGTGTGCCACATGTTGCAAGCGTTGCACTCACTCAGCCCGAGCTGCACACAAAGTCCAGCGAAATGCTGCAACAATCTGGGGTAAGTCTGGCGTCCAGAGGAACGGACTTTCCCGCCCACTGAGAGCATATTTGATGCCAGTGCAGTTGCAGTTCCTGCTGCAGTTGCTGCAGTTGAGTGAGAGGCTAGCTCCAGCTGACAATAAGCCAAAAGCCAGGTCGTTCAAAGAGAATCTGTAATGACATCGAACTGCAGCTGACAACTTATGAGTTAAAGTTAAATACAAGTTAATAATTAATGAGTAAATAGTTAATAGTTCACATCAAGCCAACCCTTTAAAACTAGTAACTCAGCCCATTGCGGGAAATAAATCATGTCATTTGGCAACAACAGAAGAATATTATATTTTTAAAAACTTGTGTAATGCAACATAAACATTGTTTGTATGCTAAGCAAATCAAATCAAATGCTTTCTAGGGAGAAAATTTGCTACCTCTTAAGAAAAGACACGCGCCAAATATTCTGTTTACTCACATGCCAAACATCTTTTAAGCAAACTTCTGTGGGATTAATGCTGCCTGTTTGGCTTTTAAATCCCCAATTCGAATGTCACAATCTTTGAAATTTAAAATTACACAGAAAATATCAGATGGCATTATTAGTGATTGATGAAAAAGAATAAATCTTTGAGCTGCTGGCATAACTTATGTATTCGCTCGTAAAAACACTTTTATGGTGGAATACGGACAGGATACACTTACGATATAATCATTTCATTGGGATTAAGACTTATAATAATGATGTAACTTTTTATCTATATGTAACTATGCAGCGTACTTCTATTGAAATTATACTTGGTATACCATTACCTCGGGCTCTGTAAAACATATTCAGCGGAAGACTAATGTCGCTCTCTCTGGGAAGAATTTCTTGCGAAACCGCAATGCAAAACTGTCATTTGCCTGCTGGATCCCCATTTTTTCCGCTGGCTAAAACCACAGACAACGACAACGACAACGGCACACAAGCACAAGGGACATGTGTGTGTGTGGGGCGAGCAAGAGGAGCGCTTTTCATTAAAAGAAATTCTTTGCTTTGAATGCTTTGAATTTTGCTCATCTTTTTTGTGTTTTCCGCCAAGCGAGTACATAAATAGGCAGCAGCAGCAGCAACAACAGCGGCACATAGGAAAATGTGGGAAAGCTAACTGCAGAAAGGGACGTAGGGGAAAGTGGCGTGGGGAAAACGAGACAGAGAGCGGCAACAAATGGCGAGCATCTTTCGCTTTAATTGCAAACTAAGCGTGCGGTTGGCAGGGCCTAAAAAAGTGCATGCCAAATGGTAAAAAAGGACCACGCACATGGGAGACGCCAAAAAGTAGGCTCCAACGGGCGGTGCGATAAACAACAACAGGGCAGCGACGCCGACCGAGGCAGCGACAGCAACGGCAGCGGCAGCAACGGCGACAGCGACTGCAACTGCAGCAGAGTCCCGTTAGTTGCAACCCCCATAACCGAAACCCAAATACCAATCCCAAAAGCCAAACGTGGGCCTGTCGGTAGTTTTTTTCCCCAGCCACCCAAGCCACCCCCACCACCCTTAAGCCCCCCTTTCCCTCCCCGCTCCCCTGAACGCAGTTGAACGCAGGGCGGAGCCTAGGATACATAAGGGGGCTCGCACACACCCTTACACACTCTCTCACACACACACACACACACACTCAAAAGGGGGGGCCCATTTTTTATTTACCCCTGCTAGTGTGTGTGTGTGTGTGGGTGGGTGCAGCGAAAGTGCACTGGTGTTTGTGTAGTTTGCACGCATTTCATCATTTTGGGGGGCGTGGATGGGGGCTTTGAGGAGGGGCTGCGCGTAGAAATTGTTTTTAGAAATACGCGAAAATGTTTGCTGCACAGCAAAAAATGTTTTTTACATATTTTTTTTGGCTCTGCCGCCTGGAAATGAAAAATTTTTAGTGTCTACATAGAAGGCGGCAGATAAGCGAAAATGACGGCAGGGGTATTTCTGTATTTCTCTGATGGCTGCGTGCTGTTGACTGTTCCTAATGGCCACTGGGCGTGTGTGTGTGTGAGTGTGTGTAAGCGTTTTTTTAGGCCCCAACTGATGTAGAGACAGACACACACATACACACACACGCAGATCGCAGGTTAGAGGTTGAGTGGGCAGAAGGGAAGGAGCGCAGACAGCAATTGGTTTCCGTGCAGAGCGGGAAAGTAAGCTACACGTAGGCATAGATAAGCACAGAGGTGGCGCCCAGAGGGGGTTAGAGAACTGCCTAGAACTACTGGGAATATATTGACAGATTTGCCATATCATTCAGGATCGATGGATACCAATTCTTCTTATCTATTGTACCAAACAAAGCTTTAAAAACTACAAGACTATAGTATTTTAGGATGTATGTAATGACAAGTTACGTTATAATCTAATTTCAAATGTATTCATAATTTCCCATGCAGTCATTTTAGTACTCACACTATTTGGTATGCATAAATAGTGTTTTTAATTTTGATGTCATTTATTTTTAAGTTAGTTCAGCAAATATCTCATAGTTGATTATTTGGAGCTATAAATATGTTTAGCTACAAGTTAGTCTGTTTGGTTGCATTTCAAATATAATGTTAATGAAACACACCATCATAATTACTCAGTTCCAAACCTATTCCCTTGCCTAATATGTTTAACAATATAAAAGCTACAGTTAGTCTGTTTAGTTGCATTTTAAATTAAATATTACCATAATATAATGTTGATAAAACATAACATTGGTAATTACCCAGTTCCCCAAACATAATAGTATCTAATGACATATTTTAATAGGTCCAATCCAGTTCTTAAGAATTATTTTTTTTTTGTCCTAGCATACCTTCTCCCATCCCCCTTGTCGCCCGCCCATGTGTCGGCAATCTGTAACTACAGCCACCTCGCTCCAGAAGCAATTTTGGCCACCCAGCCATCTTCTAGTACATAACCATTACGCTTTAGTAAATGCCCCTTTTCGACATTATCCTTAGCCATTCGCACTGCAAGCGCTCTTCCTGCGACTGAAGAGCTGGGTTGAATGCAAGACGCTTTCCTCAAAAGTCGATCAACTCGACGATTTGGTCGAGTTTGCGGCTGCTAATGAAGTGGCTCGGGTCAGGAGTTGGCATTAAATGCCAGAATTAAGACACCCGGCGAGGAAACGGGTACGAAAATTAATGCAAATAACCGGCAGGTATTTTAATCAAGCGGCACCCGCCCACTTCGCAGCCCCAATTGGAATGCGAGGGTGTGCAGGACCTCCTAATACGTTTTTCCAAATTATTTGATATGTGCGCGCACAATAAAAAGCCTGCGACGGGGTGTTGGCATTGATGATGGCCACGGTCCCCACTCGACATCCTACACCCTGGACACTCTGGGCCCGAAATTAAAGGCTAACCAAGGCAGAGCTCCCGGAAGGGGCTCTGGAGTAGATCCCGGCTGTACAAGTGCGCATAATAACCATCAATCAAGCGGCATAGACAGGTGGTCAAGCGGTGGGGCAGGCAGACGCAAGCTTCACCGTACCGGCAGACTCAAACAAACAACGGTGACCAGTCGCCAACTTGCAGACTCACACACTCGACAGCGACAAAAAATAAAACGCGAAATTTTCGCATTTCACAAAAAAAATTTCGCATTAATTTACCAAAAGGCGTTGGGCCAAGGCAAAAAAAATAAAAACGGCACATTTTTGACTCCCTTTCCCGTGGAAAAAAATTACGCCGCATAAAATGGACAACAAGAGCAACAAGCCAACAAATTTTTAGAACATTTTTTCCCCACTCAAGTGCCGAAGGGTTGGGTCACTGGAGGGAGGGGCTGGTGGGGTTGTGCCCTCTTTTTTTGGGGGTAAGCTTTAGATTTGGCCGGGCCACCAAGTGGAAGTCAGAAAAGCTGCGAGTTGTATGTGTTTTGCGTTTAACGGGCATTTTTCGCGGAATTTTTTTTTCCATAGATTGAACTGGGTGGGTATTAAAGTCAAAAAATAAATAACTCATCTATTCCAGAGGTTGCAAAACTTAAAATATTTTACGAATATTATCTATGTAAGCTGTAACTACTAATTAAGGAAATACTCGTAGCAACCTTATCAGATAATACACTTCAATCATTTTCAATTGCGAAAGTAAACCACTCGATGGGGGCACAGAGGAAAATGTTGGTATAGCAATTAAATTGCCTTTTCCGAAATAATTGCAGGAATGTAGTTTGAAAAAAGCCTGAGACAAGTCTTGTAAGGAATCGAGTGAAAAAACCGGTATGCCACAAAGTACGCAACAGAAAATGCATAAATTGATGGAAGAACACACACAGACGCACTCAAAGATGATGAAAAGTTGTGAGGCAAAGTAAAGTGAATGTTTTGGCGTATGGAAATTAGAAAGTTTTTCTCGTGCCGGTCAAAACCCGATAGCAACATCCATAGATTGTGTAATAGACAAACTACAAATTATTATTGCTATTAAATGCACAGCAAGAAGTTCTTTTCAGGCAAACTTTTGCTTTTGCTCACTTCTTGGTCCGTCATTATGAGGCTAGCATCTTAGGGCGGTCTTTGGACTCGGACTCCGTACTTTCGACTCCGGACTTCGGACCTCGGACTACGGACCTCGCTCTCCGGACTTTTGAGTGGGTGAGTCGGGGAGTGCGTAACAAAACCAATCAAGCGGCTGTCCATCGGTCCTGATGGAGATGCTGGCCAGGCCAAAACTTTGCCACTGGGAAACTTAATTAGTGTTCAATCAACAATAAACTATAAACACTCTTTTGCCTTAGAAGTTGGACTTTTTGCATGAAAGGTTGCGGTTGCCATGGCTTTTCCCCAGTCCCGAAATGCCGGAAAAACCCTAAGACGGCCAAGTCAAAGACAACCGAGATGAAGGGCGGCCAGCATGCAAATTATAAGTTATTACTTTTGAGTGCCAGAAGTTTCTCTCTTTCTATGCAATCGAATTATTTAGTGATGCACTGCAATTTAATTAATGACTTTGTGTGCAGCGCGGCTGAATTTGATATGGGAAATGCACGCAGAAAGCTCCATTAAATTGAAGCATTTTCGTTTTACACTTTAATTGGCAACTTGCAAATGCGTTTTCCATTTTTCCTTTTGGCTGCCACCCTGCTCGAGTTGCAGCAGAGAACGAAAGAGTTTGACTATCAATTAACTATGTATTCAAGTTGGTGGTTATACCAATATGAAGCGAACAGGAGTCCTTTACCCTATCACAACTTATTCCCGATCGAAAGCCAAACACATGCCTGACTGCAGTACAGCGAACTACTAGAAAAGGATGCTGTACAAGAAGAGTCCTCCTTTGCAAGTACATTTTCCATAAAATATACAAAATTATGTAAAAGTTATTAAGTGCATGCAAAGAAGAAAAACATCACACGCACACACTTGCACCTGCAAGGAAAAACTTTCTAATCACGTGGACATGCCGGCAGCCAAACTTATATTACTTGGTCTGGCCAAGACAGCCGACCGGTATGTTCACATACTCGCACATACAATACATATATATTTATGTATTGCCAAAGTTTTCTATTTGAAATGTAAACAGATGCTTGATTGGAATTGGGATCCAGCGAGGGCACAGATATTTTAATTGCTGTTATTATAAGTTTCAAAGAAAAAGTCAAGTCAGTATAAAAGAGCTAAAGAATTTTAAAATCCCTTGAGTTTTCTGTTTTGCCACCTGAAGCTTCTTAAAAAGCAGCAGTTTGCCGTATGCAAAATATACAAAACCTAATGCACCAATTTACAAACTTACAAATGGCAGGGAAGGCATTCCAATTTCTATTTCTTGTATGTACGAGTATACAAAGCTCGCATTTGTACATATATGCTCTGATTCCCGGCCAAATCTCACGAGGATTTCCTATTTTTCAGCACTTTTTTCGAGCGTTCCCTGGTTTTTATTAGAATTTTTTTCTAATTTGCCAAGGCAAAGCTCAGCTCGCACAGCTCTCGGCGCTCATAACTCACAACACCTGGCGGCCAGGTGAAACGCCAAAAGTGCCGCAAATGAAAAATGCAGGCGGAATTAAATTATAGTCAGTAACGAAACAGCGAAAAAGTGCAAAAAACACTGTTAAAATAACGGCAGAAAAAGAGTAAACTAAAAAGTTCAAGCAGGCGGCGCATAGTTGGATGGCAGCGATTTTATTTTCTACCCACTCCTCCCCTCCCACTCACTTGAACGAAATTAAATCTGAGCGGAAGCAATGCACACTAGCGCCCCTCGCACCACACACACATGTGCACCTTATATGCATCCCTATATACATACTCCCTAGAGATGTGCCCGTGAGCCAATTAAAAATCTACTCACGCACAGAAGCGTTACCTTTGAAAGTAAGTTCTGTGTTTCGTCACGAAATTGTAGTGGCATTAAATGATACAATTTACCGCATTCCACGAGATAAAAAAGTTGTTTTTTAATACTAATTTACAATTAGTTACCTTGAAATCCTTGTGTCGTGTCACGCTCCCACCTTCAAATGCACTCGTCTATACTATAAGCAAATACATAATTCAGAATCCTTGTTTTGTGAGTGTTATAGTAACACTAAAAATAGTCACATAGCTCCCATCTCTAAGTATACACTCACACAGGAATAAGTGTCGTAAAGATGCAGCACCGCGCTTAGATAGCATTAAGTGGGTGGCTGAAGGTGGAAAAGCGGCGAAAAGCAGAATATAGCTTTTAATTTCCGCAAAAAAATCAAATTTAGTAGACGATAGATTATGAGATGGTATAAAAAGAAGGAACTAAACTTAAATTTAGCAGTGCATCAGTGTATTCAATACTCCAAAAGGCAAAAAAGTAATTCAATAAAACCCATTTCTTGCAAACTTTTGGTAATTTGAGCACATTTCATTGTTGCTCTCGAAGCAAAAGTTGAAAGGCTAAAAAACCACAAGTGAATTATTTTTATATGGTATTTATTCTTTCATATTTGCCATTCGCTGCTCTCTAATTAAAACATCATATGTAATTTCACCTTTTTCGTCCGTTGCCTTCTCTCCTCTGTTGCATTAAAATTAATTTCCACATATGTTTTTATACACTTTTTCCGCTTGTCAAGTCAAAAGCTTAGCCCACATGAAGAACAACTTTTTCTAGTTGCCATTCGAGTTTGCCAAGCCACACAGTATTTGCTGTACCCCCACCTCCATCTCCTTTTTTGTTTGTAATAAAAATATTATTTTTACTGCGCTCGTTACCTTAACAATGTCCCTAGTCCGCCGTCGAGTCCTTCCAAAAGTTGAGGAGTGTATGCGGCAGAATGAAAAGCTCAAATAACCTCGCGAGCATTCAGCGCCGGCCAGCAAGTTAAAAGTTAATGAGACAACATAACTTTTGCGGTCCGCAAATGAGTAACAAAGTGTGAAAAAAAATCCCCTCTGGAGTGATGGAAAAGGCTTATATATCTATGTTGCCCTTACTTTAAACCTCTGGGGACCAAGTACCTTTGTAATCAATGGACGAAAAAGCGAGAAAAACAACAAAATATGGGAAATATGACAAATTTAAAGTTTTTACTGGCTACTCAATAAAATCCTGTTAAGCTTAACTAAAATTAATATATATTTAATATTTAATATTTAAAATAAAATTCTTTTATTTACAAGAGCAGTCAATTTGCTTACCATTCAATTATTCATTTTATCCCTGCGCATCCCTTAATCAGTGGACATGGGAAAATTAGTGGAAAAACATTTGCCTGTCCAAACGCTACTAGCGGCACTTCAACTTGTGTCTTACGTCGTGTTAACATTACGAAATTTATACCATCATCCAGCGACTGGCACAGTGACTGGCAACTAAAAACTGGCAACTGGAAACTGGCGACCAACACCTCCAGCCAGAGCTGGCCGTGCCTTATCCTTTGGCAAGCATCAGCCATTAATCAGGACGAGTTCCAGGACTCAACTCCCACAGAGGCCCCTTTCCCACTCGCTTCTCCATCCGCATAGTTGTCCGTCAAGTGGTGCACGCTTATCACTTGCACCATTGAACGCTCGCCGCGGCGTCTGGCATAAATATCACTTAAATCAGTTGACTTAGCCGGAGCCAGAATATATATGCTATGGCAAGTCAGCTGCCCAGGACATATCAACTTGTAATTGTGACAATTGCTGTCAACAAAGCGCTGCTGGAAGCTGGCGAAGATGGGGGGGCACAGATTCTGCAGGAAACCGGAAGCCAGACAAGGACTGCTTGCCAGGACCCTTTTTCCATCCATTTCCCACTCTGCACCCATACTCGCAGTCTCTTTTTTCTTTTACGCTGACACTTTTTTGACAAAATAAGATAAATGACTTTGTTTTTCGTTTTTTTTGGCTTGGCTTGGCTTGGTTTGGTTTGATTTGGCGGAAAGGGCAGTTGGATCGGTTTGCTTGGGAGCCCAAAAGATAATGACTGGTTAAAATTGCTTATATCACAACTTTTAACAAATATTTTTGGAAATTTACACGCATGGAGATATAGAATGATTCAAGTTACATTAATTCCAAACATTGACTAAACTAGTACAACTGCTACATATTTTTATATTGTTGAAAAGTAATTACCTATTTTTAAATATAAATATTGCCTACATATATTTGTACAAATTAATGAGAAACGTACAGACTGATGGCAGGAATGCTGGTCAGGATGCTACTCAGGAAGCAGGACTGGAATACTCTTCAAGCCAAGGTTTATAACTGATAGATGTGGACAATATTTAAGTGCACTGAGGCGAATAAAACTGATGTTATAAGGTGTTTGGAAGAACCCTGCTGCAAAGCCATTCGCAGAATAGCGCTCCCATCATTTTTGGGGGAACGCGTCAACAATAAATTCGCGATTTCACTCAGTTTGTTGGCTCCATCCGCTCTTCCCGGTTTTGGCTGGCTTCTTTTTGCCGTGCAGGCAGTTGGGGAACTGCTACCATCTATGCTCAATGGCTAGCATTTTTTTATTCCTTTTTTGCTGTGTGGACCATTGACTAAGCCAAACAAAGTCTGATGCTCGAATTTATTATGCTCACTCCAATCGCCGGCTGGAATCGCTCGTTTTCCTTTTTGGTTTTGTCTTTGCGTTTTTTCTGTGCTCTCGCCTTTTTTAATTCAATTTATTTTTGGATTTATACGTATTTATGCACATGGGATTCATTTCCGCTTACGGTTTTCTAACTTTTCGCGAGCTAGGGAAAAAATTCAACTTTTTACGCGCCGCGCGTTTTAATGAAAATTGATGCAGCAAAAGTGCGCAAAGGTTATTGGCGTGCCTAAATTAATGTCGTGCATATCAGGATGGCAGCATATCTGGTGGCCATGGAGCGGAGCCTGGGTGACCCTGAAGCAAAATCCGGGATCCGCATTGTGTTCAATAAAATTTTGACATTTCTTAATTGAATTCCGCTGCACAAAGTTTTGAGCGATGGCGAACTCGAACAAAAGCCAACAAACCAAAAATCAAATTACAACAAAAGTCAGGCCAGCAATGAAATTTTCACCACAGCCCACCGACACGCACACGACTTCACCTGTACATATCTATCTATATGTATCTGTACCAACCTGCTCAGCACATGGGCAAAACTGTATAACTTCATTAAATAATTGCGCGACCCGAAATGCAGCGCCAAAAGCCGCAAGGACCCAAGAGCAGCGTTGTCCTGGCAAACTTTCCGAAGCCATCGCTAACTGGCAAAAGACGAACGGAACGGCGGTAAGAAGGCAACTTGCCACCTGAACCATGGAAGCTGCGGCTCCGGCAGGAACAAGCCCTTCATAACCCAATCCCTTCTTGCCTCCATTTTGCTCCACTTTGCTGCATTATGCTCTATTCTCCTCCGGTCTTTTCCGGGTTTGCACTGGCATGTGTTGCAAATGCTCAAATATTGAATTTTGCGATATTCCATCGAACATTTTTCGGGTTATGTTCGTGTTGTGTGGCCTTCAGGGGGTAAATGAGGTGGGGTTGGCCATACTTGTAGTCAATTAGGCAAAATAACCAACGATATTTGAGTAGCTTTTCTGAAAATAGTTTGGCACTAATGCAAGAAAGGAGGAACGAAAGGGGAAATCTCATTTTATTGGGGAGATCTTGAAAGCTCTACTAAAATATTTAGCTTAGGGCAAATAAAAAAAGTAAGTAGTATTTACTAAGTCACTAATCTTAATTTACAGAAATATGTAGATACGTATTAAGTATATTCTCATTCGTAAACTGACTTTCCATAAAAAAAACTGATTAGTTAGCAACGTGATCCAACTAAAATCATGCAATTGTGTACGTTCTGTTCAACAAATAATTATTTGATCACTGCCACGCCGCTAATCTCACGCTCTGATAGATCAATTAAAAATCCAACTTCATTAAGTGCATATTGAACCAATAATTCGTGGCCACGTAACCGATATGCATACGCAAAGTGGCAATTTTATCATCATTGCCATTATTTACAAGTTATCAACAGATGCAGCTGGCTCTCCCCGTGCAGCTCATTTGCAGTAATTTTCAATAAATGCACCGCTATCAACCGTCTGCCATCGGCCAAAGGATGTGGAAGGATATATGGGGAGCTGAGGAACACCGCAGGTCGTAATTCGCGGCAATAATTTTAATTTTAATTGGCTTATTTTATATTTCAATTAAGTGCCCGTTGCCAGTTGCCAGCCAATAAACCAAAACGGCAAACCAAACAAGTTGACAATGTGTGAAAATATGGAAAATATTTGAAGTGAAAATTGTGCACGAGCGTGGCTGTGTGCGGTGCTCATTAGTTGACCGGAAATCGCACACATACACATGACCGGGTCTGTTTCGTACGAGTATGTGTTTTTACGCGGTTTCACGCGGCGTATGCGTAATACGAGTACATACAATTTTCTGGGTAGCTGGGGCATTGCAGGTGGTCAATAAATATTCGATTAAATAGTATAGAAAAATCAGGCTGCAATTTAAAGTAAATAAACATCTAGTTGAACTAAATTCAAGCGCTTACATTGTGTATTTACCCCAAGTAAACATGAGAACTGGGCAATGCATTCCCTAATACTTTATTAATTTATAAAAGCGCCTCATTTTTGGGTTGAGCTACCCCAAACCATCCCGAGCATTGTACCTGATTGTCCTTCGATGTCCTTTGTAAACATGTTGACTAAACAAACCGCGACAACTGAGGCAATCTCCCCTTCCCACAGCGGCACTCGCACCCTTTGAACGGCCATAAATGTCACGACATCGCGCACAAAAGCTTAATTTATAATTAAATTAATTGTTGTAATTACTTCATTAGCGCCCACCTTGGCGGCTTCATTAGGGGCCATTCCGCGGCTATTATAGGGCGCAAGTTGGAGATGGGACAGCTCCATTGTTATGTCCATGTAAATGGCAGCCAAAATGCGACACCACGAATTACACAATTAGGCGACATTAACGTTTAATGCGTTATGTTTACCGTTTCATTTACCTGTTTGCCTCCTTCTTCCGATCCCGAAAATTCCCCTAACCATTAGTTGAGTAATATCTGCTTACAACGCAGCACGCAGGTCATAAGCTGCCTAATCGATTCTTGGCTAATAGAAAAATGCTTTGGGGACATTGCGCGCAGTTGTACAATGCTCTATTTCTGGGTTAATGAATGTCGTAAAGTCTTTGAGTGATGGAAGAATTGGTTCTGGTAATTTTGTGTAATTATGGTACCTTTTCTTAACTTCTCTTGTGAAATGTGTTCCGTTTAGGAAATGGCTTGGAAGTTGTGTTACAATTATCTTTTGTAAACAATACAATAGAAGCTCCCAATGTTCTATTTAGAGCCTTAATACGGGATTGTTCAAAAATACAAACTTTAATGTTAAATGGAAACAAGCCGCTAGGCTGGTGAGTATCTATAATACCGAAAGGAAATACATTATGATTAAAAACAACGAAACTATCGTTTCTTTTTTTTTTGTTTTTAATTATTGCTTCGGCTGTTCCTATGGCAGCTATATGAAATAGTCGTCGGACTTAAATCATATTAAAATCTAAATTGTAATGTTGTCAAAGATACCGAGTAAAAACACTTGTTTGTATTTATTATTAGATTTTTCCTAGCTTCAACTAACTAGTTGATTAACTAGTTTGCGTAAGAACGGACGGACGAACCGATGGACATGGCTATAGCTACTCAACTGTTGGTTCTGATCAAAAATATATATTCCTTAGATGGGCGCAATTGTCTCCTTCACTGCGTTGCTAACTTCTGAACGAAATCAATATACCTTTATCAAATGTATAATAGTAGTTTCGTTCTCGTGTCAATGTAAGCCAAATAGTAATATTTTTTCAGGAATGTAATTTGTTTGTTAAATACAAAAATGTAGGTTTTAAAATACGATATATGTTCTAAGAAGTTATTCCATCATCTGGTCTTAGCTTAATAAGTGCAAATAAATTTCTTAAATGAGTGCAAAAGTTTATTATTATTATTGAGAAATTAACGCATGATTAAAATTATGCGGAATTTTGGATTAGCTATAGCAGCTGAGGGCCTTAAGCTAAAGTGCAAAAGTTATTTTTAAAGGATGAAAGGCATATAAGCTCGAAGATATATTTATTTATTTCTTAATTTTGTCTGTGTGGAATTACAAAAATGTATTTTCCCATTTCTAACACGCTGAAAAAATTGTTCGTACGCGATGAAGAAGCATTAAAAGCCACCAAACAAACAATACCTACGATTCTCTAAATTCTAAACATTTCTGGGTTTTTAAAAAAAAATGACCCCCGTGTTAAGCGATGTCCAATAGTATAGGTAATGTATTATAATGTTTTGTTTATTTATTTTATATTAGTTATGTTATTATTATTATGTTATTATGTTATGTTACTGTTATTTTTATTTTATATTAGTTTCAGCATTTAAAAAAAACTGCTGAATTACATTTTGTCCTAAGTGAATTTACTTGATAAATAAAATGTGATATTAATGTTTCAAAATCAGCTGTTTTCATATTTTAAAACTAGCAAACTTAAATCTTACAGCTATGTTTATTATTTTATATTAGTTTCAGCATTTAAAAAAAAGTATTGAATTAAATTGTGTCCTAAGTGAATTTACATGATAAATAAAAAGTTATATCCCCAACATTTTGCCAAATCCAATAAAATTTAGTTGAGGCATTGCCTGTCGCTCTCGTTTCCCCCTCGCATTCATTCATCAAACATTTACAAACATGGACCATTCAATTAAAATTTGTTGACCATATTAACTAAAACGTCAATCGACAGAAACCCGTTTGCCAGCCAACCAAAGCGAGTATGTGCTGCCCGCTGCTCCCCACCGCCCCCGGCATTTTCCACCGCCCTCCGCCTCGTGAAAACTCAACGAAGCAAAGAGAGCGCGGTGCAAAAGAGAGCGCTCGACACGTGGCATTTGAGGGAAAAATAAAAACTGTGCCGCGAGAGGGAGAGCAAAGTGTGGCGAACAGAGAGAGAGAGTGGAAAATGCAAGAGTTCGGTGAGCATTTTTCTTTTCCCCAACTGTTTTCTTTCTGTTGCTTTTGCCACCCAATTCGTAAACAAATTCTGCCATTGGCCGAGCCAGTTGCTGGGGGAAAACGCTCTTTCCCTCTATGTATCTGCATCACAGTGTCTGTGTGTAGTTTTTGCCTCACGTTTTCCTCTTATTAACGCGTTTTTGTGATTGGGTTTGGGTGCTGCGGTGGTGTGTGTCATGTGTATGGCGGTATGGTGGTATGGCGGTATGTGCGAGTGTGTGTAGGTGCGGAAAACGGAAAATTGCCTATGCGCCAGCCCCAAACTATGCGAAATGAGTGTAATGAGCGAATGCCAGAATGAGAGGCAGCGAGCGCAGTTCAGTTCGCCAGCTTGCGTCCCATTCGCACATTACACATACGCCGCGTTATCTATGTATGAAATATCATGCAATTTTTCCCTCTGCCTTAGTTTATCCCCCCCTCCCCCATCACGCGACGCCTGATTTTTTCCTTGGCTCTAACTGCGATGCCGTTGGCCGAATCCGAGGCTGAGGCTGGAAAACTCAGCAAAAAATCGAGGCTCTGTTAATGTTTTTTGCGTGTTTATGTTAATCGGCGACGCTGGCAGCGACAGAGCGTTGCTTAGACGCATGCCAAACAAGCCCACCCACCGAAGCAAAAAACACGCCCAAAACCCCTCTATGTACAGCCCATATGTACTTGCTGGCAGTGCGTTTTGTTTTTTTATGCAGTTACTGGGCACACCAGTTTTGTGTTTTTGTTTGCCTGCGGATTGCTTGCTCTTTTCCTATGGCCATTTTTTATCTGACGTGGAAATGGAAAACTGTACTGGCCAGAGGGAGATAGTTGGTGGTTGGTGGCAAGAAAGCCAGGCCCGTTTTTTAATTGCAATTTTTCATTAATTAAAATTTGCTTAGTTTGCATTTGAAAAGAGTTGGGCCCTGAAAAAAAGCGGAAATTTGTATGGATTTATTGTGATTGAAGGTGCAGCAAATTGAATATGTTTTCCGTTCCGTCTATATGCGTTTTAACTGAATTTCAGAGAGTGTAACTGGGAGCTAAGGTGGATGGGAAATGCCTGATGGATGCGCCGATTCTGCCGGATTACGGTCTCGGAAACTGCAATTACTATTTATCGATTGCATACCTCTTATTCGGAGGTCATCGGCAACGATTTTGATTAGAAACTTGTAGATTGGCACTTAACATCCTGATACCTAGGAACCAAATTTGCAATTTCATTGTAAATATACAAATAAATGTATTTAGAAAAGCCCTAAGAACTAATAGGAATGAAACAAAGTCGATTGTTTGATAACAAGAAAAAAATTTGTATATACCTTTTTGGAAAAATATATAAAATAAAAGAAATTTTGGAAACAGTTTTTCTACTACCTATAAAATAGAAACACCTTATTTGGTTTCACCATAATAATCAACAAAATCGTTTGTCTGTATGTATGTACATATATGAATGAAGTTAAGGATTTAAAAATCCAATAAAAATATAGAGAAATTTAGTATTCAGTAATCAGAGGTCCAAAAACATATCATAAAATTCAAATTAGAATTGCTGAATTGCCGTTCTTTAGTTTCCTTCTATTAAATATTGAACCACACTACTAGATTTTCCTATCAACTCCCATTTCGGCATTTCCAATATGGTATTTGCCACACTCCACATTTTTATTCTCCCTCCACACCCCTTGCAATTCCAATAACCCACTAATTTGCGTGTGTTCGGGGCCTTTTCATGCCCGGTTCCTGTTACCAGCTAACGGCAATTAATGATATGGCCACAGAGTCACAGCCACATCAAATGACAAGCCCTGGGAAAATGCACTCCAACTAACGGAAAAAGAGACATAGGCGGAGGGCAATGGGTGGGGGGTGGGTGTATTTGGCCAAGTTCCAGACCCAAAGACCCAAAGAGAACCCATCCCCAGTGGAGCCCACTCGGCAGCCAACCAATGCATGAAAACGCATTTTCCCCAACGAAAAGTCAAAAAGTGCGTAGCGCAGCCCACCCACCAATACCCACGCGCAGTCACACACACCCACACACACACTGACACACTGGCGATGTGAAAGAGGGAATGCGATTGGTGGAAAGCCAAAAGGAGCACAAAAAACTCTAACACATAAACTGGCTGGGGAAGGGGATGAGGATGGAGGGTGATGGGTGGTGGGGCGACCGCAACAATACAAAAGTCAAATTAGTGGAAAATGCAAATGCATGGCAAAAAAAGAGTACACAACAAAAAACGCACAGAAAAATGTGCAAAAAATGTGTGACACTAGAAAATATAGACATTGGATGACTATGTGCCTGGGCACGGAAATTAGAGGGGGCTGGGATGGGCGTGGAGCTCCAAATGTGTTGGGAGCGTTGGAAAAAAGTACATTTTGTTTCCATATTATAATTACACAGCTCGGGGCATCCTGTGACAAAACTGCTGCATGCTTTTAGGCGTTTTTTATGTGATGGGTATGGTACCGATGGGTATTTTTGCATAAAGTCAATTTTTGATGGACAGATTGCTTGATTTTCATCGACATTTAGCTCCACCTTGTCAGCCATTACGGCTATGTTCGTTTTGTCGATTTTCCCAATTGATTTTGAGCGCAAATTTAATTTTTGTCCTCTGCTTCCCATTGTGTTTTCAGCATTTAAAACTTTTTCAATACTACAAGTTTCCGCTACTTTGACACAGCATTACAAATATTCATAAGCGTAAACATAATTAAATATCGACATATGTTTTTCCTCACCTCCACTTTCTACGTGTAAATGATTTCTTAATTATTTGTTTTGAACAAGAATATACATTTATATATAAATATAATCAAATGTTACGCAGTGTTTGCTTTAAGCCAATTAACAAACATTTTGCAAGAAAGCTGTCAATTTTTGTGTGAAATATCAGTTTCTAGAGTTTTGTCTATTAAGTGATATAAAGATATAAAGGTATAAACCAAATAAGGCCAACTCTTAAGATAGTTGTACTAAAAAATACATTTTATAGTTAATATGTATACATCGCAATCAAAGCAGCGTGTTTGCCATTATAAAATTAAATAAATAATAATTCCTTAAATGTATGTGGTAGATAATATTATAGATAGCTCTGCTATCTTAAAATGGTAAATAGTAGAGAAAAAAGTAAATTAACTTTTAATCTGTTCAAACAGATCTTCGAACGTTGACTCCATGTTTTGTTTTCGCACTTAGTTCTTGTTTTTTGAGAGCTCATTATTCAGAAATCGTTTATTTGCTGACGGCTTTGGCTTATCACCAGGCTAACAGCTGTTGGATAACCCTAGGCTATCTGGGCCAAAAGGTGTAACGTGACATACGAAAATTGAATTTCCCTTAGTTGAGTTGGCAAATGCAGTGGGTGTTATCAACCAAATGGAAAATGCCAAGGCACAATTGGCCAAGTTCAAAGACGAAGTGGTATGCATTTGACAAGGCCGTTGGAGTGTTATATGTACATGCCTGTTTGCACAACTGCAGACTGAGGGCGAAATCGCTTTCAACCTGTACGACTAATTCCGTACTATCATCCGCTGGAACGCGGCCTTTTATTTATTTAATTAGCTTAGCTCTACCTTTGGTGTTTTGCCTGACTTTAGTAGTGGGTGGCATTATCGCGTTAGCCCAGTTGAGTGCTGCCTTCGATGCCGAAAGGTTTGGCCAAAATGCTAAGTCGCCTTCTAATCTCGCTGCTGCTAGCAGCACCTGCTGTTTTGGCCTACTTCGAGGGCTGTGATAACAGCTATACCCTGAGTCCGGGTACCACCTACGTTGAGTCGCCCTACTACCCCAGCAATTATCCTGGCGGCACTTCCTGTCGCTACAAGTTCACCGCGCCCCTGGACTATTACATACAAGTGCAATGTTCCCTAGGAATTCCATCGGTATGAAACTCCCCCCTATACAAACATACATGGTTTTTCAAATGGAAAACACCTAACGCATGTTTTCCCACCTCCAGAGCAATGGTCAGTGCACCACGGATAACTTTTGGCTCGACACGGAGGGCGATCTTCTGATGCGCGGTGCCGAAAACTTCTGTGGCTCCGGCTCCCTCTCACGGGAGTCTCTTTTCACGGAGCTTGTCTTCGCCTACATTTCCACCGGCACAAAGGGAGGTAACTTTAAGTGCACCTTGACCACCGTCAAGCAAAACTGCAATTGCGGCTGGTCGGCCACTACGCGGATTGCCAATGGCCAAAAGGCGGCGGAAAATGAGTTTCCCAGCATGGTGGCCCTCAAGGATGTGACCAAGAATCAGGCTTCCTTCTGCGGCGGAACCATAGGTGCGTTAATAGAGAATACAAGTGAAAGGTACAAAGTCGACAGACTCGTTTATAAGTGAAATAACCATTCGCATACACGTAAGCTTAAGTTACCAAAATTTCGAGTTATAGAAGGCAATAACAGAATTAGTTTCTTATAATAGTTTAACTGTAATTATAAGGTTAAACGTATTAGGCTTGATTGATAATAACTTATTCAGTTGACATATTTTAAATTTACTATTTCAGTGGCCCATCGTTATATCCTAACTGCTGCCCATTGCATTTATCAAGTTAGCAAGGCAACGAATATTGTGGCTATTGTGGGGATAAATGATCTGAGTAATCGTAAGTTTTCAAAATTGATAAAGCAAAGAATATGATAAGCTAATCCCCTGTCATTAATAAAAAACTTTCGCTTTCCGCTACTAAGCTTCCAGTTCCAGGTACTACCAGCAATATAGTATTCAGCAGATGATACCACATGAGCAATACGTGAGCGAGGGCAACGTAAACAATGATATCGCAGTTCTGATAACCGCCAGCAATATTCAGTGGTCCCGTGGCGTAGGTCCCGCTTGTCTGCCTCCCGTGGGAACGTAAGTATCCCCTAAATATCGGGGTTGTATTGAAAATAATTCGGTTTCCCGTGTAGGACCACGCCATTCACTTACGATCTCGTCGACGTGATTGGCTATGGCACCATCTTCTTTGCCGGACCCACGTCCACAACTCTGCAGAAGATCAACCTGAACGTGGTCAGCAATCAGGACTGCCAGACGGAGTACAATGATGTGACCACGATATACACTGGGCAAATGTGCACCTATGATTACTCGGGCACCGGCCGCGACTCCTGCCAGTTCGACTCCGGCGGCCCAGTTATCCTGCGAAAGTCCAGGCAGTTTTTGGTCGGAATCATCAGCTACGGAATGAGCTGTGCTGCGACGCAGTACCCGATGGGTGTCAATACCAGGATAACGTCCTATATAAGCTGGATACGCCAAAAAATAGGGAATTCCAATTGTGTTGTCAGCTTGTAATGTAAATAAATGCGCCGGACATGCGTTTATATTGAAAATGAGTTAAGAAGGATTTTTACTTCATTTAAATTTGTCTAATTTTTCTAGCTATTAAGCGAAAAACAGAAGGAAATTAAAATGGTTAAGTATGGAAAATACTCTTGAATTTAAATTTGTATTATCAAAGAAAATAGTAGATTTAATTGCAATGCGAATATTTGTGTTGCGGGAAGTCATTTTGTATGCATATACTCTATCTGCTTGCACTCAAAAACAATGTCAATAGTAATATTTTCTTACCTTGACCTAAAAATCCAATTTAACGCTCTTAAATATTTTTTCGGCTTTATTAACCAACAAATATATATATTCCCTATCAATTGGAAGGTCCTATATAAGCTGCCGCGAATCTTCATCAAGTTTACAGTTGCAAAAGCTTCGCATCCATCATGTACGAACCAAAGATTGCGGCAATACTTTCGTTACTATCATTTATCAGTTTGTCGTGCGCCCAACAACAGTGCACTAGATTCTTTGATTTGATCCCAAACCGAACGATTAATATAACCAGTTTCAATTACCCCGGTGCTATACCAAGTGGTAGCAACTGTCGGTTTCGCTTGAAAGCGCCCAGTAATCACGTCATCTATTTGAGCTGTCGATTTGAGTTGGTAAGTACTGTTTTATCATATCCACTATAATTAAAATATTATTTTAAAATAGTTCTCTTGCTAATAATATTTGATCCCGTTTCAAACATGATTTACCTTAGTTTCCTGACACCTGTGGCTCGGAGTTCCTGTTTATCTCCCGCGACGGCGACTTGCAGTTCCGCGATGGCGAACGGTACTGCCGCATGGGCCAGGTCAATCGGATGTCCAACTTCCAAAGCATGGCCTTCGCCTACTATTCCAGCAGTCCGCAGACCCAGCAGCGATCCAGACTCAATTGCCAAGCAGTGGCTCGTCCGGCGCCCTGCGATTGCGGCTGGTCCTTGCCAAATCGCATAGCCAACGGGGTGGAGGCGGGCAAGCACGAATTCCCCTCAATGGTGGGCCTCAGAGATCTGGCCTCCAACCTGCCCATCTTCTGCGGCGGCAGCATAGTCAGCGACCGGTACATCCTGACCGCTGCCCACTGTACCGCTCGCCAACCAGTGGCCAGTCGTCTATTGGCGCTGGTCGGGGAGCATGACTTGAGCACCGGTGAGCCATTTACATACATAGTTTATTATATTTGGAATTTTGAGACGAATAGTACTAAAATCTCTTTCAGGTAGCGAATCAATCTATGCGGCGCAGTACCGCATCCAAAATATCATCAACCATCCTGGCTACATGGAAACGGAATCGGGCAATATAAATGACATAGCCTTGCTCCAGACTGCAACACCCATTGAATGGTCTCGCGGAGTGGCGCCCATCTGCCTCCCCATTCGACAGGCGTACGTGTAGCTCTCATATCTAAAGTGATGGAGTCTTAAAAGAAATGCTTTCTTACAGGGAGAGCAGCTTCAGCTACCAGAACGTGGACATAATGGGCTGGGGAACCCTGGGCTTCGCTGCCTCCAAGTCGAACACCCTGCAAAAGGCCACCCTGCTGACCATGGACAATGCCGTCTGCCGAAGCCGCTTCAACTCCAGCATAGCTCCCAGCCACCTCTGCACCTACGATGCTGGCGGCAGGGGCCAGGACTCGTGCCAGTACGACTCCGGCGGCCCGGTGATCCTGCGTCAGCGGGAGCGGATGTTCCAGCTGGGCGTGATCAGTTTCGGCCGGGCCTGCGGCCAGCCCTTTGGCATCGGTGTCAACACTCGGGTCACTTCGCACCTCAACTGGTTGTGGCGCTATATAGGCGGATCTGTGTGTGTGCGTTAAGGATGTGCTTCGCATGAATAACCACTTTTGTGCACAGAGGGAAACTATATGGATCATATAATTAATTTTACCAAATATTTTTAGTAGCATTCTATACATTGGGTACATTTATGAACTTGACTTCAATATATGGTAAAATTAAAAAGAGTCTTTTTGTAAAATCATACACAACAAGAGAGAATGTTATAGACGATGTCCTCAACTTTAACATTTCCATGGGCGTGCGAAAATACAGTTAGGACTTTTTTTTAAAATCGCTATAAATTAACAAAACAAAAAATTTAAATACAAAAAAAGGGAAAGAAATAGGAAAGTTAATTGAAATAGTACAAATCTAATGATTTATAGTTTTGTGAGGTTATTGGGCCTTCTAAAACAGGCAGACGAACGGGCAGAAGAACGGCCACGCCAAAAAATCACAATTTTGATATCATTATTTTTTTGCCAATTTATATAATTTACTCTCTGATTTTGTCTGTGTTTATATTACTTTACTTATGTAAATAATTCATGTCCGCAAAACTTCTGCGAAATACCAAACTAATTAAATTGGTTAATAAAACGTTGGTGAATACTAGTATGTTGCTTTCCTTCGACACATTTATTTTTAAACAGTGTACATGGTTTATTGGCCATGAACAACAGCTAGTGCTGCATTTTTTCCCGTGCACACGCACATTTTAGACATATACATAGTTCCTCAGAATCGTTCCTTGGCCGACCTCCTTGCACTTTCTTCAGGCATTTGTCAGCGTTGTCTTGAGTTTGGCAAAGTGTTGACAAAGGCCTTAATTTGCATTTAAATTAAAAAGCAGTGACATGTTTCTGCCTACATTTAAACAACGAACAAGCTCGGCAGCCCCGCACTTACCAATCATACCCCGCTGGCCATCAAGTTCCGACAGGCGTAGTTCTTTGTGTGCAATAAAGTTTTATCACATACCCTATCTGGATACGGCTGGCACTATTAGTTCGCAGTATTATTTCAAGTATTCAATTAGAGCTATATAATCGAAAGATCTGGTGCTAGTAAATCAGAAAACATTTTAATTTCAATTTAGTTGGGTCATAACGCTAGTTTTTCCGAGCTCGAAATTAATATGTGCATAAGCGGGAAGTGTACAGAGTTTTCACAGTTTTCCTGCATATTTTGGTATTTATTGTAAAATTTCTCTGCTCATAATTGTTGTTGTAATTGTGGACTAACTCAATTTCAAGTCTCGCTGTTGTTGCTGCTTCCATTTGGAAATTGCGTTAAATTCGTACCAGGACTTATCGAGCCACCAAAGGACCTCGCACCACTGCAGCACCACGATGCAAAATTAATAAATGTTCATGTGACGAAGGCAAATTGTGTTTTTGGTGTATGATTTCCATTTTGGCTTTGTTGTTTAATTTGCCCGAAAGACTCAAGTCGCAATCAAATTGAATTCCTTGTGGCTGTAAATAAATTATGATATTTTCCTTCGCAGCACGCACACATATTCTTTTTGCTCTGTCTATTCAGTGAGAAGAAATCGAAAACTAAATTGGCCGAGCACAGTAAACATTTGTATTAGTGTCAGTGTTTTACGAATACTTCAACACACGACTCGTTGTGTATTTCATTTTAGAAATAGTTTTCCCCTAAAGACAACCAAAATTTGCTTTCCCGAGCGCCTTGCTTTTATCAATTTAAAATTTTAGTAGATCCAATTTCGGCCGAGGAATCTGAGTCTTCATACAAATTAGCCGTTTTATCAGACAATTTAGGGGAACCAGAGACATAACAGAGATGCCATTCTTCGTGAAAAACCTGCCATCCATTCGCCACCTGGCCAAGCGAAGTTTAATCGAGGGGCGACGCTCACTGACCACCATATCGGGCCTGGAGAAAGGTCCAAACAGCGCTGTCCAAAACTCAAATCCCTGGCACAAGGACTGGCCCATGAGGGAGGAGTCTTTTGCGGCAGCCCAGCTTCTCCGCCAGCGGCAGCAGAACCGCCGGTGGAGCAACAACTACTCCGGCCTGGACTCCGCCATGTTCCGACCCGTCGCCAAACCGGATGAGATCGTGCCCCGCCGCAACAATGTGGTGGCCGCCCAAAACGCGGCCCGCAGGCGGAACTTCAAGTCAGCGCAGGTGCCCCAATACGAGGACATGCAGAGGCAGGAGGAAGAGCAGCAGCGACCGGGCGGCGAACCAGAAGCCAAGGCCGAGGAGCACGACTACGAGTCGGATCTGGAGGTTCGATCAGTACGAGAGACTGTTTTCGGACCGCCAGAGGACAACTCGGAAGAGGAGATGGACCGCGCCCGTGCTGAGCAGGAGCTCCTCCAGCGCGTGGCCATCGCCTCCAAGCAGGCGGAACGTTTGCCGAATAGCGCCACCATTTCCCGGAAGGTCATCTCGCCGTACAACTCCTACCGCAGCCATCGCACCCGCTGGGCGGAGTTCCGGCACTGCATGATCTTCGGCCGTACGAGCTACTGAGCCAACAGGGACTCGTCAACAGAAAGCTTATCCTTATCCGTTGATGTCTCTCTTTGCGGGAAACGCACGTGAAACTCACGTTTCCCTTTGTATGTGGGGGCTCTCGCGTTCTTCAAGAACAAATACAAATTCGGTCTTCAAAATTAATTGATATGCTATACTCGTATATTATTAAATATTATGTGCTTTCACTTGTTCGTCGAAAGTCATATAGCGGGCTAGAGGTGTACATATTTCTGATGAGGCTTACTAGCGTAGTCCAGGGTGCCATGCTCATCCATGGGAGTGAAAGTTAGAGGGTAAAGTAAGAGAAAGTAGTTTTATTACAAATAAAAATCACTGACACTAGCAATCGTGGATTTTTAATGTTTGGAGAAGCTAATAGTAAATCGCAGTAGTCTTTCCGGCGTACATCCCAAAAACCTGGGATTACAAAATTATCCAAATTTATCATACTCTACAGCCATGATCAAGATTCTCAGGACGCTGTCAGGCAAAGGACTTCACCTCGCCAGGAGACTTCATACGCGACTGCAGGTCTGCCAGGAAGTCGGCACCTTTGTTCATCCGGAGCTGCGACGCACCATTCCCCTCGTTTACTTCAGCAAAGGGGAACTGCCGCCTAAGCTGAATCAAGGAGTCCCAGCCAAGGGGCAGTGCGAAATATCTTCCTTGGAGAGGAGTCGAAGATGCACGGAGGCTTTTCGTCAGTTTTGTAGTAGACAGCACCAATGCTTTTCCAGCACGTACCAGTGGGCAGAGCTCCGGCGAAAGATGATCTACGGCAGTTACTAGCTTGCAGCCACCCACCAAAGACTAAATCCAGTGAAAAACTTTTAAATAACTCCAGCATCGTGGCTTAAAAAGTGTATTGTTCTGATTTGATTCGTCAGCAAAGTCATAACAGGACGGTTTCTAAGTCGCAATGCCTGGTTCAGCCCAAAATGCAATGTTAACTTCAAGCAATAAAATAGGATGACATAGCAACCAAAAGAAATGTGTTTCGTTATTTTTATATTTATAATAATCTTGGGCACAATACTGAGACTGCTGCAGAGCAGTTCATTATTATCCCAAGTATCCTTAACCCTTTTTTCTACTTAGCACGCGAGTTTGCACTCAAAAACTAGCGACATACTTTGATACTTTGGCATACCTGCGCATCCTTCTGATCGGAGAAAATCCGAGTGCAAGCAAGGACTGGGTGGGAAAAGTGGCAAAGGAAAGAATGGAGAGAGGCACCAAGTGCACTCAAGTAATATGCTTCATAATTTTTATTGTCAAGCCCTTTTCTTTTGGCTCGGGTGGCACTGGCGGGCACTCGACAACAAAAGCTCAAAAGCGCTTGGAAAAAATGTGAAAAAAAATGACTATGGAAAGCAAAGGCAGAAAATGAAGTGCACCGGGGGGTGGGGCTGGTGATGGTGGTGGCAGAGACAAGAGTGCAACAAAGCAGAGCGGGCAGCATAAATTTTATAATATAGAAAAAATCAATGGG
The DNA here is from genome assembly GCF_016746245.2 of Drosophila santomea. Lineage (NCBI taxonomy): Eukaryota > Metazoa > Arthropoda > Insecta > Diptera > Drosophilidae > Drosophila > Drosophila santomea. The sequence goes on along the minus strand of NC_053016.2, from coordinate 17,019,109 downwards.
CCACGGGGGCACAAAAAATGTAGAGAAGAAAGGATTACAGTCCGGGACTGGACTGCCGAGGGTCCAGCCACTTTTCATTCAAAGCACTGTCCTACTAGACGGCACTCGAAAAAAAGTGTTGCAACCAAGAACTAATTAACGAACTATGGTCGCTAGAGAAGATTATTTTCCACTTATTTACTTAAATTCAAGCCAGTTACGTTGTTTTTCTTTTCCGAGAATTTAGTATTTTGGGTTCCCCTTTGTACATGTTACTATAATTATTTTTTCCGTGTTCCCCACTCACTTCAAAGCTGCACATTTAACTTGGCCCGCAAATGCTGTGATTTCGCCACTCGCTCCCATTGTTGGCAGTTAATTTTGATGGATTTTGTATTGCCTTGTTGCAAATTTGCATTTCACTGCACTTGGCCGCGTAATTAGGAGCACAACTCTTCCACGGCTTTGATGTGCCTTCCTGGGAATTCGGCTAAGTAAGGACGAGTGCCAAGGGCTTTAATTGTTTAATTATGTTTTGTGCTTTGGTCTCGAGTAGGTGCAATGCGATAATTGCTCAAAAGGCGACTTGAAAGGGGACTCAAATAATGTTACATTATCATATTTAGACTTTGCAATCTATCGCAACATTCCACACGACAAGCTAAACATCAGAGACAGCTGGGACCTTGAATCGGACCACCTGTCTCTCATCACTACATTAAAAACAGAAGCCACACAATGCACTCAACGTAGGCAACTTCTTAGCAAACACACAAATGTAGCTGTTTTCAAGGAAGAACTATGTAGATCGATACGCCTTAACATTAAGATCAACTCTGCTGCTGAAATTGACGACGCGGTAGACCTCTTCACTACCAATGTGACAAATGCGGCGAGGAGTGCAAACATGCACACTGTAAATAATCATAGCAGAGCCCTCATACGCCACTCGAATAGATTTGATCCAACCATTGCAGAGATGCTAGTCCGTAAGAGAGCACTGAGAAGACGTTATATTCGAACGCACAGTCCTGAGGATAAAGCTCAATGGCATAGATGCGCCAGAGAGCTTCACGTTGCCATGGCTGAATTGAAAAATGCGCAATTCGAACATATGCTAACCAATATGGATTATTCTAATGATTCCACTTTTAATATGTGGTCCTTTACCAAAAAAGTAAAAAGAATGCCACAGAAAGTTACGCCTCTGAAGAACAGCAATGGTAACTGGTGTCGCTCCTTAGAAGAGCAAGTACAAACATTTGCGGAACACCTTGGCGACAGATTCACTGCGTTTAATTTCGCATCCGAGGGGGATATCAACAGTATAAACGAAGTACTACAGCGCCCATTCCAGATGTCACCTCCAATAAGACCTATCCGTCTGGAAGAAGTCTCAAACATGATACGTACCCTCAAAAGACGAAAGGCGCCAGGTCACGACCTAATAAGCAACGCAGTACTTAAAATCCTTACCAAGAGAGCACTATTACTTATCACATTGATATTCAATGCGATACTTAGAGTGCAATACTTTCCCAAAAAATGGAAGAGTGCTAGAATCAGTATGATTCTAAAGCCAGGGAAGCCGGAACAGGATCCAAGCTCCTACCGGCCTATCAGTCTCCTGCCCTCCTTATCGAAGGTAATGGAAAGGCTGATAGCTTCCCGACTTATAATACATCTAGAAGACAATGATACTATCCCAATGCACCAATTCGGATTCAGAGCTGGCCACAGTACGATTGAGCAACTGCACCGTGTAGTCAATCATATCCTGAAGGCCTATGACCATAAAGAATACTGCAACGGAATCTTCCTCGACATTGAACAGGCATTTGATAGAGTTTGGATCCCGGGACTACTAGCCAAAGTCAAAACAGCGCTGCCAGCCAACCTGTTTGAGCTCATCAGATCGTTTCTCACAAACAGAGAGTTTTGCGTCCAGTCCAGAGACGCAACCTCTGTAAATGTTGCCATTGCAGCTGGCGTACCTCAAGGAAGCGTCTTAGGACCGATACTTTACTCCATCTATACAGCAGACATCCCCAAGCCAAGCTATTATGAAATGACCAATGACAACAGCAAAATGCTGCTGGCCAGCTTCGCTGACGACGTCTGCTTTCTCAGCTCCTCGAACAGTGAGACCGAGTCGTCACAAATGCTGCAAACTTATCTCAACGAATTCGAGAAATGGGCCATGGCGAACAACATCAAAATTAACGAAAGCAAATGCGTAAACGTTTGCTTTACGTTACGCCGTAAAACAACTCCTGCGGTACACATTAATAATGTGGACATAGAGCAAGCAACTAAGGCGAAATACCTAGGCCTCACACTGGACAAACGCCTAACCTTCCGAGATCATATTGCCAGAGTCGTCAAAATGTGCAACCTAAAGCGTAACCAACTATTCTGGATGCTAAATAAGAAAAGCAAACTACCTTTAAGATGCAAGCGTCAGATTTATCAGCAAATTATCGCACCTACTTGGAGATACGGCATCCAAATTTGGGGAGTGGCGGCTGCGTCCCACCGAAAACGATTCCAAACCGTCCAGAACAAAACATTAAGACAAATCACTGGCTGTGACTGGTTCGTTAGCGGCCAAACGCTTCACAATGATTTAAACCTGAGCCTTGTTGAAGACCAAATCTCGTTCTTCTCAAGCAGATACAACGATCGACTAACTGCCCACCGTAATCGTCTCGCCCGGAGATTACAGGGGGCTATCCCAATTCGCAGGCTCAAAAGAAGACATTTTGGGCTGCTTCTAAGATGATAGTATGAATATATTATTTACCTGAAACCTCACTACTCGAAATTTGACCTATTCCTATATATTAAGATGAAAACAAATTATATTTTATAATTAAGAGATTATTTACTTAAGACAACATTTAGGTTAAAGGCTTTAATTGACCTGTTCCTGAATAATATTAAATAAAGATGTTAATTAATTTAAAAAAAAAAAAGCCATATTTATTTATTTACATTTAGCTGCCAAGCGAACAATTAACTGAACATGTTTTTAGTAAAATTAAGTGTGAGGAGTATTTTTAACCCAGTCACCCTAGAGTCAGCTCTTAGAAACATTTCATTTCGTTTCACTTTTCTACGTTCCCCTCGTTTGACAGACAAACAAGTACAATAGACAAGTCATAAATTTAAATTCCTTCCTTTCGGCCAATCCTTTAAGCCATATAATCGCCACACTACAGTACAACTGCCATCCAAATATAGGCTTACCAATACCATCAGAATCCGGAACACCAAATTACAGACAAATCCGACTAGTTTCATCCCCCTTCCAAATGCTGCCAACCAATAGAAACCTGTCGGCCCTACCCGCCTATGTCCGACTGGCGGTCCAACTAGCCACGTCCCGGATGAGTGGAAGATTCGCCTACTCGACACGCCGAAACCAGGGCGTTGGGGATCTGAAAAAGATCGACGAGTACCAGTGTCGCCAGCGGGATGAGCCCAACCCGGAGTACCACCATGCTCCGCGATGCTTTGTGAAGAACTTCCATAAGTACCAGGAGCAGGCACAGGATCGCGGAGAGGTGCAGACAACCCGCTTCCGCAATCCACGCTACCGCTGGGCGGACTTCCGGCGACGAATGGTTTATGGAACCTACGATATCTAGACGGTTTCCCCTGATGCAATCCTCTCTGCAATCAATTTTCATCCGGACTTGTCGTGTACGACAACCCATCTTGCCCAACCAATCGATCCATAACGAAGTATCCAAAACCCATATGCATACTGTAAAATTGTCAGAATTTTTTGGCCAGAAAAACGGATTCAACTCGGTCTTCCGTTCAAATTTCAATATAATTCAGCACAGAATGCGATACTGGATGTTTCTTTATTGTGCACTTAATTATTACTTATTGGGGCTTATTTGGACATCTAGAAAAGTCTTTTCAAGGCTGAAGGCTCTTTAGTGTAATTAACTTAAACAACTGCAAGCATGCAGATCGCTAGATTGATCTCTAATCTATTAGCCATGACCCATTTTATAGATCTTTATAGATTTTAGCTTACTTTACCGTCCATTAGCCCCTCGATATATCCAAGGAAATTAAAGTTGAAATCAAATTAAATGTTTAAGTAGGTCAATGATTAAAAGCTTGGCTTTAAACGTTTAAACATTTCTTATCCCTTTCATTTACTAGAAAACCGTGCAGCCCTCTCAAAAATATCAAGCTTTATTCGATAAAATTAAAAAGAAACATTTATTATAAAATACTTAAAACATTCTCCTCCCACTCACGGCTTCGAACCCGAGTCCAAAGCTAGCGGATTGGCATCCATCACGTCCGCAAATCGTTCCGTGTCCGAAAACTGGCGATCCGGCATCCGCAGGATGTTGATGAAGAGGGTGCGATGCGGCTGGAAACTCAGCTCGTCCGTAACTCGCGTGATATCCTTCCCGTAGTCGGCGTCCATGTGGCGCAGGTTCAGGAAGCTCTTGACCAGCAGGAAGGGCGGCCTCTTCAGATCGGTCGTAGAACTCTTGCGCTCCTGAAGCTTCACGGGCACTGGTCTGCGATGGAAGGGAAGCCTGTGCTCCGACATTCGACGCCTCTGCTGTTGTCGGAATATCGGGAATCCGATGAGAACCCGGCCTGGGATCATTATGCGACAGGTGGATGCGTTACCGGTGCTCACTGAAATACTTCTAAAATTTAGGTTAACCAACGTATGTAAAATAAGCTTTTCATAGTTCTCATTTTAGAAATGTATTCAACGAGCCTACTGTATGCGGTACTTATGTATGGCTTTGTAACGCTGAATAAAATTTGATATATTTATAATTAATATTAATATTAATATTTAATATTAATTTAGTTTCAGTCCCACAATGCACAGCTCTTACATAAGCTTCATACATAAGTCTGTCTATAGTAATAAATTGACCATTAAAAGAATCAAAAATATTCTCGTCAAAAATAAATCTTTCAACAAGGCAAAAACCTCAATATATTTTTACAACAGTATTTTTTCCAAAAACTTTTAATTTCATGACTGCAATGGCGGTTACCAGGCTATAAATGGTAAAGTCCAGGAGGTGTATCATCTTTTTGCGTTTTTCCAGCTTGACATAAAAAAGTCTCTAAGATCGCGAGGAGCACCCTGCATGTAAACAGAATCCAGATGATGGAGGGCCAGGAAGCTCTTCACCAGTATGCGGGGTGGTCGGGATGACTGCGCTGGGATCTTCATCCTGGCGTCGGGAACCACCGGAAATGGTCGCCTCGTTCTCCGCTGATGCAAACTCCTGCTCCGGGAAAGTTCCATAAATGATAGAGCCCCGAGAGCTCGACCTAAAGACATCATGGCTGAGATTTCGGGGCTTAAAAAATGCGTTTACTGATATTTCCAATTTTATCGAAGCCAAAAAATAAACTAGGGTTTCTGATTTCATTAAAAATGCCTACTTCATAAGCTGCTAAAAAGATGTTGTAATCATTTCAATGCAAACTGCTCCGAACGTGTTATTTCTATGGTATAACATACATAGGTATGGATTCTATAAATAATTTCGCAATCCACCTCTAGTTGGTATTGGAAATAACGCAATGAGGAAACTTGGTAAGGCTAATACCTTTTAATTTCGATTTTGAATCTAGAATTAAAATGGTTTCACATACTCGATTTTTGTGATGTAAATGGATTTAATTGGCCCAGTCGTGTGTGCAGGGACTACGTGCCGAAAAAAAGTGCTGTGTACTAATTTCTGACCACAAACCGAATTTACTTGTGAGGGCCAGCGAAACAGTTTCGCAGCTGTTCCGAAAAGCGTATTCTTTGTGAATATGTATCTAGAACATAAAGTGCAGATTCAATTTAATTGGTATTACGCTTATGTGCCCATATTTAATATGCAGAACCGCTCCTTAAATTATTAACATTTTGTATCAGATAGAAATAGTTTGCTGGAACTGTGCGGAGTTGCATGTGGCTCGGCCATTTTGTATTTTCATCGCTGGGGCTTTTGAGCGACGACGATTTGGCGGCTTTTGTGCAACGCGTGGTTTTATGTAACAGACCCCAATCCCTAGTCCGCGAAAATCCCTCTCCCACTCGCCCGCAAAACGTCAATTGCATGAGCCGGCACGTCGATATTTTTGCCAATTTTTTAGCCGGCCTCTCGCAAATTGCTTTTTGAGCTTGTTAGAGTTTTTTGGCCCTCATCCTGCCGCACAGATACAGATGTACACCCACAAAGTCACACACTCACACACCCACATACCCACACCAACACACATGCTAATGAATAGTCAAAGTCCAGGCGATTGCAGCAGTTGTAGATGCAGCAAAACGAGAACTAAACGCAATGTTTAGGCTGCATTACGACTGCAACAGGAGCCAGCAGGTCCTGTAGCTCGTGCAGGAGCAGCCAGGATACCGGACAGCCGCCATTTTGTAATCAAATGCAGCACAAAAGTATGCAAAGGAAATTGCCAGAAAAAAAGCACGAAGTAAAACGCGTTGTGCGCATTGGCTTTCTTCGTACAGTGGACAGTCGCAGGATGATTTCATTACACCTTGCAACTAAAATGATGCTTGTATTTACAACAATCTGCAGTTAGTAATATAATTTTCTTTATTATTTTTTTGGTTTCAATATATATAAGTTGGTTACCAGAAAACTAACCCTTCAGTGATACCCACTTTTTCTTGAGTTCTTTTAAATTCTGGTATGGTTTCTTTTTACTATGCTTGTGGGATACCCAACATTAGTTTTCAATTCAAAAACATGCTAACTTCTTCTACTTGCCGATGAGATGAGCCACAATTGCTCTGCTTCCGGATTAATCAAAGTTATTACATTTCTACTGTAGCATTGCTCTCTAAACCCAATCCCTTGGCAGCCCTTTAGCGGCGGCTGCTGCTAGTGGCTGCTGCTTTTCAATTAGTGCCACCAGAGTACGGGAGCACCCCCATCCCCACCCATCCCCACCACGCCCCCGAACACAACCACACCACGCACCACCGCCCATTTCTATGCGGAGCCGCCAATCCCTGGCAGCACTTGATGCCACCGACTGCAGTTGACGTGGGTTTGCTCTGTTCTGGCCGCGTTTTACGTAAATTGAACAACAGGCTTGCAAGGCTTGCAAGGCACCGGGTACCCGAAACTGCAAAACTGCAAAACAAACACGGCCAATACACTGCAACAGCTCGGAAATGCAGGCGAGCTTAGCCAGACATACACAAAACGCGCCGAGGGTGGAGCATTGAAAAAGTGCAACGCCACCACTGCTGGGTTAGACAAAAAACAGGTCCTCCAGAAAAACGAGTAAAAAGACGTTGTTGCTGTTGCCAGACGAGTTCCGTGCTGCCTTTAAGCCTAAAAGCGAGCTCCATCTGTTATGCGAAACGTTTAATTATTTATCTGAAAGGAAGATCCCGGCTGTCTGTGAAAATAAAGCAGTTGAATGGAATTTTATTGACAAGCCCCCACCATGCGGATGACTGGAAGGTTGAAGGTTATAGGTTGCAGGCAATCGCCGTCCCCCAGGTTAATTAGTTGACATTTGCGCTTAATTGCAACGCCTCGGGCGGAGGACATAGAGCTCCAGCCAGGCGTTCCGTTCCATTCGCATGACAGCCGAATGGAGGGCATATCCATCCACCTGGTGGAGCCGATACATGCGTATTGATGCCAAACGCGTTCAGGCGGAGCGCCAAACTTGACACCCACTCAAAAGTGTTAAGTGGTTCAGCACTCTGAAGATGGGAGGGGAATGGGGAGTATTTCTATAACATACTCAATATGGCAGGGAAAATTACAGAACTGATGACATTTCTACTTACTGTCTGTTGGAACTTTAGGACCACTCTCTTAAAACCATTTGATATTAATAATGTTAAGAAAATTACGGTAAAATTGTACAACTATTGTAATTGTTCCAAAAATGTTCCAGCATCGTTTAATATTACATACAAAATAAAAAAAGTATTTAGACAATTTACCAGGAGTTATTACATAAATCTTGGAGTGCAAACATAAGAACTTGATGTGTTACATTTAACTTACACAATTCAAAAGTTTCACAGTGCTAGAAGCTCCATTCACTCATCCATTCACCTCGCAGATCATCGTATAAGATATTTTTCTTTACAACCCCCCGATTACCCATTAATCAACATTTTTGTTTTCCACATAAAAAACTTCTTAGCCCTATACATACACATAAATCAGAGTAGTTGCTGGTCTTATGTTCGGCCAGGACAATAGGCCACCTCGGGGCTGTTGATCCGGATCCACTTGATGAAGGAGGCGACGCGAGTGTTGACCGATGGCTGCTGGGCGGCGCAGGCCTGGCCAAAGCTGACGATGCCCACGGCCACCAGGCGTCCGTTGATCCGCTCGTAGAGAGCTCCTCCCGAGTCATACTGGCAGGTGTCCCGCCCGGGCGTGTATGTGCAGAAAGTGTGCGGCGGTACTCCGCCGGCGGAGCTCAAGGCCTGTCTGCAGCGCTTACCATCGATCACATCCAAGGTGGCCTTGAGCAGGCGATGGGTCTGTGGACCGCCGTAGGAAGTGGTTCCCCACCCGGCGGCCACCACCTGGTGACCCGCCAGCGGCGGTTTCCGGCCATCCTCCGCCGGCTGCAGTGGCAGGCAGGCGGGACCCACATGATGGCTCCACACGATCGACGATCGCGTCCTCAGCAATGCGATGTCGTTCCTCGGCTGTCCACTTGCCTGGCTAAAGTCCTCGTGCAGAATGAGGGCGTCCAGGTCGTAGCGCCGGGTGGCGAACGTCTCAAAGGAGCTGGCCAAGTCGTGCTCACCCACCACCACCCGCAACTTGGCAGCACTGCTCGTCTCCGGACCCTGGAAACAGTGGGCGGCCGACAGCAAATAGTGGTGATGAACTGTAACAAAAATTACCAAAGCTAATTAAGTTATGTTAAGAAAGTCCCTTGTAAACATCAGAAATATTGTTAAATGTAAATGGTTTTTAAAAATACATTTCCAGTAACCAAGTCACCTAAGGTATTGTTACTTTAAAAACACAGTTGCAACTCTACCTATAATATTTATTAACTGCATACCCTGCAGATACTATCAATGTTTTGATCAAAGGTGTGCCTCGCAGAGAAAGAGCTTGAAGTGTGTACTTTGATGTTTATAAGTTACGGATGTGAAGATATTATAGGATTTAGTTTTATTTGTATAAATTTATAAAAGTTGCACGGATCGGGAGTTTAAAGCTTAAAGGATCTGCTAAGCCGGGAGTAATGTCTATAGTTCTCTTGAGATTTTGGGGGTTTATCCAATTACAAACCTTCCATTCAGAAACAAATGTTTGCCAATCGATCGACTATACAGCTCTCATAGGGATAGTCTCCTGTCTCGCCTTCTAAAATCTGTTAGGAACTTAAGACTACGATCAGGTAAAGCTAGCTATCATATCTTTCAGAAGTATACGAGTAGTTATATGTCTGCTGCAGCTTGCATTTTCATGTTACTTAAATAACTTTATACTAAGAAAGCTCTGTAATTCGTCTGAGCAAACTTATATAAGTTTTATATATACTCATTATTTTAGCAGGGACTTGATTTCCATATTCTTTTAAAGCCCCCTTCACAATTTTTACGCGTATACTTACTGATCGCAGCGCCGCAAAAGACCTTTCCGTGGGCTTTGGTCAGGACACCGGCCATTGGCGGAAACTCGTGCAGGACGGCCTCCTCGTTGGTGGGACTGGCAATCCGGGGAATGCGGCTCCAGCCGCAACTGCACGTGGGCTGAAAAGCCTCCACGAGGCAAGAGAAGCGTCCACCTCCGTGGGCAGGCGAGGGGGCAGTTGGGTAGCTGGAAACAATCCTGGCACGTTTTGCGGAAGTCTTTGAACTGCTGTGAATTGGCAACTTGTCAAGGTAAATAGTAGTGCTGGACTTTCTCGGCTCCTCGGCGTCGTAGAGCAAAGAGGCCACATAGGCCAGGGCATCGCTGACGCCCACATCCTGCAACACGTGCAGCACCTCGTCACTGAGGTCCTCGTCGGCTTCTTCTTCTTCTTCTTCTTCTTCCTCTTGCAGCTCCTCGTCCTCCTCGGCGTCCTGTTCCTCTATGGAAACACCTTGTGGTGCCTCGGTGGTTGTGCTCACAGTGGTTACCGCGGAGAGTTTATCCTTCAACTTGACGGCTGAGGGCGGCTCCGAATGTCCACTGGATATGTACGAAATCACCGCACGATTGAGAAAACTTTTGCGCTCGAATTTTCCGCTGCCGCAAAAGTATTCGGAACTTGTTAACACCTCGTCGCCCTCGGAATTGAAGTGAAACACCTCCGTGCGGCATTTCAAGTCCGTGGAAAGCTTTAGAGATTAAGACGTAACATGGCAGTGATTAAAAGTGGACTATAGCGATGTCGCTCTACCTATGTATTATTCAAAATATAAAATATAAATGTATGACTTTCTATTGATTCATTAAGGCATCATTCATTTTTTTCATTCATAAACATATTTAATCTAATGGGAACTTTTATTTGTTTATTACTTTAATTACGAACTTCAGAGTTACTTCAATCTTTAAGATATGCACTCTTTATATGCATTCTTATTCTTTACCGAAATAATACGAAAATATAAAAATAATTTCACAGAGCGGAAGAACACAATCTTTTAACTTAAAGAATTGAAAGTTAAGGATTCCATTTGAACATTTATAACAAGCTTCTAGCATCACTGTTTTGTTTTCACTTCATTTCCTTACCGTTCGAAGTTGGAGCTCGCACTTGAATTGGAGCACGTGATCCTTGGGAGCCTCCACGGCGTAACGACAGGAAGTGCCCACAGGATACAGAGCAGGGTAATAGGGCGAGTTGATGAGAAGTTTCTGGTCGGATTGCAGCTTCACCTGGTGGTTGCACTGCTCGAAGATGGCACTCGTTGAGGAAACTTTCAGAAGAGGAAGAAACAGCAGCCAAGACCACATGATCGCGATCGCGACGAAGTCTCAAGCGGCACTGAGGCGGCTCCACAGACGACAGCCTCTTAAGAATAATGGAGCTAACACCCAAGTCATCACGCGATCTGCCTACATATCCATGCGGGTCTCTGGTCTCTGGTCTCTCAGCACCTCTTTGGCACCCACGCCCCGTTCCTGCCTCAAATACCAATTAATTAGGGTCTCGAAGAAATCCGAAATTGTTACCGCCAAAAAGAAAAGAAAAGACAGCAGCAAACACACGAGCGTCTTTGACGGCTAATTGAAAGAAAGTGCAAGTGTGTCAATCCAAAACCGGTTATCGGAATTCGGAACACTTTGGAATCTGTAGGTGGAAGTGAGCATAAATAGAACTTCAAGTTGGCCATCAGTTGGGGTAGGTCACAGCTGAATCTTAGTCTTGTGTAATTCATGTTTTGCTTTGCATTTCATTTACAGGCGACATTAGCTAAACAATAATACATAATTTAATATGATATGGTAAAATAGTAAATTGTGTAGTTAAAATATTGAATTTTAAACAATTATCCTTCAATTTATTTATATTTTGATTCAACTCCGCCAGTATCATCTCAAATATAATTATATACTTAGTTCACTTTATCCACCATTCAATTTCCTTATACTTTCGCTCTTATGTTAATTGCTTAATTTTCAATTTCCCATCATGTCACGTGCAATCCTCTCATACAGTCATTAGTTCCAATTCCCCGAGATCCCTTTAAAGTCGACAATTTCGCACCCGTCGTTCCGCCCGCCTCCCCCACCAGAAATCATTTTTTAGAGCACTTTCAGAGCTGCTTAATTGGATGTGCTCCATATGAGCAAAAAGAGGAGAGCACACAAACTACAAGACCAGGAGGAGCGAAAAAATGGAGCCTGCAAAACCAAGCCGGCAAGTTTGTCGCCCATTTTGTAAAATAAATATCAGAAAAAAGGGGAATCCTTGGGATGGTCGACGGATGGCGCCGTGTCTGTCAGAGGCGCAGAGACAAACGCTTAATGCTAATATTATTTTCTTGCTTAACAAGTGATGAGCTACACGCGGGGCACATTGCTGCTTCGCTGGCCGGGCAGGATTTTCCCCGGCAGTTTCGCGGATTTTTGCGACCCCACTGCTCGCCGCCTGCCTGCCTGGCTGTGACTTATTTGCACAAGCCATAAAAAATTTAACTTTATTTCGCCATTTTTAATTTCCTACTCCGCGGATCGCCGCTACGTGGCGCAGCGCATTCGGCGTAAACAGTCAACGTTGGACAATAACTACAAAACCGGACTCGGACCACCAGAACTGGGTCCTAGACGTCCAATCTCCACCCAGAAGTCCGCGGAACAATGCTGGTAAAAAAGAGCTGATGCCGTTTTCTATTTCCTTTTTCCAGTTCCCAGTTTTGGACGGCGGAGCGTGTGGGGAAAACAAACAGCAAATAATTCAAAGTGGATACAACTAAAGCAAAGTCAAAGCTAATATACGAAAATGTAATAAAAATTAAAAAGAAATAAAAACGAATTAAAATGAGTTTCGAAGGAGCAGCAAAGTCCTTCTGGCACTATAAAAAATATACAACAGGGGGATCAAGGACCCCAAGGTGTGGGCTCCATGGGGGTCCTCGCAAAAGCGACAGTTGTAGGACTTCTTTTTGCGCAGTGGGATGATGACACATGCGAGTGGAGGTCTCTGCACCCTCGAAAGGGTCATCCTGCGGGAGGAGGGATAAAAAAATATGTGACCATTTGAAGTATGCAATTTATAGGAGCGTATACTAAGTCCACTTTAATTACGTTAAATGCCAGAACAAAAGCGGAAAATGTCAAACTAACTTTATTTTATTTTTGCATTAAACAAATGCAATCAAAACATTGTCTTGAATGCTTAAATTATAAAAGAATGCATCTCATTGTAGAAACTAATCGCCCCAATACTTAGATTAGATAGTACCTTTCTATGATTTCTATCTATACATTACTAAAGGGACGAATATTTTGACATTTTGATATAATATTTTAACATCGTCTCTTCTGCACTTCTATTTAAGAAATATATTGTTTCAAAAATTTAAAAAAAAAATGGATTTAATTTAAAATATTTCAATTTAAAATACATATATCTTGTCTCATGAAATCTTAGTTCTGCGTTTACTAACAATACACCAATTCAATCGAATTATTCATAAATACATGTTGGTGTATTGTTAGTAAGCGCAGAACTAAGATTTCATGAGACAAGATTTGCACTACTCTAATTAAATGCAATACATTATTTGAAAGCTTATTATAAAGAACTTTATTTTAAATTATTGTTTTTTATATAAATGTTTTTTATTTTTTTGTAGTAGTACAGCGCCATATATTGACGAGTAGCAGTACTACTATCACTAGCTTAAAGGGACGGCGTATAGGTGGCGCCCTTATGTCGTGTATATAACGAATCTACTATCGCTGATAGAGGGCGCTAGCAAAACTGTAATAAATATGAAGATAAATTGACAGATTTTGGATACCTATTTATTGTAGTCTACATTGTATTCTTTAGGCAAAATAGAACAAGCTGAAGGTCCAATAAGAACGATGGTCCTCTATAGGAATGTTACATTTAATTTAAAATCACCTACTAAAATCCAATCAGTGTACTTAGGATAGAATTTTCTAATGAATTTATATTCCATTTCTGTGAAGTTTTTAATAAAGTTTGTTTCTTGCATGCCAAAAAAATCATATATTCAGCCATAATACAAATCAGCGTTTGATAAGACAGCTAGACTAGCTCGTGTTATTAATAAGTTTTGAGCAAAATAATCGTAGTGAGTTGCTCGTGGTGCATAATTAGATTGGATGTCAATATTACTATATTTAAGTCTTGGTTAATAGGAATTCTATTTGGTTAAGCAAAAATACCTTATGTGTAGTATGTATAGAACCAGCACATTAATATCCTTCACTCCCTTAATTATTACCTGGCATCCATGCCACTTCCTCTTCCCAGGCGTCCTGCTTGACCAGCACAATTAATTAACAATAGATTGTTTTGGCCACAGGGTTCCAAGTGACCCACAGGAAGTGCCTGGCAAGCACAAAAGGAGCCAAAAGGACGAGCAACCATCATTCCGGAAGGAAGAAATGAAGCCAAGCGCAACAGTTGCGTGAAGAGCGGGTACTTCAAATCAATAAAAGGAACTGCACATAACAATGGAAATTAAATGGAAGAGGAAAGGTCAGTCAATTGAACGTCCTGCGGAGAGAGATGTGAGCAAGTGCATGTAGTCCTGGCTGCGTGGGGTCCTTTCCCACAGGTGTGTGACTGAGATTTTCCAGAGTTTCCACTGACCACCACTGTTCAGGACCTTTGATCAGGACCGCTCGGTGCAAATCTAATTAACGCTCCCCAAGAACAACGATCGATCTTCGGGGCCAAGGATTTGTTTGCTTGCACTGCCATTCGATGCGCCAATGTGAGCCAGGACAAAGGATTCCCATGCCCTAAGGACTACCTGCGCGTCCTTGAAACGCGCACTCCATAAGTGTGCGCGTATCAAATTACCATTTCATTTTATTTCATTAGTTCGTCTTGTTCTTCATTTTTTCATTATCGCTTTTCTCGGACTACTTAGCCTAATTGCTGTTACTGAAATGCAAATGAAATCCGAACCATTGCAGGCGTTCTCCGATTTATGGGACGGCGAACATGCTCCATTCCCTGGCCCTTGGATTCCGTGGATTGATGGCTGACCACCCACTCCAGATATCGCATCCCATCCATCGCCCTAATCCTGACTGATCTCTGGGCTAAATACCTGTTAACCTGTTTCGAGCACAAACAAGCAAATGTTTCTCCCAGGCGAACAAAGGAACCCTCTGCGTTGCCACAACAAACGAGATTTTCTCAGCACCTCCTTTGGCCGATGATCTTATCGATGGTGCGAGGGTGGGCCCTCATCAAATTGGTTCCTTTTCCCGTTCCCTTTCCAGTTCCCATTCCCACAGGCCGTGGCCCATATTTTGCAATTTAGATTTCTATTCATTGTCTGGCCGGAGAATATCCTTTCTGCGTGCTGGTTGCCCCTATGCGCTCCTTTCCTTCCGCTCACCGGAAGGAAGTGCACAAAATTTGTGTGAAATGTCTCAAAACGTCGACCTGGGGCGGGCACAGGAAATTAGCAGAAAGTCGAAACATTTGGCTGTGCAAGGAAATAAAATTAGAATTTATGCGTTGTTAAAGTGGCAAAAGAAGTGAATTAAAACTAAGATCTCCCACCTACTGTACTCAACATAGTAGTTGACCTATTGGGGTATTTAACCATTTAGGCATTTAGTTATAAATTTAAGTAAGTGGTTAGGTAATTTTATATACTTCTTATTCATTTATTATTTTTATTTATTTTTATTTTATATTTATTATTTTTACAATTAAATGGCCATAAGAAACAATGTGTGCATAAACTAAATAAGTCATTTTATTTCAGTGTTCTTTATAAAGTGATGCATATATATTATCATTATCATTTTATTATCCACTATTTTTTAACTTTGCATTTACTTTGTTTTAAAAATCTCTGTATAAAATAAAATACATATATATCATTTTTAATATCCACAATGTTTTAACTTTGCATTTATTTTGATTCAAAAATTGCAATAAAAAGCATTGCAATTTGAGTCTAAAATAGAATATATAGCACCAATTACTGGTCCAAGAAGAGTATTCCTTGGGAACTTCCAAAGAGTTTCCTAACTCCTCCTGATCTCCCACCCTATCACCTCTGACAAGACCCAGCGTATTCATCAAATTCACACCAAACAAAGGGAGCTGAGCGAATTCCCACCGCACAACACAACACACACTTGCACTCAAAGACTTTCCCAAGCCAGACACCTACAAATTCCCATAGCAAACAAATTTGACTTTTGCATACCTGTGCAGCAGGGCCAGGATCTGAACCTGTTACCACTACGGACGAGCCCCTCCTTGAATGCATTCGATTCTCACGGCCAGCAACGGCAACACTCCAACGCACACACAAAAGGACATCCAACCCTGTGAAACAGGTTGCCATGGGACCGAGAATGGGACCGAGAATGGGAACCAGAATGAGAACAGGACGATGACAAGTCCTGAAGTAGGCGCTTCGTTTTCGTTTCGTTTCGTTTTTATTGATTCAGCTCGTTGATCATAATAAACGATTAGTGTAGCACCGGAGGATCCTTGCTGATCCTTTAGATTTTGCGCTGAGAAATTCCTCAATTTTTTATTGTTCTGTTATCCTTTTTGTGTGCACGATATGAAGATATGGGGATGAAGCAGGGGCTGGGAATATTAGTTAGTAGGTTCGCCCTCGTATTTTTGGGCGAGATTTACAATTATCAACAGTTTACTTTTTTCCCAAATATTTTGATAAAAAATGTACTCAGCTTATCGGTAGATTATTTATGATTGCTGCTGTCACTCAAATGAATTATATCGTAAAAACACAGTAAGCCTTTTTCCAAGAATTTTCTATATATGGAAGAATTGCCAGACAAGCTTACATAACATTGCCGCATAACCAGACAAAGCCTGGCAGGAATTCGCCGTTTTTTAAGCAAATGTAAACACACCTTTAATGCCAAACAGAGGAGGATTTCTCGGAAGGATCCCTGGAATTTGAACTGACTCTCCTAACCGTTGGCAAACGCTTTTTACGCAAATCTAGCTGCATTTTTTACGCAAAACTAAAAAATGCAGGGAGAATCGCGCAAAGGTTCCTTCGCTTCCTGGAAGCTCGGCTCAGCCCTTCCACCCGCCGGATGTCCCGATGGACAAGCCGCTAATCGTCGTGCTAATGGCTTGAGGATGCAGAAGGATATCCTTCCATTACCCTGCCACCCGCCGTCTTTATTGTGACCAAAACAAATAATCACCCATTGGTCATATTGTTCAATGCTCAAACGGTCTTTACGAGCGGCCCATAAAGTTATCCTTTCTTGCATCCTTCCTCGCAAGCAGTTCTGCCGTCAACTTTGCGCATCGCATCCTTTCGAGCCCTTACTCGGAACTCCCTCGCTGGAAATTCGCCAAATCATAAACTGCAGCCTTGAGTCGAGGACACTGCATCGCACATTATACACATGCGTAGTGGGAATGGGAATCGGAGTGCCATATAAAGCCATTAGCGCTCCCATCAAGGTCGCGGATCTGTTTACATTGACTTGGCCGACAATTTAGGCCTAAGTGCTCAGAGACATTAATAGGGAACCCGAAAACTAGAACAGCCCAAGGTCTGTCTGGATAAGAAGAATGTATTTTATCGAACCTGGCCGTTTTGATAATTTTCCAACAAACAACATATCAATGTTATTCACGCGAAATGAAGAGCTCTTTGTTCTATACAATGCTACAATTTTAGAAAACTTGTTTTTAGATTTACTAAGATCAAAAACCGATCGGTTTTAAAAGCTATTGTTTTCAGGGACGCTTTATATTTTATTATTACAAAAATTGATCAATATTTTCTTGCACCAAGTTAAGTGTATGCCCAGAGATGAAATGAAAATCTATAAATCCATACATTTTATTAAATGAAAATCAATTCGAACGAAGCACATGCAATATTTAAATATTAATTGGTCACGGGTGATTTGCCACAAACCCGTGGGATATCCCTTTTATTGCGCAATCTTCCTTTCACTCTATACGAGTATATGCCACAGTAAATGGGGATTGTTGCTGCCTGCTGCTTTAGAAGGAATCCAAAATGTACGACGTTTAGCTCGCTTCACAGGAACTGTAATTTCCTTGGCGAACTTCTTTTGTTGGCACACCCTGAGAGCCGGGCCAGTTTTCTCCCCTAGATCCCTGAGCACACGCTTCTGCCACATTCCCCCCACTCGTCCACAAGGACGAGTTTCTTGTGCGTCGCAGCCAGATCGGGAATCGGCTGCCCAAGAGCCAGGATAGTATTGAACAAAATGGCTGAAGCGTGGCCAGGAATACGGAAACTACGGAACTGCGGAACTGCAGAACTTTCACACGCGTTGCACACAACCAAGACCAAGACTGCTTTTTTCGGGGTGTCTTGACGAAAATCTTTCGTTCAAGCAAAAACAACAGCTGCAAAAGCAAAGAAAACCCCGGAACAGGGAAAGGTCGTTGCGCCTCAGCGACCCCTGGCAACCTCCTGCTCCTTCCCGAACCCCCTTTCTCGTCGGCTCTGTGTTCCAACCAACCAACCCCCTGATTGTACATTTCGCAAAAGATTTATCGAGACAAAGCCAAGTTACCAAGGGGTGGAGACCTCCGAGCTGCACATGCGCAACAAACTTTTGCTCGTTTTTTAAGGCGATTTTCTAAAGGCGACGGGGTGGAGTTGCGTCTATAACATCTATAACATATGCATAAAAAGGTCTGTACAGATATATGGGTTGTGCAATGCGATGTCGTCACACGACTTGGCGCACACCTGGTCACGAGTTGCCATGCGATCCATGAGATCCAGGCGATCCGGGCGATCCCTTCCGTTTCTGACCTCAGGCAAACTGGCTTCGATTCGTTCTGGCTGAGCGATATGTTAAATTAATAGTTTACTTATGTAGAACGAAGTCGTTCTAACAAAGCCTAATTACCTTTTACTTTCCTCCCAAAAGGCAAAAAAAACGAATTTTCCCAATCATAATCGCTTTATGGCCCACCTACAAAAATCCCTCAAAGAAAGGGAGATTGTCACAACACTGGCCCAGCCAGAGTCAGTCGAGGGCGTTACCTGATTTTCCCCGCTTTTCCGGGAAAACGCGTTATGGTTTTATAGACACTTTTTCACATTCACCACGAAAACTGCAAAATTGTGAACTGTGCACCCCCAAGGTGGCATGCATAATGCGTTTATGAGTGGCCAAGGATCCCGCTTTCCTCCTTATCCTTATCCTCCTCCTTCTCTTTCCCTTCCGGGGAGTGTCCTTTGGCCAACGGCGACACTTGCTGTGGTCAGCGATGCTCGGTTTTCGCCCTAAACCCCGCGTCCAGAAAACCCGGAATAGATAATTTGCTGGCAACCATGAAAATGGTTAGAGAACTTTGCTCTGCCGCTGTGTTCGCCGGAATTCCAAGGCTGAGACATTTCACGCCCTGTATCCTTAGCAAGGATATGAGTTGAGTTCGGCTTTGAGTACTTCCTTGAGTGGAGTGCCACATTTGAGTGAGCTAGAGTATTTGAGTCAGTCTATCTCGAAATAGAACGAGTTTTATGCATGTTTCATTTATTTGGATGTACACTACTATTTTATTACATATTTATTATACATTTTAATTCTGAAGTATTAACATATTTAATAAGTTCTAGTTATTTTAACTAGCCTATCAATACCTAGTAACACTTCAATTTGGTGCACTTTTAAGATCGTTTTCCATTTAATTCGTGAGATTTTGTACAAACAGTAAAAAAATATGTAAACCCAAGTGTCAGCTTTACTTTAAAAATATCACTACATATTGACAGCTTTAGTGACCCTTCAAATAAAGAAGATCTGAAATATTTCAAAAAACATAGTGACACATTCTGTCAGATTTGAGTCGAAGCAGTGCTACCTTTCTCACAGATTCAGTGGTTCAGCTAAAAAAAGAATCTGGGCTGGCACTTCAATTACTATGAAATGTCCTGCAGGAGTCGGTAAAAAAGGAAGAGCAGCTGTTGGTGGTAGAACGGAGTGGGGGATATTTGTGGCGCGTGCCAGTAAAAGAACACCGGGCCTAGGCCCTAAAGTAACGTTCGTTTCAGGATCAACGATAACAATTACTCAAACAGGACGACGCTGCAGCTCAATGTGCAACTGCAACCCCGAAGAGAGTGCTCCTTGCGGGGCTCAACGAGGATCCTGCCGGCGAAGAGGGGACTCTCTTTTGTGCAGGATCCTTTGCTTCTCCGAAGATTGCATAAAGTAACGTATTTTTTCCTGCTCTTCGGCAGATGATAGCTTCCTGGCACGTGTGCCGCGTTCTAAAACGGCGCTCACTTCTCTCACTCCTCTCATTTCCGCTGTCTAATTCGGCCTAATTAAATCAATTTGATGTGGTTACACAAAACCATCATCTGCCCGATTTGCAGCAAGCATAACAGAGAGTAGAGCACAACACAAATCTGTGGCAAGTGTCTCTGCCTCAGCACCGCTTGCATCACCATTCATCAGTTATTTGAACATCAATTATGAGCAGAGACTCGCACTGAATGGATGATGATGCGTTTGAGGGGGTTCTTTGGAACGGGGATTCTGGGGACGGGGGATAGCGACAATCCGGCCGACATCCACAGAGGATGAGCAGCACTCAGCATGCAGAGACATTCAATGGAGCAGGCCCGCGCACAAAAAGGGTGGCACAAGCCAAGATGCATCACAAAAGGCCGACCAGCAGTAACAGGGTCGTCTGAAAGAGGGGACCTTATCTACAGTCCCACATGCAAAAGATTTAAGTTCCAGAATTTTGAAAAGTCTCTATAGCTGATATAATCATATGATCATAATCGATATAATCATAATAGAAATTATTAGGTAGACTTTAAAAAAGTGTGTCACAGAGATTACACTCACACTTTTTTATGTACAAGAACTTATGATAAAATTTTACAACTAAGTATAGCAAGAATGTCTAATAATTGCAGAAGGTAAAGAAGTATAAATAGTTAATTTTAAAAAGAAGTATAAAGTGTACATTTTATATGTATACAAACACAATTTATCCTCGTTAATAACACAACATTCCAGTGCATGAGCTGCTAAAAGTATCTTGCACACATTACGGATATGCCCCAAGGGGCACCCTCAAACCTCAAGCCCCCTTGTGGCACCACTGCACCCTCGGAAGCACTGAGCAAAAGCTTCAGCATCCCATCGAGCTAACCTACATTCAGGTCACTTGACGAACTGCCTCAATGTGAGCAGACGCCATGCCCACCGCAGCGCCCCTGCGACCCCTGGAAATGTAAAATGTTACTGACCCAATTGGGTTTGCATGACCGACCGGGGCAACTGTCAATGGCCACGGAAATGTGTTCCCAGGGTCAGGATGGCAGACCACAAATCTGCTACTCGCCAACTGTCCCCAATTACATGAAATTATACCCGAAATAGCCCTTTCAGTTTTGATTTTTTCCTCTTTGTCCTTTGTGGCGTCTTATTGTTGGCAGCGTTTAAGAGCCATAATTGTGCGGATAGTGTTCTTGAGACCATGTGTCAAGTGGCCTGACAGATTGTGGGATAAATGGAATAAAATGTCCGAAAGTGAGGAAAAAGTGCAAAAATCTGTGCATTAGGAGGGAAACCCCCCACCTCTAACTGTGCCACATGTATTTAGAGTCGTAAACGATGAACTACGAATTATTATCAACGTTAAATTATTGGCAAAGCAATTAAGTAGATCGTGGGGTAAATAAAATATGAATTATTTGATCAGTTTCGCGTAAACAACTCAATTAAAAACTGAAGAACTCGAGTTCTTCCCACAATCGGAAACACAACAATACCAACAATGGGCCGAAATCCACCCTCATAACAATCTGAATCCTAAGTATATTTTCACACCTCCCCAAATGAATTATCAGATAACGGGATCACCTGTGCATCACTGCAATTCCCAGGATGTCGGGAAGCGGAATCCAAATATTCCAACTGTAAAATGAACAACAAAAGCAAAGAGAACGATTTGCGGAAATTAAAGGGAAGTAAAGAGCGGATGTTGTGCACGCTTCGCGCGCAAGCGTAGCGGAAATCAAAAAAAGGACAATGAAAGGACGAACGAAGAGAGGCACACAGATTGTGAGTGAGGAAGTAGAGGTAGAAGACGGCGAATCACATTTTACCGCTATGGGATCGACATAGCGACAAACGGATGCGAAACACAATCACTTCCGATTGCGGGCAGGATAGAGGACCACACGCAGACGGGCGACTGTGTCCACTCTTAGGTCATTTAGCAGGTGCCTTTACTATCTCAATCTCTACATCAATTAAAATCTCTTTATAATAAAGTCTATTACTACAATATTCTTTTTATAAAAAACTTCCCTAGAAATATACTCTTTTTCTTGATGCTGACTCTAAAATTGAATTGATAACTGACCTCTGCAATTTGGTTGAACTGAACGAGTGAGTGCATTCAAGATGCCCAAACAAATATGTGTCAGTTCCAACAAGTGTTTGTTTATCTAGTCGCGCCGGATAATTTATGGACCCAGCGGGTTTATCAACGCCTCGAAGTTGCGTTCCCACAACTGTTGCATAAAGCTGATAGAACGTCTCGATCGCTGCCCGCACGATCTCAATTTATTTGAATTGTAAACAAGAAAATATATCCTATACATATAACGGGTGTTTTTTTTAGAGGTATAGAACTTTAAGTTGGCATTACTGTTCAAGATGGCGACCGATTTAACAGCTGTCAAGTGATTTATTCTCAGTTTGGTTTGGCAATTCGTCATGCGTGCTTACAAAATCCAACTCGTGCAAGAATTGAAACCAAACGATCATCAAGCAAGGCGTAGATTCGTCGAATGGGCCCAAAACGAGATTGCTGTTGTTCCCGATTTTTCATAAGCCTCCAAGATCTTGTGATTTAACACCGCTAGACTACTTTTTGTGGGGCTATGTAAAGTCATTGGTCTATGCGGATAAGCCACAAACGCTAAACCATTTGGAAGACAACATTCGCCGTGTTATTGCCGATATACGGCCAAATATGTTGGAAAAAGTCATTGCAAATTAGACGTCCAGATTGGACTACATCCGAGCCAGCCGTGGCGGTCATATGCCAGAAATCATATTTAAAATGTAATGCCACAAGATTATCTTTCATGTCAATAAAATTCATGTCAATCGAATAATCCATCGTTGTTTTATTGCAATTTAAAGTTCTATACCTCTAAAAAAAACACCCTATAGTATGTACATATGTATAGGAGCAATCATAAAGCAAAGGAAACAAAACGGAAAGGGCGCCCTTATCACTGTGACATTGAGTCGCTGGGGGGCGAATGGGGGGAGCGAGAAGGCAATTGGAATGGGCAATGGAATGGGAAATGTAAGAAACCCAAACAAACAAACAAACCAATGAACCAACCAGTCTATAAAAATCACTTCCCATTGCCATTTGACGTGGAAGAACTTGTGTAAAGAAAATTTAAAACTGTAAACGGAAATCTCAAATAAAAATGTATTTAAGCACTTGGTTAAAGAGACTTGTAGCTATCCTATAATACAAACATTTTCAACATGTATGTATATGTATACATAAATAGTTATTTTATTAATAGTTATTTATATATGTATGGGTGTAAGATAATAAGTTTGTTTCGTGCCATAACCAATAAATAAAAATAAATCTATATATCCATGTTAGAATAACGAAATATAACTTTAAAAATCTGTTTTTTTAGAAAAAAAAGAATCTAAAAAGCACCAAAACAGCATACACTGTGCATACCCTTGAGCACGGTAAAATTAAGAGTAATGCGCGTGCGCAGCTCTGCTGTTCTCTCTCGCAGTCACGTAAGTGTGTCGGACTGACGTGGGTGTGTGTGTGGGAGAGAAGAGGGCTCAGTTTTCCTACCTCTTACTCCCTCTGGCTACAATATGCCGGCTCGTTAGAAACGGTCAACATTTGTTTTTGATCTAAAGCGTTTGGCTTGCGGTGTTTGGGATCGGTTCTTTTGCGCGTTTGACGTGCAGGAATGCCGTCCGTCCACAAGCGCGGCAAGCGCAGTAACAGGGTGTTCCTTATACGCACGCACACACTCGCACCAGATGGACGCCACATGAAGTTCACCCACAAGCGAAAACAAACGCGCTGTTGTGCTCTCATTCCAGCCCGATATTCTCCACACACACACACACACTCCTACCTTCTCACCCCCTTCTCCAACGACACCCCTGTTCTGTGTACTTGAGTCATCGTCCTAAAAACAACACAGCAACGAAACGAACTCCACTTTAATACACTCGAAAAACAGGGGCATAAGCTTTTAATAGTTGAATGAACTGCGGAGAGATAGTATATAGAGGAGTATATAGGGAGTATATAGAGAGAGAGGAGTATATAGTACACAACAAATTTAATATTAATCATACTTTTGGAATATTCAATGATCAGTATTTCAATGGTTTTAAGAAAATCTAAGACAAATATCCGAATATCGAGATATTCATTCAGTTTTTGTTCAGTGTACGCCACTCACACTGGAGCTTCTTCTCTGGTGTTGCGTTCATTGATCGCCAAAGCCAATTGCTTCGAGTTGAGTTAAGTGCTGCGTCAACGTTGTTGACTTACATACTCGGCACACACACACTCAGGCAAACGTAAATATATATTGATTGCCACCCCTCCTGCCGCCCACCACCCACCGCCCCTGTGCCCACTCTCGCTCCATATTTCTTCGACGTCTTTCACCAATGGATTTTCATTTTACGCTTTATATGGCTCTAATTGAGTGCTTTCCAATTGGGTTATGGATTAATTTTTGTGCATAAATTAAATATCCATGCACACATGTCTCTCTATAAAGCTTGTGTCTGCGGCATTTAGAAAGCAATTTCAAGTGGAGAACCAGCGAATGTGCAATACTTTCATGCGGAAACAAGATCGGCCAAGAAACTAGTAGTAACTCTTGATAAAAATCTTGTTATCCATCAGGCAAATGAGATATACATATGTACATATGTACTTTCCAGAAGAAATGCTTTTGTGATATGACTAAACTGATCCAATATTGACAACACGCAAACCAGTTTATCTTATCTGATAATATAGCTCATTACTACCAACTGGTGGGACATTTCGTTTATACGGTCTTCGAATAATACCTATTAATTTGACCCAAATTGTGACCACAGAAGGCATAAGATTGTATACATGTATTCACATAAAGGGAGTGTCGGTTTTCGAAATTGCTTGAGTCGCATATGGGCAAGAACTACATAAAGGGTATTTCTTATTAAACGAAGAGCATGATATTTTTAGGCGTTACTCACTGTTCGCGTTAGTTTTCACTGGTCCAATATGCACCCACTGTGCAGTGTACAGGGTAAACACGTTTAATTGTTTGCGACGAGTGATTTACCTATCCGCTTGACGCGCGCCACGTTCACAGCCAATGCTCCTGGGGAATGACTCATCCATTAGCCATCGCCATGCTCATGGATAACTAAGAAATTAGTCAGAGATTGGAGAAGGTAGCGCTCCAATCATGACCACCCAAATGCCCAAACCCATCGTCATGCCGATCTTACCCAGACCAAGCAGACCTGTGCCAAGCAGCCCCGAAAACACCCTGTTCGAAATCGCTCTTTTCGCTGCAGTTGAGTAAACAACGAAGTCAATATGGAATTCTTTTCGGTTTTTATGTAGTTAAACTAAGGAGAAGACTTTATTTTGTAAAATGCAAGAGTATATTTTGTTTCTTGATGTTTTCTGCTGCGGTTGCGGCTTTTGCCTTGCTGTTGTGTGTTCGGGTGTTTAATGACTTTATGCATAATAGGTAAAATACAATTACAATATCAATAGCATACGTTATACATGGGTTCGTTATTCGTTATAATTAATTTTAGGATCAATTTCGCCTCGTTCTCGTACATTCTGCTTAGATCTTGTTTGTGATTAGGCTTTAAGATACTTAAGTATTTTGCAAATACCGTTTGTTACTTGTCTCGGTTTAATTCGTTTGCGTGTTCAATTCATTAGGCTAGCAAATGTGTCTCGTCAAGTAATGCGTGGATATATATTGATAAAATACTGCAACTGCTGTGTTATATGTACTTGAATAGTATGTAGAAAACAAATGCAACGCCGTCGCGGGCCGATTGCTGTGCGAATAGAAGCCTTGTGGGGCGGCCGGCCCAACAATAGATATATTTATGCACTTTTCGAATTACTTTATGCGGTAGGAATAAGAGTAGGATACGCTAGGGGTTTCGTTTGCTTTGTTCTCGAGATTAGCGCTTAAGTATAAGGGGAGCGGGGAGGGGAATGGGTTTTTTGAGCGGGTTGACTTAGAACAGACCCTTCTTTTTCTTCTCCTTCTTGCCATCCACATTGTCCGTGCTGCTGTTGGCCCCCAGGCTGCGTCGCTTGAGCTCCTCGAGCGTCACGTGGTTGACATCCTCCCACTCCTTCTTCTCGCGCTCGAACTCGCGTCTCTTCTCCTCCAGCTCCCGGATCTGCAGCTCCAGCGCCTTCTTGCGCTCCTCGTGACGCCGCGCCAGCTCCAGCTCCGAGTCCCTGAGCTTCTGCATTTTCTCCTTGACCTTCATGTCGAATACCTGCTCCATCTCGGCCTCCATCTTTTTCATCTTCTGCTCGTGCTCCCGCTTCTCCTCCTCCATCTGGGTAAGAGGGTTCTTGTTGGACAGCCTAGCCTTGCCGTCCACCAGTCCCAGTTCCGATAGTTTCCGGCAGCGATAGTTCTCGTAGTGGACGTTGTTCGTCACGTCCTTGAGGTCCTGTAGGTGAGTGCGTATGACCATGTTGCGCAGCGCTATAAAGTCGCAATGCGTCAGGTTCTCTACCTCCACCAAGCCCCAGGGATAACGCCTGCCCCGCACCTTCTTTCCGTCTTGCTCGATGATGGTGTTGGCACCCACCACCGCAAATGGCACTCGGCTGCGCAGATTCTGCGTGGTCTTGGCCTCCTCGGCCGCATCCTCCAACGTGGCAGGGAAGTCGTAGATCTTGATCTTGTGCTGGGCGATCTCGTTGAGGATCTGCTTCTTGAATAGGTGCACTTCGTCGGGCGTCATGGTGTCCGCCTTGGCGATCACCGGCACCAGATTCACCTTGTCCGACAGGCTCTGCATGCAGGCAATGTCCAGCGGCAGGAGTCCGTGTCCCGATGGTGCTATGAAGTAGAGGCAGCAATGCACCCGGCTGTCCGAAATGGTTTTACGGTACACCCGCGACTCGGCGGTCAGGTACTCCTCGTACTTGCTGTCCACGTACTCCAAAATGGGCACCCAGCAGTTGCTATTGTCCACGGCATCGCCGAATCCGGGTGTGTCCACCACCGTGAGTGTCAGATTGACGCCGTTTTCCTTGAGCATCACTTTGGTGGCCTCCACGGCTACGGTCTTCTTTTTGCGCAGCGAGGGGCCCGGATACTGTTCCGCGTTGTAGATGTCCGACAGGAACATGGAGTTGATCAACGTCGACTTGCCCAGCCCACTGGCGCCCACCACCATCAGGGTGAACTCGAATCCCCTTTTGACGGCCTTGCGGTAGACCTGATTGGGCAGGTTGGCGAAGCCCACATAGCCGGCGATCTCCATGGGCTTCTGGCGCACCGGGAGCGGTGGCTTCTGTGGCTTCTGCGCCTGCTGGTGCTCCTTCTCCTGCAGATCGTGGGTCAGTTTGTTCGAGTCGCCGTTGGAGGCGCCTCCGCTGCTGGTGTCCAGCTTGCCACTGACGGCCACTGGCACACTGGGCGGCTGATTGGGCGGTCGTCCACCGATTCCCACCAAGGACTCGCTGCCGCCGCTGCCGTTGGTGGCAGAGGACGCCGACGCCGATGCCGACGCAGCCTGCTGCTTGTCGCGAAGAGCCAGTTGGGCCAGAGTGCTGGGCAGAGCGGAGATGGCGCCGCCGCTGCCGCCATTGACCGCGTTCGAGCGAGGACTATTCATTGGAATAGCGCCAAATTCGCCTTTGAGCCTTCGATATTCGTTCGCAGGTGGGCTTCACTGTATTTATTCACTTTGCTTGCACAGAACCGTTTCTTTTTGCCCGCTTTTGTCACGCCTACGCCAGCTCTTTTTCGCTCTTACTTTTTTTGCATTTTCTGTGTCAGTAGGACCGTGCGCAGCAACGCGATAAATACTTCTGCTTCGCTCTCGCACGCAACAACAACGCCCCAGCTCAGGCGCAGTGTGACCCTGGAAAATACTAAAGGGGAGCCAGGAAAATACCGAACTACGCTTGGAGTGAGAGCGCATGAGTAATACCACACATACAAACAGAGATACACACACGCACACAGGCGCAGCAATGCACATGCACATGCAAACGGGCAAAGAGGACTGTTTTTCTGGAGGCCTTATCACTTGGAATGGAATGTTATGTTTAAAAATAGGCAATGAAACGCATTCATGTGTCCCCGCACTTGGGATTCCAGATTTCTGGCCTGAATGACTGCTCTTGAGTGGCCACGGATCGCATTACAATCGCCCGCTGATGCACAGGAAGAAATTATATGTTGAGATGAGTTTGCCTTTTGCTTAACGTCCCATGTCCAGCGTCGGATTAGTGAGGGGTTTCTTGACTACATTTTGAATATGAGTTCTTGAAAAACATTTTTGAAGTAGAATTTTATTTATGGTCCATTTTTATAGGGAACTAATTTTCATGATACACCTAAACGTGTTTTGAATAAAATGTTTCTGTCCCCTATCACTACGCCCTTGATTATTGTGGTTTCGGGTTCCTTTTGGTTTTTGCAATGTTGCAATGTTGCGCATGCCCGTGAGAGCAGCACAAAGCTGAGCTTATTTCTCTCGCCGAGAACTAAAGATGCTTCTTTCGAGTGGGTGTTGTTATTGTGACGCTGAGAACGCGACTTTCGCATCTCTCTCAGACTCTCGCTTGCGACTTGCTATAATTTCATTTGACTTCCTTTGGAACGATGTCGGTGAGCTTACTAACGCTCTTTGTGGGCGTGTGAGAATTGCCATAAAAAGGAGCTGGATAATAACTGCCCTCTATCGTTTGACCCGCTTCATGCTCGAGTGTCCTCGTCGAAAGTTCCCACACACGCCTCGTCCTGGCACCCTACCCCCCTCCCTCTCCGCGTCATCGCATGCCGATGCACACACGCACACGGACAAACCCCGTTGATTGTGCGCTCTCCGTTTCTGTTTCTGTTTGTTTGTAATTTAAATTCTCATGCACTTCTGGCGATCGTAACTGCGGGATGGGGTGGAGGAGGGAACAGGGAAGAGGGAGGTACTAACCACCACTAAGAGGGTCCTGCGTCCTACTCCGCCTGCTTTGGTGGTGGTGGTTTCCTTCCTTCCTTCCTTCCAGCCATCCAGGCTGCCTTGCTTCCGAACTTCCCCCTTTTGCACGTGGATTTCCACCAAACGCCGTCTGCGCGACATCAAGGTGATCGTGAGAAAGTTTTTTTCTCACATTATTCCACGGCGACTCCTGTTTTAATTTTAGCCTCTATCGGAATTAATATGCATTTATGAATTGATATGACTCGCGGTGGTGGCTCGATTTTTACCCAAGGGGACGACTGTACTTATTGGAAGATTTACAGTTGTTGTCGTCAGGGGAAAAGGTAAATTAGTGGAACTTCAGGGGAATTTTGTTGCTACAGATTCTCTTGTTAACATTTTTGTTATCTCTACTAATGAGGCTATAGATTGAATTCAATGTTTATATTTTTGTATATATTTTGTTGATGAATAAATGAATGAATTACTTACAT
This sequence comes from Drosophila santomea, assembly GCF_016746245.2. NCBI lineage: Eukaryota > Metazoa > Arthropoda > Insecta > Diptera > Drosophilidae > Drosophila > Drosophila santomea. The sequence continues at coordinate 16,989,717 of NC_053016.2, read as the reverse complement.
ATATTTAATACATTTAATATATTAAATTAGCCACAACAATTTGAAAAACCTGAGAGAAGTAGAGAAAGATGATGTAAAACAAGTCTTAAAAATGAATTTTGTATATAGCTTACCATTCCATTTACCAAATGTTTCGTTTAAATTTAGTTTAGAGTCTTTTTTGGTGCAAGTTAGCATTTTATATCATAGACATATGTATATACATATATTATAAAATTGAAATGCTGATTTTCTAATGTCGTATATACAAATACTTAGTGAATTTTACCCTTGCCATGGAATACGAAACTAGATGTTTCTTACGACAGATGCTAGGTCTTAAAAAGTGTCACCGCAACTGCAACCGCAAATCTCTACAGCGAACAAATCCACCTAATCTCCTCGCAACCCTTCCTCGTGTTCGTAGATTTGTGATCTTGAGCAGCTGTTTCGCATCAGGCACACTCCATACGAAACGCATTCGGAGACGCATCATCTTCTTCAATATTATGTAAGATGCTTGCCAGCAATTAGAGCCCGCCAGAAGCCAGAGGAAAACCCCGTGCGCCCCTGGAAAGTCAGTTTTCCTTAGCGCCGACCATTGTCCGGGCCAAATGCATTGTTCACATGGCCCGAAGAAGTGGCGGGGGATGCAGCAGGGAGAATGGAGTCGGCAGATGTGCCAATCCTTGGCACGATGGCACGAGAGCAAGGACAGTTTAGTGCAAATGTTGGCTTAGGAGCAGCTGATCCTCCAAGTGGCCGTTACATCAGCTGGTTTGGGTCATCAGCCATTGGGATCAATGCTATGAAGTCGACCCAACCCATGATATGTGTTTAGCTCAATAAAGATCAATGTGTTCCTGAAGTCCAACAACTTACGCTACTTACATACTTCTACAGATATCTTTAAGGGTTTGAATCGCTATTTTAAAATAAAAAACTTCTTTAAATACCATGAAAAGCTATTGCCAACGTCATAATATTTTAATTCAAATTCTTCAGAGAAATATGAGATTTCACTACTCAACAAATGGGTTTCATTATGTCTGGGTTTTAAGTGCGAATACTCCATTTGAGTTCGACAATAAACCTTTATTTTTTAGCTCATAGGAACACAAAAATTTCCTTATGAAGCTAAGTATAACTAAAATCGATAAAAAAGCCAAAAGCAATCACCGCACGTGTGACGACTTCACTTTTTCGAGAACATATAAATTATAGAATTGTTTTTTGGGTGAAAAATACTTTCCCCCTTTTTGGAGTCTGTCAGAAAGAACTATCCAGTTATTAGCCCAACTCCTGGCTGGCCATTTATCAAATTCATAAAAATGAAATCTCCCACAGCAGGAATAACAATCAAATAGTTGGGCGGCCCGTCACGACTTCTAATGCCCCGCAGACGACCGCACACTTCACTCGGATTTCCCCTCGCTGCTAAGCGCCATAAAAATCAACAAGGAATTCATTTAAATCAACATATATCTTGCCCAAAGGAGTTCTATTCCTGCCCAGCATCCGAAATCCACTTGGGTCTAGTTCCGTTTGGATCAGTTCACACATTTGCTACCGTTTCATATTTTTCATGCTCATTATTTCACGCATGTGCATATATGTATGCATGTATAAGCGAGGGGGTGCGGGGGCGTTGCAGCTCGCACACCCCAAGTAATAACTGCAGTTCCCACAGCTAAAAATACATACCCCAAAGTCACTAATTTGAGGTTGAGAAAGGTCTCCATCTTCGTCTTAGTCCGCCGGTGTCTTCATTCTGCCTCAGAATTGATTAAAAAAGAGGGAAGTAGATCGTCACTGGTCGACAGATCGAAGCTCCCAGCTTCGTATGTACACCCGACCGGGTGTACAATAAAAATTAAAGTGTTTTAATGTGTAAATCGTGCGTTGGGAACGACGCACCGAGGATCCCAGCCCGGGAAGCCCCAAAAAGGAGGACTGGCAGACACAGTACAGATACAAATACAGATACAGGCCTGGCTACCGATCGGCAGCGATCGTGCCACACTAAATGGCGTTTACCTTGATCCCTGAGCCAGGAATGAAGAAAAAAGGAAAGAGCGAAGAGAAGCCACAGCAGCGGCGTTTGGGGCTGATATTGAACTTTGATTTCAGCCTGGTTTCTTCGTTATAGAATTTCAATTCTCCGTTTCTGAAGAAGCTCGGCAGACAGACTCTGCACGTTTCGCCAGACGATTGATCCACATATGTCGGATGGTTCTGAGGTTTCTTCTCCCTGTCCCGTCCCATGGCACTTTTACATTCTGCCAGCTCATCGTGCTCATTTCGGGTTTCGTGGGAAAATGTTTGCCAAATTTGCGGCGTTTAAAGGAGCCAAAGTGATCGCTATTACCAGGTGTACAAGTATGGAATGTCGGTTCGAACATATAGATGTCTCCCAAACGTAAATATTTATCGATTGTCTTAAAACTTTGACCTTGTGAAGTGTCAACCTTGACTGTCGAACCACCATAGTTTTGCGCCAATCGAGCGTCATTATCGTTTACTCTCAGTGCAGTCAACATGTCGAGTTTCGTGCCGAATAAAGAGCAAACGCGGACAGTGTTAATTTTCTGTTTTCATTTGAAGAAAACAGCAGCGGAATCGCACCGAATGCTTGTTGAAGCCTTTGGCGAACAAGTATCAACTGTGAAAACGTGTGAACGGTGGTTTCAACGCTTCAAAAGTGGTGATTTTGACGTCGACGACAAAGAGCACGGAAAACCACCAAAAAGGTACGAAGACGCCGAACTGCAAGCATTATTGGATGAAGACGATGCTCAAACGCAAAAACAACTCGCAGAGCAGTTGGAAGTAAGTCAACAAGCAGTTTCCAATCGCTTGCGAGAGATGGGAAAGATTCAGAAGGTCGGTAGATGGGTGCCACATGAGTTGAACGAGAGGCAGATGGAGAGGCGCAAAAACACATGCGAAATTTTGCTTTCACGATACAAAAGGAAGTCGTTTTTGCATCGTATCGTTACTGGCGATGAAAAATGGATCTTTTTTGTTAATCCTAAACGTAAAAAATCATACGTTGATCCTGGACAACCGGCCACATCGACTGCTCGACCGAATCGCTTTGGCAAGAAGACGATGCTCTGTGTTTGGTGGGATCAGAGCGGTGTCATCTACTATGAGCTCTTGAAACCCGGCGCAACGGTGAATACGGCACGCTACCAACAACAATTGATCAATTTGAACCGGGCGCTTCAGAGAAAACGACCGGAATATCAAAAAAGACAACACAAGGTCATTTTTCTCCATCACAACGCTCCATCACATACGGCAAGAGCGGTTCGCGACACGTTGGAAACACTCAATTGGGAAGTGCTTCCGCATGCGGCTTACTCACCAGACCTGGCCCCATCCGATTACCACCTATTCGCTTCGATGGGACACGCACTTGCTGAGCAGCGCTTCGATTCTTACGAAAGTGTGAAAAAATGGCTCGATGGATGGTTCGCCGCAAAAGACGATGAGTTCTACTGGCGTGGAATCCACAAATTGCCCGAGAGATGGGAAAAATGTGTAGCTAGCGACGGCAAATACTTTGAATAAATGATTTTTTCTTTTTCCACAAAATTTAACGTGTTTTTTAATTTAAAAAAAACGACATTTCATACTTGTACACCTGGTAAGCAGGGTGATGTGCTCGTCATCAGTGCAGAATTCAACCGAACCCCATGGTTTTGTTGCTTTAGATGGTTTAGTTGGTCAGCCGTAGCCATGGCATTTATTCAATTTACGAAAGTTGACATCAGATCAGTGCTGCAGAGCTTGTGCATGATGGATGATCGCCACAGATCATTGCTCAACACGGGATTTACGCTCAAGCCGCGAGGGATCAATTTGCACAACCAGGGTTGCCAGGCGGCGCAATATGCGTACGATCCCTCCCAAACTCCCCAAATCGGTCCATAGTCCATAGGTAGATCTACGTCAGCTGTCAGCTGGCGCATGACCCGCGTCCGTGGTTATTGACAACTCCTTTGGTCTTAATCCTGCCAACATCGTAAAGTAATAAATTTGCCTGAAAAAGGAAAATCTGCTGGGGATCGACTATAAAAACTGGCCCAGTCAGGTAAGCTCCGTAATGATTGACCCCGACCCCGATCCGAGTCCCAGACCCAGGTCCGATTCTGATCCATTGCCAGTCGCGATCCCGTCCCAATCCCAAGCAACCCCCTTAAGACGCTCCTCACGATGAGCAGGGCAGGCAAAAGCGGAGAATTTGAAAATTTGAAACTAAGGATTTCGCCTTGCAAGGGGGTTGGGTTGTCACGGGGTTGTGGCAGCTGCGCCGAACAATTGCCAAGGAGTTCTCCTTAATGAATTGCAAATCATTCCGTTCGCCGGGCAATGATCAAGTTTGTCCTTGCCAAGGGTGAGATCTTTGCGACTAAATTCGCCATCAGCCACCGAAAAAGACGGGCATATAGAACATCTGTCGCTATGTGCTATTCACAGATAATTTATTTCCCAAAGTCAATACGTATTTCCAATATTTAAAAAAAGCGGTTGATATTTCTCTGAATATCGTTCACATTTTTGTTAAAAGGCACTATAATTACAAAAGCCAATTTTATGATGACCAATACGTGTTATACATTATCGGTAATCAATAATTTATGATCTTTTTCTTTTTGATATTCTCATAGGTTAATACTTATTCTAAATTGATAACATTGGGTTTATTTAATTATAAATACAACTGGCTATAAGTTTATTAATGGTCATGATAATAAAATTTAGCTTTTTCCTGTTTATTCTTTTAACTTTTTGTTTATGATAAGCAATGTTCGTAATGTTTTAAAATATAAAAAACCTATATAATGACTTGGCTTACTCGAATGTTGTGGTGTTTCTCGATCAGGCTCGACTTAGTCGCGTTTACTTGAGCTAAGCTCCTATTTCCACTAATCCTCCAGATTCCGCAATTTCTTGACTCGACAACTCTGCCTGCCCGGGAATTTCACTCACTCACTCAAATCTCACTCCATGTGCCCGACTCATTGGAATTGAGATTGGGGTGGTGGTGGTGGTTGTGCACTCACTCACTCGCTCTCCGGTTGAGTGGAACTGCGCTGCTGCGGTGAATAGCTCTCAGTCTGCGGACGGCGATCGTTGGACTGCCTACCTGCCTCTGCCGCTGCCGCTGCCCGCGTCACCAGGTAAGGAGTTCCTCGGTTTCACTCGGGGACTCGTTTCTGCTTCGGCCCGATTCGTTTTTAGCCGGTGTCCGTCGACTCGGAGGATCAGTATCCTTTTGGCATCTTGCGAGCGCGGTCGTTTGCCGCTCTCCTTCGAATGAACATTTAGAATACAACGATTTGAAAACCAGAACGATCTGAAACCGCCTGTTAAGTTTTTGTTGTTCGGACATTACTAAAAAGTACGTGCAATAATTGTTACAACTATTTTCGAACTCGAGCCAAAGTTATTGTGTTGTGAAAAAGACCAATTCGAAGCAGAAACATCTTGGATTATCTCCCACTTGGATATACAAATTAAAATCGTTACAAAATGGATTACAAAAACGATATTAATTCCGACGACGACTTCGACTGCTCCAACGGCTACAGCGATAGCTATGGCTCCAGTGGACGCATGTCCAATCCCAATGGATTATCAAAAGCAGAACTGAGAAAGGTGAGTTCGCTATTACTTACTACAAGTATTGACTAAATAATTGGGTAATTAGTATCCATCAATGGCTACTAAGAATGCCATATGATTGGAATATTTTATCAAAAATATGTAGTTTCTTTTACAATCGAACAATATATTTTTAATGGTCAAAAAAAAATTAAAACAATAATAATTTTTAAAATGAAGTGAAACATATTTTACACAATCAGATATTCCTAAAAATTAAATAAATTCCAACGAAATTAACTAATTCTTATCTTCTTTTTTTTAGACAAACAAACCGATTATGGAGAAACGTCGCCGAGCTCGCATTAATCACTGCCTCAACGAACTGAAGTCCCTTATCCTGGAGGCGATGAAAAAAGACGTAAGTATCTTGCCCGAGATTCAAAACAGGGAAAGGCCGCGAATTAGAAACTAGCCCCCGATCCGTATCGGTTGACTTTCTTATAGATTATATCAGCCCATAAAAAACCCTTAAGGCACAAGTGTCCGAAGGGCGGCAAAACTACAAAAGAACAAAAAAAGAAACAGTATAAAAAGCAACTCCTACGACACAAGAACTAAAAAAACACAAGGCAAGGGCTCTAATTGAGTATTAAATTTTATTGATGATCATTACACGAGAGCGCCGACGAGCAGTCAGTCAAGAGACCAAAAAGTGTTAACAAGTCGAGGAATTACGCAGAAATCGCCGGAGATGCGAACGAAACCAGTTTCCAAGGAGTGATCCTGCTGTGAGAAACTACAAAGCAGAAATCAAGTAAAATTTGCCGCCGCAGAATTCCGCAGGAGAGCCGGACCAAAAATCAAATAAGAAAGACATTGAGGGAAAAAAGCAAAAGTAAACAAAGGTTCAGACAGGGGAGCGGGGGAGGTTGAGGGGGCGGGGCTGGCGAGCGACCTGCGTGGGAACCTTTTGCTATATGCAGTCCCAGCGGCGAGAAAGGGACGGAGAATTGGAGAGCGAAGACTGCCGAAGATCGCACTGGGCGAAAAAAGACGATAAAGAACTGCATTTTCAGATCTTTTGACGAAAAAATTAGCTTATATGAAATCTACAAACATTGTATATGAGTAGATCAGAGACTAGGTTTAGAATCAAGACACTTTCCGAACAGCGGTAACTATTACCCAGGACATGTGATTTGAAATCCACTTTTTTTTTGTCAGTGCACAGTAGCAAGATCAGTCGTTCTTCTCGCTGGAGTTGCTGAATCTCACCTTGGTCGTGTGATATTTACAGAGTGGACTCGACTGAAGTGGATTGCAGATTACACGCGAATAGCTGGACATATGAGGCACGAAACGTGCTTCTTAACTTTGTTTTTTCCCAAGCCATTGAACTTGTTGTAGGGCCCCAAACAATTAGCCCGACCATCTCCCACCCCATCCCCAGTTCATCAGTATCTGACTTTGGTTCCTTCGTCTTCTATACTTTTAGCCGGCTCGTCATACCAAACTGGAGAAGGCCGACATACTTGAGATGACGGTGAAGCATCTGCAGTCGGTACAGCGCCAGCAGCTCAACATGGCCATCCAATCGGATCCCAGCGTGGTCCAGAAGTTCAAGACGGGATTTGTGGAGTGCGCAGAGGAGGTGAACCGCTATGTTAGCCAAATGGATGGCATCGACACGGGTGTTCGTCAGCGGCTCAGCGCCCATCTGAATCAGTGCGCCAATAGTCTGGAGCAGATCGGGTCAATGAGCAACTTCAGCAACGGATACCGTGGTGCTATGTTTCCCGCCGCAGCTGTCACGGCTGCTCCCACTCCGCTGTTTCCCTCGTTGCCGCAGGACTTGAACAACAACAGCCGCACGGAGTCGTCGGCTCCCGCCATCCAAATGGGCGGACTTCAGCTGATTCCCTCACGTTTACCCTCGGGAGAGTTTGCCCTGATCATGCCGAATACCGGATCCGCTGCTCCGCCTCCGGGACCCTTTGCCTGGCCAGGATCTGCAGCAGGAGTCGCAGCTGGAACAGCCAGTGCCGCCTTGGCCAGCATTGCCAATCCCACACATCTGAATGACTACACACAGAGCTTCCGAATGAGTGCGTTTAGCAAACCAGTCAATACCGCAGCTCCGGCCAACCTTCCGGAAAACCTCATCCACTCGCTGCCCGGGCAAACGCAGCTGCCCGTAAAGAACAGCACAAGCCCACCGCTGAGCCCGATCTCCTCCATATCCAGCCACTGCGAGGAGTCGCGGGCTGCCTCGCCCACCGTGGATGTGATGAGCAAGCACAGTTTCGCCGGCGTCTTTTCAACTCCGCCACCAACCAGCGCTGAGACCTCCTTCAACACCAGCGGATCCCTCAACTTGAGTGCCGGAAGCCACGACAGCAGCGGATGCTCGCGATCGCTGGCCCACTTGCAGCAACAGCAAGTGACCTCTACCAGCGGAATCGCCAAGCGCGACAGGGAGGCGGAGGCCGAGTCCAGCGACTGCTCCTTGGACGAACCCTCGTCCAAGAAATTCCTAGCCGGCGCCATCGAAAAGTCAAGCTCCGCTTGGAGGCCGTGGTAGATCATCTGCATCTGCCTCTGCATCTGCATAGGCCACTTCTATGTTACGTTTATACATTGTTAATTTATTTCATTGCAATTTTTTTCAAAGATCACTTCAATGCTTTAGAACCCCATTAAGTTTCTACGATTTCTATATGTTTTTATGTATCCCCGTTTCGCTTTCTTCTTTTTAAGTTCAGCTGTGATTTTGTATATTTTTTGTGTAGTTCTCGTTTAAGCTTTTTATACGACTATTATGTAGCTCATTAACTAATTCTGTTCTTTAATGTTTCTTTAACTGACCAAGTATTTAAGCACTTAAACGTGTTTTTATTTAAGTTATGTAGTTTTCATTGTATAGCGTTTATCATAGGGTCATTTACGTTTCTATTTTAGTGTTTTAATATAACGATTGTAATTTTAACTTTTAGTTAATGCAAAATTCAAAGGAGTGAGAATAATCAGAATAAAAAACAAATGCTGCAAAAAAAGCAATCAATCGAAATTTAATTGTTCTTGGGAACTTAACAGATTAGAATTCGGAAATTCAAGATCGCATTAATAATCTAGTACTTGAACTCACTGGAAAATCGGAAGCTGAACTCAAACCTATACGAAAACAGCCTTGTCATATATGTTGATTGCATGTTTTCTCAAAGTTCGATCGAGTAGATAACTCAAACTAAAGCTTTCAATTCATGCTATATAAGCTATAGGCGCACATTCAGTGTGTGAAAAACAAAATTATTGCAAACAAGAGCGCGCAGTGACTTTCAGGCGTGCATTAAAAAATTTCAGAAAACTCTAAAACGCTTTATTCATACAATTCAATTTTTACCATGCCACGAAATGGGTTTCAATTGTTACTAACTGTGGCGATCCTGCCAGTTATCAGTTTGGCCGCTAGTCCTGCAGATGGTCTGCACAAGTACCGTGCTTCTCCAAAACTCACGGGTCCTGTGAAACTTCTACACGATCCCGAGGACACCATTCTGAACACCTTGGATGGCGCTCTGGAAAAGATCTCCACTATCTACATGCAGGCCTTGTTCGCTGGTACCCACACACCGGAACTAGAAGCTCCGCTGAGAGCCCTCGAAATGGAGTTGTTCGATCTGCTGGACGAGCTCTATAATCAGAATCGTCTCAAGGACTATATAAAGTACGAGGCGGAAGTGACGCGACAAATGATAATCTACAACATGCTCAAGAGATTGTTTGGCTACACACAGGAAGTTGAGGCGGGATCTATCGAGCTATAAATGCTAAATATATTTCCTATTTATAAATCATTTTATACATGCAAATTGAAAGCAGTCGATTTATTATTTCAATAAATTATAATATAATACTATTCTTTTTGTTGTTAATACTTGTATCCCCTAGTAAGGTGGTAAGACGGTAAGTAAGAATGTTTAATGTTTTGTTTTATTTAATTATTTTTTTTTTGAAAAGAATTTTAAAATGTACTTTGCGTAATGGTTATATAACAGTGAAGGAACTCTTTTGCTAATTGTACGATTTAAAATGATTTCGTGGCAAAAGTATGTCCTATTATATTTATACCTAATGAAAAATGTTACTGGAATCATTTCTTAATGCTTTTGGTGACCTTAAAACTATTTAGCTTACAAATCATCTGTCTTAGATTTGACCCAAAATGTTTATTTTGATCTCCGAATAAAAGTGGTTGAACAGGGTATCCAGATATTAATTGATCTACATCCTCTATCCCATTATTAATTTTTAGTTTCCCCTTTCATGCCTTTCCCTTTCGACCTTTTTTAATTTTCTTCACGATTTGATTTTACTTCCGTAATAACTTCCGCAACAGCCTGTTCTCGTCCTGCGGCTGCCTTGCGTGTGGCTGTCGAGTGTCGCCCCGCCGTTTAGGGACTCAGATCCTCGAACATTTCGATCCCGGTACTTCCCACACTCAATCATATCGGCGCTGCTGTTACCCGATCCTGCTGTGAGAAAGGAACAACACCTTCGCCGAGCGATCGAAAATTATCATAATTTCCATTTCCTTCTACACTATTATCCTTTTGCATTTTCAAATACCGTTGCACTTGTTCGTGTGTTTCCCACACATGCTTGAGATCCCGTATCTATGCTTGCTTGCTTTGTGGTTGTTCGCATATCCCCCACCACTCGCCTCCTTGCATTCCACTTGTCTCGCTGGATCCTTCGGTTTCATTCCTTTGTGCGCTGTGTGCGCTGTGTTTGCTGTGATTTGATGCTGGGATCGGGATCGGAATCCTGTGCGTTTTCCGTGGGGTTTCGGCTATCACATTTGTTTTTACTTTTGATTTCTTTCTTGGGAATCTCTGTGGGAACGCACACCTACCTCCTTTTTATACCCGTTACTCGTAGAGTAAAAGGGTATACTAGATTCGTTGAAAAGTATGTAACAGGCAGAAGGAAGCGTTTCCGACCATATAAAGTATATATATTCTTGATCAGGATCAGTAGCCGAGTCGATCTGGCCATGTCCGTCTGTCCGTCCGTCTGTCTGTCCGTCTGTCCGTCTGTCCGTCTGTCCGTCTGTCCGTATGAACGTCGAGATCTCAGGAACTACAAAAGCTAGAAAGTTGAGATTAAGTATACAGACTCCAGGGACATAGACGCAGCGCAAGTTTGTCGATTCATGTTGCCACGCCCACTCTAACGCCCACAAACCGCCCAAAACTGCCACGCCCACACTTTTGAAAAAGGTTTTGATATTTTTTCATTTTTGTATTAGTCTTGTAAATTTCTATCAATTTGCCAAAAACCGTTTTGCCACGCCCACTCTAACGCCCACAAACCGCCCAAAACTGCCACGCCCACACTTTTGAAAAATGTTTTGATATTTTTTCATTTTTGTATTAGTCTTCTAAATTTCTATCGATTTGCCAAAAAACTTTCTGCCACGCCCACTATAACGCCCACAAACCGCCCAAAGCTGCTACGCCCACACTTTTGAAAAATGTTTTGATATTTTTTCATTTTTGTATTAGTCTTGTAAATTTCTACCGATTTGCCAAAAAACTATCTGCCACGCCCACTATAACGCCTACAAACCGCCAAAAACTGTGTTTAAGACTCTCCTTCTCCCTTCCACTAGCTGAGTAACGGGTATCAGATAGTCGGGGAACTCGACTATAGCGTTCTCTCTTGTTTTTGTATTAACTCATATACCATAGGCCATTTACCAGATTTTTGGGCAAACTTGTTTACCATTATTAACAGAAATCGTCTTAGCGCCCCCTTGGTTCTTTGTCTTTGGAACTCCGGCATATTTAATTGTCATTTAACAAATTAATTTGCCAAAAATTCAAAAACTCTGGCACTGATTTTCCCACAGACAAATTCCCCTGCTTACAATAGAATTATTCGTACGGAAAACAAAGTCATGCGGTGTTTCGCAGGAACTCTCCCACACACACATTTTGAATATGCCCCTGTGATCCTTTTCTGCTGCAAGAAAAGGATGAAATGTATCCCGGCTACCTGTGCATCGGCAAATTCAAATCGGCTGCATTTCTCACAGCCAAACCGAAATAGGTCCTGAATGGACCCAGCTATCTGCGTTTCTTGGGCCGATTTGGATTTCTTGTGGGTAACAAGTGTATCTATCAGTATCCGTGAGATGGTCGTGATTGAACAGCTTTGCGCAATGGGAAATGTGGAAATATGCTACCCTTAGTTTTCCCAGGATATGAGCGCCGTGGAAAATCCTTGAGAAAAAATTCATTATTATTGCTTTGTATCGTTTTATTTTATTTTTTCTTATTTCGCCTAAAAGAAACACTCCTTAGCTCTATTTATTGCAAATTAATGCATATTATTTTTTTACAGTGATTTCTTTCAGTGCATTTGCTGTTGCGCGTTAGTTGAACGACTTGCGCTTCGCTTAGCTAATTACATTCATCATTATAAATATCATTTTTACATTATATATTTGTTAAAATTTGGCTTTTGTCTGAGCATTATTTTTACAATATATCCCTTTCGGATTTAGGTCGATAGATTTAAAAATCGTGCAAACTAAATAACGCTACAAGTATGTAGTCATAAGTATTCTAGATGTGTGAAGTATTCGGTAATGTAATTATTTCTAAGAAATTTGATCGTTAATTGATATATTCTGGATGTGCTGGCGTTGTTTGTCCTGGCTTTGTGAATACTTAATTAATTTAAATGCATATTTGGTCAATATCAAAAGACGATTTCAATTTCGCCCGCATTCACTAATTGGCAAATTGTTAGTGACTGCTCGAATGATTTCTTCGTTTAAATGTTAACTAGGCTGCTTGTGGGCAATAAATGTATAAAATATGTACAACTTTCTCTTCAGCTCGCGAGCTACAACTAAATCTACCAACTATTAAATTTACAGATCCACAAAACGTTCCGGATATACACAGATTCACGTATATTAAAAATTCATTTATCAAAAGGCGCTTGTAGAACGTGTAGGCAAATAGAAAATATAAGGACATCGTTGGGGACATAACAAAGGTAGCAAGGCTGCCCGAGTTATAGCTCTTTGGATGGGAGCTGAGGTCAGCCCAAAATTTAAATAATATCAATTAAAGAAATATCAAGAAAGAAACAAAATATACACAAACGTTTACAAAAGTTCGTTATATGGCTAAACTATCAGTCCATTGTTCGAGTTTAAATCATTATTGAGAGTGCGGGATGTGGATATGGATGTCTCCATGTATGACTGCGACTAGCGCAGCTCTGGGTTGCAGCTGGTTAATCATCAGAGGATGTCCGGCGTGTGATTCTCGTCGTGCGTGTGCTGCAGCAGTCCCTTTCGCTCGTCCGGAGCCGTGCTGTGCGTTATTTCCGTGCTCACTGGCTCCGGAATGGCATCCGCGTACATGGATTCGTACACCGGATTTGCAAAGTTTCCCTGCAAAATAAACAAGAGTTAGTTGTGGTAAATAGCATATGTAGGCTGTGGACAATTAAGTCAATTAATTATAAATGGCAAAAATCATTAGAGCTACAATTTTAGAAAAATTGTGAAAATATGGACTCACCTTGTCATCTTCACTGGCAAATGTGGGCGCCTCATCTGCATCCCCGCGATACATGGCATTGGTGAGCATAATCTCCACGTTGTCCGTCAGTCGAGCGTGGGAGAATGGCTGTGCTATGCGATGTTTCCTGCGTAAAAGGCGTAGATTAGATAAGCTAAAATATGTCACACTAAAAAACACCCACCTAAGGAAGTAAGCGGCACCAGCGAACAAGGCAAGTACGAGAAGGATCACAGCCAGGACCACGACTAGCACAGAAAACACTCCGTCCGATTCCGTGGGCTCCTGTTCACCCTTTAGGGCATCGGCACTGTCCGATAGACACGGCACCACCCTGTTGTTCCCACACAAACACTCGTTTATAGAGCTCCCCGGACGACAGACGTTGCACTCGCCTCCGACGCAGTGAGGCGGCAATTCACAGGCATTGCCCTGCCACTCTCCAATGCAACTGCAGTGTGGCAATCTATACTCGTCCAGATGACAGACGCCACCATTCGCACAATACCGGGCGCAGGGATTGTCATCCGTAACGGGTATGGTGCATAAATCTCCATTCCACTGGTCTGTGCAGTTGCAGAGTGCCACGCCCTTGATTATGTGACACGTTCCCGCATTCTGGCATATCATTACCGTGCAGGGATCCCTGGTGGGCACCTTGGTGTTGTCACAAAAGTGCGGTGGACTGGAGGTGTTGCATAGATCCGATTCGCAACTTTCGCCAATGTAACGCGGCGGACAAGTGCAACTTAGTCGACCACCTCTCTCCGAGCAAGTTCCTCCGTTGTGGCAGAAGTCACGGCATGAATTGGACTCACAATGCTCGCCGAAGAAGCCACTGGGGCACTTGCACTGCCGTTGACCCTTAGTGCTGATCGCACAGGATCCGCCATTCTTGCAAAAATCGGCGCACTCGTTTATCTCGCATCGTTTGCCGGTAAAGCCATCCGGACACTCGCATTGTGGGGTACCCGTTAGCGTTTCCCTGCAGATACCGCCATTTTCACAGGTTAGATTCTTGCAGTGCTCGCATTGCTCGCCAATAAACATTTTGGGACAGCTACACTTCATGCCCTCCGTTTCGGAGATCAGACACGATCCGCCATTGTGGCAGCGGCTCTGGCAAGCAGGCATGGAGGTCTCGCATCGTGCCCCCGACCATCCTGCTGTACAGGTGCATTTCAGCGGTGGCGGTTCTTGAGATCCTGGCAACGATGGCGCAACAGAGCACACTCCGTAATTCTGACAGTAGCCGGAGCACCGATAGTGCTCACAGAGCTCGCCCTCAAACTGCGGCTGACAGATGCACTTGGGCACGTGATCCACGATCTTGCAAGTACCCAGGTTACACTGCAGAGGGCAATAGTCTGGTATATCCGCATGCGCCTTGCAAACCCCATCATCGGTCATCACATAGCCTTCAGCGCACTTGCAACTGTACCCAACGGACGCCTCCGAGGAGAGAATGCAAAGGGCGCGAGATGCCTTGCAGGGATCCTTGGCGCAGGGATTGCTTACTAGAAATAACAATATTATTTAAATATAATAAAGAAAAATGAATTCTCAACCAAAAGAGGCAACTCACTATTCCTATTCTGCTTCATTGGATGCAGGATGCCAATGTCAGATGAGCGATAGCCCTTCAGCAAGTAGGTGCCGTTGTCGTTGCCAAACTTGTTCATCTTAATGATACTCTGATCGTAGAGTTTGATATACAGATAGTCCTCGAAGACGTCGATCTTCTGGGGTTTCTCTCGATTTCCGAAACGCCTCACCACGTTGCGATCCTTGCCATTGAGACGACACGTTTCGATTGTTCCCTTCCGATAATCAGCCCAGTACAAACGTCCTGTCGGGTAGTCCATTGACAAACTAATTGGCCAGCCCACGTCTCGCTCCACCAAACTCTTTTTGTTGCTGCCGTCCAGAGAGGCCACCAATATACCGTTCTCAAGGGTGGACCAGATCATAATGCGCGATTCGGGTTCCACTACAATATCCGTAGGATTCATACCCGTCGACACCAGAGAGATGTACTTTTTACCCTCAATATCGGTGGCTAGTATTTGATTATGCCTTGAGTCTATGATGTACACACGCTGAGATATCCAATCCACGGCCAACGATTTTGGGTCGTCCAACTCGGGAATCTATCGGGTAAAAATAACAGACCGACCGTATGTTGTGATATGTAAAAGATTAGTATAAGTAGTGAATACCCACATTAAATGCAGTAAGCTCCTTGAGATCACGGCGTACCCTTACTCCCGTACCCTCCACATGCGGTGTAGCTATCTTCATGGTGTGAACCTTGCCGTGGTGCGAGTCAATCCAGAAGAGCAGCGTGTCCTTAGGCCTAATCAGTATGTCGAAAACGTCTATCTTAAGGCTGTCCGTCTGGAAGAAGCCAACTATGGTGGTGCCCTCCTGCTTGGCAGGAAGAATAAATCGGAACTCCTGCTCCGAAGCCAGCAAGAGGATCTGATCCGGTCCGGATGCTAGGCAGGTGGCATTCTTCTCCGGCCCCTTGTGATAACCATCCGTGCACTTACAATTGAAGTGGCCTGCCTTCTTCTCAATGCAAATTTGAGAGCAGCTTCCGAATCCGCAAACAGGTGGCTGGCAGTTCATCTCATCAGACCCATCGACGCAGTTGTACTGCCCATCGCATCGAAAGGCTTTCGAGATACAGTCGTCGTTTTCGCATTGGAATTGATCGTGTCGACACTTGGGCAGCGCCGCACACACAGCATCAGATTCATCCTCGTTCTCCCCACAATCATTGACGCCGTCGCAGAGCGCCGAGTTGCGGATACACAGCTGGTTGCGGCACTTGAAGGCGTTTGCGTGGCAGTGAGTTTTGGCACAAGTCTCCAAGCTTTCGTCACTGCCGTCCAAACAGTCATCCCAGCCATCGCACTTCCAGCGGGACATTATGCACTTTCCGTTTCCGCAGCTAAAGTGATCCAAATTACAAGTGCAGTTCACCTCGTCAGATCCATCCGGGCAGTCATCATCGCCATCGCATTTGTATTGCCTGAATTAAGGTACGTATAAATAATTAGATATATTTATTTTCGGATACTAGTCCTGATCACTCACTTGTTAATACACGTGTTGAAGGCGGCGCACTTGAACTGATTCTCCTTGCAGGTGATATTGCAGTTGATCTCATCACTGTTGTCGTCGCAGTGGATCTCTCCATCGCAGCGATAGTTGTGCTTGATGCACTTGCCCGTTCCGCAGCGAAACTCGCTCTCCGAACAGTTGCGCATCTGGCAGTTCAGCTCGTCACTTCCATCACCGCAGTCGTTCTCGTAGTCGCAGCGCCAACGTCCGGGAATGCACTTGGAATTGTTGCACTTAAAGTAGGTTGGATCACAGGTGGCCTTGGAGCTAAAGCAGCTTTCTGGTTCGTCTTCGCCATTGGGACAATCGTGGTCGTCGTCGCAGCGCCAAGCCAGTGGAATACATCGACCCGAATCGCATCTAAAAAGAAGAAAAGAAAACAAAATTTATTTTCACATACATTTATGTTCTAACAAGTCGAAACGGGATAGTCGACTGTTGCGACTGTTAGTTTTATTCACGGAGCTAGGTTTATAGCAAGCGGCAAGGAAGCCTACCGACTATGGATACAACGAACAAAAAGTAAAAGTACATTCAAAATCATACTCACTGGAAATCATTAGGCCCGCAAGAAACATTATCACAGTTAGCCTCGTCGGACTTGTCCGGGCAATCGATGTCCCCATCGCACACCCACACGAAGGGCATGCAGCGGTTGTTGCCGCATTGGAACTGATCCCTCTTGCAGACGAGCGGCGTGCACGCGGACTCATCTTCTCCGCCCGGACAGTCCTTAACACCATCGCATCGCTTTACGTTGTCCACGCAGAACGCACTCGAATTAGCCGTCGCTCCGCACTTCATATGGTTGTCGAAACAGGTGAACTTGTCGCAATTAAGTTCATCAGAGCCGTCTCCACACTGGTTGATGCCGTCACAAAGGTTCGATGGGTGGGTGCACTTCTTGTTGGCACACTGGTATTGTCCTGGCTCACAGTGAAAGGGAGGACAGGTCTCCGGCTCATCGCTGCCGTCGCCACAATCGTCCTGTGTATCACAGCGCCAGTAGAAGGGAATGCACTTGTAGGTGTTAACGCACTCGAAATGGGCTGCCGTACAATTAGCCCGACAAGTGCGTCCATCGTCCGCCAAGATAAAGTTTGTGGGACACATGCACTTGTAGTAAGGTTTCTCCGGCGACAAAACGCACAGAGTGGAACAGTTGGCAGCCAGGCAGGGATTCCCGCTCATGGGCTGCTGCTGTCTGTAGGGATGAAAGACGCGTAGGTCCATCGGCCGATGGATTGTGGTAATCAGAGTGGTGCAGTTTTGCCCATTGAATATACTGCAGTACTCAATGGACTTGGTCTCCCAATCGGACCAGTAAATGTGACCCTCCCACACGGCAATAGCAAAGATGTGGTGCAGATTCAATGCTGGATTAATGCTCCTTGCCAGTAGCAATCGCGTATGATTTCCGTCCAAATCACTCACCGAGATCGTATCTTCCCTGGCATCGCCCCAAAACAGCTGCTGCGTCTCAAAGCTAATGGTCAGGGCGTTTGGCCAACCCAGACCGTCGCGAATAATCATCTTTGGATTGGAGCCATCCATGCCAGCCTTGCCAATGTGCGGAGTGTCCCCCCAATCTGACCAAAAGATCTGCTGCTGATATGGATGCAGGGCAATGCCCCGCGGTTCCCGTAAATACTCGTTAATTAGGACCTTCCGGTACTTTCCATCAAGCTGGGACACCTCTATGGTATCTAATCCCTTATCGCACCAGTACAAATTTTTGGCCACCCAGTCCACGGCCAAGCCATCCGGGTTCTTAAGCATAGCTTGATGCAATGTCTGCGTTTTATTTTCCTTGGGACAGTGTCGTTTGATGGTGCCCACGGTGCTGGTGACATCAGACCAGTACAGGCACTGGCTATCCCAGTCGTAGTCCAGGGCGACTGCATTGGAAAGTTCGTTGATCAATATGCTGCCGTTGCCCGTCATGTCGACCTGACGGATATAATAACGGTTTGAAAAGATCAGCTCCATGGACACGTTGCTGGTGGCCTTGCAGGTGTGGTGGTCGACCAAAGCATAACCCTTCGCGCACAAGCACTTGTATGATCCGTAAGTGTTAACACAGATCTGAGAACACGGCTGCTGCTCACTGCACTCATCGATGTCCGTGCAGAGATGCGTGCTGTTGGGAAGAAGCTTGAACCCCGATCGACAATGACATTGGTAACCAACCACCTTGTCCTCGCACTCGTGCTCGCAGATATCTAGAATCAGACATTCATTTACATTGCACAGCTCTTCGTCCGAGAAGTCAGCGCAATCGTTCCTTCGATCACACAACAAATCAGCATGGATGCATGCTCCATTCTTGCAGCGGAAATCATCGGTGCCATTGCATCCACGAGTGTGGGCACACAGACTGCTTGCCTCATCGGATCCATCGCTGCAATCTAGTTTGCCATCGCACGTCTGGTTCTTGAATATGCAGTCGCCATCTAGACACTGGTGCATCAACATTCCGCCTGGACAGGAGTGCGGCTGAAAGGCTGGCACACAACCTTCATACTCATCGTCTCCTCCGGGGCAGTCCTCATCGCCATCGCACACGTAATGAGAGTCGATACAGAGCCCTGCCGATTAAAAGTTGGTGTTACTTTTAATTAATTGTGCAATACAAGTGTAATCACAGTACAAGAAATGATTGGTTTAGTAAGGTAGACCGAAATAAAAAGAATCCTAACTTACCACTGGTGCAGAGGTGGGCTGGTGGTGGACAGTCAGGAATGTGAGCGACGCCCCCGCATTGGGGTCCTTCGTCCTCGCTGCCCTCGTCCCCGAGGCCACTGGGGCAGTCCTTTTCACCGTCGCACACCCACTTCTGAGGAATGCAGCGACCGGAGCTCTTGCACTGGAACAAGTGCGGTCTGCAAGGCCGACTCGGGCACTGCGGCCCCTCATCGGAGCCGTCTTCGCAGTCACTCTTCCCGTCACATTGCCAACTGGCTGGAATGCACGTTTTATCGCAGGCGAACTGATTGTGCCCGCACTCGAAGCGGCAATTCATCTCATCACTGCCATCTGCACAGTCATTTTCACCATCGCAGTGCCAGGAGCCGGCAATGCAGTTCCCAGCAGCACAGCGGAACTGCCCGGGATCGCAGCTTGCACTGGTGTGGTTGCCGCAGTCCAACTCATCCGTGCCATCTGGACAGTCGGGATCGCCGTCGCAGCGCCATCTGGGCAAAATGCATATAGTGCTGTTCCCGCAGTGCACAAACGTCATGTTCACCTCGCAGGGAATCGGAGCACACATCTTTTCGTCGCTGAAGTCGCGACAGTCCTTTAAGCTGTCGCACAGGAACTTGCGAGGAATGCACTCTCCACTTCCGCAGCGGAACATATCCGGAGTTTCCTAAAAAACGAAGTTTCGAATATTTTCATTTGAAATCTTAGTACGTTAGACGAACGGAACTTTGCATCTACTCACCCTGGTGTGGTTATTGGATTGATGCACGTCTATCTCTTCTGACTGGCACTTGCAGAGCAAGGGGGTCTCATCACTTCCATCGCCACACTGCTGTTCCCCGTCGCACTTTTGCTCCTTCGGAATGCATCGATGGTTTTGGCACATGAAGTGCGTCTCAGGACATTGGCGGAAGATGCAGTAGCTGCGGAACTCGTCCGATCCATCTGCGCAATGGGTCACATTGTCGCAGGTGAGCTCCAAAGGAATGCATTCGCCGGAACGGCAATTGTACTGCGATAAGCCACAGCTTGTGTTCACTGGAGCAATGCAACGACGACCATCGGGAGCCAATACTCCCTGTGTGCAGTGGCAGGAGGCTTGACCACTCTTGTTTAGGATGCACACGTCCTCGCACTGACCATTGAGTATCTTGCACTGATTCGCATCGCAGTTGATGCTGGTGTTCTGCACTGCCACAATACCCATTGGCCGGGTCACGTGCTCTCGCAGAAAGAGCACATCCGTGCCGGTGTACTTGTTTGCTCGAACCACAGCATGAAGTACCCAGTCCGTCCAGAAGAGAAGATCCCCATAGACAGCCATTGCAAAAGCGTGCTTGGGCGTGGAGTGGGCTAACACCACGCGATTGCTGCCATCATAGTTCGTCCGCTCAATTTTGTCCAGCCGGGCGTCCGCCCAGTATAGCTTCTGCTGCTCCAGGTCCAAGGTCAGCGCATTAGGCATTTTGATATCCGTCTTTATGATCACCTCTGTTCCATATCCCGTAAGGTATGATCTCTGAATGCAGGGCGAACCCTCGTTCCAGTTGGTCCAGTATATCATGCCCAGGCAGGGCTCTACCGCAATGCCACGCGGCTTGTCATTCTCCCGTAGACTAAGCACTTTCTTGACATGAATCAGGTTTTGATCAGCGTGCTCAGAGAGATGCCGCAGCTCAACGCTACGGATAGTCGCATTGTTATTCGAGGTCCAGAAAAGCTGCTCGTTGACAATATCGTAGGCCAAGCCTTCCACTCGCTGTTGTTGCTCCAACAGGACGCGCTGGCCGGTGCCATTGAAGTGCACCTGGTTTATGGTGCTGAGCTGTACATCCGAATAGTACACCAACTGTTCCTCGTAGTTATAGGTGATGGCAATTACGTTTCTCATCAAGCTGCTATTCGAAATCATTTGAACTGGCCAGTTTTTATTGGCATGGTCGGTCATGTGGATGCTCTCAATGTTGCTTCGATAGCTAAACAGCAGGAAGTTTTCGTATGGCTCACAGCTGGTGCCATCTGAAGCCAGACGGCTATGGGCACAGGCACAAACGGCACTGGTTCCGTTAAACAGGCAGAGCTGATCGCAGGCTCCGTTGCTCTGGGCACAGGGATTGCTTCCCCGCTGAAGGTGCTTGGAGTATATTTTCAGATCCCTAATGGCATCCTGCTCCGTCTGCAGGACTACCTTTGACTGACTTAGATTTGCCAGAGGAGCCACCCGGATAATTCCCTCGTTGTACTTGTTTTCTGCCCAATAAAGATAGTCGCCCATCTTGGCCAGAGCCACGGGATTGTTAAGGCTTTCATTCATCAGCTGCTCCCGAAGATTTCCATCGTAGTCCACCTTCATTAGAGCATCCGGATATCGCTCACACCAATACACCTTGGTGGCTTCTATGTCAAGAACCAGACTCCCAACCGCCCAATTGGCTCGTGTTTGATTAACTAAAACAAAGGGCTGACTTCCATCCAGTCCGACACGCCCTATGTGTTGTTGGGTCACATAGAAAAGCAGACCTTGTAGTGGATCCACTGCCAGAACAGTAGGTTTTTCCAAATTGGAGACCACCACATATCGATGACTGCCATCCAGGCGAGCGACCTCGATGATATTTCGCTTTGTGTCGCTCCAGTAGATGTTTCCAGCCACCCAGTCGATGGCAATGCCACCCAGCCAGTCCTGCTGCTTGTATCCCACCAGGTTAAGGGCCTCTAAAATAGTTTCCCTTTGGGTTCCGTCGCGTTTCACGCGAGAGATACTACCCAGTTCGTTGTCGCCCCAGTATAATGTATCCGTTTGGGCAAGGTAGTCAATGAAGCTCGCCGAGCTAACGCGGGAAATGGGTACCAAAGCCTGAAACATTGATTTTCTCAATTTGTATTTTCCAAAGATCAAACGGTTATATTACCGGAGAAGGCGTATCGAACTGCTCCGATGGGTCGATCATTTCCACGCCCTGCAACACATCGATGGAGTAGAAAATAAATTCCGCCCGCGGAACACAACCGGTTGGGTTGTTTGGCTCAACGTCGTAACCAAGCGCACAGCGGCAGACGTGTTCCGTGGACGAAGTTGACAAGCATAGCTGCTGGCAGCCACCGCGATAGGCCCACTCGGCACAGGTATTTGAGCCGGTCTGGGCATCGGCATAAAACATCTTCATGCTTTGAATGCTCTCTGCAAGAGGAAGTGGATAAGATAAAAGATCAATAGTTTAGTTTTAGCATTCGCGTACTTGTATTGACTCTGAGATAGGACATATTGGAGCAGGCTTCCTTCTCGCATTGCATGATTACACTCTGAATATTCTCCGGAAAGTACAGCGTTCCATTGTAGACAGTTAGGGAACTGATCGATGTAATAGGACTGGCAACCAGTACTTTACGCGTCTCGTTTCTTGGAATGTCGTAGTAGGCGATACCTGAGTTGTCATATGCATAGTACAACCGCTGAGAGTCGAAATCCATTGTCAAACTTTGAAGATTGTTCTCGTGCTGATAGATCAACAAACGACCTGAACCGTCAAGATTAGACTGCTCCAACTGAGACAGACTTCCATCGGAGGCGGAGTGTATCCAATACATTCTACCACTGCAAATATAAAAGGATAGTGTCATGATAAGTACAGTTTGTAGACTAAAGAGAAGATTACTTACTTGGCAGGATCCAGGACAATGCTGTCCACCATATTAAGATCCTCGTGAATAATAGTCACGAATTCGCCCTTAAGGTTACTAGCCAAAATATTGCACTTGATCTGCCCAGAGGAGAAGTACATGTTCCGGGCAATCCAGTCAACTGCAAAGCCATGGGGTTTCTCAATGTTGGTGTTAATTATGGGCTCTATAAGGCCGTTCGAGATGCCAGCGCTTGAGATCTCATTCTGCTGGATATCTGACCAGAAAATGCGACTTTCATCTACAAGGAAATCAATGCGTTGTGGAGCGACCAACTGTAAACTTTGAAAGTTAATACATATTCTCAAAAGTGTATATTTAGTGCTATATTTACCCTTGGAGACTGCCGAATCGTTGGTATGGTGTGGTGATTGGGCTGATGCAAATCAATACCCCGAATCTCGTCCCCCATGACAAACAGAAGAATCTGCTCATTGGGAACACAACTACGTTCATTGGCTGGATCTAGGCGCATAACATGAGGACACTCGCACTTGAAGGTTCCCCTCCCACTCAAGAGGCAAAGGTGGGAGCATCCTCCGTTGTTCTCGCCACAGGGATTCCGATCCCAGGGCTGTCGACTAGAGTGCAGTACCTGAATGCCAAAGGGCTGGGACTGGGTACGCTGCAACACCTGTACATCGCTCCCATTCCACTTGTTGGCACGTATAACCGATGTGGTTCGCCAATCCGTCCAGTACACGTAGTTCTCGAACACAGAAATGGCGAATGGGTGGGAGAGAATTTCCTTGTTGCGCAGTACTACATGATGCTCGGACCCGTCATACATGGTACTACTAATCGAGTCCGACTTGGCATCCACCCAATACACTCTTTTTTGGGTGTAGTCCAGAGTTAAGCCATTGGGCCATCCTGCACTTAACTGCCAGCTGGTGGAGATCATGCGTCTTCCATCGCCCGACATGCTGGCCCGCTCAATTCTTGGCGAGTTATCATCCCAATCCGTCCAAAAGAGAAGACCCTCCCTTGGGTCCAAGGCTATGGCTCGTGGGCTCTCCATGTTTCCAGCAATCAGGGTTCGACGGAAGCTTCCATTCAGTTTTGCCACCTCGATTTGGTCAAGATTTGAGTCGATCCAGTATAGGTTTTTGCCCACCCAATCAACGGCCAATCCCTCGGTAGTTGAAAGTCCGGAGTGAATAACAGCTTCTACATTTCTCAAACTCTCGCCCACCAGTTGACCCCTATAAATCTTGTCGTCTATCACATCCGTCCAGTATATCTCAACGTTGGATTCGTTATTGTACAAGAAATCGAGAGCAATAATATTCCTCAGGGAACTGTAGAAGTTGCCCACGTTTAATGTCTTTAGGTTGATGCCCTTGATGTCCTGCCTGTTAGTGAAGATAACGTATGGCTCATCTGGAGCGGTGCTTTTGCATGTGAACCGATCAAAGCCCAATTCGAATCCATCCAAGCAACGGCAATCAAAACCCTTACCGCTACTTTCGCAGACCTGTGAACAAGTATCCCAGTGATCGCAGGCGTGCTGCATGCTGCAGCGCTTTCCGTTTGGCTGCAAGTATAGGTGGTCTGGACAGGAGCATATATATCCCTCCGGGGTGTTATGGCAACGATGGGAGCACTCGTGTCCGCGATCACACAGCTTATCCGCGCATAGAAAGCCCTCATCCGTGGTATCCTCGCAATCGTTCTTGCCATCACACAGCTGATCCACTGTTACACACAGCTTGGAGAAGCCACACAGCCGATCTGGGTGCTCGCAGATCACCGTCTCGTTCATATCAAATCGACTGGCATTGATATGCGTGCAGTTAAACTCATCCGTCTTGTCAAAACAGTGCGGTATGCCATCGCAGCGCAGAAAGTTCGGAATGCACTCAAATGGATCCATGCAAGCGAACTCGAGGGGACCACACTCGCTCAACTCTTTCCACCCAGTCATCGGATGGTTATCGCTCTTGGTCTGATTGCAATTAGCCTCATCGCTGAAGTCCACGCAGTCGTGGATACCATCGCACATGTGCATCTCACCATAGCATCCGATGGGCCGGCAATACTTCTCGCCGTGCTCGCACTCCTGATCACATTCCACCTCGTCGGCATTGTTTCTAGAGAATGGAAGCAAGATATTTATTTATTATAAACTCTTATTGACACTGCCCACTGTCCACAGACTAGTCCAGGAATTGCAGAACCTACCCACAGTTATCAACGCCGTCGCAGACATCGGCAAACTGGCGACACCGCCCGTTGTTACAGTCGAATTCCGGGCATTTACTGGCGAAGATAGTTTCCGACGTCTCATCGGAATCATCATCTGGTCCACAATCAACCACTCCGTCATTTACCCACGTTAGCTGAATGCACCGCCCACTTTTGTGGCAAGTGAACTCGTTGCTATTGCAGGTGTTCTGGTGGCAATTGGCCTGATCTGTTCCGTCCGAGCAGTAGGGAATGGTGCTACACAGCAGCGATCGCTGATAGCAGCGACCATTGCAAACAAAATTATGGGTTTTATCACAGGTATTGACGTTGCAAGGTCCCTTCGGATCAGAGCTCTCGTCAATGCCATCTTCGCAGTCCTCGAAGCCGTCGCACATGTCCTTGCTGTCGATACATTGCCGCGTGCTGCGGCACATGTAGCCGGAAGTGCAATTGGGTCGAATGGGGGAGGGAGCCAGTTGGGGAATGCAGTGGCTTCCAGTGCCGTTAAGCGTGAACCCATCGGGACAACGGCATATAGCGCCTTTGGGCGTGTTCAGACACATGCCCGGGCACTTGGATTGCGCACAAGCACTTGGAGTTTGGGGGAGTGGTTGTGTAGCTATATCAAAGATCCGCAGATCTGCAGCTCTACCAGTTCGCTGCAAGTGCACTGTTGAGCTAAATGTGTTTGATAGATTTGCCTGGTGCGCATGAAATCGCAGAATAGTAGAGTTCTTGTTGTCTGCCCAATATATAAGTCCATTGCTCTGCACAATCGAGTACGGATGAAACTGGTCCGACTTGAATAGCACCTCCCTGCCAGTGCCATCCAGCTTCATGAGCTCAATGGTGCTCAGTCGGATATCGCACCAGTAAAGCTCTTTTGTGCGTCGATCCACGTCAAGGCTGCGGGGCCATTGCATAGGCATCGCGATGGTGCCCTTAGCTAGCAACTCCTTATGTGTACCATCCATCCAGGCGCTGTATATGCCCGCTTCGCAGGATTGCGACTCCCATTGCGTCCAGTAGAGCAGTCCGGTCGTGGGGTCAAGTTCCAGGGACCTTAAAAATAAAAATTCTCTAATTGGAGAACGATGCTTATTTTCGGTTTCTTTAAACTTACATGGCATCACAGTCAGTGTTGAATGTCAGCACTTTGCTCAAATTTCGCAGGGGAGCGACCTGCATTCTCTTGTGGTTGGACCAGTACAGATGATCGTTGATCCAATCGAAGGCCACGGCGTGCACCCTTTTGAGACCTTGGGTCAGCAGTCGAGAGACACTACCATTAAGCGATTGACTCCGAATGCTGCACGAGGGTTCACCGTTTCCAAAGGGACTCGCACCCGAGTCGGCGACCACATAGAAAACCGATTTGCCACGAACATTTACATCAATTGCCAGGGTTTTCGATACATTGTATACCGGCACCATTACATCCGGCTGCTCGCCGATCTGCTCCAGCTGCTGAACTCGCTCGGTGTCGAGCGGTATGCCACTGATCCTAGCTAGATGCTTGTCGCTGTACACGAGGAACTTGTCCAGGACGGAAAGAAGGCAGGTCGTTTGATTGCGCAATTTATAGCCGGCGGCGCACAGACACTTGGCGCTGGCGAATCCCTTCGTCCATTGCGGCACACAGATCTGGTTGCAACCGCCGTTGTTGTCTCGGCACGGATGAGCCACCTCGGGCTGCTTTTGGCGGTGGAAGATTCTCAAATTGGCATCACGGCTGACATTCGAATGCAGAATGCGCGCTTTGAGCGTGAATTTGTCCAGGGCAACGATAGCCGTGTCCATCCACGCCGCCAGATAAATCGAATTCTCAAAAACTTCCACGGCATGAATGGTTTTCAATGGCACTGGCGACTACAAAACGAGATACAGAAATAATCAGATAGTCCCTCAGCTGCAAAATGTATGCTAATCCATCATAAAACTCACATCTAGTGGCCTTTTAAGGGTCCAACGATTCCGGCCCTCGTAGTCCACTCGGTTCACCTCATCCTTGTAGATGTCAATCCAGTACACCAACTCGTTTGCCAAGTCCAATGTGACGCTGCTCGGGTGATAAACTTGGTCGGTGACCAGAATAGTTCGATTGCTGCCGTCCAGCAGCGAACGCGACAAACTGGGCGTCCAATCCGTGTAAAACATAAAGCCCTTGGTGGGGTCCAAAGCCAGCGATGACAGCGGGTCCACCTGCTGCAGTATCACCCGGCAGTAAGTCATCGCATTGGTGCACAGATAGACCAGACCGTCGTCCTCGCTAACCAGATACCAGTTACCCGACAGCCAGTCCAGCCGAAGCTCAGAGAAAACTGTAAGGGAACAATAGAGCCAAATGTAGTTTCCTAGGCTTACAGGTTTGGTTTTCTTTATATTGAAACGGATATAATTTAAGATTAACATATAATACGCGAAATTGATTTGCAAGGTTTAATATTGTTGGCAAAACATATTGTTTCACGTAGTTTAGATAGAAAGCTATAGTTATTTACTCGCAAGATTCCCGACAAACGAATGCAAGTGGGCAATGAATTCTACTTTTGAACCGGAATACCCTGTGCAAGGACCCACATCGGGGTCAAGATAAACGGTCACTCACATTGCTGCGGCGAGACAAACGAGGAGAAGGGCAGTGTCCAGTTAACCCGGGCGTCATCGATGCGCTGGCACCGCATCTGCAGTTCGGGCCAGCTGAAGAGCAGGGAGCAGAGGGTGCGATTCCGGTGCCACACCTCGAAGGCGTGCACGAAACGAAGGGGTTGCGAGAGCAGCAGTTCCTCCACACTTCCATCGCCATCGCCATCGCCAGCCTTATCATTATCCTTTGCCCCCGGGGGACCGGTGACTTCGCCATTCGTTCCAATGCTCTGCACGCCGTCCCGCGAAAGAAAAATCAGCGTGGCCGGCTCCGTTGGTGGCACTATAAATTGAGAGGGATTAGCCGGATGTGTATCTGCTTCGTCGTGCTTTTGTGGCCCTTACCATTGATGGCCCGGCAGCGACCTCCCTTGGTCTTCGCATAGCCGGAGACGCAGGAGCACTCGTAGGAGCCCGGCGTATTGCGGCACAACTGGTCACAGGTGCCCGGCTCGGAGCACTCGTCGTAGTCCACGCAGCGGGTGGAGTTCGACGACTCTGGCACCTGATCCTTGGGGCAGTAGCAGCGTGCCCCTTGCGGGGTCAGTTTGCAGTTGAAGCTGCAGTTCAGTGCTGCACAAGCAGCGTCCTGTTTATCTATTCAGAAGTGGACATTATCGTAATGAGATTGTTTGAAAAAGAGTTTAGAAGGACACAAAATGGTGTGTACCGGATAAGAAATCAAAATAATAATTTATAACATGAAAAGCAGTTTGTAGAGTTGCTATATAATTTGTAGAGTTGTATAGAACAATTTTGTTTGGACCAACACACAATTTTCTAGTACACATTTAGGGACTTTAGGAACAGGATGTTGTACTACGATTGTGCCAGCTTGGGCAGCCCAATTAGCCGAATCGATCGGCTGCACTTACCACATTGCAGCTCATCGTTATCACAGTCCCAGCGGCCGTCGCAGAAGCGGGACAACTCCAGGCAGTCGCCGTTGCGGCACTGGCCCTCGAAAGCGCGGCACTTGGGCGTAGCGCCATGCGGACCTGGTCGGGAGGCAAATGAGGCGGTGGTCAGTGGGTGGCGTGGCCAGGGCCGCGGCTTACTTACAGTTCAGTTCGTCGGATGTGTCGCCCTTGCCGCAGTCGAACTCCCCGTCGCAGAGCCAATTGTTCGGGATGCAGTGGCGGCTCGCCCCGCACCGAAACTGCCCCTCGTTGCACTTGGGCGCTTCGGCTGGAAAACGGATGAGAAGCAAGCTGAGTACACTCCTCCCGTACAATAACAATAAGCGAAATGAAGATTTATGGCGGGGTTTGTTAGTGGTCTTGGAGCTGGTTGCTCGTTGGTCCGCATTTTGGCCAACAAAAAGTTGCTTCTGCTGTTGTTCGTACAAATCGCTGAATTATTTCGCGAGATATCGTAAATAACACGCAAACAAGGGCGGTCGTGGCCAACTTTTGCCAGATATAAAACTTTGAACTCCCGCTTTAAGTGGAAAACCCTAGAAATAACCCTATAGTCCTGGCACTTATAATTGGAAAGTGTTGGGCGAGCCAAACGAAAAGTGTCATCAATGTGGTTATCGGGCTTAAGCTGTAGATGTATCCCCAAGAAATCGTTGAAATATTAGACCGCACGAAACTGAAATCGTAAAATGGAAAATTGTCTCCAAAGAACCACCTAGTAGTATTCCATGGGAACACATACATACATCAAAGGGAAGCAGATTAGTTTGGCGACCATCTGGTGGCTTTCTGAAATGGAAAATACCCCTAGTGTGCCCGTGCTCCCTGTTCCTTTCAAAGTCATTACCCAATTAGCTCGCCTTTTATTAAAGCCAGTGAGTTTTATTCTTTTTTTAGGGGGTGACAATGTCCAACCCTCACAAGACCTCGAAAAAATAACTGTGACAAATACGCTTCGCTAAATGGCACGTTAATTTTTCGAGTTGACTTCGCATCCAGTTAGTTGAACTCCCCGTGGCACTTGAAAATGTTTAACAATTGGCGGCCAACATAATTTTTGACCATTTTCGAGGGTCCGGGTTGATTAAAAAAACGCCGGGCTCCAGTTTGCGCTATTCTCGCCCTGCAATTTCGCTGGTGGTCAGCATCCCATGGCTCCGTCGCCACGACTCCCTTGATAAAATTTCTGGTCCTGGTTTCGTTTTTCGCCCGCTTACTCCTTCCTCTCTGGGTTCAGGGAAAAATAAAAAATTTAAACTTTCCTCTGGACCCGGTGACTGCATGCCCTTGGGCTTATTACGTATTATATCCGTGTTGCCTTCCGCCAGCGCCATGCAAATTGCCACACGAACACCCGAATGCCCGGATACGGGAATACGAGAATACGGGAATACGGAAGCACGGCAGACGGAGACATGGACACGTCCAATGGATGTCTCTGGAGTTTAACCTCTTGGCAAGCAAAATATT
Organism: Drosophila santomea; assembly: GCF_016746245.2. NCBI lineage: Eukaryota > Metazoa > Arthropoda > Insecta > Diptera > Drosophilidae > Drosophila > Drosophila santomea. The sequence goes on along the minus strand of NC_053016.2, from coordinate 16,959,782 downwards.
TTTGGCCGTTCCCATGTGTTGCCAATGTGGCTTTTATGGTTATAGTCGCGTACGGCGGTCGCCATCCGTCCACCCATCTCACATCTCCCATCTTCCGAGTCACCCATGCCACCCGTTCGATGTCAAGGCATTGTCATGGCTGCCTTTGATTTGGACCACCATTGCGGAGAGAGTACAACGCGTTATTTGAATTCTTCTTTGCACACATCCCCTTATTTGTGTCAAGCAATTTGCATCTCTGAAATGCTCACAAGGAGCACAAATGTATGACTCTAGGAAACCAGGAAAATATTATAATATTGTTCGTAATGTCTGCTGTATGGGAACATTCCATTTGCAGTCAAATGGGGAAGGAGATCTCGTAAAAACTGATACACTCGAAAATGGCGAATGCATGAGTGTGAGCATATAACACGATTGGACAGGAAAGTGAAAGATGGGTCAATAGGTTAAAATGGCAAGGAAGTTGTTACATTTACCCACCCTCTTCGTTTGAACTTTAGTTACCAATTTAAAGGCAATGTCAAATTCAGCAGAGTCTCCATTTCTCTCCATCTACAAAATGACTCCCTCATTTCAAAGTAGCAATGCTTAGATATTCACAGTTGTTAAATCCCAAGGGTCCATTTAAGTCAAGCCCCATTTATAAGTTGAGTATAAATTTGAATGCAATTTATTTGGTCCGACGATCTGAGGAAACTTTTTTGTCGCTAGTGTAACGAGGCCAGTTTAAATGCAATATATCAAGAGGCTTATATATATGACAACACTTTATAACTCAGTGTGTGGCTGTGTGTGTGTGGCTGTGTGTGTAGCTGTGTGGCTGTGTGTGTGTCCCTGTGTGTCTGCATTCAGTTCAGTTGTGTTTAATTGAAATTGCGCGAACGGCAAGAGGGGCGGGGGAAGGGGCGGGGCTGGGAAGTTGGGCAAATGTAGATGACAACGATGTGCCGGGCACATTTATTATAATCTGTTGCATTAATATTTGCCGACAATTTGTCGTCTCAGTTGTCGTTCTCTCCCCGCTGCAGTGCCACAAAAATTAAATTAAAAATGCCAGAAGAACTCTGCGACCCAGCAGCAATTGTTGCACTTCGCAGTCGTCATTGAGTCGAAAAAAGAGGATATAAAAATGTCTACACATTAATTTTAGTCTTGTGGCTTTTCCACTTATCAGCCCTCGAGAAAATTAAGGACAAGCGCATTCATTTTCCACAGACAGTCGACCAGAGTTGGCTTTTATGGACCATGACAACTGGGCTTTCAATTTACGGATTTCTCGGCCCCAAAAATGGTCCGACAACTAATTGCATTTGCTGCGGGCAGCTGGTGAATATTCCGGTGCTTTTGACCATGTATTTGCGGTGGATTTTTAGGCCCGCCCACCTGTCAATAGGACGAAGGCACGGGGTATAGCCGAAAAAGCGTTCCGACCAAACAGCCAAACCAATAATAAAGCAATCACCGCCTGCTAATGTCCCCAGCGGGAGTTGCCAGCACATGTGGGGGATTCTGGGGGGGCTTACAGTGATCGAGGGACATATTGAATACTCACCGCAATCGCTGCCCTCATCGGACATGTCCGGACAATCGGCCTTGGAGTCGCATTTCCATCGCATCGGTATGCAGAATCCATCGTTGCATGTGAAGTACGAGGCTGGACAAGGACCTGCAATGGGATAGATGACGGAATAATGGTCATTCAGGATGGAAAGGAAGAACAAGGATGTGGAGGCAGCCATTCAATCGTTTGAGTCTCTGCCACAGTTTGCATACTAATGAATGCAAGGAGGTGTGTGCGAACGAAACCATTATGCTAATCACAAATAGTGCCATTGTAGTCACTGAGGTATTCATCCCAACACTGGGGATTAACTAGAGTGGCCAACCTGTTCTTAAATGATATCTTAAGTGCGATATAAGCATGCAGATCGATGGCCAGGCTAGATAATTAAATGAAATATGACGCTATTTCATTGTTTGGAAAACAAATTCTATCCTTCTATTTTAGCGCTTTTCATCCTATGCAATATAGCCGACAACGCACACTCACATAAATTATTCCCGAATAATATTATTATCCTTCACTTGATCCACAGCTGCGACCAAAAGATTGCCAAATTATTTTTCCATTTAATATGCAGAGTGGCGACGTGTCAAACACCACACCACCACCACCCACCGAAAAGCCCGATGCTGTTCCATTCTCTTCGCCGAAAATGCCAGATAATTTCAATGTTTATGCAGTTGTTGTAGGCCAGTACGTGCCTACAATTAAGCATTAACAACGAAGCTACATTGCTGGAAGCCAAATGCCGATGTACGTGACTCTGGAACAGTGCATCATTAGGCTGGTCGAAGCTGTTTCTAGCTGCTTCCGTAAACAATAAAAAAGTAATTTAAATTTGCTTAGCGCATAAATAAGAGGGTGTCGGAAATGGCCCAGCTTCCTTGTGACAGCATTTTCGGATCCAGAAGACCCACTTTCCCAAGTCAAACAAAAAGCATTCGACTCGTTTACTCAGCCGCCCAAAAGCTGAACTCTGGTTCCCCATAAAAGCCATGTCCGGCACAGTGCAGCAACATAACGCATCCAACAGCCATGTCATTGAAGTGGCTCTTGTTTGTCGCCCTGGTGGCGCTGCTCAGCATTGGAACAGGTTCCCTGGCCCAGCCAAGGAGGTCCGCCATCCGGGCCAGACCAGCTCTGGAGCAGCAGATTCGCCTCCAGCGCTTGAATGCCAAATACTATGCCATTCAGCAGGACGAGGAGGATGGCGATGACATCCTCGAGCATGAAGAAGACCTGGCCGACGATGGTGAGGACGAGGAGGAAGATGATATCAACGATGGAGAGGAGGAAGAAACCCAAAACACCGAAGCTGAAACGGAAAACAAAAAAATGGATACCAAATCGGTGACCGCTAACAGCACACCCGCCAAGTCAAAGACTGAAGTCAAGCAACAGTTGCAGAGGGAGGACGAGTCTATCGATGAACTGCAGGACCTTGAGGAACCTGAAGATGAAGGCGAGGACGAGCTTGAGCAGGAAATCGACCTCCCACGCGCTGAGGCGCGTAATCGCCGGCGCGGGGGCGGGCGAAATGGCAAGGGCGGACGGAGGGGGCGTGGCAACAGCAAGCGCAGGAGGGGAAACCGCAGGTGCGGCGGTAAGGGAAAGCGCGGCCGTCGTGGCCAACGAAGACGCTCGCCTTCAAAGCGCAGCGGCAACAAACGAAGAACGGGTTCCAAGACAAAGCGACAGGGTCAGAAGAACAAAACAGCCGCCAACAAGGAAGCTGGTGCGCCGTCAAACAAGGTGGCCTGAAGCGGTAAATACTCCCATCTTCGAATGCAGCTTTAAAACTCATTTAAACAGCAGCGAAAATCTTAATAAATAATCCACAATCAAATGTATCGCGTATTCTTATCTTGCGGTTATCCAACCCTTTTGCGGTTAAGGATACTGCAATCGATTTTTGCAATTTTCGAAATATTCTTCAATATTGTTGTACCCGTTAATCGTAGAGTAAAAGGGTATATTCGATTAGTTGAAAAGTATGTAACAGGCAGAAAGAAGCGTTTCCGATCTTAGGAAGGATAAAAGCTAGAACGTTGAGATTAATCCTGCATTCTAGAGACTTAGGCGCAGCGCAAGTGTGTGATGTTGCCACGCCCACACTTTTGAAAATTGTTTTTATTTATTTCTTACCAATTCCTATCGGTATATGTACCAAAAGTATTTTAGTCATTCCCCTTCTAACGCCCACAAGCCACCCAAAAGTGTCACGGGCAAACATTTAAAAAGTTTTTCATTTTTATATTTTATTATATTATATTATTATCTGATAGCTGGGATCCTTGACCTCTCTTGTTTTCATGTTGTAGTTCCAAAGGATCTAGGCCAAAATAACTATACTATACAAGAAGATATACAAGAAAAGTAGTGTGGAAGCTAGACTGAAAGAGAGATCACTGAGCCAAACATATAATAGTTAGAATTTGCAGAACTTATTGTATATACATAAGTAAGCATTAGATTCCCATTGAGTAATAGTCATTTATGAATGAATGAATATTAATACAAAATAAATTAAACAAGGAAAACTGAGCCATAAAATTTGTTTTCTATACAAGTTTAGCTCACTAAATAATAGATTAATTTCAAACAAATTCTGCAGGATGTGTTTTGCATCTGAACGTAGTAAAAGAGCTTAACAGAAACGAATTGCAAATATTGCTGGAAATATCCCTCGGAATAATCTTTATTGTAGCATACTTTTCGGAGCAAACACTCACGTATTTCGCCAGAGAAAGTTTTTATCGCGAACTCATACACAGGTGTGTGTGCCGCCAGGTAGCAACCGCAAGTCATAAATTTCGTAGCTATTACGCTTTTGTTATAGTGATTTTTTATGTATTTATGCTGTTATGCTCGCATGACCCCATAAATTATAGAGCGCTGCAATTTCGTTTAGCGGTTTTTGCACTGTTCAAAATTAGTTTTACGCCTCTTTTTGATTTAGTTCCCATGGAGGTTTAGTGCTTGCGCCACATAAAATCAAAATAAGGGATTCGCAGTAAGGGGGTGCAGTTGGTGAGCCAGCTCCAACTCCAAATCTGGGATGCACTCAATTTCAGAATGTTTTCCCTTCAGCTTATCTTTTGTCTGGCTGGATTGGCCACTGGGTTCGTTTACCTGACAGCGTCGTCATGCCAATCGTTGGTTTAAGGATGTTCCGCAGAAAGTTATTTTCAAGTCAATTGGAATTGGTCGCAGAGGATTCGAGGAAATTAGGTTCTCGTTAAGAGTTTTCAAGCAGTTCATTAGAAAGAGAAACATAAGTACAATATAAGGGCCATAACTACTTGCGATTGAAATAAAAAAGTCGAAACACGTCAAGCGATGGACTCTTTAAAAAATTATAGTCGTCTCCTCTTTTCTCCGGAAGTATGTTTTTAATGGATAATAGAATTTTCAACTATAAATATTTTACTAAGTAATTACACCTTGAGTTAAAATAAAGTGAACAGGAAGTCCAATAATTAAAGATAACTCTATTGCCTTGCTTCACTCCCTCGCAATTTTTGAGAAATTCCTTTTGAGAACATTGAAGGACGTTATCCTGTGTTTGCTCTGTCTGTCTACCCGGTCTACCTGTAGCCAATTTCGAGTTGCTCTTATCTGTCTGAACTGCTGTTGGCAGTTGGTCAGCACAATGGGATGGGCATGTGCTCCTCCGCTTGGTTGAGTGGGTGGCTGGTGAGTCCTGTCTCTGTTTCAGGTCCCGGCCCTTCTGCCACCCAGCGTCTGTTAGCCAGCCAACGACTGCCTGCTTCTGACATTTGCCAAATCAAATAGAAATTTTAATTGACTCTTGGCTGGCAGACGTGCCAACGCTTTAGTTTCCGACTGGGTTCCTGCTTTTTGTAGCAGGCTCTTAAACCAGAAGCGGATCTTTAACGCAGCCCTATTACTTTACCCTTAAAGCCTTTGTCCTAGCTATTTGCTCTGATTTTGAGCGACCCGACCTCTGCCCTGAATCTCCGCTTGTTTTTCCATCAGCAGGAAAACGGGTTAAGCGCCTTTTGGGCTTGAAGGGAAATTTGCATCTGTCGCTGTTGCGAATTATGTGGGCGCACACGGAAAACAGAAACTTTCGGATTCAGGACTCGGATTCAGTTCAGCGCCACTTCTCCACCTCCTGATCTGCTCCTCCCTGTTTGTCAACAACTTTGCGCGCACCTAATACTGCTGGATCAAAGGGGATATTTGTTGCGTGTAGTATAAGTTATTTGTATAGCAGACACCACCTTCTGACTGTAATAAAAATATAATACTGCTGGATCAAAGGGGATATTTATTGCGTGTAGTTATTTGTATAAAAGACACCTCCTCCTGACTATAATACAAAAATATACATTTCTACAATCTTCAATTGCGCAGTCAATGAGATTCGTTCTAATGGTAAGATGGGATATGGATCCATTCCATTCTGAAATAACTAATACGTTTAGAACCCCTTTGAAAAAACAGATTAAGCCTTCAAATAAAGATCAGCCCAAGTATAAAAGATGAAGTATCAGTTAGTCGTGACCGTTAAGTATGGAAAGCCATCTTGTTTTTTGTACTTGTTTTTGTTTGCTTTTTGGGTCAAAAAGATCTGTGTTTGTGCGCGTTGGCTGTCTGTGTGTAACATAGTTTTTCACTTAATTAGCGCGCTGAATGACGCGTTGACAGTTGGCAGGAGTACGTGCCACGCCTGAGGGGCATGCAACACACAACTTTCCGTGATTGTTGTTGTCTCTTGTTGTCTGCGGGAGCGGCAGTTGTCAGCTGAGAAATGTGCCAGAGATTTTGGGGATATGGTGCTGCCTGAACCTCTCACTGCTGTGAGGTAGCGCTCATTATTAAGGACAACTGGTGTTTATTACGGAAATCATATGGCGAACTTATTTTTTTGTAATTGAATTTAAATGATATTTGAGTAAATACTTAAGTAGAGCTGGATAGTTAAAACAAAGAACATTTACAAACTGGTATCTTTATACAAATATTTATTATGGCGAGGATTATCCAGGCAAGAGAATACATCGGTGGATTGGGCCGAAGAAATTTACCACAAACTTAACGATTGAATGCTTAAATTTACACCAGTGCTCTGAGCCATCCCTCGTTCGGAATGGAGCCATTGCATATCGTTTACATTTTCACTGCCGGCAGCCGACGAATTTCCGTTGTCGGCTCGTGCAATTTGCAGTTCACACATTACTTTTATGTCTGCCACCTCCCGTCTCGCATCTATCAGCTCTTCATCCTCTTACTCCTTTAGTGAAAAACATAGTGAAAATTCACACAACGCTGGGAAGATGCCTTTTTAATGTCACAACATTTTTCCTTTACATATAATGAGCAGCATCAAGGTAGCGAATTTTTCCTTTTAAAAATCACAGCTTTTACAAGCATTTAATACGACACAAAATGAGTACACAGAAAAAACATAAATAATTTTTAAAAAATTATTGTAGAAAATAATAATTATGGTTCTTTTAATTCACCAACCTATACCAACTAATTAGCTAATAGGATTGCGGGGGAGAATTAAAAAAAAAAATGATTGCCATAACTGCTGTATGAAGATTCTAGTAACTGTGATTTGCGAGTTTAATTCAAAACGTTGCCCCGCCCACAAAACGCAAAAAGTTGGCACTCCCACGTATATGATTATATATGATTATATCTTTTCTGCCAGCTTCTATCGATAGATTAAAAGAACTTTTAAATTTCCAGGTGTATTCGATAGTCGAGGAAAACGATTATAGCGTCCTCTCTTGTTTTATAATATGAGCTTCCTCTGGCATAAAAATCATGAGAAAGGTGACAAAGAGAGATGCGGGCAGTCCAGATTTCCGGTTGCCATTGCCCATGGCCTAAACCAAGCCGTGGAGCCCGCAGGAAGCAGGAAGTTGGAAGCCGGAGCTGCATCCTGTGGGGATCCCCCGCTGCGGTGCCGGTCATCATCTGGCAGTACATACAAATTCGGCGGCTTCCGTTGGCATTTCAACTTCCTTGTACTGCGGTCTCAATTTTCATTTATATCGACAGCAAAATCTGATGTAATGTCCTCGCATGCTCCACTCCATGTCCCTATGAATAATTTAATGCACTGGAGTGCGCATAATGAGCGTGAATGACATAAATGCACTTTAAATTCTTGCGGGAATTGGTTCCGAATTGGGATAGTAAAGGGGGTACAAGGTCGGGAAATGTTGTAGGATATAACAGGCCAAACAACACCAATTGCCTTTTAATTAAAAAAATACAACAAATATATATTTCATTATATATCAAGAAAATAAACCTGAGTTTACTAAAAGAAAAGTTTTTTTTTTTGAAACTAACATTGTCATAGGAAAAACTAGTTTATTATTTGCTAACCAATCTATTTTGATTTCGTCTAGTTGTTCTCTTTTTGTCCTAATTTTTTCAGAATGGCTTGCTGGCACCACTGCATGTTTGAGTAGGGTGGTAGTGGGCGGTGGAAATGGGGATTGCTTTGGGCCAGATAGCTGTGTCCGGCTTTCGGTTGTTTGCCTTGGACATCGGACTTTGCCGGCGTTTTTGGTTTCGGTTTGCTCGCTCGGTTTGTTGTCTGTGGCCGTATGTTTTCGGCACTTAAATCGAGTTTATTACGTGCTTTCTATTTGGCCAAATGGAGAAAATGGGGCCTGAGAGCACTACTAAAAGCCAAATCACTTCGAAGCAATAAGTAAAAAAAACTTTAACCCTATCTCTACTTGAACTGCGCCAGCGTTTTGTTGTGTCTGTGACCACGCAAACTTGTAAATGAGTGTTTCGTTTATTAAATTGAATTGTTTTTGGGAAACTCAAAAATACACACAGAACTTCTTCCATCGACAAAGTTTTGTGGGCATATATGAGGTGGAAAGAATAGGGGATTACGATATTAGACATCTGAAGTGCACTTGCACATCAGTTAGAGGCTACCTGAATATTTAGAGCATTTTGCATAAAATTGATAAGCTAAACTATTTACTTTATACAAGAGCATCCCACCCCTTTTGCACCCTTTGCCGAAAATTGAGATATAATTTTGCATCTGGATGGACCATAAAAAGTTGCAGCATCATCAACGCTTGTCGAGGGACCAAAATGCAGAAACGGCGAGAAGGAAATCCTGCAAAAGGGCTGAAAAACTTTCTCTTTGCAGTTGAGGAAAAACTTTGTAGCAAATATTTGAATAAGCTACCCTCTGCTTTCTTTTTTCACTCGCACTACCAATTTTTCTTGCATTTATTGCTATGTTTTTCGGTTGCCTAGGGCCAAACTTTTATTAATGAGCCAAAAGTTGTGAAGAAATGGAGCTAAGGAAAGAATGAGGCCTTCAACGCCTTATATATGCCATTATTAGCTAACTCAAAACAGCAATATTACAATTTAGAGAAAATTCAATTTAAATACTTTTCATGAATATATTCGTTGAGTCTTGGTATTTCCATAAATTTGATAACTTTAGATCAGTAGTGTATTACATTGAATAGCATGCAAAACTAAAAAAATGAGATAGACAATGCAAACTTTTCCACTGCAGCATAATTTTGCCAGTCTGAAAACTTTACCCTTCCATCGATCCATGTTGTGTTCAAGTTTCGGGTTAGGAGTTGAGTCAATACCTTAAAGCACTTGATGCCTTTTCATGCTTTCCACCGGCTGCACCATCATCATTGCCGTTGTGGTTCGTTCTCTCGTCGTTTTCAATCTCCCTCTGGATGTTGAAAATTTCCATCATAAATGTTTATAAACACAATTTTCTAGTTGCGGCAAAAGTTATACTATTGGAGCAGCCTCTTTCCCTGCTCTCTGATGCACTATGATTTATATGTAAGCGATCATCAATCTTCTTTTGCTGACATGGTTGTTGTTGGTTCAGTTACTGCCAGTTGAGTGGAGCCGAACAAGCAGGCCTTTAAAGATTTTCTTTTTGTCTCCCATTGATTTCCCAGCTCCTAAGACTGCAAATTCATTTTGCTTGTTTCTGGGCAGGAAGGAAGGATGTCAGGACGGAAGGAAGGAAGGATGTGGGGCGTGGGGCGTGGGAGTGTTGTGGCTTGTCGTGTCTGTCATTGTCATGTACTTGTCGTACTCGAGGACAATAAATGCATTTGCAGCAGCACTAAAAACTCCAGTTGCCCCCACAGAAAACGGCAATCAATCGATGATTTCTATTCATTTTTAAACACTTTGGACCAATAAGTGGAAAAGACCGAGCCTGATATTTTAGGACATACATATATAAGAATATTAGAACACTCTAAAAATAAATTTCGGTAGTGCACTTCACTTTTCGAAATATAGATTAAGCACCTTTAATTCGAATGCAGATACATCATTATTTTGTAATTATAAAAAATAGTTTTTCCTCAAAACTATTAAAACACCGTGGAAAGAATATTACAGTCTATAATTCAAGCTAACTTTAATTGTATACTTTCCATTTGAGCTACTGCATCAGCGGCATGATAGTTTAGCTTGATTTGTGGTGATTTTATTATGTTGTTGACAGAGCTTTACGCCTGATTCGCCTTTTGTGCGCCATACCCGGCGTATACGCAATGTTTTACCACATAAGCATTACACACACGCCATGCTGAACAACAAATTTATTTACCCAACTACTCAGCTTGAATTGCGCAGGCACTTCGCCTAAAGGGATAGCCTGACGACAATGTATTTGGGAGCAGATATCCACATTATCCTCTTAGTCGAACAATTCGTTATCTACATGCCTGCTCAGTGCGAAAGCACTTTCTTCAAGCCTTTGAGGTGACCCGCACTTCGAGGCACTTGTGGAGCTCCTGGCTGATGACTTTTGGAGCTTGGCTTCAGCTCTGACCTCTGTGCATCTGCATTTACCACTTTGACATTGGCAGCAAAAAATGCCCCAAGTGATTAGCCAGCCAGATGGATTGGACTACGAAAACTTAAAGCCACGCATATTTTAAGTGGCAAAGTTTCTGAGGGCTAAAGAAAATAGTTGCCCCAACTACTCTTTCCACTTTTCCATTCACACTGCCATGCAATAAAAAATGCTAGTAGCTGCAGAGGGGCAAAGTCAAGTAAATAAAAAAATTATTGCAGAACTTTCGCATGCAATAAACGATGAAAGTAAGTCCTTCTTCAAGAAGGCACCAGAGCACGAAAATCGCAGTAAAAATAGTTACAGCCACGACACTAAGAACAGGATCTTTCGCAAGAACATCATCTTTCAGTGGCATGTCTGCCTACACTGTCACGGCTCCTCCAATACCCCAATAGTGTAATCAACGCAGGTTCCACCCAACCAGATCTGCAGCAGTAGCATTTTGGGGATTTGGGCGCAGTTAAACGGCCTACTGACAATCCAGCCCCCTCCGTTTCTTAATCCCATAACGCCGAGGAGCGGACAACACTTTCGTTGGCATGGCACACACGCTTTCATAGTTGCGGCAGACGTGACAATGACCAAATGACACAATGTTGCTCTGCACAGTGGGCATTGTGGGATGTAGACTGGAGAATGATGTACTTGCTAACATCTGCGCAGTACTGGCAATATTATTAAGAATTATACAGCATGAATAACAAGAAAACTTATATGTTCAAATGAAAATACCTTTTAGACAAACAAATTAAATTAATTAGTTAATCAAGGCATCTTTCAGCAATGACTTTAGTAATGTTTCCATCATTTTCGGCTGAACTGATAAATGACGCTTTGATTTATTATGATTAATATTTCCCTACCATTCCAATGCTGCATGACAGGCGAATAAAATCAATCATTCCAATTAATTGTTGTGCAAACTCCATTGGCGTTTATATATGTAAGCAATTTAATTGAGCACAGCCGTTCGCAGCCCATTGTCCAGTGTCTGAGCAGTTATTAGAGATGTTGCAGCTATCAAAATGCCATAAAGGCGAACGTTAAACTGAGCTGCCGTAAACTGCTCGAAATACGGCCGTGTTCCATGGATGCTGATGTGCAAGCAGCGGAATGCCGGGCACTCAGTTAAGGAATAGGGTAAACGGACAAGTCGAGTGAGGCGGCGTCAATTAGGCCCCAGTTTGATTAGAGGATGGGAGCAGTTGGCCGAGGGAAAAATTTCCATTACACTTAGCATGCCACACGCCCCATATCATCATCTCCATTCGCTTCTCTCTTAGGGGCTTTTCCTTTTCATTAGCTAAGTGGCTGAGTGCGGGCTATCCGTTGAGCCTCCGAACAATATACAATATAATTTTTATTTGCCCCTCTGTTTTTGTAATTATCCAATACGAGCCGCAATACCCGCCCTGAGCCGCATTAAACATTTCGGGCGTTGATCTATTTTATCTGTTCTCTCAAGTGGCATAAATCACACAGAACACTGGGGCACTGACACAATTGGGTAATTAGATGGGAATTGAGACGTTCAATTCAAACTCGAATAGATCTAGAAGTAGAGCATGTGCGTTGTACAATGCTTTTGTTTCACGAAATTAATTCTTATGATAAAGGACAGATGACCAAGTATTATGATAATAAATGAATTTTTAAATAATAAAACTGGATATTCTTAAAATAAAAACATCTTTAAAATAGATATTCAAAAAGAATGATACAATGATCAAAAGGAAATATATATATATATAAATAAAACTTTTTGCATTCCGCCTTGAGTAAACAAACTTGCGTTTTGCCTACGTCTCCGAAATCTGCGTGCTTTATCTCAACTTTCTAGATTTTAGAGTTCCTGAGATCTCGACGTTCATACAGACAAACAGACGGATTCGTCTATTAATCCTGATCAATATATATATTCATTATGTGGTCGGAAACGCTTTCTTCTACCTGTTGCATACTTTTCAACGAATCTATTGAACCCTTCTGCTCTACAAGTAACGGGTATAATTACAAACCCAATTATTTCATGATTTAGATCTAGAAAAAAAAAAACACTCATAAGCGCAAGTAAAAATGTTCATGCTAGTTGATGGTTGCAAATTGCTATAAGAGCACTTAGTCAGCGGGCATGCAGTAAATAACCTTTATTGTCATTCATCACCGCATAATACACAGAAATACAAATTGTCACTCAAACCAAGGGGGTATTATAAATATATTATGGCAAAGCGCAGCCTGGGGAAATTTCAAAATAATGGACAAACGTGACCAACGCATAACGAGGACGAACATGATTTTCACTTAAACGAAAACTTGTGGCAAGATATCCTTTAAAGACCAGGATATGCGGAGTGCAAGCCAGAGGAAGTGGTGACTCAGGGACGTCTGTCAGAGGCAAGCAAAAGCGATTTTGCGGTTAGTCTGGTAAGCCACAGTGTTGTTGACCCCCTCAAAAACCCCTTCGACTGCACTTGACTCTGACCCTCCCCGCTGCTCGTCTTCTCTCTTCTCCCCTCTGCCGATCCCCGTCGACGCTCATTAAAAACAACAAAGACAGTTGACTCCACCGGTCACAGGTAGCTCAACAAGGAAAAAGAATTCCTTAACATTTAAATTAAAAACAATATTACATTTTTATTGAAATACATTTTTAAAACTTTCTGCATTCCGCCTTGGCTACATCCGTCACATTTTATAACCTCAGATACCAAGAAAATCTCGAATATTCTTATTAAAAGGTAAAATACCCGATAGCAGTTTTGCCAGTGCACCGTGTTTGCCCAGTGCCATCAGCGGGAGAGCCGAAGAGCTGCAGCATCAACGGCCACGTAACTGAGACAGGAGCAGTCCACGTAATTGAATCACCCTCCAGAACATATTAAAAGCATCCTGAGCAGCACACAGAATTCCCCACGAGTCTCTGGCTCTCTTTTCTGTATTTCTGGATGTTGGACTGCGGTTTGGCCTTCAGGCAGAAATGACCGATACCAGGGACCAGGATTTACCATCGCCCCCTGGCCGGATTGTTGGTATTTGGTTGTTCTGAGTTGTGCAACTGATTGCCAGTTGGCTTTGCTATCCGTGCGTTTCATGTAGTAAGTTCATTTGCTTATTTTTGGGTTGTAGAATTATACATTGTAAGTCAGTTAAACTTTAAACAGTATAATTCCGATAGAACTTATTAATCGTTTGAGTATGATTCCATTAAATAATAGAATGCCGTTCATTGATATAGGCGTTATACATTTAAAAATACTATATTTGTTTAAGCTGTAGCATAATGCACTCTTTAGAATTAATTAACTTCAATTGAACTTATACATATGTACATATGTATGTACTATGTATTATGTATTATGTAAGTTGTGGCGCCAATAAAGGAATGCGAAAGTATATCAGTTTTTTAAAATTTCATATTTTTAAAACCGGACGTGGGCAGTAAAGTTTATTGATAAGCAACCAATTTTCGCTTTCAAATTTCAAACATTCGATGTATAATTTTTTGCTGACTGCGTAAAGTGTATAAATGCGTCGTGTGATAAGCTTAACTACCTTGGGACACTGACTTCCCCGACCTCCCCAACTTCCCCGCTTTCTTGTTTTCTTTTTTTCCTGTGATCCAACTTGAAGTTGCTGCTGTCCATTGCTCACGTTCCCGCTGCTGTTGAACCGAACAGGGTCAGAACGGCCACCTGAACAAAGCATATGACGAGAATAAAAGGAAAATCACGACTGATAAATGAAACAAATATATATATGTAGATGTATATACACATATATGTATATATATTCGTGTATATACAGATACTCTGAAGCACACGCATGTAATGTTTAAATTTAGATATATCTGCAAGTTCCCCGAACGTCGCGAGCACTTGGTCCGCTTATCATTTCGTCTGTGTCGTAAGTCTGTGATGCCTTCTGCCTGTCAAGTAACCAACTCCACTACTCCCGGCCTTAACATATGTTGGCCAAAAAAAAAACAGGGCCTGAAATAAAGGAGGGATCGCAGAGAAGAAGCCGGAATGCAGCGCCAAAACTGCAGCTCCTTTGGACAACTTTTCGTTCTGTGTCATTCTAGAATCTAGATGCAGAAATTTGATGCCAGCTGCAACTTGTTAGCCCCATGTCTTGGCTCAGCCTTCTTCTTTGCTTTCCTGATTTTGTTTGCGCCTTCGAATGACTTTAACTTACTGGTTTTGGGTTTCAGGAGCTCCTTCTGCACTCGCTGCAGTCTGTTAATTGCAGCAAAGTTTCCCACATTAAGCTTGAGAAACAATGAAGAATTGAAGACCGATGAAGGCCAATAAGAGAATTTCGCTAATCATGATTTGCTTTCTTCACAATGTTCTCTGTTTGCCTTGGTATTGTTCATTAAGGTAAAGGGTAATGGCGAGTTAAACTTTTTCCTTGGATCGGTTTGAACTTTTGCGAATGCCAAGTCCAACGACCATTAGGTTGTGCAAAAGGTCTAACCTCTGTCACAACTGGCTTGATTTTAGTTTAAGTTACGTGAAGTGTATACAAAATTGAGTAAGAAATTTTAAAATTTCTTAAAGAGAAGCGTTTGCACAAGCGTTTGCACAAAAGTTTTTTCGTTATCTAACCAAACAAAAATCATTTTCTGGGATTTTTTAGTTTGTGTAGTTCTCTCGTGTTTTATTTTCCTTTGAGCCTAAACGAATTTCATTTAAAAGACTGCATTAAAAAGGCATAGAGAAGAGCAGATTTAATCTGGGAGCAGAACCTGCCATATCACCTTAAGCCTTCGCACTTGGGACCTCACCTTAAGAGATCCGCTTCCATTATTTATTATCGGGTCATGAGGTGTCCACATTTTCCTCTTTTTGTCCAGACACGAGTTTCAACTTAGTTGAGCCCAAACCCACACACAGAGGCTGCCATAAGGCTAGCTAATCGCATTGGATTGAATCAATCTAAAAGCAAAATCGATAACTAGACCATGCTGGCAAACACATTTTAATGTGATTCCTAGGCTGTAAATGTGCAATAATTTATTTAAATTCCCAAATGTGTGCTCTCGCAGACATTGTCATTAATATTTACTCGATTTGATTTTCTTAGCCGTGTCTTTTGGGTCAAGCCATTAATTCGAAGTCCAGCAGAGCTCCGCGTGGGCCGCTTCCAACGATCTCTGGGCAGCTTGGAAAGCCGTTAACTGGCAACCCAAGTCAGCCAAGTCAGCCAAGTCAGCCAATCAACCTAGCAAACTAGTTTAGACAGACGGACTTCTTGGCCATCTGGGGGCAGAAGGGAAGTAGATCGACTTGGCAGCCAAAGAACGAGAAGCTGTAACACGAAATGCGGCTGAGTGACAAGTTTTCTGAGGCCGAGGCATACATATTAAATGGCATATTTAATAATTTTGTGTTTTATTAGGGGACAAACTTTTAAGAGATATTCCTGTGGAAACGATTATGTTCAGAAACAATGAAATCCATTCTATAAGTATGCCTTGCTCTAGTATAGCCGACTGAACTGAAATTAGCTTTGACGTTTTCGATGAAGCTGATTGCAAAAATATAATCATATACTACCACCACAGCAAAAGTTTTAATTCGTCAGATTTTCCGTTTTTATTTATGGTTTTGCTTCTGGGACGGCAACCTTTTGGCCTCTGACTGAACTTTGATTACAGGCAGATCTGTTTGCTCAATAAGCACGTTTTCGTGTTCCAAATATTTCCTGGTCGTTTACCCTGATACAGATAATCAAATCCTTAAGCCAAATTCTCGCAGTTTTTTGTCTGCATGTCGTGGGAGCTGAACCCAATTATTTTTTCGCAAGTCGTAAATCTATCTGAATTCATATAGATGTATAAATACGCTATAAGCGCAAATTCGGTCTCTAGGGTAAATGAATAAATGATATCCTTATATCCGATATGTGCGATAAATATTTATGTGGCAATTTGGAGCACACTCCTCCGTCAGCTCCACAACTTTACCCCCTCTCGAAAGCTCTGCTGTACTCTGCTAAGGCATTGGGACATATGTGACACATGTCAATAACATCTTACAGCACCACAAGCTCCACGCAAAAAGAAATCATCACAAAGCATAATATTTTTCATACAACCTTATGCACAACCCAACGTTAAGGGGCAAACAAATTGTGAGTAAGAAACATACAACCAATAATTAAGAAATTAATTAAGGGTAATATCTAGATTTTCAAAGTCTCAAGTAGAATTGGGAAAGTTGTTGTTTAACTTTTTCACAATAGTTTTTACACGAAAACAAAAACGGTTGATTTTTTCAAGTGCACGCTCTTCATATTGTCAATCCCTACAACGTGAAGTGTTTTTATCACGCTTGTGTGAAACTTATGCTCAACGATTTCAATTTCCATAGAGTCCCCGCCCAAACTCTCGAACCCATTCCCCTATCCATTGATTGGCAGCTGGTATAACTTTAAACAACCAGAGATTGTTGTTGCCATTACCTTTTTAAAATGTGGACATCAACTAAGCAACCACAAGGCTTTCAGCAAAAGCTACAAAGCTCCTAAGCTGCTTAGTTTCAAAGGCTTAGAGCACTTGTACTCGTATAAGAAGGAGAAAAAAACTGAAGGGGTAAAATTAAGAGAGAAAAACTGTGCAATCAGTTAAAAAAAATGTGTGGGTACTTGAAGCTAAAGAGGCTTATGGAAACCTTAAGTTGACCCAGTTTGATGGACCCAACACTTGAGAATCTATTGAAATTCTAGTTGAAAGCACATCCTTCAGGCCCTGAACTAAATCCTTCAGTTCATTTTGCACAACATTTTCGAACGTTTAATTAGTAAATTCTTGGGGAATTTTTCGTTTTTCCAATGATTGGGCAGCAGTTTGCAGTCGTCCACAGGGCTAATAAACTGTCGATGTTTGCCACATCGCTCACCCAACAATTACGAAAAACCTTCAGACTCTAAGCTCTAAATTACGCTTAAATTGTTTTTACGCATCTTTTGCTTCAGACATTGAGCAGAGATCTATAAAAAGAATTTGATGCAATCTAAACCCAAGAAATAGGCAGGAATATATATATATATAGCCGTAAAACAACTATTTGGTCGAATGAGAAGTGCATAGTCAAGAGTCATGGAAACGTTGGTATCTATGGAAATGTGGAATGTTAGAAGGTGCTTAATTTGTATAATGGCGTATTTATTTTCATTATACAAGGATGGTGAAACTTATCTATAAAAAACTCATTTAGAGCATTACTCCTACGTGCAGCTTTAGTGGCTGTAAACCATTTGCATCTATAATTCAATGAATCCTTAGTTTACTTTTACTTATTCTGCACCTTGAAGAGCCCAAAAAGAGGGACAGCAGCATACTGTTCAACAATTTGGCACATTTTGCTTTCAGATCTAGTTTTTATGGTCTCACCCACTAAAGCTCTTGCCTTTGGCCATCTTCAGCAGACTTGAAGCATTGTCTGCTGGCCATCAATAATTTATGCATTCGACCATCAATCACTTTGAGCTGCTTTGCGTTAGCCAGGAATTGAGAATTGAGAGAGACGTTGTCACAGAAGTGAAAGGAGGTTTTGGGGATTCCGAGCCCAAGCTAAGTAAAATCAGTCAAGTGTGGAAAGCAAGGCGCAAATGGTTTGAATTCAGCCCCCACTGTTATCGAATACTCCTTGAATGGGGAGTGAAGCACATATTTTATGTATTTGCTTTACTCTACTTTGTATACAATTCTGTTAATTTTTTCTTGGTATTTGCCTCTGGTTTCTGCCTGCTATGCCAAATTTCCATCCTTTGTTATGACCCAAAGACCGGAAGAGCAGGAGAGAAAAACTTTATCCATTGGTCCTCTGTAAATTTGCAAAATTGCTTCCTTATTTCATTTTTGGCAAATAAACTGAAAGAATAACATTCCCAGCCCCCAGGACATGTGAAGATACCCGCTCGCTTTGCCAATTTGCCAGAGACATTTCAAACAGCTGACGGTGCTGAAGCATTTGATTTATGCAAAGTTGTTGCCTAAATTGATTTGCAATTGCCAATTTTCTCAAAGAAAACTCATAATCAGCCTAGGCAAGCCGGCATACCCAATCCCTCGTGGGGAAGTGAAAAGCTATCCCCATACCGAGCGCGTTGCGTAAATGTTTTACACCGAGGCGTCAATGTGGCTCAAGATGTTAACAGATCTTCGCCGGCTGCTTACGCCACCCACTCCAATTTAAATTTTTAATATGCGAGGCGGCGAACAAGACGATGACAATGAGATGTGAAGCAAAGTTCACGCCCCAGAGCGACGAACAAGTCAACAAACAATGAAATCCTTGTATGAGGCCCGGCCTCGCCAATGTAAGCACTCTGAACTACCGTATACCCTGTAATCATTTTATATAACTTTGAATGGCTTTTCAAAATATATGCTTCCCATATAGAACTTACTTGTATGGCAAACTTGTTAAATCCCAATAATAAATAAAAGTCATAAATTTGTTATTTAAATAATTCTTATCATTTTAAATTGGATTACTTATTGATTTCACCAAACTGTTCAGTCCTCAAAACTACCCTCTAAGTACAACACAAAAAATTCATTTAAATTATATTGAGTTTGTTTGCTGGTGTGCCAGGTTTTTTGAGACTTTTGGTATCGCTATAGGGGCTTCATTTACATATGTACTTAACACGTGTCGGTTTGGGTGCTTCGGTTTCACTTTGGGGAAAACAGGGAGCAATTACTTAATGAAGAAACAAAAGCATGAAAAAGTTCTGGGCCAAAATGCAAATACTGGTAGCAATACGCGCCCAGCTTTATGCTGCTTAATATATTTATGCAGACAGCCGACAAATGAGACCAACAGGGGGAGAAAGTGAAAGAATGAGCTTTTGTGCTTAATCAAATTACAGCTCTAATTAATTTCAATTGTTGCGGTAATGGGATTCTTGTGAGCTCGCTGAACACAAGAAGCATCTTAAGAGGCGTTCTGGAAGATACTTTCGGATTATCATTAGCAAGGCGAATAGCTGTGAAAACAATACAATGACTGTGCTGTCTATGTTACAGACATGATTTGATATCTATTTTGAATTATTTGAGATATAACTGTATACTTTTTTATTATTTTAGATATAACTTGAATACTTTTTTATTACATTTTATGCAAAATATGCATTTTTTTGATAAAGAAATATATTGATTTTGATAGTTCTTATGTTTGTAAATTTTAGATGTAAATTCTTCTTTGCTGCAGGGTGCGATGAATATTTTTAATCATTTTATTTCTATACTTTTTATTAATTAATTATTAACCTGTGTTCTACTTATTTTAGTAGTCACCTCCTTAATAATTGTAACAAATGTTCATCTGAAGTTAGTGAAGCACTACAATGTACTTCATTTTGCCCACTAGTTTCTGCCACGCTGCCCACAGTGGTTGCCGCAGCCAAGAGGCAGCACACCGTTGCAAGTTCATTACAAACAATTGATTTGGCAGAACGGCGTAAAACTTGGCACAGGTAAGAAGGATGGGCCAACTCAGCGCCAGCACTGTCTGGCGAAATGGTAAAAGCCGGCATAGAAAGGGGAAGGCGCCGCCGAGGGGAGGCAGGAAGCAGAAACCCACTCGGAACGATAAAGTCTGCTCATGACCAACGCAATGTGGCTGCAACTCTAGACAAAAAGCCAAGTCAGCACTTGCGCCGCAGACGCTCCGCACGGAGCGGAGGTGGGTGGAGGTGCTTGTGGCATTGGGCAGGAGCCAGGTGGGAGACTGGCAAGGGAAAAGGCAGGAGGAGCAGTTGGTGGGCTGGGGCATAAATGAGGGCGAGATGTGATGACTGCTGGCTAGCATTAATAATGAAAATATTCAGGCAGCTGCTGCTGCGGCAGCCGTTGATTGAAACCGAAAGGGCAGGAAAGTCGGGGAATGGTACAAGGTACTCCAAGGAACTACACTTGCACAAACTACGTCGATATCGCGTGGGATCATTTTAAAATTATGCAAAATCCTTACTTTCACTACTAGGAAGAAAACATTTATTTTATATTATTTTTAAAATAATAATTCAGTTTGAAGTTTTTATATACGATGAACTATGCAAATTATAGTAGGTATTGCAAAATGGTATTTAAAGTATAGCATTAAGGAATGGTGTATGCGAGTGGGTGGAAAATCTTTTGAAAAAGGATTAACATTAAATATGCATGTGTGTGTTTGTACCGAGCAGTTTGAAAGTGTGTTCGGGTGAAAAGTTGCCCGTTGGTTTGAGTAATGTGCGCACATAATGAGTAACAAAGCGCCCTAATGAAGTACTCAAAACCGTCGAGCAGAAGCCAACTTTCAAGCTCGTGGATATAAAGTTCGCCAAGTGTTAGGGGCGAATTGCCAGACTTAAACCTTAAAAGTTTCATAAATGCTCAGCTACAAACAGGAAAATTGGACCCAATTGCCAAATCGGAAGTGGCGAGCAACTTCAAATAAAGTCAATAAGCGAGAAGTGCGTTAAAAAGTAAACAATATGCCAAAGGATTAAACCATTCGCACAATAGCATGTGAAGCGTTATAAGCCCCGCACAAATGCAAATAGGTTGAAGAGGATAGTTTGGAGAAAGAGAGATTGGAGAAAGAGAGTCTGGAGAAAGAGAGATTGGAGAAAGAGATATTGGAGAGAAGAAAGCGAGCGAACGAGGATCGAGACTGCACAAGGTAAAGGAGGACGCCAGAAGATCAGAGTGTTCGAGGAAACAACGGTACAAATATGGACTTTGAACCAGACAAACGGTAGGACCGTGGACATCGCACCTGGGGAGAAATGAAGGAATCACTGTTAAAGGAGACTCATATAAGAAGACTGCTGGAAGCAACACATTCAAGGATAACCAAAAGGTAGTGAACATCGTGAAGGGAGTATTCAAGCAAAGGAAGTACGGCCGTGAAAGTCAGCAGGGAGCAAGATCGAAACGTCGAGATGTTCGGGACGAAGCAAGTGACCAAGAGACAGAGGTAGCTGAGGTCCTCTAAGGCAGAGCACGGTTAGGTTGAGACGTCGTGCTACCAAACTAATCGAGACCAGATTCTGGCGTTCTGGCTAAGGCCAGATCAAGGACGACGAGAGGCAGGACAGCGGAAACGAGGTTCACGAACCCGGTTGAGGAAAGGCAGTCTATCACTGGGCGTCTTGCTAACTGAAAGTGGAAACTGGACAGACGTCTGGCGGGAATGACCGGGACAAAACAATAGACAAGAGGCTCTAGCAAGCAAGGCGGTTCCCTTGAGAGCCCAGCACCTGTCTAGGAACGGCGACGCTTCCCTAAGTCCAACAGCCCAATTCCTCGCCAACAATCACGCGTGGCACCTGTATTTCCTGGGGTAGGAACATCACACAAGCAGAGGAGGATCTCGAGGATCTCCAAATGTCCCACGAGAGATAATAAAGACCATTGAAACTGAAATATGCAAAGTGCTGTTACTGAAAAACGGGTGATAAGCTCAAAGAAGCTAGGTTCTTCTTCTTCTTTTTTAAGAGTGGGCAAACGAAAATATTTTGGGCAAATATACGTGGACAAACAATGTTATTGCGATTTAAAAAAATCAATATTTTGATTTTCGAAAATTTTTGAAAATCTATATCTTCAAAACTGGACGTGGGCGGAAAACTAATTGGTTGGCAAACATGAGCAAACGATTCCAGCTGTCAAATTTCAAAAATTCGATTTAACTAAACCCGTATAACTTTTGGTGGGACAAACACGAAAAATTGAGCTAGCCGCACGTTGTTCATAGCAAGCAGCAGTTCGATACAAGCATTGAAATTGAAATCGAGGTGTAAATTCCTTCTGGTCATTTGTTTCCGCCCGAAATATGCTTCTCATTTTATTTAACCACAGGCTTCGTCTTTTCGGTATATCAGTTTCGTATTTTTATACCCATTACTCGTACACTAATAGGGTATACTGTATTCGTTGAAACATGTAGATCAAAGCGTTCCCTGACCGTACAAAGATTAGGATCACTAGCCTGGTCGATCTGGCCATGGCCGTCCGTCTGTCCGTACTTGCTAATGTATGTGAATATGCGAAAAAATATGTTAGGAATTGTTAGGAATCAGCTAAGTAAAGTGTAACCGAAGTCGAGGAACTCGACTATTGCGTTCTCTCTGGTTCACACACACTTATACACAGTTGTTTTGAATCTAGGGTATTTTGATAGTCCATATTCTAAATATGTAGATATGTTTACTTTTCCAATTATCTTGAGAAAAATACCTGCCAGCTGCTTTAAATTGTTGATCTAAATAAATACAATTAAAATTTCAGCAATGATTTCATTTACAATTTGTTTGACCAAAACAAAGTATTTCAATGAAGCAGTTTGAAAAAATGTGAAAGCACTTTGAAATTTCAAATTGAATGGAATGTCACAAATCTTGATAGTTGACTCAAATGAACTTCATACAATAACACATGGCGAAAACAATGCATTTAATGCAATAAATATTTAAAGCAAGTTTATTTTTGTATAGTGGAATTTATGAAAGTGTACTTAGGTTGATTTTCATTCGCGAAGATGTTTACAAGAGTATACGTAACATGTGACAAATAAAACGCAATCTTGCGGTTTTCTGCCTTTTTTATTGAGGCAATCACGAGCATAATAAAATTAATGATAATAGTGAGCATAAAGAAACCAAGAGTAGTCCTCCATCGCAATAATAAATGGTAATGATGACAACAATGGGTGGTACTTAATAAATTTAATACGTCCGTTTAGGCTCACAATTAGGCGAACGATTTTTGGCCAATTTAATTCCTGAATACTTCCGTCTGCGGTTAGTGCTTCATTTGAGTGGATAAACACGCGGGACTTAACACGATTTCTGGATTTGTGTGCATTACGTGGAAATAAAGGAAATAATCATTAGTAACTCCGTGGTGTTCTGAACATAAAATGCGAATTAATGCGGTATAGAAAATGGGGAATGTATGGTGGCACCACAACTTATAGTAGGAATGAGTTACACCTTTATTTATATTTTATTTTCAAAAGGACTCCTAGAATTTAATAACATAATTTCTGCCTTTATCTTTAATATATATAATAATAATAATATAATATAATTATAATTTTGGATTATATTTCAACCAGACATTGGTTTACCTTGTGACGTGGCAATTTCGATTTCAATTGCACTTCGCCAAGGTGGAACCGGGCCGCAATTGGAATGCCGGGAGGAGACATATTGGCTAACCCGATCCGAACCCCGTGCCGCCAATAAATCGCCGGTGAACGACAGCCGCTAGATAGTTTATCCGTACAGAGAGCACCCATGAATCGCCGGCCTAAGCCCGCTGAAATTTATTATAAAATTCAATCTTTTTATTTTTCGCTGGCTTAGAAGGGGCAAGAACTTTCTCGCCCAAGTGTCGAAAGCGCCTGCGATAAGAGGAATAGCGAAGAAAACATGGCAAAAGGTATTTAAATCGTTTTTAATGGAAAAATATGCAAAGCAGCCGCGCGGCGGACTCGTAAGCCGCTGAGAGGCTGAGCAGGATACCAGACAAATCTCTGCCGACTGCCCGGCCACCTCCTTCATTAAAATTCCAAGCATTTTCACTTTACGAAAATACACGGCAGATGAGGGGCGGAGTAGGTTGTAGGAGTGGGGAAAAGAAGTTGCGGCAGTTGGAGAATAAAGAACAGACGGAGAATACGGCGGGAACTGCTGACTGACACACTTTAAAACAATTTCCTGGCCTGGCATCGCTTCCTTCTGAATACAGAATACAGATCCCAGAAACCAGAATCCCGCCCGAGGAGGTTGGACACATCCTTGTCATCCCAAAGTGCAAGCAGGACATATGACAAACTTGACGTAGCATGTCAAAAGATTTGAAGCCAATTTGTCTGACGAAGTGGGATACAAAATGGGATGAAGTCGGAGCCAAAAAGCTAGAAGTTGCGTAGTGCTGCCGTATTGCATGTGAATTTTACATTAGAAAAACTTACAAAAGGAAAGGAAATGCAATTCAGTGCAGAAGCTAGCTAAGTATATCTCATTCTAAACACGCTGCATATGTTTTGAAGCATGGCTAACTTGCGAATCGTTTAAGATACAATTTGCGCAGCTTATACAAGTTACGAGGAAAAGACATGTGGATTTAAAGAAATCAAATATTTCGATTGAGATTTTCAGATAATGTCGGCCTATTAAAATGAAAACAGAATTAAACTATATCAATCACAAACGGAATCCTCTATCGTCTATCCTCTATCGCCTATACCCTTAAAACTATAATTGGTTTAACGTACAACCTGCCAATTCTAAGATTACATAAAATTCAATAAAAGCTTAAGCCTATTAGCAGTCAGAGCTGATTAAATGAAGTATACTGTTTGAAATAAACACAATCATTACGAAAACTATTTATAATATAACACTATTTACTGCCATATTTCGTTCATACAAAATCACAAGTCCACTCAAATCTAATAGTTGTATTAATAGAATAATTATGATTCAATATTTTGGCGCTCTAATTGTATGAAAAGCCCAGGAGATATTTCATTTAATTTACGCCTGTAAATTCAAATGCTGATATTATATTGTCTCTCTAATTGGGCATCCTTTGGGGGACGAGCGGCGTGTGTTATGTTGTGCATACCAAATGCATATTTAAACTGATTAAATTAGTTGAAGCGTTGTCATAATGAATGCGAACCGTGCACACACATTCAGGACCTTAACAAGTTCTAAAGTGCCACTAAAAAGTGCAGGAGAGATAGACAGTTGGCAGCGACGGAGTGGGTCTATGCGCACTCTCCACAGAAGGGGTCCTGGAATGTTTGCTCGGAAGACGAGGGCAAAGCTTTGCACTACTATAAAATTAAGATTAAAAGCTCCAGCTGTAAATGAGTATAAAAAGCCAGTCTTTGGCCCCCTTCTCCGGAGTTCAGTGTTTGTCTAAGGTGAGCATTTGTGTGTCTGCTTGTGAAAGGATGCTTCTCGCAAAAGTCAGAAAGGCTACACACAGAAAAAGTGGGGACAACGACAAATAGAAACAGGCAAACAGAAGCGACCTCTCCTCCTCTCCAACCTTTGCTTACTTCTGTCCCCTCATTGTCCCCTAGATTAGCTGCAAATTCTTTTGTGGCTGCGAGGAAATTAAAAATTTTTACTTCAAACACAGAACAGAAGTGAAACAAAGCTTTTTAATTTCCTAGAACGTTAAAGGATGCGAAATATATTATAGAAGAGAATGGGGACAAAAAATAATGAAGAAAATGTAGAAAGTGAGCGTTGTCTATCAGCGTTTTTTTCGGCAAACTAAAGCAGCACAAATAACACCGACCACTGAGAAGGGTCATCTTGTTTTTATATATTTAATAGTTCTATATACAACGTATTCGTTATCAACCTTAAATTGGATTTCATTATCATTTTCCAGATTACCAGGTTACAAAATATTTTGTATATATTCAAGGTACTTTAAAACATTGTAGCGTGATAACTAATCTTTGGTTTTCACTTTGGGGCAAGATTTTAGAATTTAATTAATTTTATTCCAGAAAGACAGTTCTCGTAAAACTTCATAT
This sequence comes from Drosophila santomea, assembly GCF_016746245.2. NCBI lineage: Eukaryota > Metazoa > Arthropoda > Insecta > Diptera > Drosophilidae > Drosophila > Drosophila santomea. The sequence continues at coordinate 16,933,771 of NC_053016.2, read as the reverse complement.
CCGAAAATTTATTTGGATTTTTCAAAGAATCTCGAGTGATACCACAGAAGCTGCGGGTGCCCGTACAATTTGAAAAAATTCTATTTTCGTTCCCTATTTGAAAAAATGTACTACCAAATATATTGCTCTTCGTTTTTAGAAGCTCCCTTGTCGGAAAAAATGATTTACAAAGAATGATGAAAAGTAAAGGGTGTCCTAATTTTTTTGCGTTTGGTGGTGACTTTTGTGACTTTAAAAGGAGGTTTGGTTTAAAGGCGGAAAAAAACTATCCAAAAATGTGCCACTAAAAGGGTTTCATCCATGGCTGAGCCAACGAACAACTGGGATATACGAAATACTCTCGAAAACGGATAGAAAATTTCAATTGAAAATGGCAAGGAACAAATTCCAATAGGATTCGAGTATTCAATTATTTAATTGGTTCATTTTATTGTTTTGCTGCATGTCAAATGAACTCGGTAACGCGCCGCCAAACCAAAAGGTTACATATCATTTATAAATATTTCCCTGCGCCTCTGCAATGCCAAAGTTGTCAATCATTTGTCAATTAAGCACTCTATCAATCCGCATGTCTGCCGGAATTCCATCTTGTTTGTTTATGCAGCCAATCGCGGGTCGTGTAATGTATCTCTGATATATATTTCAAGCCTACGATACACATTTATTATAGTGTGTTTTTTGAGTTTATCCCGAGCATAAATTGAAATTCTGTCAGCATCGGGATTATATGGATATGTAGATATGGGTGAAATGGATGAGAGGGGCAGCGGATGTGATCCGTCTTTTTCACTCCGCTTTCATTAAATTGAAAAATTGTTCGCCAGGCGCAAATTACACAAATCATCAACGGCGCGGCACTGGAAATATTGTGAAAATGAATTGCAACTTTGCGCTGCTTTATTGTTTTATCCTTTTACGATTTTTTTTTAAAATATTTATTGCTTTATTATTTTCAACAATTAAGGCAATTCAGAAAAAGTGGATATTCAATAAAATGTTGAGCTCGGTAGGTTTTTTTATCACTTCGGCAGCAGTAATTAACTAAGGGCCAAACAAAAGAATTTGATTGATGGGCGATACTGTTCCTGATTTCTGACGGAAGGTGTTATTAAAAGGCATCAACAGATATTGAAATAATTAAACACCTTACCACATATGTATATTTGGTAAAGCTTAAACGCATAAGCCTCTTGAAGGTATTAATGGGCCATTTCATTATCGTTTCGGAAATCAGCTTCCGCGGAAAATAACCTTACTTTCACATAGCATTAATGTTTCTTCACTCCCTTTTCCAATCCACTTCACGTTTGGACTGCACAAAATGCCACATTTCCTAGTTATAAGTACGCGGGACAGAAAATGAAAAACTTTTGCTAATCATTCAACCCGAAGCGACCTCCAACCCCCAAACACCCCCCTTATCCGTACAGTGTCTGACAAAACGTGGCTGGAACCAGTCTCCGCCAAAAGTTTGCACATTAAAATTGGCGCTAGAACTAACAAACTTTGTCACTAAGCTGACGGAGACAAAACTCGCACTCCACTTTTCTCCTTCAGCCACGCATAACGCGCATAAAAACTTCTCCAAATGAACTTGGGAAAAGGATGTACATACATATAGATGGATATGGCTTAGCTTATTTATCAGGCGAAATATTTTAATTAGATTGTAGCTTTTAAAGCTCGTGCCCCTCGTTTTCGAGTCTGTGTCGTCGAATTCCTCTGCAGCACCCAGATGAGTTGGGCCTGAAAGCCTTTTTCTTAATTAAATAGTTGGCAAATTTAATTAAAATAGTGCTTATCTGCTTTATGGGAGACGCAGCGGAATAAAACGAAAAATATATTAAATAAATATTTTGTCGTTTGTAAAAATGTAAGAATAAGCATTTAAATACGTTTCTCTTAGGGAGTAATGATTGAAGCAAAGTCTGTAATAAAATACGCATAGATTCGATGCTTATTACTCGAAATCTTAACGGGGTTGGCTTGGAGCAATTAATGCGAGACAGACTCATATTTCATGGCCCGCTTGCCTCAGCGCGGTTCCGTCCCGTTCCACGACGCGCGTTCCGCTGATAAGGATCTGCCCATCCATCTAACATCCACGTCCACTTCAGTGCTTCCCTGCACCGATGCTCCCCCAATTGATGGGACAAAGCCATAAATTAGAGAACAAAGTTGCGACGCATCAACGAGCATGTGAAACATGTTTCGACGGGGAAAACTTATCATCGATGGCCAATGCAACGTGTATCTATGAGGACCCTACACTGTGATTAACCGGGGGCTGCCAGTGGGCGGGGCGCATTGGAAGGAAGCAGTTACTCCAAATGGATCGGGCGCAACAAAAGCTAGCAAATCGGGACGGGGGACTCGGAGCCGCCAGATCCGAGGGAGGTGGAAACAATTTTACAAAGCGTCGAGCGCTATGCAAAAGCAACAGCAGCAAAAGCAACAGCAGCAACAGCAACAGCAGCAGTCGGGCAAACAAAGGAAGAGGAACAAATTACAGCACAAAAACCAGCAGTGCCAACAACGAAACCGCCCGACGAGTGCGCCAAAGGTAGGCAAATATGCTAAAACAAAAAAGAATACAAAAAAAAAGCGGTGGAGAAGCGGGGGGAATCGCGGCAAAAGGGAACATTACAGGAAGCTGTACCTAAAAGGGTACGACTACTGAGCGCGATACCCCTCATGGAAAAATATAAGTCCTCTATACTTCCCGGACTGTGTAACTAAAAAATCGATAGGGAGTATCTCCTTTTATCATATAAATTATCATTTATGAAAGTAAGATTATGACGAAAAAAGTCATAAAAAAGTAATCAAAATATAACAAAATTTTAATGACTTTTAATACAAAAGTGTGTCTTCTATTATTAAAGATGTAATACAACATGTAAAAGCAATTTAACAATTTTCCTTATTAAGAATTAATTTTCCGTATTCCTCTATATTAAAACGAGATTATTACATTTTGTTAACAAACCCAAATCAATTTAAATAAAAACTTTAAACTTTAATTAAAATAAAAACCTTTATAAACTCCACTCAGAAAACATCGTATATGCACTAATTGAACGTAAAAGAAAAACTCTGTAAAACTTGTTATAGTTGCGCTTTTAGTCCTTAGCCCATTTTAACCAAATATTGTTGGCCAAAACTGGGAGGCAGCCGACTGTTATTAATACAACTAATTGAGAACCTACCACAACGTGATGCGGAGTCGGACATGCAGTGGTGCAAATGGTGCGAATGTGAAAAAGCGGGCAAACGACAGCTTGCAATTACATCCGAGACCACTTCTGCAGCCCGCGCCTCTGTTGCACCACCCACCTCGCCACCACCACACCATCGCACCACCGCACCACTGCCCCACTGCACACACACACACAGGACGAAGTGCACTTCAAACAAAACGTCGCCCACATGGAAGCGTGCGATTTGCCGCAATTGCGTATCATTAATTTGCGTTTTGCCTGCCACCTTCCCCCTTTCCACCCGCCCTTTCCATTTCCTTAACCTCCATAATACCGCCTGTCGTCGTTCGGTTAAATTACTTTGCAAAATGTTTCATGGATGCAACGCGAAGAGCAGCAGCACAACAATTACGAGTACATAGGAATGGTTACTCATAAAATTGTGGTACCTGTAAATTATGAGTCGATTTGCTAAAATGATATTATAGTCATCTCACGTCATATTATATTTCCAACGCTGGAGGTATATTAGTTTAAGAAATGAGCATTAATATTACATAATCCATTAACGACATATATAAATTACATAGTACATTAAAGACACAACCTTTTTACCTAGATAAGAGTTCAATCTTGTTTAAACAAGTCTTAGATATAGTCTGTCTATTACGTAGATATTCAAAAAGTAACTCAAAGCTTGTTTTTCTTATATAAATCTTAAATCTTGGAAAACCTTTTATATTTTAAATAAACTTTAAAAAAGGGACAGTAGTATGAACAGTATAATTAAATAAAATATCACAGGTAAACCCGTGAAGATAGCTCGAAATATAGTTCGCAATATCAGTCACCGCATAAACCAAGGAAAAGAGTAGACAAAGTCCGTGGGTGATGGATTGGTTTGGCTTTGCGGTTTTGCTGTTACGCGGGTACAGCAGTTACTGCTTACGTTGCACCCACACCCCCCGTTCCTGCCCCCCTAATGGTAGTAGGCGAATCCGTAGCGCTGTTTTAATACATTTTCAATATTCTAACGATGCCACAGCAAACTGGCCAGGCACACAGCATCGAGAGCTGGCCATATATAGTGATTATACGATGGACCACCGCTATTGATGTTTTCCTGTTTCAGAAATTAATTGCTTTGGAATAAGTATTAGCATTGTGCCATTGTACTACTGATTCCGAATTATAAAGTGGTTAAGTAAATTATAATTGTATCCAGTTCCAGCTTTAGGGTGCAGCGTGAATTTTTTGCGCTTCTTTTTGAGTCTATTCAACTCTCAACTTTCGCAACCCGACATTCTACTCAGTTCATCTTGTTTTTAAGCCCCGCATTTCGAAGCTCTTCCAATCTGAATTGAATGCTAAAATATATTTGCCCTCAAGTAAACCATTTGATGAACAATTATAAAATATATAAATAAATATTTAAACAAATAAAGTGGCCAAATGGCGAGGTCCACTCGAGATGCTTGTTGAGCTGCGTACAATTATTTCATGCTCACTGCTAATTAAAACTAAATTGAGTGCACTCTGTGGGCGGGCAAATGGGTGAGCATTGCGGGAAAAGTGAATTCACGTTTGACAAATATTCGTATTATTAATCATTCAGAATTGCAAAAATGAACAACACTTCCAGCAATTTCCTTTTAAGGGGAATCTGAAAAAACGTGATAGTAAGCGTTCGCTTAATTAAAATCGTGACGGACAAGAAAAACACTGCAAAAGTATTTTATTTGCAAATTAAGCTCGCGGATCTGCATGCACCGAAAAAGGATTTGATTTATTAATAAAATTAAAGTCTTTTTGCGAGCGCAATTTTTTTCAATTTTGAATATGTACCAATTCCGTTGTCACAGTTGTCTTATTTATTGTATGCAACGGGTGTTTTTTTTAGAGGTATAGAACTTTAAGTTGGCATTACTGTTCAAGATGGCGACCGATTTAACAGCTGTCAAGTGATTTATTCTCAGTTTGGTTTGGCAATTCGTCATGCGTGCTTACAAAATCCAACTCGTGCAAGAATTGAAACCAAACGATCATCAAGCAAGGCGTAGATTCGTCGAATGGGCCCAAAACGAGATTGCTGTTGTTCCCGATTTTTCATAAGCCTCCAAGATCTTGTGATTTAACACCGCTAGACTACTTTTTGTGGGGCTATGTAAAGTCATTGGTCTATGCGGATAAGCCACAAACGCTAAACCATTTGGAAGACAACATTCGCCGTGTTATTGCCGATATACGGCCAAATGTTGGAAAAAGTCATTGCAAATTGGACGTCCAGATTGGACTACATCCGAGCCAGCCGTGGCGGTCATATGCCAGAAATCATATTTAAAATGTAATGCCACAAGATTATCTTTCATGTCAATAAAATTCATGTCAATCGAATAATCCATCGTTGTTTTATTGCAATTTAAAGTTCTATACCTCTAAAAAAAACACCCTATACATGACAACTCATTTCGCATGAAAATGAATTGCCATCTAATTATTTGCAATTCCCCAATTGACATTTTTAAGTAGTTGTATGTTGTAGTTGAAGATGGATGAGGATAACACAGTCGAAGGGGAAAAAGTACTGTCGTACTTAATGGGCAACCGAGGGTTCAACTCTATGCTCCTGGCAGACAGTCAAGTCATCACTGATGATGACAAGACAACGTATGCGTTGTCCAACTGTCCTGCCCATGACCATATTGGGCACTTCGTCTAGACCCCCTGGCGATGTTGGTGTCTTTGCTCGACGTCTTGAACCAATCCGATCCGATCTGAACCGGTTCCAGTTCTGAGACCCACACGGCAAAAAATCATGTGATATGGGGTCTGGTTTTGCCAATAAATTGAAAAAGATCGGAACAAACCAATTTGTAATCTACAAATCGGGTTGATAAACTCATTACATACAAGGCCCAGGCTAAGAGAAGCTTAAAAATGATTATTTTTAAGTAAATAAGTAATAACGACTTTCGAGCTGCTACCCAGATTTGATCCCAGATTTTTTCGGTGCAATCCCCATATCGGTGGTGCGTCATTCGAGGCCAGAAGGGCCATAAATGCCCGGCGCAGCCAGCAGAAATAAAGACAGCATACAGCAGCTCGCCTGCATTGAGCGGCAACAATAAAATGTACAATAAATCAATATAGAAAAACGTCTTGCATAAAAAGTTTGCAAAAGAGGGAAAAGGAGAAGCGAGCGAATATCGTTGTGTGAAACCCTGAATGGATTTTCCACATAATTGTTCTGCAACAAATTACTGGCCTAACCGATTTTCCAGACTCCATTATGAAGGGGAGTAAAAAAAATGTATTTATATGTACATCACGAGGGAAGTCCGGCAAACTTTAAAGGTTGCTCACCAGATTTTTCCCCGATTTTTTACCACCCTTGTTTCGTTTTCCTTTCCGCAAGCCGGCCGGCTTGTTCATTCTGTTTTTAGCCCGTTTGCTTTGCTTTGGGCCAACTTGTTTGGCTTAAGGCAAATTGTATCTTTTTGACTATGCGTTTTCGTTTTATTTATTTTTTTTTTGACTCTTTAAGCAGGTGTTACCAGTTTGTGTGTGTGTGTGTACCAGTGTGTTTGTAACCCACCTTACAAACTTGTTTGTTTCTATTGTTGTTGGTGTTACTTAATCGTCTGCGGACAGGTTATCGGTTGCTCTTGAACTTGAGGCGAGGAAACAAACAAACTTAAAGTGGAACTTGAACGGACGCGACTGAGAATAAATACGACAGCCCAAAAAATTGATCTAAAGGTGACTTCCAATCTCGAATGTTGTCCCTTGACAGATTGATGGCCTTTCTGCACCTGATATCTACATTGGGAATCCACTAAAGATAGGTATGGTTAAATATATATATATATATACTCAAGATCTATTAAATTATTTGTTGTCCATTTTAATTATTAAAACGGTGGAATAGTTTTTCTAAGCCAATTCAAACATTTTCAAAAACCATGTAAAAGCACCTGTTTACATAAACAAATAGAACAGCTTTATTGTTCAATGATTTCGATTAATTATAAACAAATAATTAACCTTTAATCATTACCTACAAACCCCAATCAGTGCCCGACTTTGTGACTTAGTAACCACAAACATGATAAGAAATAAATCCGTGATTATAATTTCGTTAAAAAGGTCACATATTTTACTACACGATTTCACTAATTACTATAACAAAAATACAATTTTTTGTTCACCATATCCTGGGCGCATTTTCAAAAACATACTTCGCTCGAACATAGGAATAGTTACGGTCATAAATATAACGCTGGGAACAATCAGTGTGCTTTCACCACTTCTTCTGCCTCAGTTCACGAACACAAATGAGGCGTGCCACTCCCACTTTCCCTTCCGGTTTCTCTGCCCTTTCCCACCCGTCCGTTAAACGCGGACAGCAATTATTAAAACAGAGCCATTGGCGACATGATAAACGATTTCCGCAATATTTCCGCCAGCCCAGGTTGGTCGGAGCGGAGAAGGCAGCGGAGACGAATGGGAGAGTTCACTGTAGGGTCGCAGGCACGGCCTTCACCCCTTCGCCCCTCCACCCCCTAAAAGCCGCGGGGTAGAACGCTCACTGCGGAACACTTTGTGGGTGCGTCTCAAATTTTTGAACTGCTTAAACGGCTGCGGCAGGTTACAAAATTAGACAGAACTCTTGCGTAAAGTAACATAAAATATGACTCAATTAAAAACAAATTCTATCTTAGAATTAAAATTTAAATACATTGCAAGCTGTTCCTAAAAATGGTGCAAGAACGCCCAAACGTGATTGTTGAAAATAAGATAGTTAGTTAAGACACATCAAAACATTTGAGGCAAAACAGATTTCATCGAATTTTCAAGAATAAAATTCTTTCACTAGCCAAGTCCATTTATCTCGATTAACTAAATGCAAATTGGCTTAATTATACGATTTGTGAAATGGAAAGTGACAAACGGAAATCTATGCTGTAAATGCATTCCTGTAAATAACTGGACTTCGAATGTAAGTAAGAATACATATTTTCTGTTCTAACACAACGTTCGTATGTTGTTCACACTTCAGCTGAAAGATTATGAAGGATATTTCGAAAATTTAACAAACAACATGGTGTCATTAGCATTTGTGGGTGCAATCCATCGCAGAAAAAGCATATACTGAATCTGCGTAGGAATAGGATTACAGAGCTCGCAGTGAATGCGAAATAAGTGCACAAGCTTAATAAATGAATAATCCGCGTCGCCTTCTAACTTTGTCGTGTATCTCATAGCTCGTTGTCTTGTTGGAATTGCCAGACAGACAATTCGTTTGATTGATTTCGGTGCCTTCTCTGCATTTGCTCGCTCAAATTGTCACTGAGTTCTGGCGTCGCATCGCCTCAAATGAGGAAATGCTTACTTTAATTTTATTTACTTCTGCGCGTTCCTTATCTGAATCTTAACGAGATGGGGGCAGCGGTGGCCTTTGTGCGGAGACTTTTGGACCCCCGGGTCATGGATCATGTGCATGCATAATGCGTCCGAGTCAAGCAGTTCATTGTATGTACATAATTTATTTAAATTTATTTGTTGATGCTGTGCAAATTTTCCGCGGACAAAAGTATTTCATTCGGTGTCAGCAGCTGGCACGAACTACGAGTACATGTGTAAAAAGTCAACGTGTTCACGTGTACTTTTCTAAGAGTATTTAATTATTGCTCATTACTCTTTCAATACCATATAAAGGTGAAATTACTTTTAGTAAACTTTTGAATCCAATCCAATAAATCGTCGAGTAAACTCCAGTTGTTTTACACTTTAAAAGCTTTTAATACTTGACAAATCTTGGGAAAAATGCGCAAACTTAGTTCGTTTAATTTGTTTGCACTATCCTAGGGATCTGCATCTTTGCATGATGGTCAAAAATTTGGGTTTAATTCACGTTGCGTGAAAATTCCACCCGAAAACGCAGAAAAAGCGACTAAAATATTTTGCATTCCATTGTGTTTGATTCTATTTTCATTTGTTTTGCGGCGAGAAAACCAAGGCATTTGCATAACAAAGTGATACGACGGTTTGCGGTGGAAAGGGGGGCCAACAGCCAGCAATACAAAAACAGAGAGACAAAGACACCGACAGAGACAGAATGGCAGACGGAGAGAGCAGTTGTTATTTTTGGCACAGCAAGGAGCAGGGAACGATTGTGAGAGGGGAGAGGAGATGTTTACTTAGGCCAGGTTAATGCACCGCAGATTAACAACAATTAAGATGCGGGGGAGCGAGAGGCAAGAGGCAGTTGGCGAGAGGCAGATAGCACACGTACCTTTTTCAGGAAGGGGACGCAAAGTGGGGGCCTCCTGTTGCTCCTGCCACTGGAACTTCCTGTTGCCGCTGCTGCTGCTGCGACTATTGATGCGCCCGCTGCTGTTGCTGCTGCATCTTTCCACGGCGACCAACAACAACAGCAACAACACCCATGAATTCGCTGTCGCCGGCATTATGCCGCTGGCCGCTCTCCTCACACACACACACACACGCACAAACACACGCGCGCGACTCTCCTTGTTGTTGTTCTTCTTCTTCCTCTTCTTCGTGTTGTTTCAGCCTTCCGTTTTGTTTTCCTTTTACACAATAACACAACACTCACACTAAGAGACGCACTCGAACGTACACCAACACACGCGTAAACCGGGGGTGGCAAGGAAATCACAAACAGGTAACTTTTTTACTTAGATTTCCATTGAAACAAGCATTTTGTTTGTTTACTTTTTCGAAACGCTTTGCGCGCTCAGCATTCGCTGCATATTAGTACACCGCACTCAAACACTTCAGCATCCCTCATGCCGCAATTTTCCATCCGCCAAACACAACGGAAAAAAACAAATATTAACTCATTATATTTCGCCGGCTGTTTTTACCGAAGCGGCGTGATTTCCCGAATTTTCCCCGATTTTCTCGATTTCAGCAGCGGGACTACCGCTCGATTCAAATAGATTTCAATTTCTGCTCTGCGAGATTTGCGAGATGCGACCGAACACCTTCAACAACGTTTACCGATTGAGCGCTACAATCGGTTAAATACTACGTGCATTTGTGGGGCGGTATTTTTTACGTGCTTTTCTGCGGTCACACTGTCGCTGTTAGTGAAACGAAGAACTTTATCAGTGCTGTTAATGGGGCTTACGAAAATTGCTAGCCGCTAATTTTAAATTATTTTAATTTAATATGTCCTTATTTATTTAAATTAGGATTGTTGTCCGTAAACATGTATTATCAAGTTGAACGCTAAGCTATGATATTAAGTTGTGCACTCTTAGTCATTTACAAGGTAACCTTTTTTTTAAATTTAGAAGTTAATAAAATGCTAGGACAAACTGCTTGCAAGTGGTAATTTAAAATAAAACGGGGGAAACCCCTTAATAAAAAAGCTCTGTAAGACACACAACGCTCTTTTCGTTTTTTAGTCACAAGTTTAACGGCCGGCAGTTGTCAAAACATTTTCAATTTTCAAATTTTCTGATAGTCCAACACAATCCAAAAATACTTTCTAAGCCGAACGAACACCTAAAGAATTTCAGATTTATTTGCTCCTAAAATGTTGCGCCAACTAAGGGTGAGTTCTGGAAATATGCCCCAACCGGTTGCGTAAGAATGCAATTGAATGCAATTTGTGCAGTTTTCTACATACATAGTTTCTATTTATATTTTCGCAACGACCAGTTGACAATGGATATTTCGGGTTGGATTTTCCTCCCGTGGAGACGTTCGATATCCAACATTAAGGATTCTCCTCCGCCGCCGCCTCTGGCCAGCACTTTCGACGACGTGATTGTGGACTACGAGGACCCGGACTATCTCCCACTGCCGGAGTATCCGGTGCGTCCCAATGAGCCATTGGAAACCCGCAAACAGCGGTGAGTAAAGCTATTAACTCACTTCAATCATACCTTCCAAAAGTTTCACACAACTATATTTGTTTAAAAAGTAGTTAATTAAAAATGATCATATTTAAATTATATATTTTATCTTCGCTTTCATCCATTGTCTTTAATTAACTTTATGTAAGAATGTAGTACAATTAGTTCAAAATTTGGTTTCCTATTGTTTTTTCAATCAAGCATGACTCACTCTATATATTTTCATACAATTATTAATTGTTAAACTAACGAATTTCACAACTTTGGCAACTGAACGTATTCAAAGGTCAATTTTTACCCTTAACCAGAAATGTCCTTCACTAATCCCTTCCAGGCTTCTGTATCAGTCGCGCAAGCGCGGGATGCTGGAGAACGATCTTCTGCTGAGCACCTTTGCGGCCAAGCATCTCCAGAACTTCAGCGCCGAACAGACGGCGCAGTACGATCAGTTAATAAACGGGGTTAGTAACGACTGGGACATATATTACTGGGCCACCGATGTCAAGCCCACACCCAAGGAGTACGACACGGAGATCATGGGGCTGTTAAAGGAGCACGTCAAGAATGCTGAACGCGTCACGCGTCTCCGCCAGCCGGATTTAAATACTTAGTCATGCAGTACTTTGAAGTTGAAGTGATCCAGGAGATCATAACCATACCATAATAGCCAAAACGCAAATATTTTTGTTTAGAATATCGAATATACTGGGACCTAAGCTCCTATAAAAAAAAATGTGGAACATTTAAAATCTAAACTAGCACCTCTCAAACACTTTGTACAGATTGGGAAGGTTAGTGAGCTCGTATATCTGATCCTTGATACGTGGTGGTGGCAAAAGATATTTCTTAAAGGCTGGGAATAGAACATGTTCCATTGTCCATTTGGAATACCCCGCAGTCGCACCTTCCCGCCAATCCAATTGCGAGTAAAATCGAGCAGTTTCCCTGCAGAAAGTTTCAAAGCACTGGGCCTCCTGCTCCCAGTCCACTTCGGTGGCCAAGCGGAGTAGGTAAACGGGCAGGAGGGTCACACAAGGTCGATACTGGTGCAGCAAACTTGGTAGACTTTCGAGCATTCCCTCCTCCGAGATGCGCAACCCGAAATACTCCCTCATAATTGGCGCCTTCTTCAGAAGAATTTCCGCAGCACTGTCCGCTAGTTCACCCTTATTCCCGTCCTCGGGTGTCCATCCGGCGGCTTCGCTTTCCAGCGACAGCATCAGCAGATCCTTGAGAGGCAATGGTGGAGCTATTGTGATTTCAGAGCAGTTTTGAAACTCGTAAATCATCCGTTGGTAGAACAGTTCCTCACTAAAAGCGCGTGTGTTGCACAGATAAAGGTGCGTTTCATGCTGGAACAAGGCTCGCTTCTCATCCACACAGCCCACATAGACCAAGTTTTTGAGTGTGCTCCTAAGCTGAACGCTGCACTGCCTCTCCACCCGCTGTCTCATGTCTAGCACGCTGCTTAAACGCACGTCTCGGGATTTTCTTGCCGCAGTTACACGAAAACTCTCTTCTGGCAGACGAGGTGCTTCTTGGGAGGAACTGGAGGACGCACCTGAATCACTTTTGACCAGAGGCGCCAGGAACTTATCTAGCTTTTGCTCAGTGGAATCAGTGCGCACCAGCTCCTTGGGATAGATGCGTTGCGTCTTATCAGCAGACTGAGTTTCATCTAGGTCGGGGGCTCCTGGTAGCCTTAGCTGTTTGTAAAACGTCCTTGTGGAATTGCTGCCTAGGAGTTGGGCTTCAACCTGCTGCTTAATGCGATCCACAATCTCTTCCTGGTAGAGAAAATGCACCTCATGTTTTGTGGGATGAACATTCACATCCAAATTCTGGGGCGGCAGCGTAAGGCTCATGTATACGAAAGGATGGTGGCCACGGGGTAGGTAAGTGGCATACACCGAGTCCACGGCGGTCTTGAGAGCTGGGGGATATAATGAATTTGTTTTCTGAATAAAGAGATGTTTATGCTCACTAACCCGGGGACTCCACTAGTCGCTGGTTGATGAACAGCAGCATCTGGCTCTTTTTGGCTGAATAGTTAACCTGGGTGATTAGGCATTCGGCCTCGAACTTGAAAACCTCATCACGGTGGCTAAACCCCAGCAGCTCCTTGGAAATTGCTGCCCCGTATATGATACGGATGTTTTCGGAACGGGAACTGTTCACTGGTGTCCGCAGGGCAGGTTGCGCGTCTCCCTGCTTACGAAGAGTGAAACCCACACTTGGATTGTGAACAGCGTACCTAGCCAGAACCTCCGACAATCTCTGTAACTCCTCGGCTGGGGAACGGAGGGCCTGCCTTCTTTGCGGCATGTTGTAGAACAGATCCTCTATGCAAATAATGGTACCTTGGTTTCCAGCACACGGTTTCGGCGGACCTTGGAGTTTGCCATCCGCATAGGTTGCCTTGAAGCCGCACTTCTCCTTCGCCGTCTTGGTCTGGATGCTTAGGTGCGCCACATGACTAATGCTGGCCAAAGCCTCCCCTCTGAAGCCAAACGTGGCTATCTGTGACAAGTCCTCGAAGCAGGTTAACTTGGAGGTGGTAAACCGCTCGCAAACGATGGCAAGATCTTCGCGCCGTATCCCAGTGCCATTGTCCTGGATTTGGAGCAGCTTTAGTCCACCGGCCTTTACATGCACCTGGATGTGACTCGATTGGGCGTCCAAACTATTTTCGAGCAGCTCCTTTAAAGCGTTGGCGGGTCGCTGAATGATCTCTCCGGCGGCTATGCGGTTCACCACAACCTCGTCCAGCTTCCGGATGACACCAGGCTCCAAATCTTCCGGCATGGCGGGAAATCTTAACGCAAAGTTTTATGTAAACAAAAAACCAGTGTGCCCGTTTTCTTACGCGGGTTAACATCGGCAAAAAATAGATAAGTTAAGTCCACCGAATATAAGATACCCGGTACTCAGCTAGTGACGGTACGAACAAGAAAATTTCACGATTTTTGTGCCATATCGATAGAATTTGGAAAAAATAAATTTTTTAAGAAGTGGGCATGACAGTTTTGAGCGTCGTCTAGGCGTTAGAAGGGGCGTGGCAAAATATTTTTGGTAAATCGATGTACCATAAAGATAAAAAGTAAAAGAAATAAAATCATATTTTCTTTTTACCTGTTACATACTCTTCAACTAATTTAGTATACCCATTTACTCTAAGAGTAACGGGTCGGGCGGTAAATTAAAATTGAAAACTTCTATGACAACATTTTTAGAAACAAATTAATTGAAAACTAAAGGAAGAACGGGCTGGCTAGGTAACAACTCCTTTATTTATCGGTTAACAAAAATACAATTTTCAGTTTTTTACATTCGACGTTTTGCTCATATATATGTACATATATATATTGTTTTCGTCATAACCTTTAGTTAATACATTTGAATATTAGTTTCAGTTTCAGGTAATTCATCAGTTTTGAGGTAACGATTGATATATTCCTATTGCGTGGTAACAAATATTGTCGTAACGAGTAAATTGCTGTTCAATATATTAAGAGATTGCTCGTTTTCCGATAATTCGAAATAACAATTAATAAACTTCGATTCGTAAGAAGTATGTTATACTTAAACTAAACACTTTCACTTAAAACTAGTTTGATTTGCAAATGAATTCCGACAATTCAGAGCGGTTAGAAAAACAATGTGCTTCGTAAACGTTGGAAATAATATAGGGAATGTTTTTCAGCGGATACTAGGAGAACCACTTGCACTTAAGGCAAATGAAAACTGAGATTCCAAGGATAATGGTGGTGTACTTGAAGTAGTTACGGACCGTTTTGCGTTTTCGCTCTGCAAGAATTTCATTGAAGTCAATGAACAGGGGATTCTGAGAGGGACTGAAAGAACCAAGCTAAAAATATAATTAAAAGTAGTGAGAGTCCTAAAGTAAGTACAGTTTTAATGGGACACTTACATATTTAACTGTCTTTGTGATTTGGTGAAGAACATCTTGATACCCCCCAAGACTGTTTTTTATCGCAGCCAACTGCGTCTCGGAGGGTTGCCCCATTATTTTGTGCTCCTGTTGTCTTAAAATGAAGCGCAGGGAAGCCTGAATAATGATCAAGTGCTGCAGATGATTTGCGGTTACCATCAGTATCTCATAGAAGCTGTAAGCACTCTTGGGTTAGTTAAAATAGTAATTATAAGACCACCGCATACTTATTCATGTCATCTTTTTTGACCCGAGCTATCGACGAGTTGCACCAATGATGAAGATGAAAGCTGCAATAGCCAATTTGTTATGGGTTGTCAAATGATTTGTACTCCATTAAAATTCACTTACTCAAGAATGCCCGTCAATATCTTGTGACGAAAGATAGGATACTCGATGCCGACCTCGCGAAGAGACTGCTCATTCATGACGAGGAACTCGGCCAGCGAGATCCTTGCAACGGCAAAGTATTGGACCATATTTCCAACATTGATAGCTTGCAGAATACCATTAAGTTCCTGAAAATATTCCGGACAATCGCTTTTAAGAAAGATGCGTGGAATGTGATCTCTTAGCGTGTTGTAGCCCAGGAAGTGTGACGGCACCAGATAAGTAGAGGCTGGACGCGGCAGGATCTCCAGCAGGTCATAGTATCCATGGCACTCTGCCACCTGGGTGGGCGTGTAACCCTTGTTGTTGGCTATCGTAGCATTCACTCCAGCCTCCACTAACAGCTTCACCACCTCCACGTGATTCTTCTCAATGGCGTGAAAGATGGCAGTGCAGCCCTGATTATCCACAGCATCAAAGCTAACGTCCTTGATGAGGAGACGCACAACGTCGGTGAAGCCATTCTGGCAGGCGAACATAAAGGGTGTCATTCCGTATTTATCCGACACATTGATCACGGCTCCGTAGCGGAGGAGCAGGCGCACAATTCTCTCCGCAACATACGGATCCTTGTGGCTGCTATTGCAGGCCATCATCAGCGGCATTGAGGAATCAAGCTGCCTATTTACGTTGGCCCCTGCCTTTTCTACCAGCCATTCAACAATGTTGTAATGGCCCTCACGACAGGCGAGCATCAGTAAGTTGAGACCACCTCTTACAGCCTGATCCACTTTGAGGACGAGGCTGCGCATCTCGTGCTGCATTGCCTTTAGATCCCCGTCGAGGACTGCATCGTAGAGCTTCTGCTCGGGATCCACATAAGGAGCTGGTTTCGAGCGTTTCACCTGGACAGAAAATACAGTCACGCACGGGGACACTAGGAAGAACAAAACAAGGAACACCCACCTCATCCGAGAAGTAGAATCCGTCGTAGCTGCTATCCGAGTCGGAATCTCTGGGAGGTCCATATTTGCACTGGCTGCTCATCGTTCAGAGATATAGATAAATTTAGCAGTTTAAGCACATTGTTGTGGCCAAAATCAGGAATAAAGCAAAAGGAAAATGGCCAGGCACAATTAGTGAAGGGGGACGAAGTTCTAAAAAGTTTGCACCATCGATTATTATCGATATCATTGGCGCGCCTTTTAAATTTAACTAATTTAACTAAGATAGCCGAAACTAATTTAAGTAATATTAAAAATTAATTAATTATTCATCCGAACAATCTGAATAACAAACGTAATTTTTCGTTAAATAGGTACTCTCAATTTTTGTGAGGTGCCATTTTTTATGTAAATCAAAAGAATTAAATGCCTTAAAGAAGAAAAAGTTTTATTTTACAAGTTTACTATTTAACATAGCGTAGTTTGCAGCTCTACTTCTTTCTATCCTTCTTGGCGTGACGAGGTCCTCCGAAGTTCTTGCCCTTGTTGAACTTATTCTTTCCCGCCTTGTTTGTCAGTTTGACACTGCTTGCTTTCTTCTTGGCAGCAATCTTGGTCATTTTCTTGTGCCGATTTGCCTCGGACCTGGAACAAAATGTACAACATTAAAACAGCTATTAACTAATATAGAAAAAATAGCTACTCACCTTAAACGCAGAGCTCCACCACGACTCACATCGGTCAAATCATTTGTGAACGCTGACTGACCGCCGCGTCGCTTTGGCTTGCTGTCGGATGCGCCGCCTCTGTGAACTTCGGTGGCGGCCCCCAGTTTGCCTGGACGTTTGCGTAGCTTGGCCATCTTGGCGCGCACAAGGGACACCTTCTCGATTTCCTTCATTGCTCGCTCTTTAGCCAACTGCTCGGGCGTCTTCTTACGGGGCTCCTCTTTCTTCTTTTTGTTGCGCTTTGCCTCGAGCTCCTTGACCGGTGGACCATCCTCGCCATCGCCTCCGTACTCGGGTCGCTTACGCTTTCCGGCCGTTTTGCCCTTGCCCTTTCCACCAGATACTTTATCCTCGTCGCCGGTTGTTAAAGCTAAGCGGTCCTTCTCCGCCTCGCGTTGCTGCTTCGTCTGGAACCATCCACGCCGCTCGTTGGTCTGACCCAGCAGCTTTCGCTCCGTTTTGGAAAGCTGTTGCTCCGTTTTGGCTAGCTGTCGTTCAGCCTGTTCTTCATCCAGAATGTTTTCTATTAAAGAATAAAATTACATTAGCAAATTAAGAAAATGCTACACTTAATTTAACTTACGGATCTCTGGCTCCAAGCTTGTCAGTTTGTTGCGGTATTTTTCAATGATCTCTGGCGGAATAATACGATTCTTGATGGTACTCTCTGCATTCTTGATAATGTCCTTAACGATCTTGCGCTCTTTTTCCCCGGCAAGGGAAACGGAGATACCAGCACGTCCAGCTCGAGCGGTACGGCCCACTCGATGGATGTAGTGCTCTGTGGTGATGGGCATCACAAAGTTGATGACTGTTTTCACGCCCACAATATCCAGACCACGAGCAGCTACATCTGTGGCGATTAGCACATCAATCTGCTCCTCCTTGAACTTCTTAAGGGACTCCAGACGCTGTTGTTGGGTGAGGTTGCCATGCAGTTCGCCGGCTCGGACGCCCAAGAGACCCAGTAAAATGTGCAGTCGATGGGCCTGCTTTTTGGTTTGCACAAATACCATGCAGTGATCGTGGAACGTCCTACAAATCAAACTAGCCAGGATAGGTTCCCGGTCACCTTCCTTATCCTCACGTATGCGAATAAATTCCTGACGCAGATTGAAGGCCACTTGCTGGTTATTGTTGACGAACACCTTGATAGGTTTGTCCAGCGAAACGGCTGCCAGATCTTTGACCTGCTCACTCATTGTGGCAGAGAACAACATAGTCTGACGTGTTTTACAGCAGGAGTTGATGATCTCCTTCATCTGTTCGGCGAAGTACTCGTCTAGCATACGATCGGCCTCGTCCAGAATGAGAACCTATTCGGGTTATCAAAAGTTATTTAAAGTTAGGGTTCAGGTGAAGTAAACAATGCAATCACAATAGCCGTAGAATCAGCTTGCATCTGCGGCGCAGAAGCAAGAACCAGGGTTTCCTCTTAGATCCGAAAAGACCTCAGAGCGCAAGGATGGAGAATCATCATAATTAAGATATAAAACTGAAGTTCTTCTTGATATCTTACCTCGATAGAATCCAATGTGAAACTAGGCGTATTTTTAATGTGGTCAATTAGACGACCTGGAGTGGCAATGACAATGTCGGGATTCTGGCGCAGTACTGCCTCCTGAGCCTTCACATCCAAACCGCCAATGGCCAGACCCACATCAATACTAGTGAACTGGCACAACTGCTTTGTCACCTGGTAGACCTGGGCGCCCAGCTCACGAGTGGGCACCAAAACCAGTACCCTGGTTATAGCCTTATTGTTAAGAGGACGATATAGCAAACGTTCTAGAGTAGGCAACATGTAGGCAGCCGTTTTGCCCGTTCCCGTGGCAGCGCAGCCACAGATATCACGACCTAGCAAAGCCACCGGAATCGTAGAGGCCTGGATCGGCGTAGGATAGATGTATCCCAGGACACCGATGGCACGCATCAGGGGACGTGACAGATTCATCTGGTAGAAGGAGGTGATCTGCTCGTTCGCCTCCACAGTGTCGTCGAACTGCATCTTCTCTCCCTCATCCTCTTCATCCTCCTCTCCAGCCTTCTTCTTCTTTTTCTTCGACTCCTTCTTTTCTCTTAGCCGCAGGTTGTCATGCTTCAATTCGTCCTCGGAAAGATCTATTTCACTTCCATCGCTCTGCTCCGCGGCCACAGCTTCTGCGCCACCCCGCTTTTGCAGCCGGGCGGCGATCTTGTCGTCGGTCTTTGTACGCGCCTTCCGCTTTACGTACTTCATCAGGTCGTCCCAAGTGTCCTGGTTGTACTCCTTCACCGAGGACACGAACTCGAAACCCTTCTCAAACTCAGTCACCTTCTTGTGCCTCAGTTTTGTGGGTTGGTACTGCAGAGGCACTAGGAACTTAGTTTTGGATTTGGATTAAAAGTGTGAGTAACCTACCTCGACCTCCGCATCGGAGTCCTCCGACAAGTTCTCGACCTCGGCATCGTCCTCGATGGTGCCAATCAAGTCCAGGTTCTTGGTTGCACCCATTTTTGCAGCAAAGAACTATTTAAAACTCCACCAGCGCGTGTTTACAATTTAAAACACACGTGTGGCGTGTTAGAGATGGGCGAGCCGGTGGTCAAATCATCGCTTGCAAGCGTGGGTGGAATTTATAGTTTAATAGTTTTATTGCTTTTTAAAAATTGTTTAAATTGAAAAAATAATAATAAATAAACTTATACTAAATATAAATAACATATTATCTTCAATTAAGTGATTTCTGACGCTGTTTCGTTAGCTATCGATACATCGCGATATTGCGTGCCGGCGATAGCTCTCATCTCTAAATCGTCAGCTGTTTTACCAATTTTGTTATGAAATTTGTTTGAGTTTCCCATCGAAAATGCTACGTTTGCTGACAAAAACAAGAGTGCTGCGGTGAGTTATTATAATGGTATGATCCCTAACCAATAGAGTGACAAATGGCTGTCTTCGTAGGCAACTGGTGCCAACCACAGGCGCTACTCCACCTGCCTCCCGCTTTTATGCGAAGAATCAAGAAGCAGCCAGCCAAAAAGACGACATGGTCAGCAACGAGCCCATTAAGTTTTTCGGCAGCCAGGCGGCCACTTGGCGTGCCAAGGACACACGCAGTGGCGGAAGTGACGAGAGCCTGTGGTACCAACCCTACGTAATCTCCGTCAGCCTGGCCGTCTTCCTCGTGTACTTCTGTGCTCTGCGCGAGGAGAGCGACATCGATCTGCGGTTGGAGGGCAACTTGTACGAGCATGTCAGTGGTCTGGAGGAGGTGCAGCTGACTGTCAACTATAAGTACAACAAGGAACATGGACTGGACACCAAAGAGCAGGAGAGACGGCTCAGGGAACTGGGTATTGATCTGGGCCAGTTGGACGCCAAGTTGGCCGCCCAGTAGACATAGGGTTGGTTTATTGTACGTTTTTGTTTCGTTAAGTGAAATTAAACAATATTAATAACTAAAAGTGTACGTATTACGAAGAACTCGAAAAATTTGCCAGAAATTTTAGTTGCTTACACGGTAAAATATTTATTGATATTTTGGTTACGGCTCGGTGCTATTTTTATGAAATTGTAGGAAGCTTTTGTTTGTTAAGGTTTTCAAAACTCAACTTTTAATTTATTTGTTGTTAAATTTTAAGCCGATTGGTTTAATTTATAAATCTAATTGCCTACCTACGATTTCTAATGGTGAAACACATACTTGCGTGACTTACTGTCTTTCCGTTTGTTTATAAATCGCTCAAAAACAAAATTTAAAAGTTCACGACTTACAACTTTATCAATCGCCTTTTACAATTTATTTACAGATTGGTTTTATTGGATCGGTTAGAAATGATTAATTTAAAAAAAAAAATTGGAAATAATTTTCTTTTGTATAGCATACCCCGATCATTTCCTTTTTTTTTTTGAGTGGGCGGAAACTTTAAGTGAAAGGATTATAAACTATAGTATTACACAAAATGTATTAAAATTTATGAATTATGTGACCATACCGCGTTTTCCTTGGAAATCGCCCCAGCTGATTGCTATCGATAGGAACAGCTGAGTTCAGTCAGCAGGTGTGCACACACTGTGACTGCGATAAGAAACGCGCAGGAAAAACAGAAAAAGGTAAACTGAACCCGAAAGCTATAGCCATTAGCTGTGCGTTTCATGCACATATTCGCTGACCCAAGGCCGGTCCCACCCCCAAACCCAGATTCCAGTGGAAGGCGCACAACTCCGACAGCATGGTGAGTAGACAAAGAAGCCATATCGCAATGGCCCCCGCCCATCGCAACCGACTGATTTGCACCCAATCACGCCCTCGCAGAGCTACGATGACGATGACTATCCGGCGGACACGTTCCCCAAGGACTTTGGCTACCGGGCCTACAACCAGGATGGCTTGGAGCTGGAACCCAATGCAACGGGCAACAGTGAGACAAAGCCGCGCATTCTGCTGATGGGAATGCGCAGATCCGGCAAGAGCTCCATCCAAAAAGTGGTCTTCCACAAGATGTCGCCAAACGAGACGCTCTTCCTGGAGTCCACCAGCAAGATCGTGAAGGACGACATCAACAACTCCAGCTTTGTGCAGTTCCAGATCTGGGACTTCCCCGGCCAGATTGACTTCTTCGAGCCGACCTTTGATTCGGACATGATCTTTGGAGGCTGTGGAGCACTGGTTTTCGTCATCGATGCCAAGGATGACTACAACGAGGCGCTGACTAAGTTCAAGAACACAGTGTTGCAAGCCTACAAAGTGAACCAGCGCATCAAGTTCGAAGTGTTTATACACAAGGTAATATCTGCGTATACGCGCATATCGAGCTGATAACCCACTGACACCTGCACTTTTCCCAGGTGGATGGAATTAGCGATGACTCGAAAATGGAATCGCAGCGGGACATTCACCAACGGTCGTCCGACGACCTAAGTGAGGCTGGCCTCAATCAGATCCATCTGAGTTTCCACCTGACCTCCATATACGACCACTCGATCTTCGAGGCCTTCTCCAAGGTGGTGCAGAAGCTAATTCCCCAGTTGCCGACGCTGGAGAATCTGCTGAACATTTTTATACCAGTACGTTAAACTTGGTTTGTCTTTTTCCAACTACACAGCTAATTCCTTATCTGTTTTAGAACTCTGGAATAGAAAAGGCATTTCTGTTCGATGTGGTTTCCAAAATTTACATAGCCACGGACTCGTCACCAGTCGACATGCAGACCTACGAGCTTTGCTGTGACATGATTGACGTAGTCATTGATCTGTCCAGCATATACAGGCAGGCAAACTAGTTTTGATGTTTTTACTGTTTAATATCCATTGCTTCCACGCAGCTCCGAAGAAACCGCCTTTGATAGCGGGAGCTCTAGTCTCATCAAGTTGAACAACAACACGATACTCTACCTGCGGGAGGTGAACAAGTTCCTGGCCCTGGTTTGCATCCTGCGCGAGGAGAACTTCAACCGGCAGGGAGTCATCGACTACAATTTCATCTGCTTTCGGGACGCTATCAGCGAGGTATTCGAGCTGCGACTAAAGCGCCAGAAGCAGCTAGAGAACAACGGCCAGGACGACGATGATCTGGTCGATGAGCAGGCCCTGATTCGACATGGCCACGACGCAGGTGGAATTTCGAGAGCGCAGCCGATTAATTAGGTGCACTTTATCCCCAAGCGGCGGGCTCCTTTTATTTCTCCCCGCGCTAGCTTCTCTGTGGAGTCTTCGATTCCAATTTGTACGTTCTCTTCCGTTTTATCTGCTGTTACCTTTGTCTTCTGATACGTTAGGACGCTACTCTTACAGAGCAGCGTAACAAATTGCCCAGCGGTTGAAATTAATGATAATACTACCAATAAATATGTCTATTTTTAAATACAAATGTACTTTGGACTTATGTATTAGATTTTTCTTACGCCACTTAGATTGGTTACTTGCATGCTGCCAATGAGGCCTACACACCCATCTGAAATGAATTATGACAGTGATGGGACGCCAGCTTTTCCAATATTCTAAAAAGTACTAGGAAAGTTACATTTTATAGGTCAATTCCCAGAAGTAATTACAAGCATAATTAACATTGAGGCATTAAACAATTTAAATTGTTTGAAATGTAATAGTTCTTATTATTTGAGTAGCACACAACTACGAGTAAAAACTAATAAGAAAAGATGTTTACGAACATTTTATCTAAGAATTTTGCAATACATTTGTATTAAAAAGTGCTACTTCACGTTAACGTTGTGCTTTTGCCTATCTGATAGTTTAAAACTTGACTGCAAAGCTTAAAAACTTAACCTGCTATTCGAAGAAGGGAAATATATTATATATATGTATATAAGATACATGTTAAGCAATAGTCTTTCTTATCTTTTGTAAATAATTTTAAACCAATAAAAATCTATTTCATTATTTTTATTTCGTCCGTGGATGAATAAGAACATTTTTGACTTGTATAATTATTTTTTCTTGCGGGATTCATGTAAGTAAAAATTTCGAAAACATCCAACTTGCTTACTGCTTTCTTAAAAATTCCCCTAACTCACTTACGTACAAAGACCCATTTCCTTCTCCTTACATCGGCTTTTCCACAAGTTATGTTTAATCAACTGTTTTCAGGAACTATAACTGAAGCCACCGATCTGATCTCCAGACAAAGATTATGCTGCTCAGTCGCTTAGCTATCGCATTAGGGTTCAGTTGTGGTTTCAAATAGAGTCTTTAGCCTTTGACGTAATTGCAAGACAATAAGAAATTGGACACATAACCAACTTCTTGTTTGCACAAGTGATCCATTCTGGGTTACCAATTGAAAGGGAAACTTAAATAATAATAGTTGCGAGCGGTGCAGAATGACGAGTGCAAGTCTTTTGTCGCGTTCTCTGCTAACAGAAGGTGCATATTTTAAAACTTAATGTATTTAATTTGTATTTAATGTTATCTTAATCCACTGACCTTTTGCAGCTCCGCGCTCCAAGAATCGCTCGGTGTTCACCTTGATTGTGGGCGTGGTGGTCGGTTACTGCCTGGCCCAGCTTTTCTCCGGTATTGCGCCGAGCCAGAGCCTGTATCCCTATCTCAGTAGACGCCTTAGCCAGCCCAGCGATTCCCAGGTGGCCACCCAGGGTCAGTTGGCACAGGAGCACAGCGCCTTCCAGCATGATCATCGCAACGACAACGTCACCGTGGCCGAGCAGCTGAAGAAGGAGGTACGCATCCTCTGCTGGGTGATGACGAATCCTACAAACCACAAGAAGAAAGCTCGCCATGTGAAGCGAACTTGGGGCAAGCGGTGCAACATCCTGCTCTTCATGAGTTCCGCCGCCGATGAGGAACTGCCCACCGTGAAGCTCGATGTGGGGGAGGGCCGGGAGAATCTGTGGGCCAAGGTCAAGGAGGCGTTTAAGTACGTCTATCATCACCATTACAATGACGCCGACTTCTTCTACAAGGCCGATGACGACACATACGCCGTGATGGAGAATATGCGGTATATGCTTTATCCGTACAATCCCGAAACACCCGTACACTTCGGATTCAAGTTCAAGCCTTTCGTGAAACAGGGCTACATGTCCGGCGGAGCGGGTTACGTACTCAGTAGGGAGGCACTGCGTCGGTTCGTGGTCGAGGGCATTCCGAATCCCAAGATGTGCCTGCCGGGCACGGTGGTCAATGAGGACATCGAAATCGGGCGATGCATGGAGAACCTGAACGTTACCGCCGGCGATTCCAGGGACGAAATCGGTCGTGGTCGAATGTTTCCCTTCATACCAGAGCATCACTTGATCCCAGCCAAGTGGGACAAGAACTATTGGTACTGGAACTACCTTTACTACAAGACGGATGACGGTCTCGACTGCTGCTCGGATTTGGCCATTTCCTTTCACTACGTTGCTCCGAATTCCTTCTATGTTCTGGACTACCTCATCTATCATTTGAAACCCTACGGTTTACAGCGTTCCCTAGAACCTCTGCCTGCTAAACTCAAAGTGGGTCAGTTGCTACCGCCCCCCGTAGAGCGTCCCCTGGCCAGTAACGAGGATTCCGCCGATGATTACGACAGGATCTACACAACCACGACTGAGAAGCCAAAGGAGCCCGATGCCCGGGAAATGGACTCCAAGGAAGTGGAAAAGGAGGAGGTCAAATACAGGGAAAAGCTTTCAAAGGAGGCCGAGGAGCACGAAGACTCGCGAAATACTGGCAAGGACTCGGAGTATACTGAAGAGGAAACGAATAAGCGTTCCAAGTCCAAGGAAACATCGGATGAAAATTAACATGTATTGAGTTTAGTTGGTAGGCTTTGGAACCATGTTGTTTCTAAAACTACTCAGCTCTTTTAATACAAAGTTTTTAAGCTTTACATAAATTTATTATGAAAGCCACTATAACTAGTTGGCTTGGAATTATTAAAGGTTGGATGGAACAGACTTCTTTAGCTGTTCTCGCCCAAAACTCTTAATCTTAAAACCCTAAACTGAATAAAAGCGAAAAACTTCCGGAGAAGGTGAAATGTGCACTGGGATTCTTTAAGACCAGGCCACCACGTTCACATACCCTTAAGAAAGATGGTTATAATAGACATGCCTACGGATTCCTATATGTTGTCATCGTGAACCGGGCTCATAAATAAGTGGCATATAGTCGAGTTTTGCAGATATCCAGTTAAAATTGGCATATTTAATAAATAACCAACTCTTAACATTTAAACTGCACGCCCATAAAAGACAAGAGCATTTTAAGTGGATCATGCTAATTTTATTGGAGTGGTATCTATTTTTATCTAATTTTATTGGAGGCGGCAGGCGGAGGGCCGGTATGCAAGCCGACGGAAATGGCTTAATCGACATGGCTAGTTATTAATTAGACTAAAAGCAAAAAATCTAGTGGCCCATGAGGGGATCGAACCCGCGACCTTCGCGTTATTAGCACGACGCTCTAACCAACTGAGCTAATGGGCCTTCGTGAAAGAGGCGTTCTGGGTTATTAATTTATATTAGGGGATGGTTCTCTAACCACTCATATTGGTATTTATTTAAAGTTATCTTTATATAAATTACTTTTATTGTATTCCTACCTATTCGGTTATAAATAAATGAAAAGAAATAATTGTATACATTTAAATAATTAAAATACAAACCAATAAAAACTGCATTCTTTTTTATTCTCATCAGCCAAGAATAATTACGAAGTATCCAAGGAATACTCACAGGATGGCGCTTTTTGGAGGAGGTTCCCTGATTTTCCCCAGGGTTGTACTAACGGCAGCCACCCTGCTGCTGTCCAAACCCGCAGATGAGATTGTGGTCAGAGCTGTCGAATGGGATATAGCGTCCGTGGACGAACTGCGACGGCATGAGGATCGCCGGGTAGTGAGGGTGGATCGACATAAAAACTTCGAATACATGACATGGGGATAACGACATAACGATTCTGTATCTTGACTCTTTCAGCTTACTTATTCAAGAGGAGTCCTATGACCAAACACACTGTGTGGTATCCGGATGGCGAAAACGTTTAAAGTTTAAAGTTTCTCTCTTCAAGAGGAAGATTGCCAGAACATGTTGAGAAAAAGCATCTTGGAAGGCAGTTTTTAAGAAGAACAAGGATGCCTGCATTGGTGACGGTGGTTTCTCCTTGTTTTGTTCCACTGTATTCCAACCAATATTGTCGTTTCACTCAAAGAGCCCTATGTTTTAAATAAGAAACGTTGCGATTATAATTAATAACATCGTATTCAATATATATAACTGAACTCTGAGATTGGATTGCGCTGCTTAATATATAAAAATATACATATTATCAAAATAAGTAAATTACTCTGAACTGATTTTAAACCTCTAGTTTGAGTTTTAGATTAAATTTGTTTAAAATGAGAATTTTAGGAAAGGACCTTCTTAGTCTTAGTTTAGGATGCAAAAATTGTTTCTGTTAGAATAATCTTATACTAGTTCGAATATGCTTGATTGTAAACAATAAATCAGTTTTTAGTCGATTGTGAATGAAATATTTATAAAGCCGCATGATATGAGGTGCAAAACTATTTGAATTGTTATTTGTTCTTTAATACTATTCAACTATCGATATAGCCCCATATTCCTCGTCATATTCCATTTTTTATGCAAAGAGGCCTTATACCGCCATAAATTTCAAAACTCACCGAGAACGTTTAGTCAAAAGTACTCGATACGCCGATTGCAAGCATCGATAGCGGCATCGATGTTTCCCCACCACCACCAGCCCGGCTGGCCACACTGGCGCTCAGCTGGCGCAGTTGTTGTTATTCTTCCATTTGCCCAGCGCGAGGTACGAATTTTCGAGCGCAGCGTAGCGACAATTTTCTGGGGGTTAGTTCACCAACGCGACTAGTTTAATTAGCGGAATTGTGCGACGACGTCGTGGTCGAAATTCAATTGCAACGCCCAGACGGTAAATCGGTAAAATCGCGACATCGTAGCAGGCGAGTGAGTGCAAAGAGAACCCTGGAAAGTGGTCAATGTGTGTGTATTTGGCGAGCAGTGGCGGAGCACTGAAAAAACCAGTTAGTTGGCAGTGAAAGAGATTCAATAACGTGTTGGTGGGGAAAAGAAGAACAAATTGTTTCGAGTGTGCGAGGCGACGACAGCCAACTGGTCCGGTACGAAAAAGTCCGCTTTCCTCGCTCATTAGCGGTGCTTTCCTCG
The DNA here is from genome assembly GCF_016746245.2 of Drosophila santomea. Taxonomy (NCBI): domain Eukaryota; kingdom Metazoa; phylum Arthropoda; class Insecta; order Diptera; family Drosophilidae; genus Drosophila; species Drosophila santomea. The sequence goes on along the minus strand of NC_053016.2, from coordinate 16,906,075 downwards.
GGCCCACGATCTGGAAATCGGCATTACCTAAACCGGGCCGTAGCCACCACTATCTTATCGGCCAATTGATATATGCAAGTGCAGCAGCGCGACATCAGCACTGTTCCCATCATCGCCTAGCAGGTGCGTATTGTCCACCACTTTCGACATTATATTGGTCTGATCGGGTGTCTCTCTATCTCTCTCTGGTGCGTGGTCTCAACTATATACATATATTATACGTATGTATATGCTCCGTAACAACACACTTCACTGTCTTTCGGCCATTGTTAACACCCCGGTGGTGGAGCATCTTTGGCATCCATTCAGTCGGTTCCCCATTCATTTGCCTAACAGACTCATTTCTGCCCCAACCGACGAACAAGTAAAGTGAAAGGCGGCGGCACGCGTTTCCCATCTTTTGTATTGAATTCGCTTCGGCAGCGAGGAAAGCGAAATCGTTCTTAGTCATCAGGACGTTTGAGTGGTGGAGTGGGGTGAGCCAAATTAAGGAGCAGATACACATGCATCCGCCTGGCAACAGGGATGTCACAAAAAACATTTTAAACATTATATACGCCTACTTGTTTCATTCTGGGATTACTAATTAGATAAAAGGAACAAGGATGAAATCCTATTTATTTTTTGCCGACTCCAGGAGGAAATCAAAGTCGGCCGATAACATAATTATATCGATATCTGTAAAATCAACAATTGCAATTTGTTAGGAGAACAAAATTTCATTGTTAAAGATATTTCAGGCTTTTCGAAAGCCTGATGCATGCAAAATACTTTCCATTTTGTATGTTATTTTTTATGGTTGAATACTTGTTCTTGTATTGAAAATATCCCGGTTTTACCTATTCCAGCGTTTGATTATCCATACATTAGGACGAAAAAATGATGTCTAAGAAAGCCGGCAAGACAGGCCAAAGCACTGTTGACCCACGACGTTATTGATTTTTGCAGCTGCTTGGCGGCTTAATCATTCGTTTTGTGGCGTGACAAGTGTTTCGGCACCACACCCACTTACATACATACATACATACATATGTCATAGGGAAAAGCGTAAGCGGAAGTGATTTCATAGACCGAAACTCACCCCGAAAACGGAAAACAGAGCACGTTGAAAGCGGGTTTTCCGTGCTTTGTGGCCATTGCCTGCACCAAGTAGATAGTTGAGGTCTATGTTGAGGTTAGGACTTTCCGAATCCATGTGATTTTCCAGTGTGCCGGCTTCTGTGCGTCGTCGCAAAAGTATGCTGCACTTCGGGGGTGCAAACAGCATGCTTTTCGTTTCGTTTTCGTTGAATTTTCACGGCCGAATTGATTTTTCCAGTATAGACATTACAAAATGCCTCGTAGCAGCGGCAATAATAAAGAGCCATTTCAGTTTTGCAGCCAACACGCACATCGGGGCAACTATTACCGCTCTTCCGTTCCCCGTTTTTCACTTTTACAAAAAAACTAAGGAGTAAATGCGGCCAGCACGTGGGTCTACGCATTGACTTTTCCGTTCCTCAGTTTTCATCTGGCCAAGCAATTCTCAGCTGGTCCCCGAAGAGCAAGGGGAAACGAAAGACGCAACCATGACCAACGAAACTCAAAACTCCAAACTTGAGCAATTTGTAGACTAAAGTGTTAACTAACCGTGAAGTTGGTCAGTGGGAAACCCAGAGAAGATGGTCTACCTCCAAAGCTCATAAAGAGCAACAAAAAAGGCACAAAGACTTTGAATATCTTATATCTTTTTTTTATAAACTAAGATAAGCAGCTAAAAAAGTTTAACCTTACTGAGGCAAACATATCCGAGTTTAACGAGCTACGATTTCTGGCAAAGCACTTGCAAATATTTCTCGCTGTGTAGTTGCGGCAGACAAGAAGCTCGGCAATTGTTTGATCGATTCCTTCGTCCGCTTCCGCTCCGCCGCTATTGGCTGTTGCCTTTTGCCCGGCTATTCGCCACTTGCTAACAGTTGTTTTCGTACGTGAGCAGCGCTCGGATACACAGATACTCATACTCCCCTTCAGATACTCAGATAGCTTCCTCTTCTGCCTGGATGATGCGATGCACTGTGTCCAAGCGGAAGCAACTCCATTTATGTAAATTGCTTGCGTGACATTTCAATGCGACGGGGCGCTTTTGAAAAGCTGGAGCGGAATAGGTCGAGCGGGATAAGCGGTGGCTGGGGAGCGTTGAAGAATCAGCTCCATTGTTGGAACCTAGCTGGTCTGGCAGCTAGGGCTGCCACGGGCTGCTCCGTCATGCCAACAGTTGGCAATCAGTTTAACTGTGCTTTTTATGGCCGTACTTTGCGCTTTTTATGCGCACTCGTTGCATCACATGTGCAATATCACTGCACTAATGTTTTTCCAATCAGTATCAGATGTACTCGCAACTAGTGCGAATGAATCTGCATGTTTTCCATCTGCGTGATTTTCTTACTCCGCTTTAATTATCCACAGTTCCTCATTCGATTCATGTCATTAATACATGATCGGGCACAGCGATCTTTGTTTTTACAAATAATAAGGCGATCTTGGAAATATTTGCATCTAAATGCTTGGCTTTATCCTGCAACCAGGAGTAATAGAAACATAAATAAGGAATTGCTTTAATTTAAATATATTGGATTTGCATTGCTTAATAGCAGTACCAGATATGATATGATTCCTCTTTTTGCCCCTTACAGTCTTTACATTCCCAAATTTCCGCTCCGATTTCATCACCCCAATTTGTGAGCTGATGAAAAGGGCATTACTAAACAATACAGCCTTTGGATTACCATATTTTGGAGAAACGTTACAAAGAGATAAAATTCATATTTGGGTTTAGTTTGTCGGGCGCCGTAAACTTGGCCCAAAACAAACATTGCCACGGGTTTTCGGCTATAATTCGTTTGCTTAATTTGCTTTTTCGAGCTCGCAGTTCAGCGAGGTGAAACGGTTAAATGTTTTCCAAACTGCCCCAATGCTTTCCTTCACCAAACGTACATACATATGAACATACATACTTGCTTTGCGTGTGGTGCTCATGGTTGTTGTGCTGTGCCGCCCCTCCCATGTGTGTGCATTATGCTAACTAGACCCTAATGTCGGTGCCCGGTGGCCGGGTGTTTTGAGTGCTCCACATTAGTAGTTTTTGTGGAATATGCCCCATAAAGGGCCATTCGATACGTTTCAGCCAGGGCTCCAGCCAGAGTTCATTGCACTGGATCGTCGAATCGTAGAGCAACGACTTTGGGTCGCGACCATGCCAAATGGAAAATGTCAGCAATTTATGAATTATGTAGTGGGAAACACAGGAACCGCAGAAAACGTGATCGGAAAATGCCACAGAAACAGTGCATAAATACGTAAAAATATTCAAATTTGGGTTATTAAATTTGAATAAACGTACAGAAAGTCTCTCGAAGATTTCAGGATTATTACCTATGTACATATTATTTAAAATAACGGGTGTTTTTTTTAGAGGTATAGAACTTTAAGTTGGCATTACTGTTCAAGATGGCGACCGATTTAACAGCTGTCAAGTGATTTATTCTCAGTTTGGTTTGGCAATTCGTCATGCGTGCTTACAAAATCCAACTCGTGCAAGAATTGAAACCAAACGATCATCAAGCAAGGCGTAGATTCGTCGAATGGGCCCAAAACGAGATTGCTGTTGTTCCCGATTTTTCATAAGCCTCCAAGATCTTGTGATTTAACACCGCTAGACTACTTTTTGTGGGGCTATGTAAAGTCATTGGTCTATGCGGATAAGCCACAAACGCTAAACCATTTGGAAGACAACATTCGCCGTGTTATTGCCGATATACGGCCAAATGTTGGAAAAAGTCATTGCAAATTGGACGTCCAGATTGGACTACATCCGAGCCAGCCGTGGCGGTCATATGCCAGAAATCATATTTAAAATGTAATGCCACAAGATTATCTTTCATGTCAATAAAATTCATGTCAATCGAATAATCCATCGTTGTTTTATTGCAATTTAAAGTTCTATACCTCTAAAAAAAACACCCTATATCATTAGTATCATTATCATTATTATTAGTATACTTAAATTAATAAAAACTGAAGATTTTACACTGAAAATCAATGTAATTGGGAGAACGACATCTGTGTTCGAATATGCCAATTGCCTATTCATTTTACAATTATCCTATGAGTTTTACATTTTTCCTTAGAACATGATCAACAATTATGTTAAAACCGGATTTATAATAAAAACCTCTAAACTGAAATTTCAATTTGAATATGTTAAACCAACACTTCAGTTTTTTCAGTGCACCGTTTTCTTCGATTTCATTAGATATGGCAGCTCAATTTTCTGCTTGTCTCCGTGCCTTTGCCCACAAAATGTTGACTTTTCGAATTAAGTTTCACCGTTAGCAAAGATCAGGCGGTCTTTCGCTGGATTCTCGCCTTTCGGCAGCGCTGCCGGCGATTTTCGCATTCAGTCGAAAAAGTTGACCTAGTCAACGAAATGGAGATTCGCGATATCTTTTCCCTGAGTGGGAACTAGTTATATGAGCTTTTGGTAAGCTTTGTAAAAGCTTTTAAACTTTCTTTCGGAAGAGAAAACGCTCTTAAAAGCAAAACTTTGCTCTCTTGCGCTTCTTATTTTGACATTGCAATACGCTCTTGTAGTTGCTGTATATTGTAAGTACTACGAACATTATAAACAACTATAACCAACCTTTGGGTTCCCAAGGTTTTAAACCTTCAAAACCTATACTTTGGGAATGACTGTTGGGCACAGACGTTGAAAATGTAATGCAAGCAGACGATGGGCAAAGTTTTGAGGGCATTTAAGTCAAGGCTCACTCAAGTTGAGGGCTCACCTTTCCTCTCATTTTCCCCTTTACTTACTAATACTCGGTAATATTAAGCAGGTAAAAAGTTGTTTACAAACCTACGAAAATAAAAAACAACGCAGGTGTTTGACTGTGCTCTAATGAATAAAAACAAGTGCAGCGTCGATGAGCAGCACACAGCTCAACTGATAATATGAACTTAATCATGCTGTGCGCAAATCGAAAATCAAATACCCTACTCTGGTAGATTCTATTGTTTCTTATAGTTTGTTTTTAATTTTTGTTACACCTACAAGCAATGCCAAAACTTGTAGTAAAATGTGGTATTATATGGCTAGACGGCAAAGAATGAATTGTTTTGAATTAATTTTTTCAGCACTATTTTATTGGTATTTCCCCAATGGACTTCGCAACTAAAACTCTAATTCAAAACAGTTGTTTTAACACACAGCTTAGAAAGCGATGATTAGGTATCTTTGATATCGTGTAAGGCTGATTGTCTGCACTATAGTGAGTATATAGTGAGGGTATTAGAAACCAAAATAGAGTGGATATATGAGTGCCCACGCGCGTGCCGATCGCGCAATGGTGTGCGATATGTTCGGTGGCTTGTTTGTGACTTTACTGTGCTGTAACAAAAACAAGTAAATAAAACAGCAATTAGAAACGCAGTTCCAGTTCCATCATGTGCTTCTGAAGCTAACCCACACTCCCTCAAAGATTTCGGATACTACTGCAATCCGTCAATTGTATGTACATATATCCAATCCCGATCCGTGGGGGCAAACAAACTCACATAGCGTTGTTTACACATTCGTTATTTTTAAGTGTGTTTTCTGCAATTCGACCAGAGGCATGTGCACTTGTTGCCGCGGCCTGTTGTTGTTTACAGCAAATCAAAGCTGCTTTACATATCCAACCGAATGTCCCACCATTCTCCACATTCTTAGCGCCGAGCCCTCCGACGGCGACCAATGGCAGCCAAGTAAACAAGCAGCGGGCAAAACAAAACACACCATCAGCCGGCAACGCGGAAGTGAACTTGTTTACGTCTTATCCGAGCGGCAATTAAATATCGGGCCATATCGCAGTGCCACTAGCTCTGTATCTATGACTACCCGCACTATACTTACTTGTCGTATCGGAAAAACGCTCCACTATGCAGGCCTACCCACCAGCTTAGCCTTGAAAATTCCCTCAGAAGGGATAAACATACGTATATTGGAAAATACTAAGCAAATATTGTAGGAAGCATCTGCAAATGTTCCAAAAAGATTCAAAAAGTGTCATTTCATGTGTTGGTTTATAAGTTAAACTTCCACTTGATACAGTATCCATTTCGTTAAAATGAACTGAAAGCAACATAATCATGTGTGGTTCATGTAATAAATCAAGTCCATAGGGCTAACAAAAACGCCATTGACTACCACTCTTCGCACCCTTAAAGCTTGAAATCTCGGCCATATACACATGATTTAAACAAAAACGAGTTGATTGAACGCAGAAATAGCTGAAGTGTCAACACTGCCCCCCAGCAAATGACCCTGGCTGCTATAATTTACGATAACTCTCGGGCGTGTTTATTAATATGAATCTCTGACTGCCAGAAACTTAAAGCCGAAGCAGCTTTTTCGGATGGCGAGGTGATTGCTCGCACCGGTTTGTGGTCATCCAAGGGGGCCTGCCCTCTCAACCGGCTTCCGCCTTTGGGGATATACACAATTCTATGCTCCCATGCTCCACCTCAACTGCGTAGTTCGACCAGTCTATTAAATAGTGCTTATAGTGGCATATAGTATCTGCCGATGTATGTCAAGCTATTTGCTCGCTCATATATGTTTGCAGGATCTTGGTCTGCTGAGGCGCGAGTAAGCCACACGCGCTCGCAACTATTTCGACCTTGAGCGGACTAGCGGCACTATCATCCACTGGCGGTTGTTTTGCTCGTTATCCCACTCTGATTATATTACAGTGTAGAACCCGATTGCACGTGTGTATGTTCACACATGTATATACGTATATGGGAATGGCGCAGATACATGTGAATGAAGGGGCTCGTCTCATGCTGACCGCTCGATTGGGATGTGTGTTACGTGTTTTTATTTAAAGCTGAGAAAAAACCAGTTATTGGTGGGGCATATTTATTCTGTCTTAAGCATTCTTGGATGGTGTAAACAGAACATAAACAGAAAGGTCTCGAGTTCATGTTACTCAAGTTGGCAAGCTTTTAAAGCAATTTAATCTCTAATTTCCTTTGATTCAGGAACAAAAGTACTGTATACACTGGTAAACGAATCTAAGGAAGCCTGTGGCTTACATTTCTCTGGGCCTTTTTATTTAAAAGACTTCTCTTCATCGATCAAAATTTTAGTGTGTAAATGCAATTCATCGGATCTATCGCCATTCCACTCATGTACGTACAATTAGCGGAGATTCAGAGGTTCATGAACTGCTGCATTTCTCCGGCGGAAGGGCGTGCACATGTACATATCTGCGGGGAATTGGCTGCCATCAAGTGGCCACCTTCGGTCGACGTTGGTTCAGTTCACTTTGACGGACTGCTCCGGACAGTCGTGCTGCGATAAACCCTCGGTTCCACCCGTATCTTTTGCCGAGGCCCCTATCGTGCCAAGTTTTCTTATCGGGCATTGGGGCAATCTTATCGCCAGCACCAGAAAGTCGGGAAAAAAGTGGTGGAAAACAGCCAGCTCAGTCAGCTCAACTAAAATTGGTCGGAATTAATGTGTTTTTTCGCAGCTCGTCGCTGTTATGCTGCCTCAGTAGGGTAATAATTAATCAATTGATTACCAAGTTCGACTAAATGATTATAAGTGAGAGTGTTCATGTTCTTAAGACGTTATCTAAAAAAAATTCGAGAAATAGAAATAGAGCCCCTTGACATGTGTATAACCTCAAATAGCAAAAGAATTCGATCAAGTTCTTCTGACCTACACTATCAACATAGACCGGTGATAAGTCGTGACTTAAGAGTACAAGTTTGTACTGGCTTTAATATCAATCTGCGCAGATCGATTTGTGATTCATCACTTGATATAAGTGGCCTTGGTATTTCCACTTCCCGTTTGCAATTTACGACCGATTTGAACCGACAGACCGATTAGATAAGCCCGTAGCATGGTTGTGGGTTGTACTTTACAGTCTTAACTCTGTGCTGACAAACACACGCACACACATCCCCCAATTAATCGCCACTAACTCACCCACCCCTGACTAAGTTTATGTGAAAGCAACAGCATCATAAATTACTAAACGCAACGCCTAACACCCAGTGTAATCGCCTAATCGCAAGAGCATCCCCATTTCTTCTACGCATACAGATCAGTATCAGGATCAAGAGCAAGGTAACCTTCGAGCACTACATGTAACAAAACTAGAGACGGTTCTCCAGCCCGCGGACTAATTGAGGTCACTATCCAATCCCATTCAATCATGCCGCTCTTCACAAGAAAATCACCAAAACAAGGACCCACCACGGATGGGGGCTCCCAGTTCGGCAGTCGCTCCTCCATGAACTCCGGATCCTCCCAGGGCAGCCACATTAGCAATAACAACAACAATAGCATTCCGGAAAAAACAAAGCCCCCGCTGGTCTTCCACTGCCAACTGGCCCACGGCAGTCCCACCGGTCTAATCCACGACTTCTCCAGCGTTCGAGAGCTGTACCAGAAGATTGCCGAGTGCTTCGACATATCCGAGAAGGACATTCTCTTCTGCACCCTCAACTCGCACAAGGTGGACATGACGCGTCTGCTGGGCGGGCAGATCGGGCTGGACGACTTCATCTTCGCCCATCGCAAGGGTCGACCCAAGGAGATTGAGATTGTGAAGTCGCAGGATGCCCTCGGGCTCACGATTACCGACAATGGAGCCGGCTACGCCTTCATAAAGCGCATCAAGGAGGACTCGATCATCGACCGCATCGAGCACATCTGCGTGGGCGATCATATCGAGAAGCTCAACGGCCAGAATATGGTGGGCAAGCGGCACTACGAGGTGGCGCGCATGCTAAAAGACATAGCCACCGGTGAGACCTTCACACTGCGGCTGGTGGAGCCCGTACGGAGCGGATTCCAGGGCATCGGACCGCGCAGCCAGTCAAGGGCGTCGGGTTCGGCCGGAGGAAAGAACTACGGCAGCGGCAAGGAGACGCTGCGGTTCAAGGCCAATGGCAATGCCCAGATCGAGCCACAGTTCGATGAGGCGACTGTGGCTGGCATCGAGGCCATTAATAACCTGCTGGAGTCCTTCATGGGCATTAACGACACGGAGCTGGCGTCCCAGATCTGGGACTTGGGCGACCAAAAGTCCAACTCGATGGACTTCGCCGAGGCCATCGACAACTCGGACCTGGAGTCGTTCGGTTTCACGGATGACTTCATCATCGAGCTGTGGGGTGCCATAACGGATGCCCGCCGCAAATCCACGACCAGTCCCAAGTAATTGGGTAACCATACCAGACGCATTTCACTTTGCCGGTTACTACTGGGTCCAATAAATGAGAAGTCCTTCTTAGTAACTGCTATTATCTGCTATCTGCTAACTGAGAATGTTTTGTTTTAGAGCCTAGTTTTTATTTACACATATCATGCTGCAATCCCATATACAATCATATGTCGTCTGCCTTTGCCAATTGTTTAATAACCTATTTATTATATATATTTTTGCGTTCAGATGAACGGAGGGATGGGATGTGTCGAGCCATCCCACTATACATATATTTTTTGGTACAATTTGTTCGATGTACATACATACGTATAACTATACTTTTTAGTTTTATCCTTTAAACAATACAAATATATTTAAATTATTTAAATCGTATGTGATTTTGCTGTTGTTTTTTATTTTGATTGTTATTGCTTTCTGTTTTGGTAAGTTTGTTTATTTGCTCGGGTCTTAAGTTATAATTTGATTCACAAATAAGAACTATTAGTTTGTCGTAGGCGTTGTTATCTTTTGTTGGCACCGATCGCATGGCATTCGAAAAATATTCCACAGTCCCCAACTGTGACGAATTGTTGGCTGCTTTTCTCTTGCGGTTTTTGTTTTTCTTCAACTTGCTTAAGTAGCGACGGTCCTAGTAAACATATTTGGACCATGGATCATTTAAAATATTCTCATTAGTATATTCTAAAGCAGACTTCCTGTACAAAAGAACAATTTATGTACATAGTCATCGGGAAAACATCTCCAGTGACGTAGATCGCGCCATTCCACAGTGACGTTCCTTTCGATTCCCAGATCTGATCAGATCGCACAAACATATGCATATATCTTTATTTTATTTATTACATGTGCGAAGCTTTTGATTGCGCATAAACAGCTGCTGTTTGGCGTGTGAGCAGCTGATAAGCACAATTATTAAGGCTCGCCAAAAGCAAAGAACGGCAGAGAGAGAGAGAGAGCAAGAGAGAGAGATATGATTTTGCCCACTAACACTGACAGAAATCGCAATATACAGCGGTGGTCAATTGTACAGCAACTGTTGAACATTTTGTTTACACTCAGGTCATTTAACAATTAATATCGTATTTTTAACAGATTAGAAACGAAAATTTCTTAGATTTAAAGAACTTAAACAAGTTATAAAGCTTGCGCTATTAGTACGGCCACAGCTGTTTGTGCACACATACAAATGTAGATGGCAACATGGCAACAAGAGTTACATGACTTTCCGGTTTTACAGGTTCGTGTCTGCTGCAAAGCTTTCGCTCTCCCATTCACTCACACTCTGGCACCTGCCTAATTCGATTAGCCGCACCGCTTGAACGCTCAGTCTTCAAAGCGATCTCGACCGAGCAACAAGTGAACGGAAGAATTCGAGCAGAGAAGAATCAGAAACGGAAAGACCGAGGAAACACTCGTGAACTCTTTAATAACATTGTGAACCGAAAACCAGAACTGAACCAGCCACTGAAAATACACGGAAAGCAGAGTGATTCGCCATAGTTTTGCTTGTGCTTTCAAGGGCACCTATCATACAGCTGTGCTGCAAATTTTGTGCCAGGTAGTGAATTTAAATGAAAGGCCGAAAACCCACGAATTATATTGAAAATTTCCATTATACTAGAGATTTGTCGAGAACGTATGTACGCCTGCAGACGTATTCTTGGCAAGATTTTCGGTTAGACTTTGGTCGCGTGTTTGCTTGCTTGTTTGTTCGCCCCCTTTTCTTCGCTCGCGGTTCCCGATCAAAAATTCCCTGGACTTTGATCGTGACTCAACACAAACAGCCGCAGACCCAGACCCATTAAAAAGTGCATATTATAGCTAAACTCGTCGCGAAATAAAACCAATCTGCTGGGAGTGAAATTAGACGCGGTGCGGGAACGATGTTGCGTGATATTTTGTGCACAGCGAAAAAGCAAGGCTCACTTTTTAGATGTGTTTGCAGATCTATATTGTATCAACTAACACATTGTTCTGTTTGAACACATCTTGGGAAACACAAATGTTGCTGAACATCCTTATCTTTGGAGCCTCTGAGTTTTTTTGTGTGGAAATCCGAGTTCTCCTTTGTGCCTTTGTTTGGATAACTGTATGTACATATATACAAAGTGCTTACTTGAGTTCTCCCGAAGTTGGCCCCATTCTTAGGTTTCTTTGTTGCCCTCTGTAGTTAGGCTGTTAACATCGGCTGATTTCCATGCGTTTCATCGCATGTTGTTTTGCTCCACGTTTCTCGGCCTGCTTGCCTCCCCAGCTTCGCAGGTGAAAGTGAAGCGGGCCGCAACGCGTCAGATGGCGTGATTTCTGCGGTTCGAGTGCGATTGCTGCGTGCAATTGAAGGACCCTTGATTAAGTGCCCCACCTATCATACACTGAGAGAAAAGCTTTAAGTCACCGAATAATATGTCCTTATGTCTGTCAAAATAGTTGGTCTGTTTAGAACAGAAAGCAATATGCATTAGATAGCTATTTCCTGTTTGTTTGAAGTTTATTTAAGCCTGACACAATTATCAAAAGATTATGACAAACTCGAATGTTTATAAACACATGGCTATATGGGTGTGAATTATTTGTTGCGATGGCTACAGTTTAAACTTACAAACAGTATATGTATGATGTTTGAATTGTTTGACTGTGTTTTCAAAAATAGTCTATCTTAAAAAAAAGTAAGCAGAGGTCGCAAGAACGATTGTGTGTGTAAAATCGTTTTCTGAACATCCGATGTCCAGCGATCTTTGATTAAAATCATACTTTATTCGTAGAAATCATTAATATACATAGTTATGACTTTGTAAACAAATACAAACATGCATATTATACAAAATATCACTACAAATGAGATGTTTAGGAAACTATTTCACGTGTAATCTGAGTGTTAAGAGACAAAAACAGAGTAAAATATGTAACAGGTACTAGAAGCACTAGAACGTATGAACTCGGGAAAGCTCAGGAACTGTAAAAGATATACCGTTGAGATTAAGTCAAAATCTCAAATCTCAAATTCAAAAAAATATAGACTATATTTTAATTTAAAGCAAACAAACAACAAATAAACTAGTAAGTTATTTGGTAGTTCGAGCTAAATCCAATCAAAAATTGGTATCAACAAAACCACCTACTTTTTGCGTATTTAGATCTGACTCTTATCTATCAAATTCCTGCAAATTCCCAGGTATGGTAACTGCGATAATCGGCAGATTGTCAAATGTGTGGATTGCCGATACCGACGACCGACCGTTGGCACGGCTGCCAAAAGCCAAAAATCTATCAATTATTGTTTGTCGAATTCGCTTAATTACTGTACAATGTTGGACGTTGAACTCCATGGCTAGTTATTAACGAATTCGCTCGGTTGTATTGTTGTATTTCGAGTTGTAAAGCCCGCGTTCCACTCGATATAGCGTGATGTCTTTCGGAGCCCACGATTAATACAACTTATTACGTTTGCGAATGTGTGTGCACTTCGAGGCGATATTTGTTCTGAGTTTTATCATTCGCGAACAGTAGAACACGCCACTGGCATCGGTAACCGTCTTTGATAAGCGGCGTTCGACTGTATTTATCACCCCAATTCATCGGTGACACTCGTAAATAGTTTTTATCCCAGATAAGTGCTCAAAGGTGCCTTCACCACAATCCACTGCCCGAATAATTTTATTAACCCACCACCTTGACAGGTTTCCAATCTCCTTGAACTTGTAAGAAACGTAACGTAAATAAAATGAATTTCAACTAAGCGATGTTTGCACTATTCAGGATTATTGTTTTCTTTTATTAGTTCCAAATATACAATTCAAGACAAATTATCAAACAAATATTTGCATGATTTTGGAGATATCTAAAATTTTAGATCAAACTTGGGACTATTTAAATTATTCCAGTGTCCGTGTTAAAAATTGTCAAACATAATCATAGGCATTTCTCTGCGGTTGCTATGGCTGTGACCACTGCTGTAGAATATATTTTACATACATACATGTTTATGTAGATACGCAGCTGCTTTGTTTATAATTTTCATATTGCACTCGTATTTTCGACGTCACGTCCGCCGTTTGGCAACATTTCAGCGTGAGTACCTCGTGTTGCCGAGGTGACACAACCACAACCATGTTGCTGTGGGGGGGAAAGGGGCATGTTGCCGGCGGTCAGCAACACTTTGCTACGCGGCTTTGTCTCTGGTCTGTTCACCTTGACTTTGAGAACCGTCAGGGAGAGGATGGGTTATAAATACCATGCAGGTGCATTGGCGGGGCTTCCAACCACAGGAACACAGGCTGCTGATGCAATGCATCTATTTTCTCCGCGACGCTGGCCGTTGCCAAGCCGAAAAGAGTGTCGGAAAATGGTAAATGGCCTATACAAATTACTCATGACCGTTTCCGCTTTGCCCTTTACAGTTGCCGTATCTCAGAGGCGGGTCCAAAGTATTGCCGAGTACGTCGCAGAACCAATTTCTTCGCCAATAAGCGGCGCATTTGACCGCCTGCCCATAAACATGGCCGTCATATAACCGCACACGGCGGACGCAACCACACAAAGTCGGAGCTTTGCGATTAGACAAGCACATAGCGCGGAGTTCAAGGAGAGATCCCCACCAGCAAGGAAATCCATTTTGAAGGGAGACCAACCGCAGCAGACCAAAGATGAACAGCCTGGCGAGGGTCTTCAGCAACTTCCGCGACTTCTACAACGACATCAATGCAGCCACCCTCACGGGAGCCATCGATGTGATCGTGGTGGAGCAGCGCGATGGCGAGTTCCAGTGCTCGCCCTTCCACGTCCGGTTCGGCAAACTGGGAGTACTCAGAAGTCGGGAGAAGGTGGTAAGTAACATGATCAGATCCTAAATAAGGTTTCTCACCAACTCATAAATATTACCATTTAGTGAAGAAACTTCCACTTTTAAGGAGGTAAACCAAGAAAAAGCAAACTTTTATGTCACAGCCAATATTTATACCTTCTGAACTTTGTATTTAGAAAGTACTTTTACAAGATAATTCATATCTTATGTACACAGATCTTGTAACAGGAATAATGCCGAGTCTATTAATCATGACTCGGTATAGGTATGAAATCAATTGAATATCACTGTGGATGATTTTAATTTAGTTGCCAAGACTACGAGAATACATATTATATTGTACATACATCATAATAAAAGCAGACAGAATCCCGGAATAAATTCACATTCCATAATAAAATAATTTTAATTAATTAACTCTGTTCCATTCGATTCATTCAGGTGGACATTGAGATCAATGGCGCACCCGTCGACATACAGATGAAGCTGGGCGATTCTGGCGAGGCCTTCTTTGTGGAGGAGTGCCTGGAGGATGACGACGAGGAGCTGCCAGCCAACCTGGCCACCTCGCCCATACCTAACAGCTTCCTAGCGTCGCGGGACAAGGCCAACGACACTATGGAGGACATCAGTGGAGTGGTGACAGATAAGTAAGTAACGTTTGCTTCATACTCCACAAGATCAGTTTCACCCTATCACTTGCGAAACCATTTTAGAAACGCTAGCGAGGAGCTGCTCCTGCCACTGCCATTGCCGCGGCGCAACTCCATAGACTTCTCCAAGGAGGAGCCCAAGGAAGCCGTTGCTGAGGGCAGCAAGTTCGAGAATCAAGTCTCGGACTACACGCAGCGCAGGTACATATGCCTTTTCATGCCCACGAGAACCGGGACAGAGCTAACTAACAACATCCTTGACCCAAACAGACACACCGACAACACTCTGGAACGTCGCAACCTAAGCGAGAAGCTCAAGGAGTTTACCACCCAGAAAATCCGGCAGGAGTGGGCCGAGCACGAGGAGCTGTTTCAGGGCGAGAAGAAACCTGCGGACTCGGAGCTGGAGAACCAAAGCAAAGCTTTATACGATGCTGAGGCGGAGAAGGAAGTTCAGGCGCTAGTTAAAGACAAGGAAAAGGATCAGATCAAACCAGACGTTAACCTCACCCCGGTCACAACCAGCGAAACCACCAAGGAGGTGTCCAAGAGCAAAACCAAGAAGCGGCGCAAGAAGTCGCAAATGAAGAAGAACGCCCAGCGCAAGACCTCTTCAAGCAGCTCTTTGGGCAGCACCGGTGGCGGGGACTTACCTTCGGCGGAGACGCCATCTCTGGGAGTGATCAACATTGATGAGGGAGATGCCCCCATATCGAGTGCCACAAACAACAACAACACCTCATCGTCGAACGATGAGCAGCCATCGGCTCCCTTGGTGACAGCTCGCACTGGGGACGATAGCCCGCTCAGCGAGCTTCCCCACACCCCCACTACCAATCCCCGTCTAGATTTGGACATTCACTTCTTCAGCGATACGGAGATCACCACTCCCGTGGGCGGTGGTGGTGGTGGGTCAGGTCGCGTCGCTGGCGGACGACCTTCGACTCCCATCCAAAGTGACAGTGAACTGGAAACCACCATGCGGGACAAGCGGCATGTGGTGACTGAAGAGAGCGCCGCATCATGGAAGTGGGGCGAGTTGCCCACTCCGGAGCAGGCCAAGAATGAGGCCATGAGCGCCGCCCAGGTGCAGCAGAGCGAGCATCAATCGATGCTCAGCAACATGTTTAGCTTTATGAAGAGGGCTAATCGGCTACGCAAGGAGAAGGGCGTCGGCGAAGTGGGGGACATCTACCTGTCTGATCTGGATGCTGGCAGCATGGACCCCGAGATGGCGGCCCTATACTTCCCTAGTCCGCTGTCCAAGGCGGCAACGCCGCGTGAGGAGGACGGGGAGAGCGGCAATGGCACCAGCCTACCTCACTCGCCCAGCTCGCTGGAGGAAGGTCAAAAGAGTATTGACTCGGACTTTGACGAGACCAAGCAACAGAGGGACAACAAGTAAGTAGCACTCAGGGTTGAGCTCCAAATTGTATCCTAGACTTACATCTATAATCTGCCTTCAGGTACTTGGACTTTGTGGCCATGTCCATGTGCGGAATGTCAGAGCAGGGAGCTCCACCTTCGGACAAGGAGTTCGACCGCCACCTGGTCAACTATCCAGACGTGAGTATTCTTCAAATGGCCCAGTGCCATGTTCCGTGTATGTGTTTAAGTTCCATGCACTTCACTGCGCCTCCACGCACTGCATCCCGCCTTGTTAACAAGTCTCTTCCCATGCAACGCCCTCATTTGTACCTGTGCGCAGGTGTGCAAAAGCCCCAGCATTTTTTCATCGCCTAACCTAGTCGTACGGCTGAATGGCAAATACTACACCTGGATGGCTGCATGTCCCATTGTCATGACAATGATCACCTTCCAGAAGCCACTAACCCATGTAAGTTGGTTCAACGCCATGCCTTTTGTGTAGCCCCATGCCTTGTCTGCTGCCGGTTTTATTTAAATTATGTCCAAAATTGCCATTTGTCAGGATGCCATTGAGCAGCTGATGTCGCAGACGGTGGAGGGAAAGTGTCTGCCGGGCGACGAGAAGCAGGAGGCTGTCGCCCAGGCTGACAATGGGGGTCAGACGAAGCGCTACTGGTGGAGTTGGCGCCGTTCACAGGATGCTGCGCCAAACCATTTGAACAACACTCATGGAATGCCATTGGGCAAGGATGAGAAAGGTACATCAGGGGTACCTTGAAATAGTAATGAACAGCCCATCTAAAAGTTTTCATCTTATATTTCAGATGGTGATCAGGCAGCTGTGGCTACGCAAACCTCGCGGCCCACCTCGCCCGACATCAGCGATCCCACGCTGAGCAAGAGCGATTCCCTAGTAAACGCAGAGAATACCTCGGCGTTGGTGGACAACCTGGAGGAGCTAACCATGGCCTCAAACAAGAGCGATGAGCCCAAGGAGCGCTACAAGAAGTCGCTGCGACTCAGCTCGGCGGCTATCGTAAGTTATCCAATGTAGGCTTCAAATCGATCTTAGCAATGTCCATTCTCCTTCAGAAAAAACTAAACCTCAAGGAGGGCATGAATGAAATCGAGTTTAGCGTGACCACCGCCTATCAAGGCACGACGCGCTGCAAGTGCTACTTGTTTCGCTGGAAGCACAACGACAAGGTGGTGATCTCGGACATTGACGGCACCATCACCAAGTCAGACGTGCTGGGCCACATCCTGCCTATGGTGGGCAAGGATTGGGCGCAACTTGGTGTGGCGCAGCTTTTTTCGAAGATCGAGCAGAACGGCTACAAGCTGCTCTATCTGTCGGCTCGTGCAATCGGCCAGAGCAGGGTGACACGCGAGTACCTCCGGTCGATCCGACAGGGCAACGTGATGCTGCCGGACGGTCCGCTGCTGCTGAATCCCACGTCCTTGATATCGGCCTTCCACCGCGAGGTGATTGAGAAGAAGCCGGAGCAGTTTAAAATTGCCTGTTTGTCGGACATTCGAGATCTGTTTCCGGACAAGGAACCCTTCTACGCCGGCTACGGCAACCGGATCAATGTGAGTCTGGCGGGTTTATCTCAAAAAAATAAATTTATTGTTTCAACTTATTATTTGTTATTCCAAATAACGAATTATGCTTATATGACTAAATTAAGTTACTAAATATGGCTTTTTTTTATTCTTTCCAGGACGTATGGGCATACCGAGCCGTGGGCATTCCCATCATGCGCATATTCACGATCAACACCAAGGGCGAGTTGAAGCACGAGCTGACCCAAACATTCCAGTCCTCGTAAGTAGCGATCCGTTCACGCCCTAGCCTAGTGTTAATTGTATCCGCACAAGTGTCTCTCCCATGTACCTGGTACCGGTGTTGCTCATTACTGAACTCATGCCACATCCGATAACGTTAACTAATTCGCCAAAGAACACCAACAAACAAACGCTAATTGGCTCAAGTCGAATTAACTTCATCAAGTAACGCTAGGTGTTTTTAGCCTTATAAGTGTACCTTCTATCTGTGTAGTATGTATCCATTGTACTACCCAAACCGCACCACACTCAATCAATCAATCGATCAAAAGCCTGCCAAATCCAATTCAAGCATTTTGGTTGTCAAATTTACACAGTGGCTACATCAATCAGTCGCTAGAAGTCGACGAATACTTTCCCCTGCTAACCAACCAAGATGATTTCGATTACCGGACGGACGTCTTCGACGACGAGGAGTCCGAGGACGAGCTTCAGTTCAGCGACGACTACGACGTGAGCGTCGAGCAAGACCCGAGTGAGGAAAGCAGCGGGGATGAGGACGATGACGAAGCCCTCTACAACGATGATTTTGCGAACGATGATGATGGCATTCAGGCGGATGTGACCTCCGGCGACGAACAATCCGCAGATGTGGGTCTCATTATGCGAGTCCGCCGCGTCTCCACCAAAAACGAGGTCATTTTGGCCTCGCCTCCCAAGTGGATAAATTCCTAGACTAGCTCCAGTCCTACCCCCAGTGCAAGGTTGTGCAGCTTACAAATTGTGATAAGTTCTTTAAGAGAGTTAGGATTGTGCTATATATGTATGTGTGTACATCTGTGCCTGATGTGCCAGGTCAGCGAACTCCAAGTTCGTCGACCAGTTAAGTTTTGAAAGTATTCTGCTCCCGCAGGTCTTTATGTTTAGTTCTAAGGTTGACCATTATATAAATTACCCAACAAAATATACCTTAATTCTCGCCGTGATTGAACTCTTTTATTTCTCCGAGTGTGGCATGAGTTATGAGCTAGATTAGATTATTTTTAAAAAGAACATCGGTATTTTAGGAGTTCGTAAGTCTAAGCCATATAATTCACGTTTTATAGAATATCCTACAATACAAAAAAATGCAGTATATCCCGAGGCGCCTTTTCCCGATTGAAAATGTCCAAGAAATCGCATTGCATACCCTCGGGCTGCTCAGATCGGGGAGATTATAGCATAGCCATGGGAGTTGGCCTTAAATTATTCGTTGATCTAATGCATTGCATTATTTTCCAGATACTGCAGCATGACGTACATCGTCGATCAACTGTTCCCGCCGGTGAAACACGACGAAGCCTCCGCCGAGTTCTCCAACTTCAACTACTGGCGCGACCCCATCCCCGACCTGGAGATCCCCGAGCTGGAGACGGCACTGGTGCAACCGAGCACCAAGGTGGACATGGCCACCCTGCGTCCCATTCCCGAGAAGTAAAATGGCTACCTAGAAGCCTAACTGGCGTACTACAAACATATTTATACGGATATGCAACACACTCTATATATGTATAACAGATATCGCTATTCCAAATTGTTTGCCTAGCTTCAAACCCTCTAGATGTGCTTACCAAAAATGAAATATCTTTATTATGCATAAGCTTAGCCAGGATTCACGATTACCTTGGTTTCATTATCATTTCCTATCGATCGTTTCCAGTTAAATGGGTGGTTTAAGTTGTAATCAAAATTCAGTTATTAATAGTAACTACTACATGTAAGTTCCTTTGAGACTCCCGCAGGTTCTTAGAAGATGCATATTCCAAACGGCGTATAGGAGTTGTGATTTTGATTTCATTATTTTTCGTATGTGATCATTTAAATTAAGTTCATTGTGATGAGGTTTTTATTTGGAGTTTTTCTGAAAACTGTGCTCTAAACCTATGTATACTTAACTGATAGTGTTTCAATAAAAATAAATGCTTCAAATTCAAAGAAAACCAGTCTCCTCACGTCTCTGTCTGCGACTGGAAACCACCTCCATTCCCAGGCGGCTTTTCTCATATTGCAGTGGAAAGTTCTCGCATTGGGCTGCGGTACCTCCATGACAGCCGATAGCAGGGTGTGCGTTGGCGGAGGGGGAATTTCATTTGTCAACGTAATTTTGCCAATTCAATTAATGCTCATTTAATGCAGAGCAGGCCGACCGGCCAGCCTACAGCATACACATTGGTGTACAAAGGCCCACGGACAACGAAGTGGGCAGTTAAGTGACCACAAACGGTCGGTCGGTCATGCAAACTCAGTGGCAGATCCACAATTACTTTTCCTAGGGGGAAAGTGGGAATTATGAGACACAAGTTTTTGCATACATATGTGAACATGCCTTTTGGTTCCTAGTTCTATTAATTTTATTTCCCATTTAAACAAAGCCTGTATGAAAAAAAAGAATATTTTTCAAAAGATTCAAGTTCAAGATGAATAAATTACAATTGTTTTAGTCTTAGTTTATTTTATTTATTTTTAAAAGATCAAAAATTGAAGTCAGAAAAGATGGAAAATTATTATTCTTATAAAAAGTTGTTCCTAAAGAAGTGTCATTACATTGACTTCATGTCCTATAACAACGAAAACATTGTTAGATAATTCTATCCCGTGGGCCCCACCTATGTGAATCTCAGTTATGTTTGAATTTTATACTTAACGCGCGACGCCTCCAAACAAACAATGGGAATTTAAACAGATTTTGCTGCTTATGCTAATGCTTATGTCAGCTCAAATCAAAATCAGCTGATTCTTCTATTTAAATGTTGTTGTATACCATGTTTTTGAAAGACTGCGAGAGAAGAGGGTAGGTTAGGTGGGAGAATTGGATATATTGATTTTCGTCAGAATAAGGAAACTTTTGCGACTATATAAAGTATGAATTTAGCCATGTCCGTGCGTTTCTACGCAAAGTAGTCACTCAGTTCTAAAGCTATCTAAATGAAACTTTCCATAAAGTTTGTTTTCTATTCCAAGAAGTACATAAGTCGGCACAGGGCGGATCGGACAAGTAGTAATAAACCAAAAAAATAAACCTTTGTTGTAGCTGATCATAAAGTTGGTTTTAATTTGATACAAATTTGACAAATATATCATACAGCTGTCATAGAAACAGTCGGAAAATTATTGAAAATAGTAAAAGTGAAATCATAGTTGTGGATCATAGTGACCTTCTTGGGAATAAATATTTTTTAAATTTAATATACAATTGCTGCAAGACTTTAAATCTTCCTTTCTTGTTTTCCCCTTCCAAAAGGAAATGATATTTAATATTCATATGTTGGTAATTTAATGTAAACTATCTAAGATTGTCAGGTGTAAGTAAATTAGGAAAAATCGTATTAGCTCCCCAAATTGCCCACGATTTACTTGCTTTAAACGGAATAAATTATCTATCATCTATTCCACTTTTCCTTTCTTAACGATATACAAACCCTTCAGTCCTAGACAATCCTTTATTTCTCGTCTTCTCAACAACCTCGAAATTATTCCGTTGGTTCCAAAAATTCCATAATGAGATTTAAATTACAGCAGGCGAGTGCAACTCAATTGAGCTACACTCAAAATCGCCACACAATTGAGTGCGATATACCCACATTGAGCGGGGCTCAAAGGTATAAAAGCTGGAGCAGCCCAGACCACAGTCAACAGTTTCCTCCGGTCAACCACAGAGCGAGCAATCAGTCCTCACACAATCTTCCAAAAAGCAAAAAAGAAGAGACACTATGAAGAACGCTGTTGCCATTCTGCTGTGCGCCCTGCTGGGTCTGGTAAGTTCCAAGCAGAGAGAATCCGATGGCAGCCAGTAATCCGCTTGTTCCTCGACAGGCCTCCGCCGCCGACTACAAGCTACGCACCGCCGAGGATCTCCAGAACGCGCGAAAGGAATGCGCCGCCACCAGCAAGGTGACCGAGGCTCTGATCGCCAAGTACAAGACCTTCGACTATCCCGACGATGACATCACCCGCAACTACATCAAGTGCATCTTCGTCAAATTCGACCTGTTCGATGAGACCAAGGGCTTCAAGGTGGAGAACCTGGTGGCCCAACTGGGCCAGGGCAAGGAGGACAAGGCCGCGCTGAAGGCCGACATCGAGAAGTGCGCCGACAAGAACGAGCAGAAGTCGCCCGCCAACTCCTGGGCCTTCCGAGGCTTCAAGTGTTTCCTGGGCAAGAACCTGCCACTCGTGCAGGCCGCCGTCCAAAAGAACTAGGAATTCAGCGTAGTTTCACGCCAATTTTGGAAGCGCATGAACAAAACGTCAACAAAGCGGAATTTTCGAGTTGAAACCCGCTCAGGTTCTGCAATCCTACAATTGAAATAAAACCATATAATAGTGCTTGAATGAAGAAGGTTCTTTTTATTAGCTGACACGCATGCATTCACATTATTTTTCAGGGCTGGAAGAGCGGGGCTGGTGGATCCGCAGGAATAGCTTGACATCGCATCATTAATCCCAAAAACCTTGTCCCGCCCAAAGGAAAGGCATTGATAGCTTGTTTAATTCGATTATATTTGTCATCATCTTTTTCAGTTTAGTAAATTCAACTTCTTTTCTTTACTCTATATATTTTTTGAATATATAAATTACGCACTTTCTTTTTTATCTATTTTGTTGATTTACTTCTTTCCCAAGAGTCTTGTGTTCTTTTGATTTTTTTTTATTATTTTCTTCCTTCTTTTACTGGATTTTGCCTTCTTTTAACTTCTTTTATTACGGTTTGTGGTTTCTTTTGTGTTTCTTTTATATATACTTATTGATATATATTTTTTGTTTTTCTAAATCAACTTCTTGTTTTTCATATCTTTTTTTTCGATTTTTTATTTGAAAATTAAAATGTGTGAAAAAGGGGAGTTTGGTGTTGGGTGCTTCAAAAAACATTATAGCCAAGTCAAGATATTCGTTTTCCATGTTGATTTTATATTATTTTCGAGGTCTCTTCTTTTCGCCTGTTTTGTTGCTGCTGATGTTTTTTTTTTATTGAAACGATATTTTTTCTGGCGTTTTCTCTTGCGATTGTTTTCTCTTTTCTATTTTTCTATTTAGCAAAGAAGTTTGGCAATAAAATAATGTTTTTTGAAATAATATTGTAAAAAAATCTGAAATCAAATAGTTAATGGATTAAAGACGAGTGTCGGTAAATTGAATGGAGGCATTATAATAAGTCCCAATACGATGCGGATGAGAGCAAGGATTTCCCTTAACGGCTTCTGAATATTATTACTTTTTGAACTAAAATTGTAGTCTATTTAAAATATTTGGCGTTTTCTAAGAATCCAATTTCGTTATTCAAACCAACCGTTTCAGAAAAAGTCAAAATTACCATAGAAATTACCTAAATAGATATTCTAAGATCTAAGGATACAATAGGTAAACGACAAAAATCGGACGCAACCCCACAAATGAAATTTCGTTAATCAACCAATTTTAGTCTCGTTCGTCTGGGTTTTTAGGAGATCAGTTCGATATTGTTAACTCACCTTACTAGGGATTTAATAAAACAATCAGTATGGAGCATAGTAATTGGCGCGACCACGGTAACCCCTACTGGAACGAAAGACAGACCGGGATTAGCTGGATCCAAACGGAATTGGCCAGAGCCCACTTACATAGCGCGACGAGCGCCTCGGAAGGTGGAGTGACAGCACGCCCTGGAGACACGTGCTCCTCGACCCCGGAAGCTGCCGCGGGCAAAACGGTTTGTGGTGGAGAGTCCAGGGCGGTTTGTGCGCTTTGACATGACCTGAAAGAGAATTTAGAAAGGATTAACTTATTGCGAGTTTCACACTAAATATCTATTTGTATAAGAGTTTATTAAGTAGCCGGTATAGTAAATACAAAGTTCTCCTAATACTCACTTTAATTTGACGCCCTCGGAAAAGGGTTTCGTTCATGGCCAGTGCCGTCTCAACGAACTCCTTCGATCCGAACTCGATGTACGCGAATCCCTTGGGGTGCCCGTCAGCCTTGTTGCAGAGTATGGTTACTCGGTTGATGGTGCCGCAACCGTGGAAGTGGGCCTCCAGTTCCTCGGCTGATGCGCCGTAGTCCACATTGCCCACGTAGACGGACCGCGTGTCAATTTCCTGCTTCTCCTCGAGGGAAAGCGGCACTGTGGCCAAGCCGGTGGTAGACCCACCGGCCATTTGTTTGTCCACCTCTGACTGCATTTGCTTTATCTTTTCGGCCTCCTCCTCCATCTCCTTGACGCGAGCCTTAATGGCCTCTAGTTCCGGGTCGATTTGCATGCTGCCCTCCTCCTGGCGACGTGGAAAAGATGGAATTTAATAGTATTTGGCTTGGAGTGATGAGCAGACGCCCATAACCACAGCAGACAATGGATTGGCGGTGCGAAGTGACGCTCTGAAAAAGGCAGCCATTGCTGCGACTTTTGGCTTTGTATATCCCCCAAAGCTTAGCGAGCTTTTCCAGGGAATTCGGCGGGCTTTCGCAGGGCGGGCCAATAAACTGGTTCTTGGACACTGTCAACAATGGCATCTCCAACTCACCTCGGTCTCTGTGGTGATTTCAGTCTCTTGCTCGCCGTTTGTCTCCTCCAACGACTCCAGAAGCTGATCCTCGTTCAGTGTGATATCCTCATCGGCCATGGTTTTGGATTTGGGTTTGTTTACGTCTGCTGCAAAAGCTTGGTTTGGTTGTTGCAAAAGCTTCCGGCGTGGTACACAAAACGGCAGTTGTCGTAACTAGCTGCCAATGAGAAAGAGCGGCGAAAGTGAGTACAAAGAGAGTTGAAAATTTCAAGAGAGCGAATGAATTGTCCTATGCATCATGCAAATGCAAAAAAAATCCTAGCCCACAACTAAATAAATTCGGGTTGCGGTAACCAAAATTTCTAGAATTCACTGCGTTTCACGCATTAATACGTAATTTTAACCACTATTCTTACGTTGAATATATGTACAAAATAGGTGCTCGTTCTGCTGACGTTGAAATCGCCCAAAATGGCCGCTGCCCTGTGAAAGCACGTACGTTGGGTTGCTGTTTTTTGATCAAAAGTCTACGTTTTTACAGCCTTTTTAACTTTTTAACGCGCTAGACCACGGCAGCTTATATATTACCCGTTTTTTATTGACTAATATTTACAATAATACAAAAACGTACGTATTTTCTGCCACCGAAAACAATTGTATTCGCCTCGTTTTTAGGGATGACAGTTTGGTACAGTTTTCGCCTCGATATGTTGTTTGGTTCCGGGTTGCCCAATCGATGGTGGTATTTAAATAAGCAGTTCTTGGGTGATAGTAATAATAGTATTTTCACACTATAATGCAAATTTACCATAAGAAGGGATATAATAACTATATTATTTATTATCTTTTTATTATTATTTATTATTTAAACTATATTATTTTAATGTGTAAAAGAAAACCCCACTTGTAAAAACGGACAAAGTATTGTTTTAAGAAAGTCAATAAAATATAACCCTTAATGTATTTGCGGTATTAGATTGAACAAGTCTGGTAGTTTAGTTTGCCGGTCTCTCCAAGTCAAAACTTTAGCGTATGTTTACAAGATCTATTGCGAAGTAACACAAAATAAAGTAAGAGCTATAGATTCTGAGTTATCTGCTCAACCGCAATAACCATAAAAAATCGCACATGAATAACAATAAAAAGGGAACATGAACGATTCCTCCGATTCGGAGTACGAGGACACAGAGTACCTGGTATTTGCGGATTTCAAGAACCACATTCATCCGCACCAGCTGAAGCACGAGGACGCGGCCATCAAGATCATTGGAATCGAGAGTGACACGCCTATGGCGGAGGTGAATGGAAGCATATACCGGGGACGCTACGAACATTCCGTGGGAACCAACGTATTCTTCGAGAAGGAAAAAGACAACCTGGCAAGTGATCCTCTCTTTGAGTCTGTGTGTCGCCAGCGGTACCAATACGTGGACAAGTCCTCCAAGGTGATATCTTTTGAAAGGGTTTATGTCGACAATTTGCACCAGGAGGTCGAAAAATCGGTTGAAGCTGATGAGGACGAGCAGACCGAGTCAAAGCCAGAATCATTAAAGCTAAATATTACCTATAAGGAGGCTATCAATAAGTTTGGAGAAGAGCATTAAGTGTGCTGAGCTTAATAAGATCCGCAATAAGAAACACATTTTCAAGACTCACTTTCAAACAATGGATGAAACCTATATGGCGACGGAGCCAGCTTTAAACCTGCAAGACTTTCTAGCCGACTACCAAAAAAAATTATCCGTTACTGCGGACGAAGTGCCCTTCTTTCTGCAAACAACCCCACCACTTGTTGACGTGGGTGAAAGCTGTTCCCTGGACCTGATCGAGTCACCAGACGACAGCTCGGTTGCAGTCTTTCAGCCCGCCGCAGACAAAAGCCGTCTGACCCTTGCTCGGCCGCGGGAGAATCAGCATGTGCCCTCCACCTATTCGGCTTTAAGCCAGCACAAGGCCAAATCCCGTAAATGTTCCTTTGGCCGCACCCAGTACAGCCACAAACTGAATCCGCCGCCGACAGACTCCCCAAACCCCTTCCTTGATGCTTGCTGTGAGCTAGAGCTAACCGTGCGCCTCTATCGACCACCGCGGGCCTACCATCGAGGGTTTAAGGTGGAGATGCCTGTTTTTGCGGAGGAATACGTTTGTCTGGGCAGCAATTATCTGACCGAGCTGCGAGACAAGATAAGCTGCGTTTGCCATGGAAAACGCTTCGTCGACATCAGCGACGACCCAGATGCACCGTTGCCATCCGTTGACACAAATCCCGGATACCTCTTCATCAACGACACATTCTACAATGACAAGCGCAATCCAAACAATCCCGACTATTCCCAGACCGTATTGCGCTGGGCGGCCAGAGCGAACGGAGTAAACGGAGAAACGCTGAAGGTGGAAAGTATGGAGGGCAAACGATTCATTGATCTCACTGTCAGCCCTGGGTCACCGCTACACTACCTGCACCATGGCAATTGTGAGCATCTATTCGTAATCTCCCAGATCGAGATGCTAACG
Organism: Drosophila santomea; assembly: GCF_016746245.2. Classification (NCBI taxonomy): domain Eukaryota; kingdom Metazoa; phylum Arthropoda; class Insecta; order Diptera; family Drosophilidae; genus Drosophila; species Drosophila santomea. Next base: position 16,879,170 of record NC_053016.2, on the reverse strand, counting down.
CCACGAAGTAAACGCCCAGATCGCAGCCTGTATCCTTATCCTCACGCCTTTAACACATTTAATCGCAGGACTTGCTATATGTGCGGCATTCGCAGCTATAGCTTCATCGTGAATCAGTCTCGGCGTCAGCTGCACGATCCTTCCTACCTGTGCCGCAGTTGTTTTCTCAGCTTCTTTTACGTGGATGGTGTCAAGCTGGGCCAGTTCAAGGCTTATCGCATGTACGACCATGTGGAGGTGGAAGACGAAGAGGAGGAGGGCAGGGCAACGGAACGCGAAATTAAATAATCAAGTCCCCCGTCCTGAGTAAACATAATATAAATATGTGTGGTTTTTTTATTTGCGAGCTCCATTGACTGCAAGATTGCCCAAGGAGTTGATTGATATTTTGTTCTTGCAAAATATTCGTAGATAGATTTAAATAAAATACATACACGTTGCAACAAGAGTAACTGGCATTGAATATACTCGACTGCCGTAAGCTGCATAAATTTCATGCAATCTAGATTAGCAAAAAGTTAGTGTCCAAGTTAGGAATACAAAAATGCAAACAACGTAAATAGTACGATACATCTGGCTTAGAACTAACGTTAATAAATATATGCAGTAGTTAAATTTTTAAAAATTTGTTTAGGGATTTGCACACTTGGGTGCAGAGTATAGACTTGACCAAGACCCATATAAAACAAACAAATAGACTAAATATGGCCAATAACATAATTCATTATCCTAGACAAGATACTAGTACTAATGGTACTTAGCAGTACAATACAGTAAAATTCTGTGCACTGGGACTTCGGCGTGTACGTGATGAGAAACTGTGCGCTTAGTTACTGGGGCGAAGAAATGCATCAACAACATATTGCCAATCCCACCAACAAATATCATTCAAATAACTGCAGGCTGGAATTCCATTCGCCCGAACCTCTTTGGTGTACGCGCTTGCGTTTACTTCAATGTTAAAGCTTTGACCAGCGGCTTCTTGACATCGAACAGCGGATGCTTAGCTCTGGAAGACCAGCTCCCGCTCCAGCGACAAGTACTCCAGCATCTGCGCCGGCACTGGCAACAGAGCTAGCTGCTCGCGTGACATCTGGCGCTGCAGGACGCGGCGGCATAGGTCCTGCAGCTTGGGCATGTTGGCGTACCGGCTCAATGGGTACTTGAGGATCACTGGGAACGGTGGCTGCATCTCGTTGGGAACCTTAACAAAGCACACAAAGTTGTCGTTGGTGCAGCGGTGCAAGATATCTTCGATCATCTCCACAATGGACTCGTACTTGAGTTCCTCAAAATGCCAAAAATCGTCGCGAAATTCCAGTCGGTAATGCAGGGTTACGTTCACAATCCGAAAGCTCAGTGTGAATTGGGATCCACTGGTTTCCGAGTCGCGGACTAGAAACGACCCAGTTGGCTTGTCGCTCAACTGCCGCTGCGAATCGCGCCTGGAGATCTCACCCCAGTACCACACTTGGCTGAAAACAAAGGGCATGAGTCATCGATCGTTTATGAATGGAGAAACACGGCGCTTACTTGAGCATCTCGGAGCAGGCCTTGTACATGACCTGGTTGGGCGAGTGGGCGTCCTCGCGTTCCAACCACTTCTTCCGGATAAAGCGTAAGTAGTCGTGTGTAAATGGTAGCGTGGGTTCCGGGCAAATGGACGGCGTAAGGAACTCGTAGGTGGCATCGGTGGTTCCGCCGTCGTCGCAGTCACCCATGGAGTGCCAATTTCGCAGGGAGCTGAGCCCTTGGCCCACCTTCCGCCGCAGTCTGGCAAACACGTTTCGCTTGTCCTTGTCCCGCCTTCTGCGCAGAGTTCCTGTGCCCGTGCCCCCAGTGCTGCAGCTGGCCATGGAAGAGTCCGCTGCCTCAAGGACGCTCACTTCGTTGTTGTTGTTCTGGGATCCGCTGGTGGAGACGGATGCAGACACGGCTAGCGCCGAGTCGGACTTCTTGCGCCTGGTCAGGGAGTGGAACCAGCCCTTCTTCTCCTTCTCCCTGTCCCTCGCGGAGTCGCCACCGCCAGTGAGCGCCTGGCTCCGCTGGCTGTACTGGTTTTGACTCTGGTCGCCGTGGCTCATTTTGGAGTGGGATCGGAACGGAACGGCGTCCTCGTGGCGTTATCACATCATTGGTCTAATTCGGAGCCGTGATTAATGCCTAACTTTATTGATAAGAACTATTTGTTTTCGTTGTACACAAGAACTGTCTTATCGCTATCGGCCGTGCATACCTGGTTTGCTATCGATAATATAGTGGAGTTAAAAAAATTAAATTCCCCAGAATGTAAGCCTTTATCCATTATTTCAGCACCCTGATTTAAGTATTTTTAAAACTGACTTAAATAATTTAAAAATAATATCGCAATGACTTCACTCAATTATTTTTCGTTTTGGAATTTATTTTTAAATTTTTAATATATAATTTATTTAATATTTAATTATTTTGTAATTCACACAGGCATCATTTTTATGAATTAAAAAAAAATATTTAATTTATTCTACAAAAAAGTAAACAAATCGACTTCACGATAACGTAATCGATTATACTTCCATCTCTAGCCAGGTGGGCGCATTTTAAAAACATTTTGATGAGAAGAAAACTAATTGAACCATGCGCCACTCCAGCATGAAAGTGGATTTATCTAACTTTTTTAAGGACGAACGTCGACATTCGTTAGTTTTTATAGATGCAGAATGGCAAAACATCAAGGACCTCCAGGACCACATACAAAACCTCTTCAGCTTGGCAAGATCTTTAAGAATCGGTAACTTCTAATTCTAAACAAATTGCACTTCAACAGAAGGATATTAGTCTGCTCACCACAGATGGATGCTTTCTGCCCCCGAGGGAGTCTATCAAAGTGCTGAAGGCCGCCGAAGGGCTCAAGTAGGTAAGCTTATTCCTTTTTACGAGCTACTCGAGCCTATTTCGTCTTTTGCAGAGCCTTTCGGTTGGCCAGTTTCGATAATGAAACCTTTTTAAGTCCTGCTCCTGTAAAATGCAGCAAAAAGCGGAAGAACCGATCCGCTGATGAACAGGTTCACCTATCTGCTTCCACTCCCCTTCGACCATCAAAGCGCTCCAAGAACCACAGCAAGGCAGATTGGCTTGAAATTGCGGCAGGACCATCTTGTGTGAGAACGGATGAGATGGAAGGTGAGGCTCCTGAATCTTCGGTGCAGTCTAAGCTTTTAAAAAACAAGAGCACTGCAAAGACCCATGAAACTAAGACAGAAGTTTCGAACATGTCAGTGACAATTGTGGCAGAGAACAAGGAATCTTTTCCTCAGACTCAAAAACTATCCAGAAGCACGAAACGGCCAAAATCGCCCGGCGGTACTGACCAGGAAGAGAACGAACCTGATCCTGAGGGTATTTCTCAATGTCCGCTCAAGGAAGGTAAAGTGTCAGAAAGCAAGAACCAAACGAAAACGCCTAACATTCTATTAGAAAAATTTGGTGCTGTAACGCTGCAGGAAGACAAAACTCAAGAGGAGCAACAAGAAAATGCTCAACAAAAAGCTGTGGATCAAATTGAGAAGGGTCCTAAGATTTCTGCTAGTCTCCCATTGATCTCCTTCCGCTCCCCTCTTTTGGATATGTCCTTTAATGTTCCGCGCATATTTCAATTTGCAACTCGAACAAAAGAAGTCGAAATTTTGGAAAATATTAAACTTACGCCTATCAACGCACGCTTTTTGCCGCAAAGGGAGGCTAAGATCGATGACTCGGCTAAACAAGTCTCAAGCAATGGGAAAGATTCAACTTTAGAGATCGAATCCGACACTGTACGCGAAAAAGAATCTCCAAATGTTCAAGATAAAGAAACAGTTTCAAAAGATACAACGACGGCAGACGCTACTATTTCGGAAGACATAATTGAAACATCAAAAACTCTTCGGCAGACTACAACTGGAGTTGAATCCGCTTGTCTAGACAATTCGACTGAACCTGAGACCACTCTTCTGTCTGAAGCTGAAGCAACTAATCCACTTGAAATTACTGATTCCGAATTACTTCTGCAGAACAACACAACTATGGAAGAAACATCCAAAGCAGAAACAATTCTGCCACATGACGCGAATGCATCTCTGATTAAAATTAAAGTTGATTCTGAGGATGTTAAGCTGCCGCCAGTACGCATTTGTGCTGAACAACTAGTATCCGATTCCGATGACGACGTGATGGTGGTAGATGACTCCAATATGGACGTTTCAGACTCTGATTCGGAAATAGAGCCGGTTCCAGGTGAAATCCATGCATTATATTGGAAGTCGGTATACTTATAAGCTTTACTTCAATTTTTAGTCGTAGAAGATAGGCGGTCTATAGACATTATTAAGGACCTAATGCGAAGTGCAACTCCGCTTACGGGCCTGCCGACCAGGGGCGATACGGTTCTATTTAAGCTGCTGAAGATTAAGGGAAACGCAAACTCAGGAACAACCGATTTTATCGCCGGGAACTGCACTTACGTGAACCGGCGCACAAAAATCGTCACAGTGGAAACAATAAGTGAGGGACATTCCATTAAATTGTTTACCCGAAACTGACATTTTTTTTTAAATTTGTAGCTTATCCCCCCGAAATTGGACGCATAATGACTCAATATTATATGAGTGGCATGGATGAGTCTTTCGAAGATGTGCGTACTTTAAGTATCCATCTTAAAGATATGAATGAAGCCAAAATCGTTGTTGCCACAATTGACTGAATATTATCATAATTTTGTGTACATTCTTGAGTTCTATTTCCAGGGCTTCGTAAATTTATAGCTTTTAAAATACAAACGATTAAACAACATCTATATGTACGAATTCATGTTAGTTGTCTACCCTCTACTTAATGTGCTCCTTGATCTTCTTCAGCAAGTCGTCGGCTTCGTCACCGGTCTTTACGCGCAGCAACAGCGATGTAGCCTTGGAGTCCTCTGGCGTGGGCACACATACCATCATCACATTGTTCTTGCCCATGCGCTGGCAAGGTATACCCTCGCTTAGAATAAGGTTGACCAGGATGTTGCCTAGGTTGGTGTCGGCGCGGACTAGCAGTTGGGTCTTTTCTGAGCCCTTGACGGGTTTTAAGTACAACGTGCCTACGCCGCGTTCGCCAAAGTCCTTGTCTTTCTTAATGAATACCTTACACCGCTTGGAGTATACAGCGTCATCCTCCACGACCTGTTAAAGTTACGTTAACTTCCAAATGAAAAACAAATTCTATTATAATTCACCTGTTTAAACTCGACTTTTGGGGGCGTGTCCTCTTCTTCCTCCGCTACTTCTGTTGGTGGCTGAATGTTGCCGATAGAGAAGGGCGTGGCACTGTTGGAAAAGCCCTTTGTGCCGCCTTCTGCTCCTTCAGGCGCCTTTCCGAAACCTGCAAACAAGGAGGTGCTTGGCTTGTCGTCGCTGTTACTTTTCAGTCCAAAGGAAAAGCCATTGGTCTTCGGTGGGGAGAAGTAAGGCTCATTCTTTTTGGTGGTAGTATCCTTTGCTCCAAAACTGAAAATGCTGGACTTAGGGGCATCATCGGCTTTGGCTTCTCCAGTGTGTTTTGTTGTCAAAGTGAAGATACTGGCGGAAGACGGCACGGGCGCATTGGAAGCTGCCGTGCTGCCGAAGGAAAACAGTGGTGTTGTGGTCGTGGTGGTTGTCCCACCACTTGTTATGGTGCAGTTGGGCTTTTTAGCAAATGGAGACACATTGGCGCCTATTGGGGCGCTGGGCTTGCCAAACGAAAACGTAGCAGACGGTTTTGATGGCGAGGATGCACTGGACACCGTCGCAACTGGTTCTTCAAAACGGGGTTGTGCCGGTTTGGACTTCGTGGAGTTCGTTCTGGCGCTCTCCTCGTCTTGCAGTTCCTTTAGATGCTCCTCATAGTTCTTAAACACTGGAGTCAGTATGCAGTAGGGAGTTTTGTCCATGTGTTCCTGCAGGAATTTCATGATGGCCCGATTCAGCTCGGCAACGCTTTCCCGGTACTCGGAGCTCTCTATGGTGGATGTAAAGCTAGTGCTACTGCTGCTGGCTAGCGATATTTTCGCCTCGCTGCTTTCCTTCTTGGCAGCTGATATGTTGCCAAATATGGAGGTGGTCGGCTTGGCGCCATCGATGGTACTTGTTGATTCCTTTGCCGGAGAAGATGACGGGGCCGTGCTGCTGGTGCTGGCGGAGCCGAAAATGCTAGTGCTGGCAGGCCTATCGGTAGAGCTGGAGTTGAGCCCGAACGAGAATGCAGGCTTTTTTGTCTCGCTGGAGGAGGTCGTGGCTGGAGCCGGCAGATTGGCCAGGAAGGAGAAAGGCGAGCCTGCGGCTGCGCTCGGAGCTGGCTTGCCGAAACCTAAGAGCAATCGATGTGAGCAAGTCCCACAGGTCTCAAAGGGTTCGATAGCTTACCGGAGAATCCGCTGAACACGCTTTTCGGCTCTGCCGTCTTTTCTTCGGCGCCATCCTCTTCAGCGGCGGACGATCCACCGGCAATCTTGCGGCGCGCTTTCTTGATAACGCGGGTCTTTAACTCTTCTTCTGTGGCCGTGCGGAAGGTACCGCGCTCCTCGGGTTCCTCCTCCTGGTCCCAGTTGTCATGGTTCAGGTTCGAGGTGGCCTGTCGCTTGCCAGCCATCTTGTTCTACTCTGTATTGAAATTCAAAGCAAATGCCAGTGAAAATGCAAAAACCAAATGAAATCCACACCGCGTTGCTGCCGGTCGATAAATCGCTCCCTCGATTGGCTGACGCAGTTATGAGTCGGCGGTGCAGGGCTGCTATCGATACCTAATCGATAGGGTAACAACAGCGAGACGCCAGCAGCACAAAATCGCAATAAAACAAAAGTATTAAATCACGCCTTAAGTTAGGTCGACAATGTCCAGTGCCGCGAGTCCCAGTCCCAGTACCAGTCTGAGTGCGTTCCTGTTCCTGCCATGATTGCCGCGATTCCGGGTACTGCGCACTTCCCTCACCCAGAACCAAAGTTAATTGTGCATCTCGAGTAGTACTAACAGTACCAAAAACGCAGAAAAGCGAAAAGCAAAAACCAAAATCGCAAGAGGATGATGAGAACGTCAGTGTGTGGATATATGGATATAGTGCCAGGGAAAGTGCGACGAGCAACAACAAAAATCGGGAGTGAACAAAGACGCGGAGACACGTACAGTGCTTAAAGGCGTTATCCTGGTTTCTCAGCTATTCGCCGTCCCGCTCCCACTCCCATTTTGCTCCCGTGCCACGGCCTTGGGCGTGAGTTGGTGTGCGTGCGACTCGCGTGTGTGTGTGTGCGGTGTGCGGTGTGCGTGTGAGTAAGAGATACGTTGTATATACCAGGACATCGGAATAGCCTGAGCAGCAAAATGCCGCCATCCCTGATTGCCGTGTCCGAGTTCGTGGAGGAGACGCGCTCCGACTACAGCTCGCCCACTACCTCCACCTTCGCCTCCCGGATGCCCGACTGCCGCCACACGATTGGCGTCCTGGAAGAGGTAAGTCTGTTGTCCAGGGAATTCCCGAGCCATGTTCCTTAGGTAGGCAGGTAGCCCAGCCAGCTAGCCGTCCCTGTACCTACAGCCAAACCAATACCTAGTTCAAGGTGGCCGATCAGGAGGGTTTACAGGTGTGTTCCGGGAAGCCCAGTCACAGCTATATTTTCACATTTGAGCTGAGCACATTCTTTCTATGTATGTTCATATATAAAAAGTATTATGTATATGGGTCACTGATGATTTTATGGAATTTGACTGATGAGTATTTGGATTTGTTGTTGAAAAACTAATATCTAGTTTGAAGAAAGTAATGAATGTCTTATCGTCGTTACTTGTTTATTTTATTTATACTAGGGGTCTACAAATAATGGCTAGACATTATATCTTTTATAAATAGATAATCAGTAGTAATTCAATGCTATTTTGTTTTACACTTTAAAGCCAACTCCCCATAGTTCCTAATGGAATCTAATGGATCCGTGAAAGTGAAAACAGGAGCTGGGCTATATTATATATCCGTGCGATTCTGCAGCAAACATGGCAGACGACGCCCCCTGCCACACGGCGATGATTATTGTTTTTTTTCCGGGGGGAGCAGCGAAAAGATTTGTAAATTGGCGCGGCGCCAAAATGAGCCACCGCCTGTTATTTTAGTGCGATCCCTCTCTGACCGGCTATGGCTCTCTCTTTCTGCCCGCAAGGTGGTTTTCCGCGATTCCACAAAAATAGTATAATGAAAATGCAAAGTGCATTCCCGACCGTGCTGGTGCAGATGGAGCTAAGGGCGCAGGGAACTGGGCGCCGAAGTGGGAGTGGGTGCCACATGAGCATGCTGCAATTTCTATATTTACTCAAGGCAGCTGTGATGTCGCCTCCACTTTCATGTGTATATAAGTACACGGATATAATACACCCGCTGATAAAGCTAAGCACACAAACAGTATTTAACAGTATTTTACGGCCGGAAAAAGGCGTGTGATAAGAGAAGCGATTCCGAGAGCCGAGAGCCGTGGCTATTCCCGTGCGTGAACAGTCAGTCAGTTGGGGATATCGCCCACAGAAAACGCAGAGCGTCTAAGTGGAAAATTCATCCATGCTGTCATCCGAAAGACCCTTGAGTGGGCCGGTTGTGCAATATACACAAAATGCTCCAATTCCCCATGCTAATGCAGAACCCGGCGAAACAAAATTAGACGATTTATTGGGCACGTCATGCCCAGCGTTTCCCGGAACTCTGCGCCGCCTTCTTGGACGCCACAACCACATCCACGTCAAACGTTTAATATTTAATTTCGCTGATGGATTTTTGGTGTAGCCCAAGCAGCCCAAGCAGCCCAGTGACCTCCATTCCCCGCCAGTTAAATGAATTTTATTTCATTTTTTCAGCCAGTCTCTCCCATTGCGTGTTTATTATATTTGGAGCAGCTGTAAAACTGTCTAAAATGAAATTTAATTTGATTCGTCCAAGAGTTTCTCTCTGTGCCATTCATTTGGCCGCTTCCACAACAAAGTGTTGCTGTTTTAGCCTTCTTATGGGGCTTTGACTTATTAAAAATTAGCATCTTTTGTTATCAAAACAGCTAACTGGCCGGGCAACTCGTCCAAAGAGCAATACAAGTTGACGAATATTATTAGCTGGTTTTTGTTTTCGTTCTAGGCGTGTTGTTTGCATTCCCAGCAATTTGCTCAACCTCTGCTCATGACTAATCTTCTCCAGTCGATGGCGGATTGCTAGGGGTTCGATTGTCCCCAGATGTTTGCCACTCAACGACTATCGCGTAGTATAGAATTGCAATCGCAAATATTCAGGTTTCCCCGAAGTTCGTTCTTGGCCGATTCGCTTGTAACTTTTGTTCAGCACATAACATTTAATCTAATCTGCAGTATTTATTGGGCAGTTGTTGACTGGTAGCTCATATATCAGCTTCAGCTGGAATGTAACCGATCTTTACCGATTCCGATGTGATTCGCAGCCAAGTCAGGATCCCGCGCCCCTCCTTGGCGGCTAATTGAATTTTGAATACAGTAATTCGAATTGAAAGCAATTGGGGAAAGTCAACGGGTTAATGGGGGAACGAACTCTTTCCTACTCGACTTTGGAAATCTACTAAAATAATTGTTTATGCGGTTCCGGTTTTGGTTTATAAAAAACTTTGCCACATAAAACATTTATGCTGCAAAAAGGGGGTGTGTATAAAGTAGGGAAATAGCATCGAATCTTTTTTACTTGCTTTCTTAATTGGTGCATGCGACTGCATTTGAAATGGGGCTGGTTTGGTTATTAAGTTTAATAATAGAAGTGACCTTGTCGTACATTTTCAATTAGCTGGTTCCATAAAAAGTAAGGGGAATATAGAAGTGGGGGGTCAACCGGCAGGAGGACTGAATACCTAATGCCGATATTGACGCGATTTCAATCTGGGAATATTGTTCATTCGGCGTCCGTTCAAAGCGTTTCCTTTATTGTTTCTTCCCATCTTTGGCTCAACTTGGGAATGCATTGTGGTTGTTTCTCTAAAGCACAAAATGTGCAGGTCGTTTATAAAAACAATATATAAAATTGATCGGCCTTAAAACTTAACGATTTTTCTATATCAAAACCACTCAATTAAACAAAACCCTATCGCTAACAATTGTCTTAAAAAACTTCTTTAATGAGTACAAATAATTTAAGAACCATTCACGCTCAATTGTTCACTATAATAACTATGGGATTTCCCTCTTTCAGAGATTGGAGTTTGATCGGGAGGGTCTAACTAAGTTGAAAAAAGCGGTCAAGGCTATTCACAACTCTGGAAACAGTGAGTACATTCTCTTAGATATGATACTATTTTTGTTATTTCCTTTCGAATAATCTTTTCGCTTTTATCTTTTAGCCCATGTGGACAATGAGATGTTTATGGTGCGTGCTCTGGAGCGGTTGGGCGGCAAGGTCATTGAGCAGGATGAGCCGGACATCGGCGCCGCATTTCTTAAATTCAGCGTGGTCACCAAGGAGCTCAGCGCACTGATGAAGACCCTGGTTGGTATCAGTGTTTTGTAACCGTTACAGGGTTATCTAATTGATAATTTGTTCACCCACAAAAAACAGATGCAAAACATCAACAACATTGTGATGTTTCCGGTGGACTCAATGCTGAAGAGCGAACTGAGGGGCGTGAAGGGGGACATGAAGCGGCCGTTTGACAAGGCGGCCAAGGACTACGAGGCAAAGTTCATTAAGATTGAGAAGGAGAAGAAAGCACAGGCCAAAGAGGCGGGTATGGTGCGTACAGAGATCGACGCCGCTGTGGTGGCCGAAGAAATGGAAAAGGAGCGTCGACTTTACCAGCTGCAGACTTGCGAGTATTTGCTGAAGTACAAAGACATTAAGACCAAAACGGGAATCGAGCTGTTGCAGCACCTTATAGAGTATTATCATGCGTTAAGCAAGTGAGTACATCAATATAGACCAGAGATTATTACTAACATCCTATCATCTATACAGCTACTTTAAGGACGGCCTACAGACGATCGAGCACTTTGGCACATACATCGGCGACCTCAGCGAGAAGCTACATGAGATCAAGCAGAAGCAGGACGAGGATCGTCGCAGTTTGCTTGACCTGCGAACAGTTTTGCGCAGCACTCCGGACTTTGAGCGAGTCGACAATGTGCCATCGTCGGAGAGCCGAAGTGGGGGAGCTGGTTACTCTCTCCACCAGCTGCAAGGTGACAAACATCACGGCGTCACTCGACAAGGCCACCTATTCAAGAAGAGCGAGGGCAAAGTGCGTCGCGTGTGGCAGAAACGACGATGCCGGGTCACCAGCGATGGTTTTCTTGACATCTTCCATGCCGACGAGTCCAAGCCGCCAACACGCGTAAATCTGCTTACCTGCCAGATTAAGCCGGTGCCAGATGACAAGCGCGGGTTTGATCTTATCAGCTGTAAGTGAAGCTCCATAGAAGTTGTAAAAACTTAGTTCTCTCTCTCATCACTTATACTGAAATGATCATTGGGCTTTTCCTTTATACAGACAATCGTCCGTATCACTTTCAGGCGGAGGATGAAGGCGACCAGAAGGCATGGATGGCCGTCCTGGTGAACTGCAAGGAGAAAGCACTTACCAAGGCCTTCCAGCACGCCAATCCGCAGATGAGTCCAAGCCTGGTGGAGTTGCAGAAGACTGTGATCCGATATGTACAGCTACTGCCGGGAAACGATCGCTGCTGTGACTGTGGATCGCGAAACGATGTGACCTGGATCAGCCTTAACTTTGGCATTTTGGTGTGCATTCAGTGCTCTGGTGTTCATCGCGACCTGGGCGTGCATCACTCGCGTATCCAGAGTCTTACGCTGGACAACTTGACGACGGCTAACCTGTTGATTGCACGTGCCATGGGCAACAGCACACTGAACGACATTATGGAGGCGAAACTGGGAAGGTGCAAGCTTCAGCACGAGAGCAGCATGTAGGTGTTATTGGGATATAAGCAATTGTTTTTATGTGCTTAGTTTCAATATGTTTTTGCAGGGAAGAGCGCTACGACTTTATTCGCGCCAAGTATGTTGCCAAGCGCTATGTCATGCGCACCTGCTCGGATGACAACGACTTACGGTGCGATTTAGAGCAGGCAGTGGTCAATGCCGACATGAGTCAGTTGCTCCAGGTGTGGGCAGAAGGAGCGGATCTCACTTGCTGTCTGCCCAGCTCTGATGCAGGAGAGACGGCCCTTCACCTGGCCGTGCTGCGCGAGATGGGATCCACGCTGCACATAGTCGACTTCCTCATCCAAAATATGCCGCCCAAAGGTCTTAACAAGGCTACCAACCCAGCAGGCCTTCTGGATGTGACGGGAAAGAATACGGCTTTGCATTTGTGTGCTCTTCACGATCGGAGAGAGTGCATGAAGCTGCTGCTCCGCTCAGGAGCGGACTATGAGCTCAAGAACTCACAGAATAAAACAGCGCTGGATATTGCCAAAGAAATGGGACACAATAGCTGCAGGGAGCTCGTTAGTTTCATAACATACACATCCACTCAAATGAATATTAATCAGCATTTGTTATACTGTAGATTGAATGTGCCATTAAGAGGGAGAAAAGCGCTTTTGACCACATCAACACCGACTGGAATTTGCCAAACGAGGATGGTTCCACGGATTTCAGCGACGATGAAACAGTCATCGATGAGCGCGTAAGTGGCACTTTCCGACTAGCTAAGTTCTATGCTGATCCCCTGTTGGTTTGCTTGCAGAAATCCCGTTCGCGTCCCCCCAGTTTTGCTGGCGGGGACTCGCCCGTTCTGCGCTCTCGTTCCTCTACATGCGACTCAATACAGTCCAGTTCTAGTCCAATCGCCAATTGTCCGAGTCGGCAATTTACTCTACCCTCCGGTCTGCCGAGCTATACACATTCTGCAGGGACTTCGCCCAAACAGCATATTAGCGTGGGACAGTATCTGGGCAGTGCTACCAATGTTGGAGGCGGTGGGGCCGGGAATGGTGGTTCAAGTCCCAGTTCCGCCTCCAGTCAGAGCGTTCGCGCGGCGAGAAACAGCTTAAATATGCAAAGCGATCTGGGCGGGCATGTGACTGGCGCTCGGAAATCAACATCTACAGCCAACATGAATTCGCTAAAGAAGCGTACAGCCCCAGCTCCACCACCTGGAACATTGGGAAGTGCTTCGTCCAGCTCTTTTTACGGCACTTTGCCTCATCCTCCACGCCATTCACAAAACTTCGATGCCAGCGACATTCGAGCCATCAATCACAAGAACCAGTCCCTGGACGTGGCGTATGGCACGTTGCCTCACCTTCGGAGCGTAGAAAGCAGCCCTAGAGGCGGAGGAGGATACGGGTATGGAGTGTCACAAGATCCAGGAGGATCTGGAAACGGGAGCAACAACAGTCTGATGCCTGCCATGACTACATTCGGCCACAAGCGTTCACCCAGCGGTGAGTCGCTGAACAGGAATATCCATTTAGCGGGCGCCAAGCTTGTTCTGCCGCCCACCGGTGAGTTGCCCACGCTGAAGCATGTGGACAAATCGGCGTTAGCAAGGCCAAAGATACCTCCGCCAGGACCGCCATCAGGTGATTATAATAACAGATATTTAAATGGCAGTGTTTTTAATATTATTCTGATCGACAGAGCGTGAAATATCAAACGGACAGTCTAACGAGAGCATCAGTTCCATGGACGAGGGTCCAGTGGCGCCTCCCCGTAAGGTAAGTCCTCTAAGAAAGTTGCGTAGGTTACGAAAATGTCCTGTAGATCAACACCCAAACCTTTATTTGTATTTGATCTAATCCGCACTCGGAAAACAATTTGCAGCGCAAGCAACACATCAATCAATTGAGATTCCAGTCCAGCGAGGAGACGGTAAATGGCAAGCACCAACGCTCATTTGCACTTTCATACAATGTTTGACAAGCGAACTACGCAATTTTATTGTTGTTCTTGCTGTTGCAGTTGTCGTTTCTCTACTAATTGTCTCGCTTTGTGCATCTCTCAAAAGCTCTAATCTTTTACGCCCATACCCACAAATTATATCCAATATAAAATTTTCTATGTTCCAGTTGTTGTTGCATTTTATGCCATTGTAAAATTTACCTTGCTTATGTTTGTCCCTTGAAATCTTTCAGCTGGTTAACCAGTCGGCCAATTTCCCCGACTACGAGTCCTGGCATACGGATATGGACAGCTCTGGTGGCGGTCTGGATCACTCAGCCGAGTCGAATGTGTCCTCGAGCGACAACGACCGCCTCAACTCATCGCCGGACAATCCATCGAAAACTGGTGGGACTGGGCTAGGCGGAAAGTTCCACTATGTAAGGGTTTTTATGTACTATCCTTGGTCTTATTAAAGACAAATCCATATCAATCTTTCCAGAATGGTCAGCGGCGGTGCCGAGCTCTCTACGATTGCGTGGCGGACAACGATGATGAGCTGGAGTTCAAGGAAGGTGAAATTTTGATCGTGCTGAACGAACGCACCGACGACGAGAATTGGATGGAGGGCATTATTGAGGGACAGCCGGCGAGGAAGGGCATGTTTCCTGTCAGTTTCGTGCATATGCTGCCTGATTAATAAAACCCCTGTTTGTGCTGATTGTGTGTGGCTGCGCGTGATTGTATATAGATATATATATAGATGTTTGTATGCGTCTTTTAAACTCTAATGATATATAAAAAAAGTTTTTATTTATTACGACTATTTTATCACAAAGCGTGTGACTATTAATTTGCCTAAGACTAAACATGTAAACGTCTCAAGTAAGTTTCTCTTAGCTTAGAAGCCAACTACTCATTTACACTTGTATTTCAATCAAAGCCTTTAAGTAGAGATCTTGCTGTGCATTTCCCGTTGGCTTCCTTCCCAAGGTTAGCGCTTTAATAACTGAATATTTCCTGCAAAAGCTGTAATTCGTACCATAACTACGTTTAACTTTATCTTAGCCTAAAACGCTGTGCGCAAAAATTACTCAATGTCAGAAGAATTGTCAGGAGATATAATTATGTATTGTATGCTTGTACTTTATGCTGCCATAAACAGATACTAGCGATATGCACAAAGGCCCCCCCGCTCTGATCGGGCTCTTGACTTACACTCGTACTCAAGTATTCTAAATCTGTTGTTAATGGTTTGACAAAGAGTTTATAAAACAACGTTGAAAGAAATATCAATTTAACCAAACCTAAGCCCAAACTATCCATATTGCGGACAAAATTTGAAAGCCAATAATGCTTTTAAAAAGAAATACAAGCATATTCTGCAAAAAGGAAAGCAAAAGCCCTTTGTACCTAGAAGTTGTTACCAATTACGTACCCAATATGTATAAACGTATCTAAAAATTACAAACTGCGAGATATCAATAATCGAGACTTGTTTATCACATATGATTAATTTGAAAATTCAAAGTGTATATAATGATTTATTAAGTCACCACACACCTTATTCTTTTTACTCATTTTGTATACACGTTTCAGTATTTATTTAGCAAAACCTTAAAATATATTGATATTATATGTAAGTCAAATAAAAGGAAGAACATAACGCTTATTACATATATACACATATATAAGGTTGTGTTTTTACCAAAAACAATAATCGGTCTGACTTGTTGGGAGGACTAATGGGTAAAGGGTAGATGATACAAACTAGGACAGAATAGCATCTAATGATTCGTCTAATGCTTCCTCCTCAACTGTGGGGCTTTTCGGAGGCGTCGGTTCCACTCGCAACTGCTCCATTTTTGTGTAGAATTTTGGGCACTTTTGAAGAACCTTGGAATATTCAGTGAATGTTTGGAAGGAGGCCCTTTGGAGCAGAGTGTCTCCCAAATGATTGGAGGCCAGTATTTTAGCCAAATTCTTGTAGTCCCGCTGCATTAGGCAATTCCGGGCCAGTCGTAGTTTTTCGTACGCAGTTGATCGTCTAACGCTGAAGTAAAACTCATAGCTGGCCGGAGGAGAACAAGATGGGTTTTGGTTCAGCCAAAAGCCATCTTCGGGACTGGTGGCGATTTCAAGCGTGCGTTTCAAGACGTTTGCGGGTATCCTTCTCGCTGGAAAATTCTCCCCCTTTATTTTACGTTTTGCATTTCTGAAAGGAGGCTCTTCCTCAGCTTTTGTTTTCATTTTATATGGGTTTATTAAGCTACACGTTTTTTGGAAAAGGAAGCAATGTATTTAATAGGTAAATATTACACGTTTTCTTTAATTGATAAATATTTACTTCCTAATTATTTTTGAGGAAAAAACAATGCGTCGTTCTAACAGCGATAGGCAATGTTAACCTGATTTACACCAGTATCGATAAGCAATGATATCGATTACAAGCAGCCAATCGATGTTTTGATTCGCCCGATATCGTACAAAGCAATATTTTCCGCATGCAACCAAAACCGAAATAGTAAAATGCTGGCTGTGTAATTGTACTTGCGAAGTTGTTTCGTTTTGAATAGTCTCCCAGGCTTCGAAGGAACCCAATTTGTCCACCAGGACACCGTTTGTCGGAAAAACCTACTTCGCAGCCGGAAAATTTACAGGTCTCTTCGCCTTGAGGTCGCGAGTTGCCAATTTGTTGTCGGCCCCAGTGCAAAAGTCGCAAAAATATTAGGAATATTCGCTGGTAATAATTTGAAGGGTAAGTATATAAAAACCAACTGCAAATTATCACCTTACAGGCAGATCCTGCAATGAATAACTGATTTTAAAGGTCAGGACTAAACAAAGCCGGTGCGACGGAAGCAGGCCAGGATTAGGCGCACAGGAGCGAAGTGGAGAGCCTGCTGGCAGCAGGGGCCCAAAGCTATGAGTGCGGCCAAGAAGTACAAGCCCATGGACACAACTGAGCTGCACGAGAACACAGAGAACATCGCCGCCTGCCTAAAGAAGGCCGAGAACGTTGCCCCCACCGCTGCCGCCGCCTCGAGCCTGGGCCGCAGTGCCTTCGCTGCCCAAAACATGAATTCTGCGTCCACCAACGGCGAGCGCCTGCCAAATTTCTCCAAGCTGGGCGGCAGCCATGGCGAGATCCGCACGCCTTCAACTACCTCAAATCTTCTAAATCGCATGGGGGCTATTCACAACAGCAAGCCCGGCGATGTCAAGAAGATAGTTATTAAGAATTTTAAGGGTAGGTCCTGTCTAGATCCAAACGGTTTTTACACTGCCTGAATAAACTTGCTTTTTTAGATAAGCCCACACTGCCCGATAACTACTCCAAGGACACGTACGTGAAGCTTGAAGAGGCCGTTATCGCCATCCAACTCTCCAAGCCCATTAAATATTCGCTGGAGGAGCTCTACCAGGCGGTAGTGAATATGTGCAGCCACAAGATGGATGCGCAATTATACGCGAAACTCAATGAGCTAACAGAGCAACACGTAAAGCGCAATATTAAGCTCAAGGAGCTTACCGGCGGCAGCATGGACAAACTGGTATGTTGCTGTTTAGATAAAAAATGCATTATGCAAGATAAATGAATCCTATTCTATTGCCTTTTAGATTTTGCTGGAAAAGATCAACCACTGGTGGCTCTCGTTCTGCCAACAAATGATCATGATTCGCAGCATATTCTTGTATATGGATCGAACTTATGTGCTGCAGAATTCGTCCATTCACTCGATTTGGGACATGGGGCTGGACCTTTTTCGCATCCATTTCGCCCAAAACAGCGTTGTCCAAAAGAGAACCGTCGACGGTATACTAACGCTTATTGAAAAAGAACGACAAGGCTCCACCGTGGACCGTGGTTTGCTGAAGAGTTTGGTTCGCATGTTATGCGACCTGCAGATCTACACCAGCTCCTTTGAGGAGAAGTTCCTCGATGCAACCAACCAATTGTATAAGGCTGAGAGTCAACGCAAGATGCAGGAAGTAGAGGTTCCCGAGTATTTACAGCATGTTAACAAGCGTTTGGCCGAAGAGAACGAGCGTTTGCGTCACTATCTAGACTCGAGCACCAAGTATGTACGCCAGCAAAAACTAAAAACATTTATTAATGTATTTCTCGCAGACATCCGCTGATTTACAATGTGGAAAAGGAGTTACTCGCTGAACACCTAACGTCAATATTGCAGAAGGGCTTAGATTCATTGTTGGAAGACAACAGACTGAGCGACCTCACGCTGTTGTACGGGCTGCTTAGTCGAGTCAAAAATGGAACATCTGAATTGTGCGGCAATTTCAACGGTTTCATTAAGGTATGTGTTTCTTCTAAATACTATAAATTATTAAATGAGTCTCTTTGTTTAACCATAGTGTAGCATAATAATAGATTGTATTAAAATGCCTATTTTCAGAAAAAGGGACGCACCATTGTCATTGATCCCGAAAAGGATAAGAGCATGGTCCAAGATTTGCTAGATTTCAAGGATAAAATGGATGTGATAGTTCGCACTTGCTTTGAGCACAATGAGAAATTCACAAACTCGTTGCGCGAAGCCTTTGAGTTCTTCATCAACCAACGTGCCAACAAGCCGGCTGAGCTCATTGGTAAGCCCGTCTATTACTTACTATTAATTGGAGTTGGATAAACCTTATTCTTCCATTAGCTAAATACGTGGATATGAAATTGCGGTCGGGCAACAAGGGAACCACAGATGAGGAGTTGGAAAAGACTCTAGATAAAATTATGGTTCTGTTTCGCTTTATACATGGAAAAGATGTCTTTGAAGCGTTTTACAAAAAGGTTGTGCCAATCCACTGTATATTATTGTGCATTAAGTAGTAACCAATATGTTTTTAGGACTTGGCCAAACGATTACTTGTGGGCAAATCGGCATCAGTGGACTCCGAAAAGAGTATGCTCTCCAAGCTTAAGCAGGAATGCGGTGGTGGTTTTACGTCCAAGCTGGAGGGCATGTTTAAGGACATGGAACTGAGTCGAGATATCAACCTTGCGTTCCGCGGACACGCATTGGGCAACAACCGCGATGTCCAAAACTTGGACTTGTGCGTCAGCATTCTGACCATGGGCTACTGGCCCACATATGCGCCTACAGAGGTCACAATGCCGCCACAGTTCATTAATCCGCAGCAGATTTTCAACAAGTTTTATCTGGAAAAGCATAGTGGGCGGAAGTTGCAGTGGCAGCCTACATTGGGAAATTGTATGCTGCGTGCTCAATTCGATGCGGTAACTAAAATAACTCATAATGTTTTTATGCGGTTGCAATGCTTACGTATGCTTCACAGGGTCCGAAAGAATTGTTGGTGTCGCTGTTTCAAGCGCTTGTGCTTCTATTGTTTAACGATAAGCCAGTTCTAAGCTACGAGGAGATATTGGCCGCCACCCTAATCGAGGATGGTGAGTTGCGCAGAACACTTCAGTCCCTGGCTTGTGGGCGCGCCCGCGTCATAACAAAATCACCGAAAGGGCGCGAAATTTTGGATGGCGATCAGTTCGATTTTAACAATGAGTTCACAAACAAATTGTTTAGAATCAAGATCAACCAAATACAGATGAAAGAAACAGTAAGTGCCTTTAATTTTAATGAAATATTCCAACACTTAATTATTTTCCTTTTCTATTAGAATGAGGAGCAAAAGGCGACCGAGGAGCGAGTATTTCAGGATCGCCAGTATCAAATTGATGCGGCTATTGTGCGCATTATGAAAATGCGGAAAACGTTGAGCCATAATCTTCTCATCACCGAGCTGTTTAACCAGCTTACCTTCCCTGTCAAGGTGGGTCCACTTATCCTCTTTATTTATAGTAGAAAGAAGCTAATAAGTTTGTTGGTATTATTCCAGCCCGCTGACCTAAAAAAGCGAATCGAGTCGCTCATCGACCGCGACTACATGGAGCGGGACAAGGATAATCAAAACCAATACAACTATGTGGCATAAATGCCCTCAAATTCTGTGTAACTTGTTCTATACCATACACATACATACTAGCAGTATAATGAAGTTTTTGGAGTGTCCTTTCGGCGATATGCAGAAAGTTTTTCAGCTGTAATTTTGTTTCTTTAACTAAATCGTTGAAAACTCCGCCAGCTAGCAGTGTACTTGCGACAGTTCTTTTTGTAAGTTACCTTATCACACAATAAATTAAGCGTTTAATTTAAAAGCCGAGTCCCTTGAAGTAGGTTATCGCTCCAGATAAGTCGATACCTCCGGCAATTCAAAAAAGTTTTCGAACTGAAAAAGAACTACGTGTTCAATAAACGTATTTATTGGACTAATTCTAACTTGTTTACTTTTAATTAATAATTCTCCTTCAATTAACAATAGAAGTGACATTTGCAGGCTAATTTTCTAAAGGAAGTATTAAAATAATTATAACTCGTACTAGTAGCTCTGTATGCAAAAGAGATACGCATAACTTAATAGTTTTTTATTTACCATAAATAAAAAAATTACGTGAAAATATAATGCACTTCGTGTTTCATTTGTAAAATATTACAAACTATACTGCCTTGAAAAATCAGCGTCGAGCTCTTTGATAAGCATTTAGCAAAAGAATATAATATATACAGTTGTTACACATAAAATTGGGAAATAATGTAGATTATATACAGATCAGAAATATATATTGCCACCGGTATTGGGTGCAGGGGCTCACTATATAAATGACATTGAAGATGCGTTAGGTATCACAAATTGCCTTGGTGTTATCCTCCTGTCATTCTTTCGTATGCAAATCAAAGCCGCCAACTTGCAAAGTTCTCAGTGGCTTTTGTAGATATTTTACAAAAATATTTGTAGTGTCTCCCGACAATAATACCATTTACGCCTCAACACTGTTGACGCTGTATTGTGAGCTGTCGTACTCGGACACGCTATCGGAGCCATAGCCCCCAAATCCTGCCACAGAGGGTCGGACACTGCTGGTCCTTACTCCATTATCTTTAAGCACATCGGGCACGTAAATGGGTGCCGGTCCGGCAATTTCCACAATGCTCGGGCGCCTCGTGGCAGCACACCGTTTAATTGGTGACATAAATGTGAACAAAGTCAAGGTGATAGCTAGGCTGATGATAAGCAGCAGAAACCGAGCCATTCCGTCATCGCCGCGGAAGAAGCATATCATGGCCATGACCAGCACCAGGATCACGACCGAGAACTTGGTCATCGTAACTGCCGTGGAGTGGATCTTACCACCCTTGCGAGATATCATGTTTGACGGACCGTAGGCAAAGTAGAGGTTGTGGCGATCCACGAAGTGTTTTAGGCAGATGTAGACCATGGCAAAGGGCATGATCAGTGGGCAGGCTACGCTATACACAATGGCTATGGTGAAAACGAGCGTTGTCCAAGCGTAGTGCGTTCCAAAAGGAAACTCGATTAGGATAGCCTTGCGAATGTACGGCGTCTCGGCCTTCGATTTCGCCTTTAGCAGTGACCAGATGTAGACAATCAGTTCCGGGAAGCGTAGCAGCTCCAACGCAGTACCTATAAACGCAGCCGTAATGATGTAGTTCACATAGAAGGAGCCGCGTTCAGGCAGGAAAATGCATTGCCAACGATCCGTCTGATTTGTGAATCCCCACTCTAGCAGCGCCTGTGCCGAGGTCAGTCCAAGGGAAGGCAGAATCATGATCATCATAAGCAGATAGCCAAAGCACTTCGTCATGATTGAGTAGTTCTGCTTGGAGCGCGTGTAGTGCCTCATCCACTTGTCCGAAATAGCAACAATCACGGGCATCAGTGCCGATAGGGTCCAAAGCATCAATGTGGGCAGGAAGTCGGCAACGAGCGGCGATATCTTACCCTCCGTTTCCTTTACCCATGGTCGACTGTTTAGAAGGCTTACCACCATGGCCGGCGTGGAAAGGAAGAAGAGGACAAGGAAGAGCACTGCATTCACGCAGAAGAATTTTAAGTACCAGTGACTCTTATTCACATTTAAGTTCTCCCAAAAGAGATCATCAGGCGACGGAGCGAACACCAAGTGCCATTGACGGTAGGTGCCCGGTGTAAAGTGCGTTACAATGTTCTGGGCCTCCTGCACAGTGGACACGGTAATAAACGCAATGTCCAGGGGCTCATTCATGGTGGAAGCACGCAGACGGGCAACATCGCCGGACAACTTGCGTTCCTCTCGCTGGTAATACTCGTAGGCGTTTTCCTTTTTGCAGGAACACATGTCTGGTTTGGCCTATAATAGACTGTGTGAAACAAATGCTCTACAACAATTTTGAAGGGTATGAACTTACCATAAGAGTATCCCTATTCCTATGCTGCTCGCAGTACAATCGTGCTTCGTGAACTCGCTCGAACTCCGCGTTTCTTACATAGAGTCGTGAAATGTTGTATGCTATGGACACATTCTCGATGGTGACATCCGGAAAGAGCTCCTGCATATAGTTTCGTACAACAGTCTTGTTACGATCGCTGGAGGATATGTTTGAAATCATAATGGTGCGGGTGGCTGCCTTCTTGAAGGCATTTCGTCCGGAAGCTCGCCGCATAATGAGCACTACCAGCGGAATGTACAGAATCGTGATAATCGTGTGCACCCACAACCAAGGCGAATCCGGCGATAGATTCGCCATTGTGGTGCGACCGAAGGCATTCACATCGTACGGATTTTCCTTGGGACCGTTTAGGAAGTTGACAGGCAGAATGATGACCAGGGAGACGATAGTAACCAATGCCATTACAGCCATTAGATGCTGCTGAAAAGATAGGTAGTGCACGGCATCCGGCCCAGTATGCAGCAGAATGGTCTCCTTGCGCAGTTTCAGCGTAACCTGTATCCAACCAAAAAAGCCCTCCTCCGGCTGGATGGGGGATAAGGGCGTGGAGTCGGCAATTCCTTGGGAGGTGGTACTTGGCCTTGGCGACACCTGCGTCGAAGTGCTCGGCTGGGGATCGAAAACACTGGTGGCTCGCGAGTAGAAAATCTCGGTCCAGCGCTTTTTACTGCCATTGCTGTTGACCAACGCCAGACGTCCAAAGTCACCTGCCTGGTGTCGCAGAGTCGTGAACAAAAGGATCAGGAGAACCCAAAAAATAGTGTTGAGTATTAGAGTTTCCGGAATGCCATTGTAGGCGGTGGTAAAGAACGAAGTGCGGTTGGCCACCGCTTGGCAGTAGGAAATGTTGCTGTATTCCGCCATGACCATGAATCACTAAAAAAAAAGAAACCAGAAGCTATAAGTAGTGTGTTTGAAGACACTGATAAGGCCTCGATAACAGCACAGCTGATCGGGTTTTCTCCAATGCAATTCCGTTTTGTTTGTATATGGATAAGTGCGTGGGAAAATCTAGACGCTTGATTCTAACACCGATTATCGGTTTCTCGCCTCCCAGACTGATTCATCTCTTTGGGGTCACTAGGGCAAAACAAACAATGTCCGCAGACCACAGATTCAGATGCTGGGCTGGAAGGCAATGCGCCCACAGATTAACCCAATTAAAACTAGCAGATACTGTATCTTCATTGACGAAGGCAGAATGTTATAAATCATGCGTCTTGGAAATGAGATAATGGGGGGATCAAACATGTTTTAGTGTTCGTGAGGCAATCTAGAAGGGGTTTGTTGTCCGTGGGGGGAAGAAGCACTACGTCATGTTAGTCCACCTCCACCACCTTTCTTTTGGCTTTGTTTCCGAAATGAATCATCGTTAATCTATTTTCGACTTGGTCTGTCGCGTGTCAAGTGTGCAAAATGCAATAAAAGAAACCCACTCGTGGCATTTACTTATTTAATTATTTTTCACTGGCTAAATGGCATTGTATTTGTGTGTTTCTGATTGTTATTTGCTTTCATTGCACTGCGATTACCAAACTTTCACCATAATACCTTCGCTGAATTGTATTATTCCCAGTGACTCGTTGTTCGTAGC
The DNA here is from genome assembly GCF_016746245.2 of Drosophila santomea. NCBI lineage: Eukaryota > Metazoa > Arthropoda > Insecta > Diptera > Drosophilidae > Drosophila > Drosophila santomea. Next base: position 16,855,394 of record NC_053016.2, on the reverse strand, counting down.
TTCACATTAAACATAACCCATGAATATCCTCAATTGTTTTGATCAATAAAAGCCACTTTGTGTCGTAAAAAGTATATGGAATAATTGCCTTTCGCTCCTTAGCTGCATTTAGCTGGCAGTTATCGATAACTCACTGTTAAACATCGATTGGCAGGTATCATTAGAGGTAGTCGTGAATAGAAACCTTTTATTAATTATAAACTGTGTTGAATAATAAACAAAAATAATAAATAGGATTAAAGATTATATAAATATCTATTATTAATAAATATATTTGTTATTTTAATAGGATATATCGTGTTGAGAAAATACCATCACTAACACACATCACATTAAGGATCGTATACGATGCAGCCCTGTGCTTCCGTTTTTTAGAATTGTAATCGTTTTTTAGTTCTCCGCTGTCCTGTTCACATTACTATTTGGTATGTCAACTTGACTTTAAATTACAATTTTTAGTTCGTTTTAACGTTGCCTTTTACAGACAGGGAACATTTTGTTCAGACTTTTATAAGACTTGAACCGGCACTTGCCCACCAAATCATAACCATGCAACGTGCACCAACAAAGGAGTTAATCTTCAAGATCCAGCTGCTGTCCGGCAAAAATGTTCTCCTAGTGGAGAGTCCTGACTACGAGAGCGAGCTTTTTATGCCGCAAATCGTTGGGGGGCGAATCACCTTGCAGAACATTATACCAAATCGCAGGTGCTGTCCAGAGAGCAGGATGCTGTCGGATCCCGTGATGGGCGACATGGGCTCAGGAACCAGGATTGCTAAGAGCCCTCCACGGCGCTCCTTTGCCGCTGCCAATCCCCCAACCCCACTGGCCAAGAGCACACCGATGAATACTTCGTCTCTGAGATCTCGGGCTGGTAAGGAAAACGCCGTTCCGCAGCTTACGCCAGAGGGTTTGCGCTGCCGCCCCTTTCGGCTACCTTCACAGGGTGAGATGCCCATGTACGAATTGTCCTGCCAGGAGCGGGCACCTGGTAGCGTGGCATCCTCCAAGTCTATGGTGTCAGCTTACACAAATAATAGTCTCTCTCAGACTGAGATGACGTCGCCAGTGAATTTAAGCAAGAACGTCACCTATGTCCATGCTAACGAATCGGGCCGTAAAATATTTACGCCCTTAAGCATCTCTAAGACTAGAATCTCCCCGGTAGTCTTGCCAAATGAGACATACACCGAGCAGAACCCTCAAGCGATTGAAGTCGTCCACAACAAGAGTAAGCCGAAAGTGGCCGCCGTAAGGACATATTCTCGTAAAAAAGCGGGCACCGCCAGCAAAGCAAAGCCGACACCCGTGTGGTCTCCTCTTCAAAAGAGGAAAAAGAACTCGTCGGTATCATCCACCAAGGTGCCGTCTCCAACCATGAAGATGGAAGTGCGTAATCGCAAATTGATAGTTGACACCAAGAAGACGCTAGCTGCCCATGATCCTAGCAAATTGTCCTCGGGGCCTATTACAATGAAGAAAATCATAAGGAAGCAAGTGACGGGAAAGACACGAAAGCAATTTGAAGCCCTCAAAGTAACAGCCTTTGACTTATTAACCAATTTGTGTGTGGGCAATATTTCCGAGGATCTGGCCAAGCAATTCCAGAGAGCCTGTGCGAACAGGGTTTGCACTACCTTGCCCAATTACGCAGAGATCGCAGTTGTCCCACCGCTGGAAATGGATCGAGAGGTGACTGCGATGATTGCCAGGCAGAAGCGGTTGGAACGGGACAGCCAGAGACCAAGGACCGCAGTGGGTTAGAGGCTCATTTTTTTAATGATGATCTCGATGTATTTGTTATATCATTCAGACAGTAGTCCAAATGCATGTATGCTCTTGTCAACCCGATTAAACATATAATACTCTAAAAGTCATGCTTTGATCTCGATTTATGATTACAATACATATACCAAAAAGGAACACATTTTGTCTAGTTTTATATGTACAGTTCTACCTTAAGCTAGCCTAGGAGAGCCTATACTAACAGCGAATAAAAATATGACTTTGTACGACGGGACATCTTTGTGATTGGGCCACTTGGTTCCTAAGAGGTGCGGCACCGGAAGCAGGCCTTGAATGCCCTCTTGATCGCCCGAATGTTGTGAACGACCTGTTCCTGCAAAGAGAAAATGCCTTAGAAACGATATAGGGGGTATTTCTGTTTAATTTACCTGCATCAGATTGAAGCACATGGCAATCACGGCCATCCCGAGCAGCAGATATATGGCGCAGAGAATGAAGCTGACCTCCACCTTATCTTTGTCGGCGGTTATCTAACAAATGCAAAATTAGTTGAGCATTTTAGGTATCTTTTCAAAACGCTTTAAAGTGTGTGAATTAATAAAACAATAGTAATCCTTAATCAAAACCTTTTGTTTAGGAATGACAACTATTGAAACTTAACATTTATATGCGATTTCGAAAAAGCGCTGAAATAAAGTGAAAATCTATGAATATCCTTACCACACGATCGCCTGGCACCAGATCTCCAAATCCAATGCTGCTGAGCGATATGAGGCAGAAGTAGCTTCCATCCAGATAGTTCCAGTCCTCCCAACGACCGAAGAGCAGCGCACCCCAGAGGATATACCTGTAATTATGAGGTGCCCTTAGAAGTTCGTAATTGGCCAAAGGAGGATGAGACTTCCATACCCGACCATAACGAAGACGCACACAGTGACTGGCACTGTAATCTCATCCGTGCTGCCTCGTATTTCGCGCTCGATATCCGAGTCGGACTCGGTGTACGGAATATCCATGAGGCTGGAACTCTGTCGGGAACTCCTGGTGTATTCACTACTGCTGCTGTTGGATGAGGTGTTACTGCTGGTGCTAGTGTAGCTGCTGCTTCCCCGGGCATTCTCCATGTCGTGCATCTGGAGCTGCAGTCAGATACCCAAAATCAGTGAATCTAAATCATTTTTAAAAGTGTTGTGTATTTTCAACCCACCGCTCTGGCCAACTGGCGCATCTTTCGTCTCTCGCGAATTATCCGGCGCTTGGCCACGCCGGGGCAGATGCGGCACAAGCACACCTTTGAGTAAATCCACTTAAAGGACTTGGCCAGGACGTCGCCTATGTTGGACAGGTAAAGCAGGAACAGCGGCATGCCAATTATTGCATACAGAATGGTCACCAGCTTTCCCCACTCAGAGTGCGGTGTAATGTTCCCGTATCCGATCGTCGTGATCACCGTTAGAGAGTAGAGAAAGGCTCCGGAGAAGCTCCACTGCTCCACGTCGGGTCCCTTGAGCTGCTTCTTCACTATGGCCCTCTGATAATCCAGAAGTACATCGTTGACCCTGCCGCGATTACGTTGGGTTTAGGGTACTCAAAAACCAAATATGTAGCTTTGTTTGGGAACACATGGACGACTTACCGTCTCCTGTAGGCGTGGTGGTCGAAGAAGCTGATGTTCTCCGCCGTCAGCTCCCATATGCGGCTGAGGCATTCGCCGCTAAAGTTCCGGGCTATGAAGCGGTGCGGTTTCTCCGACTTGAGCCGCTCGTACTCGAATATCTCGATGCTCTGGAATATGAACGCTCCGCCGATAATATAAAATGTGACCAGTAGAATGATGCCCACGTTGCTGAACATGAAAGCCGTGAAGTGGCGGCAGTGGTCCTTGAAGCGCTCGAAGGCCGGCTTCTCCTTCCGGCGAAAGGAGCTGCGTCGGGAGGACATCTCTTCTCGGTTCGTTTCCGTTTTGGTCTTAATTCCGGTTCCGTCTGGCCTTCCACTGGCGAGCGGCTGGACATGCTCGGGTCTGGTCAAGCACTCGCATTGATGACGTCTGAAGGGATTTCCGGCTACCTATCGCTGAAAATATACACGATTAGTTTACCGAATCGCCAGTTCAGAGTGGTAAATAAACAAGTTGCTACATTATCAAAGTGTTTGGCGGCATAAATCTTCTTAAATAAAATGTATGCGTTGAATTTTCTTTGTGTGTGGGTGGTTTATTTTCATGGTTTGGGATTATCGTGAATTATACGATCTCAAGATCGCAAAAAAGGCATATCAATTCCTGCTGGAATATTTATGTACATGCTTAATATAAATTTAAAACTACATTTTAAACCATCTTTTCATTTTTATAAAACCCAATTCACCATTTTATATATAAATTGACATATTGACAAATTGTTGTGTGAATAAATAAGCTTACAAATCCCACTCGAAAATATATACTTTTTGCCATTAACATAATTGATTATATTTTATTTTCCCTAACTTGCGCTGTTTAGTTGTTGAAAATTCTGAAACTGCATGTAACTCATGCGAGGTGACGGTTTTCGCGCATTTTTGAGGGCATCGAATATTTCGACTAGCAGCATGAATGGGTTTTTTTATTTTTAATACAGTGTTTTCTATGCTCTCTAATGAACAGCCAACATGAACATGAATTATTGGACTACGATCTTGGCAGCTGGCCTATGGAACAGTCACATCATCTCGTCTCATCGCGACTCATCTCTTCCCATTCCCACGGATCGGTTGTGTGTGGTATTTCAAATTTCTCGCGTGGCCGGAGGATGACACTCGTCTAGATTCTAGAATTGATGGCGTAGCCGTGGCGTCAAATTAGAAAGTTTCTAACGATCCAATGCGGCGTCTGCGGTTGCCAAACGCAGCGTTGTTGTTTGTTTTCCGTCTTTTTTAGGGTTTTATTTAGTGGGTGTGAAATACGAGTTCATTGGGGATTATTTTTATAAACTTCTGTTTTGGACGGGGCCGACAGTCATTCGCTTGATTTGTGGCTGCCGAAATTCCGCGGATCCACGTATCTGGATGGCCTTGGAATCCACCTTCCCATCTGCCTATCTGCCCACCTAACACACCTCATTCGCTTGCCCAGCATATTGGGGATATCTGGCAGACATACATATGTATATAATTATTGATTTGCTCAATCTCGCACGCACTCTGCCAGCAGGCATAAATTAAATTCGATTTGCAATTGATGTCTGCCTTGCTTATACATAATTAAAAAACACAAGCACAAAACAAATAGAAACTAAAAACTGAGGCCCACCAGCCTGTGTTTGCAATGAAAATACACAAAACTAAGGTAGGAAAACACATTAGTGGATCAAGCTTTTCACAGGGATAGACCGCAGAGGGTCTGACATAAAAAACATGCCCTGCTGTTTATGTTTTGGATGCAATTAAGCCACGAGAGGGACAGACACGGTGATTCTGGCCAAGACCGAGCGCATTTTGTGGCCGACACTTAAAATGCACTTCGGGCGAGTTGGCCGGGATATTTTTGGCCAGCGGCAATAAAGCCATTTTCCGTTTGGACGTACACTCATTAGCTCGAAATGCCTGTTTCGCCTAGCATAGAAATTTTCAATTATAATTGCTCTGAAAATTTCCAAGACGTCCTAACTCGAATCCGCAGATTACCGAAAAGATCAAAGCAGAAGGCGCAGGAAACGGCCGGCCAATGCTAATGTAATGTGTTTAGATCTTTCTCAGAAAGCGAATCCATGGGCAACAAAAAGAGATATTGAATTTTCAATATAGGTTCTGTAAAGTATGTTTATTTACTAAGTGTTCCAATATTTTGCTCGGCCACTTGAGTTGCCTTTTAGTTAGAAACTAAGTTGCGTCATATCTCTCGGATTCTGTTTTCGGGCCAGATATGACTGCAGTGATTGGAAGCACACTTCCCTGCTACGTTTTCATGGACTAGCCAAGTCGTCAGCCAATCTGTGGTGTCAGTTGTCAGTCACTGTTCATACCAAGACCTGGTACCCTGACCAAGTACTTTGCCAGGCAGATCCTTCGGCCAACCCACTTGCACAATTAATTCTGAGCGCTTATAATTTGCAACGCCAAGGCGAAAATGGAAAGCAGAATTGCTTAAATCTGACAGACAGCCCCAGAATGTTAAGTGTCAGCGGCTACACGAGAGGAGATTTTCAAATTTAATTACGGTGAAAATACGGCGACAATGGCGGGGCAAAAAGGTGTCCGGCACGGAAAAAAGAAATAACGGCGACGACATCATCACCGTCTCCACACATTGATGACCAGCAGTCCAATTGACATGACATCGGAGCAGAAAATGTGCGTTTTGAAAACTAATTTTCGAGCATTGACCGCAAATTGGGAAAATTGGTTGCGTATCCGGTTGCTTTTCTTTGCTTGTGACGACGGAAAAAATTAGTTTTTAAAATACTAATCCGTTTTTTACCTGGACGAAGCCATACAAAGAAAGTCGCGACTATACGAACACAGTTTTTGAAAATGTTCTCAATTAATTGTCGTACAGATCGCAGTAGATTATTTTAATATTTCTTTAGATTTTTTGAAAACCAAGTCTCTGGAATAGTGTGGGATTTAGCTACAAATATGCAAATGAATGGTCAATTTTAAAACTAGGTATATAAACGCAACCCTAATATAATATTTATATTTTTCTAAGCAGCACCATATTTTATTCTCTACTCTTCACATTGATTAATATTTTAAAAGGATTTTAAAGCTAATTGATTTGTTTTTGGTAAATTGTTTAGCGATTTTTACGGTGGGATTGCATTAGTAGTATCCATTTTGTGTTAATTGTAAAGGATCACGAACCTGATTATCGTTTCGGTTTGTTTCGCTGCTGAAGGTGATGCTACTGATGCTACTGATGCTACTGATGCTCCTCGCCAGATGCTCCCCCGTGACGTCATGAGCGGCGGACGGGTGGCTGTTGTTCTCGTTGTTGTTGGAGCTGCGAACGCTCCGTTTATTTTAGCAGCTGATGTATTTGCGAGCTATGCATGTGGAATATTATTTATGTTTGCGCGCTCTGTATATTATTTTATCAGTGTTATTCAACGCGCGCCAAGGAATGCCTTCTACCAGCTACTTTAGAGATTTCGATTTTCCCGAGAGTTATCCGATCCCGATTCCGGCTGATCTGCACAGAACAACTTCTTCGTTTGCTTCGCGTGCCTTGTTTATTTATAACCGAACCACACTTCACCTCACTTCATTTGACCACAGCCATCTCTGCCCGTATCCCGATGCCGAATGCGATTATGGAGCAAGTGCCTCATCCGCCGGTCGTGCGTGCTGCTCGACGTTCCGCTGCCCACTGAGACCCGTACTCGCACCCGTATTTATAGACGGCCATATTGACGCGCTACCTGTGACGTCGCTGCGCTGTTGGATTCCGAATGGTGATCTCTTGGCGATCTTTCGGAAAGAGAGGAATCCCTCACTAAGGTGGCTGGTCGCACCGACTTCCTAATGCCCTATATTTATCACTAGGCTGAGTTTGCGTGGGATTTCAGTACTGATAATGCTAGCCATATTGTGTAAAATATTATGTGAAATATTAAAAAAAAATGTATTTATTGCATTTCTATATTGTATATTGTGGTTTCGTAAAATGAGTACTTAGATTTTTTCAATTGTATGAGATAAATAAAAGTTTTTTTTTAATATAACTAACACCTTTTTTTTGGATAACAGGACACAATTTTGTTCATTTGCTGGTTCGAAGCATTTTAAGCTTTTGATTACAAAACGAAAATTTCGCTCACAATGATTACAAAGTATTCAACTTACAAAGAAATCTTTATTTGAATGAGATCCTACTAGCATACATACATATATGTATATTTTAAAATTATAGAAAAATTCACCAGTCAAAGAGTCGTGCCTGATCACTCGCAGATTGACCCTACTTTATCTTGGACTTGAAGCCGTTCTCCATGAGCAACGCGACATCCTTGGTATCGCGGTTTCTCGTCTCGGGAAGATATCGGTAGGTTAATAAGAACCCATATGTACAAAAGACCACACATATTAGGAATACAAATGGTCCAATCGACTCGTTTAGGGTGGGGAAGATCATGCTAAGGACGAAGTTGCCAAGCCAGTTGAAGAAGCTTCCAAAGGCCATCGCCGAGGGCCGTGATGCCGTCTCAAAGATTTCTGTGGGATCGAAAGATATGAGCAATACTCCGGTTACCACCGCGGATTTCAACCTGAGCCAATAAAGTAGGGAATAGGCCCCAGACCCATGTTGAATGTGATGAGGTACAGCGTCAGAAAGACGATGCTGGCGAATGAGAACTCACGTATGGTTAACTATGGGCGGATAAAAAGGAAATCGTATCATAGTATGAAAACCCAAAGGGCAGCTAAATGATATCACCATTAGTTTTAGGCCAACGACAAGTAGGGTCAGGAAGATGGCAGTGAAGAGGCAGGAGATCGTCATCATAAGGCGTCTGTTGAAGCTTCTCATTAACCACGGTCCCAGGAGGGCGGATATGAAGTTCAGAAGTCCCAAGGCGAAGTTGAGCCACATGGCCACTGCTGCAGTGAATCCGGATTGTGTGAAGATCTCTATGGAGTAAAACCATATCTGTCAAATTGAAAATGTTCTGTTAGTATCTGTCGTTATGGATTATATATTTGTATTCAATGTAGCCCACCGCACTAATGCCGCTCATCTGCTGGACAAAGTGGAAGGAGCAAACGATGATCAGCGGCATCTTGAGCCTGCTATTACACAGCACCTCCTTCGTGGTGACCCCCTGACCCTGAGCTTCGGAGGTGACCTCGATCTCCGCCATCTCCGCGTTCACACGTCCCTCATCCCGCCGCAGACGCATCAGCGTGACCCTGGCCTTCTCCCTCCGGCCCTGGGACATCAGGAAGCGCGGACTCTCGGGGAACCAGAAGATGGGCGCCAGTCCGATCAATACGAAAATGGCGGATCCGGACAGCGCGTAGGGCCACAGTTTCTCCGTGCCGAGAAGGAAATCAAAGCTAAAGACCTGGCCCAAAACAATGCCGCCGGTTATCCCGATGCAAGTAAAGACTCCTACGCTGCCACTTAGCTCTGACGGAGCCAACTCCACCAAGTACATGGGCTGCGTGGCGTAGATCAGAGCGGCAGCCAGTCCAGCGATCAGTCGCCCCAGCAGCAGCATCTCGATGGAGTTGGCCATTCGGCAGAAGAGCTGGCAGATGCAGGACACCAACAAGAGCAATCCACTGAGCGTCAGAATTCCTCGACGGCCTAGTCGGGCACTAAAGATCGGTGCAAACGGAGCGCCGAGCATACCACCTATCAAGAATATGGAGACCACGGCCGACATCATTATGGTCACCTGGGAGTCGCCCAGCCGCGATGAGTACCGCGTTAGAGCCGATTCCACTATCCACGACCTGATGAACTAGAGGTGCCTTTCAGTTGGGGCTATTTTGCACATCTTCTCGGTTTACTCACGGCATACGGAGCATTCACCACGCCGAAGGCATACCCAACGGGAATGACGGTGCCCACGGTGATGCTCACACATATGAGCATCAAAAGGCACGTCCAGCCCTGTTTTCCCTCGGCCATTCCGGAATTTATGGTAGTGTATTGCTTTGTAATGATTTAACCAAAATGATGACAGCTTGGCCCAGCAAATTACTAAAGCATACTTTAGGGCTATTTAATGAAGCGAGATCAGAGAGACCAAGATCTCAAGGGCTACAATTCTGGGTCACCAAGAGTGGCTTTGGATGCCTCATCGAAATTATTGATCAAGGCTCAGAATGACTTGGAAATCAACTAAACTACTATTTACTACGAACTAAACAACTTTCTATCAGGAGTTCATCTTCTACATTAGAAATCAGAATTATATAGAAACCATATTTATTAAATGGATATCTTTTGAAAAAGAGGTGGAAGCAGTTTTTGATGAACTTCCAGCTTGTGCTATTTTCTGTGTAAAGGTACATGTCACGTCAGTTCCGTTTGGAGGAAAACCCATGGCTCATAAGCTGCTTGACATCCTTCGGCTCCCGGCCACGTGTCTCTGGCAGGTAACGCCAGGTGAGCAGAAGGCAGTAGAGGCACACGCACATACACGGAATGAAGGCAAAGGAGCTCCAGACACTCTGCAGCAAGGGAAAACACATGCCCACGAGGAAGTTTCCGATCCACGAGAAAAGACTGCCCATTGACATGGCCACAGGACGAGGTGAATCCTCGAGGAGCTCTATTCAAAATGTAAAATAAATTATAAATTGCAAATGTTGTCTTTGATATGCTCTACAAACCTGAGCCTATGAAGTAAGCGATTGGGCCTAGTCCCAGCTGGAAACCCAGGATAAATGTTAGAATGAAGGCGGCACAAAAGTAGGTGAGAACCGTGCTCTCTGATCTCTCCAAGAAGAATAGCCCCAAGGACATGGCAAGCAGGGCCAGAGCACACATGGAGCAGGAAATCATCATCAGAGGACGACGCGAAAACCTGCGAATTAGAAGTGGTCCCAGAAGGGAGGTGCAAAGATTGAAGCCTCCGATTCCCAGATTTAACCAAATGGCTGCCCCGTCGGAGAAACCAGCATTAGTTAAAATGGAGAGCGAGTAGAAGAATATCTGCGATAAAACCAGAAATTAACACAAAATGCAATATGAGAAATATGTGTTGTGTTACTCACGGCATTGATACCACTAAGTTGTTGGGTGGCCTGGAAGGAACAGACTAGCAGGAGTGGTAGCCACAGCTCCCTATTCCTTAATACCGAGCACAAAGAACTAGCTTCGGAGCTGGACTTGGCTTCGAAAGTGGCCTTCATTTCAAGCAGTTCCTGATGCACTTCCTCCTCTGCATTTCTTCCACGCAAACGGAACAGAGCTTTCTCACTGGCGGCCGAATCCCGCTTGTGCAAGTAGAGCCATCGCGGACTTTCCGGAAACCACCAAAGAAGCAGCAGCGATGCTACAACGAATAGGCAGTAGAAGCTCAAGGCATAGGGCCACAGCCGTTCGCTCCCCAACAAGTGGGAAAGAGTGACCACCTGGGCGAGCAGGATACCACCAGTTACACCAATGCAAGTAAACACTCCGACGCTGCCACTGAGCTCCGATGGAGCGGACTCCAGCAGATACATGGGCTGAGCGGTAAAGATCAGAGCGGAGGCGATGCCGCCTAGGAAGCGGCCAGTCATAATCATTTCCAGGGATTTGGCAGCACGACACCAGGTGAACAGGATGCCGGAAACAACGAGAAGGATGCTACTGATCACGAGGCATCCCTTACTGAAAGGAAAACAGGACTTAATTATTATAAAGAAAACCTTTGAATTGAATGAAAAATTGGCACGTCGACTACTTTTCTATTAGCAGCATTACAGACTTTCACAAACACTTTGTAAATTATGGAAGGAATCCAATCACAATATGGTATGAAGGCCTTACCGGCCGTATTTATCGCTAAGCACAGCGCTGAAGCAAGATCCGCAGATGCCTCCAATCAGGTAGATGGACACAATGCTGGTCCATAGGATATCTAGTTGGCCGGCAGTGACAATGGTGTCGTATTCGGTCGCCAGTATGTCCTGGCACCACTTCTTAATAATCTCGGCCGGTGCATTGAGAACCCCGAAGAAATAGCCTACTGGAATGGTGGTGCCCAGCGTCACGGTCAGACAGATGAGCATAAGAAGTGGGGTCCAGCCATTGACTTTTGGCGGAGTCACGTGCTGTAAGGAAGACAGAGATTTACATGATTAGCACTGTGCGATAAGCGCAAACGAAAGACTTAAGCAACAAACTCGTCCCGAATGAGAAAGTTTAGAGAAGAGGTTTTAAATCACCATTACAACAACCATGGCGATGAAACGATTCTGGCACCGCAAAAGCCAAACCGAAAGTGACTCGCATCCGACGGTTCACTCAGTGCCATTCGACAGATTGTTGAGTCATCCACGCCGCTTGTATATCAATCACATAAACACATCTTCACTTCGGTTGCCCCGGACTTGGAATACATTTACAGCATATAACCAGCCATAGATAAATTCAGCGTTTTGTCTTACGAATACTTGTTTTCTTATCATTAGACGGGGGCGTTTGTTTGCTCCAACTACTTCCCGGCCATATATGTCAATAGTTAAATACTCTCACGAATCGATCATAGATCTTTCGTAGTGAAAAATACAAAATTTTATTAACCGACACTAAGGCATGGACAATAGGGGGTAAGGATATATTTAAGTCTTCCAAGTGTTGACATAATTCTAAGTTGTTCAACCCAAAGAGCCGTGAAAGAGTATCCAGTGATTCCGCTTCGCTCTTGTTCAACAATAAATCTAATTAACAGAGTATTACTTGGCGGACCGTCCCAAGGTGTCTAAATTAAACTTGTGCAGTGATAAGAGGACGCAGCGCTCCAAGCTTTCTTACAGGGTGACTCTTAAAGTTATATAAATTTTTGCATTTATTGGTTTTTACAAACAAACTTACAGGCTAGGCGGGAAATTACAATTAGAAAGAGCAATTTAACCCTGAACAACGTGGATTCCGGCTTATTGTCAATATCTACAAAAGGCACACAATTTGACGAATCACTTAGCAGCCCACTGCATACATGAAGTTAAACTGTATTTCCACAAACCACCGGCTACCTATGGCTAATTGTATGTTGAGCCCACTGGGCTAGGTCTTATTTGACCTTGGAGCGGAAGCCCTTCGATACGAGTGGCGCCACCTCCGAGGGATCGCGTCCCCGCGTTTCCGGCAGATAAAATTTCGTGAGCAAGAAAAGCAGCACGCAGGTAATGGAGAAGGGCAGGAAGACGAAGGCGCCCCACGCGTTCTGCAGCAAAGGAAACGATATGCCAATTATGAAATTGCACGTCCACGAGGCCAAGCTGCCCATCGACATGGCCACGGAGCGGGGAGCCACCTCAAACAGTTCTGCAAATTGGAGAGTACAAATCGAATCAGTTATAGGTTTAAAAATAACCAAGCCATCCAATTATATGGCAAGTGTGTCTGGTATCTGGTTGCCGTAAACAAATGTGTGCTGGGCAGCCATTGAACCCAATTCGATCCCGATTCCGCCTTAATTGCAGAATCACTTCTTCGAAACACGAGCAGCTGCCCCAGTAACGATTAATGGAGCTTTTGAAATGCGCACAAGCAATGGAGTCACTCGACAACTTACCCGCGCCAATAAAGTAGGGAATGGGACCCAGTCCGAATTGGTAAAAGAATATGTAACCCATGATGCAGACGATGCAGGCGATAGCAAACCAGCTAACTTGGTCCTTTGAACAAAGAAAAAGCACAGCATTAATAGATGTTGATTTGCCCGAATAACAAATATAACTCACAATATAAAACAAAACAAAGGCTATGGTGAACAGAAAGACGGAGCACAGAGCGCAGGAGAACATCATCAGTGTTCGTCTATTGCACTTGGCCATTAGCCAAGGTCCCAACAATGAGACGGACAGATTCAGGCAGCCAGCTCCCAAATTGGCCCATTGCGCATCCACCGTGGACAGTCCGGCCTTTTCGAAAATGCTGACCGAGTAATAAAATATCTAAACGGGAAAAAAATTAATAGGAAGGCCCAGGAAAAAGGGAGAAGTATTCGCTTCACTTACCGCATTAATGCCCGAAAGTTGCTGACCACCATGGAAACAGCAGACAATGATCAGGGGCAATGTGAGACGAGGGTCGCGCAGCACATCGCAAAAGCTGCTCGTCTGCACCTTGGCATTGGCCTCAGCCTCCATCTCGGCCATTTCCTGGGCGATAAGTTCTCCCGCATCCTTGCCCCGTAAGCGTTGTAGCTCCCGCTTGGCAGCTGCGCGATTTCCCTTAACGATAAACAGGAACTTGGGACTCTCGGGAAACAGGTACGATGGCAGGTAGCAGAGCAGGATCAGAACCATGTAGGCGGTCAAGGCGTAGTGCCAGAGATCCTCAGTGCCAAAGACATTGGCCAAACTGCAGACCTGACCCACTACCACGCCCCCCGTGACGCCGACGGCAATGAAGACTCCCAGTGTTCCCCGAAGAGCCAATGGAGCTACCTCAGACAAGTACATGGGCAGGGTGGCGGTCACGAGGCCGGAGGCCAGGCCCACAATAAACCTTCCGATCACCAGCATCTCCACGGAGCTGGCTGCTCGGCAAAAGAAGAAGAGCACTGCTCCCACGGTGAACAGGACGCCGCAGATGAGAAAGCATGCTTTTCTGAAAGGATAAGGTAATTATTGATTTATTACTCAGAGCTGGTTTTCTACGTTTTAACATATGTACATACAAAATTAATTTTTACTCACTAATAAAAGTAAAAAAATTAAAAAATTGTTTTCATTACTTAAATGCCTTTACCGTGCAGTAAATAATTATTATGGCATAATACCCGCCACTTATGAATGGTTTCTGAATTGGTGAATTGGCGGATTAGAAACACTTCAGGAAATCCAAGTGGCTTATCCTTATCTTATTGATTAATAGCCAAATACCTGCCGAATTTATTGGCCGCTCCAGCTCCGCCCAGTGAACCGATGGCGCCTCCGACCAGGAACACAGAAACGACGCACGACCACAAGAGATCTAGACCGCCAGTGGTGAGGTTACTCCCGTAGGTGTCGTGCAGGGTCTGATTACACCAAACTTTCATCAGCTGAAAAGATATCGTTGGAATCGGCTTCACTTGCTGGGGCTGTCCATATCTCACCTTAGAGGGGGCGTTGATAACGCCTATGCAGTAGCCTGTGGACACGGCGCCGCCAAATGTGGTTGCCAGGGCCACCAGCAGCAGGAGGTTGCCCCATCGCGGTTTCTGCAAGTGTTCCAAGCACAATTATTTACTCTGTAGCTATAGTTCCCCTGCTTGTTTCTAAAATTCGGACTCTGATAGCGGTTCAGTGCGTCATTGTGCGGGGTCATTTCGAATGGGGGTTGCGTTATCAGTACTCTCTGATTAATTCCTGTTTTGGCATAATCAGTATAATTGGCGCTAATTACGACTAAACTTGACCCACGGGCAAAACTTTCCATTTTTCAGCAGGAACATTTGAGATCAGATGCGATTAGGTCGCTATTAGCTATACTATTTATAGCCAAATGAAAGTCATAAGGCGGTGTCTCTTTATAACTGATAAGCAATGACTGGGAACTCAGCTGAGTATACACTGGGAGATCAGTTTATTTACCAAAAAAAAATTACGGGGTCAAAGTTGCAGTATTAAAATTATTATTGCTAAGTGGAAAGCTTTTAAGCTAACGCTAATAAGGCATTTCCATAAAAAGTACCTAAAAAGTGTCCCCCTTACTGTTACATTATCTATAATCTATCCGTATAGGGGGAATCATATCTTTCGTATCTTGTAACTTGTATCTTATAAGTAACTTCTTAATTCCGCAAAATTTTGTAGATATATACAAAGAATTGGATAAATAGAAGATAATATAGATTAGATGTTCAGAAATAATTGTATGTTCCCATTTGTATTACTATGACCCCAACTGTATATACTTGTTTATATGTCATGTCCATATGGGCTCCACTGTAGGCGAATAGAACATATGCTAATACGTCGGTTGTGTGTGCATGCACATAAATATCTTTTCGACTTTGAAAACAACTATGCGTGACAGAAAATAAAATTTAAACATAGAAGCGCATAAAGCCGAGTAAATTTACATACAAAAACAAAAGGAAAGAGCGGAAAATATTAAAAATAAAATGCGTGAGATAAAAGCGTGAGCAACGGCATCGAAAAAGAAACAAAAAGAGAAAAGTGCAGAGATACAGTCCACAGAATAACAACAACAACTACAAAACAAAGGTGGTAGGTACGAGGGAAATTCGGCGATCTTTATTTGAAACATATTTCAATTCTGCGATCTTCCCGCTCTCTCTCACATGGAAAAATGTCTCACCTGGTTGGGATCCGTCTGCGCCGAGAGCAGCTCCACTCTGTTGGGCTGTGGGTACAATTGCTGGGCCTCCGCCGGCTGACTTTTGGTAGCCATAACAATGGACTTTGCCTGGTAATCACTTTTTAAGGAAACTCTTCCCAAGGCACTCGGAGCACACGGTTGCGATGTGTGTGCGTGTTACCACGTTTAAAGCAATTGTTAACAATTTGCGCTAAGGCAGGTAATCGGGTTCCGAAACAGTGTTGTGCAACGGACACCGAGTGTAGATTCTTAGTTCCCGGTCCCCCAGTAGTTAGGAATGCTAAACCACAATTGTTTGTAAACGGCGCACCGCCAGCAGTGCACGCGGGATCGACTCGGAATCAAAGCGGTACGGTACGGCAGCGTTGGAGTCGGAAGCACGACTGAGCGTCGCCAGCTGAGCAGCATTGGTGGAGAAAAAGCTTTTGCCAAGAACGAACCGCAACCACAACAACGCTTTGGGTGCCGGCAACAGATAAGGGTAACCAAAATAGAACAAAACGAAGTAGTTATACCCTTGAAAACGATTCAAATAGCTTTCATCAAAATGTGTGATTGTTTGTGATAAATTCTCAATCGAAGGCAATTAATAAATAAGAAAGAATGCTATAGTCGAGAAACCAAGGTAGAGGAAGTGTGAACGAGAATTTACAACATTTTGTGGAATATCGGTAGAAATTGGGGAAAAAAATATAACAAAATTTTTTTTAATATTTTCAAAACTATGGGCGTGACAGTATTGGGTGGTTTGTGGACCTGACATAGCAACATTATTTATCAAACTTGCGCTGCGTCTATTTCTAATCTGAATATTTTTAGGTTTTATAGTTCCTGAGATCTCGACGTTGTTACGGACGGACATGGCCAGATGTATATAATTTATATGGTTTTTCTACCTGTTACACTTTAATATTTTAAAAATACTTAAATATTTCCTAATAGCATTAACAGTTTCTAAATAATCAACCCTTTGCTAGAATAAAACAAGATATAGTCGAGTTCTTTGACTATCAGATCCTTAGCTGGTGGGAGTGCGAACGAGAAAATTCAAAATTGATTTACAATATCGATAGATATTGGCCAAACAAATAAAAAAATAAAAAATATCGAAACTGTTTTCAAATAAGGGTGCAT
The DNA here is from genome assembly GCF_016746245.2 of Drosophila santomea. NCBI lineage: Eukaryota > Metazoa > Arthropoda > Insecta > Diptera > Drosophilidae > Drosophila > Drosophila santomea. Next base: position 16,838,536 of record NC_053016.2, on the reverse strand, counting down.
GAAAGTTTTGGGCGGTATAATGGGCGTGGCCAAAATGTTACTCGGCATACCGATAGAAATGGACAACAAAGCAAACGGACAAACAGAGACAAACTGTCTCTGGAAGGCGTATCCAGGATTTCAACGAACCTAGTATACCCTTTTACTCTACGAGTAACGGGTATAAAAAGCTCCTTTAGTTTTCATTGCCAGAAACATTTGGTAGCAAAAAAATATTTTCTAATAAAAAGAAGACCACAAAAACATAAAAACCGAAAATGTAATAGGGGAACAAAATATTTTCAGGATTAAATTATTTCTTGATTAGCGCTGGTCTCCGAATAACTTTAGAATTGCGCTCCCGGTATCGATAAAAAAAAACGTAGTGATGCAAAATCTTTTGTGACAGTATGCGAAAAACGTTAATTTATTTCGCAGATACAAAAAGGATTTCCCAGACAACATAAGACATTTTTAAATTTAGTTAGCCCCTGCACACGCGACCATCTCTAGTCGAAAGTGCCATCTCTACGCCCTCGACCAGCTGTTCAGTTTTTTGTTGACGTTGTAGTTGGAACCGCAGCGTCTTCAACCAGCGTTTAGGCTTAGCGTTAGTTACTAAGAAGATCGATCGCTATGTCGGCGGTGGCCTACGACTCCCTGCTGTCCACGACGGCGGTGATCAGCACCGTCTTCCAGTTCCTCTCCGGCGCGTAAGTCATCGTCATTAGGCTCTCATAAGCCCATGCAACTGGCTTTGTCCAAAGCAATATCAACTGTTTGATTTCCCTTTACTTGCAGCATGATATGCCGAAAGTACATACAGAAGAAAAGCACGGGAGATTCTTCCGGAGTTCCCTTCATATGCGGATTCTTATCGTGAGTAGAAACTGCCGACTTGGCACTACTAAGATAAATTTGAATTGGTCGCGCTTGGCGGGGCTACTTTTTCTTAAAATAAAATATGTGTACTGGCGCATGTATTAAACGTCTTAAGTGGCATGTTATTAAGATTGAACCATAGCTAAAATGCTCTAAGTTTTGAGTATACTAGCTGCACAGGACTATTAATTATTTTAGCTTTACATACATATTTTAGAAACATTACATGCCAAACTTGACGGATTTAGCATTAGATATCAGCTTAGTTCATTCCCTTAACGGTTTATACAGCATCTAAAGTTAAAGACATGAATTGTGGGAACTTTGCTTGGCTGGCAATACACCCCTGTGTTCGGCCTTTAACCAACTTAAATAATTGAAAATATTTGAACAGGTGTAGCTTTTGGCTGCGCTATGGAGTCTTAACCAACGAGCAGAGCATTGTGCTGGTCAACATCATCGGATCGACGCTTTTTCTGGTCTACACGCTGATCTACTATGTGTTTACCGTCAACAAACGTGCCTGTGTAAAGCAGTTTGGATTCGTTCTGATCGTTCTGGTGGCGGTCATTCTCTTCACTAATCAGCTGGAGGATCAGCGCGATCGAATGATACACGTCACAGGTACGAGCACGTTTTTGAATACAGTTCTGCAATGTCAGGTTTGCTACATTCCGGAATAAACTTCCAGGAATCGTGTGCTGCATCGTGACCGTGTGTTTCTTCGCCGCCCCGCTGGCTAGTTTGCTGCATGTGATACGGGCGAAGAACTCCGAGAGCCTTCCCCTGCCCCTAATAGCCACGTCCTTCTTGGTCAGCCTGCAATGGCTAATTTACGGCATACTGATATCGGACTCATTTATCCAGGTGACCCACTTCCCACAACTGGCTAGACAAACAGCAAATAACGACGGCGATTGTTTGCTTTGCTTTTTCAGATTCCCAACTTTCTTGGCTGCATACTGTCGCTACTGCAGTTGGGTCTGTTTGTCCTGTACCCGCCACGAAGCTACTCCGGCCATGGCTACAAGCTGGTCGAACAGGCGGTGCCGTTTTAGGGAGCTAATCGAACGGACGCAGCCACGCATTTTGCTTTGGCTTCCGAGCGTGCTGCATACAGGGTTTATACATGCTGCTTGCTTAGACGCCAAGCTTATTTACTATAGACATACGTAAAAGTAAGCCTATATTTATTGTAAAGTATTTATTAAATCCGAGGATTTGCCTCGAATATCCCGCTACTTACGTTGCCTTGCTGTTCGGTGGCGCCCATTTAAATGTAGCCTGTATTCCTAATAAACCAACACACGGAAACGATTGATTTGAACTAATCTAATATTAACACAAAAGCCCGAATTTGTTTCGGCACGTTCTGAACAGATAGAGAGCAAATTGCTGACTGGAAATTATAATGAGTGAACCCAGTGCACTTTGCTGGGCTGCGGTCATTGGTATCGATAAGCTGATATGCTGATATTCCGGGCCATAAAATGTTGAATTAAGCGACCGTAAACTGGCTGTTTTGCACCTCTGATTTAATGAAAATATTCGTTGGCGCGGGGTGAGGTCTGATCAATGAAATCGACTTGCCTTAACTCAATAATAGTGCTTATCGACCTGCGTGGAATTAGCCAGTAAACATGCAACCAGATAAAGCGGTAATCTTTATTTGGCGCCCAGAAAACCACCAGCATCGATAAGGTGGCATTTTGGGGGGCGGAAATGATAAAGCGAGATCATAAAAAATATTTCAAACATTCAAATTTGAATTGGAGAGACAGACGTTTATCACTCTGGCGTTAACCAATACTGGCTTGAGAGTTTTATGGGTATGTGCGCAACGGTCACACTGCTAGAACTCTGAATCATTACTTTGTATTCAACCCAGATAGTATTTAAGACAAACCCCGTTTTAAGGATGCAGGAACAGAGCCCCGAGCTGTACGAGGAGGTGAAGCTCTTCCGAAATGCCCGCGAGCGGGAGAAGTACGACAACATGGCCGATCTGTACGCAATCATCAACACCATCCAGCAGTTGGAGAAGGCCTATATACGTGACTGCATTACTCCCCAGGAATACACGGCCGCCTGCTCCAAGTACCTGGTGCAATACAAGGTGGCCTTTAAGCAGGTGCAGTGCGACGAGTTCCCCTCGGTGGAGACGTTCGTTAAGAAGTTCCGACTGGACTGCCCGGCGGCGCTGGAGCGGATTCGCGAAGACCGACCCATTACCATACGCGACGACAAGGGCAACACATCCAAGTGTATTGCCGAGATCGTGTCGCTGTTCATTACCATCATGGACAAGCTGCGCCTGCAGATCAACACCATGGATGCCCTGCAGCCGGATGTCAAGGACTTAGCAGACAACATGAACCGCCTGTCACTCATACCGGAGGAATTCGACGCCAAGCTGAAGGTGGAGAAGTGGCTTGGCAGCTTGAACGAGATGCAGGCCTCCGACGAGTTGAGCGAGGGACAAGTACGCCAGTTCCTTTTCGACCTGGAGTCGGCGTACGCGGACTTCAACAAGCTGCTGCACAGTCAGTAGCTATCAGTTTCTCATTGCTTACGTGTATCATTAAATTTATATAGCATATTCCCATATTAAACAAGTTTTCTATATACCTCATGATCGCGTTGTATCACTTTAGATAATGGCAGTAAGTAAATTGAAAAGCGGTCTCAAAAAATTTAATTCATTTTGAATTAACAGGGGTAGCTGTTTCGTAATTTCGAAATAATATAAAGCAGGACTTTCTTCAAATTACGTTAGCTTACAATATTAATAAAGGGTTATTTTCAATACTAATGGATACGTATTTAAACGGCAATACAATAAATAATTGATTGTTTTTAGTAAGTTGAGCAGTAGCGAGACTTTTAACCTAGTACAACTTCTATTCATTCCGTTAACTTAAAGTTACGATATAGCTTGGCCCCTTGCATTGAATCATGATACGAATCATGACAAAATTAAAAATATTTAAGAAAAAAATAAAGTCTTATAGTCCCACCATTAGTCAAACATTCCAACAGATTTAAGTAAAAACGGCAAGGCACTTCATTTTTTGCATTTTGTTTGGATTTAATCGTATCATCTTTTTTGTATTTAGTTTAAATATTAAGGTTATAATTATACATATAAGTTTAAACCGATTACAATAATTAATTTTTGTTTGTTTTGTTTTTTCTCATTCACGTTATGTTTGTGGTTTTGTGTTCTTTAATATATATACTTGTATTTTTAATTTACTGTTCTGCTCTTTCCGGTTTCTCTCTTACACTCTTAAATCTGTTAAATCGTTTTACGCCTTTAATAATTAATAATTGTTACTCTTTATCTTTGTAAATTTATTTGTATGCAATGTGAAAATGGTACTTGGTATATTTATGCGGATGTTGCTGTATGTTTTGTTTTACTCTTTGCTGTGTGAGGGAGTGTGTGGTTGGTTTTAGGAGTCTCCTCCTGCCACATGAAACACTTTCATGCTGGGTTTTTGTATGCAAGTGTGGGGTATGCAAGTTGAGGCTGAGGGGAGGAGGGAGGCGTGGTCAGGACGCTGCTGAGCGGCGCCTTTACAGTGCGTTCGTAGTAAAAACGTTTCTTATTAAGTAAAGTATGATCGCTTATCTTCGTATATTAGATAATCCTCCTCCGACGCTGGAGAAGATTTCTCGCTCTCCACCCCGTCGGCGGGTGCTTGATGTGGTTGTGGTGGCGGCTGTGGTTGCTGTTGTTGTGGCTGCTCCTTGACGAGCATCAGCAATTGCCCGGGAATGCCCGGCATCGCTGATGTCGTCTTCACTATTGCTGCTGAAGGCGTGCTGGTTGCATCTACGGTCGTTGTGGTGTTGCCGGCTGCTATTGTGGTCACTTTTGAGTTGGTTGCGAGTGTAATGGGAAGAGCTCGGGCATTGCTGGCGCTGCTCTTGCTGTAGATGTGGTGAATGGGTGTGGTTGTTGTTGTTGTGGTGGTGGTGGTGCTGCTGCTGCTGCTATTGCTGCGAAGGCTATAAAAGTCGTTCGCGCGGGCGATCTGCAGGGGCCGCCAGATCGTGTTCTCCGGAAGCTAGTTCTGTCCGGCCCAGTACGAGGGCGAGTACCCTTGCTTGCCAGCAGACTTCGACTGGCTGGTCGACTGCTGACGCTGTCCGGCACTGTTCGAGTCCTGCAACGGATACGGTTGGCGATCAATACCTATGTTAAACGCAATCTGCACTCATTGATGCTGCCGCCTTCCCAAGCAGAATCAGAATAATCTGCTTTTTTTTAGGACTGCACCCGGCCATCCATATAACAGTTTTGGATACACATATTCCTTGATTATATACACGGCAGTTTTATAATAAAGTAAAGGCACATAAACATGGATATGCATCTGATTAGAGTACAAGCCCTTCGGCGATCGATAACTTCTTTTTGGCGCCGCTTCTGTAGGACACATGCAACTAGAGACTAGATGATACGAAACATATTCTTTCGATAGGACAGGTTACATGGGGATAAGGCATGAGTGGGAGTGTTAAAGTTATGCAGTTCACCAAGAATTAAGCAACTTTACACATGATTACAACAAAGGAACTTACCCGGCGGGATGAGCTATGAATCCTGCCGTCCATCTAATAGTTGTCCCATAAAAAATCAAAAGAAATTATAAAGAAAAGTCAAACAATAGAACAGTTTCATGCATTTCTCAATTATATGCCTCACTACCGTGTATGTAATGTTTAATTCCGAATTAAGCCAACAATCTTCCCACGGACACGGCTTACTCGTACTGATGCTAATGCTCTAAATCAATTTCAAAATATCAGAAAATGCATGAAATGTTATTTGTTAGTAACGATCACATGTGAAAAGAAAACGGTTTAATGACTGACACAAATAAAATACTTTGGGTGTGTGTTTTACAGAAGATGTGCGTGTGTAACAGTGATTAGTGACGTACAAATACTTGATTAGTTAGTGTTAATGTGGTGTTATATACTTTAATAATGGGGAAAAAAATATACAAATACATGCAGTTCAACAAAATCAGCTTCACAGCCACAAGGAAAACAAGATTAATGTGATATCCAGGATTAGTGTAGGCGTGAGCTTATTTAAGGACATAAACAAATATCTAAACGAAGTCAACAAATGTGGAATGTAGTGGCGGGTGTGCAGCTACACGATTGATGAAAAATAAAATTGTTGTTGTGTACATATAACGAGATGAGTTCCCTAAGCATTTCATCAGTCGGCGAAGAAGGACAAGTCGTTGTGATTGTCGCGAACACAGCAGTCGATATTCTGTTCAAAATTATTGCATTGACTAGAAACGCGCTGATTCTGACACTGGGCAGCGTCTGTTTGCCAGATCTGCTGGTATGTAACTTGAGGACCATTCCCATGAATGAGGACATGACTATCCGCCCCTCCGCCTACAACAACCTGGAGTGGTAATTCTGAATGTACCTGGTGGATGGGCTGATGAATCATATTGTGGTGTCCGGCCGCTGGCATCGGCAAGTACATGCCGTACGGTTGGGCAGAGGTGCCTCCAGCCGTCTGGGTGTTGGGCATGTTAAACGGCGGCGGAGTGCCCGAATGGAAACTCTGCTTTTCGTACGACTGAATAACGGAAAATACAAAGGTAAAATGTAGACAGGTGTGGAAAAGGTGTTTTAACCAGGGCTGTGAATTCTTATTGTTGTGTTGTTTAATAATGGCGCAATATAACGCGGCCATCATCCCAGCAAGTCAAATGATTTGCTTAAAGATGATTTAAATGTTTTAACATCGAGGACAGGGTTAGAAGATCCTGTATCGCAGTCCACAGCCCTGCTTATAACCATACGTACATTAACCTTGTTCAGCGCCACATGTCCCTTCCCGTACATAGAAGAGGTCAGATCGGATCCAGTGCCTGCCTGTGACTGGTTAGACACCGTCTGAGTTTTGCTCTGCTGATTCACGCTCGACGAGTAGCCGCCCTTGCTGTAATCCTGCGTGGTCTGCGACAGAGTGTCATAGCTGGTCGAGCCGTAGCCCGCGCTATACGAAGGCTTCGGGAACTGTTGACCGGAGGCAGTGTTTGCTGCCGGTATTTGCTGCTGTTGAATCAGTTAAGACGTTGTTGGGAATTGCATACAAAATTATCCGAAATGATTAAACTTACTGGATATATGGCGGGTGTGCCATATTGAAAACTACCGGGCATTACATTGCCGCCATAGAAGTAGGCGTAAGGAACATTTAGCATGGGCGCACTTGAGCCTGCCTGTTGTGACATTGTGCTGGAGACCTGCAAGATAAACATTTTTACCATCTGTCTATTCATTTAAGGTGAACCCATACATTGCCGACCGGACTGGAGTTATTGTCAGTGCGGGCAAAGCGTCCGTCATTCATTGCTGAATACGTCACAGAGCCGAGGTTGTCACGTCCAGCTCCTAAACTGGGCGGCGGATAGGTCAGATCGTAATATCCCTGCTGCAATTGAGAATAAATATTTAACGTTTGCCTTACGGGAGTATGCTGGGCGTGTTATTATGGCTGTGAAAATAATGAACGTCACTTTGTCAGACCCTTTGAAAAAGGAAGTTAATATGTGAAAATGGTCTGAAAAAGCCACGTACCGGTTCAAACAAAAAAAAAAAAAAATGAAATATGTTTAATTCAATGTAATAAATTTGTACATTAGTCAGATGTTAGGTTGAAAAAATGAAATGAATACGATGTTAGTAATCGAATGAAATGGGTCAGTAAGGAGGACAGATTTAGAATTCGGTGTTATTGGGGATGCAAAATAATTCAAAAGCTTGAAAACATTTTGTAAGCATATTTGTTCAATTTTAATTGGTTTTGCATCCCTAATTTCCACAACTACATTTTAGATTGAAATTAGGAAGAACGTTCGGATTAGTTTTTGGTTAATTTTGAGTGTAAAGCAGAGCCTGGGAGGTAAGCAATACATGTGGATTCTTTTTTCTTTTCTTTTTTTTTTGTTGTGATGATAATGCCAGGAATTTGGGACTGGATAGAAACGGAAGCGGATGGTTTAACGAAATGAAAATGCAGGAGTGTCAGCTTTTTACACAATCACACACACACTCAAACAGACACAAGTAGGAATAAGGACTTGATCACAGACATCGCGGTATATGTTATAATGTACAATGCACTCTTAGGAACGGTAAGGAGTGGGAGGCCGCAACGTCAACGAACCCGAGCCGGAATAACGATTTCGATCAGCAGCGGGAGGCAAGTTGGAATGCGCTGAGCAGTTGTCGTATGCGTTTTAATGGAACTAAGACTTGACTAATGCGAAAACGTTGTAGCAAACATTATGGGAGGATATTGATAATATTAATGATTGATTAGAAACGGTTCGATTGATTGGTCGGTTGCATTATGTAGTTGTTGGTTTGGTATTTGCTTTTGCTTTTCTCCATGAACTCACCACATGTGGCACTCTCTGTTGCATCATTTGCAATTCCTCGTAGGAATACACTGGTTGCTGATAGTATGGCAATCCAGTCTGAATATATTGACTAACCATTTGGATGTTGGTGGGCACCAAGCCGCTGCCGCTGCCACCACCACTACCAGCACCACCAGCACCCGATGCTCCGCCCACGCCGCCGGTGCTCGCTCCCGCACCTTGTCCGCTGGCGTTGCCCGTCGTCGTGGCAGAACTGCCCCCGCTGCCGCTGCTATTGCTGCTGCTGCTATTCTTGTTGGTCAGCGAGGCTAGCACTGCAGCGGTGGTTCCGGTAGCTGTCTGGGCAACGGCCGATGTTCCCACCGAGCTGGCGCTGCTGCTGTTGTTGTTCACATTCACACCGACGCTGGACGCGCTGCCACCGGCCACGCCGACTCCACCACTTACGCCGCTCTGGCTGACGCCTCCGCCCACGCCGGCTACGTTGCCACTCGCAACGCCTGCCGTCACATTGCTGACCGAGCTGCTGCCGGTCACGTTGTTATCTAGGATTGGTAAAGTTTTAGTCTAAATGCGCATACTGGAAGGTGGCCGAAAATTGAGATTTTGCTTAATATTATGTACAAAAAGTCGCAATTAAAAATTCTATTTATTTTGGAAATCCATATTACTGCAGATCCAAAGTGGTGGCTTATAATAGTTTTGTTAAGCAAACTCTCTAACTTGGCAAGAATATGCATTTAAGATAACTAAACCGGAGAACTAAATGTTCATGTGGGCATGACTGCAATGCCTGCTCTGTATTATTAAATCCGCGATTACTTACTGTTCGATACAACCGCCTGGTTAGCACCTGCTTGACCGCTCACCCCACCGCCATTGCCAGTACTTCCGCTGTTGCTGCTCACTCCACTGCTGGTCGAGACACTGAAAGGTCAATAATCAAAATTTAGTGATGCAGGGACCCGCGTCTGAACGGAATATGTACTAAAGAGTTGGGTTAGTCGGAATATTGGAAAAAGCGGGACATGCTGAGCGGGAGTTTCGCGCTTACCTGTCGTAGTGAGCGGCGCTGCTCGCCGTGGTCGCATCCTTTAGCTTGGCGCTGGAACTGAAATTGGCGTACTGCGAGGACGCATTGCTCGCACTGCCAGAGAACCTGAACGGGCGAGAGGCCGCAATTAACCATAATGGAGAACCAAGTCCAAATCAGCAAAATAAGGTACGTGCCATCCCCAGGGAACTGGTTATAATGGAATTGGGATTGACGCATTTGATACTTACCCGCTGCTGTTGGACAGTCCAGTGTTGCCATAAACACTCTGGCTTGACTGGTAAGCACTTTGTGGTGTCGAGTATCCGGATGTAAGGAAGGCAGAGCTTGCATTGCCACTGTTAGGTGCGGAGCGCGATTGCGGATTAGGTTTTTGGGACATGAACGAGCATTTAATGTGTTAGGAGAGAAGAAAAACAGTAAACAAAATTAGGATTAGCTTTCTTTCGGGTGGTGCGAATTGTTAAGCAGAACTTGCATACAAACAAATAATGGAATCTTGAATAAAAATATATATTCAATAAGGATTGTACCCCTTATGGATTTGTAAGTTGGCCTTTTTGAAATTAGGCTGTTGCTTACAAATATTTTGTTCAATTTAACATATATTATATACACCAAAAGGTTATTTTCAGCGGTAATACTCTTTGAATAATAATAATTAAATAAAAAGAAAAGAAAAGGAAGCGCAAAAGCCACGACTTTACTGACCTAACAAGTTTAAAAATAATTTAGATGGCACCAATGGATCTTCTACATAACATATTGTACTGGCAATGTTAATTATTAACCAGAATATGAACATCTAACGACGTTTTGGCAAAGCAAAATCAATTCCCATTTAAATGAGCACGCCAATGGTAAGTTGGAACAAAATAAATCTATATGTTATAGCATTTATTAATGTTCATATCATGACTTTCAGACATACGAGCATGGCTAGATCGACTAAATCAGTGATCCCTATCAAGAATATCTAAAAAATATTTTAGAGTGAATCAAGACTCTCTGCTAGGCTACCCTTTAGAATTAAATATAAAACAATTAGTACTGAATCATGTCATACCTTGTGCTGTTTTGGCTGCTGCTGCCTCCGACCGGAATGTTTTGCGTCGCCGTTCCTCCGCCGCCGCTTACCGCACCTGTACCGCTTTGTGCTCCGGTGCCAGCCTGCTGCTGGTAGGAACTGGGCTGGTATGAGCCGTATCCCTGCTGCTGGTAACTGTTGGCCACCGAGCTTTGAATATTCGCGTATGTGGAGCTGCTGTAGCCACCGGGTGCCGTTGTCGGAAAGCCACTGGTTGCCTTGCTCGCTCCACTGCTCTGGTATGCGTTTTGGTAGGCGTTACCACTGCCGCCCGTCTGTCCGTACGGATCATTCTTGGCTAGCTGATCGATTGTGGCATTCACCGCTGAGCTAACACCCTGCTGCTGTGCCGTCGATCGGCTTGTATAGCCTGCTGCACTCAAGGCATCGCTCTAAAAATGGTTATTGCTATTAGATTCTCAAAAGTGTATGCAGTATGTTACAAACAATCGCATTAACGAAATCGTGGTAATAATTACTTGGGTAATGATAGGGATACAGTACGGTACTCACAATCTGGGAACTCTGCAGTCCCGCCGCTAGCGTCACCTGCTGTTGTTGCTGGGATTTGCTTTGGTAGTCTTCTGCCTGCTGTTGCTGCTGCTGACCATCAATGCTAAAGCCCGACCCAACCTTTTCCGGCAAAGACTCGAAGCCATCGTCCGTGCCGAAGTCCAGAGCCCCGAACTGCACGTCCAGGTAGCCAATGTTGTTCAGTGCATTGTCTCCAGGCATTTCAACGGCACTCGCAGGAATCTTCGAGGGTGGTGGCAGCTTAACGCGAGCCCTTCGTATCTGCGGTTGCTGCTGCGATTGCTCGCCGGTACCAGATCCAGCTCCCGTTCCAGAGGCAAACACGTTTGCATAGGTGTTGGGATACGGGCTGACACCCACGCTAGTGCTAGTTTGGGAGTAGGCGGCTACGGGGTTTTGCGCGTAACCCGCTGGCGCCGACTGTACTGGTACAGAACCTGGACTGACGCCCTGGCTGGCCAACGAGTTGAAATACTGAGATTGCTCGACAGACAAGGTAGCAGACGGCTTAATAGGCGTCGTCTGCTGCTGAAGTTGCTGCTGCTTTTGTGCTTGGTGCACCAGCGTGGCAGCTGCCGAGGCGGCGCTTGAGAATGTGTCGGGAGATGCGGATACAAAGGATGGCGGTGTGCTGCCCGCTCCTCCGCCGGCAGCTGCGCTCGCTCCTGTACCCGCTCCTGACTGTGTGGCCTGGGACTGCAGCTGGGGTGGTGGATTACTGACCGCTGCGCTGTATTGGAGCAACGGCGTGGTCGCCGAGCCAGTCAGCGTTGCTGGCGGTGTGACTGCCGCTGGACCACTGCTGGAGCTCTCCTCCAGATGAGATCCCTGCTGCACTAACTGATGTTCAAGACCTGGTGGCGCCGATATCTCGCTTCCAGCCACCGCGACGACACAAGCTCCAGTTCCGCTAACCACATTAGCAGCGGATTGTGTTGCCAGGTTGCTAGTGGTAAATACCTTGCTGTCCTTAAGCGAGCCCTCATACTCCTCGTTGTTCCAGTCACCCCAGGCATCGTCATGAGCCTGTTGCTGCTTCTCGGCGTTTTGGGCAATGGTGTTGTCCCACAGCTCAACCTCGTGGTGATCCTCGTTTGCGTTGCCACCGCGACCAGATCCATAAGCACCGCCAGGGCCTCCGCTTCCGCGATCGCCACGAGGGCCACCGGTGCGTCCGCCCATGCGGCCGCCGCCGCGGCCAGATCGAGAGACAAAGCCACCGCCGCGTCCACCGCCACCGGCACCACTACGTCCGCCGCCGTTGCGCTGCCCGCGGTAGTTGTCATTAGTCCGATCATCACCGCGGTCCTGACCAACGTTTTGTCCTGACCATGGTTCACGAGACTCCCGTTGGTTGCGCTCGTTCTCGCGAGTCTCTCTTCCGCGCCCTAAAATAGAAAACCGTGTATTAGTTTATGTTCAGAGGAGGAGGATTATTTCATTAGTTAATATTTCGTCTAATTACAGCTAAAGCTTAAATGCCAATTATCATCGAAATATTGAATGATCTTAATTTGAATATATCTCCCACCTTGGTGCTGAACCAATATCTTTAGTAGTTTGACAATGACTAAATTTTAATTTTTATAATACTTACATCCACGACTGTCACTGGAGCCACGGGTGCCTCCGCGATTTGAGCTGCGGTTTCGCGACTTTTCCCGCTTGTCCGCGTTAGCATTGCCATCGGCCCAATCGCCATCGCCAGCAGCGCCATCACCCGTGTTACTTGCAGCCTTGTTCTTGCGCTTTTTCTCGTACTTGGCAAAGGCGCCCTACAATAGATTCAATTAAATACCTGGAGCGATGGATATTAGAATCGAAACCAACCTGCGGTAGCTCCTCGATCAAAAAGTTGGCCGCTGCCTCCAAGTCGTAATCGCACTCGTTGAGGGCACAGCAGACCTCCTCTTCGGAACGTTGGGTCATGGTCAAAAGGAGGAGAACCTTCTCGTTGATCTGCGGATCTTCTGTGGTGCTATTGGTGATCTGGGCAATGCGCAACTGTTCGGTGGTAGCCTTGGGCTGGGCCTTCTCTGGCTTGTCTGTCTTGCTGGCATCCTGACCGCCCTTCTTGCCAGCGGCCGCAGCATGTGAGACTCCATCGAGATGGCCGGCACCTCCTCCGCCGGAGTTGCTGGCATTTGACTTTTTCTGGTTGCGGGTATGGCCGCCGCCTCCCCCGCCGCCGGAACGAGTTTGTGTGCTCATCTCTATGTACACTGTATATACAAATTAGCTGCAATACGGAAAAGATGAAAGATTTAATGTTAAAACCAGGGAATCTACAATCTGAATGATAAAAATTTAAGTCTGTGCTGACTGGATGCTGAATCTAAAGAATCTGAATATGCTGAGTATCTAAAGATCAATACAGATAAGTTATAAGAATAGAGAGTAATAATTGTAATGTGCCAAGTAACATATATTTAGTAGTGTTAATGATTTAGAAAGTCAACCGACTCTGTATTGTATTAAAATAATCTATACGGATTTAATAACAAGCCTAGCTAGATTCTAGTTGCTTGATTAGATATATGTATGTCAGTGGCAACAACTTTTCGACCAGCAGTACTAACTATAATATAATATGAATCTAATCAGAATTTATGGGGTATTTAAATGTTTTCTGTAATTAGCGATAATGGAATGGATAAGATCAAAGTCTTGGATCGTCGGCGTGAAACTATTAGTGATAAACTCCCACAATCCAGACATCTTTTATCTACGGATGTGTAAAAATGGCTAAACAAGTGGCCGAAAGAGAGCAGCGAAGGAAAAGCTGGCAAACTGAGAGTTCAATGTACATTTAATAAAAGAGAATGAAAGAACGTGAACAAGCAGACACAAGCCGAAGCAAAGGAGTGCTAGAGGAAGGGAAGAGCGTACGCACAAACAAAGCGAGCATTCAGAAATAACAAAAATAATGAAAAGAGATATCAGGGGGGAAGGGGGAAAATATATTGGCAAAACAGGTAACAGGGGTGGATGCGGGAGACGTTGGCGGGGTACATGACCACAATGCATCCAAGCCGAAACGACAGTTTGGTTTTCCAGGTTGGGGTGCTTTATGGGAAAGAGAGCGGGAGAGGCGACCCCGATACTAAGTGCATATCTGAATTACTCAATTTTTGTTGTCAAAACAGTTTTATCAACGTTTGCCGTGAATAACGCCTTTCCATGCATTATTCATACACAAACACTCATGTACTGCCGCACACAAACAAAAGACCGCTGTCGCCATCACTTTTCCATCAGGTTTCGCATTTCGCACGTACACCATGATATGGAAATTTGACCACGGGAACTGGGGACCTGCGATCCGGAACCCGGAAACTGCTCAATACCAATTGCAACGGGAATCGCGGGGACTGACATACACAAAAATTGATTTATAAACTCCTTGGCCTCCTCGCTTCGGTTTTTCGCTTTCGCTTTTGTGCTCGCTCTTCTGCATCTGCCGTATGGGCATCTCCCTCGCACTTGCACCAGCGCGGGCTTACCAGTGTTGCCAGGTTCGAACGAAGCGAGACGGCAATTGGCAAGGCCATTAAATCAACCATAAATTGGAACACAATAGTACGTTTAGTAATCGAGGTAGCGGGTCCTAGAACGGGCAATGAGAATTAACTACAATATTTGCACAAACACACCAATTCACGGCAGGACTCGGATTGCACACATCACTAGGCACGCCCCGGCACTTCGCAACACTGAATGCGAGGGCATTGAAACCGAATGAAGCGCACAAAGAGGAATGCAAAACCGGACAAAGTGGCGTACACTGCGCCGAAGAAAACAAAATGTACGGAACGTTGGGGTTGAAACTTGTCCAATATGTAGCATACTCGGCAAATATAACGCACTCCCAGTTGCACTTTTTGGGGCGAACGGGAAATATAGCCTAAATAGAACCAGCCATGTGCACATACTTCGACGCCATTTCTGCAACGCCACACTAGCCGACTCTTTCGCTCTTATGTAAACCAAGGGACCCAGTAATTGACGGCGACCGCCGCTCCAGACAGCGGCCACTATTGAATTTTCAAGGGAATTTTACGCTGACAAGGCCCCGGAAAATAAGTCGAAAACACGTTCCATAGTTTGGGGACCACTTAAACTACACTTTAACACCTCAGCAGGCTTTCGCTAACGGCTTTAAATTGAAAAAACAAATTTTCAAAACGGAGTCACACACAATACCTGCAAATGCGCCGAGAAACGCACTTTTAATGTGACCGCTTGTGATGTCGATCGATATGCCTTTATGTGGTCATGCAGCCCTCAATTCAGAGTTAGAAATTAGCGGTGCCTCAAACCAGTTCTGATAGTTTTTAAATTTTTAACAAGTTTCTACCAACGCCAAAACGGAAAATTATCAATTTGCTTTAAGCTAACTTAAGCAACTGCATTTGATTTAAGCAAATTGGGCCTCAAATAAACTATTTGCTTTAAAAATGTGATTTTTATTTACAGGCACATTAAGGTTCCGAACTCTGATTAAATCAAGTCGTGGGTATATCGATACCAGATGACAAATTTATGGCATTTGCACACCTCTATCGTCAACAAAACATTACTTTTGCCAAGTATGTAAACAAAAACAGTTCATGTATAAAACTATGAACAAGATGGGACGTTTGATGACAAAACATTAATTATATTTACCCAGGCGGGCAATGAGAAAACATAGTTGCACCAATTGCATGAGTTATTGGTAGATGCAATGGAGGAGCTGCAAAGTAAGTTGGATAAGATCCTAGTAAACCAAAATGATATTCTCGCACGCCTTTGTCAGGTGGCTCACATTAGGCCCACTGGTGACTTATACAAGGCGGAACTCGACCTTTTTCCCGGGATTGATCCCCAGGAGCATTTCAATCTGGACGCGAATCTTTCAAAACCGGCCATAAATATAAGATTGCATGCAGCTTAAGCCTAAATGTCGGATTATTATTGATCTTACACTCAAATTATTCACCGCATCCTGAACCGCTAAAAAACAATTTTTCAGATTATATGATTACGATATTTTCTTATTATTATTATTTAAGTAATTGTTGTATTAAGCAATACAAATATATTAACAAAACTATTTTTGATTAGTTAAGTAATGCTTTATTCCGATTATAAACATTCATTTCGTTTTGCTTAACTATTTATAATGTGGTCTAACAAATCTATTCTTTAGAATCGATCTAATTAATTTATAATTGCTAGTTTATTGAATAACTAAATTAATATTTACATGGGTGCTGAACAAATTTTGCTTACATATATCAGCATATGAAGTCCGCCATAGTTCCTTTTCTAGAGCAATTTGTAGTTTGTAATTTCTATGAACCTTTATATTAAAGTTATTAAAGTTCGGAAAATTACATTAGTCGGCAAGAATGCATGTAGTATCCGTATGTACTATTCCAAGTAGGTCGCAAACAAGATAAGTTAAATAAGATTTAAGTAAACATTTTCGGAACAATACGTAATAAACTTTCTTTTCCTCACAAACAGGGATACTGAAAACAGATGGATATATCCAGGCGAATACATGGCCGATATGAGAGGTGCCTTTTAGACATTTAAGCGACGTTATCGTAAAAGAAACCACAAAGAAACATACGGAGAAGGATTAAACGGACCCAAAAGTGCAAGCTAGATTCTGATTGGGATTAGCTGATCAATTGGTACCAATGCTGGATTTCGTTTATTTGCAACGTTTAATTGAGCGAAAGGAATAAAAAGCCAAACCGGTTTTGGCTCTCTGAAGAATGTTGTGTTCTTTCCGCTTAAATGAGATTATTTTTGGCCTGCATAGCACCATTAAAAACGCCAGTTTTTAAACCGTAACGTTCTGGTCGACATCCCCTTACAAAAATATGGATCAAAGATTTCACCACCTAATATGTCTTCTAAGTCTTTATAATATTTGTTATTATTTACCGTCAATTGCAAAGCAACCTAAAGTATTTTGGATATCACTGCCACTAACATGTTTTGTATTTAGTTCGATTGTTAAGGAACTTGTTAATATATTATAAATTAGGTGTTTTTTATCTGAATTGTAAATGTTCGGACAAAATAAAGGAAAACACTTTTATTCAAACAATTTGAAGAGATGTTTGTTTTAACGTTTCTGAAGGTTTTGCAAAATGTTTTCCTATATAGGGTTATATTCTAACATATGTTTTGAGCTCATATGTACATATTTTATATTTGCATATGGGACAACACCATCGATATACTCTACTCAACATTCTTCAAGGTTTCGTCATCATCATAAAAGAAGTGCAAAATTTTGAAGAGACACGATGCACAAGATATATTGCTGGTGGATGGATACTTAATCGCCAGTTCCACTAAGACAAGTGATTTGAAATGAAAACGACAAGTGTCGCTGCTTTTGGTGAAAAAGTCAACCTAGCAGGGTTCAGTAAACTTGTATCCAATTTGAAAATGGTTATGCCAGCCGGATAAAAACATTTTCCTATGGTTTTAGGCAATGCAACAACAAGTACCAGTGCTCGGTTGCACAGTCGGTGTAGCGGGCCATAAATGAGAACTCAATTAGAACGTTTACATTTCTGTAAGAAACGAGTTGCTGCTGCCGCCGCTGCCACTGCTGCCTGCCGTAGTTGCTGTGGTACATTATTTTTTGGCCTAAATAGTAGGCCTTGAGGAATCGGAATCGCTTGAGTTGTTTTTGTTTTACCGAGCGCCACGGCAGCGCAGCCAGCAGCGACGCGCGCAGCGACAGAGCGTCGGCGGAGCGGGAGATACCGATTCCGAATCGGAATCCGCTCAGAGTGGATTCGTCTTTTGGCCCATTCGGATGTGGCCTCGCATGTGGCGCGCGCGTTGTCCACTGACAGTTTTATTATTATTATTGTTGTTATTATTATTATTATTATTATTTGGGGCCCAAAGCTAACTCTTGCCCTTTCGAGCTGCGCGTTGTTTCGATTTCGGTTTGATTTCGACTCCATATCCATTCGGCATCTCGGCGTTCGCGTTGTTTCGAGTGCATCCACATCCACATCCGACTCCACATCCACATCCACATCCATTGCGATTGTTGTGTTGTGTTCCAGTTGCCGTTTTTGTGGGAGGTTAGTTGGTTGAATAATACGCGACTCCGCAGTGTACGCAAATTGCAAATTGCAAAAGCAATGCCCCCGCTCCATGGAAGTCCATTGAGAAACATAGATCCAAGAACTGCAATAGTGCCCTAGTGTGTGTGTGTGCCAGTGAGCGGGAGAGCGCACCAGTGCCTGTTTGTGTGCGTGTGTCTATATGAGTGTGTGTTTAGAATGCACCTTGTGGTATTTTGAAATCTAAAATTGCCAAACACCCAGCGCGTTTCTTTTTTTCGAGAGCATTGCAAAAGACTCCAGCTGTGCTAATGCTAAGTTAAAACGAAAAAACTATCAAACCGAAGAATCGAAGAACTGAACAACTGACAAGCTAAAAAACGAAAAAAAAAAAACTGAAAATCAGAAGCCAAGGCTGCCGCTCTTTCATTTTAGCGGGTATGTAATTACGAAACTCCTGCGAGCGCCTGGCTATTTCGGATATCTGTCGGATTGCGACAGATTTTCGTGGATTTTCCGCCATGGATTAATGGGCGCCAAGGGTACAGTCAGCTTTCCCACACGAACACGCACACACTAACGCGTTTATTGGCCAACATACAGTAAAGATTCCATAGGTGGCCACACCAGCTGTTCCTCTTACAACTAGAGTTTTACTAAAATTGCATAAAGGTATAAGTAATCAACTGTTTATGATCACAGTCAGATTCATATTAACTCTTTTCTTTTGCCTACTTTATTTTAACAGGAAAGATTGTTTTTATTAGCCATTTTTGGGATAGGCCAAGTCACAAGTTTTAGAAAACATTCTGCTATTAAACCGACCACCATATCTAAAATCCCATTTCCTTGGAGTTCCAAGAATCCAACTTCGCGGAGTTGCACCGTATTTACCTACGTCACGCCCACCTGATTTCAGTGCAATCGCGTTGGCCCAGTTTACGGGCATGCTCCAAGACAAAATACACTCCTACAAGGTCGATTGCCTATGTGTGCTGCTGTTTCTGTTGCCGTTTCTGCCTTTGCGGCTGTGGCTGGCGTTTTTCTATACCAGTTTCTAAACCTGCCGCAGCTAGTTTCAATTTCTACTGGGATTATCTGCTCCGGCTTCGGTGGCTGCGACGCCTCCGTCGCTGCTGCAGGTGGTGATGGCGATGGCGATGGCTGCAGCTCTCTGGGAGCTCATTACTTGGCCCGTCCTCGTCGCCCCCTCCACCTTCCTCGTCCACCTCGTCTGTGTGATTGTGACACAGAAACCAACTAAGAAGTATGTGGAAATCTCTTGGCTGCATCGAAATCAAATCAGAAACCCAAGTTGGTCTCGCCAGTCGGCGGCTCCGCGTTGAGTTTCCATTTCAGAACATATGTGCGTTTTCGCAACAGTTTTCAGATAGAAGATTGCTCGGACCTTTTAAAACGACAGTCATACCTGTTCAGGTACAATTTGGTTAGAAGTTAACTAAAGCGTATACCAAGAAAGAGCTCTTTTCCCTTAAATGTAACCAGCAGACAACATTAGGATAGTATTATATTACTGGATATATTTAACCGCTTTTAACTTATTTAGTGTGTGAAATGTAATGGAACATTTTATCTCAAAATGAACTGACTGTAAGATATATGAAGACCGAATAAGTTTATTCAAAAGGGCTTTAAAAAAAAAAAAGAAGATTCACTTCCTAATTTCTCTGCTTAAAGAATTGGGATTCAAGAAAATCTTGGTGATATCATATGTTTTCGCAATTTAACCTATTGAATTGATATGAAAGGCCTCTATGAAATGTTGTACAATGGTCACAGTTTTACAATCTCTAAAACTTGCTTTTACCATGTTTTCCATTTAGAAAATACGTCTTAGAAGGGCTTTACTGTAGTCGCTTGGCGTCAATTTCGTTCCCGCTCCCTTATCGATTCCGAATTTGTCTCTTGCAGTGGGATGCTAGAATTGTGCTCTGCATCTCTGGTTCATTCCCCAAAAGCAGTACACGCACACAGTGACGTTCACCCGTCACCCCTTTCCCACCACCCACAACCCATCGGGCACCTCCCGCACATCCACAGAGCAGTGTGCTCAATTAGGATTTACGGCTGTGTGTGTGTGTGTGTGTGTGTGTGTGCGAGTGCATCTCCCCCTACAGCAACTGCAAACTGCAAACTGCAGACTGCACGAACTGTGGTGCAATAAACGACGAACGGCGTGCGGGACGGAACTGAACGCATATTGCGTTGGCGGCGATAGCTTGGATGTAGTTGCTGCTGCTGCTGCTGGTGCTGCTCCCTCAGCTCCCCTACTCTACCACAACTCTGCTCTGCTCCCCCCTTGATGATGACAGCCGAGGTCGTAGGCAAAGACGACGGCATACGCTCGAGTAACTGGCCCACCACTACAAGCAGCCAAACCTGTTGACCTAATTTCAAATTCTGCTGCGTCTTGTTGTTGCTGCTGCGGCTGATCTGTGTCTCTGTGCCATCGGTTGGATGAGTGTATGTGTGTGAGTGTGTTTGAGTGAGTGGCGGCTCTCTGGGTGACGGTGTAGTGGTGTGCCGGAGAGCCAAACGATTGCAAATCTTCGGCAGTGGTGTTTGGCGCTAAGGGGGATCCACATCCACTTTTAATGGGAGAATAACCCAACAAAAAATAAAAGGCCTTCAAACTCAAGCATTCCCCTAAACGAAGATCTTCAAGCATTAGTTGGCTGGTATACATTTGGGAACATATTTGGTAACTTCGGGTGTACCAATGATTAGTCGTGCGAGATGAAACATAAAATGCTTACTAAATTTGTTAATAATGAATTTAGATGCTACGGAATAGTGTTACGTTAGAAAAATCTTCATTTAAGTCTTCATTTAATAAGGAGACAATAAAAGTGCATTGCAAGTTTATAACTTTTTAGTTATAGTTCTTACTTCAAAATAAGAAAAAGTATTAAATACGAGATTGATGCAATGACAGAATGGCATTCAGCTTTATTTACATATCTTTATAATATTCCATGCGCTCTTATTATTAGTAAACTAAAACTTAAATAGGAATTTTTGTCAGTGCAGAAATAATTGAGGCTAATATCTATCTGATCCTTATCCCCATCCCTTCGAACTCTGACTCACCTGAAGTGGTGACCCCCTCGGACGCCAGCCCTGGCATTTTCGTTCCAAACAAAACGAAGACAGACACAAATACGTATACGTATGTATATTGCATATTGGGATTCGGATACCGATGCAGATGGTGTGGAACTTCCACATTCATTTCCACCAGCTATTGCAGTTTGGATTCAGTTATGTTCGGTTTGTGTCGGTACTTGGGAATTTCGGAATCGGGAATTATTGGCAGACTTCGATGCTGGGATGCACTGGCTACGTATCATACTCTGGGTTTCGAGTGGGTGTATCCCACCTTATTTATATTTTGTATTTGTTTTTGCGTCCCAGTAACCACAAGAAATTACGGTCGCTGCCACAAGCTGCTGCCTCTGCCGGCGTCGCTGCCTGCTCCACTTGTCGCAGTGACGAAACGTTCGTGCCTGTGTGTGTCTGTTTGCCAGTGTTTGTGTGCAGAGAAAATCAAGTGAATCAAAATGAGCGTATAATTAGGTCAACACAACAAAAATTATACGCTAGCCACTTAGCAAAGAGAGCAGAGCGGCAGACTCTCTCTCTGGGAATCGGAAGTGGGGCAGAGCATGGTTGCTGGTTCCATCAATTAGAAATTAATTCACGCGCCTAATGCTACAAAATTGCAATAGCAGCAAGAGAAAAAAACGTGCACCTGCAACAACGGGAACAACAGCAGCGGCAACAACAACAACCACAGCTAGAGAGAGCGGGTGTGAGAAAAGCATAAACAAAAACGGGACATGCGCTGCCTGCTGCACTTGCCGAACGG
This sequence comes from Drosophila santomea, assembly GCF_016746245.2. Classification (NCBI taxonomy): domain Eukaryota; kingdom Metazoa; phylum Arthropoda; class Insecta; order Diptera; family Drosophilidae; genus Drosophila; species Drosophila santomea. The sequence goes on along the minus strand of NC_053016.2, from coordinate 16,816,593 downwards.
GAGAGAGTGGGAGAAAGAGCGTGGGAGAGATGTTGTATACAGAGAGCTACATGGGAAGAAAAGATGTTTAACAGCTGTTCGCATATTTAAAGGTGTAACAATATAATTAGTGGGATAATGAACTTATTAAAATAGCAAAAAAACAAATACAAATTTTCAAATTCCCTAAAATTTTTAATTTCATTTAAATTTTAATACTCCATTGACCTTTATTTTTTTCTCAGTGTGCAGGAGAGCGCTTAAACTCAGAGAGCTCCAACGTTCGAATCGGCTCCCACTGAACTATTTTTTACCCCACGTTTTTTCTCGCCCGTTTCTTGATTTTCTTGCGTTGTTGTTGCTGCTGCTGCCCGTTGCTTGTTGGCCGTGGCAAGTGTTTCGCAATGAGTGCAGGCCAGGCCAAAACCAAAGCCGAAATGAAATCATCGCCGTGGCGTGCTCTCTGGCATTGATAGAGGGGGGAAATTCCTGTTCCACTTTCTATTATGGGAGTCGCGTTGTTGTTGTTGGCGTTGTTGCTGCAGCAGCAGTAGCAGCAAAAGCGGCGACTAAAGTAGCAAAACAGCACGTAGCATAAAAGTGTGTCACCATGGAAAGTGGTTTTCTCTCTCCCGCTTCTCTTTTTTCGCTCTGTTCTTGTTCTCATTTCGACGCACATGTTACCCGCTTGTAGTTGTTGTTTTGTTTTCTTTTTTTTTTGGCAATGCTTCATTGATTTGGCAAGAAGGAGAACAAAAAGAAAAACAACTCCATCGACCGACTGACTCATTTTGTTGCGTGACGAAAGACGATCTCCCCGCCATCCCACGCTGGAAAACCGGTAAAAAAAAAAAAAAACGCTGCTAAGGTCAAATCTGAAATATGGTCTATTTTGCATGAAGATCCAGCCTTCGAAAGTCAGTTGCCTTCAAAAAGATGCGCCACCTTCGTTTTTAACTCCACTTCCACTTTGGATCCCCGTCCACATCCAATTCCGATTTCAATTCCGACTCCCATTCCGCTGCGGATTCACCACTGGTCAATGCAATGCTAATAAACTAGCTTTTGATTTAAATTTGAATGGGAATCGTGCGCGGTGGCCTAAGGCTATGCAAAAGATTCATTTGGCCTACAAGCGAACGCACAGTGGCTTCAAGCCGACGAACTCGAATTTAAAGGCCAGTCTTTTAAAACATTTTTCTTTAAATGATTTCACTTTCTACGTTCTTAACAATTCGATAAGTTACTTAAGTGAAGTTTGTTAGAAATTTAATCGAAATACAGGGAATGTTCTTTAGAATCCATTTTTAATGCTACATACTAATTAATTAATACAACAACAAAATTACTAATACGCAATGTAAGTGTTACTCATCCGCCCTGATGATAAACAAAAACATAATTGATATTGTTTGAAAGATATGTAAATACACATGTAAATTCACATGTCTAACAATAATACATATCGACTTAAACAGAACTTCTTTGCGACTTTTTTAAAGTATCTCTGTATACACAGAAATCACTTCTTTGAACACTAATTTAACTATTAAATTCGGCATCCTAGGACGAAATCATAACTCTGTTGGAATTCCCACACCCGTTTTTGGACTCCCCTGAAAATAAGCCGCACACGTGGGCACCCCTTTATGGACGCCCGGCGGACAGTGTGCGACATCATTAAGGGCTCTCGGGGCGCTCCAATTATGTCGCTCACTGTGTGTGTGCTCCCATTCGCATTTCTCCGAGCATTTCTCATTTCCAGAGCGCTTTATGTTTTCTTTTGCTCTCGGCTTTTGGGGCTTCAAATTGGGAACAGCTCGGCGGGCAAGTGAAAATGCGGGACACCCGAAGACCCGAAACCCCAAGTTGGGTCGTACATACATACATATGTTAGCCAGCGCTTGGCCAGAGATTATGGTGATGATGATGATGATGGTGGTGGCGATAATGATAATAATGATAAAGCCTGACCCAGTTGCACTCTAAATCTTGACCCTATGACTCCATTGGGTTGGCAACTATGGCATTTATAATGCCAAAGCCAACAGCGCCTCATAATTACTGAAAATGCAAACCGAGTTTTTGTGCGTTTTTCTTGGGCTCGCAACGCTAATGCTTGCGAGCTTACAACACTTGAGTGGCCTGGCCCGAAAAGAAGTTTGGTACCTCCGAAAACCCGTTCGGCGGGGCATCGAAAAGTGAATTTGTAATTATGTAGATGCCCCCAAATAGGCCTATGACACACATCTCATTTTTCAGAGTGCTGACCTGGCCAGAAATGCACAGCCACTCACACAACCACTCTGTGGCACAGGGAAGCTGGTCGGGGCTGAGGTCGGCCCCATGGCTCTTGGCTTTGTGATCTGGCTAATGCTAATGCACAACCATTCAAGGTTGAATTAAATTAGCTGCGAGAAGAGCTGGCCCAGCTCTGTCCAATGATTATGGATGATGATTTATACGCTGCCCGATATACACCGACACCCCGCACATCTGCACATCCGCACATCCGCACCTGCTCGTATGTGTCTAACCTGCACTATGTATGGGTATCCACATTTGACCTATTGCCCAATTCCGGGCGAGACGACGGGTGACATGCGTCACTAAGCCAAAGTTGCACAATGGGACGAAACTCGAAACTTCAAATATAATCGTTGTTTATGGAAGCACCTTCAAAGCTCAATTAAAATACAAAGATGCTTTCTAGTTCGTTTATGAGTTTGCTTTCTTAGGGAAAATAAAGGCTGAAGAAGGGTCAACATATATGATTCAAATATACATTTGTGTAAAAAACAAACATAAATGCTTTAAAACAACTTGAGGATGATATTATCTTGTTTTGTTAAAACTATAATTAGGTTATTGTAGGATTGAAGTTGTTTGCTTGAAACAAGAACGTCTTCAAAAGAATTCCAAAATGTTGTGCCAAATGCCATCTGGTTGCCATTGTGTTTGCCGCACAGCTTTGAATGATTCGCTCGCCGTTTGTTGGTGTGGTCCCCATCTCTGGTTCGGGCAGCGTTTCTGTCAGTGTTTGGGTGTCCAAGTGATTGCCCACCTGCAAGACCAGTAATTGGCCCCAATAACTTTGGTATTTTCGTAGCACGAAGTCAACGTCAACGCCGGCAACGACTACAGCGACAAGGCCGCCCAAAAATGGTCGGTGCCGATGTGGTTGTTGTTGTTTCTGCTTTGGTTCTTGGCGAATTGTCCACAGGTTCCACCTGCCCCCTACCGCACACCAGTTACCCCTCCCACTGCCCCTCATCCCCATCCCACAAAGCTGCGACGCTGACACCAATTTGGCTTATTAGAGTCGAAGTCGAAGTCTGAGTTTGGGCTTTGGTCTATGGGCTGGAAGCACTTGAAATGCCAAAAACTGACTGCAAAATACAGCAACAACCGAAATAGCAACCACAGCTTGTCATCGATTTTCGGGCGTGGTCTGGACTAATCTTATTCGCACTGAGCCGACATATGTGTGCTAACATACATATATAAATGTGCCCAATGATATAAGCCATTAAAATAATTTAAAATCAATTTTAACATACATAGATTTTGGGTCAAGTTGGTGTATAATTTTAATATTCAATACAAAATATTATATATTTCGAGCAAAGAGCTTAAAGACAATGCCCACTTTGTACTTCCAGATGGCCGAAACGATCAGTACAGCAGCCAGCGGGATGGAGTTGGCCCTAAAGGACCCCAATCCGACGGTGGGTGGCGGCATCATTGTGGACATGACGCCCACCACGGCTGCCCTGCTGCATCATAACGCTATGGCGCTGCGCAGCCTCAAGGAAGCCGCCTCATCCGCCTCCGAGTCTGAGCTACAGGAACCGCGATCGCCGACACCCACGCCAACGAATCTCAGCACCGGCCCCCACTCGCCACCCATGACCTTCCGCTGCGAGCGTTGCGACAGTTTCGAGACCAGCTCGCGGGCATCCCTGCTGCTCCATGTGGTCCAGTGCCTGGCGGGTCAGGCGGCGGCGGCGGCAGCAGCGGCGGCGGCATCTGCGCGCCTGAAGAGCGAGGACCTGCAGGAGCCGGAGAACATGAGCCTGGGTCACATGGAGGGCGGTAAAGGCGATGGCCAGACAGGCAATGGTTCTAGCTCCTCGGCCAGCTCCTCGCCGGCCGGGAATAGCGGCGGAGGAGGCGGTGGCAACAGCAGCTCTCGCAAGGTCTTCGAGTGCGATGTGTGCAACATGAAGTTCTCCAACGGCGCGAACATGCGCCGCCATAAGATGCGACACACTGGCGTAAAGCCCTACGAGTGCCGGGTGTGCCAGAAGAGGTTCTTCCGCAAGGATCACCTGGCGGAGCACTTCACGACGCACACCAAGACGCTGCCCTATCACTGTCCAATCTGCAATCGTGGCTTCCAGCGGCAAATAGCGATGCGCGCCCACTTCCAGAACGAACATGTGGGCCAGCATGATCTGGTGAAGACGTGTCCGCTTTGCAGCTACCGAGCGGGGTCCATGAAGTCGCTGAGGATTCATTTCTTCAACCGTCACGGCATCGATCTGGATAACCCGGGACCAGGTGGCACCTCTTCGCTGCTCCTGGCCCTGGAATCACAGGCTTCGGCGGCGGCAGCGGCGGCGGCTGCTAGTTACGTGCCACCTGGACTCAGTCCGGTGCCCGTGCAATCTCAGTCCCAGCAGCAGCAGCAGCAGCAACAGGTGGCTCCTCCGGCCAGCGATAGCGGAGAGTCCATGCGATCCCTGGAGAATGCAACGCCTCCCATGCACTTCCTCACGCCCCACGTGGAGATCTCGACGCTGGGAGAGAGCGGCAACACGGAGTTGTTTAATGTAAGTCAATCGCTGTATACCAGTCCATCCCTTTTTTGAGCCCCTTCTCTTACAAATGATAAACTAGCTGATTTGCGTTTGGCGTGAATCTGCATTACAGGGCAACAACAATAACAATAACAACAACAACAACTGCGCTACCAACAACAATATAAATGGAGGGAACCACAACAACAACAACAGCAACTCCATTAGCAATGGAAATGCCGAGTCCAATAACGATAAGGTGAAAGATCGAGCCCTCATCATGCAATCGCCGGTGGAGTTGCCCATGGATTGCAACACAAAGGCCACGCCCATCACATCCAGTACCACAGCCAGCAGTCTGAGTGGAGGCCTGAAGAGCCACCACCAGCATCCGCATCACCACCACCACCATCACCACCACGAGAACCACATAACGCCGTCGATCAGTCTTATACCGATTAAACAGGTGAGTTGCCGAGTGCCACAATCGGGAGATAAAACAAATCAACGCTCGCCATTTTACTGGGCGAATGTGCTCCTATTTATTGGCATTATCAAATGGGGCTATACACTAGAATACCAGAATTATGAAAGCTATTTAATAGGTATATGGATATCTCCAATGCATAGTTCACTTCAGAGTACATAAAACAAACTAAAAAGACCAATTCACATCAAACTTTTTGTTAACTTAACTTTTGTTAACTTAACTTTGTAAATATTCATTTTCAAGAGATGGAAGATCTGTTCGTAGTGGATCGAATCCATACTACATCTGCATGCGAAGGCGGAACAATTTTTAAAAACCTGTTGTGCATCATAAAAGACTGCATACCTAATTTGGTTGAACTGGCTCTAATACACTGCCGAGATCCAGGGCTTTTATAATAATGGTTGATTCAGAGCTTGATCTTGACCTGTAAAATGAATTTCTGTGTACACTTTTATGATTCGAAATGCCATGAAATACGTATTGAATGGAAATTATTGTATTTTGTTATTATATATTAATATTTTAACCAATTAGCCTACTGATTTATATATTTATATATATTATATTGTATTCCTGTTACTTGTAGAGTAAAAGGGTATACTAGATTCGTTGAAAAGTATGTGACAGGCAGCAGGAAGCGTTTCCGACCATATAAGGTATACATATTCTTGATCAGGATCAATAGCGGCGCAAGTTAGTTGCCCATGTTTCCATTCCCACAATTTTCGGTATATTAAAGTAAAGGATTTTGTTCAATGAATGGAACGTATGAACGTCAAGATATCAGGAATTATAAAAGCTAAGATTAAGCTGATATTATTTACATGCAGCGCAAGTTAGTTGCCCATGTTTCCATGCCCACAATTTTCGGTATATTAAAGTAAAGGATTTTGTTCAATGAATGGAACGTATGTAAATGAGATAACAACATAAACATATTTATCTTGTACTTTTATATTTCTTGTTTTTTAACACTAAGTTTTTCTCTTATTGATCAAAAGGAACCTATGTCGGAGGATATGGACAAGAAGGACCTGATGAACGGCAGTGATCCCAACAGCGACACAGAACAGGCTTCCAACAATAACAACAGCAGCAGCAACCACAACAGAATCACCTCACTGATCAAGGTGTGTTAATATGAAATATATATATGAACATTTTAAGCCACCATACTAATCCATCGGTTTTTGGGCTAGGTCTCGCCACTGAAGTCGCTTCTGCGCGAGGATCTCAAGCGTCGCATCTGCGCAAAGGCCAACAACCGGATCACCCGGAATAATTCCACGCCGCTGGAGAGTAACAACAACAACTCCGTGCTGTCTAACAGCCTGAGCAACGGATCCGGCCGGGGATCACCCGGTGTGAATGGCGGCAGCGGAGGAGGTGGAGGCGGAGGAGCACCCACGTCGGCAACACCCAGTGCCACCAATGGCGCCAGCTCGACGCCCATCTGCAACGGGACCATCACGTCGACCGGCCAGGATGGAGACCTGCTGATCAACCGCAAGCTGATCCTAACCTGCCACTTCTGCGGCATCGAGTTCCCGGACGAGACGCTGTACTTCCTGCACAAGGGCTGCCACTGCGAGAGCAATCCGTGGCGGTGCAACATCTGCGGCGAGCAGCTGAACAACGTCTACGAGTTCAACTCGCACCTGCTCAGCAAGAGCCACCAATAGCAGCCACAGTTGGCCGGCAAGTAGGCGGATTGAGGAGCTTGCCGGCTTGGGATCTGGATGGTCCCAGGAATCGGAATCGGAGTCGGAGTCGTACTCGATTCAGAATATTTACTTAGCTCAATTTTGAGAGATTTTCCACAACCAGGCACACAGTTAAGCTCAGAGCAAATTATACACTTACCATCTAGTTCTACGTTTACACTTACGTCTATGTTACATATATAGTTAGTTAGAGATAACTCATCATATTTTTATGATCTGCATGAAGAGAGTATGAAAATCCAATGAGAGCTACGTAGTTACCTAACCCCTTGAAAAGTCGGAGACGAAGTTGAAGTCGAACAGTCGAGATGGCAGAATCAAAAACGGAGTGCGATGGATATACACACATCTATACCTTCCCGGAAACCAACCCTGTTATGTAGTCTTATTATGCATTAGGTTTTGTAGTTTAGTCCTTAAGTACTTGGCAATAATTTCCAGCCGGTTCAACTGGCCAGCAAACACTTGCGTCAACGCGGGTCCGCTTTAGTCGGTTTAGTGCATTATATAGCTAAGCTCGCCTCAAAGGTGGCAGTCTATGGTTTTAAGCATCCACAACTCACACTTCACACACATACATATATACATCCGATATAGATACATATACATACATATATATATGCCTATAAAATTGCAGCGAAGGGCTTTAAATTTGTTATGTTTTCAGAGTTTAATACGACAGCAGCAAGTTTGATTAGGCGGATATAAACGAGAAGCTATATCTACATATATTTACATATAAACAACAGGATATATACGTACATAGCCAGGTTATATACTCCACTGTCACACAGCAGACATACAGCGACAGACATACATACTACACACAGAAACAGATGCAAATACAGATCCAGATACATATGCAGATATAGAATCGGATTCAGATTTAGATTCAAATTCAGATTCAGATAATGATTCTTTTAGCTTAGCAGAGGGTTATCGAATTATGAATTCAATTATTATACTCGTACCTTTTACATAGCTCCTAGTTTGAGTAACTAATCTAACACAATAACAACAGCGATCGGGGGTTACTTCGATTGTGGAAAACATTTCGAATATTCGCACAGTGCTGCTCGTAAGTTTGCATACAACTGGAGCGTAGGAACATTTTTTAAACAAGCAAGACAAAAACATGCAAAAAATACAATTGTGATACGAAATTGTTGTAAATAATTGGTAAATCGAAATATGAGTAACACGAACTTTATCGTTTAGACAAAACTATGCCTTAGATGCCTATGATAGCATTACATACATATACTGATATACTGATATCTACATCTACGATACGAGCGATCACTGTACAAACAACCAACTGGACATGGAACTGTTGATTAGTATAGATAACTTTAGTGTAAATCAAAATTTGGAAAGTAATCCCTAGACCACTCCCCTCCCACCATCCACCTTCCACATCCCTCCATCCCCCCTTCCATTTCAAACTTCCCAGTCCCACCCCCTGCTGACGTTACGGGTTGTATGCAGCCAGCATGGCGCCACTGTGCGCTAAATTTTACTTCAGATTAACATCCGTCCATGATGTTCACGAGTTCTAGCGAAAGTAACACACTTATCCATAAAGCCTATGTATGTAAAAAGGAGGACTCGAAGCCAATCACATTGCTTATTGCTTAGTTCCCTTCTACTCTGTTATTTGATCTGTACTTTTAGCTAGCGTTAATTCTTAGTCGAAGTTTTTTGTTAATCATTTTGTTGTTTATCCGTTAGCACATAGAAGACACCTGCAGCACTTGCACATTATGTACATTACGTTCTTCCCGACCCTTCTTATAGCAATACATTGTAATAACCCCTTATTTTGCTCTACTCTAGCCAATTCACTCGTGTATAAATGGTTTGTTGTGTTCAGTTAATATTTACTACTTACTACTTGGTAACTCACCACATAGGGCGTAATTTTGTTTTTGTTTTTAACTTTGTTAATGAACTATTGTCACGCTGTTACACGAATCAATCCATTTTCAAATCAAAAGGCGTATAACGTTGAATGTAACAATTGAGCAATTTTTAGCGATCTTTCGTGTTAAATTTTAATAGAATTAAACGATAACAGAATGGAAAAATTAAAAACACCAAATGGATTAAGAACAGAAACAAAATATTTACTTAATTAGTGATTATAATTCTAGCTACAAACAAAAAGGCATGTTAATTTTTTAGAAATAAAAATGGTTTAAAACAAGCAATATAAATGTCTCTTTTTTGCCGCCGTGCATAACGGTTGACTGCTTGCGGAAAATTAAAGCAGATCGCGTATGTTAAAATGCCTCTGTTAGTCCACTGCTTGACGATGTTAACTCACTGCTTGTTAATCGTCTGCTCAATGCGGAAAAATTAAGGGGAGAATTGTTTCGCATTTATTGTTACAGTTACATTTCAAATAAAATTTAAGAAACGGAAAGATACAATTTTTATTTAATTTTTACTTTATTTTGAAATTACCAATTAATAAATAATAATGAAAGCTTGTTTTATGAAAACTACACTAAAAGTTACCACTTGCTTATCTCGCCCACACAATTATGTACATGTCCTAACTATTCTATTAAATATTTTAATACCGGTTCGATAATGACTTTACTTTACGTCTAAAAACAGATGTAAGTGACTTTTATTCAATCACTTCACTCGCCTTTTGTTACGACGCAGCTCCAGTGTTCCGTACGTCACAGGATTGGTTGACTGGCAATTCACCAATGGAAGCTCCTTAACAGCACAGTGGTTGAAAATGTACCATAATAGCAGAGAAATTCTGACGCCGGCGCAGTGAGTGTTGTATGTACATATCATGTCAGATACATTTATCTGGTTGACAGGGGTTGGTTACGAAATGCGAATGAGAGACCTTTTTTAAAAGGAAACAATATGGGAGGTCACATCAGCGGTCCCGGTTGTGCGTCTGTATATATGGCAGCTTAGCATATACTCCAATTAAAAGGAGAGCTAACGTTCTAAAAATAGTTGTCAGGCCTGTGACATGTTACCCATACATGGATATATACTACAGTATTAAAAGAATTCCTCAATTATTTTACTGAAATGGTAAAAGGCATTTTATATATTTTCGCTTTGATATTACAAAACATTCTGTAGCTACCTAAAAAATAGCTATCTTTTGGTCTTGTTAAGCAAGCATAAGTTGGTGAATTCAATTTAAATAATATATCCCCTAAAGTAAGATGAAATGCCCGTTGGTAATTTATATTATATTATACAAATATATATATCCATGATGTTTTATAAAACAAAACTGTAAATTATAGAAGTGCGTTATAGGAAAATTAAATAAACGATACATTTTAAATAGCCATTTGTTCGTTTTTTTCTTTATTTGAATCTAAATATGTCAAGTTCAAATAAGGGGTACATCTTTTAATCTTCTAATGAAAATAAAATACGTAATAAATCTTTATAATTTTTCCAACCTATTAAACATAATATATATTTTAAAGGCAAATACATTATTTTGAGGTTCGTAAACATTTTTGTCCCATCCTAGTTTGTGATTTTAAAGATGTTTGTTTTGGCATATACATGTATATAATTAAATAATCGCAATACTCATATGTAAAAAAATATAATTTTATTTTACTGAATGATTACAATATTTTTTAGTTGAGAAGAACACCGACCGATTATAATTAGGTCTCAAACTGAACTCTGATAATTACTCTGATTTGATTGACGTTCAAGCCTCGGTTTCGAGCTTTTCTAATATGGACTTTAGACTTTAGGGTTCTGATCAAATGAAGAGAGAAAGCTTTGGAGTTGCTGACTTTAATAGTCTTCGCATTTCTCTTGGATTCAAGTGCATTCGCTCTTGGATACAAGTGCTCTTAGAATCTTATAATTTTGTTTATTGAAATCTAATACTTCTGTTTTCGGGATTGCGAGTCCGAGCTTTGAACGTGGGAACGCAACGATGATGCGAGGGCTTAAGCATAGATTGTTTAAATTAGGCAACGGATGTTTAGTCTACCAGTGGGTGACTTATCAGGTATCTGGTATCTGTTGGGTACATCCAGAGTTGTGTTGGGTGTATGGGTGTGTGGGTGTATTTGGGTGTACATGTTGTATGTGTATTAGTGTGTAGGCATGTGCTTAAGTCTTAGGGACTTATGGATATGTCACTCCCCCAATCATTGAATTTGGCCTGTCCTCAGGTCGTTAAATTTGGATATATCATAACATTGTTTTCTGGTTGAATATTTTCTTTGACATTAGTTTCAAGGTGCGGATGTTCTTCTTTTTGTTTACAATGTTTGACAATAATTTTCTTAGGTATATTTTTAAACTTATATGCTAAATACAGAGTCAAACTAATTATCATGATGACAAAAGTTGTAATGCATATAATTTGGAAAAAGTTGTAGTGTTTTACATGTAATTTTATCATTTCTTTTGTTTCTAAGTGATTTATTGGTTCTAAGCGTGTAACATTGTTGGTGATATAAATCGTTTGTGTAAAATCTGCTACATTATTAGAAATTAGGAATTCATCTATTTGCATGGTACAATTTTTAATTTTAATGATGTTGTTTCCTGATATTAATATTTCGTTGTTTGTACAATCTTGGTTGACAACTGTTTCAGGAATATTCCATGTTAAAAGTATATTTGGTTCTATATAATTTATTTGGAAATTTCTTTGGGTTTTAATGTATTTGCATTGAGTTTGCTCTTGTTTAATAAGTCCAACAATACATTTGTCGAATATTAATTTATCTGTATCTTTATGAAATACTTGGTTATTGAATACATAAAACTTATCGAATATTTGCTCGGTTAGAATATAGTTATGTTCATCTGGGTACGGAACTATTTGAAATATCGGAACTTTAGTGACCTCGCTAGGAACGTGGGATATAATCAAAATTTCGTTCGTGTCTGTCTTGAGCCAAGTTGATGTTTTTATCTTTAGCATTTTCTCAGAATTTATGTGTTTCAAATAATCATGTTTTAGTAATTTTGGGTTAAAGATCCCTAATCTGGTTAATTGCATACCTAACTCGATGTCTTCTATGTATTCTGTAAACTGCTGTAGGTTGAATATCAGTATCGCAATTTGTTGGTTCTGTTCTTTTTCCACCTTGAGCCTATTAATTATGTCTATACCGCTGTTGATTATGTCGATAACTATGTTTAGATCATGGGTTTTAACGGAGTCTTCTGACATGTTATTAATTTTTTCCTCTAACTCCTCCCTGTCGTCTTCATCTAATGTACCAAATAAGTATTTATATGCCTTCCCTACTACGTTCAAGAGACCTCTTTTACTTCTGTTAATAATTCTTAATCCATTTATTTCCCGTTTTAGTTTATCGACTAAATATTGTATCTGAGGTACATTGGGATAGTCATTTGCATCAGTTACTAGATTTTCGAACATAAGCATTGTCTTTGTTATGTTTATACTTAAATAGTGGTATTCGTAGCTGGTTGGAATTTCCATCGTTCCGGTTTGGAATATAAGGTATCCATTTTTCGCACTTATTGGGTTTACTTCGATGTTGCTGCATTTGACCATAGTGATAAGTGATAACATGCAACTAAGCATTATTAGAAATATATTGCGTACTTTGCGCTTCTTTGGCTGGTCTGGAATGATCGTATTTGCTCTTATTAATTTTTTTTTGTTTCTTGAATTTTGATTTATAATGAACGATTTTCCTGCCGCGGTTTGTTTCCTCAAAATGTTTACTGTCTACTTGTTCAATTCTTCCTGTCTTTTTAAATGGATTGGTGATTTTACTCTTCACGAGTGGAGCCTGTCTATATTTTATATCAACTTCAAAATCATGCCTATTCTTATTAAGATATTCGATCTTATCAATTTTGTTTTGTTGTACGTTAAAGTCTGGGCTGCCTGCATATAGAAAAATGTCTGCCGGAGATAGTTTTGTACTATTATGTTTAGTTTTATGATTATAGACGTATAAGATTGTTTCGAACCTTGTAAACCTATCTTCTATATTTTGTTCACTACCGATGATTCTTAGCTTTTCGTTTACGGTCTTGTGAAATCTTTCTATATCGGATACACCATTTTTGCTGGTTGTTACAGAAATTTGTACGCCTTCGGATCTTAACCAATTTTGCAAAGCTATGCACATAAAAGCTGAATCTTTGTCTGCTTTAATTTCTTGTGGCTTTCCCATATCATTGAATATTTTAGTAATGGCTCTTTTCGCTTCTAGCCAATCTCTACTTTTTACTTCAACTAGGGAGGCAAATTTTGAATAAATATCAATACAAGATAAGAAGATCTGGTTACCCGTGAGATAAAAATCTATCACGTATTTTTCTCTTGTGTTAAATATTTCTGGTGTTGTTTCAAATGTCAATTTAGTGTCTCGATGTTCTGTTTTTGCTAGATTACAGATTTCACATTCATTAATAATATTTTGAATTAGCTTTTGACTATCTGGGTAATAGTATTTTTCTTTAAACCAATTAATGGTTTTTTCTATACCTGGGTGTAAAACTTCCTTATGTCTTTTTAGGATTAAATCCTTAAATTCTGCATAAGTTAGTATATCAATTAGCTTCGTGGTACATCTCAATAGTTTTGTGAAATTGTTAGGGCTTATGATTTCGGTAAATGCTCTCTGGAAGATCAGAAAATCCTCATCATTAGGGAAGTAAATTGCGCTTTTCTTGGTGCACACATATTCCTTAATGAGGGTTTTGGCGAGTTCAAGTGTCATTTCTTTATAGATTATTTTAATCTTTAGTTTTTGAAAGTAGTGGATTACACTTGTTGTGTCATTGTCGCCTTTTTCTATCTCTATTTGTCTAGAAAAGAAATTCATTGGTCTCTCCGTTATGGATATATAATTTAAATTATCTTCATTAGCACTATGTATAGTTGCGTCTGCGCTGTTTGCGACTTCGCCAACCATGACTTCTTCTATCTTTGTGCGGGAAAGAGCATCCGCGACATAGTTTTCTTTGCCTGGAAGATATTTTATTTTATAATCGAATTCATTAAGTTTGATTTTCCACCTTTGTAATTTCATGTTTGGCTCTTTGATATTATTCAGCCATACCAATGGCTTGTGATCACTCATTATTTCAAATGGCCTGCCGAATAAGTATGACCTGAAATATTTTGTCGCCCAAACTATAGCTAACAATTCTTTTTCAATGGTAGCATAGTTGATTTCGTGTTCGTTCAGCGTTCTGCTGGCATAACAAACGGGCTTATGATTCTGTGAGAGCACTGCACCAATAGCTACATTACTCGCGTCAGTTGTTAGAGAAAAAGGCTTCGAAAAATCGGGGTAGATTAATATCGGATCTGAAGTTATCAAAATCTTTAGTTTTTCAAATGATTCGATGTAGTCTTTACATTTAATATCTATTACAGCACCTTTCTTAAGTTTGAGGGTCATGGGTTTAACTATCTTGGCAAAGTTAGGAATGAACTTGCGATAGAACCCACATAATCCCAAAAATGATTTTATCTGTTTAGGTGTCTTAGGTAACGGAAAATTTGTGATTGCAATGGTTTTGTTTGGGTTTGGTTTAATGCCATTTGTTGTGACAATATGTCCCAGGAATTCAGTTTCTTTTTAACATTTCAGTGTAATTTGATTTATCTACAGGGTCGCTTTCTAATTCTAACTTGTCAAACATAATCCAATATTGTGATTCGAGCTTCTCGATGAACTTACAGATGTTTCCGGGGTATGATGTATCCTCCAGTTGTCTTATGAGTTGTATGTAGGGCCTGTGATCCTTGAATGCCATCGCCAGGACCGTCTTTGTATCCAGCCATGTGTTTACTCTTTCTTGGGTCACGACCTCCAATGCTGCATCTACTAGTAACCGTTTCACTGCTCCGTAGATAACGTGTGCTTGTCTGGCATCTTGGGTAGGGTATAAGTTGAGTAGCTGCTCGACCTGGTTAACAAACACAGACAGCTTGCCAGGTGTGCCATCGTAGTAGTTCAGTTCTTTCATTTGATTTAATAATTGATTTAGGTGGGTTTCCGAAAGTTGCGGAACTGCCATGGTGTATTTGTATAAGTATTTGGATACACGTTGTTTATTTAAATTCTTTGTTTTAAGTTACGGAATTAAAAATTTTAATTAATTTTGTTTCCGACCGCACGGGATTTTAAATTGTCTTGCAGATGTTACTGACCACACGGGATTTTTTCTTGAATACTACTTTCACGTAGATTCTTTTGCGGATCTTAAAATAATTTAAGAATCACTGTTTTAATTCGCCGATCCTGGATAGCTAGTTGTATAGCGTATCCTTCAATGGATCAGTACCGTACTAAAAGGACTCTTTATTTAACAAATCCTACCGACTGCGCCAATTAAATAATCGCAATACTCATATGTAAAAAAAATATAATTTTATTTTACTGAATGATTACAATATTTTTTAGTTGAGAAGAACACCGACCGATTATAATTAGGTCTCAAACTGAACTCTGATAATTACTCTGATTTGATTGACGTTCAAGCCTCGGTTTCGAGCTTTTCTAATATGGACTTTAGACTTTAGGGTTCTGATCAAATGAAGAGAGAAAGCTTTGGAGTTGCTGACTTTAATAGTCTTCGCATTTCTCTTGGATTCAAGTGCATTCGCTCTTGGATACAAGTGCTCTTAGAATCTTATAATTTTGTTTATTGAAATCTAATACTTCTGTTTTCGGGATTGCGAGTCCGAGCTTTGAACGTGGGAACGCAACGATGATGCGAGGGCTTAAGCATAGATTGTTTAAATTAGGCAACGGATGTTTAGTCTACCAGTGGGTGACTTATCAGGTATCTGGTATCTGTTGGGTACATCCAGAGTTGTGTTGGGTGTATGGGTGTGTGGGTGTATTTGGGTGTACATGTTGTATGTGTATTAGTGTGTAGGCATGTGCTTAAGTCTTAGGGACTTATGGATATGTCACTATATGTATGTTTAGATAAAAACGGTCGTGTTCATTTTTGTGTGTTCTTTTGGGGTATTTTTTTAGTACAGAAGAAACCCATTTAAGTTCCTAACTAATTTATCAGCAAACGGAACAAGATCAGATTAAACAACCCCGATCAGAATAAACACCTTTTCGCAGATCAGTGCGAGGCACAGTCTGCTGGTCGGATATATCGTATCATTGGCAGCTCACTTCCTCTGCTGCGGAAGCCATTTGGCAATTTCCTAATGCCAAATACCCTCCCGATTCGAATGCCGATCCGGATTCCGAGCATATGCTCCGCTCGCCTCAAATCGGTGTGTTTTTCTTGTTTCGGGTCCCGCTTTGCGGCAATTTGTTTGCAGTTTTGTTTGCAGTTTTGTTTGCGATTTAGGGGATAATGCGCCTTAAAGCCAAAACACGATTGACTGAGACCCCGGTCACAACTAATCGCCCGACGAGCAGAGTGGCGAGCAGAGAAGAGGAGAGGAGAGATCTGTCTGGCTGACTGGCTAGCTGGCTAGCTGGTTGGCTGATCGGGTAAGGATAATGCCCGGCAAGTCCATTGTGAACGCATCAATAGCTATAATCGCAGCATCAATATTTACCCTGCGACCGACTCCGGATTCCTCCTTTCCCCGATCCCCGATCCCCGATCTCCGAGCCCCGACGGACAACAATGCGAGCAAATCCGCTGCCAGCGTTCCAATGAGGCGATTAACACCTAAATATGTGTGTCATTAGAGGCGACAAATGGAAAACGCATTGACAGCCAGACAGACGGTGGCTTTGACATCCTCATCCTCATCCTCATCATCGTTCTCAGCCAGTATGCTGAATGCAGCCGCGGAATACACCGTCAGAAAACTGGGACGCTTCACTTGAAGTTTATACCAACAAGATTTTATATTATTAAGGCGCTAAAGACTGGCAGTTCACTCGAAATTTGTATTACCTTCAACATCAAAATTTGTAATAATACTGCATACATCGTTCATACTTTTACTGTATATAATAAGAATTGGAACAATGCTTTGTAGAATTTGAAGTCCCAGTCCAGGCAAATGAAATCGAAGACCCATTTCTCGCAGTGCACTGCCACATATCAACCTTCTGTGCTGCTTGGTGTTGATAATGCGCGTGTTTTTATTTTCAAATGCCGATAACTTGCCCTTAAGCCGATTTGGCATACGTGTCATAAGGCCCACGAATACATACAAACGGAATGCAGATGGATTTTTAAATGGGGCTTGAGGTCGGCAAAACAAAGACCACGGTTTTCTGCCAAGCAAATGACGTCACCAAGAAGACCCCTCACGGAAATGCAAGCCTTAAATCGAAAATAGTTGAAATTAAAGTAAAACTGCTCTGCACTGTGTGTTGTTATTTAATCTGTAGGTAAAGAAGATGCCTTCTAATAATTTCAAATTTAGTTAGCTAGTGACAATAAAGTTGTTTCGCTGCAACTTGAGCCGCACTTCTTTCAGTGCACAGCTTACCAATTCGCTCACACTTTCCCTAACCCCTTGTGGTCACCAATGGTTGGTAGTGGCATCCGCGTCCCTCACGGCTGACCGAATATATCCCCTCCATCTGTGTGGGCGAGTGTGTGCGGCCTGGCCTAAACCGATTTAAAGCTGACTTGGCCGAAAGGAGGCTCAACCAGAGGAGATTTGCTAACTAATTATTGAATAACTCAATGAGGCTTTGACATTCGATACTTTCAAAGTGCAGCGGGTCATAATCTCCAAAAAGTAAGCTCATATGGAATAGAATACTATCCATATATGTAAGAAGATGCAATACAACAACAAGGGATAACTCTATAGTGGCTTAGCTAGTAGAGTGTTGGCCTATCAAAAGAAATTGAGAAGAAAACCATACAAATAAAAAAAATTAAAACATTTTTTAATATTGTAGTCTTTTAGTCTTATTGTAGGTTTATAAAGATCCTGATCAAGAATATATTTACATAATTTATAGGATACAAAGCGTGTGTCCCTGTTGAAAACATGACAACTCTATTATCGTGGATTCCTAACTGTCAAGCTTCGTCGACTAGAAGGAAAGTTCATTTAACAATTAATTTGAAAAAAAATGGCAGAAAACAAGAACTTATATTGCATCCAATTGGAATCATGTTTCCGAGCAATTATCTTGTTTATACACCAATTGAAAGCTTCAATCCGTACGAAAATAATTGTCAGGGACGCGATTATCAAACACTATCTATCCGACTTCTAGTCGATCTCCCCCGAAATTGGTGTTTCCAGCCCCTGCCGCACACCATCCATCCAGAATCACACAAGCTCATGTCAGTGAGTTCAAATTACATTTAATTGTTGGACATTTTTTTGTGGCACGAAGCGGGGAGGCAGCGAGGGAGTACTTATGTAGTACATACGAGGGGCATGTGGATGGAAAGCCGCCATGAGGTCAGGGGAAAGGGAAGCTGGGCTTAATTTGTAAAAGAGATAACATTTACACGTCAAAAGCCTCAGACATGCGTTGGGTTGCAAATGGCTTTGGCTTGGATGAGGGCGGTACGGGCGGAGATTACGGTGGTGGTAATGTGGCGATGTGCCGGGTCGGCCAGCTGAAATACTAGAACCTGAACCCGATGGGCTGGGGTAAGTGAATTTGAATCTCAATTGAATTGCGAGTTTGGGCGAACTTTACGCCTGTCTGCCCGCTTAGATCCTGCCCTGCTCATCTGCGAACCCAATTATCTTCCAATAAAAGGGCAGCGGAAAAGTGCATCCTCAAGTTACGACACACACACACATCCCAATCCCAATGTTGTTGTAACGGATTTGTAAGCTGGCTGCTTGTTTGCCCAAAAAACCGAAAAGCCAAAATCTACTTTGCCACAGGGGTTGACTTGCCCTTGTTGTCTTTCGGCCGGAGTAACCGAAATCTAGCCTGCGGGCGAACATCTTTATTAATTCATAATTCAATCGGGAATCGCCGGGGAAGACAATGGAAACAACACATTTGCCAACATTATGGATTTTGATTTAACTTCAATTTTCCTAGCCCTATTTCGCTTTTGTCTCAGTAATTCAATACGATTTTTCAATCTCCGCACAATGCGAGTCAGTCGAGACGATGCCTATGGAAAAGCTCACTTGGCCAGCAGCCGCACTTTTCAATTTTCCAGCTGCCCATTCCAGCTGATGAGATGATGATGGTCCAGGGCGAATCTCTGAATGCAAGTGGAAAATTGGAATCTCTGAATGCAAGTGGAAAATTGGAATAGCAATTCAGTTTAATTAGCTCGAATGCAGGAAGCCGTTGGCCGATTAAGTTAATGCACTTCGAATTAAGTAGTACACTTGCATTATGACTCGAAATGATCACCAATTGGTCTGTAAAAAGATAGAGAAATTCAGAAATTCTAAACCAATAACTCGTCTTACATATGCCAAATATGATGCCGTTAAAATACCTCAAACTCATAGGTCTTAGTCCTATCTTCCCAACCAAGTCATCCCTTCAGAGGAACAGCATCCAACCTAAAAATGGTCACATTTTACTGTCCACATTTTAGCGATGCTATCTAGGCGCAAACCGTTTACACGGAGTTCCAGTAATCGCCGGAAAATCTGCAGCCGTCCCTGGCTCATGCTCATGAATATTATGGGCAGAGCATTTAATGCGTTCTCCGCTTCCCTAATCCGTTTCCAAATCTCCAAATCCATGCGGTCTGTGGGCTAGAGAAACAATAACAATGGCAGCGGAAATGTTTTCAGAATCGGAATCCGTTGGCTGAGTGCTTTTGTTAATCCGAACTCGAATACGAATCCGAGGGAATAGGAATGGGAATGGGAATGGGAATGGGTCTGGGACTGGGACTGGGTTCTGGAAGTGGAACTCCCGCTCCAGACCGCAGTGGAGGCGAGTCTCTTTAGCACCGAGACACGACCACAATATGGCCACGCCCATTGGGATCGGGCCAGGATGAAGACATCATCGCGATAGAGACCCGGGTACTTTGTTACTGTAGCTGTGGCTGATGCCTTTTCAATGCTCTTATGAATTACGCATCGACGCCTCCTTTTGTCCGATGATGAGCACCTTTCGCAGGAACACGATTCCGATTCCGATTTCGATTCCGAATCCATGCTAGTGTGAGTGCGAATACGAACCTGACTCCCTCATCTGGATGCCGGTATATAGAGGTACATACATATACATATATATATATGTATCGATGGCTCTGTGCGGGGCAAATCTCATTAGACGACAAAAGGGAAAGCGACTGAGACGGCGACTCACCTTTCATTGGGACTCCTGGGCGACAATTAGTACGAGTGTCGAGTTATTCACAACCGAAGGCAGTGTATTTCATTAGTGAAGCTGTCAAGGGTCCTCGGATGCCTCACAGCCACGCCCCCGGGCCACCGAGAGGGGCGGTGGTGGAGATCCTGGAGCTGCAAGTGGAATTTCCCTTCCCGCACAATGAAAACGAAAAGGGTTAAGGGCTGAGCATGTGTGAAGTGTTTGTCTTGCTCATTTAATGCTGCAAATATTTTGACAAAGTTCACGCACAACCACCAGACCCAAGCCCTTTTACACACACTCCAGATGCACTGAAAACTAAATCTTTTATAAACAAACCATGGTATCGAATCAAAGCGTACTAGTTGTAATCACATCACTGCTAAAAGATAAACTTTTATTAACAACTTTTTATCTATATCTTAACAACACTAGTTATATTTCTTGAATGATTTTAGGTCCAAACACATTGATCTTTTCTCCCTGTGTTCTCTTCCTCTTCCTCTGACAAATTATCATAATAAAGTTTCATTTATTGATTCGCCTTGTTGACTGTTCACAATTGTCAGTTGAACAGATGGGCGCGGATGGGCTTTTCTCGGTTTCCACTGCTGTTTGTTCAGGGAATTTGCATTGCTAACCCGCCAGCCATCCACTCCATCCATCCATTCATCCATCCTTCCATCCACCCACCCACCTCCACCCCCTCAAAAGCTTGGCAACAATGCAACTCTTTTGGCTAAATTTTATTCAAAGCGCGTTTGTCTATTTACAGTACATTTACGCACTTAATGATGGGGTTCGTTTGTGCCGCCCCTCGGACCCCCGCCCCTGTTCAACCCCCTGGCAAATGTGGGCAAATGTCAGTCAAAAGATTTAAAGATGCGCACGTTAAATGTTTTATATTGTGGTAAACGCTCGCTGTCTATGTGTGTTTGCACTCGCCTTGTCGATAAGCTCTGCTACAGTGGAGCAAGATGTCCTTGCAAATGTTTTATTCATAATAAATTTATACCAGTTATTCGTAGAGTAACAGGGTATACTAAACTATACTATACTTAAACAGGATCAATAGCCGTTCGTCTGTCCGTATGAACGTCGAGATCTAAGGAACTATAAAAGCTAGAAAGTTGAGCATGCAGACTCCAGAGACCCATGTTGCCACGCCCACTCTAACGCCCACTAACCTGAGTAACGGGTATCCGATAGGCGGGGAACTTGACTAGCGTTTTCTCTAGTTAATAAATCTTTACGTTATTTGAGACAGAGATAGGCATATCTTACGAATAACAGTTTGTGTCTGAGATATGTTGACTAGCAAATGGCACCTTTTCCCAAGCAAGCAAATTAAAAACATTAAATTAATTATAGGTTTCCCTTAGAAAAGACAGAATCGAGAGTTGGCCTTTAAATAAAATACAATAATAAATGTGGGACAGGGGATAAAAGCAATATAACCATAATTCCCACTGGTTTCTTATCTATTTTTATAATTTGTGCAAGCCCATACAAACTAATAACTTTGTGCAATGAGTTTGTCCAAATATTTTGTGTACGTACCATGAGTTGGCACTCCACTGTGCGAGTTCTTTGTTCGGGGAGTTGTTGGATGGCAATTGCCAGGCGAGACGACCCGATCCGTGGAACGCGATGAGGATGGGGCAGGGAACTGCGGACAAATTGACAAAAAATAAGGCAGGAATGGAGGAGCGGGGGAAAAAGAATTCGGCCAGGGGTGCATAAACTCAATTTCAAATACGTAAACCTTTGCATTGGGGCTTTCGTTCGGCGGTTAACCTAATTGAGTCGTCTTGTAAAATATGTAAATGCAACCACAACAGTCCGAGGTTGTTTGACTGCTCCGTGGCGTTAATAATTACGAGCAGCAACCCTCGACGGCCGAAATTTGGCGACAACGCATTAATTTGATAAAACAACAACGGGCGCTTTCGCCAGACACGGCAGTCAATCAGTCAATCAGTCAGTCAGTCAATCAGTCAATGAGAAGCCACCCCCTTGTGGGCGATGCATTTGGGCTCCTGTAATTGGTAAATGGCTCTCGAATGACGCATTCCCGCGCTGGCCAAGTGTAAAATCAATTACTTGGTCGGCCCGGCTAATTGGAGCCATATGGCGTCCGTCTAGCGCCTATTGATTCCCAATTCCGAGTACCCAGGGCAACAGCGGTGCCAAATCCAAATCCAAACACCAACCAACTCCAGACGACGCCGAAAATTGGAGGGTTGCAGGAAACAGGGTCAAAAGTGTCACATCATGCATAATGATGACGGTGATGAGGCGACGCGACTCAACTCAACTCAACTCAACTCAAGTCGACTTGCCTAAAAATAAAACGTGAAATGGCCGAAATGCCTGCATTGAAAATTAACTGACAATGCGGCGTATACTTAATGCGCCCGGTGCCCAGCTACTGATAATTGCGCCTTCAAGTGTTTCTTTCGCTGACTGTCGGACGGCCTGACAACTTGCACATGCTCGCAGTCGTGGTCGTGGTCGTGGTCGTCCCTCTGCCCACCTCCCATTTGGTTTGGATGGTACCTAGGGCCCCCAGTCTCACCTTGTAATTTGAGCCGAAAATTTGTTGGAAAAAGGAAGCACTTATATCCAACTAGTCAGTCAGTCATCCATCCACGTTTGGCCCATCAATCCGGGCAAGTGAGTCTGTGGCGCTAGCTGGCATCAGATTAGATCGTATACTCGGGCACTGAGAGAAATACATTGATCTGCAATGAAAATGAATCTAATATAACCTCCGTTTATGTTTATTGGCTCCCTTTTATTGCTGAATATAAATCATAAGAAACCAAATTTCATATATATAGTTACGAGGCAAATATGGGAAGAAAGACAAAGAGATATAAAAACCAACTATGTATAAACTAATACAATTAAGGATAGCTTAACTGTTAAATATTAATGCTGTTCTCTTAATTTAAGCCATATGAAATCTAATATTAACCAGCTAGAAAAGCTGGTCCTAAAATTGAAATGGCTAATATCAAACTTCTTATATCCGAATTGTTTTGGTTGGATGGCTAAATTTTTCCTTGTGTGCTGGAACGATTCTCTATATTCGATATATATACATATACATAAAGGCAGCCTGTTCCCAGGGAAGATCGGAGACTTTTGAGCCCGTAATGACGATGATGTGGTGCATTTGTGTGAGTGACAGTGACGCGTCAGTTTTTCATCTCGCTGCATTTTCGGTGAGAGGTTGTGGATTCGGTTGTGGTGGATGTGGATGTGGATGCATCATGTGTTTGCCCACAGCATTGGATATTTTCATAAGGCAGCTAAGTAAACCACTCAAGTAGGACATGGCAAGGCCGGACATGTCATCGCTGGCGCCATCCGCCGACGCCATCAGCTCGGTTCTGGGTTCTCCGGCCTCGGATCTCGCTTCTCGGTTCTCAGTTCTCAGTTCTCAGTTCTCAGTTCCCAGTTCGGTTGGGCTGGAGTGAGAGGCTACCAATGGCACTGGCACTGGCACTGGCACCGATCTTGGATGTTGTTCTTTCCCCTCGGACTTGACTTGGCTTTCGCCCGACTCCCGCCGACTCTTGTGGATGTTTACACAGAAACTGATATTTTATTTCAAAATATCAACAGACATCGAGGAACAACACAATGGCAACAGCGGCAGCAACATTAGCAGAAGATGAATAGTTGGTAGTATCAGCCCGAAGAAAGGGAATTTCTCCTCCCCCTTGCTGTTTTTCCAGTTTCCACGGACTGTTTACCCAGCAGTCTGTGTTTTTGTGTTGAAGGAAAGAAGCACATGACAACCAAAAAAGTCTGCTATGTAATGTGCAGGATATTCCGACATTTTTATCCTTGCTTACTGTGCAGCGCTATGTAATGTGCAGGATATTCCGACATTTTTATCCTTGCTTATTGATTTTTCGTGCTGAAGTATTTTCTGGACATAAATTGTTGGTTCAAACCAGATTTAGTAAAAGTCGAACAGTATAAATAGTAGAGTAATCTATAATCTTCTTGAGTTGATCTGAGAAAGTTTTAAATAATAATTAAATAATAATAAAAAATAATAATAAATAATTCAAATTTTTTACCAATATTGAATATTTTTGAACTACCCATCTTCATATTTACTCTCGCTTTTAAATGGCTTGTAAGGACATTCATCCCGTGGTATCAACATTCCTTTTTGCAGCAGTTGAAGACAGCGAAATTCACATAAATACGATCGTCAAACCTAAAGCGAAACTTGACCAGTTCGATTCGATTTCCATTTTGTATCCCAAACACAGAACGCATTTTTGTATAATGATTCAAATTCTTAACTGTTCATTCGGTTTTATTGCAATCTAATTGTATACGTAAGCTCTATGATTTGCATACTTAAACTCTATTTACAAATACGTACACACACACAAAATTAGAATGAAAACGTCTCGAATTCAAGTTCAGTTTTGGGGCCACTGGGACCGCCATCTGGATTAGCTCTAAATCTGTATCTCTGTTTCCATCCGGCTTAAATGGCTATCTTTGAAGAGTGAGTGTGCGACGCTTGCGATTTGCTGCTGCTGGGTAACGGTATAGGTATAGGTCTAGGTATAGGTAAAGGTATGGTAATTATGGGTGATGATATAGGAAACAGTTCCGGATCGAATATTGCTCGAACTCCGCCGCTGGGATGCGCTTAACTACGGGCTAACTTAGAAGTACAATTGAAACAATCTGAATAGCTGGGCCTTAGTGCTTCGGAGCTTATGGTATTGGGATTGGGATTGGGATTAGGATTAGGATTGGGATTGGGTTGGAAGGTTAGTCTGGGTGGGCTAACATGGGTGGACACCTCAGACCCGCTGATATCATGTGATCTCGGGAGCACTGTGCTTCAGTTCCGGAGACGTGGAGAAGGGCCGATGGAGCATCAGTTGGCCACTGTGATGGTAGCCCATGGTGGTGGGCTCATGGTGTTGGTTGCCACCTCCTCCTCCTGCTCCGCCCGTTGCCGCCGCCGCCACTGCCGTGGAGTTGAGCTTCTCCGGTGAGTTGATCCTTAGCTTCGGTGGCGGATGCGGTGGACCACCATGACCACCCGGAACACACTCCACACTGTAGGCAGCCGCGTAGGCCGGATGATGCAGTGGTGGTCCGCCAGAGGCTCCATTCAGTGCCAGCGGCTGCGGCAGCTGCGGATGCGGACGCAGTACAATCGGCTGGATGGGGAACTGCTGCGACATCTCCTTCAGGTTGCTGAAGCTCTGCAGGTAACAGCCGGCGCTGAAGAGACTGGTGGCCGCGTCCAGCTTGAACGGAGGCAGGCAGCCCGGAGCGGTCAGCGGTCCTCCGGGTCCTGCGCCCGCCCCACCGCCACCGTAGCCCGCCGTAAGTTGGGGCGGCGTGTGGGTTGGCGAGGCCAGCGGCAGGGGCAGGGAGAGGGGCAGTGGCAGCGATCCGCTCAGATCCCGCGGCTTGTCGTCGTCCACGCTCAGGCTCTCCTCGCGGTCGTTGGCGCCGTTGGAGGTGCTGCCCGGACTGTGCTGCAGCTGCAGGCTGCTGGGCACTGGCGAGTGGGTGCCCAGCGAGATGTCCGAGTCGGAGCTGTCCGAGGGCGTCGGCGAAGCAGCTCCGTCCGCCCGTCGGCTGCGGCAACCCATTCCCGAGTTGTTCTGGCTATGCTGGATGCTGGAAAGAGGCAGAAACGGAGACAATGTGTAAGTATTTGGAGTCTTAATTTATATATAATGTTGTTGATTTTCTAAACCATATATCATATATCATACATATCACTTCTATATCATCATATACACATCACTTTTATATCATCATATGTATCATACTCAATTTAATATGCACAACATTAGCACGTTCTAAAATTTTATGGCTTTTAATAAATTGACCTAATAAAACTTGTTATCAATGGTGTTGTTATCTTGTGATGCGTAATGTGCACATTATTCTCGAATTTAAACATTGAGCCAATTGCAAATTATTGGAAAACATAAAATACACTAAAAGGAACGTTTCTAAATCTGCTTGCCTTGATAGACTTATCATTGGATTATATTACATTGGAGTTATTACACGCCTATTAATCATTAAAGGGCCAGTTTTTCAATATTTTCTTGACAGACCTTTTAACTGGCCTATTAGGGCTATTTTGGAGTAAATTTATAGTGTTCCGTAACGGTTTAACTTTAACTAAAAGCCGTAGCTGATCGAATGTTAAAAGAATTTGAGAGGAGCCATTCTCTTGCAGTTCCACGGCTTTTTGCCGCCACGCCAGATGAAGACATCAAGACATCAAGGCATCGAAATCGGATTCGGAATCGTCGGCATCGTTAATTAGTCGATGCTGGACAGTTGCAGTGGCCGCAGTGGGCTAAACGCCCATTAAGGCGGCCCATTTGTCGTTGCCCTCGGAGCAACAGGGGGCTCCAAGGAGCAGGGGGCAGCACATAAATCTGACACAACTTTCACACATGCTTAAGATAAATCGTCTGTGGCCAAAACAAAAGACGCGCCTGACGCTCTGACCAGAAGATGACTTGATTAGCCGCCATGGATTTAACACCGGCAGCGGGCAGGAGATCCCAGCCTGGCCAGGAGCGGCGGAGAAGCATTCTCATATACATCATCATTTGCCATCACGCCATGACTCCTGCAATGTCATAATTATCGGTTAGGATTCGCTCAACTTGCCGCAATTTGTTCCCCTTCTGGCTGCCTTTGGCTGCCCCCGAGATCCTGGAGCGGCTCGTGTTGTGTGATTAATGGTGCTCCACCGGCATGGGCACTCCGGTTGCGGGAGCAGGGACACCACCATCACCACCATCACTACCATCACCACGACTCAGTTGGAGCTGCGAAATGTATATGCGGCTACCTTGCTCGGCCCTTGTCTCGGAGGGAGCACTAAATCGTTTAGTTGCCTAATGTGCCAACTTGATGGATCACTCACAGTCCGATGAATTGGGCAAGAGAATGGGGATCGGAGATCGGGACTTCCCGCTGCTGGGATACTCCGCAAAGAAGGCCCTTCCGATTAGAAAGGTTTTTCGGCTCGTTTTTTCTGTTCTCAGCTATTGGACTTGGGTAATTGGAACCTAACTATGGGAACTTGGCTTGGAACAGCTATCTGTGTGTGGTGGATCTGGGGGGTGAAACTCTGGACGTGGATCATAAAAACCCAACTTTTATTTGGATATACGCAAACAAAGTGGCTTTCAATGAGAAAGGTTTTTGCTCTCTTTTCCCGATTTTCTCGGTTATATTATATGGTTAATTTAAGTTGTAAGACAGTTGATTATGAACTTTCAGATGGTACCTATGAAAAAATGGCTTTTAAACACATTAAATAGAGCAAGCAAAACGGGATTCCTTGATTGTTGAAACCACGACTAAGTATGTTAGGTAAAGTAAAGTATAGTAGGTAAATATGAACTTTAGGGCCAAGTACAGAAGCTAAAGCTTCAAATAAAAAATGAAGAATTATGATATTTTTATTAGGCCAAGTCGATTCTATCACATTATATGTACATATATGTTACGTAACTTATGCTACCTGAATCTGAAGTATAGCAATAAGTTTAAATGGTTTGGATATTACACTTCCCAGAAATGGTAATTGGAGCCTGTATAATAGTAGTAGTGGATCGGTGAGGTGAAACCTCAAGTCAAAGCCCACGACGCTGGAGTCCTTGTGAGAGCTTCTGGTAGCCAGATTTTTGGCACGGGCGACTCAAGGCCATTTTCACACACGAATGGAGCTGGAGCGACTGGATTTGCTGGGACTTGGCACGCTCGGCTTGAGCCCAGAAACCGAAAACTTGGATGCACGAATATGATATACATTTTCCACACAATTGACTAGGCAGCGAGAGGCTTACGGCGAAGGAGAAGCACAGGAACGGGGACAGGGGCAGGGACAGGGACAAGGGCAAAGGGTTGAGCGAAATCGGATACCCTGTGGCACCTAACCTAACCGAAGTGACACGTATGTAATTACCAGCCTGGACATGGCCAGTCGGAGGAGATGGCTGTGCGGAGTAACCCGAGATGCATTGAAATGCTCCTTAATCGGCTCATGTCAGAAGATGGGGATTCCGATTCGACTCGATTCGATTAGATTCGATTCAAGTCGAGTCGAGTTGAACTGAAACCCATTCAGGCTGCAAAGAATGCCAGCGGAGTAACACGATCCGCTAGGCCAACAAAAGATGCCCGCCTTGAATATGTGGCTTAAGGACCGAAAAGCAGAAAATATAGAAAAGATGGGGAAATCAATGAACCTGCAGATAACACTGAGTCAATAGCGCGACAAAATCATACGGAAAATTGCAGCGCTCTGCTGGAGCATTTCTCCAATAATTGTGTCAATTCAAATTGAACGCCGTAAATTGTGTAAATATTTGGACGGGCGCGAGCAGTTACCATTTAGCAGTTGGCAATAAGAGCAATCCGCAGTCCGCAGTCCCAAGGGTTCCTAAATGCAATCAACATTTATTTTATATTTATTCCTTTTCTCTTTCCCGGAGATCTGTTGACAAACGGGATTTAAATTTGCTCGCATTTGAATATTTCACTTGCAACCCTTGGGCCGGAGTGCCCTGTTCCGCCGCCTGTTCGCTTATTTGTCGAGCCTCTTTCACTTGTCAAGTGAACAAAGGCCACATCCGGTGATGCTGCTTGCCCAACCATCCAACCATCCAACCATCCAATCATCCAGACATACAGCCATCCAGCTATCCAGCCATCCTATCGTCCAACTG
This sequence comes from Drosophila santomea, assembly GCF_016746245.2. NCBI lineage: Eukaryota > Metazoa > Arthropoda > Insecta > Diptera > Drosophilidae > Drosophila > Drosophila santomea. Next base: position 16,787,604 of record NC_053016.2, on the reverse strand, counting down.
GCCAGCCGTCGATGAAGAGTCATCTGCCTGCCGAAGATGATGACTCGGAGCTGACTTCTTATTAATTTCTTTAATACACTTTCTATGCGGCATTGAAGTGTCCGACATGGAAGCTTCGCTTCCATTCAGCTCATTCTGGGAGCTCAGATACGGATACACAGAGAGAAATCCATTTTGGGGTTTAAGCTTTAAATTACATTTAACGTTTTTGTATCACTTCCCATTTACTTTGGAGGTTATTAAACTTATGGTCCTGAAAGGAAGTGCCTTCAGCCATATCCCATTCAATGCCCAGGTTTTTCTCTGTGTATCTTCTGGGTAACTCCGACTTCTGCTCCCATTGGAGAGCTGATTGTATATTTTTCTCACAAGCCACCGAAAACGGTAGTTGGTGTTGTGCAAACAGCGTCGAGTGGTCCGAGTTCAGCTCCCTCGGATCGCATGGAGCACGGGCATGGATGGTATGGATGGTATGGGTACTTATGGGGCTTGAGAGCCCTGTCCGAGCGCTCGGACAAGTGGGCCCTCCGATTCGGATATTGACAATGGTTGGGGTTGAGGATGGGAATGGGAATGGGGATGGGAATATCAGCTTCTGCATCTTCCTTTCTTCATTAGAATTTGAGAGAGGCTGGGAATCGATGGACCAAAACCTCTTCAACTTTGGTCCCTGTATATTTCGAACGATATCTGCTGTCCTCAAGTGCGTGTTTGTCGATTTGATTGATAATTGACATTTACAACATATTTGCTGGGTACTCTCAACTTTATTACACTTTGCCCGCAACCCAAAAAAATGCTGACTGATTCGATTTCGTGTTCTGGACAAATTGCTCGCTCAACGACGCCCACTGTGCTCCTAATTTGGCCACCGCTTCTGGAGACTCGAGATGGATGGATAGATGGATGGCTGGTTGCATGTGGGCGAATCTCATCTTATATCCATCTCCAGTGGCTGTCCACGAGCCACGCATTTCGCTCGCCGGGTAATTCACGCAATAAAACCATCGGCGCGAGGCGGATTCAGTGGATTGAATGGATTCACTTTATTCATTTGATTCGGGGGCTCCGTTTGGCCAAGAGTTTCGTATCGCTGTCGTGCATCGTCGAGTGGCAATTGTAATTGATCAAAATCAAGTCTCGAGCCGGGGTTTCGGCTTAATGAATTTGCACAATAGAAGCTTCTCGTTTGGTTTTCTCCAATGATTTGTGAAAACTTCTATGACTCAGCCGTTAATGGGCGCAGATGTATTTACATTTTCGTAGTCCATTTAACTAGCAAACACAGTACCATTAACACATTCGGAATTGATGTACTACAAGTACACAAATGTATTTAACTTTAGGAAGTGTTTAAAAAGCTTTCGTTCTATGATTTCTGCAGCTGGTGATGAAAGTATCAGTAGCACGATCTAGTCATGATGTTTGCATGAAAGTTTTAGAATACTTCTCGAACAGAGGTAGTAACAACTGAATCAATATCCAGTTTTAGTAATGCCAGATTAATTACGTTCCCATCCGCTCCTCAATGGGCATTGCACGCCTCGAGGGTTCCGCTGAATCAAACAAATGGTGATGACTGGGGCATCTGCGTTTTACGGCAGGCCATTCAAGATGCCTGCCCAGAATTCCTGTATAATGCGCGGCAATCTTGATTTTGAATATCTTGCAACTGCCACTGCTTGAGCCGCTGCAACTGCAACTGCAACTGCTGCACTCCACTTGCAATGGCCACTTGGTGGTTGGAGGCATCAGAGCATGACAAGTCAGCAGTCAGCAGCCAGCAGCGCCAAGTTTCCGCCGTAACGACTCAAGTCGAGTTGAGTAGTCGATCAATCTCCGATGTCTTAATTACTCAATTCGGGAGCGGGAAACGTGCCGCTGCCTTTCTCCGCGGAGCCTTTCTAATAGAGTGGATTGCACCGGAGCTGTGCATTTGATTGATTTACCATCTCGTCTGGAGCAGCAAACAGCAACAAACGTTTGACATCGCAACTCCTTCTGCCTTCACGATCCGTTTCTCGTTTCCCAGCTCCAGCTGCCTTTTCCATGCTCTTCCTTGGGGCGCTTCTGTTTGGGCCAAGAGGTTGCACAGCTCTTAGGCAGCTTTCTTTAACCACAGATACTAATACTTATTGTATCATCTTTTTGGTATCAAGGGATCCAGTTAGGGAATGGCTTTTCATTGATTTTTCAATTGGAATTAGAGCTCTTACTGAATAATTTTCGAACAATTATATTCCATTACTCTAAGGTGTCATTTAACTTATTAAGAAGCGATGCAAACAAGTTATTTTGGGTGAGAAGTCACTGGGAAAGGGTGTTGAACGATTCGGATAGGATATTATCCTGCCGTTCGCGATTCCGACTTGTCCGCCTGTCGCATTTGGTTCGCACAAGTGCAGTAGCAAAAATGTTAACAATTTTTCAGCGCACAATGCTCGAACAGTCAGCGCCTGCTGGTTGGGGTCTGGTTTGGGTCTGGTTGGGGTCGTCGGTTAGAATGGGTCTGGAACCCCTTTCCGCTGCCCCCGGAGAGCGCGTTGAGGACGCCCCTGTCTGCCGCCTGGCGCTGTCGAAGTTGTCTGGCCGTCGCATATGAACGGCTTTTAATTTCATATTTTTTATATGGGCATACTTTGTGTTTCGTATCGCCAGTGCGCCTTTTTGTCTCATCTCTGGGGCTTTTGCTGTGCCGCCGCTGCTTAATAACACGATGACTACACGAAACCTCGGAGCCAAAAACCGAACCTCGAACCTCGAACCTCGAACCTCGAATTGAAGTTGGGATCCGCGGATCTGCGGATCTGTGGATCTGCGGATGGAGTTGTAATGGCCGCGTATCCGTGGTTGCTGCCGCTTTACAAGCGAAATAATCGCCATCATTTTAACTAATGACCCGCTCGCATCTGGTTTTTATTCGTATTTGTATACTCCTTATTTTGTTTTTTTGGGGGCCATATGCCATTTGCTTGGCGCTTTGTGCAGATTCATTCAATTTGAGACGAGACCGCTGCCGATGCTGCTCCTAACTTAATAAACACGGCTCTTTGGATGGGATCTTGGGGCTAGGGGCTCTGGGCTGTGGGGCTGTGCGGCTGCCAGGTTTCCGAGGAATGCCAAATGCTGTCTCGATTTGTTTTACTTTTCCTTTTCCCTCTCTTGCTTTTTTTGTGATCAGGTAGAACTTGAAATATTTGCGCATCTGCAGGAGCAGCCAAACACTTGAGTGGACTACGATTTCGACTCCAGATCTGCGACTCCAGCGCCGACTCCGACTCTGAATCCGGATTTCTTGCAGTGTCATTCCACTTAACTTGCCTTCTTTCACTTCGAGCGGATCTTCTTCATTTCAACTTCGCGCGAATTGGTCGAGTTTTAACTTCTCCTGCCCATTTTCGCAAGCGGTTGCACCTTTCCAGCTGAAGCATGAGCTGCGTTTACACTGTCATCATCGTCATGATCATCGCTATCATGATCGTCGTATCTGCTCGTTGTCTCCTTCACCATTACGGCCAGGCCGGGCCAAGACCAATACCCATACCCATACCTAAGTCCAAACCCAAGCCCATCGTCATCGTCATCGTCATCGTCGGCGGTCAGTTTAATGTGGCCAAAAAGCGACGACCGCAACAAACAGCAGAAATCGAGAACGCTTCACTGGGTGCCGCCACCGCTGCCGCAGATCGGCACGGATCAATGAAATGGAAACGCTCCTGTGTGCCCCCCCTCCACGGCATCCACCTCACCCACTGCACCCACTCCTCCGGAGGATGATATCCGCTTACCCAACCCCGATCGGGTTACTAGCCCATCCACTCCCCAGACCCCAGACCCGTCTAACTCCAATCTCGAAACTCCAATTGCTAATTGAGGCGGTCGATGGTCGATAACTTACCGATTCTTGGCCGCAGCAGCCCGATCCCGCTGGCGGCGGTTCTTGAACCAGTTGCCCACTTGCGTGGGATTCAGGCCGGTGGCCTTGGCCAGCTCCCGCTTCTTGGTGGGATTCGGGTAGGGATCCTGTAGGTACCATTCGCGCAGTAGGCTCCGCGTGCGCTCCTTGAAGCAGTGCGTCTTCTGCTCGCCATCCCAGATCGTCGGCGGCAGGGGGAACTTCTTTCGCACCCGATACTTGTCCACGGGGCCTGCAAGTCCAAATGGGAGTTGGATTAGTCAAAGGATGAGGAGCGATATGCTTTCAATGTAATTACCTAATGGCCAAAAAGCCTAACTAAATAAACTGCTTATGATATATGTATGTTCAAAAACTATTTTACTTGTAAAAGTGTTAAAGAAACATTACAAGAAACAATTATGAAGTATATTTGTAAGAATAAAACGGGTTTGATAATCTTTAATTAGAAGACATTAATGTAAATTCCAATATATCGTTTCACTGAAAAACTGGTTTATAAACGATACAATTCAGAAATTAGCAAGATATTAACAAATTTTAAAATATTTCGTATCCGCCTTATTGTTCAGCGACGACGTTCGAAGTATCAAGTTTATTAACAATTTATCAATATTAACATTAAAATTGGGAAGTGAATAATTACGTTTGCTATTTATAACACTAAGTTGGGGTTTTCTAAAACTCGTTTACTGCTTACTTGATTACTTGATTTTGTTTCAAAGCATATTAAATAAATAACGTATGTATTCGATCAATGCAAACATTTTGCGGTGTTCCATTGAACCCATGGTGATTAGACAATTGGCCTAAAACCGAACTCTTCCTCGGCTTTGACTAGTGTTTCTATCTTTCTCGATGAATCTCCCTCACGAGTATTTTACCATTATTATCATATCATACATATATCATATCTAGCTTTAAAGTGAATGCCTTACTCACCCAGTGATCGACCGCGCAGCTTCTCGGCCTCAATGTAGTGGGCCTCCAGCCACATGGCCTGCAGTTTGCCGTAGGACGCCTTTGTAAACTTATGATTCTCTATTATTGCATAAAGTTCCCTGAAAAGAGAGTCTAGGTTAAGTATCCGTAGTCGAACTTAATGCGAAAGTTAATGCGCAGAATTTGCCATCCCGATTTCAAACCCATCAACCCCCGAATCCTTTTGGACTTTTGGGACTTCCCGCTGCGAAAGCCATCCCCACCTCCGAATCTTTACACCCCTCGACGCTCGGCGGGCGTCCATATGTATTTTGAAACAATTTCATAAGCATTTATTGTCGTCACTGGTGCTGACAGCTCGGTTGAGTACGTCAAATGGTTTTAATTGGAAGTCGTTTATTTACCAAGTCAAAGCAATCAAATCACTTGCATCGCATCGCATTGCCAGATCTCAGATCCGTATATGCATGCCCAGGCCTTATATGTTTATATTTACTGCCTCTGGACATTGATTGATTATACTCAAATTACACAGTCGCTCTAACTGCAGTCAGATGAGATGCAAAACCTGATGCAACCGTTTATAGTTGTGATTGCTTGAGCCGATCGGATAATTGTCGATATCGATTGCCAGGGACCTGTTTTGCCCACTTTGAAATGCGGCAAATGGCAAATGGCTGACTCGTCTAGTCGAAAACCACAAGGCTAAGTCTACATTAGTGGTACCCCAGGAAAGCTAATCTTTCGCCATAATTTGTGAGAGCTTATTGCGAAATTCCCATTGGAGTGCAATGTTTCCGGTTGTCTAAGAAGGCCGAGTGAAATGTGAGAACTTAGAATGTCGTGGCGACGGAAGCCGAAACCCCGATCCTGGCGTGGAACCTATTGTTCGGTCGGTGTTTTATTAATCAAGCCTGCTCCACTTGGCTTTGGGCAGCAGCGAGTTCTTTAATTAGTAAATTAATGCCATTGTTTATTAATTTAGCGGCTCATTGTGCCCTCATTAAGCTGTCGCTGTGCAAAACTATCGGATGTCGGGGTTAATCAGGACAGGAGGCTGCGACTCTGGGTCTCTGGGTCTCTGGTTGCTGTTTTTCTGTTTTTCTGATCTTATGGTTTTCTGATTTTATGAGAGAGTGTCATTCGAGCAGGGGGCTTTTGTCTGGCGGATTCCTACCTGAAGTTGCCCACATGGTAGGCGACCACTGCGCGGGCACGGAGCACCGCCTCGCAGTTGAGGATCTCGTGCATGTTGGGCAGGGCCACCGGCAGGCTCCAGAGGAAGCGGGCCAACCGCTCGATGTCGCCGGAGTCCTCGAGCGTCTTGCACACGATCTCCACCTGGGCGGCGGAGAAGGCCAGCGTTGGAACGGCCAGGATGGGGCTGGGTGCTATAATCTGGTGGTGCGTGGGCGAGAAGCTCTCTGAGGGCGGCTGTTTGCCCTCCGTCGGTCCAACGGCCATTTTATTCGTTGAATCCACTGTGAACAAATGGGCATACTATTCTCCACCGGAACGAAGCAATCTTGCTGGGCACTACACTGGTTTAGTCACTATCAATTCAATTCCTTGGCTGTCTTATTTATGATTGTGATTTATGTGTTCACTAGCACTTGGGTTGCTCGATCCGACTCGATTCAATCCGTTTTGGGGTTAGCACTTTGCACGCGCGATCGAGGGCTCAGACATCTGGCCGTCAGGATGTGTAAGGTGGCCACCGGTTCGACTGGCGTACGGTTCCAAATGATTGCCAATGAGCCAGCTCATGAATGCGATACCCGTGCCCGGTCCACGAACGGAGCGCAACTGCTGCTCCACATCGAAGCGATAGAGGGGGCCTTTGGCAATGGATATAACCGATGCGATGCGGTGCGGTGCGATGCGATACGATCCAGCGAGCGAGAGAGCGACCAACCAAACGGCCAACCGAGCGCGCAAAAAATACGTCAAATAATGGTCTTGTAACTGAGCTGCCCACTAGGCGACGGGAACGGCACAGAAGCTATACACACTATAGAGGCTATAGAAGCTATGGCTATGGCTATGGAGCTCAATCGGCAGAGGCAGCAGCAGCAGCAGCGGCAGTAGCAGCACAACAATAGCAGCACAACAATGACGCGCCACAGATACAGATACTCTGGCTGGCAGCTCGGCTCTCCGGCTGCCACTGCTACTGCTTGCCAGCTGCAGACACGGATACAGATACAGATAAAGATACAGATACAGATACAGATACAGATACAGATACAAATACAGCTGCGGACACAGATACGGCCTGAGATATGGAAACAGAAACGAGTTGGCACCAATACCAGGCCACAACCAGTTTGCCGCACACACAGATACAGATACGCGAACAGATGCGGACACGGATACTACGACGTCGCACCACCATACACCACCATGGGCACCACTACCACGGGGTGGGCGTGGTCCTCACTGCTCGCTGCCCTACGTACGTCTCGCTCTGGCACACGGCCATTCAATGGCGCCACTGCCGACAGCCGTCTCTTTTCCGCCGCTGCGGTGGTGCCATCGCCTTCATGGGTCTCGTTTAAATGAATCGTACATAAGAGTCGCACACACACACACACACACACACTGGCGCACGGGAACTAATACTGTTGCAGTTGCAGGATAACAACGGGTCGTTGAATAGGGGTTACGAACGTTGTGGCGGCAGTGGTAGGGCTGGGTGCCGCCACCGAGGGGGTAAGGGGTGAGCGGGTGAGCTGCAGGCAAGCCAGCTCAGATATTGATAAAGAAATCAAATAAAACAACCCGGCGCACAGTGGGTCGAGATCAGCTGGATTATGTTTATTTGCCGGGCAGTACTGGGGTTGATTTATTTACAGACGATATTTTGTCAAATCATACTGGGAAAGCGGAGAATTTACATTGCTCACATTCAAGTTACTAGTTGGGAGGGAGAATAGCCGGAGTCAAGATCACACGGATATGAATTTTGTCTAATTTATTAAGCTTCTACTTAAAAGCTTCATACATGAGCACTTCACTAAATTATTATTTTGCCCTTATAGATTGGGATAAACCTAAAACATTAAAAAAACATCAAAATTAATTGGAGAGTTGTAAATAACTTATCAACTTACTAAGCTTGCTTTGTAGCAGCATAACGTAAAAGAAGGAGCACATACAAAAACTAGTTATAAATTAAATGGAAATACCAAGCTTAGAGCCGCTGTTCATTGATTTTGCATCACGGTAAGTGAAGCATATTGTATAAGTGTAGCAAAATGTTTGACACCATGTGGTCTGGCAACCTCTGCCGCCGCTCACCGCTCCACCCACCCCTTCTCACGCCATTTCCCCTTTTCTGAAGCCCCTACTCTGAGTAAGCCATATCCTTATGCCAGGACGAAGCTCTAGCCCTCTCCCCCCCTGGCATTTATATGCACATATATATGACCAAGGAGAAAATCACGTTTTCATTTTGGCAAAGGGAACTTTTGATTATGCCCGTCGAATAAGGCAAAGTATTCACGAGCAAAAGTTTTTATTGTGGCGCTGTCAGTGGTGTTGGTTGTCGGGTCCCGGTGCTTCATCATGCTCCGGGTTTGACAGGATCCGGAAATAGCCAGGAGGAGGGGCTGACAAGAAGTTGGATTGTGTTCGCGGGGATAGGCGGGGACGGGGCACACGCTAATGTATCGTTCGCGCTTTTGTCCGGAGTGTTAACAGATTAGTTGTTTACATGCCACAAGTAAATGAGTTTTCCAAAAGTGTAGCCGCGGGCTTCAAACGAACCGCCACCCCGTGAGACACCCCCAGCCCCCTCTACCAACACTTACCTACATACCTACAACCAATGTAAAACCTAATACACACATACTTATATACGCATGCACAGCGTAGAAACACAAGCACACGAACATCGCCATTGCTGTCTCTCGCTCTCTCCGCCTCTTTTCCTCCCCCCTACCCACTTTACACCCAACCCCCCACCGACCACTAGCCACCCCACACCCCCCTCCATCCCACCAACCTTGTTAAATCTGAACGATGACTTTTTGAGTAGTTGGTTGAACATTTTGGACAATTGCATTACGTGAGCGACAAACGCTGCGTATGGATGTGAATGGGTGACTGACGTCGGCCTCACAGATACATGCTCAGATACAGATACAGATACATTCGCCAAGAGTACGAGATACAGCCTTGCAGATGCTCGGTGATAGCGCACGCTCTGCTCCAGCTCCCACATGGCCACATTATGTGCTGCCACGGCCGATGTCCTCTGAATACGCTCATTATGGTATCGATCACCTTTCATGGGCCACAATTGGGGCTGGAGTAAGAGATACAATCGCATCATGGCCACACCAGATACAGATGCAGATACATGCTGAAATGCAAAGTAATACCGAAAGGGCCGCGGGCTATTCGGTTCGGGCAGCGACATGAGTTCAAAGTGGAGGAGTAGAAATATAGCAGCTGCTTAGGACAAAATAGGGGAAATATATATTTAAAAAAATCAGTTTTATGGCCACAGTTTTATGCCGCAAAAACACAAAACTAAAAATGAAAAGATGCCGCATTCAGAATTAACATGACTTCATCGTCCGACCTTTAGAATAAAATGCTTCAAAGGATCTTGAATAAAATAGGTGTTTCTGAATTATTTGATAGTACTAAATTTTATAACTCTCAAAATATAAATGAAAGGAATTTATTCAAATGGAGGGCAATATTTCAATGTATAATGAACGGCCAATAAACTTTTGAAGTAGACTGTCATGTTTCTCATGTTTTCAATTTGGGGATCAATCAGTTGAGCAAACATCTTTGAATCAGTGTACCCAGCTATTCTCATCTCCCATCTGAAGGCCAAAAAGCAATCGCAATCCCATTTGAATTGCCTAACGAAGCATGGATTTTCGTTCGGGGTTCACTTGGAGCACGGTGTATAATATCATATTGTTGACAATTGCGCTTGCGGTGCTAATCAAAATATCCAACTCCGAGTGGAAGAGCAACTTCCCCGTAGTGAGTGAGTGACTTCTAACGGCTAACTGTGTCACTGGCGCAATCAAATCACACGCCCAGTGGTCCATTAAATGACAAAATTTGCGCACCAAGGCGGGCGAACTCACCCTTTCTTGGCCTGGAGAGCTGTTGAAAGCGGTGTAATTAGGCCAAATACGCATACCGTTAGGGCGCTCAAATGAGTTCGCTTTGCGAAAACAATTAAAAGGCAATTAAATGCCATTTTTGATGGGCGCTTGGCCAGGCTTTAAAGGCTTTCCACTCGCCACACACAAAAGGCAACCGCAAACAACAAAGGGACCTGGGACCACCGCACACGACTGGCTTTTCGATGGGGAGCCCGCGGGCAGAAAGTAAATCTCTATTATTGCAGTCTAGGGTGCCCTGCCCACATATGGTGGGGTTACGACGGGACAGCCATCCGGCCAAAAATATAATCTAAATGTACTCGCCTGTGTATTCGCCTTTTTAGTTTCGGCTTTTCCACCCTCGGGCGAAAGCAAGTTTGGCTGCGCTTTGTCTGCGTCTCAATTTGTTTAAGATAATTTAATCAGAATCCATGTACCTGAATATTTATAAATCCATATTTATATTTTTTGAAGCGGCGGGACAACAACGAGGGTTGTTGTGACGAATATTTAAAGGGCATTAGGCGAAAGTAACACCTCGATGTCAATCATTTTTTATTGTATTTCCCTTTTAATAGGCGCTCCCATGGTGTCGTTTATTTTTCGCCTCAACTGACCCAAGTGTATCCCACATGCAGTACTATATTGTAATACAATTACGAGGGCAAAGGACCCCTGAAAAATGGGACCCAAATTCAATTTAAGCGATTTTCCTTTGTGACTTTTGTGGCCAATAGTTCGTTAACCTAGCCCGAAGGTTACAAAATATTTGCCAAAAATAAAATGCTAAGGAATAACAACAAGCTGGGTAATTAAAGGGTTTTGTCGCCGAAAATATTTAATATTTTAATTTATACGAAATTCAATAAATCGAGAAATAACGCGGAGGAACAGAATTCGCGGGCTCAGTGATTGAAAACGAGGATGAAATAACTTCATAAGCAAGTGGTGACTGGAAAGGCGGGAAGGGTCATGATGTGGCACCGATGATGAAAGATCGGCGCTGAGGCGAGGTATTCCTTTAATTTACATCGCTCTTCTCGTTTGGCTCCATCTCCAGGTCCTGTTCCTGTTCCTCCAGACGCGCCGGCGTTTAGAGTGGACTCTTTCGAGGAGTCCCAGGTCCCAGATCCAAGTCAAAGTCAAAGTTATAGTCACATTTTGATTCCCCGGAGGGAATATCTTGTTCTGGGGGCTTGCTTACATGAATGTTTTAAATATATAGTTTAAAAGTAATTATTTTATGTATATTTCATTTAGGCGTGAGATATGAAATAAATTCCACAATTTAGAAGCATATATTTGTAAATGTTACAATCATAAATTAATCACTGAATTAACGTTACAAAGCAATGTAGTTTAGTTCAGTGTGCTCAGTTTTCAGTTCAGGTAAAATGTTACATTTTTATAACTTATTTATGTACATTACATTATTAGTGAAAACTTATCCACCCAAGTTTATTTCATGTTTTTACCTATCGACCGCAACATTAATTATAAAGGGTAACTGATAGTCGTTACGCCCCACGGCAACTTGCTCCTGGTGCGATTGGGCTGCATTCCATAGTCATAAGGCCGCCGGCGGCTGCGTCGGCCCCAAGAAATATCTTTGGGCATTAGGTTGCGCAGGAATGCCAGCGATTCGAGGCAAATGTATTGAGCTGCATTTAATAATTATGTTGGGGACGTGGTCGCAAACCGAGCCGACCTGAACCGCACTCCGTGGCTTTACTTTTCGGCTGTGCTGCTCTGTTCTGTTCTGTTCTGTTCCGCCTAATGGATATGTCAAGGAGTGCGGTGACTGTCGAGCGGCTCAGTGTCATCTGCTCGCCCATCGGAATCAGGAGCAAAAGCAGGAGCTGGAGCTCGAGCTGGAGCAGGAGCATGTGGCCGCGGCTACTGTTTGGCCAGCACTGCGCATATTAATCAACGCACCTCTCAGGTGAGCGACGCAGACCCACGAAGGCGAGGAGCTGGCAGGGAACGAGCATCCTCCTCATCCTCCTCATCATGCGTGAAATCTTCTTGTTCTCTCGAACAAGATTAAGCCAGGACCAGGAGCGGAGATAAGGGGTGCTGGTAATACATTAAAGTACCGAGTAAAGTAAGGTGTGCATTTAATTATAATGCAATTAGCTATATAAGGATTTAAAAGGCAGTTAAAAAACCATGATAGTATATACATACATATTTCGAAAGGAAAAAAGTTGTTTTAGAAATAATTAAAATCCTAAGATATAATGTAAGATAGAAATATGAAAAAACTATAGATTCTTTTCACAACTGTATTGTATTGGAAATTTGCCAAGAAAAGGAACCCCAAATAAACCCCAAATTTCCCTTTCTAGACCCCCCTTAACCACGCCCCTGTTGGCCCAGACTGTGTGTACCTGTGCACGTTTGCCTTTCATGCGACAGTTTCACCAGTCGTGCCACTTTTGATATTGCCATTGCCACGCAAAAAGTGTGAAATTGTCGGACGGACTACTGGAAAAGCAGGCACCAATTGGGACTTGGAGTGCGACTCCGGATCGGTCGGTTAGCCTGGTGGTTTAATTAAGTCATTAACACCAGGGTCTGTCGGTGTTCAGTGGGGAAACTCAGCGTGGATCCCCTCTCACCGCCTCTCGCCTATCCAGAGGCATCGCTGATTGTCCTTGTGGCCAATATCGAATTTGCCATATTTGGTCAAAATAATCGGGCCCAAAATGGTCTGTGGAAGCGATACTGCTGCCTATAAATATGTATATATAAATTATGCATTCGAGCCTCGGCTACGGGGGGATGGGGGGATCGAATGTATAGGGAGGGGGGCTCTATCGAATCAACTTGGGAGCACATTCATCAATGCGACTGACATTTCGCTGCCATGAGAATCGGAATCGGGATTGTCTAACAAGCGCTAAGTGGATAATTACTGCGATAGCTGCCTGCCAGCTCGGATAGTCTTAATCGGTGCTAAAAAGCATCATTATACCGTGCATACTCCGGGTAATCACCACTAATGATCGATGCTCTGGTTTTGCATGTGCCGTCGATCGTTTGCGAAGAAACGAAATAGTACAGTGAACGCTATTTGGGCTAACTCGCTCTTCAATCTCGATCATCTCGAGCATTTTAGGGGTATATAGCGATACAGCTCGATGCAAATTATATAATTGTAATTTGTTCTGAATTCGATGAACACTAAATTCTGTGATCTAACTCGCTGATCTGGTCTCCGTTTATATATCAAATAATTGGAACCTATGAAGCTGCTATATTTAAAACGCAGTTTTTAAGGTAAGAGCTCCTTAATGGGTCCTCAAAAGTAAATGCTACCGACCAATTTCGGCGAGCGGGTGTTGACTGTACAACGGAAAAGAAGCGCGCACAATTATAAACTAGCCGTTGACGAGCTAGAGGTGGAGTGTCAATTAATGATCCCTTCCCCTCCACCTCCCCGTCACCGTCCCACTTCACTCGTCTTCACTTCGTCTCTATCTCCATCTCTATCTCTATCTCCTTCTCCGTTCCCACTCCGATTCCCCTTCCCCTTCCCCTGCTCCTCCGGTGGCGCACAAAGGAAACGTCAAACAGCGCGTCAAATGCGCAATGAGCTTAATTCGATGCGCCTGCGCACCACTTACCGCCCGATCTCCCCGTCCCGTTCCCACGCGCAGTGCTGCCATCTCGCTCCGTCAATTGCCGTTGATTGCCTTTGTTTCCCTGGTAATTCCCTGTCCCATTCCCCCATCCGGCTGGGGGGACCAAGATGGAGATAGCGGGCCTGGGTCTCTTGACTCTCTCTCGCTCCGCTTAATTGAACGGGAACGTTTTGTTGACATTACCGTACTTGGCACCCCCTCTCCCTCTCCCCCTCCCCCACTCCCGTGCACTTCAAATTATAAATTGCCGAAACGCCCACCCAACGGAGAGCCGCCTTTGTTTTTTGGCAAGAGGGAGCGATCACCTCGGAGTGTCCGAAGTCCATTGTTCTTGGCCACCCGCTCCTCGCACCCCGCTCCCCGCTCATTAGGAGTGCTGAGTTGTGAATGGAATCGAAATGGAACTGTGCCACACAGCCGCTGTCGGGCTATTAATTAGATAAGTATCTCGTGGAATTGCCCATTTTCAAATAGTCGGCGAGCATTCGCGTAATTAGATTTGCTTTTCACAACATTTACGTTGGGCGCGGCCAAGTCGAGTTGACGGTTTCTAGCGTGGTTTCGAGTCGAGTGGAGGTGGGGATAGCCGAGCCAAGTGTTGGCCAGGTCAAAACAGATATCCCCGAGATGGTAGCGTGAGAATTTAGATCGGTATTACAGGTACACGCAATATTAAACTTCACTTACTTCTTGGATTGCAGCATTAACAACGCTTCTGATCTCCAGTTGCTGTCTGGTTTGTTAGCATCGGCATAAACTGTACCTTACCTATTTTAGCTTATGAATTTAGTTATGTTTTATAACTAATCGACTAGCATGAGACTTCAAGAATACAGTTCATGTTCATTCAAAGTCTCTACAGTCAATAAAACAAAGTTCGAGCTATGGAAGTTATACTGTACATATTGACTAAACGAACAGTTGAACAGTTCAGTTTGCGATATCTAACAAATTCGATGAAACTTAGTTCCGTATTATAATCTAAAAGGCAGAGTCGGATACATTAAAGACTCAGAACTGAATCTAAACCCATTCCTAATTAGGGATAAATTTCTCTTTTACTTTTCTAATTGCAAACTTTATAGAAGAATAAGTTTGTTAAATCATTTCTAGGTGGTTTTATAGTTCTAAAGAACGTGCGGATTACAGGATCTGTCGTGACTCACGGCGGTAACACGAGCGATCACGCAGCCACCTCTAGAGCCCACGGCTATGTGGCCCGTTGATTGCATTTGGCGGCAGCGACTCAACTAACTCGGGCGATTAATCATCGCCGACCCGGGTCCGACCCCCCACTCCCTCTCCGCAGTCCACAGTCCACGGGCTCAAGTCTTGGGTCTGGGCTCGGGCAAAGGCTACTGACCATGTGTAAGTGCCGCCTTGCGGTTTGTCGCAATTTATGAGGTGATAATTATTCATCGCGAGCCGCAGAACTGTCATAATATTGTAATTAACATTGGGCCAGCAATGAAATTAAACGCACTTGATTGCATTTGCAACTTTCTCCAGTGACAGGACGGGATTAGGGCAACTGGATCCGGCCGTGTCCAGACCAGGATGGTTTCCTTATTGACTTCAAATCCGAGACGGAAATGAGGCAAAGCCGCAGATGCGGAGGAGTCCAAGTCAATCGATTGATAACATCGTTGTGCTAGAAATGAAAAAACTGAAATGGAAAAACATGGAAAAAAGTAAAAACAGAAACAAATCAAATTCCAAAGCCGTAAACTAATCACCCAAGAAGGATGTGGGCAAAGGTAGTAAGATGAGAGCCATCCGAGTCTACAATCAAAGTCAAAAAATCGTTGGCCATCCGAGAAGAGGCTTTTTACTCCAAAAGGAGATTTGTGGATGCAGCTGCTCGGGATTTAAAAGTATCGATAAGATACGGATAAGATACACCTACTCAGAATGGTAAACTTCATGTATTTCAACTAGTTTATGTACTTATATATGTATGTATTATAATATATAAAATATTGGTTACTTTCGGAAATTAATTAAAAACGCGAGAAACCAGCTGCATATATCACAAAACCAAGCAAGTTTCACATGTTTCACTAAAAGCCTATCACTAATTCCTATCACCGCGAGGATTATCATAATTAGCTTTGTTAATTCTTACAAATATGGCAACATAATTCCCTCCCGAGGATCTAACCCCTAACTAGTGTGCCACCCCGATGGTCGGACTTTGTAAATTGACTCATCGTCTGTAGTCGGTGGGATCCGACTGGTTCTGCTTCAAAAATATGCCAAATGCTGTAATTCGAACTCACATGCAACCAACTGGGGCAGGGGCAAATAGGGCAATTCTTTCTATCGCCACCTTATTTCTATTTTCCAGATTTGTCCGCTGCGAATGGAGTACGACGTGGTATTGTGCCGTCTGCTTTGTGTTTGGATGGCAGGCATGGCTCTGCTAATGGCATAATGTACCTTCCCTTACCCGAGAATTTCGGCACAACAGTAACTGATTTTTTAATTTCATTATGGCGCACAATAGGCGTTTCGCCTGTGACCCGTTGGGCAGGATCTGAAGGCAGGCAGGGATCTGGTCGCTGGGATCTGGAATCTGGGCGGGAGGGAGTTGGGCAAATTGTTGCCATTTAATGTGGCCATCCAGGCTGCCATTACATTGCCTTCCGAAGGGCGTGAGCCTGCCCCCTGGAACGTGCAATTCCACATATACATACATATATATATTATGTGCGCAATTGCAATTTATTGTATGGCAAAGTTTGAACTGGCCAGGGTCTTTTGCGGAGTGTTGCGCTAACACGGCTTTTGTGGCATTCCGGCTTCTGTTGCCACTCGATTCGGGGTGGTTCGCTGCCCAAAGTGGGCGGCGCGGAGTGGGAGTGGTTTCTAGCACCGCCATTTCCAAAAGAAAACATTACGAAATCACTGGCCAGGGGCGTAGTTGGCTTTTGCAAGGGGACATGTTCAGGAGTCAAGCGATTTTGAACAGCTAGAATAATTGATTAAAAAAGAATTAAGCAATAATAAGCCGATAATATACAATTATACGAAAGTTGTTTTAATTTTCTGTAATAAATCGCTATAAAAACTATGCTACAAGCTAAACTCATGCCATAACATCTCTTTTGAAGCCCCTCGTTTCACAGTATCTCCACCCCAGCTGCGGCCCTATTGCTTCCGAAAGTTAGACCCCCCTCACAGCTGCTATACTGCCTCTCCCTGGCACATTCAACCCCCATTCCACAGACGCCTCTTTTCACAATTGCAATCAGCACACGTACTGGATGTGCTACAAAATGACTTCCATGCCATGTAACTGGCTGCTCGCTCGGCGGATGGGTCGAACAGATGGACCGGGATGACGCCCATTCTGGCTTCCTTTGAATTGGGCTTGAAGTGGGAACTGGGTCCACCTCTCGCCTTCCATTCCAAGCTCGAATTGCCGGTCCTTGGTGGCCAGTGAACATGTTGGAAATCACATAATGTGTCATTTAATAATCAAGCTCAATATTGACAGCGACACAGCACAACAATGCGATGTGGCAACGGCGACGGGGACATAAAGAAGTACAACAATCCCGCCATTAGGCATAAATTCATTTGCGTTTGTCTGTGTACTCCGACTGGATTCGAGTGCTCGGCACAGCTGCCGCCATTGGCACAGCCGCTCATCCATCCATATCCATCTATAACCATAGGCACTCTCCGCATTCATATGCTTCCGCACCGCACCGCACCTCACCTCCCATCCCATCGCATCTCATCGCGTCTCACATCACATCATCTCATCGCACATCATCCCATGGCATCGAATCGCATCCCATCCCATCTCATCCCATCTCATCTCATCTCATCTCGAGCGCTGTGTGCGAATCCCTGCGGCCGGCTCTTCCTGCTCGCTGCCTGGAAATGGAATAAAAAAGTTAAACAAACCTTAAATGAAAAATTCAACTCAATTGAATTCGTTAGCTGGAAATGTCGTTCCTCCTTGTTACTTCATCGTCATTCCCTGCCACATTCCCAGCTCAGACGATGATGACGCTGCTGATGATGATCACCATCCCATCAGCATCGTCGTCAATGCCCATCCATGTCATAGAGAGGGCTGGACTCGCCATTGTTGGTCTTGTCACCGGCAATGTCCTTCGCACCGGGCAAATCCTATCGGAAGGATGTCATATGAAAAGGGCTTTAAACGCGCTCGGATAGTTCCGTTTAGGCTTCAAAAGGCTTTTTAAGGACACTTATTTAGGATAAACTACCATAGACACGATGTAAAAGTTTCGCTATTCTAATATGTAATTAGGGTTTATTTTGTTTAAACTATAATGTTTTTACTTCGTTGTTCTTTCGATCCATAGTAATATAAATATATAAAACATGGTTAATTGGTTGGCTTTTCATGGTTTAAACTTAGAAAATTCTTAGCAAGGACTTAGCAATACAGTAAATTAATATGGAGTGTATTTATTCTGTTTTTTAATCAACGGAAAAGTCAAACAAACATTCTATTAAATTAAATAAATGATACATAATATATTTTTTATTTAATAAAAAATATTTCAAATTAAAATTCGGCATAATGAATTTGAAAACGTTTTCAACATCATAAGATAAGAGTTTGCCGAGGTATATAATTTTATTTGCTTTCTTAATTAAAATTTTATTAAAAAATAAGCAAGTTGTTTACTCCTTATTAAAAGATTTAAAAAATTAAAACTCTTGATACAAATTGAGCTTTGTGTTTCATCTTCTATTTTGATATTCTGAACGACAAAGTGGACATCATGGTTTTATTTGGTTTTATATCTTGAAATGATTGCTAATATAATTCAAACTTTTACATGCCAAATCTCTTTAGACATTTTATGTTACTTATGCGTTATGCCTTGCTTTAGTGTGCAAAATGTAAAAACTTATTTAAGACCGAGTCAGTACGCTATTTCGAAATTCATCTGTTAAAAAGGTGGACTTTAAACTTGGGAAAGGGCTGCCAAAATTTGAATCTATTTTTTACTCCGCGAGGTGCTACATTTTGCATTTTATGAATTCAAATGTATTTCATGCGTCTTCCACCAAATGGGTTGACGCAGCACAGGGAGCACAGGTAGTACAGGTAGCACAGGTGGGTAGGTGGTGTGCGCCAGAGTTTCCTCGCACTGAGGGATAATAAGATACTCTGCCGCGGGGAGAGTTGGAGGGTGCGGGTGGAAATGGAGGTGGAGGTGGCATGATCATCCCGACGATGATGACGGCGATGATATGGCAAAAAAGAGCGGGCCAGGCCAAGAGTTCAGAGCCGAATGCCAATGCCGGCGAGAAAGAGCGGCTGTCAGCGCGACGCGGTATCTACACGGCTACCGTGTGCGGGGGCGACTTCCATGCGGTCGTACGTCGCCGCCGACAAATTGCCATTTACACCACTTGCCAAGACAGCAGTTACAGCAGCTGTGTGTATGTGTGTGAGGGGGGGGCAGCAACAACATAACAAGTGGCACCCCCACACAGCCCCACTGGCGCGCTCACACAGATACTTTGTGCGCGTATATACACTTGCCTGGCGGCCCTCCGCCATACGGTTGTCTCCCTCGCACTGCAGCAGGGGCGTGTATGAGGCCGCGCCACGCCCCCTTTGCCAATGGCAGCCACACGGCGGTGGGAGGGAGACAGTGCGACAGGGAGAGAGCGGTACATAGAATGTATCTCACAGATACATTTCTACATTGTTGCAGCAGCAGAGCGGAGGCAGCAGCGCCAGCGAGTGCGGCAGAAGTAGCAGCTTTGAGTAGCTGCCGTTGACGTATTTTGAATAAATTTTAATTGAATTCGCACAATGAAACTGTTTACTTAACCTGCCACTTTGCCAGATGAGCTTCATCTGAGCGCCAATGCAAAGATACGGTTACAAGGCTGCCGCACACAGTGGATGTCCACCGCTCCTGCGCTGCATAGCCGTTGCAACCCCCCGCAACGGTGAGGGGTTGTGAAGAAGGATGAGGTCCTGTGTGCTGAACGCACTCTTTGTTTTAATTACAGCAGCCGACGGATTCGGTTTGTTAGCTGCTGTTAAATCTGCAGGAAGGCAGCTGAAAGTGTTCAGAATAGAGATACTCTGAGCATCTAACCCAATTAGTCTCCTACTCAAAAGTGACTCAAAAAGCTCATTCCTTCGATAAGTGCCATCTCGGCTAGTTACCGCAATAATTTATTGTTCATTTTGTTATCTCGTTTGGAGTGAAAAGTATTTACCATACATTCAAGTCAGTCAATTATGAAAGTATACTTAATTTCCGGATAAATTCTGATAAGTTGTATTGTATTTTGGAACACACAACCTGCTGCAAAAGCTAAAATCTTATATAAATCGGCCTTTTACTATTTCTTCTCGACAACATGATTGAAATAGTTATATTATATAGATTAAAAAATACCATTAAGGATGCAGATTCCAGTTTGAATCCCTATTCTAGGGCCCACAATCTTTGCTAAAAAAAACACATCTCTTTAAAAAAATTTTAAATTATTATAAATTTTGTTTTGTTATTTCAAAAAAAATTTCAAATTTCTCGTTCGCACTAACGCAAGCTGTGGAACTATAGCGTTTCCTCGTGTAACGTTTTTAGTTCGATGCGGATAAATTCCATTAATTCAAATATGTAATTGGGTAAGGCGATAAGACCATTTAGACGCCAAGCACGATTTCCAGTACGTTGAGTAGTCACCTTAACGCACTTACAGAACAGGAAAATACTGAAAAAAGCGAGTTGGTGTGGAAGAGTGGAAGATTGGAGGGGCGCAGCTCCTTTGTGGGCCGCTCAGCTTCCGGTTCACTCCGAATCACGTGTCAGGTAAATGTGGCACACAACACTCCTTCATTAAGTTAATAACAGTTTTCCAAGTACAAAGTGAAATTGCGAAATTCCGCTTCACAATTTTTCAGCATCGCTTTCCCAGCGCCTTCCGCCGCCCCCTCCTCCTCCCCCCCAGCGATTTTCGTGGGGCTACTGCAACTGTAACGCTGTAATTTGCCATCGCTTTGGCTTTTGATTCCTCAACGGTTTTGTTTGGTTTTGAATTACAACCACCTCGCCCTCCCCGCCCGATTGTGTTTTACATCTTGATTATCTTCCGCTTGTTTATTCAGGACTCACACTGTGAGTAACCTCCTTGCAGCACAGCACACCCCCATTAGCCTCGCAGGAAAGTGAAACACAATTTCCATTCAAATCCATTCGAGGATAAGAAGTCAATCAGTCTTCAAAGTGTGAAGGATTTTGCACTTTGACGCAGCCAAAGTCCGACCATATGCTGATGTGGCGGTGGACTCCACCCGCACATCGCCCGTCGCCCATCGCCCGTCGCACTTCGCAGCCGCCTGTTGGCGAGAAAAGCCACTGGGACACAGAATCGGAATCGAACGTAATCCCGAAACAACCCCAAGACGCTCCGTTCGTTCGGCCAAAGAATATCAAATTGAAACTTTGCGCCGGTCGAAGGCGTCTTGCAGGCACGTGGCCATGTGGCAGGGATATCCCAGGTTTTCGCTTCTTCAATTACCCTTTCGACGACGACGACGTCGCTCGTATTATGATAATCGCATCCTAATTGCGAGAAAATTACGCCCACGTGCTGCTGTAACCCGATCAGGAGTGTCATCAAAGGATACGCTGCTGGTGGAGCAGTCAGCTGGCGCAGTGAAAGTCGGGCTCGAACATGACCCTTTCACTCGCTCATCTGGGAGTTAGTATATTGAATTCGCAGACCTATTGCGGTTTTCTTGAAATAAATTAATTGAAATAAGTAATCATTCTTTGTAGCTGCACCGAGATGAAACAGAATTTTCTTTACAATTATTTATTTTTTTAATTGTTTGTTTTTATTTTGTTGAATTAAATATGTTAAAATGTCAACATATTTAAAACATGCGTTTGATCTAACATTATACTTTATATTCAAATTCAAATACGTTGAGTAGTAGTAGCAGTAGTCACGACCCTGCTTTGACTGAAGCAGGTTTAGTTTTATAGCATGAAGCAGTTGAACGAGCAGTTTATGACGAGCAGTGGACACTAACACTGCTTTGACAAATCAGTATTACTTTTATATCATGAAGCAGTTGAACGAGCAGTTCATGAGAAGCAGTTAACTGCAAGCAGTGGATACCAACACTGCTTTGACTGAAGCAGTTTAAGTTTTATAGCATGAACCAGTTGAACGAGCAGTTTATGACGAGCAGATAACTGCTTTAATGACAGTAGGTATAACAGAACATAAGCAGTTAGCGGAAATAAGCTGTTCAACAAGCACTTACCGGAAATAAGCTGTTCAACAAGCAGCAAGCTGAAATGTTTGGTTCAGTTCATGTAAAATGCCATAGGTGGCTCTTTACATATGGCAAAACAAAAATAAAGGTTTTGTTAAACTATGGACAATACCGTTATTTTGTTTTGGTTTTACAATTCTCGCAAAAATAATGTTATATTAATGTAAATATTTTTCCAATCAAATTGCCAATGGTCTGACGTTATTGACCTTATTGTTTAGATGATGCAACTGCAGCGACTGCACCTAACGATTGATAACAGCACTGAGTTCCCAAGTAGGAGTCACTACGCGACTGCTATGAGCGCTGATTGGAGCTTTCGCTGATTCTGAGCTTGGAAAAGCTCAAGCCACCCCCGATAGTCAACTCTGGTGCTGGTATTCAATTTCACGCTGAGAGCCTCAGTCCGCAATCGTCGGTTTTGCCAACCAAACGTGCTTCATTTTCCATCAATTGTCGCTTCGAACCGTTTCAAATATTTTCCGATTCTGGATTCAGGATTCGGGGGCTTGCCAGTGGGATTCGGCAGAGGATGCAACAGGATTGATACCTTGTACGGAGGGCTGAGAGCCTGACAGAGCGATTATAGCCTGACTAGACCTGCATCCTGGCTCGCCATTTTCAGCGAATGTAACGGAATCCAGTGGAAAAGCGCCTTCGATTCGATTCAATACGATTCAATTCGATTCGATACTGGGCTTACTGGGCAGTAAAGGCTGAGGCGAGCAAAGGACCCTTCGAGGACTGTTGAATTAGTTAGAGGCGAAGCAACAAATACAAACAAAGGGGCCATTCAACAACCTCCCGAAGTCGCCGTATCGATTTTCCGTTACATCGTTATACACACACACTAACCCAGTTGGCACACATCCATTACGCATACGCCCCATAGCCACCCCAGAAAGCGAGAAGAGCGTGCGGCTCCAGCTGCTCCACTCCACTCCATCCCACTCTGCGAAGAGAAAGGGAGAGCCTGGCGGATTATCGGACTGGCTTTGTTGCATCCCGCAGCCACTGGAGGCATGTTTCATTTGGCACTCGCCAGCAGCGGACGGACAAACCATTTAGGTGAGAGAGCCCTGGGGACGGAGAGGAGCAGCAGTAGCAACAGTAGCAACAGCGGCCGGACGGACAGCTCAATTGCGGGCAATTTATATTTAATCCGCGGGCACACAACCCAAATAAAAGCGCGCATTGTGCGCCCAATTAAAATCCCCTAACCTCTTCTCCTTTCGCCCACAGGGCTACGGCAATAGCCATTGTAGGTAGCATTCACCAGCATCGGCATCCGCGACCAGTCACGACAGTGACGCTTTCTGCCGCGGAATAAGGAATCCTTCACCCCATCCACCCAATCACAGTCGCCCCAACGAAATCGCAAGCCACCAGCAGGTGTTCAGCATGGCGGGAATTCAGCTGCAACCAGGATGCACGATGGCCGTGGTGGTGGTGCTCCTGCTGCAGGTGCTCGTGATGGGCCAGGTGCTCGGCCAGGGTCCGCCGCAGGCCCAGGTGTGCCCGGAGCAGAGCGAGATCGCGCCCTGCATCTGCACGGTGAAGAAGAACGGGCTGGACATTCTGTGCGAGACCACCGATCTGGCGCACATCACCAAGTCGATGGGCACGCTGAAGGGCAAGAGTCCCATCATCTTCTACCTGAAGCTGCGCCACAACAATCTGCCCAAGCTGCAGGGCTTCGTCTTCCTGGCCCTGGACATCCGCCACCTGACCATCCACAACAGCAGCCTGGCGGCCATCGAGGAGAACGCCCTCAGCTCGCTGGGTAACTAGTTGGACACCAGTTGGCGATGGGTATCCTAATCCTTTCTCTTTGTCGCATTCACAGGTGCGGGGCTCACACAGCTGGATGTGTCCCTAAACCAAATGAAGACGGTGCCCTCGCAGGCTCTGCAGCACCTGTTCCACCTGTTGATCCTTAATCTAAACCACAACAAAATCACCGTGATCCACAACAATGCCTTCGAGGGACTGGAGACCCTGGAGATTCTGACGCTCTACGAGAATAAGATCACACAAATCGATCCCGAGGCTTTCCGAGGACTAGAGGAGTAAGTTGAAATGGATTTTGTAAGTTTCCTTTGGCACTCATCGAAACCCTTCTTTTAGCCATATTAAACGCCTGAATCTGGGTGGCAACGATCTTACAAATATCCCGCAGAAATCTCTTTCCATTTTAAGCACCTTAAAGAAGCTGGAGATTCAGGAGAACAAGATACGGACTATCAGCGAAGGCGATTTTGAAGGTGGTTATTGGAACACTTCCATGGGCTATGCAGTTGCCAACGATTGTATTTTATATTTCGGCAGGCTTGCAGAGCTTGGACTCATTGATTTTGGCCCACAACATGATCACCACCGTGCCTGCCAATGTGTTTAGTCACCTCACCCTGCTGAACTCCTTGGAGCTGGAGGGCAATAAGATCAGTGCGATTGACAAGGATGCCTTCAAGGGCCTGGAGGGTGGGTTGTCCCTTGCATTTTCCCATCCACTTTCTAAACTGCTTTCTGAACCCACAGAGAACCTGCAATATCTGCGCCTGGGTGATAACCAGATCCACACTATTCCCAGCGAGGCACTGCGGCCACTGCACCGCCTTCGCCACTTGGACTTGCGCAACAACAATATCAATGTTTTGGCCGAGGATGCCTTCACTGGCTTTGGAGATTCCCTAACTTTCCTCAACCTGCAGAAGAACGAGTAAGATTCTCCCCCAATAATAACTCACCCTCCAATTCAAAATCCCTTTTAAACCCTTGAACCCTTTTCAAGTTGTATTTTCCATTTGATATAAGAATTCTCTCGCGTTTAGTTTCTCTAGATTTCATCACAATGTATCTGTAACAATTATATTCTCCATTACCTAGCATCAAGGTTCTGCCCAGTCTTCTGTTCGAGAATCTGAACTCTCTGGAAACGCTGAACCTGCAGAACAACAAGCTGCAACGCATACCGCAGGACATAATGGAGCCCGTCATCGACACCCTCCGCATCATCGACATCACCGGCAAGTCATGGGCTCTACTGCCCAGCCAAGCACCTAACCGAACTAACCGAGCTAATGCAAATCCGAAATACCCGCGCAGATAACCCGCTGAACTGCTCCTGCGAGCTGACCTGGTTCCCCAAGCTGCTGGAGGACCTGAAGAACAAGGACGACGAAATGTCGCAGAAGAAGAAGCCGCTGTGCCACATGTCGCTGGACAACCGCGAGTACTTCGTGCAGGCCATGCCCACCGAGAAGATGCACTGCGCCGGCCTCAATGTGAGTCCCTCGCCCACCAGCGGCGGTCTAATGCGGATCCTGCAAGTGAACATCCTGGCCCAGATTGCCGTGTGTAGCGTGGCCTTTCTGACTAGCGTCTAAGCATCTAGCCTCTGTCCAGCTAGACGCGGTGTTCCATGTGGGTCAGTTTCAGCTTCAGTTTCAGTTCCACCCCCGTGATCAGTGATAGCATCCAACAGAGCGACAGTTCCATTCGGTTTAATTCGGTTGCCACATAACGAATCACCCAAAAATGCAAAAATGCAAAAATGCAAAAAGCAATCCCAGACCCAAGATCACAGACCTCTCGTACGCCCACAAGCCATTTCTGTGTTGTTGTATTGTATGTTTTCTTATAGATTATAGGGAATCCGTGAATTATGCAACTCTGCCAGTAATTAGACTCAGAAAGCACGCTTTTCGAACCAGCAGCAGGCTTCCCCCACCCCCGAAAGTTATTGAGACGACGCCCCTGGAGAGGCACCACCACCACTATCCGGTCCACCCACTGCACTCCGCTCCAGACGTGCACGGTAGCTCGACGAGAAGGGGAATGCTGGGATGCTATTCACTTGTCTGCGGACGTAGCTTAGATGTAAGGCTTGGTTTGGGCACCAGTGCACCAGTGCACCAGTGCGGAGGCAACCCAAACCCAAACCCAAACCCAACTCCAAAATCAAAACCCAAACCCAAACATATCGGAATATTGTTACGTTTAAGCGTGGGATTTTGTTGTTACTTGCGTTAATCTGTACGAGCTTAGTTGTGCAGCCTAGGGCTCCGTATGCCCATCTATTATGTGTAGTCTATCGTCGTCTTGTCGTCGGTGTTGTGAGATACAATCATTACTAACGAGTTTTGAAGTCCCTTATCCAATTCGAAGCAGGCATGGCCAATTGTGGCTCCACTTTGGGTGCCAGAGGCAGGCGAAACGGAGGGAAAACACAAGAGAAAGTAAGAAATTTCATTTGCATCAATCACCAAGAACTGATTATGGAATAAGTAGTTTGTACTCTTTATTTGCCGCGAGCACGGGCAAACTCCCAAGTATCCCAAGTAATCCCCATCCCCATCCACATCCACATCCCGATTCCCATTCCCAAAACCCACATCCAGAACCCAGAAGGAGCAACCCACAAAAATCAAGAATGCATATCGTTATATTGTTATATTATATCGTGACATATCAAGAGCTCCCAGTAGTAAGACACTCGGAAAGCTCGGCACAGCTAATATAGTGACATTTTATAGAATTTACTTACATTTTTGAGGCATCTGACAAGTTTGATATTTATGCAAGAAGTGAATTAAGCAAATGCGTATGCAGAGTGGAATTTTTGAAATTTTTTATACATATACTTTTATACACACATACATACGTACCTTTTCGATTATGTCTACGCAAACTAAGTTGTAATTCGATTAGCTATACTATACACTGACACCCCAATCCGCCCGACCCCAATCCCCTCCCTCCGCCACCCCAACCACGCGGTGGCTTAGGTCAGTAGCCACCCACTGGTGGGCGGTGGTGCAGCGGGAGCGGGTTCGGGTTCGGGTTCGGGGCGGGAAATATTTTCAAGAGAATGCGCCGCACCACCGATTCGGGTCAGTTTCCTTTGGCTAGAGCTGTTCTTTTCAAAATATTGCTAACACTGAACCCCATCGAAAGCTGGGCTTGCATAATGCTCTCCATGTGAGCAGAATCTGAGAATCTGTCTAATAAAGAATCCATGTTGGTTACAAATGCAAGCACGAGTTTCCTTTACTGCCTCAAATCCGATGAATGGCCAAGAAACGTTATATTACTACTTTCAGAACTAAAGATAACTCCCTAAAATCCTGAGGAATCCTCTTTGATCTTTCCAGTTTCCCCAATTCCTAGCAAGTTACTTAATTGGTGGTATTGAGCTGATCTGTTTCCCAATTGTGCTTGTGATTTCTTTGCCGCGAAAAACACCAATAACTATTAAAAATCCAGGAACAGTTCTGAAAATTCGTATTTAATTATAAGTTGAACATAGCAAGTATTGCTCTTAGAGTACTGTAGAGTTACTTTGCCCTGAAGTACCTGGTCTCTGGCACATCGAATCCATTGAAGGGGCTGGCAATGGGCATGGTGTAGGCCCCCATGTTGTGAAAGCCCAAAAGGTCGCCCGGGTTCAAGTTGGGCAATAGCAGGTCCCCCAAAATCTGAAGGTGAAGAGAAGCAAATTATGCTATTGCCTTTTCTATTGTCTTTTAAAATTAGCTTACCTTATCCAAAGCATCGCAGCTTGGTCCCCAAACTACAGATTTAAACTTTGGCAAGCTCTCGGCATCATCCTGGAATTGGAGAACAATATGTTCGATTATTACTACCTTAACTACTAAAATCCAAGGTAAACTACAAATACTGTTTAACGACTCGCTAAAAAGTTATCAGGATCGTGGAAAATAGAGAATTTATGGGTTAGGGATTCTCCTTTGCTCATTCTTTAAAGTCGATACAACATCTCCAAATTGGGAGAAAAATATAGAATCTTGTATTATTTGTGGGAAAGGTTAAAGGCTTGTGTTCTTACCAAGTAAAGCACGGGGGTCAACTCCTCAGGGTAGTAAAACATAGCCGCGAACGCTCCGAAGATGCCATCATTCAGGTAGTACATCATAGTGTCCAGCTTGCCATCCTTGCCGCGGGTTTCCCGCTTGGCATGCACCTTGCAGATCAGTGTGTTGGCGGCCTCCACAAAGAAGCGTCCAGGCTCGGAAATTATTCGGACACGCTCATCGGGGAAACGGAGCTCCAGCGACGTGTTTACAGCCTGTGCTATCTATGAGAAATATGTGCCATTCAATAATAGCTTGAAACATAGACCATTTCTGCACCCACTTTCTCGAACATGTCGTCATCAATGCCAGGAAAGCCACCGCCGATATCCAACATCTCCATCTTATAACCCACGAGCTCGCCGACCTTAAATATGCTTTCCGCCCTCTCGATGGCACGATCGTAGGCCTCCACCTCGCTGCATCCGGAACCCACGTGGAAACTGGTACCGGTCACCTTCAGATCCAAGGCCTTGGCCAGAAGCATCAGGGCTGCGGCGTCCGACTCCGCATCGCATCCATACTTGTCGCCCAACGGGCACAGCGCCTTCTTGGCCTCACTTTTGAACCTGACTATAAGGCTGTAAAAAGAAACATATCACCAAGCTGCCAGAATCTTACATTCGTATGTACTTACTTGGAGTCTGGATAGTGTTTCTTCAGCTTGTAAACCTCGTACTCGTTGTCCACCGTGCCGTTGACCACCTGCTGCTCCTTGGCGTACTTCAAGTGGCTGGCAGGACGACAAGGATGTGCGAAGATAATGCGCTCAGGCGAAACGCCAAATCCTAGAACCTAAATAAGAACATCGATGATCATAACTAATGAAATAGGAAATGGGAATATGAATAAATCTAAATCTATTCTCTTCAAAATAATAATAATTGGAATTTTGACCGTGTAACCTTGAAATGTGTTTATTTGGCAAATCAGTTTCAAAATTGAATACTCGATCGATCAAAGGTCGATCCCAAACTCGCAAGCCTTTAATGCCCACGCACATCTGTACCTACCAGTTTGAGTTCGTTTTTGGAGGCGCAGTCGAATCCAGTTCCGAGATCCGCTAGAAACTTGACCACCACCGGATCGTCGTTGCACTTGACAGCATAGTGGGGCTCAATCCTGGGCATGAGTTTGTGCCACAGTCGCAACTTCCGCTCCAGACTCGACAAGTCACAGATGTTGAGGGCCTGGTCCAGATTTTGTAAGTCCGCCTGCTCGATAACCCTGCGGATGTCGAGGTCTTTCGAGTAGTATTGAATTCGCGTGCTTCCGTTCACCATCTCGATTAGACTGACAATGATAGAGAGGTGATGTGCGTACATCCCAAACGGTCAAAGCTTTTGGATTATCTATGTGCGACCGACAAAAACATTATTTGTACCCAAACCATAACGTCTTTGGGCATTGCAATGCAATTCATCCAATGCATTGGATGAATTGCTTTTGGTTTATTTAAAGTCTGCGCATCCAAAAATTATGCTACAAGCCAAGAGTTTTCGAAAATTAATTCTTTCAGAAGATAGAGCTCAAATAATTCGAATTTAGAATACTCTGTATTTAGAAGCATTATGAGCCTTTATTTCGTATTTGGCACTTTTCCATTGTTCAGCTGATATCGCTTTCAAGATATGCGATGTGTGTGACTTGAAAGTATAAGCGCAAAGCTAGGACTGATATACTTGCTTTCACAGCAACATTACCGACACTTGTAAGATCCCAAATATGTTAGGAATAAATACCCAAAGAGTGTCTTTTATAAACCCAAGTCCACTACATTTGAAAGCTGCAAGCAAGTAAACAAGTGAGTCCACAAGATGCTGGTTTTATTGGATTGAGTAAGTGTTTTAGTCATATTGCTTGGAAATACAGCGTCTTGGGCACCTCGAATCCATTAAATGCGCTGGCAATGGGCATTGTGTAGGCTCCCATGTTCCGGAATCCCAAAAGATCTCCTCGGTTTAGGTTGGGCAAGTGCAGGTCCTCCGAAATCTGAGGACAGGGGCACACATTACTTGGTTTTGCCAAGTTGAGGACAACATTTAACTCACCTTATCTAGGGCGTCACAACTTGGCCCCCAAATCAGGGACTTTAACTGGGGCAAAGAGTCTGCATTGTCCTGTGGTATAAAAAGTGGTTTAGTTTTAAAAAACCATGTTGGTTCAATGAAAAATATAAAAAACATGTAATAGGTGAATGTATACATATGTTATTAGTATGCATTAGTAATCTCGGGCATTCTCACCAGATAATGCTCTGCTGTCACCACTTGGTGGTCGTACAGAATGCAGTTGAAGGACCCATAGACGCCATCATTCAGGTAGTACATCACGGTGTCCAGCTTCCCAGCTTCATTCCTGATCTCCCGCTTGGCGTGGATCTTGCACACCAAGGTGCAAGCTGCTGCCACAAAGAAGCGTCCTGGTTCGGCGATTATGTGAACGCGCTCGTTGGGGAAATGACGCTGCACCGAGGTATTCACACTCTCGGCTATCTGTAAAAAGTTTCCTATAGAGGCCATCTCTTCAAAAACCTCTGCTTACTTACCTTCTCAAACTTTCCGTCATCGCTGCCGGGGAACCCACCGCCTATGTCCAGAAGGTCCATGTCATAGCCCAGAAGGGCGCCGAACTTGAAGAGGTTCTTGGCCTTCTTGATGGCCCGATCGTAGGCCTCCAGCTCGCTGCACCCGGAGCCCACGTGGAAACTGGTGCCGGTCACCTTCAGGTCCAAGGATTTGGCCAGCAGCATCAGGGCCGCGGCATCCACATCCGCATCACAGCCAAACTTGTCGCCCAGTGGGCACTGCGCCTCCTTTGCCTCGCTCTTGAATCTCACGATCAGGCTGGAATACAATGTAAATGTATACTAATGATCGTTCCCGAGAGTCATGCACCTACTTGGAGTTGGGGTAGTGCGTGTGCAGCTTATACACCTCGAACTCATTGTCCACCGTGCCGTTGGACACCTGGTGCTCCTTGGCGTACTCCAGATGGCTGACGGGGCGACAGGGATTGGCGAAGATAATACGCTCGGGTTGGACACCGAAGCCCAAGACCTTTCAATTAAATCAATATTAAAAAAAATGAAAGTCCGGGAATAAACTATAAAACACTTATGTCTGATTAAAAAATAATGGAAGTATGTAAAGTAACTTAACGTATGTCTAAATCTAGAATAACACGAGCTAATCGCTTTAAAAATTAATAAAAACATTGAGGAATTGATAAGACGCAGTCGTTCACTACAAATACGTTCAGTCACTCACAACATCTTTTGTATAATAATATATACAATATGTGTGGCACCAAAAACTTAATTCCATAGATCATTTGTTGTTTGTTGTTGTTTGGCACTTGCAGTAGAATAACGAGTCCACCCACCAGCTTGACTTCGTTCTTGGAGGCGCAGTCGAATCCGGCACCCAGCTCGGCCAGCAACCTGACCACCATGGGATCGTCATTGCACTTGACGGCGTAGAAGGGCTTAATCCTGGGCAGGAGCCGCTGCCAGAGGCGCAGCTTGCGCTCCACGCTGGACAGGTCGCAGATGTTGAGGGCCTGGTCCAGGTGCTGCAGGTCGCACTCCTCGATCACCCGGCGGATGTTCAGCTGGCGCTCGTAGAACTGGACTTCTGGGTAACCGGCCGCCATCTCGAAAAGATCACAACTGATCAGAAGTGGGGCACTCGCAGTAAAGCCATATACTATAGCTGTTATCAGTCAACGACTTGGGTTTGAATCGCAACAGACTTGCGAAACATTTAGGAACACGCTCCGAAAACGTTCCTCTCGGCGGGAAACAATGAGGCTCTAATTAGCGGCAAAGGTCAAGCGATTGGACGTCACACTCCCCTTCTCTCCTCCCTTCTCTCCGCTCCAGAGCAGCGATATTTGCCAGAACGCGTTATTTACAACCAACAATATTTGGCATCGTAAATAATTTTAATGCCCCTGCCCGGCTGCACGGGCATGTAAAAGTAATAAAATGTAAATTTTGAACGCAACTGCCCGAGTGGCCATCGAGTCGCGCATAATCGACACTTGCCCTTGCCCCGCGGACACTTCACACCGCCTTTGGTTCGAAATCGTATATGGAATCGCATCAAACCCCTACACACCCCTAGGAAATTCCACGGCAATGACAATCGTAATAATAATAGTAGTAATAATAGAAGTGTGCGCGACGGCGGAAAGAGGAGGGTTGTTGTGGTCTGTGTCCCGGCCAATTTAGCAACCCTCGACTGCGTCCGAACTGGCAATTAAAAATTAAAATCAAACTTTCGTAATCGATACTGGCAATTGGCAATGCCAATGGCAATGGCCCTTCACGCTGGAGTGTCCTATCAATCAACCTTTAATTGGCCAAACCCATCAATATTTTTTCGCACACCCTTTGGCCTTCGGCGAAGATCTTCCCAGCGAAAGGAGTTGGATTCTCCGGAATGATAACTGTCAAAAAGTTGCGAGTATTGAGCGATGGCCGCGAAACGTATCTTGTCATGCTCAAAATTCGAGGCGATCCGCGTTCACCCGAATCATTGCGATTTGATTGCAATTTGCTGCGAGTGTCATCATTCACTCGAATTCGAATTCGGTTTTCCAGCTCCGCTCCGATGCGATTCAAAACTAACCCGAAACCACAGCAGGCACTCTTTGAGGCCCACTTTGAGTGATGTGACAAATCGACGACAGGCCGAAAAGTGCTCACCAAAAAAATATTCGAATTCGGAATAGGAATAGGAATAGGAATAGGAATAGGAATCGGAATCGGAATGCCAGGCACTCGTACCATGCTGAATTGTAAAACTGGTTTCGCCTTTTTTACAACTAAATGCGTTTAAATCATTCGCCCAAATTGCTGGAAATTTACATGCGAATGTCATTAGTTCAGTCGCCAGTCCCACCATTTCCCATGGCAATTGATTTGAATGTATCCATTGCAACTACGCTCGTCAATGGGAAAGTCAAATGGGAAACATAAGAAAACTCTTTGCTTTTTGAAACCCCATTGAAAACCCCTGAAAAGATCAGATTTCAGCAAATGCAAAGTAAGAATTGGGGTCACCATACTCGGTTTTGTCTGGGCAACAAGTTGATTACTCAAATTTGTATGAGTCCAGTGATGAGCCAAGCAAAAGACTCTTTTTCATAAGAGAACTTTTAGACAATTTTGCATCTCAAGTTCCTAGATTAACTCAATAAACTTCACTGGACGATAACACAATTGTCTTTGCAAAATGCAATACTTGCTCTTGTTCCCAAAATGTAGCATTAATCGGTGCTAGCTTCAGAAATCATTACCAAAACGGAATTATAAAAGTGGACAAACATGAATCATCAACATTTTTCCGCGGACACTTACACTCAGTTTTCCTGAGACGTAAAAACATATTTCACCTTTTTTAATCAGATTCTAAGCCCCACTAGCAGTTGTTTTCAAACCCAAAGTGCGCTGTTTTGTTTAATAGGTGTCAGAAAGCAAATAAGAAGTTATTGTGAGGTTGTTTCTCCACCATATATTTGCTGTTCGCAGGAGAATTCCCTTCCACTTCAGCATTCATGGCATTGGCCCACTATTTATAACGCAATTCGCGTGGTATACAAATTCCCATAGTTACATGAGCGCCTCCCGCAAGTTCAGCGGCGACCCTCTCCTCCGCAAATAGTTTCATAACAAACCTGCCACGGAAGGCAGCGCCAAGTTGGCGCCCCATCGGCACACGCACCGAAATAATCAGGGAGCCGGACTCACCTTTGGTCCTTCGGAGCACCCCAGGCACTTGACCGGCTGGCCATTCGAGGGCCGTCGCTTCAGGGGCTCTGGAGGGGACTCTGGAGGGGGCGCTTAGCCGGGCCATTACCGCATTAGCGACGACCCACTCGAGATTCCCAATCTGTGCGCCAGGATCACACTGCGCCTGTGCGGACAGAGGCTCTCAGCTGGCGCGTGCACTGCTCCCCAGTACACTGAAAAAAACGCATAGTAGTATTTCAGAATATTTCAGAAACATTTCCACATCTACATTAGCTCTACGGCAAGAGCTCATGACAAGATCAATTATATACAATCAAGG
Organism: Drosophila santomea; assembly: GCF_016746245.2. NCBI lineage: Eukaryota > Metazoa > Arthropoda > Insecta > Diptera > Drosophilidae > Drosophila > Drosophila santomea. The sequence goes on along the minus strand of NC_053016.2, from coordinate 16,753,709 downwards.
ACTTCCTAACATTATTGCAACAATTAAATCACTTGAATAAAACTTAAAGGTACTTTCAATGGATTGCGAACACTTCATTTTTCTGCGTGTTTCAAGCCGCGCCACGAGGATGAGTCATTTGGCAGGAGCGCGGCATGGGAGGTCCTTGCTCCACCTGCAAGGGTTCGCCGCGGCGCTTCCTCGTTCAGTTTTGTTTGGATAGCCCAACGGGCTGCAGCGGTGATGAGGCACATGCCCCGGCTGACGGGCGCAACTCCGATGGCAGGGCAACAATAGCCACAGTAATTGCAGCATTCACTTAGGGAGGATAAAGCGGCGGCGACACAAAGACATCGCCAGCATGTCGCATTTGCTGAGGCGCACCAGGAAGTCCTGTCTGAAGGTGAGTCCTCGTGTGGCGCCCGCGTGGGTGGCAATCTATAGGAAATCGATGGCGACCAGCGCCGCATGAAAATAGTCAGTTAAGTTTGCATGCCAGTGCTTTTGGCACGTTAATCATACGCCGCGTTGCCCGCTATGTTTATGCGTATCGATTTGTGTCCTTGCAGTTCCTGCGCAAGATATCGACTTCAAAGCAACTCTTTGTCCAGCGGCTGGACGAGGAGGACGGGGACGACGAGGATGTGGAGGAGGAGTTGAATCTGCAGCGCGATCTGGAGCTGGATGTAAACAGCAATTGCCAGGTGACGGAGGCTATCTACGAGGAGCTGCAGCTGAGTGAGTGCAACCAGGCTTTGGACTTGGCCAGGGAGGAGGAGGAGGAGCTTCAGCCCGCAGCCAAGCATGATCTGCGCACCAAATACTTGATGAGCTGCGGCAACTACGAGGTGTTGGCCACCCCGCCAACGACCGTCGAGTTCGAGCGGGTGAAGTACAAGGCGAATGTCCGCTACCTGCGGCACACGCCCTCCAACTCCAGCCTGGATCTGCAGCTGGAGGAGCAGAAGGAGGAGCAGAAAGCGGAGCAGAAGCAGGAGCAGCCAGCGCAGCAGCAGGCCACCCCGCGAAAACAGCAAGTGCAGCAGCAGGCTACTCCGAGGAAACAACAAGTGCAGCAGAGGATTCCCACGCCCAGTCGCTACCATCCCTGCAGCATCAGCCTGGGCTCCAAGCTGGAGGGCAACTACCACAGCGTGGTGATCATGGAGCCGCCGCACGACGACTTCCCCATTGTTAAGTGGGACATCAACGGCAACTCCCTGGATGACGACACCTGCGATCGCTGGGATGACTTCGACGCCAGGTGGCGGCAGGCGGCGGTGGCCACCAGATCCCTCTCCCAGTCCCAAAAGTCCAGCCACCAGTCCAGCTCCTGCACCCTAGAGACCTGGGTGGACGACACGGAGCCCCTCAGCCTGGAGCTGCACCGACACGACAACGCAGTAGCCGGAAACAACTGCAATCTTTGCCTTAGGAGCTTCTGAGTCCGGAAACGGACACTCAGCGGCTTTGTAACCTCCACTTTGCGTCCAGCGATAGAGCACGAAAACCAGTCTTGTGAGAATTATCTACATTTATATATGTAATCGAGTATTTGAGTCGGCGTCGGCAGACCGCAATTTTCATTATAGAAAGTTGTTTTCGGAAATATCCATTAACAATAAAGTGTGTTTGTGTGTGCGGCGCTCCTTTGGCTCCATACCTTGAGTAATGCACTTCAGAATGCGAACGTAAATGCGAATGCGTATGCGATTGCCCTTTGCCCTGTGGGAGGGAGTAAGTTCGTCGTCCACCCACCCATCCATCCATCGATCCATTCCGGCGCACGACCCGCACGTGCTGGACGCTCGTGAGAATCCGTAGACCTTTGGCTTTCCCACGAGCCACGGCTGCGATTTCGTGGGTTCGTCCCGTCGCCGCGTCGGTGGTGCAACTTGCCGCCTTGTCGCTACACCGCTTCAGCCCGGCACTATCCATCCACTTGATTCGGGGTGGGTTCCGGCAACTCGGAGCGAGTTTGTCCCACGCTGGCACTACCACTCGCATTGGCATTGGCCATTAGGCATTTCCACTTTGCTGCTTGCCGCGGTCAAAACCTGAGCGACAGCATGCCGAATCAAATGAAAAGCACTTTTTATAATTTTCGATTTTAATGTACTTTTTTGAAATTGATATGGGCGCCATTGTAACCAAGGCCTGATTAATCGAGAAAATAGCAAAAATGCTACACTAAATAACGTTGTGGGGGAGAGAAAATAATGATCTTTCCAGTTTCTTTAACCGGCAAGAACACATAGACCTTGGTAATGTGAGATACTTAGATACTTTTAGAGACGCAGGACTAATGGGTTTGTACTGAACATCTTTACACAGCTATCCACAGATGCATTACTTTCTAATATAATAATTCACACATTTTCTCTTGTTTGAATTATTCTAATGTAAAAACGATGCAATAGTATCCCGATATCTGCAGGCACAGATATCAAATGTAGTTTGGGATAGTTCTATCACACCACTTCAGCCATAGATCAGCAATATTTGCCGTAGATGGTTTTATACACGTTACTCGTAGATTAAAAGGGTATACTAGATTCGTTGAAACGTATGTAACAGGCAGAAGGAAGCGTTTCCGACCATATAAAGTATATATGGTCGATCTGGCCATGTCCGTCCGTCTGTCCGTCCGTATGAACGCTGAGATCTCAGGAACTACAAAAGCTAGAAGGTTGAGATTAAGCATACAGACTCCAGGGACATAGACGCAGCGCAAGTTTGTTGCCACGTCCACTCTAACGCCCACACTTTCGAAAAATGTTATGATATTTTTTCATTTTTATATTGGTCTTGAAAATTTCTATCGATTTGCACAAAAAACTTTTTGCCACGCCCACTCTAACGCCCACAAACAGCCAAAACTGTCAGTGTCGAAGACTCTCCTGCGCACTTCCAATAGCTGAGTAACGGGTATCAGATAGTCGGGGAACTCGACTATAGCGTTCTCTCTTGTTTTGTATTTGTGTTTTAATCACTTTTAATCTACTTCTAGCTTTCAGTAGTAATAGGCGTGCAATCTTGAGATGATATAATATATTGGAAATTATTTATTATATACAAATTTATAAGTAACATTGGAATTAATAATAATATCAAGCAACTGGCCACAAACTTTGCGAGTAATTTTTTGAGATAGCGGAGAGAGATATAGCAGAGAGTATTATGAAAGTATTTAGATGGTTCCACAGTCTAGGGTTATGTTAAACGATTTCCTCTCAGAGGAAGCCGCGACAGTCCATTTCGTCGATTATCAGATACCTATTACTCAGATTGCAGGAGTACTGGGTATAAATACTAGGGATTTCAACATTTTATTGGCATAGCTATTAAAATTGGCCAAACAAATAGTAAAATCAAAAATCTCAAGACATTTTTCTAAACGAAATCTAAAAATTTTCTAAGTATGACACTTTAGCTCGGTTTGTGAGCGCAACAGTGGGCATGGAAATCTTCTGTAATGATCCAGCGCTGCGTCTACATCTCTTCCTGATCCCTTCCTTCCTGCGTTCATACGGACGGACAGTCGGACAAGGCCAGATCGCCTCGAAAGGGTATAAAAATATTGGCGTTTTAGAATTAACGAGTTTAACCTCTTAAGCAAACACAGTTTAGAATGGATCATATTATGCGCAACTGAAAGTTCAATAGGCTAGAGAGTTTAATAGATAAAGAATTTAAATACCTCCAAGGATCACGTGTTCTTTTACGTAAAAAATGTCAAATAAATTTGGGTTTTTAACGTCGCAGTTAATTTAACTTATATTCATTTTGCGATTTTCTACAATGATGCTTGGGACTTAACACTAAAGCTCCCAAAAATATAAAAGGGTATTATTTGCGCATAAGCATAGCTCTAGGTAAACAACTCGAGTTTACCTCGAGCAATTTCTAAGTCAACCTTGGTCACCTGCCGTCGTCGTCGCCATTATCTCGGCTTCTGCACCTGCCGATGCTCCCGTTCCTGTTCCGGATTCCTGATGCCGCAACCTTGAGCCGGCGGCACTGACCTAGAATTGTGTGGGCCACCCACCAGCACGCGTCCCACTGCTCAGATAGAGGTCAACGACGGCTGTTGCACTTGTTGGGGCTTTCCCGGCGCCACGCAATGCCGGGCAATGCCACACGACCGGCGCGTGCTCCAGTTTGAGTTCCATGGTCGGGTGCAGCCGCTCCAGCAGCAAACAAGTGGACAGACGGACGGCGGACGTCGCCAGTTTGTCGCCCACGGCGCCGATTAGAGGCCGTGCTGCAGATGCCTTAGATACATAAACACTTTAGATGCTGCTGAAAGGCTGTGTCAGATGCTCGGGCGATACAATCGGATGAATCGATGACAGAGGCTTGCTCATTTGCCGGCTTGCCGCTCCTTGTCGCACACACCCTTGCTCACTTGGCGGCGATCGCCGTGCGGCGAATATGTTTATTCCCCGTTTCCTACCCCAATCTCGGCCAGCACGCGCTACGCGTTGCCAGGGGGTGGTTGCTGCTGCATCTTATTGGACGGCTGCCGCAGGCGGTAAAAAGGGGTTGAGCGGCGGCAGCGGAGGGCAGGTCGTCCGCTCGACGTGTGCTGCAGAATCAGTCGAACGCCGTTCGCGCACACGATAAGTCACGTGCTCAAACTAGCTCCGCCAGCCCGGTCGCCTACTGCATCTGCAACTTGCTGCCAGTGCCACTAGCAACACTAGCAACACTAGCAACACGCAACGCGCAACACTCGCCCAGCGACAACTGCTACAGCAACACACCAGTGTCAAGTGCGCAGGAGCAGCGAGTAAACACTGCGAGTCACCACACACAATGGATCACAACATGCACGTGAACGCGCCGTCGCTGCACCACTGGGGCTACGCCGCCGGACCAGGAGTGGTCATGCCCGGCGCCAGCGTCACAACACCCCAAAGCCACTGGGTGCCGCCGCCGCAGAGCCACCACAGCGCCCACAGCAACCACAGCCATGGGCACAGCCAGAGCCAGAGCCACAGCCACGGGATTGGCAGCCTGAAGCGGACGCTCTCCGAGAGCGACTGCGACGATCTGTACTCCGAGGAGTCCTCTAAGGAACAGTGCGTATTCCCGACTTCTTTCAAAAGTGTTTTCAATTTACTGCATGAAGAGTTTCTCTAAAGAAGCTTAGGAGTTTTCTTGTAAAGGAACAATTCTAAAAAACTGTGCGATTTAGTGCATCAAAATAATGGATAACTCTACTAAACCCAAGAATAGATAGGTTTTAGAATGGTTCAGTAACTCTATGATTTTCATAGCTATGCAGTTAGGAGCACCATTGAGTGTTAGATAGCACACGCTTAAAAGAAGATATAATTATAATCCATCCTTACTTTTAATCCATACCTAATAGAAACCCTTTGTGCTTTTAGAATCTCGCCCAGTGAGCCGGGCAGCTGCCAACTAATGAGCCGCAAAAAGCGACGAGGAGTGATCGAGAAGAAGCGGCGGGATCGGATCAACTCCTCACTCACCGAACTCAAGCGCCTGGTGCCCTCCGCCTATGAGAAGCAGGGATCCGCCAAGTTGGAGAAGGCCGAAATCCTCCAGCTGACCGTGGAGCACCTCAAGAGCTTGCAGTCCAAAAGTAAGTGTACTTCGCCAACTTGAGCTACCTTCAAATTAGTGAGCGAGTAGTGAGTAGTGAGCGACTTGGTTAGAACTAAAGTTAAAAGCGGAATTAGGTCATATGACACATCGGCTTTGGAAATATTAAGGACATTTTGTATTTCGCCAGTTCAAATCACTACTCTCCCACTGACATATGAACTACAATCCCAGTAAAAAAAAGCATTCGATGGGAAAACTGCAACCAGAATCCCCATACAGAGCCCGCTGTGGGAAACAATTAAGGCACGAAATTAAATACAATATGCGGCAAATTATCACAAATCTGGGTAAACAATCCTGACCTGTTGTCCCGCACAGGGTCGCATGGTGGGAAAAGTATGATTGCCATAAGCAAAGCAGGACCACCACCACCACCCTAGCGCTCAAGAGAATCTCGAATCTCGGGGCTTCCCACGCTCGGAAGCGGCACCACCACGATAGCAAAGTTGTAGCCAGGAGCGGGCTTTCACCCCCTGATAACCACCTCACAACGAGCCATCCCGCCGAAGGACATGGGTTTTGGGGTTGTTCTTTATGCTCGTCGCGTGGGAACAGCTATTTTAATTGTTTGCCTGAACTGGGATTAGACAGCTTATTGACTTTCTCCACCTCCTCTTATCTTGTTGCAGCTCTCGACTCGCTGAGCTACGATCCGCAGCGAGTGGCCATGGACTACCACATCATCGGGTTCCGCGAGTGCGCCGCCGAAGTGGCCCGCTATCTGGTCACCATCGAGGGCATGGACATCCAGGATCCTCTGCGCCTGCGCCTCATGTCCCACCTCCAGTACTTTGTGCAGCAGCGCGAACTCTCGGCAAAGAGCTGCGCCAGTCCGGCCGGCTGGACACCGGCTGCTCCCAGCTCCTCCGGCTACCAACCCAACTGTGCAGCTGCTCCCTACCAGAGCTATGCGGCGCCAGCGAATCCAGGTGCCTATGTATCCAGCTACCCCACTTTGAGCGCCTCGCCCTCGCAGCAGGCTCAGCAACTGGGAGGACGCACCAGTGTCTCGCGGACTAGTGGAACTGCCGTAAACGAATCGCTGCCCAGCCATGATCTCCACTCTGAGAGCAGCAGCCAGCAACAGCAACAGCAGCAGCAACAACAGCAGCAGCAGCAGCAACAGCAACACCAGCAGCAACATCAGCAGCAACAGCAACGGACGCAGACAACACCTCAACCGGCGCAGCAGCAGCAGCAGCAGCAACACTACACCCACGACCACAGCGCAGTGCATCCCGAGCAGCAGGTGCCCACCTACATAGAACTCACCAACAGCAATCGCCCGGCGGCCTTGGGTTCCGAGAGCCTCAGCTACAGTGCCGCTCCCCAGTACCCGGTCAGTGGCCTGCCAGGCCAGGATTACAACAACTCCAGCGTCCTACAGTATGCCACTCCAAACGGAGCCAAGCCCTATCGTCCTTGGGGTGCCGAGATGGCCTATTGATTGGAAAAGTTAGCCTAAGAAGGAATATTTCAACGTCTAGTCAGAGCAGACCAAGTGTGATAGTCTTAAGTTTCGCATCCTACACAGAGAAAAAACAGAGAACAAACAGAGAAACAACGCAGTGAGATTAGCTAGTGCCGTTAGCATATAAACTTAAGTTATTCATAATGATACCTATGTATAGTTTGGAACATTTTGTGAATCTATTGTAAATAAACGCATGAGTTTGTAAGAGAAAATGTTGAAACGCGGTCATTAATTGATATTTTATCAGGGAAAGGGGCTCACATCATTCACGCATCAAAAACACGCGGAATAAAAATAACTCAAATATGGTTATTATAAATTAAAAACAAGAGAACGAGAGGAGTCTTAAACACAGTTTTTGGAGGTTTGTGGGCGTTAGAGTGGGCGTGGCAAAAAGTTTTTTAACAAATCGATAGAAATTTAGAAGACCAATACAAAAATGAAAAAATATCAAAACATTTTTCAAAAGTGTGGGCGTGGCAGTTTTGGGCGGTTTGTGGGCGTTAGAGGGGGCGTGGCAAAAAGTTTTTTGGCAAATCGATAGAAATTTACAAGACCAATACAAAAATGAAAAAATATCAAAACATTTTTCAAAAGTGTGGGCGTGGCAGTTTTGGGCGGTTTGTGGGCGTTAGAGGGGGCGTGGCAAAAAGTGTTTTGGCAAATCGATAGAAATTTACAAGACCAATACAAAAATGAAAAGATATCAAAACATTTTTCAAAAGTGTGGGCGTAGCAGCTTTTGGCGGTTTGTGGGCGTTAGAGTGGGCGTGGCAAAAAGTTTTTTGGCAAATCGATAGAAATTTACAAGACCAATTCAAAAATGAAAAGATATCAAAACATTTTCAAAGTGGGCGTGCAGTTTGGGCGGTTGTGGGTTAGAGTGGCGTGGCAACATGAATCGACAAACTTGCGCTGCGTCTATGTCTGGAGTCTGTATGCTTAATCCTAACTTTCTAGCTTTTGTAGTTCCTGAGATCACAGCGTTCATACGGACGGACAGACAGACGGACAGACGGACAGACGGACAGACGGACAGACGGACAGACGGCCATGGTCATATCGACTCGGCTATTGTCCTGATCAAGAATATATATACTTTATATGGTCGGAAACCCTTCCTTCTGCCTGTTACATACTTTTCAACGAATCTAGTATACCCTTTTACTCTACGAGTAACGGGTATAACTATTATAATCAAACAAAAAAGAAAAAACAACTAGCGACGACAAGCATACAATAATTTCGTTATTAATGAAGCATACTTTTGTATATTGCGAAAACTTTAATTAGTATTATTTTCCGATGATCAGATCACATATTAACTTTATCGTACATTATTGAGGTGCGCATTGTCACTACGTGGACTACTTTTCACTGACGTACGAGTAGCAGCTGCATAATCCGTAGGTAAATGTGAACACTCCTTATAAGTATTACACGTCAGTTAGAATAAATTTTTTTAAAAAAGCAAAAAAAAATTATTTAAAGAATTAATTGACTTCAATCTATGGGAGAAGACAGTTCGAGGCGCCTCCCGCGTTGGTGGTTTGGTGGGGTTTGTGCGGCAATCGCAGTGACCGTTACCCATCCGCTGGATCTCATCAAGGTGCAGCTGCAGACCCAAACACAAACGAACCAGAAGCCCGTGGGGGAGATCCTTAAAAGCATACTCCAGCGGAACGGCTTACTGGGCTTTTATAGTGGCATTTCGGCATCCTGGTTCCGGCAGCTGACCTACACCACCACCCGATTTGCCTTGTACGAGGCTGGAAAGGATTACGTCGACACGAAAAACGTAACTTCCAAGATGGCGCTGGCCACCTTTGCAGGACTCGTGGGTGGGGTTGTGGGCGTGCCCGGGGACGTGGTCACAGTGCGACTCCAGAACGACATTAAATTGCCGGAGGAGAAGCGACGTAAGTAAGTACTACCACGGTCTCCTTTGCTAGAAATCTCCCAAGCTTTGTCCGTCCGTTTGTCCGTCTTCATGTCCACGTGCTTGTTTGGTTTGCTATTAGTTTGTTTTGAAAATATTTAAATTGCGAATCATGATTGCAGCACTCCTTCCCTCTCCACATATAGACAATATAATTAAGCCGAATTCCGCAGCTACAAGCACGTTTTCGACGGCCTTTTTCGCATCTACAAAGAGGAGGGCGTGTCCAGTCTCTTTCGCGGCTCATTGCCAGCTGTTTCCAGAGCAGTGCTGCTGACCATCGGAACGAATGCGGCCTACGACCAGGTGAAGCAGATGCTCAGGACCGCAACCGGGGCAGCCGAAGGAGTTCCACTGCACTTTGCCACTTCCACGATAGCTGGATGCATTGCTGTGGTGATAACGCAACCGCTCGATGTGATCAAGACCACTTTTATGAACGCCAAGCCGGGAGAGTTCTCCGGGCTTGGAGGGGCCTTTCTCAGTATCGCCAGGCAGGGTCCCTTGGCGTTCTACAAGGGATTTATTCCGGCCCTGATACGGGTTAGTCCCAATACGATCATCACCTTCGTTTTGTACGAGCAGGCGCGAATGCGATTTGGATATCTACCGCCAGAGAAATAGTGATGCTCCCAAATCTATATCCATTTCGAATATCTACTTAAATTATATTTTATACTCGTGATTAAGGAATAAAGAATCTTTCGTAAAAGACCATTGAATCGGAAATAATCCGGACCTAATCGGCTGCCACTGTGCTCATTAGCACCGCTGGACCGCTGGACCACTGGATCGCGGACCGCTGACCACTGCCCACTAACCAGTAACCACTAACCGCTGGTCAGCGAGCTCTGGGGGTCAACGAAAGCCGCTCACGGTTTATGAAATTTGCATACCCACTAACCACGTGAGCACCCAATCCGCGGCGGTTAGCTAAGCCGGCTGCACACTCGCTGCTCGCAATTAGGGAGCGGGGTTAGCAAGGTGCAAGGGTCGCAACCCAGAACTCCAAGTTCTAAGCCGCAGCCGCACGGGAAACGGGAAATTATCGAGAAAAACTGGAAACCTGGCGCGCCCAGTATCTTGTCCCTGCTCCAGAAACATAATCCTTCAAAGGGAAACTGTGTCACAAAGGTAGCAGGGTTAAAAAATTGTAATATGCAATGACATATTAGTTTAGTTTAGTTTAGGGTGCTTTTGTAAGCCAAATGTGTTTCTAGGGACTAGGTACCTAAACCGCTCTACATGTTGTCTAAAGGGGGTTTTTAATGGCAATATTCGGTTGTGGCTTTATGGAAGTTTCACGATTCCACAATTAGAAGGAGAAACTGATAAAACAAAGCAATCCTAAGTTGGAAAACTTACAAGCATTATTATTAGAATTTGATACAAAGCTGTGCAATCTTAAGTGTGTGAATAAACCTTTACCCAAAAATAATTAAATAACACATAATTACAATATATTAAGTGCATTTTTGCATTCTCATGCTTAAGACTAGAGATAGACACTTGAAATATTTCCCGCGGATCCCACAGGACCCATTTCCCGAGCGCATAGTTTAATTTAATTAAACACAATATAACTACTTGTAATAAAACCACTTGGCCCACGGCAAAAAATCACTTGAACCGAAATTAATTGAAACCGGGCAACCGGGCGAAATTGCCGCCTGTGGAATGTGGGAACATTCCGAACCACCCCTGACAAAAAACAAGAAACAATCTTTTGCGCATTAATTTCTTTTTGCCGGTTAAACACATATAAACGACTCGGGACCTACCACGTTCTCAGCCATGTGAGAGACCCCTGAGCTTTGACTTCCCACGCGGTGAGCTAACCACCACCCACCAAGTATTACAATATGCGAATGCAGTATGCCCCATAGGGGTAGTTCGACCCAGAGATCGGCGTCAACACCATCGCCTTCAACATAATACACACGTCAAAACTTCCAATTAGAGACAATCATTCGGATCTGGGACAGGGGAACGAACTTGTGATATCGATGCGGGGTGGTTTCATCGCTCGACTCTACTACGGTGACTACAAAAGGCATCGGGCTGGTCGGTCGGGACTTCATTCCTCGGATTACCAGCACAGCGACAGGATCGAAAGGACGCAGCCCGTGGAGGGGTGATTGCATATCATTATTATTATCATTTTAGTTGTGTGGTGTCATCGAGAGTGAGATGATTCCGTTTTTATTGCGGTTCGAGTCAATTAAGTGGAATATTTCGCGACATTTCTGAATGGTTTTCCGTGTTAAACATAATAATAACGGGTATAAAAACCCTGTTTCGGGCACTTGTTGGCGTCATATTTAATTTATGCACATGTGGATGGAATGTAAATGGGAATGCACTTGAAAGGGATTTATGATCCATTCATTTTGTTCCCATATGAGAAGTTAATCAAAAATACATAACCCATAAATAAAGCTCAATAAATTCGATTTGAATGCAACCACTGAGCCCGAAAATGCGTTTTCCTCCTCACTTCTGGTTCTGGTCCCAACCCACTCGAATCTATCTCGGATTTGGCCCATGTTCTAGGGGTTTAAAAATAGCTAGCACATCAGGTCTGCCGCTCTCACTCACACACGCATGCGACCATAAGGAGAGCGTTTCCTATTATTATTTAGTGCTCGCTCTTTCTCGTCGTGTGAACTTTAATTCTGTTTTAATTATTGATTGTCCAAAATCAATAGTTGCTTGTTTGTTGCTAGTTTCCCGGCAGAAGTTTAAGTTACATCCCATTCGATTCGTTAGTGTCTGGTTCTGGTACTTTGGGGCATTGATGCCCCCACTACGTGTGATGTAACGCGAAAATGCCCTATGAAAAACCATCTGAAGAACACTGAATCAGGGAAATGTGGACCAGAAAGCTAATTATTGGATTCGCGAGAATGCCGGCTCCTAATCCGAGATGTAAGTGGTATCAACACAGGTCTTCCTAATACTCGGTAGAATGTTTGTAGGCCCCATTTTGTATGTGAAGTATCTGAATTACGCAAAACATCCTATTTATTGATTAGTATTTCTGGCCTACTACGATTTATTTTGTTGAATGAAAAATTAATTTCTTTTTCAAATTTCCTTGGTAGATTGTTATTTGCTATGTAGCTCTCGCACACTCCCATGGTACGCTTCGTCACTATGTGGACTATCGGTCACTGTGATTACATGTTGCTTATACAAATATTTATATATTTGACTTTCAAAACTTTATTGAGTTACTAAGATAACGTTTGATCAAAAAATATTTTTCTTAAAATTCAATTCCTTTTCCAGGTAAACAGGAAAACTACAAAAAATGCTCACACCTAATTAAAGTTCATAACAAAAAGTTACATTTTTTGCAAAGCATTAATCTACAAAATGATTTTAACATCAATAACTTTAACTCTAAACTTAACTAAAGAAAAACTACTCATAATGAAAAGAATGCGGCTGAGGATTAACTTATGAATTTATTCGGGACTCTTACAATTAAGAACAAGATCAGTGCCACGGCACCTGGTTGCCGATGGTGCCCTTCTTGTAGAACTTGGCCGTGGCCGAGGCTGTAGTAGCCAGTGTGGGAGTGGGCGGAGCAGGCTCGTAAGTGGGTCCGCTGCCCTCTGCCTTCAATACGGCGGCACAGCGCCATTGTCTGTTGTAGTTCATCCGCCATAGACGCACGCAACCGTCGTCGCCCGTGGAGATCAGCATCGTGGCCAGCATATTCCAGCAGACGCGCCACACAGGGCAATTGTGCTCGCTAAACTTAATAGTTTGGATGTCCAGCTTGGAGATGTCAGTGGCGTCCCTTAAATTGTAAAAATTATTATTGTAAGATAGTTTCTTTTTGTCTTTAAAATGTCGATCTTACGTTACACCACGCAAGTTCACAATATAAAGATCCTTGCTGGCCACTGCCAGCATGTGGAAAGTCCGTCCGGCATTTGGAGCAAAGGCCACATCCGTGACCGGATCGGTTATATCGTTGACAGTCTCGATTTTGACGCACTTTCGGGTATTCTCGCTGTACGCAAACAAGAACACCTTGCCAGTAGGCGTGGCCGCTTCGTCGCTGCCAGCCTGCAAATTAAGTAGATAGATATTAGATTTCTTTCCACACCGCAGAGATAGATTAATCTATTCTGCCTATTAATAGATCTTTAATAGTGTAAAATAAAGCACTGTCTTATGCATTTTTAGAAATACGCTCACCGCTATCAGCTGAGTGACCATGTAAGTGGAAGTGTTCCAGGATAAACAGCTCAGCGGCAGTTTGTTGGCAATCTCGTGCTGCACAGGCCACTGCGATAGGTTCATTATGTCGGGGGCCTCATAGATGCGGATAATGCCGTCTGCGGATGCAGTAGCCAACAGGAGTCCCAGGTACTTGGGCGCAAACTCCACATCCGTGACACTGGTCCGCGAGTCCACAAGGGTGGTACGGCGCACCCAGCGGCGTGTGGGGGCATTGGTCGCGGATACCTTGTCGCCAATCACCTCCTCCCAAACGGAGGCGGTGCGATCGAAGGAGCAAGTGGCCACAACCTGGCCAAATTCCGGGTGAGCCCAGGAAACGCGCCAAATGGAACCGGAGTGCGCTTTCCAGCTGCTGGTGACATTCCACTTGCCTTGCCCGTCTTCGTCCCAAATCTGCAAGCAGAAAATCCGGATTGCCTTAGTTGTTTATCGCAGAACAATTCGAGTCCCTACCTTGACCGTCTGATCGCTGGAGCAGGTGGCCATTCTGCGGCCGTAATAATCAAAGACGACGTCGTGTATCACATCCTTGTGATCGGCAATAATAGGTTCCACGTCAAACATGCTTGAAACTCTCGTTATTTCCGTAAATGTTGTTTATAAAATGCACGCGCCGAAAAATCTGCGCCGGTAATGCAGCCCTGCAAGGACAGGGTTGGCTTGCACCCGCCAAACAGCTGTTGATTACCTCGCTCAGTATTTTTTCTGTCCTCCGAGGCGAACGGTCACACCGGCTAAGTGGTCCGAATTACGCGTGAAATACGAACAAAAAATCAAGCGAAAAATAACAAAACACAGTGCTTCAGACGGTCACAAGCTGATAACGTATCAGCCGTGCCACACGCCCATCTGGGACTCGCGAGAACCACAAAAATCGGGGATTCAGGACTCAAATAGCCGAAAAGAAGCCGTTTTGCACCCGGAAAAGAACAGTTACACACAACAAAATTGCCAACCGAAAGAAACGTGCGAAGCGCAGTGCGATGGAGAAGAGTAAGTGCGGTAATCTAAGCGCTAAACGGGTAATTACGGCCCGATCCGAGCGAAATGTATGCGCATATGTGTATGCAAATGAGCGGGGTGAATAACCCCACAGCATAGACGTAGATCGGGACCCGCGTTTGTTTAGCATTTGAATTCGCTGGCTAAAGTGCGGATTTCAATCAAAGTGCAATGGACAACATAAATTCCAATTACTTCCATCTGCAATATGCTCGCCTTTCCTCGCTCGCCCTCTCGCTCTCGCACTCGCTGCTGACCTTGATTCCTATTGGATTTTACACATCGCGCGATGCCCGTAACGTATGTGTGTGCGAGTGTAGGCGAGAGAGCAGCATATCTGCCAGCGTGTGTGTGTTTCAGCCGGCATCAATTACCTAATAAGAACTAAATTGGAGACTGCATTTATTGTTGCTATTGAATTGCAAAAATATGATATGATATATTTATGATATAAGAGCAGTTCAGAATAACTCAAAACGAAAATTCAATCCGACGCAGTAACTAAATTCGTAGTATTTTCTTAAGAAATTTAAAACAATTTAACTGTATACACTGCACTTGATAGTAGGAAACTATTTATGTCAAAAAGTACACACAAATTGGTTCAAACGAAGGCACAGGTTGTTTGTTTCTCTGTAGAAATCCTAGTGATAAGCCCATCGAAATCAGGCGTTTCACACGCGACCGACTTTCGGATCTATTATTATTTGGTGGTGATATCAGTAGACGGTTTCTTTCTGGCCACGCGCCAAACATGAATAATTCGACCAGAATCGAACACCGAAATACAAAAATTTCCGCGCGATAAGATGTCGGGAAAGATTTGAGCTAGAGTCCGTAAAGACCCGTCACCGTTAAGTATTAATCATAATCGGTCGCCAAGGCCAATGCCGAAATCGGAAGATTTTTCAGGCACTCGCGCCTATCTGAGATTAAAGCTGGCGTCGCGTCGGTTCGGGAATTTCTTTTATGACTTTTAAAAAACCTCTGCTGATGCCGGGAGCAGCAAGCAGCACAAAATGAAAACAAATCAGCGGCATTCGCGTGTTCTGCTCGTGGCAGCGGACTGAATTCGTTAATAATTCGATTCGAGTGCATCGTGCTAATCAATTCCTATCGTTTTCGCTCATTTAACCCTAATCAGCATCGCTCACCACTTACGCCAGCAAATTGAGAAATTATGATTGTTGTTGTTGTTGGTGTTCCCAGCAGCAGAGTGCATTACCGTCAGCGGATGGGTCAACTCGCAGATTAAATCCAGCTGGCCCAACCACAACAAAAATGCTAAATTCCACCGCCGACCTTGACATTGAAATGCTCCCGCCCATGAGACACAGATACATTGAAGAGAAAAGAGAGGGACGGACTAATAGAGACAGAGAGGGGTAGACAGTTGTTGGCAACAGCTGATCGCCATCAACATGTCGTTCTTATCTTTTATCATCGGCAGACTGTTAAGGAGTAATTGCCCTGCAACAGTGAAACTTACTATGTAAAAGAATTTAATTTTAATTCAAAATGAATGACAATGGTCTTCATTTCAGAACTTTTTAAGCCGGCATAAAAGGAAACCGTATTTATCAGCGACAGTAAAGAAATGTTTTTGTAAAGTAACTGCTAACTCGGTGTGTCACTGTACCAAACATATGTTTATTTCGAAATTGTTATGGCATAATTGGTCCACAAAGATGACTTGAACCGACATTAATAAAAATTGTTAATAAACCCGGAGGTTTCGCTGCTTAATTCGTCCGCCTTTCTGTTTGAATTAGTGGCGATCCTTGTACATACATATGTATGTACATATGTACATAATATATACATACATGTAGTACACATATGTTCCTCCTGGTCACTTGGCGCTGAGTGAGCCAGCCATAACCGAAACAATAACAACAACAATCGGCTTAGCGACCCGCGAGACCCGCCGGCGATTAACATACGAGCGCAACAACCTGAACACGCACAAACACAGGTCCGCGCACGAAAACCTGGCCGCAGCCAAAGCTATAGCTACAGCTATACTTATAGTTGATATTGATAGTGGCGACGACGAAGTCGGCGCTGCGCGGACGGAGAAGCGGCGTTCAGGCATCGATAGCGCTTTTCGGACGAGCATGGCCCAGTTGAGTTCCAAGCGTCGGTCACTGCAGTAGCCATCTAGAAATTGTGCGGAACCAATCAGTCTAGGAAGTTAAATCCGATCCTACACGGTCTTGTTCGATCCCATCCGAAATCGTCTTCGAAACTCACTAAATCACTAACTAGACAAAGGCACACGCAGAGTGGTAAAGCGAGCTGAAACCGTAGACCTATATAACCTACAGTAAAACCTAAGACAAACCAAACCCAAAACACAACCGTATAATACCCAGCCAAGGTCCCGAAAAGTGCTGCCCTAGAGATAATCGTTCGGCGAGTAAGATTTTTGGATTTTCGCTGTTGAATAATGGCAGCAGAGTTCTTATCGCAGGATCGGTGGAAAATAAAATATTAGACTCCATTGCGAGAGTGTTTTCGAAACTATTTAAGTGCGGGGCCACACCTGTTGAGTCGTTTCCAGCGCGAAGTGTAACCCAAGTCACAGTTCCCTGCGCGATTTCCGAGTAAGCCGTTACATAACACCCCGCTGGTTGCTAGAGATCGATTCCGGTGTCCAATCCGGAATCCGACTTTCCGTGCCTTTCAAAGCCCGCCTGGCTGGCACACTTACACACTGTAATGCCAAAATCATTGACCTCTTCTGCTGGCCATACCAATTTGCATTTCCACACACCAACTGGGGTTTTTGTTTCTGTCAGCTTAAGTTTCTTCCATTTCCCCTTCGCACTCCTCTGCGTTTTGTTTTAATTTTAAATGCGCTGCACATTGAACCCCATATCCGAAATAAATTTTCGTGTTTTTAAGTTTTATCGCCCTGCCAAAGGGTATTAGTTGTGAGTTGTTCAGTAATGGAGCCATCTTTGACCCGGAAACGGTTTGAGCTCCTGTATTACCGTATAGTATATTGAAAACTAATTGTGTACTTACTTAGGTTGGAACTATTAAGTAATATATGTACAGTGTTGATTAAATTGTATTTCGACATCTGTCAGTAATTTCGTAGTTGTCTAATATAATATACACGTATAGACGTATTAGTTAACCTTATGAATCTGCTTGATCTTGAATATCATTACAACGAACTTTAAAATACTCATTGCATACTTTTGATGTAACCAGCCTGATCTATAAATCAGTTAGTAATTCCCCTAGAGTATACCTTGTTCGTTGAACATATCTCTTATCAACAGCCTCATTGACCTGGCAACGATTTATTTTTGGGTCTCATATGGTTGTATTTTGGTTTCTTAATTGTATCTCGCAAACTAGTTTATGCATAAATTAGCATTTTCATTTTGTTTTGTTTCGCCGCTTTGGCCTACAATTTCGTGGCAAGGTTTTTGAACTTGAAAAGTATCCAAAACGAGATGATGCACAGACACTTTCACTGTCCTCACATTGTAAACTAAACCAGATAGCAGCCAAACACGATTATCTAATCCGATTGCATTCACCGATCTAAAGCAGCTTTTTGGATTTAGCCGATGTTGATCACGATATTAGGCACTCTGGCTGCTTTTCTCGCATTCCTCTTGACATTGATCTTTGGCCGCGGCCAGAAAAGATTGAAACTTGACCAATCGTCTTCAGCAACATCCGCCACGACAGCAACAACTGGCGACAGCGACAACGGCAACACCAATCGTAAGAATCCTCCACTTTGCTAAACCGAAACACTTGAAGGGCACACAAATCGCACACCTAGCTGATAACCCAGTTTAATTAGTTCATTATGTGTATACGACTTTTGACCACGACTAACACGTACATACATTGTTTGTGTTATCTGTGCTTTCAGACAACTCCAGCGTGATTGCAGCTACAGCTACAGCAACAACCACCACCAGCAAACCTCTCACTGCACCAGCAGCACCTCCCCCGGCAGTTAAAGCGGGTGACAAGCGGTTTCCCAAGGCCTGCATCAAGAAGGTCAAGTTCTCCAGCGAGAGCCTTCGTTCGGAAGTGGAGGAGCTGTGTGACCAGCTGAAGGATAGCGCACTCACCGACCTAAGCAACGACAACATCCGCATTGCCTGCCACCAAAACAACAACAGCATCAACAAGAACCAAAACAACAACAACATCGACATCAAAATCAGCAAGATGAGCGAAACAAATGAGTCCAATGACACGGCCGCCCAATCCGCCGAGGGCGAGCGGCCCAGCTTCTTGGTACGAAATTATATTCCTAATATCTTGGCACCACCACTCAGCTTCCGTTTCCCTCCCACAGGTGGGCGATGAGATCGACGAGGGGGCCGCCGAGGCGGGCGAGGCCTGCGACGAGTTTCCCCAGAAGATGCAGAGCGATGTCCGGCAGAATGGGGATATTTCCGAGCGGCGCAAGCGGTTAAGGTAAGCCGATTTGGGTTTATCCCAATCAAAATGGGACAGACAACATCATAAGTACATTATCGTTGTGGATGAAATGTGATTGCAGAGTCTTGATACTGAAATTAAATTCATTGAACATAGCAAAATGATATATGTATATAACGACACAAACAGAGGTTAAACTGCGAGTTCGTAATATATTTTATAAATATCAATTTGGATATGATTTTAATATCGTAAGCAAGCTATATTATCCGGTCCTTTTCCAATGAACCAAAAAATGTGGTTTGTGTAATTGATTAAGTTCAATATATTCTCCCAATCTTATCTTCAATATACTTTAAGTCGCAGCAGTATCAGATTAGGACTCTTTTGAATCTGGCAACCATCCACTTCAATTAAAGCTATTCCTTCATTTAGACACTTGAAAAGTGAAGCGTTTATAGCTCAAGATATTTGCGCTCAGTGTAGTGAACAAAACAAAAACAGGTGGGTGCGTCAGAGGCAAACGCTGCCAAACATATCGCGTGAGTTTAGGGAAAAGAGACGGCACAAAGCTCGGGACCGTGTGTGCGAGTGGGAGGCAGTCTCCCAGCCAGCTTTCCGAGAACTTTTGCGGTGCGCAAACATGGAGAGAAAAGTGAGAAGTGGCGGCAATAGAGAGTGCCATGTGGGGACGCCGCATTTTGTTTTCATTCATATTCGATTCAAAACTCGTTTGGCCAGCGAGTGGCTCGCTCAGTGGCTCTCTCCGCTTCTCCGGGCCACGAGGCATATGAACGATGGTGGCCAACACCGCTCTGCGGTTCAGTTCCCTGGCAGTCGTCGGCTCCGTCGGTCCGCAATCCGCTTTCCGCAAACCCCAGAAACACGTCAGATATAACCCAAGACCCAGCCCGTTTCCCAAATAAGTTTCTCGCGTGTGCGGACATCGTTCGACATTGATTTTTGTGTGTGGATATTTCGGCCAGCGGAGCGCGGTGAAAGTGGTGCAGTGGCATTAAAATATTTTGTGAGCTGATTGCTTACTAGTCACACTTGCATAATTACGAGGAGCCGATACAGCACCACGACGATCCCCTTGCCACAGTTCCCTTTGGATGCTCTTAGCCCTCGTGGAGCTCATTAGAATGTTGAAGCGTCGCGCCAGCAAGCGTTTCGTACTTGTTGAGTCCGGTGAAGATAACACCAATGGATCCGGCTCTGGATCAGGAGTGGGAACGGTCTCAGGTGCGGTTATACCCCAATTTGTGGCAGTGGATTGCGGGCAGAACGAGAGCAACAACAACAATGTCGGCGAGATGAGTGCCAGCATCAGCAATCACAATAATGCCAATAACCAGTCGTCGCCATCGCTGCTCAGCGTCCCCGTGGTGGGAACCCTCAAGTAAATTCCATGTTTAATTCCCCATTTGTTTATTGCAATGCGACACTCGTTGACAAGATGTAAACAAACGCGAATTATGTGCAGAACTTTTCACAATGTCAGCCAAACCGGTTTTGTCAAATCTTATTGTGCCTTCTTTTTCTGCACCACCTGTCCCATCGCGCCATTACTTACACTGACCAGCATAAAAAAGGTTTGATTCAGTTGATACTGGTAACGCTTTACTTTTGGCGTGGTCGCAGAGTATAAGATCTAAGCAATCTTTGGAATCTAGGAATCTATGCATCTCTTAGTATTTAAGTTTTTAAAAGTACGATGAGAGTAATATTATGATATTGACTTTCTTCGAACTCCCCGACTTTATTTATGAAGCAGTTTCCTATGTAGCTATCTCATTTGATTGTTTAGGTTAGTTTTGTTTCTAGATTATATCCATTAGCAACTAACTTTCTAACTGACCACTTTCAGGCCAAGTATGTCGCGTGGCACTGGGCTGGGCCAGGACCGACATCAGGATCGCGACTTCCACATCGCCACCACCGAGGAGTTCGTAAAGCGCTTCGGCGGCACCCGTGTGATCAACAAAGTCCTAATTGCCAACAACGGTATCGCGGCCGTCAAGTGTATGCGATCCATAAGGAGATGGGCCTACGAAATGTTCAAGAACGAGCGGGCCATAAGGTTCGTGGTGATGGTTACTCCGGAGGATCTGAAGGCGAATGCCGAATACATCAAGATGGCGGATCACTATGTGCCCGTGCCCGGCGGATCCAACAACAACAACTACGCCAATGTTGAACTAATCGTGGACATTGCTCTTCGTACCCAAGTGCAGGTGAGTCCGGAATCTAGGGGACACCGCCATAGAAGTGGCCAGTGTCGGTCCGAGTTGTCTATTTACCTTGGCCAGCTCCACCCAAAACGCATCGTTCGATTTGTATTTGCACTCCGTCAATCGGGGGAACTGCCAAAGTCAAGCGATCGCCCCGCATACCAATAAAGAGACCCCTATTCGTATTCGTGTGTCTACGAGACAGCAGACTTTGAAGATGACTGTGTGTGTCAGCCAACACTGTGCTACAAAATTTGACTAAATTCCCCTGGGTATAGACGTTTATCGCCTTCATTTGTGCTACTTACAATCCTGCCTCATTCCAACATATAATGTATGCTCGAGAACAATTTAAATGTATTTTATACAAATCTTCGACAGTGTAAACGATTGTACGTGTCAATTACCAATAAGCAAATATAATTACATGTTTTTGAACAGGCTGACATACAGGTTAGAAACAATTAAGATTCGTTAAAAGTGTAGTGTTTAAGTATCTAAGAGCTTCCAAATACCCAGTGTGTTTATACCTCACTGCGTATATTACCTTTAAGATTTAATTGCCTATCCAATATTCAATGCTTGATCTTTAGCAAAGTGTAAAAAAAGCAAGCCGTGAAAATAACTGCGACAGCACACTAATTATTTTCTTATATGTATATAAAAACCTTGTTGAGTATAAGAGTTAACAACTGTAAATAATACAATTGTGTATGCTTGTTGCAATTTAAGAGTTGTTTAAGTGCCAGAAGATTGCCTTTAAAGCAGCATAGCACACCTGTAATCCAAAACCTTCCACCATTCCACTTCCCTGCGGAGCTCTCCCAACAACCTGGAAAGCAAACACTGGGCGGTTAGATTGGAATGCATTCGAAACACTTTCAAGTGGAAATTCAGTCTAAGGTGTTTACTTTCCCTTAGATATAGCAGGGCACTTGGGGTTAATTAGCAGCCGCGTCGACATCTTGTTGCACAGTGTGAATTATCTATTTTGTTTTGCTATCCGGGTGTAGCCAATGAACGTCGCAATGACGTCACGATTGATTTTTACCGACAATAAAGCTTCATAATTTTCCCCACACCCACGACGTGTGCGCTGTCCTTGGGGTATTGGGCTTATTAAATCAAAATGTACTGATTATTAACCTGTGTGCAATCCCTTTCTGATTTCAGGCCGTGTGGGCTGGTTGGGGTCATGCCTCCGAGAACCCGAAGCTGCCGGAGCTCCTCCACAAAGAGGGTCTGGTGTTCCTTGGTCCTCCGGAACGTGCCATGTGGGCACTTGGTGACAAGGTGGCCTCCTCGATTGTGGCCCAAACAGCCGAAATTCCCACCCTGCCGTGGTCCGGTTCGGAACTGAAGGCCCAGTACAGTGGCAAGAAGATCAAGATTTCCAGTGAACTCTTCGCCCGCGGTTGTGTGACAAATGTGGAACAGGGTCTGACCGCAGTTAACAAGATCGGTAAGTGTAATCTGTAAAAATATAGGTTAGAAAAAGTTGTTTAAGTTGTTGTTTCACCCAGGCTTCCCCGTAATGATCAAGGCCTCAGAAGGAGGTGGTGGCAAGGGCATTCGCCGTGTGGACACCGCTGAGGAGTTCCCCGGCCTGTTCCGCCAGGTTCAAGCTGAGGTGCCTGGCTCACCGATTTTCGTGATGAAGCTGGCCCGCGGAGCTCGCCACTTGGAGGTGCAACTGTTGGCGGATCAGTACGGCAATGCCATTAGCTTGTTTGGTCGTGACTGCTCCATCCAGCGTCGTCATCAAAAAATTATTGAGGAAGCTCCTGCCATCGTGGCCCAGCCAGAAGTGTTCGAGGACATGGAGAAGGCCGCAGTGCGTCTGGCCAAGATGGTGGGTTACGTCAGCGCGGGAACCGTGGAGTATCTTTATGATCCGGAGGGTCGCTACTTCTTCCTGGAGCTGAACCCCCGTCTGCAGGTGGAGCATCCGTGTACGGAGATGGTGGCCGATGTGAATCTTCCCGCTGCTCAGCTGCAGATTGGAATGGGAATTCCCCTTTACCGGCTCAAGGACATCCGTCTGCTCTACGGAGAGTCTCCGTGGGGCTCCTCTGTCATTGACTTCGAAAATCCACCGAACAAACCGCGTCCCTCCGGACATGTTATCGCCGCCCGTATCACCTCAGAGAATCCCGACGAGGGCTTTAAGCCCAGCTCAGGAACCGTTCAGGAGCTTAACTTCCGGTCGAGCAAAAATGTGTGGGGCTACTTCAGTGTGGCTGCCAGTGGAGGACTGCACGAGTTTGCGGACTCACAGTTTGGGCATTGTTTCTCCTGGGGCGAGAACCGTCAGCAGGCTCGAGAAAACCTGGTGATTGCCCTGAAAGAGCTGTCTATTCGGGGTGATTTCCGAACCACAGTGGAGTACCTGATCACTCTGTTGGAGACGAATCGATTCCTGGACAACAGCATCGACACCGCTTGGTTAGATGCCTTGATCGCAGAACGTGTGCAATCCGAGAAACCGGATATATTGTTGGGCGTAATGTGCGGATCGTTGCACATCGCCGATCGTGAAATCACTGAAAGCTTCTCCAGCTTTCAGACCTCTCTGGAAAAGGGCCAGATCCAAGCAGCTAACACTCTGACAAACGTGGTGGATGTTGAGCTAATCAACGATGGCATCCGTTACAAGGTGCAGGCCGCCAAGAGCGGAGCCAACTCGTACTTCCTGCTGATGAACAACTCGTTTAAGGAGATCGAGGTGCATCGCCTTTCCGACGGAGGCTTGCTCATCTCTTTGGAGGGCGCCTCCTACACCACGTACATGAAGGAGGAGGTGGATCGCTACCGCATTGTGATTGGGAACCAGACATGTGTCTTCGAAAAGGAGAACGATCCTTCGCTGCTGCGCAGTCCCTCTGCGGGAAAGCTCATCAACATGATTGTAGAAGATGGCGCACATGTAAGCAAGGGACAGGCCTATGCTGAGATTGAGGTGATGAAGATGGTGATGACTCTAACATCCCAGGAGGCAGGCACAGTGACATTTGTGCGTCGCCCAGGAGCTGTTCTGGATGCAGGATCCCTTTTGGGCCATCTAGAGCTGGATGATCCATCGCTGGTGACGAAAGCGCAACCGTTCAAGGGTCAGTTCCTGCAGCCAGAGAATGCACCGGTGCCCGAAAAACTGAATAGAGTGCACAATACCTACAAGAGCATCCTTGAAAACACTCTAGCTGGCTACTGCCTGCCAGAACCATTCAATGCGCAGCGACTAAGAGACATTATCGAAAAATTCATGCAAAGTTTGCGAGATCCCTCGTTACCGCTGCTGGAACTGCAAGAAGTTATCGCCTCCATCTCAGGTCGCATACCCATCTCCGTGGAGAAGAAGATCCGAAAACTGATGACGCTGTACGAGCGTAACATAACTAGTGTCCTGGCTCAATTCCCATCGCAGCAGATCGCCAGTGTTATTGACAGCCATGCGGCCACACTGCAGAAGCGCGCTGACAGAGATGTCTTCTTCCTGACCACCCAGAGCATTGTGCAGTTGGTGCAGCGCTATAGGAATGGAATCCGCGGCAGAATGAAGGCCGCCGTTCATGAGCTGCTGCGTCAGTACTACGACGTAGAGTCGCAGTTCCAACATGGGCACTACGACAAATGCGTGGGACTGGTGCGAGAGCACAACAAGGAAGACATGCAGACGGTGGTGAACACCATCTTCTCGCACTCTCAGGTGGCCAAGAAGAATCTGCTGGTTACTCTGCTTATCGATCACCTGTGGGCGAACGAACCTGGTCTAACAGACGAATTGGCCAACACGCTGAGTGAATTGACCTCTTTAAATCGAGCTGAGCACTCTAGGGTGGCTCTGCGGTCCCGTCAAGTTCTGATCGCAGCCCACCAGCCGGCCTATGAACTGCGCCACAACCAAATGGAGTCTATCTTCCTCTCCGCCGTTGACATGTACGGTCATGACTTCCACCCCGAGAACCTGCAGCGCCTTATTCTGTCGGAGACCTCAATCTTCGACATCCTACACGACTTCTTTTACCACTCTAACCGGGCAGTGTGCAATGCTGCTCTGGAAGTCTATGTGAGGAGAGCCTACACATCCTACGAGTTGACATGCTTGCAGCATTTGGAACTCTCCGGTGGCCTGCCCCTGGTGCACTTCCAGTTCCTCCTACCCACAGCTCACCCGAACAGGCTGTTCTCGCGCATGTCCTCCCCCGATGGATTGGATCAGGCGGCGGCAGAGTCCCTGGGAAGCTCATTCGTGCGCACCGGAGCGATAGCAGCCTTTGACTCTTTTGAACACTTTGAAATGTACTCGGACGAGATTCTGGATCTGCTCGAAGACTTTGTCTCGCCGGCCATGGTTAATGCCAAGGTACTGGAGGCCGTGGAGGCGGCAGATTCCATCTCGGACAGTCGACACAGCACCTCGATCAATGTGTCGTTGTCGGATCCCGTAACTCGGGCGAATGCTGCAGAAGAGGCAAAGTCCACGGAACCGATTCACATTGTTAGTGTGGCTGTGAGGGAAACGGGCGAGTTGGATGACCTGCAAATGGCACAGATCTTTGGAAACTATTGCCAAGAACATAACGAGGAGCTCTTCCAGCGACGCATTCGTAGAATTACTTTTGCTGCTTTGAAAAAGCGGCAATTTCCCAAGTTTTTCACGTTCAGAGCCAGAGATAAGTTCGCAGAGGATCGTATATACCGGCATCTGGAGCCAGCATCTGCTTTCCATCTGGAGCTGAATCGCATGAAGACATACGATCTTGAGGCTCTGCCCACTGCTAACCAGAAAATGCACCTGTACCTTGGCAAGGCCAAGGTGTCGAAAGGTCAAGAGGTCACGGACTACCGCTTTTTCATTCGCTCGATTATCCGTCATTCGGATCTAATTACCAAGGAAGCCTCTTTCGAGTATCTGCAAAACGAAGGAGAGCGCGTGCTTCTCGAGGCCATGGATGAGCTGGAGGTGGCATTCTCGCATCCTCACGCCAAACGCACCGACTGCAACCACATCTTCCTGAACTTTGTGCCCACTGTCATCATGGATCCGGCTAAGATCGAGGAGTCTGTGACAAAGATGATTATGCGATATGGTCCGCGACTGTGGAAGCTGCGTGTACTACAGGCTGAGCTTAAGATGGTCATCCGCCAGTCACCACAGTCACCCACTCAGGCAGTGCGTCTGTGCATTGCAAATGACTCCGGCTACTTCCTGGATATTTCGATGTACACGGAGCAAACGGAACCAGAGACAGGAATCGTAAGTTGAAACTTATCTCTTGTTGAACCGTTTAAAACTTTTTCTAACATTCCTTCAATTCCAGATTAAATTTAAGGCCTACGGTGAAAAGCAGGGATCTCTGCACGGCCATCCTATTTCCACGCCCTACATGACCAAAGACTTCCTGCAGCAGAAACGATTCCAGGCGCAGTCCAACGGTACCACCTATGTCTATGATGTGCCCGACATGTTCCGCCAGATGACCGAGCGTCACTGGAGAGAATTCTCCAAGGCGCGTCCCACCGTAGATATTCGCACTCCTGACAAGATTTTAATCGAGTGCAAGGAGCTGGTCCTCGAGGGCGACAACCTTGTAGAGATGCAGCGTCTGCCTGGCGAAAACAATGTAAGCATACTTAATATCTGACGCCATCGAAGGAACTGCAATGTTCTCTTTATTTGTTTCAGTGCGGCATGGTGGCTTGGCGCATTGTCTTGGCTACTCCCGAATATCCGAATGGTCGTGAGATTATTGTTATAGCCAACGACCTCACCTACTTGATTGGTTCCTTCGGAATTAAGGAGGACGTTCTGTTTGCCAAGGCTTCCCAATTAGCTCGTCAACTCAAAGTACCAAGGGTAAGTTTGGGTTTACTTCGCAGTTATTCGCTATAATTACAAAATCCTATGTGCTTTCCTTCAGATATACATCTCCGTTAACAGCGGTGCACGCATCGGACTGGCTGAGGAGGTTAAAGCTATGTTTAAGATCGCATGGGAGGATCCAGAGGAGCCAGATAAGGGTTTTAAGTACCTCTACTTAAGCACCGAGGACTACGCACAGGTGGCCAACCTGAATTCGGTGAGGGCTATCCTGATTGAGGACGAGGGTGAGCAGCGCTACAAGATTACCGACATTATCGGCAAGGACGACGGTCTGGGCGTGGAGAACCTACGGTACGCCGGCTTAATTGCCGGTGAAACGTCGCAGGCCTACGAGGAGATAGTTACCATCGCCATGGTTACCTGCCGTACTATTGGCATTGGATCCTACGTGGTGCGCCTTGGCCAGCGCGTTATCCAGATCGATAATTCGCACATTATACTCACAGGCTATGCTGCGCTCAACAAGGTAAGCTATTACAGTTGATTTTTGAAACCGTTTGCAGATCTGCACTACGCAGATTATTTTGACTTATTAATTATTTCAAAACTATCAACCTAATGATTAATTAATTTATTATCTTCATTTTAAGCTGCTTGGACGCAAGGTGTATGCCTCCAATAATCAGTTGGGTGGCACGCAGATTATGTTTAACAACGGAGTCACCCACAAAACCGAGGCCATCGACTTGGACGGTGTCTACACCATCCTCGACTGGCTCTCGTACATTCCCGCGTACATCGGTTGTGACCTGCCCATTATTCTGCCCAGCGATCGTATCGATCGCCCCGTGGACTTCATGCCCACCAAGTCGCCGTACGATCCGCGCTGGATGCTAGGCGGCCGTGTGAATCCCGTAAACGCGAATGACTGGGAGAACGGTTTCTTTGACCGGGACTCCTGGAGCGAAATTATGGCCTCGTGGGCCAAGACGGTAGTCACTGGTCGCGCCCGTCTAGGTGGTGTTCCCGTGGGAGTAATAGCCGTTGAGACCCGCACCGTAGAAGTGGAAATGCCCGCAGATCCCGCCAATCTCGATTCGGAAGCCAAGACCCTGCAGCAAGCAGGGCAGGTGTGGTATCCTGATTCCTCGTACAAAACTGCTCAAGCAATCAAAGATTTTGGACGAGAGGAGTTGCCGCTGATTGTTTTCGCAAATTGGCGAGGCTTCTCCGGCGGCATGAAGGACATGTACGAGCAAATCGTCAAGTTCGGAGCATACATTGTCGACGGTCTGCGGGAGTACAAGAAGCCTGTGCTCATCTACCTGCCGCCCAATGCCGAGCTGAGAGGTGGGGCCTGGGCCGTGCTGGATTCCCTCATTAACCCGCGCTACATGGAAACGTATGCCGATCCGGAGGCCAGGGGTGGAGTTCTCGAGCCAGAGGGCATTGTGGAAATAAAGTACAAAGAGAAGGACTTGGTGAAGACGATTCATCGATTGGATCCGACCACCATTGCGGTAAGTTTTAAATGAGAATTAAGAAACCTGAAAAAGTTCTTTCTTAATTTATGTATGTTATGCATGACAGCTGAAAAAGGAGTTCGATGAGGCAAACGCGTCTGGTGACAAGGTCAGGGCTACTCAGGTGGACGAAAAGATTAAGGCCCGCATCGCTGTGCTTATACATGTCTACCACACGGTGGCAGTTCACTTTGCCGACCTGCACGACACGCCGGAGCGAATGCTAGAAAAGGAGTGTATCAGTGAGATTGTGCCTTGGCGCGACTCCCGCCGTTGGCTGTACTGGCGTCTGCGACGTCTTCTGTTGGAGGACGCATATATTAAGAAGATCCTGCGTGCTCAGGATAACCTCTCCGTGGGTCAGGCCAAGCAGATGCTGCGCCGCTGGCTGGTAGAGGAGAAGGGTGCCACAGAGGTGAGACATTTGGCTATGCACTCCAGGAGACATATAAATTATTCACTTTATAATTTTAGGCTTATCTGTGGGACAAAAACGAGGAAATGGTGTCTTGGTATGAGGAGCAGAGCAATGCCGAATCTATCGTTTCGCGCAACGTGAACTCTGTAAGACGGGATGCCATTATTTCTACTATTTCGAAAATGCTCGAGGTAACAGCACCGCAATCTTGATTCTAATAAATCGGAACCAAACTCCTCTGATTTTATATCTTTGCAGGACTGTCCCGACGTAGCGCTGGACGCTGTAGTTGGTCTTTGCCAAGGTCTGACGCCCGTAAATCGTGGCGTGGTCGTACGCACATTAGCCCAGATGCAACTGAATGAGGAGACCTCTAACAGCAACCAGGGATGATTCTACGCTTTATTCTAAGTTCTTTTTAGACCCTCTATTTCATCCTTCCCGTTCCCGCCCTTCACCACATTTCTCAGTCTCGCTTTGTGCTTGTAAGATATCGCAAAGCGTGCATGATGTGCATTTTGTTTAGTTGAATTTGTTTAAAAGTAATTAGCGTAAATCTAGTTATGTATTGGAGTTGTAGGCATGGGTTAATTTGTTGCCTAAGTGGCCCGATAAACTAGCTGTATCGTGTACATATTTGATTATGTATATCCCCTGAATACAAATCATTCCATTAGTTGTCTAAGAACTAAAGTCCTTTGTACACAGAGCTTTTTGAATTATACGAGTTACTGAAATATATATGTATGGTACACTAAATTTACAAAACTTGCTGGATGGCAAAAAGAGTTTTTTGTTTTTTTTTTTTCTTTTTGGTTCCACAGGATCGATAATGTACATAATTTCATTTATTTTTATAATTTAAAAATGAAATCTATCGCAGTCGCGGGTTATATCCTCCGATTTACTGCGTTCCTATATGCCGTCTCAAGGAAAATGAAGATGAGTGGGGGAAGATGGGATGGTGAGACCCTGATTCAGTTCAGGTTATCCAGCCAATCGGGCTCGGCGACACTTATCTTCTCTATTATGGAATTGACTTGATAGCATAGCGACTGTATCTGTCTATCCCACTGAGGCAGTAGTTCTCGGTTTTCGAAATGGACAATGCCCGAGATCTGATCGATGTGCCCGTTCATGCGACCTTCAGTTATCATCTGGGAGGCAATCTTCTCTGCCTTAGCAGCGGGTATATCCAGCAGAGCGCCTAGCTCCTCAAAAGTTATGTTGTTGTACAGCTTACTTGCCGACAACAGATTGTGCTCGAAAACAGCCCGATCCAGGATCGAGGAACCATCGGGAGTGGCAGCCTTTTGGTGGTCCTGCAGCAGTGCCTCGAACTCCTGTAGCTCTGAGCGCCGAATGATGCGCTCCAAGTACATCTTTTCCAAAATTCCGTAGGCCGGCAAGTGCTGACAGCGTTCGTCCTTAAAAAGAGTAGCCAGCATGCGGGAACGCTGCTGCCCGGCAGAGGCAAGGACTGTACAGATGAGCGCTTTCTTCAGTGCTGTCATTCTTTCGCCTTGGTCGACTATCTTGCGGTAGGAGAGTTCGTTATATCGCTGGGCGGCCTCGATAAACTTGCGCCTATAATCCAAGACTCTGGCATAACAGACTTTGTATAGTACCTTAAAAATGTTATTTTTAATAGACTAGCGATAAAAATTGCTTTAAGAACCAATTTACCTGCAACTCCTCGGAATTAGTTTCGGCCTGGAGCAGCGATGCCCGGTTGATGAACAGCTCCGCCTGCACAGAATCGTTGTCCTCCAGATAGAGTCGAGCGATCTTTAAGTAGGTGCCCAACTTGCACTCCACAGAGTACTGTTTCTGGCCTGTCTCTAGAGGAATGCCAACTAGCACTATGGCCGCATCGCGCCACTGCTGGTTTCGCTCATAGATGTTGGCCAGGTGGAAACGAATGCCGGCCACTTGCTCCTCGAACGAGATGACGCGCGGATTGACCTTTTCCAGAGTGAAATGAGAGAGCTGCTTGGACAGGTCGTCAGGTAACTTGCTCAGCTCGCTGCCCACATCGTTAAGGATCTGCCGCGAAATTACAAGACTGACGTGCTCGTTCACAATGGCCTCCACAAAGAGCCGGAGCCCATCGATCAACTCTTGGCCGGTGTTCGCCAGCACAGTCTTCAGCAGGTGGCGATACTTGTCCGCTTGGTCTTTGTGGGTGCCAGTGAAGTTGATCAGGCCCATCAGCTGGTTGCGCAGAGCCCCCGTCGAGATGCCCTTGTTCGTTTTTGCATAGTTTGCGGCCATGTTCACTTGTTTTCCCAATTACTTCGCACTAGCTAAGAACAACAACGCAAGCTCATCCCAGTTATCGATAGCTCGCAAATCCGGCCGGGACAGTGCAGGACGCTCAGCTTTTATCTAGCTGGTGTTGGATAATTTTCGATGGTGATGCTCAGCGCACATATTTTTTTTATATTTTTATTTAACTTATTAAAACTTATGAGTAAATTCTTAAACAGAGGTTATAGCCGTCCAGAGTACGGTTTCGGCTATAGCTAAAACTATATAAAAGTTAGACATTTAAAAATATATATATTAAATATTATGTAAACTGAGGCGGATAAACGATATAATTAGGAACATGAAATTTTAAAAGTAATCTTTTTAAAGCGTAGGTGTCTTAAGGCCTCATTCGAATTACTGTTTTAGTCCTCCAATAAAATATTTATGAATGACAATATTACCAAATTATGGCATTCAGCATTCGATTGGTAAAGAAAGCCTTAAGAAGATTCGGTAAGGTTTGAAATCTACTTAATGTATCTACTTGCACATATTGTCCCAATGGAATAATTAATTTTTAGAATTTTACGCGATATACAACACACTTCATTTTAAAATTTGCGCCTTGCTTCTAGCGGAGCCGTAGTGCTGCAGACTATCGATACCTAGATACATGGAAATATCGATATGAAAATGACAGTGCGCTGCAGTAAACAGTGAAAAAATATATCTGAGTGGAGTCCAATTGGGCTGCGAAAACTGAATTAAACTTGGTACAAAGACAATCTGCAGGTGCTAATAGCTGGAGTTTTATTTAAAAACTCGGGATATTTATTGCAAAGTTCATTCCATTCCACATCTTTTCGAAAAGGGTGGAGGCCAGGCCCACACATACATACACTTTCAACAGCAGCGCAGCTCGCCGAGTGAAGTGGAAAATGTATCCAAAGGAGTCCAATGGCCGTATTTGCGAGCAGATATGAACGAAAATTGCCAATTGACGACACCCAGGCGCTGAGCTGCGAGATAACCGCCGTCCAGGAGGTCACCGGACATACGGTAATTAGATCGCGAGGGGAAGACTTGCTGACCCCAGCGAAAAATCAATAATTGTTGATGATTTCATGCAAGCGGCGAATGTGACTGTGTGTGTGTCTGCTTGCAGGAGTACCTGCTGCGCGTGTGGAGGGGCGCCAGCAACAAAGACTACTGGACCGTTCTGCGCCGCTACAATGACTTTGACCAACTGGACAAGTCTCTCCGCGTCTCCGGCATCAAGCTGCCGCTGCCTCGCAAACGCATCTTTGGTAACATGCGCCCGGAGTTCATAGCTGAACGGAAGCAAGCCCTACAAGAGTACATAAACGCCGTACTAATGAATCCCATATTGGCCTCCTCGCTGCCAGCCAAGCGCTTTGTGGATCCCGAGAGTTACTCGCAGTCCTTTCACGGTGAGTTCATATGCTCATATGCAAAGGCCTTGTAATCAATATCATCCATTCCTTTACAGACCATGCCGTGCAGAATGCCATGCTCTGCCTGCGCAACGACGCTACATGGTTGCTGGGTGGAAGTATGGGCGCCATAGGCTGGCGCCTTCGGAAGCACTACTTTAAGGTTACTACAAAGCCGCCTGAGAAAAGCAGCAACAAACAACTGGTTAAGAGCGGCTCACAGACGCACCAGAGCAAACATTTTGCCGCTGGAAGCAGCAATGGCAGCGGTCACTCCATCGACGCCGGAACCTTAGATCCCGGGTCAGAGGTGATAGCTGAGTGGCTGGAGTACGGACCCGACAAGTTTATCGACGAAAAAGAAATCGGGGGCATAATGAAAAGCTTGATGGGCCTGCAGCATCCGCACATCGAGCCGGTTCTCCTGGCAGCACACACCGAAAACGGTTGCCTGGTCATAAGAAAGTCAGTATTTCACGTTATCCGTCACAGAATATAACTGAATTTGTGTCTCCACGTAGATTTCACAAGCATGGTACTTTAAAGGATGTTTTGTGCATGGCCGCGAATCCAAAGAATCCTTTTCTTAGCAAGTACGGCAATCCCAAGGGGCGCACTGCGCTTTCAATGAAACAAGTGGCTACATATGGGAAGCAAATTCTAGAGGCTCTAATATTTTTGCACTCAAAGGGATATGCATATGGTAAAAGGAAACTCTGTTGAAAGCTACTATTTATTTAATAAATGAAAACATTTTAAGGTCACCTACATTCCGGAAACATAGTAATAGTGGACGATTGTGTTAAGCTGCTGGACATCGAGAACTTTTTGCTGGGCGTACCAGCGTTTTACAGGCCATTTTTCATGCAGCACAGTAAAATCCATGCTATCGAAACCATAGATGTTTACTGTTTTGGTCATGTCCTTTTCGAAATGGCCATGGGTTATCCGCTGCAAGAGTCTGTTGTGCGCCAGATTACCGAATGTCCCGAAGCGCTAAGTAAGTAATTATTTTTTTAATAATTTTATTTAATTTTTAATCTGGTTGTCGTTCTAGAATGTCTTCTGGAGAGCATTCTTTCCAAGGAAGCTTGCAAAGCTGGCCTGCCGACGCTGGAGCAATTGTTGGGTCACAGATTTTTTTTGCAATACGCTTCTACTGAGAGCGCCGGCGTCGCTGCAACTTCTGAAAAGCCGTACTTTAAGCTATCATTGAATGCCAAAGAGCTGCTAAAGCAGGCGGCTATCAAGAGCGAGAACCGGCTCCGGGACGAACAAAAGTCTGTAAAGAACCAAAAGCGGATTGTGCGGGTCCAGGAACTGATGAGCTCCGAGGAAGAAAAGCGGAAGTCTAAGCAGAAAGCAGTTAGTTACCCAAAGCCCGAAAATTTCACGTAGTTCAGTCTTACACAGCTCATTTTTGGTTTCTTTTTTCGTTTATTTCAATGCTTTCGTATAGAAACTAGAGCACAAGCAGTCGAAGCTAAAGCAGCAAAGTTCAATCCAAACAAACAATGGACGCTTGTCGCTTGTGGCTGCGACTGCAGCGGCAGCTTCCTCCAGCACCGCGGTGGTAGGTGGGTTATGTGGGACCGACTCCTTCAACCGCTCCGACAGCACTCCCGAGGAGCCCACACTGGCCGGCATCAAATGTAGTTATTCAAATCAGATCACAGCTTCAAATTAGTAGTTTGTTGGCCTGTTCGCTTGAATTTACACGACTCACTTTCGATTTCGTCTTCCTTTCAGCACCACCGCTTACTCCGGGGCCCCACTTAGGCGGCATATATCAGGAAATACCGTCGTCGACTGGCGCACCGGTGGAACGGCAGTCCTCGACACCAAACATGCTGTCTGAGGATGTTGAGGGCGGCGATGGCGAAGAACCAACCCGCTCCGCTCTTCTCGAGTCCATCTGCAAGTTTAACCGTGGATCGCTGCGTAAAGTGCGATCCAACGACTAGCTGAGGAACTGAGAGATTAATAAACATTAAAATTTTTGGACCAAATGTGGCGTTATGAAATAACGATACCATCAAAAATAACTTGAACTAATCGAATTCCAAAAGCTACATTTTACATAGTAAGAAACAGAAAACCAGCAGATCGAAGACACCGCTGAGTATAGCATATACCCAAAACAATCCAGCAATTACTATATGTACTAACGAAACCCACTGATTATAATTATTGCATCTTATACGTGTCCACCATACATTGCATACGATATATCGGCTAAAAAGAATGTGTCTATTTATGAAAACAAGTTACATGTCACTCACTTGCGAGCAGATTTCCGATCGCAACTAAAGCTTTACCTATGTGTCCACTACACGACTGAAACTAACTTTGGTACGAATATCTTAATTGAAAAATGGAAACAAAGAATCTAAATCTTAAAACAAAAAACAACTCAAAAGAAACGACATAAAGAGAAATTAGAACTTTCCAATATTTACATAAGTCTGCACCAAAATTTGCACTAGACGAAAAACTATTCTTTTATATGGCCCACTGGCCAACATAGTACATGGATGTTAGATGTCTTAAGAAATCGTTCCTCGGTGTTGTGCTATCTCCACCACCGCGGTATTATCGCCAATTTTTAGTAGTTGTACTGCAGGTTTTGTAACTGAGTTTGAGTTTTAATATTTCGAAGAGCCACGAATGTTTCAAAAACACTCAACTGTTCGTTAATGTCTAGACATACACCGAGTCCTGGACTCAAAAATAAAATGAAAGCAACAGACAAAGACAAGAATATGTGGCCAAGAACTCGCACTGTTATTGTTTAACTTTTTATAGATATTTTATTAGGTGTGTATTTAACCGAATCCAAACGTATCGAGTATATTTATATTGAATTATGTGTATATATATGTAATTGGTGTTTTGTGGCCACAAGAGCACCCAGTAATAACGTAAATATCGTAACTTGGATGTGTATTATTGTCTACTGACTGTGTGTATATGTTTGATATATATACTTTAAATGCAAGACCGACCCGAAATGTGAAGCATACTCCCACACATATTGCAAACCAAATAAAGTGTAAACTAATTGTTGTAAGTAAGCTTATCTTTCAATTTCTGACAATCTAAGAAGGCTCTTATTTTTCAACGTAGCTTTAGGTAGTATATTTTTACTTCAGTCTAGTTCTATAAAGCATTTTAAGTTAAACATTGTGATCATGGGCGACTCTCCGGAAGAGCGGCGTAGCAAAGAAGTCTTGCCAGAGCCCTCCTCCAAGGAGGCGGAGACTGGCAAGGGAAAAAAGGAGAAAAAGGAAAAGTCGGCCGAGGGCAGTAAGCCGGTAAGTTGGGCTGACAAGTGGCGCATAATTTCACTGGTATTGATTCAACAAATCCAAACGCCACGAATTGCCACGGCGACAGGCCGTCAGGTTATCTGGCAGGGAATGACTTAATGGCATAATCATTTGTGGTTTTATGGCTAACCTCTACGCACTCGAGCCGAGTCAATTCCATTAATTCAAAAAAATGGCAGCCGCAGCAGCGAAGAACTGGTCGGGGCTAGTGAATCTTTACCTGGGCCAGGAGCGTGAGAAGGTATACGATTGATTTTGCCATTATGGTTACAATGGGATATTGATGTCTTTTTAATGAATTGATGCTTGTAACGGGATGTGAACACGGGAACCACACTGTTTGTCGAAAATTTGGCTAAGTCACGCCATATCTTGTGGGGATTCTATTGGGGGTATGGGCATCGTGGCTGTGACTGTGGCCAAACTAACATGCATATTTGGTTTCCCATTTCATCGACATGCAGAGGCCGGCGAGCAGCCAGCGCGGATCGCTGACCAAGTCCCATATGGGCGTTCCCTTGACGATGGGTGCTCCGGCAGCCAAGGTAAGTCCGTTAAATGTCCACGCAGCTGACTTTATGCCCTGAAATCTGCTTAATTTCTAGCCCACAATGCGGTTCATGCCCACCTACCGCCTGGAGTCCAAGAATCCGCTCAACAAGGAGCGCGTAGAGAACATCATAAAGGCGGTCATGAACCGACACTACAACGATGAGTACATGTTCCATCCGAAGCACTCACTGCACATGGCAGCGCAGGTTAGCGAGGAAATCAAAAACCGTATCAAACTCGACAACTACGACAGGTGACTTGTTCGGTGGTAAGCTATATCCGACTAACCACCTTTTCTATCCAGATATCGATACATAGTGCTGGTCACTGTGGGCGAGTTCCTGATGCAGGGCCTCTACTCCATGGTAAACTTCCTGTGGGATGCTGAAAAGGACGGATTTGTGACCTATAGCGTGGAGAGACCCTCGTACTTTGCGGTCTGCACCACCTTTTACCTGTACTACGATTGAAATCGAGATTCCAGGTCCTTGACGCGTTCCAGTTGTTAATAAATTGAAGTTGGTGCTAGCATTGGTGCTTAATTTCTTTACCTTCTTTTGTCATCAGATGGTTCGGTTCACTGTCTTCCACACTTGGTTGCACTATAACTCACAACTCACAAATTGTAACACTAGGTTGTATAACACGTAGGATTCGACAGCTGTCGTTTATTTGGATATCAGTACAATAGTTTGATATAATATTTTTTTGAAGCATAAATTACTCGAATGCAAGATGATGCAAGATAACTGCGTTTGATCGTTATTACTACCTCTGAGTGTATAGATTACGATTGGTATATATAAATAATATATTTGAGAACACACGCATACACAGCACATGCACTGGGGGAACTCCTCGGATTATCATTGTGTATAAACTGATCTCGGTCCGAGGAATGACACTTGAACTCACCGAAACAAATGTAGCATGAACGCATTTATGTATAAATTATAAACAAAACACTATTCTGTTGAGCGCAGCCACAAGAAAACCAATGTAACAATTGCCAAACCAAATCAAACAGCATAGACATTTTGGAGCAAATGCTACACGACGTTCTCTCTTCGGATGGAAGACGGATATTGATCAGGGATCGGAACACGATTTGGAATTGCTAGCCACTTTCACGCACCCAAAGGCCAGAAACACCAAAGAAACTCTTGCAGATCGGGGGAAACTGAAACTCAGCTGAAATTAAGCACTTCGCACTGATGGGAAATCGCACTGCAAACAAACGAAAACTTCTGGAGCCACTCCGCAATTTTATTTTGGACTCAACTGGACAATCAGACCACTACTGGGCGCACTTTCGGTCGCTCTGCATTTTCGTCATCGATCACAAACGAAAGAACGAAATCAGCGTAACACAAATCAAAATGGAAAATCAATTTTAAGGAACACAAAAACGTTTCATTGACATTATTTGGCACTGTTGATCATATGCGGACACTCGAATGGAGCTTTTTAGAAAATGTTTGGTTTTTACTCGTGTTGTTTTCATTCTGTTGTACACTTTTATCATAATAAAATTGGAAAATTTGTATGGGTAGCTTTAGATACAATTAAAACTTTTTAGCACAATAAAGAAAAATATGTATAAACTTCACTGTCACTAACACATCGAGAACTTGAAATAAAACCAAAAGAGAGATCCTGTCTGCAAAAGAAGGTTGATTAATGGTTGGTTAATTCGGGTTTTGGTCATGAGGTGTGGGTGAAGTCTCCTCGGTTCTGCTTCTGTCTCTGTATGTGTGCATCATGTGTGTGTGTGTGCGGTGCTAGGAGGAGCCACATACACGTCCCTTGCATGTATGTGGCCCCCGTTTGTCCTCCTCTTGAAAGAGGGCGAGCAAAGATATGACTACGGCTGCTATGTTATAATTATATGTGGCGGAGTTTTTTCTTGAGCACTGTGGCTAGTTATTACCTCCAGTTTGTCCAGCACTTGCTTCCCAACCCCACCATCGCCAGCCTTTCCAGCTTATGCCGTTCCGCCGCGCACCACCACAATCACCAGGTGGTCCTCCTTCAGACCCTCCTCTGTTAGACTGTGACAGGTGCGCTTTAGCAGCTCTGTAGAAAAGTCGCAGGGCGGAAAGGCATACAGCACGCCAGTAGCTTCCGTCTCCTTGTTTAGCAGCGAGATCACGCCAGCCGCCTCCTTCTGCTTTAAATAGGAAACCAGGTTCCTTAGTGGTCGCGTCTGCACACTGGCATCGTCGCAATTTGTGTCGATTGTGGAGCCGGCCAGGCCCATGAAAATGGCGTGTGACGATGAGGATGCAATACGTTTTTGCACGTCGTCCAGCTTTGGCGGATCCAAACGCAGTCGTTGGGTGATACGTAGATTGTGCTTGCCTTCCTCATCGCGCATCAGCGACTCCACAATATCCGTATCCCCGTCCGTCAAATGGAACTTGGCTGGAAACAATGAGCTCTTAAGGATCAGAGCTCCGGTCCACACTGTGCTGCACTTGCGCGCCACCTCTGGAACCGTACTAGCTGATCCAAGGGCTTCGTTGCGACGAGTCGAGCTGTCAGAGTCGGATCCGGGGGAGCGAGCCCGCTTTAATGGGGATCTAGAACGAGAACGTTCTACACCGGGTTCGCGGGAGCTCGAGCGGGCTCCCCTGTCGTAGGATTCTCCTGGCGGGCGTCGCCACTCATCGTCCACTCCGCCGGGAGGGGGAACCGATGAAGAGGAACCTGCCAAGGACCCAGGATGCGGTGGCCTATGCACATCGTTGTGGTAGTGGTACATGCCTCTCCCTCTTCCGCGATATCCACCACGTCCACGGTAACCACCCCTAGGTGGATACGGTGAATAGCCACCACGCGGAGCATAGGCCGCGGACTCTTCATAATACGGATCATATTCCGGACGTCTGTACTCCAGCGCACTTTCATCATACGGCGGCTTTGAGCTCTTGAAAGGTGCTGCCGGTGTAGCGCCGGGCAACTCAGCGAAGTCCGTACGAAGTCGACGTTCGGGTCCACCCAATGGGAATCCTCGCATCTCCTTTACCGCCGCCGTGGCTGCCTCCACCGTCTCGTACTGAATGTAAGCGTACGGCTCGCCCTTCTGATATTCAATCTTCTTGATCGCGCCGAAACGATCAAACTCTCGCTCCAGCTGAGTTACAGAGGTCCAGGCACCTAAGCCTCCGATCCACATACGCGTTGCCGGAGTCACTTTGCCATATCCGATCTTGCACTGAAACTTGCCAATGTACTGGCCGGACAATTCGATCTTCGCACGGTGAGCCATATCCAAGTTCTGGTAACGTACAAACGCGAACGCGTTCCCCGTACCCGGCGGCGGGCGTTTGATGTCAATGTCATCTACAACTCCGTATTTGCCAAAGATACGACGCAGTTCGTCGTCGGCGATGGTAACCTCCAGATTTCCTGCAAACAGTGTGCGCGTAGAAAGGGGATCATCTTCAGGCTGCACATGATGTAAGTAATTGGGAAATTTGTCCTTCTTGCTCTCAGGCTTTTCATAAGGAGCGTGTGGGCGGGGTGCCAATGGCCTCATTGGAGCATACTGATGCGGCGGGGCATGGCCGTGAAGGTGATGTGGATGGCCGCCTCGATGTAGAGGTGGTCCGCGTGGCGGATGAGGATAATCATGGTGCAATGGGCGGTAATCACGTGGATGGACTGCGTGCGGATGCATATGGGGAGGACCGTAGCGGTCGTAGGGATCAATCGGAGGTCGACGGTGATCCAAAGGAACGCCTTGGCCCATGGGGGACCGCGAGTAGTGGTATCGTTCGTAGTCCGGTGGGGACATTGAGTGCCCGCGTGGTCTGCAAGACATCTAAGATTAGGCAAGGCTACCAAAAAAAAATGTAAAATAATCCAACCTATACTCCGGTCTGGTTGTGGACTTGTACACAGGCTCCACAATGGCCATCTTGTCGTAGATGATCAGGCGCGGCTTGTGATGTTTCGCCTCTCGTGCATCTTCAGGGGTTCGAAAGCAAACGTAAGCAACCCGTTCATCCAAGTCGTGCGCCAGTCGCACGCTAAAATCACCAAACTTCTTGTACTCGCGGTACAGTGTCTCTTCGATGAAATCGTCCGGAGCCTTCGGCGGCAGTGCGCTGACGCAAAGTACCTTGTAACCAGCTGGTCGTTCTGTGGGCGGAGGACCACGCATGTAGGGCTCCCGGTGCGGAGAGCCATAACGGCTCGGCGAGCGGTCCAATCGACGTCGCATACGATCCGGCGACAGGCGCTCCGGCGAATCGCCAGGCACACCGCTGCCGTTGTCGTACCCACGACCCATGCTCCGCGAATTGCGCGACAAACTGCTCCTGGAGGCCGGGCCCGGGGAGCGCGAGGCGCTACGCTTCATGTTGTGAATTTTGATTGTGATTCGATCGGCTCCGGCTCCGTCTCGATGACTACTCATGGGCGGCTATTCCGGGGCGCTTTAACTCGGTTTGTGCTGCCTGAGAACTTTCTGGCAATTTAGTTCCGGGGATTCTGCGAAAAATTTGAGTTACTTTGTGAAAGTACTGGCGAAGGCAAGGACCGGCGCCAGTGAAAATCGGCGCCCCAAGACAAAGAAAATCGCTTTAAGCGAAAATATTAAAAAATCCTAGCACTTCAGATCGTTTTTAGAGTTCTTACCACTTCCGGCTCTTTTGGATGTTTTTTTAAGTGCTAGTTTTCTATTAAATCGTGGATTATCCACAGATTCTTCAATTTTCTCCGGCTTTTATAATTCTGTATGCGTCGAAAGTGGAGTGCGCTATCGATAACTATAAGTTTTGGCTATCGGTAGTGCTGGTCCCGCTTCTGTTATCGAGCCAGTTTTGTCCATTTTATAGGCAAAAGGTTGGTTTGTTATAATAAATAGTTATAATAATATAAATTCTCATGTACATTTTTGTGAACTTAAGAATAAAAATAATAAATGTATCGGCTAAAGTACCAGCGCCCAAATATTTTCTGTTCTGAACCTTTGAACATGTGAGATAACAAAAACAGGATAATGTACGCGACTTACACCGGATGTGTAAGTGTTTATGGCTATAAAAGTTTGCTGTTTTTAGTCGATGCAATCGGGCAGAACTGCCTCGATAAGTAACTAAGGCGGCACTGCATTTAAAACCGTCAAGGCTTCAGGTAAAAGGAATCACAGGTAGAAAACTGTTAGATGCAGTAAAATTCTCGGTATTCCACCAGATGTAGGAAAACCCAAACGGTTTAATAAAAGAAAATAACTAGGGTTTACAAAGGCTGCACATACGAGATTTTCGGGTATAAAGAGTGGCGCCTGTTGCTGGGTATTGGCATTGTAATAACGAAAGCAATAGCGAAATGGTTCATCTATTGACTGAAAAGAAGACGCAGGAGGTGGTGACCAAAGCCCCAGGCAGCTTCAATTGAGCGGTCACGTGGGGTTCGACACGCTACGGACCAGCTGGTCAACAAGAGCGTCCAGAATGGGTTTAACTTCAACATTCTGTGTATCGGCGAGACTGCACTCGGGAAATCCACGCTCATGGACACCCTGTTCAATACCAACTTTGGATCCACACCGAGCCCGCACAGCCTACCCAATTGAAGCTGAGGCAATACCGTCTCAGGGGCAGTGCCGCTAATCACCTTTGTACTCGCGGACAGGCTCTCGATAAACGCCAGCTCGGCGTGCGTGCGAGTACTGTACCAGCTGGCGTTTGCGGAGGCCAGATAGGGTCGGTGGAGAGCCATAACGGCTCGGCAGCGTCCTGACTGCATCGCCGACAGGGCTCGGTCGAGCATGGTTGTCGTCCAGACATGCTCGCGTGGGACACTGCCCGGGCCGGGGAGCGCGAGGCGCTACGCTTCATGTTGTGAATTTTGATTGTGATTCGATCGGCTCCGGCTCCGTCTCGATGACTACTCATGGGCGGCTATTCCGGGGCGCTTTAACTCGGTTTGTGCTGCCTGAGAACTTTCTGGCAATTTAGTTCCGGGGATTCTGCGAAAAATTTGAGTTACTTTGTGAAAGTACTGGCGAAAGGCAAGAAGACAAGCGGCGGCCAGGTGAAAAGAAAATGGCGGCGCCCCAAGACAAAGAAAATCGCTTTAAGCGAAAATATTAAAAAATCCTAGCACTTCAGATCGTTTTTAGAGTTCTTACCACTTCCGGCTCTTTTGGATGTTTTTTTAAGTGCTAGTTTTCTATTAAATCGTGGATTATCCACAGATTCTTCAATTTTCTCCGGCTTTTATAATTCTGTATGCGTCGAAAGTGGAGTGCGCTATCGATAACTATAAGTTTTGGCTATCGGTAGTGCTGGTCCCGCTTCTGTTATCGAGCCAGTTTTGTCCATTTTATAGGCAAAAGGTTGGTTTGTTATAATATAATAGTTATAATAATATAAATTCTCAATGTACATTTTTGTGAACTTAAGAATAAAAATAATAAATGTATCGGCTAAAGTACCAGCGCCCAAATATTTTCTGTTCTGAACCTTTGAACATGTGAGATAACAAAAACAGGATAAATGTACGCGACTTACACCGGATGTGTAAGTGTTTATGGCTATAAAAGTTTGCTGTTTTTAGTCGATGCAATCGGGCAGAACTGCCTCGATAAGTAACTAAGGCGGCACTGCATTTAAAACCGTCAAGGCTTCAGGTAAAAGGAATCACAGGTAGAAAACTGTTAGATGCAGTAAAATTCTCGGTATTCCACCAGATGTAGGAAAACCCAAACGGTTTAATAAAA
Organism: Drosophila santomea; assembly: GCF_016746245.2. Classification (NCBI taxonomy): domain Eukaryota; kingdom Metazoa; phylum Arthropoda; class Insecta; order Diptera; family Drosophilidae; genus Drosophila; species Drosophila santomea. The sequence goes on along the minus strand of NC_053016.2, from coordinate 16,710,682 downwards.
GAAAATAACTAGGGTTTACAAAGGCTGCACATACGAGATTTTCGGGTATAAAGAGTGGCGCCTGTTGCTGGGTATTGGCATTGTAATAACGAAAGCAATAGCGAAATGGTTCATCTATTGACTGAAAAGAAGACGCAGGAGGTGGTGACCAAAGCCCCCAGGCAGCTTCAATTGAGCGGTCACGTGGGGTTCGACACGCTACCGGACCAGCTGGTCAACAAGAGCGTCCAGAATGGGTTTAACTTCAACATTCTGTGTATCGGCGAGACTGCACTCGGGAAATCCACGCTCATGGACACCCTGTTCAATACCAACTTTGGATCCACACCGAGCCCGCACAGCCTACCCAATGTGAAGCTGAAGGCAAATACCTACGAGCTGCAGGAGAGCAACGTCCGCTTGAAGCTGACCGTTTGTGACACGATCGGATACGGCGATCAGGTTAATAAAGCGGACAGCTACAAGGCTTTGGTGGAGTACATAGACAGCCAGTTCGAAGCGTATTTGCAGGAAGAGCTCAAGATTCAGCGGACGATGGCCAGTGCTCATGATGGACGCGTTCACGCCTGCCTGTACTTCATCTGCCCCACGGGCCATGGTCTGAAAGCTATGGATTTGGTGTGCATGAAGCAATTGGACACTCGGGTAAACATCATTCCCGTGATCGCGAAGGCCGACACAATCTCCAAGTCGGAGCTGCCAGGTTTTAAGGAACGAATAATGAACGAACTACGGCGGAACAATGTGTGTATCTACCAGTTTCCCATGGACGACGAAACTGCGTCCGAAACCAATGCCTCGATGAACGGTCATCTTCCCTTTGCCGTTGTTGGCAGTACGGAGTTCGTAAAGGTTGCCGGTAAGCAGGTTCGTGCCCGTCAATATCCTTGGGGAGCGGTGCACATAGAAAACGAGTCGCACTGCGATTTTGTGAAACTGCGCGGTGACCGTATTGGATATGGGCACCAGCACTCAGGGCAACGCAATCAAGGGCGTCAAGCTGACCAGCAATAATAATAACAAGGCCATCTTTATTGAGAGTGGAATTCATGCCAGGGAGTGGATTGCCCCAGCCGCTGCCACCTATATCATCAACCAGCTTCTGACCTCCCAAGATCCGAATGTGCAGAAACTGGCCAACGAGTACAACTGGATTATCTTCCCCTGCGTCAATCCAGATGGCTACAAGTACACATTCGAGCACGACCGAATGTGGCGCAAGAACCGTCAGCTGTTTGGAACCTGCCGTGGGGTTGATCTGAACAGGAACTACCCGGACAACTGGAACTCGACGGGATCCAGCAGCGACCCCACCCGCTACGATTATGCTGGACCCTCCGCTGGAAGCGAACTGGAGACCCAGCGCTTGATTGAGTTCATTCGCGCAAATGTGGGCAAAGAGCAAATAAAGACATACATTGCTCTTCATTCCTACTCTCAAATGCTAATGTTCCCATATGGTTACACCAAAGAGCGGGTGTCCAACTACGATGACCTGCAGGAGTTTGGTAAGAAGGCATCGGCAGCAATCAAGGCCGAGAGCGGTAGGGATTACGTGAGTGGTAGCCTGTATGAGACCATATACCCGTCGAGTGGCGGCAGCATGGATTGGGCGCATGCAGAAGCCGGTATTCCGATTGCCTACACCTTCGAGCTGCGTGGTCCACCAGATAGCCAAGACTTGTTCATCCTGCCCGCTGTGCAAATCCAGCCCACTGCCAGCGAAGCCTTCACTGCCATTCGTACCATCGTGGAGGCGGCAGCAGAGAAGGGCTACTACAAGTAAGCACAATAATGTTCGGAAGTAATCATTTTCTACGTTCAACGGTTTATAAACCTTATCTTTATAAAAATAAACAGACATAAAAGCAAAAGTTTGTGTTGTGGTTACATTTAAAGCGTTAAACGATAAGGATCAGACGGGTCGCTTTTGTGTGATATATGGTCAGATTAGGGTAATTCTACCCTACTTAATCTACGTCTTCAAGGCGCTGGTTATGTGGTTTCTAGGCGACAGGCGCGGGTCAAATATGGCCTTTATCTGTACTTGGCATTCTGCAAGATAAATGCTTTGAGTAATTGATATAGTTTGCCTTTAAAACATGATTTATACCATTTTCCATTAGAAACAGGCAGCGATCGTAAAGAATAATACTCTCCACCAGCGGAGCCATCATTAATCGAAGTGTGTAAAATGAAACTATTTGTTGCCAGTTGGCCAAATCTGTTTCCGTCTGCTCTTTTTTTAGAATACGGCTGTCCAGACCTTCAAAGCGAGTACCCTGTACCGCTTTCTGGAAGTATCTGCAAAACATGGTTTAGATTTGTATATATCTTTCGAATTTGTTATCTTACTCGTGAAACGTCATGCCGGGTGAGTACTTTACATTTCGCAGCGCACAGTGACGAAGTTCTGGAAACTGATGCACTATTATTCGTTCTGCTGCGGCTCTTAGGGAGTGTATGCGGAGATGTTGGTAGTCCCCAATCAGCAGACGATCGTGATACACCTCGATGGCGTGGCAGGAGATCTCACGGGCCTCGTAACTCAGTTGGCACCCGCTTTTATCTTTGAGTACTCTGCTCAATGGGTACCCATGCACTTGCCCCCTGGGATGGGTTGCCTGTGTGGTCATTTTTTGGTAGCAACAGCCCACAAAGTTAAGAAACTTGGCCTGCGGGCAGGCGACAAACATGCGCATCAGTGTCGGTCCAAGATTGCCACAGGGATGCAGGCCTATTACACCAAATCGAAAATTGTCGTCTGTTAGTTGGAGGGCCATCCGAATGCTAGATAGGAACTGCTCTGGTTTAGTGGTGCTCTCCAAACGATGTGTGAGGTGCACTGGTCGCTGAAAATGTCTGGTCGCATCCTGTGACAGGTGTTTTGCAGCCATGGACTCCAGCTTCAAATCAATTTCGGTTGCTTGCTGATTGAGATCGGCTTGCATCTCATAGCAGCACACTCGCAGTCCATATCCGTAGCCCAAAACACGTGCCAGGTGACCAACACCCGCCCCAAAGTCCACAATAAAGTCGACAGGAGTATTTTTTTGACTTAGGGCACAAATTTCGGCCATTCGAATGATTTCATGCTGCTTCTTTGGCTTAACCCGTTTTAGGAATACGTGTTTCAGCTTTGGGTGATCCAGAAGTAAGCAAGGGAAGGAGTTCTAAGTGAAGAAAGATATTTAAAACCGATTTCGGATTAAATGCTGACGGGATTTTACCAACATCAGGGGGGTTCTTTGGTACTCGGCTGACGCAGAGTTTCCTTAGCTCATGTTGCAGGCACTTCAGATCCGATGGTAATGACAGCTGGGTATTCTCATTTTGTAGCAACTCTCCAAGGTTTTCCAGTTGAACGCTTTCCAAGTACTTTTGCCAATTCTCTGGAAGTGTACCCCAATGATCGTCTATGAAAAAGTCCTATGAATAAAAATTGTTACATCAAAATAATAAGGACTTCATAATGGAGATATTGTAAGGATATTGTAGAAAACAAATCTAGCATCTTAATATTTAAAATGACTTACCAGTACATAGGCATTCAACAACCATTCATATTTCTGCAACAACTCCAGGCTTTTTTCAAGTTTTTCTCTTATAACCAACATTTTTAACAAAGATATACTAGATATTTGTACATCAAAACATTACCCTCCTGCACAATGTTTTTAATAGTCAAGTTGCCAACCATGTGTGGCTTAATTTCCGATAGTTAAAAATGGCCGATAAATTGACAACAAAGTTTTCTTCCCAAAACGCGATACTTTACTTTTATTTAAGCCCGGTGTACTTAGATAAATTCAGATAATAATGGTTATTGCCATGCTAGACATGAAGGTATTCCTATTATTAGTAAACATAAATCTTTTTTTTTTCATATTTCAATCATAGGAGAGATTAAGAGATATAAGAATCCAATCTCACAGCAACATATCCTAAACCCAAATTTAAATTTAGAATATTGTGAAACCAGAAAACACAGGCTGAGTTCACACTATTCCGATTATTCGATAAGCCTTAAAAACATCGAATCACCCGGTATCGATGTTCCTGCAGCTCGCCTTCCCACCTCTATCGCCCAACCAATTTGCATAAAAAACTTTCATCGAGCAAAAAGCGCGGACGGAGTTGCCGATTCTTATGCAGCTGCTAAAATTCGTCCTGTAATATCGAGTTGCCTCTGGAAGATGCACTGTGTCCACTTTAAAATCTGGTGAAAACGCCAAACGCAGTTTCCTTTTATTGGCAACAACAACGAGCTAAATAAGTCGTCTTTTGAACTGCAAATCCAAGTGTTTTGTTTGTTTTCCGCGCCGCACGACTTATTTACCGTTGTAAAGGTGAAACCGAAAGTAAAATCCGCAAGCCGCAGAAACTGTAAATTATGTAAAAGTGTGGCTAACAACAAGTCGTTCTGTGCATCAGTATGAGTGCGTGCATTGAGTGAGCTTATCAGAAAAGTTTAATGGAAGCTGCGCCGGTAATTTCTCCTTTTCACCACCCCAGTCTGCAGCAACAACAACAACTGCACGCGGCGAACAACAAAAGCAACTGTAAGTAACTGCTGCCCTTTGATGAGCGCACTATTAAAAACTGTAAGTCGGCGCAAATTGCATATCATTGCCGCCGCATCGTTGTAATATATGCATGTAGATACACGTGTGCATACATACGTACGTACATCGCCATGTTGCCCTCACCTTGCCCTCGTCATCACGCTTTTTGGCACTGCGCCAAGAAATAAACCCCATGAAGCCGACGAGTTTTCAGCAGATGCAGTTTTTTATACCCCAGATCACGAATGATAATGTTTTTAAAAACTAAATGTTATTCTAAAAAATGTTTGTGATCAAAACCGTATTTCATCTTTCTCACATTTCAAGGCTTTAAAAAATAAAGTACACTAAAAGAAATTGTAATAAGCTGTAAAACAAGTGCAATAAGTATAAATACTTAAAAAGTAAATATTCGAAGCGCATAAGTATAGTTCAGAATCCACATTTCAAATTGCATCAAATGCAATCACCAACCATTTGAATTGTATTTTTTCTGATGGCAAGAAAACCAATGCAAGCCAAAGTCTTTGTAAGTGAACCATTTTGGGAGGATGGTTCGAGTTTTTGTAGATCGTCTATACTACTTTATAAGTCGTTAAATTACTTTACTTCACTATTTTTTTAAGTTAACTTTTATCTTAATTAGACGTATTTTCATCAACAAAAAAATAGGAAAATCGTTATAATAATGTATTGATTCTAATTCCTGAAATATGACGAATATTTTGACTTGTATTAATATCATTAATATTAAATCCCCACAAATAAGTGTTTATTGAGTGCGTGCAGAATAAAAATAATAAAAATTCCATAATATAGAATATTTAAAATAAAATATTTCATTCGAATTTCCCATATATGTATGTATGTATAGGAGGGTAATAACTGCTCATAAAGAGTGGTTTATTGAGAGCATGCTGAATTAAACTGACTTTACTTAAAGTAACAAAGACCAAACCCACGAAAAATTAACATTTCTACGATGCGTGCTTTTACTTTTCATTAGCAGGACACCCAATAATGTTGACAACGGGAAACAACAGCCATAATGAAGAAGACGAAATAAACAAGTAAATGCTCAATAGGCCAATTGCGTGGCAAGTCATAAAATCGAACGATGGTTTAGTGTCTAACGCAGTGTAATAGACCAACTCTGCCACTAGGCCAAAAGGTAAAGCCAAAAGCCTTCAGACTGGAGGCCTCACTTACGCTGAAGCGCATCTTTGCCCGCAAAATTGGCTACAAGGCGAAGTCGAAGTCAATTTTAGCGGCCATGCGCACGAAACACCTGATCCTTATACTGATCGGAGTGATAATCGCCACGATCGTTTTCATCGCATTCGGTCCAGCCGGAGAGCCTAACGACTCATTCAAGAACATCGTTGTCCAGACGCACCAGCAGTTCAAAGAGTTCCAGGTGAGTTGACTCACGTTTGGGGGTCTTAAGTTCCCGGCCCTGATACGGACACTCCGCGCCCCAAATTATGCTGAATGACTTAGATAAGGGTATTAAATAACAATTATCTGGTCGTATCTGGTGCTGGTGCGTTGAAACTGTCACAGATATATCGGGAAAACTGAAACCCCAGTGCACTGTTTGTCATTTGTTGTTCTTTGATTTGAAGCGCTTGAAATTATCGCCATGGTCTACAAGCACATCAGCCATGATTCATAGTTTTCACTATCAGTAGATAGTCAAGAGCCTATGTACATCCACGACTTTTCTGGCAATTGCTTTTGGCAGCGTCTGGCTTTTGACATCACACTTGGCCTTGAACTGTGTACCGCCCCCCGGCAACAACTTGTCATGTAGCTTATTTTCCTCACTCTGTGCTCTTAGCCAAATTAGGGCACGTCCTGTTGGTCTGGTCAAAAGCTTGATACGCCAGGCTGTCTGGCACATTTGGCCAAATCAAACAGCCGGCAGCCATACGAAAGTCATCAGCATCACTCACATAGCCGTCTGTAAGACGGGGGAGCAGAGGAGCTGGTGTTGACCAGGTTCGGGTTTATTTCGGAACACTGTTGGACGTGCTGGCAACCAAAAACTCGAGGCCAGTGCTGGCTGTATTTACGTTTCGCCTGCCAGAGCGTTTACTGTTTACACTAATTAGATCCGGCCGGAGTCCGGTTGCACAGCCCGATGAGCTACTGGGTAACCTGAGAGGACTGCGGTTAACCACTGCTCCGAAATTTCTCAGGAAAACTATAGATTGCATAGCAAGATTGTTATAATTCATCGCTTTGCATTGCATGTTTAGCTGAGCAAGAGGTTCTTTTCCCATTTCTTATTCACAGAGGCAAATTTAATAGAGCCGTAAAAATGAGGCTTTGCTTCGAAGTTTACAACTGGTCGTTATCTCAGACAGGTAAACAGAAACCTACGATGTTGCTATCATGGCAAACTGAGATAATAAAAGCATTAATTAGTAATGCCGCTGTTTTGATAGGAATCAACTTATCTTATAAAAATCATTCTCCACCCGAAAAGAGCTTCAACGCATATAAAGCCACTTTGTTTGTAAACCAGTTCCTACAATTGCAACAAAATCTATAGCATTGTTCGGATAGAGCTTAAAATGCATTCTTTACCTAACTGGCTTGCACCAGTACTGCTACCCATACATATTCAACTCGAATTACGATATGTGTTTGATTAAATTTCCACTTCATGCTTATATAGGCAAGCATATAGATTTACCATTAAAGTGATGGAGTGTTCGACTGCCAGTACTTGATGCATGTCAAACACTTACAGTAAGTCCAGGAGAATGTTTCTGCACACTTTATTTATGTAACATATTCATAGCACAGCTAAGGTTCTTTGCATTAGCTATTCTATTACGAACTATATATTTTTAAGTGCTTGTGTATTAATAACTACACCGGAGACTACCTAAAAGTAGTATCAAATTTCCATGAGGAAACATGAGTATAGTATAGGTAAAGCCCACCCTTATAGTTCATATTGTTAGGGCTCGGTTCGTGGGAATTAAGCAGGTGCTGGGATTGAAAAAAACAATTGGAATTAAAACTGTGGGCATATGGAACTGCTATATAAGGCAAGCAGAATTTTTTTTTAGTCAATTAGCCAATTATGGAATATTTCTAGAAAATTAGTTGAATTTTTTTTTTTTAATTTCAAATAATAATGCTGCTTTATTTGTGACAATTTGTGTCAAGTTTCTTAATGGACTTAAATTACAGAAAATACCGCAGGCTTTATCAATACGCTTGCACAGCGATTACCCATATTTCGTATTAAGCTTTGTGAGGAGTAAACAAGCCCTATTGATTGCCTACAGCCATCGGTTCAATGTCGCACCGCCACTCGCATGCAGAGTAATGCAATTAAACTGTAGCTGAACGATAACCTATTTAAATTATCCATATTTGGCGATAGAAGAATGTGAATGTCAGACTGACCTCTCGACTTTTGATTAACAATATGCATGAGTCGTAGGTTGTCTGTAATTCGACTAATATTCTTGCGGTGGGGGTTTGAGGTTGGACATAAAATAAATAAATATAAATAAAATATTTTTATGTTTATTGTAGGTACTCTTTTACAAATAGACATTAGCATGAGGGCGCATTAAAATATTTAAATGAGGTCAGAATAACGTTACACCTTAGAAATTATTTGTCATTACTAACAATAAATTTATTAGCAAGGCGTGCTTTAAAGTTGTCACATGAGTCATGAACAATTTATGTTGTATGCGTATTAAGGGTGCCAATAGATAACAAGGCAATTTAAAGAGCAAGTTGCGATAAGACTTGAACCCAAAATCATTCCACTTGTAAACTTGGTCTGACAAAAGAGAACCATTGAGTCCAGTGCATGGTCAAATATTTAAATTGGCATCGTAATCAATGTGGCTTATTTTTATGATTGCTCTGGCCCATCGCCATCACCCTTTCGAATTGCTTGGCACTCCCCCAGAGACCATTAGGCACATGCGACCGTTTCGGAGTCACGCGCCGTGCCACATGGACACACACAACTGGACCTCTGTGGGACACGGTTTAACTGCCGACTTTCTGGCGCTGTGCTGAGGTACCCAAAGGAATTTGTTGGGAATTTCAAGTGGTGCCGTCTAGGCGTATAGAAAACGCGACTGGGATGGGCTCCTTCGAAGGGGGTTCGTGTTTAATTTGTGCCTACAATTTTGAATGCCTAGCTTCGCATGGCAGCAACAAATTCGTTAAAGGAGATTTTTCCATCTTTATCCTGATCAATGTCCTGGAACAATTCGCGCAAATCATCTTCGGACATCTTCTCGCCCAGGTTAGCCATCACCATTCTCATTTCGTTAATTGTAAAGCTGTTCACTTCGTTGCGATCAAAGATCTTGAAGGCCTGCTTTAGGCACACCACACTGTTCTGCTCCTCCAGTCGTTTGGCCATCACGTATAGGAAGTCCTTGAACTGTACCTGGCCACCAAAGTCCACGTCGCTTTCGTTGGCCAGATCGTAGATCTCTGCCTCGGTGAGACTCTCTCCAAGGGCCCGCATTACTCCGCCGAGCTGTCGGACGGAAACAAATCCTGACCTTGCCGTGTCATACAGACTGAATGCTTCTCGGATCTCTTCAATCTGGGCTTCGGTCAAACTGCTCATTGTTTCAAAAGTAATCTGTTTAATTTGTTGTGTATGAGTGTTTGTTTTTGGTGTATACTCCTTCAACAACGAACAGAGAATATAAACTGAATGCCGACAAAACGCCTACTGGGAGAAAAGTACATTATGATCATACAATTTGTAAAAAAGAGTTCAAAAGAATGATGAAAATATTGTTACGAAATTGTAAGTAGTTATGCTACAATATTCACATGAAGGCTATCGCATTGTCATCATGTTAACAAACTCCTCGTAATTGATGTGATTGTCCTGATCCAGATCGTACTCGCGTACCATTTCATCCAACTCTTCGTCGCTAGGCTTCACGCCCAGCGCAGTGAACACATTTTTTAACTCGGTGGAGGTTATGTAGCCGTTGTTGTCCTTGTCAAAAATCCTGAAAGCTTCGCGCAGCTCGTCCTCGTGGTTCGTGTCGCGCATCTTGCGCAGGATCACGTTGCAGAACTCCGGAGCCTCGATGGATCCGTTTCCCTCCGAGTCGACCTCGTTGATCATGGACTGAGCAAGAGGTTCTTTTCCCATTTCTTATTCACAGAGGCAAATTTAATAGAGCCGTAAAAATGAGGCTTTGCTTCGAAGTTTACAACTGGTCGTTATCTCAGACAGGTAAACAGAAACCTACGATGTTGCTATCATGGCAAACTGAGATAATAAAAGCATTAATTAGTAATGCCGCTGTTTTGATAGGAATCAACTTATCTTATAAAAATCATTCTCCACCCGAAAAGAGCTTCAACGCATATAAAGCCACTTTGTTTGTAAACCAGTTCCTACAATTGCAACAAAATCTATAGCATTGTTCGGATAGAGCTTAAAATGCATTCTTTACCTAACTGGCTTGCACCAGTACTGCTACCCATACATATTCAACTCGAATTACGATATGTGTTTGATTAAATTTCCACTTCATGCTTATATAGGCAAGCATATAGATTTACCATTAAAGTGATGGAGTGTTCGACTGCCAGTACTTGATGCATGTCAAACACTTACAGTAAGTCCAGGAGAATGTTTCTGCACACTTTATTTATGTAACATATTCATAGCACAGCTAAGGTTCTTTGCATTAGCTATTCTATTACGAACTATATATTTTTAAGTGCTTGTGTATTAATAACTACACCGGAGACTACCTAAAAGTAGTATCAAATTTCCATGAGGAAACATGAGTATAGTATAGGTAAAGCCCACCCTTATAGTTCATATTGTTAGGGCTCGGTTCGTGGGAATTAAGCAGGTGCTGGGATTGAAAAAAACAATTGGAATTAAAACTGTGGGCATATGGAACTGCTATATAAGGCAAGCAGAATTTTTTTTTAGTCAATTAGCCAATTATGGAATATTTCTAGAAAATTAGTTGAATTTTTTTTTTTTAATTTCAAATAATAATGCTGCTTTATTTGTGACAATTTGTGTCAAGTTTCTTAATGGACTTAAATTACAGAAAATACCGCAGGCTTTATCAATACGCTTGCACAGCGATTACCCATATTTCGTATTAAGCTTTGTGAGGAGTAAACAAGCCCTATTGATTGCCTACAGCCATCGGTTCAATGTCGCACCGCCACTCGCATGCAGAGTAATGCAATTAAACTGTAGCTGAACGATAACCTATTTAAATTATCCATATTTGGCGATAGAAGAATGTGAATGTCAGACTGACCTCTCGACTTTTGATTAACAATATGCATGAGTCGTAGGTTGTCTGTAATTCGACTAATATTCTTGCGGTGGGGGTTTGAGGTTGGACATAAAATAAATAAATATAAATAAAATATTTTTATGTTTATTGTAGGTACTCTTTTACAAATAGACATTAGCATGAGGGCGCATTAAAATATTTAAATGAGGTCAGAATAACGTTACACCTTAGAAATTATTTGTCATTACTAACAATAAATTTATTAGCAAGGCGTGCTTTAAAGTTGTCACATGAGTCATGAACAATTTATGTTGTATGCGTATTAAGGGTGCCAATAGATAACAAGGCAATTTAAAGAGCAAGTTGCGATAAGACTTGAACCCAAAATCATTCCACTTGTAAACTTGGTCTGACAAAAGAGAACCATTGAGTCCAGTGCATGGTCAAATATTTAAATTGGCATCGTAATCAATGTGGCTTATTTTTATGATTGCTCTGGCCCATCGCCATCACCCTTTCGAATTGCTTGGCACTCCCCCAGAGACCATTAGGCACATGCGACCGTTTCGGAGTCACGCGCCGTGCCACATGGACACACACAACTGGACCTCTGTGGGACACGGTTTAACTGCCGACTTTCTGGCGCTGTGCTGAGGTACCCAAAGGAATTTGTTGGGAATTTCAAGTGGTGCCGTCTAGGCGTATAGAAAACGCGACTGGGATGGGCTCCTTCGAAGGGGGTTCGTGTTTAATTTGTGCCTACAATTTTGAATGCCTAGCTTCGCATGGCAGCAACAAATTCGTTAAAGGAGATTTTTCCATCTTTATCCTGATCAATGTCCTGGAACAATTCGCGCAAATCATCTTCGGACATCTTCTCGCCCAGGTTAGCCATCACCATTCTCATTTCGTTAATTGTAAAGCTGTTCACTTCGTTGCGATCAAAGATCTTGAAGGCCTGCTTTAGGCACACCACACTGTTCTGCTCCTCCAGTCGTTTGGCCATCACGTATAGGAAGTCCTTGAACTGTACCTGGCCACCAAAGTCCACGTCGCTTTCGTTGGCCAGATCGTAGATCTCTGCCTCGGTGAGACTCTCTCCAAGGGCCCGCATTACTCCGCCGAGCTGTCGGACGGAAACAAATCCTGACCTTGCCGTGTCATACAGACTGAATGCTTCTCGGATCTCTTCAATCTGGGCTTCGGTCAAACTGCTCATTGTTTCAAAAGTAATCTGTTTAATTTGTTGTGTATGAGTGTTTGTTTTTGGTGTATACTCCTTCAACAACGAACAGAGAATATAAACTGAATGCCGACAAAACGCCTACTGGGAGAAAAGTACATTATGATCATACAATTTGTAAAAAAGAGTTCAAAAGAATGATGAAAATATTGTTACGAAATTGTAAGTAGTTATGCTACAATATTCACATGAAGGCTATCGCATTGTCATCATGTTAACAAACTCCTCGTAATTGATGTGATTGTCCTGATCCAGATCGTACTCGCGTACCATTTCATCCAACTCTTCGTCGCTAGGCTTCACGCCCAGCGCAGTGAACACATTTTTTAACTCGGTGGAGGTTATGTAGCCGTTGTTGTCCTTGTCAAAAATCCTGAAAGCTTCGCGCAGCTCGTCCTCGTGGTTCGTGTCGCGCATCTTGCGCAGGATCACGTTGCAGAACTCCGGAGCCTCGATGGATCCGTTTCCCTCCGAGTCGACCTCGTTGATCATGGACTGAACCTCAGCGTCGTTGGGCTGGCGACCCAGGGCGCGAATCACCACCGCCATCTCTTTAGACGTTATAGCGCCCTCGTTCTCCTTGTCCAAAATGCGGAAGGTGTCAAGGATCAGGAGTTGCTCCTCTTGTGTAATATCCTCCATCTTAAATGGTATTGTATAGTTTATTGGTAGAATTGTATATTTCTGTTTGTGGGTGTCAACTGATGTTTTGCCCAAACAAGGGTCCTGACACTGAATTCAGTTCTTACTCAGTGGCAAAGCGGTGAAATGTGAAAAATGTTAAAGTAAACATTCTCCGGTGGCATCACTGCGTTGCAGAGTGCACAACGCCGAATGGCACAAAATCAATATACTCGTTATATAAGCACTGTGTCGCACGGACAGAGTTGATTGATTCCAATGTCCTTGCGCCAGGAGGCCTTGCAGCTGATCGCTTTCAATTGCGGCTCAGCAACAGACGTCAGCTAGTATCTATCTCATCTAGTTGTTCGTTAACAGAAGGAGAGTAGCTTTTGAAAAGAGTTCAGGAGTGAAAATGTGCACAATCACAATCATTGTCCCAAACTACACACAAAAAAAAATTACACCAATCTTACAATTTTACAGCTCGACTTGTGATCCTTTTAAAAATTTCGAGAACCTTTAAAAATCTCGTATATTTTGTGTTTGCAATAGTTTTTTTTAAGCTGCTTTATATTAAAAAATCCATCTATGAATCTGCATAGTCTCGAACACCATCACACCATACATACTATGTAAAAACGAAACACTACTTTGGTTTTGAGTGTACTGCTATACAAGGGTAGTGGTTGCTATCGGCAGGGCAAGGTTGTCATGCGATTTGGGTTTGGCGCCTAGCCTGCAACTTTGGCGGCTGCCTTTTGCCGCAGGTTAATTCCAGTCACCTGTCCGCGTGGGGCACACCTTACGCCAGTTTTTGGCTTGCGAAGGAGGGGCGGAGAAGGTGGCACTCTATCCACAGGCAAAACAAATAATAGACAAGAATTTGACATCGGCACGAGAGGGTTCCATGAGACTCATTTGATTTTTGGGTTGTGCTTGGGTATTTGTTTGGGCTAGTTTCTACGGAACAGAGGAAGTGTGCTAAAGGGCCATAATGGAAATGTGTCTCACATGTGTGTTTTGGAATTGCTCCTATGACGAGGCATATTCTGGTCATATTTTTTTAACATTACCACATTAATAATTTTTTAAGAATGGGTTTTGGGAACCGTTTGTCGAAAAATAAATAATAACCTCTAGTTTATTATATATTATTATATTATTTTAATAAAAATGTAATTTATTTTTTGCAGGAGAATCTTCGCGTTGGCTTGGAACGAAAGAAGCTCGAAATAGACCCAAAGTATTTACTTCTTCTGGGATTCACCTCGCCGAATGACGCTGCCGGCCAACAGCAGCAGCTGGTGGACATTGGGTCATCAGGTCAGCAACTGCCAAAGACAGATGTTTCGGCGCCGGCTACAAAAGCGGAACTGGAGCTTAGCGAACTGCGAGGACTGCGGCGTCCACAGGATGCTGTTGCCTTCGGTAGTCAAAAGGGCCAGCGGAAGCGGATCACGACGCCGTACAACGGTACAAAGAGCAACTTCACAATCGTCAGCTATGTGCTTGAGGGGCAGGCCGCATCGGCTATTCTGCTCGCCCAGAATATTGCCGCAAAGCTTCCGAGCGAGTACCTGCTAATCTACGATTTGGGCGTTTCCGAGGAGCAGCTACGGGATTTGGGCGCCTACTGCAATAACAGCCGATGCTCGGTGATAACCTACGATCTATCAGAGTTCCCCTCCTTCGTCGCTGATCAGCGGACGCACGCCTACCGTCCCATTGTAATTAAGGACGGTCTAATGCGTGCCCGATCGGTTCTTTTCTTGGAGAACTACATGCGTGTACGCGGAGGCTCCACCCAACTGCGAAATCTGCAAAGCATCGTTATGAATCCAGGAGTGGGAGAAGCTGAAGTCAAGTCCGCTGGAGTCCTTGGATGGAACACAGCGACAGCGGTATCCTCTCTGACTCATCCCAAAATGTTCGACTATTTTGAGTCGAAAGCTGAGGAGTTTAACTTTCTTCGGATGGTCGACCTGGATGCTGTCTTTTTCTCGGACAGTTCCTTAGTGACCGAGAAGATCATGCTTCCCTGGCTGAAGTGCTGCCTCACCTTTGAGTGCATCGATCCAATCGGTGAGTCGGCGATAGGTGGTGGCTTCGGGATATGGAAAACCGTCATTAGAAATGTTCACCATACTAGTATACCAGTATAAATCAATCAAACATACGTTCAAACCACCACCCCAATCTCTCCTTTGGGGCTGGGCTTGTCAACTAATAACTGTCATTTGCACGGCATTCCGTTGATGGAACTCACATCAGGAAAATTTATGTAATTACCGTCTGAATTGGGATTGATGGCAAACGTGACATTGCTTTTCTTAACGAACAATTCATTTTTATTTGACCGCCATTTCCCAAACTTAGTAGTCAACAATACGCACATTGTGGCTGGTGATTATAATGTTTACCAAGTATAAGTGAAATTGTAATACAAAAAAGCGTTAATTTCCTTGAATTCATTTAAAATGAACTCTGTGTTCACTTCCTGGCACTTCTGCGAATTCTGCGAATTCAACACAGAGCTCATTCTCAATTGGTTCATTCAAACAAAGAACATGCTAATTTCTGCTCATTTCTGCTTTTCATTGATTGACTACATTTTGGTACTTCATGGTCGAAAAATATTAGAAAATATTCCGTTCGTTCGTTGCTCGGCTTCAAAAAGTGTTTGATAACATCGGGATAGTATTTTATTCACATCGAGAGTTCTGTAAGCCTCGAATAGTTCTCGAGTGTAGTTATCAAACCGGAGGGGAGATGTAAGGTTCTCATAGGTTTCGGAAATGATTTTGGGGTAACGAGAATCCAAATGTGTATCTTTGTCACTGCAATGATTTCTGTGTGGCGGGTTATAATCGCTTTGATTGGATTTAGATTCCCCTTTTTCTAAAACATCTGGCGCTTTAGATTTTCTATTCTTAAGATTTTCCATGTAGTATTGCCGTTGATTTAAGAAATTTCTTTTCATTGCCATTTCCACAATCAAAGGTGATATGTTTTCGTTCTTATATTTTTGCATTGAACTGCAAATTTCACACTTGTATTCAGTCTGCGTACCTGCTTCAGTTTGGGGAACGATAAGTCTTTTAGATCGTTTTTTTCTTCGGTGATGAAGAGGTTGGGGTTTCTTGTCGGCAAAGGGAACCACATTTACTTGATAATCATCGTAAGGCAAAAAGTCGAAGGGCAAATCTCTGCCGTCTGAAGTCAACTGCGCTGCATTCGCCTTGGACTGATTTATTCTTTTAATCGACGCAAATGTTCTATTTAGTTTTTCAGAAATCTCATAGCCCAACGGCGAAACAGATTCCTCAAGGTACTCAAAATTTTCACTATTCAAATGTCTTAAAGTTTCTAATCGATTTAGTTGGTCCAAAAGTTCTGACTTTGAGTTCACTTTCTTGTCACTAAGTCTGTTTACGTTAAGGAATATGTTAGTAGCAGTTTGTCTAGTGGAAGTTCTCAGATTCGTGTCCATAGTACGGAAGGCCTTGCGATTAGAAATAATTTCTGCCTCCCTCGGTGAGTGTGTTTTGGAATCATTGATAGCGTCATGTTTTGAAACTCCCCTCTTGAGATGCTTGAAACCATAGTCGTGGACTTTTAGTCCTTTGCCTAGCTTGAAATTAAATCCTTTGTTCCCACAGGATTTGGTCAACTTTATTTCGTTTGTCCTTTTTCTCTTTGCTGTTGTCTTCGATGATTCAGGAAATGATGTTTTATCGCGTTTTATGCCACTTTTTTGAAACTTGTACCTTAATAGATCTCCATACTCGGTTTGCAAATTAATGGCACTTCGTGATAACTTCTTTAAAATCGTTCTGTTTGATGAAATTTTATCGCGTTTTATGTAACTTTTTTGAAACTTGTACTTTAATAGATCTCCGTACTCGGTTTGCCAATTAATGGCACTTCGTGATAACTTCTTTAAAATCGTTCCGTGCATTTTCTCAGTTAGCTTTTTAAGATTCTTTATACCTTTTAGCTCGCCAAGCTCCTGCATCACTGAAGCCACTTCTATCAGTTTATTTTTCATTTCATTTCTCCTTTGTTTTTGATGTTGTAAGGATAATTTGAAGAGCTTAGACTTGTTCATAGTGTCCCTTTTATACATTTTCTTAGGCTTGCGATTAAATTGACTTCTTTTCTTAAGTTTTTTTGCCTGTTTTTTGGTGAAGACATACTTGCTTATTAGTCCATTAAGAAGCTCTTTAAGGCCTAAGACAGGTAACCGTAAGCTTAAAGGTGTTGCTCTAGGTATCGGATTCGATAGTGGTTTAATCTTGTGTTTTTTGATTTTAGTTGCCTTAATTGGGAAATATTTCTTATTAGGAAGTTTCCTCAGCTCAATGAATTGCTTTCCCCTCACTCTAGGGACATTTTTTCTTGATTTTGAATTCTTCAACAGCTGCTTGTAAGGGGCATACATGTGTGTAAGCTGGCGGATGTGAGTCTTGAAGTTCTTCCACTTCGGAATCTTTAAGTGCAGGGCCCCTTTAGGATTGCCCAAAGACTTCGCAAGATGTTTCAATTTTCCGTTCACTGGTTTTGGGGATTCTTTACTGAGTCTTAAGACTCTTTCATAGTTCTCTGAGCCAGCGTTTATTCTAGTCCTGCTAAAACATTTGCGAGCGTGCGTCAACCACCCTTTTATCTCAAGCCCAAGCGCTGGATTAGGCGTTGATTTTGATAGGCCTTGAAAAAGTAGTGGCATTTTTTGAGATAGAATGACTTTATTAAACAATTTTGACAGCTTATACTTAACCGAAAAATAAACAATTTTCAAGCCAACCAAGTTTCCATCAGCAAACCTCGGTCCTGAAGCATTCGCGGAACATGCGAACGGCCTCTACAATTTTGCTGAAGAAGAGCATCTTCATCAGTCGCCACATTCCCTTAGGCAGATCGCAATGTATGTTGCAAGCTGCATAGACGAACTCCCCGGGTCCAATATTGTAGCCATGACGACCGCACAGCATGTAGTGGGTGTCGTAGATTACGTACCACGCTTCTACGGTGCAGGCCATTGCTGAGAAGACCTCCATCATCCGGTTCAATCGGTAGGCCAGCAGGAGAAACAACCCAAAGATGAGGCAGATTATGGAAATACCGCGAATCTGGGTAAAACGAAAACGCTCCTGGGAAGAGTACAGCATTAGGCCCAAGATTTCAAAAATAAGAATGGCTGGATAAATATATACCTGTAAAACAAAATGCTAGTAATGAAGTTTTTACAAGTTAAATGCACTGGGTATTTAGTCAAGGTGTTTTAATATAACTTCTTTACAAATAAAACAGTTATTTTATCTCCATTCATGACTCAGGTTTATTCACTTTAACCAAATGTGTTGATCCAAAATGAGTAATTCTGACTTACCCAATGGGTCTCCACCAGGTTAAGTAGATATACGCTCCTATTAAAGGATCCAATCAATGTGCTCAGAAGCAGTACAAAGTGGTTGTAGGGCCGATGTCTTCTCCAATCTCGCCAAATGTAAAAACACGTATACAGAAACACTGTGAATACCATAGATGGTCCAACGACAAAGTTGTAAGGCAAAGGATATTTGAGAAACAACTCAAGGCAGGGCAAGGTGCAGGCCACCTGTAGCTGAAATAATGGGTTTACTAGATTACTTTTTAAATTTAAAATTGAGCTTGGATAACCTACGATTAGTATGCCATAGAATCGGCGCACTAGGCGCCGTCGAAGACCGATATCGGTTATGTCGAATTCATAGGTCCTTTGCATATGACCGTTGGGTAACAGTAGGTCACATTGCACAGCGATGCCCGGGACTTCTGATTTTTCCACATCCAATACCGCGTCCATTTCATCATCATACACAAGTGACACTACCGCCGCCTAATGCCCATTTATATTTTTCTATTTGATAAGGCCAGTTTTCCAGTTAATCGTTTATCTAATTTACCCCATTTTCCTTTCTGTTTCCATAAATACCCCACCCCACACAAAGAAAAAATTGTTAAAATAATTCGATTATATATTGATTAGCCATTGTGCGCTGTGTAAAACAGAGCTCAGTTAAATGCTCATAAAAATTATTGCTTTAAATTGAGTTACTTTATTACTCATATATCAGAGCGGTCGATAAATTTATGTTAAGACTATTGGTCGCGGCACTCGACTATAGGAAACTTAGTGTGGATTATAGGAAAAATGGGAGCCTAAAATGTTTCGTTTTTCATGCTAATATTCCATGTACCTCAGCGGAGTAATAATAAATTTGTTTTATTGCTAGGTGCCCAATCGAATGGCTGCAAATTCAATAAGAAGCCCATGTTCCGATACTCTGGATGCCACGGCTACGATGCGTCCGCCTTCAACATCGTTTTGGGCCTCACTTTCCAAATGGACACCTCCGAATACTCGCTGCCTGGTGACAGTCCGCGTAACATTTTCTACAAGGAGACCCTGGAGCAGGCGACCCGTATACTGGAGAGCAGGCGGCGCAACAGCAGCGAGACATCTGACCATCCGTTTACGGACGACTGAACTGGGAAACCTGAAATTTGAACTGGACGAGGGGATGGCCAAAGCATAAACTCAGGAGCTGACGGAGCCAATGCAGATTACTAGGTACTTTGAAGGAAATGAGAGTTCTTGATATAAATTAGATAAAGGGAAGCCGATTCCCACTTAAGCAGATATAGGCAGATGACTTGGCGTCCAAGAAAAGATCATAAATGAACAGACCACAGCACAGTAATTAAGCGTAGCCTAAAAATGTGCAGATTATCAATACTTATAACAATTTAGTGCAGCTCTTATTACTTATTTAATGAAAAATATAATGTCCCCGTGTTTTTGCAGCGAGATTGTAATTGAAAACACTCCTGTTTAGTTAATGTCCCAAATGTAAATACATAAAAACATCAAATGGCATACATTTTGTGATTGTATTTTATAGTTTCTCACGAGTAGACAAACATATACAGTATATAAATATAAATGTAATGTAACTATAATAGAACAAGACGAGCCAAAAAGTAAGTTAATAAAATTCTGAATTACGAATATCAAATAACACTCTTAATCTGACTCCGTCAGTTGTTAATATCAGATAAAACTTTGGTTTGTAAACGGCACTTTTTGACACATTTTTTGTAAAGCTGAGTGTGGTTAAGTCTGCAAAAGCTTAACAAGAAGAAAGGCTTACGTTGTTTTCAAGAGCTGTGACTAGGATTAGTTCCACTAATAAAATTTCTCTAAAATTCGAAGGATATAAATGAATATGCGAACCACATCGACATACAGAGTGAGAGCTGCAAACACGTATTCCTCGGGATCCAACTGTTCCGAACGATTGCCGCCCACTATCGACTGCATATCGACGATTAAAAAAAAGCAGCCAATAAAAGTGCATAGGCAAGTTATTGGCAAGCTGTCTACGAAATCGGGCATCCAAAAACCGCACACTGATAGGACGAGGAGGATCATCACAAAGGTTAATATAACCCCTCCCGCAGCTGTGTAATCGTACTTGGTTTGCACGGCGTAGATGCAAAGAGCGATGACAAGGACTGTGGTAATACCCACGGCCGAGATTACAACGTTGGAATCCATTAGGCTCGCTGCGGTTCCCAGGAGCAGCGACATGGTGAAGGTATAAAGAGCCAGGCAAATCAGATTGACGGGATGCCTTCGCCGCACGTTCTCCACACAAACGATTGTGGTTAGAACGATTACGTTAACGATCATGGCGACCAAAACTAAGAGGAAATTTTCCTGTATGAAGTCCTTGGTGGGTTGGTGGTAAGCAAATATTGCTATCACAGCCAATGTGAATAGTAATTGAACCTGCAAGAACCACATAATTATAAAATGTTTAATTGAATAGATCTAGCTTACCAAAAGGATTCCAAAAACCTTTCGGACGAATCCCATGCGTATAGTGGGATCCTCGAATACATTGCTTTTAACAATCAGATCTTGGGTATTAATCCCATTTTCGATCAACTGTTCGCCATCTTTTGGAGCGGAATTCGTGGCTTGGGACTCGATTTCCGTCGGAGGGGCTGACAATGAAATTGGTGGGTAAGGTTCAGAGTTTCTAGGTAAAGGGAGAAAATTAAACAACGCTGAAATCAAAACACGAATAAAAAAACTATTTTCAACTTTATTATGTAGAATCGTGACATGATTATATGTTATGGCTTAAAAATAAATTTGCGCAACGCATGTAGATGGAATGGAGTTGTAGATACAATCAACGTGAGCCCATTGAAGGGAATGGTTCTTACAAATCAACAATGCACGCTCACTTGAATAAATTAAAATTTGAACTGCCTTGGTATACTTTAAAATGTCTTGTAATAAAAAAGTACAAAAATGCCAAGCAAGATTATAAAATATTCTAAAAGAATTTTTACTGTGGGCTGGGAATATAATAACCAAAGAGTGCGCTAAGCCGGCCATTGTTATAAGTCTGTCAATTAAATTGCAGCGGTCGCAATTCAAATAAGACAGCAGCAAAGCGACTGAAGTGCACACTGGCTCCACCTAGCGACTGTTGTATAATTTCTAATCACTTTTTAGAGTGTAAATGAAATAGAATAATTATATTAAAATCTTGGCCTTTGCATTTTGTTTTTGGCGTATCGGTAGGAAATTTCAGTATACATTTTGAAGATTTAAAAATATATTTCATAATATTTAACACTTGCTTCAAATCGAAGGCGAAGCTGATTAATATTAACATTCGTTTACAGCACAAGCAATTAGGAAGTTTTTAAATCAGTTGAAAAATTATACATATATTTTGTAGGTCTCTTAAAGCTCACTTAATAATACTTTGAATGTA
Organism: Drosophila santomea; assembly: GCF_016746245.2. NCBI lineage: Eukaryota > Metazoa > Arthropoda > Insecta > Diptera > Drosophilidae > Drosophila > Drosophila santomea. The sequence goes on along the minus strand of NC_053016.2, from coordinate 16,689,126 downwards.
AGTGAATTTAATGAAAGAGTCCCAGCAGGAAGCTGAGACATGAAATACAGTTCTAATGAGTTATCAGTTCAACTGAGACAATTTTATGTTCTAACACATACGCATGCAGAAAAAGAAGGCTTATTTATGTATATATGTATATGTATATGTATATACATATTCAAGTCCCTTTTTCATAATCAAATTTTTGCTGTGATAGCACTTTTACACAAAAAAACTCTTTAATTTTTCAATTCTATTATTAACTTTAAGAACTTACCGTACAGTGAGACCTTATCTAGGAATCCTGTTTCTGCTTTAGGTGAATCCATGACTTCCACGGCTGGACTTTTTCCAAGGATAACTGGCAATCTTAGGAGCTCAACTAGACAACTAATAAGAAAAATAAATAGTGTATGTATCCGTATCTCGAACTAAAGGAAAAGCGTGAGGAATGGAAACTGAGATGCCGGTTTTATTTCGGGCCAGCGGTGCCAGAGTTTTCGCGAATGGCGCGCAAGAGCGGCTGAGTTTTGCATGTGGTGACTTAAACAACCGCCTTCATGCCTACATATGTAGGTGCAATACGTGTATATTCACCATAGTTTCGTCAATATCACTTCAGTTCACAAATGACACTGGGCGCACGAAGTCGGACTTAAACGGGTTCAGTCAGCCAAAAGTAAAAGTTACTGCCCGCGTGTCAGAGCAATTGTGCGATAATGAACGTAATTACGCTATTGCTGAAGACTTTGGTTGTGCTCGGATTTGCCGTGCTTTTGGGACCAGGAAGGGTGGCTGCCTACGATCCCAACGATCCGAAGATAGCCGAGTGCTGCCTGCCCCCAGATGGGATGTTCGAGGCCTTTTATCCCCGCGAGGTGGAGGGAATCCCCAATAGCGCCTCGCGACCCGCACACGGGCATGGCAGCTTCTTCAAGCACCGGAACCCAGCGCTGGTGGACACCAAGAACGCGGCGGCCTATGGCTATAGGTTCGATGGCAAGAGACGTTTCAACTTCGATTAGTTCTGGCCACAAATCTGTAATCTGTAATATTGGCAAATAAAGTCCCTTACTGAAAACTTTAAAAAACGATATATTTTTTCAACGGTAAATCGAAGCGCCAGAAAGTTGGCAGCCCTGCCATGCGTGCGTCCCTAAATTTCCGTGTGACTGACACTTATGTCAAGAGCAGAAGAAGAAGAAGTCGTCAATTTTTGCTTCGAAATTTATTCGTTTAAAAGCGTAAAAAAAATGTGTTTCTGAATCAAATTCAAATATAATTCACATAATTCTGTAAATACCGTTACAAAACCCAAATCACCAACACATGATGAACGGGCGTAGCATTGGCATGCTGAAAATGCTCAGGCACACCTGGCGCACGTAAGAATCTCACGGGGTGGTGAAAAGTGGGCTGTTATGGAGCCGGCGAATCTAATGAGTGCCCTGTACCCAAACACAATGCAGGTTTCCACGACGCATGGCCACCAAAGTGACCAGCCTGGGCGGTGACGAGGTGGGCAGTGGCACCGGAATAGGCCAGATCACCGGCGGCGTGCGTACGAGTGATGGGTCACAGAAGGTGAACACGCCTTCCAAGGAAATTGTCACCCACCTGCCGCCCCTCACCGACCCACTGCCCAACCTGCCAGAGGCCGTTTATGCAGCTCCATTGGCGGAGAGCGCAATTACGAAAGTAACAACGTTGCCCAACGGCCTGCGGATTGCTTCGGAACCGCGGTACGGACAGTTCTGCACTGTGGGCCTGGTTATCGACTCCGGCCCGCGCTACGAAGTAGCGTACCCTAGCGGGGTGTCGCACTTTCTCGAAAAGCTAGCCTTTAATGTGAGTCAAGTTGCGCTTATGTAATGTAGGATCTCGGCTAACTCGGCTACCCATTCCAAAGTCCACAGTCAACTTTCCCAACAAGGACGCCATACTCAAGGAGCTGGAGAAGAACGGTGGCATTTGCGACTGCCAGAGCTCTCGGGACACGCTCATTTATGCCGCCAGCATCGACAGTCGCGCCATTGATTCCGTAACGCGTCTGCTGGCGGACGTCACATTGCGCCCCACACTTAGCGACCAGGAGGTGAGTCTGGCCAGGCGTGCCGTCAACTTTGAGCTGGAGACTTTGGGCATGCGGCCGGAGCAGGAGCCCATACTGATGGACATGATCCACGCAGCAGCATTTAGGGACAATACCTTGGGCCTGCCCAAGCTATGTCCACTGGAGAACCTGGACCACATAGACCGCAAGGTGCTGATGAACTATCTTAAATACCATCATTCCCCTAAGCGGATGGTCATCGCTGGTGTAGGCGTAAGTCTACAAAATCCCTATTAAATATACATTTCAGTTAAAGAGTATCCTTACAGGTGGATCACGATGAGCTGGTTAACCATGTGCAAAGATACTTTGTAGAGGACAAAGCCATCTGGGAGACGGAAGCCCTGGAGGACTCGGGTCCCAAGCAAGTAGATACGTCTATTGCACAATACACTGGCGGACTAGTAAAGGTGGGTGCAATAATACTCTTTAATTAACTCTTTAACATCAATTGCCCACAGGAACAATGTGAAATCCCAATCTATGCAGCCGCTGGGTTACCAGAGCTGGCCCACGTGGTTCTCGGATTTGAGGGCTGTTCCCACCAGGACAAGGACTTCGTTCCCCTGTGCGTCCTGAATATAATGATGGGCGGTGGTGGTTCCTTCTCCGCAGGCGGTCCTGGCAAGGGCATGTACTCGCGCCTGTATACCAAGGTGCTAAACCGCTACCACTGGATGTACAGCGCCACCGCCTACAATCACGCTTACGCCGACTCTGGACTCTTCTGTGTTCATGGTAGCGCACCGCCACAGCACATGAACGACATGGTCGAGGTGTTGACTCGAGAGATGATGGGCATGGCCGCAGAGCCAGGTCGTGAAGAGCTTATGCGCTCAAAGATTCAACTTCAGTCCATGCTGCTGATGAATCTGGAGTCGAGACCAGTTGTGTTCGAAGACGTGGGACGTCAAGTGTTGGTAACGGGGCAGCGAAAACGACCGCAGCATTTTATCCAGGAAATCGGTAAAAGCATCTATGACTTAATTAATGCATTTCAATTAACTCGGCATTTTCTTTTGTAGAAAGTGTAACTGCCGCCGACATCCAACGCGTTGCCCAACGTCTCCTGAGCTCCCCGCCTTCTGTGGCCGCGCGCGGTGACATCCACAATCTTCCTGAGATGAGCCACATCACCAACGCGGTCAGTGGTTCAGGACGTTCCGGACTGGGACGTCGGCTTTCCTTGTTCAAATAACGCTGGGTGTGAGACCGCCACCATCGGATATCATTTTGCTTTGTTCACAATATTGTACTAAGGGCAACCGTGTTAAGTTTAAATTGGCTAAAATATTTTCCAAAATTCGACTCTGAGTATTTTATTTGTAGCTTTAATTATGTTTTTGAATAGGAAAAAACGTCAGAAACACAGTAAGTTAAATATCCTGGTAGGAAAAGGAAGCATTTTTTGTAAGTAATATATTTGAAACAAAAAAATTGAATTTTCTATATGAGCGATTTATTAAGATAACCCATCATATTTTTGCGCCAACCCCACAATTTTCGTACTAAATTTGGGCCAATACTTCTATAGCATCCAGCTGTTTATCCCAATGAAGTTTGTGAAGATACCGAGGAACTCTTCTTTAATCGCCGTTTGCACTTTGGAGAACTGGTTGAGCCATCGCTATCACTGCTGCTGCTGCTGCTGCTGCTATTCCCACTTCTGTTACTTTTTAAGGGCACTAGAAACGAAAAAGGATACATATAGAGCTTTGTAGCACTGCACACAGAATTTATTAACTTACTTGATGGGCTCTTGGGGGCGGTGCTTTCAAACTCTTCGTCTTCCGGCAACTCGTCGCTGGAAATGTTCTCGTGCATGCGATACTGCTTAGGAAGATGGCTCTCATCCTGAAGCGGAGCCGCATACTTAGGCCGTTTGATTTTTTCCTCTTGTTGCTGCCGATCACTGTCGTTGTCCAGCTCGTTGCCCGTTTGTTTCTTTATGCTCTTGGCAATCACGCGCTTTTGGTGATCCAGCTGAGGAAACAGGTCCCTCGAATTATCTAGCGCCTGCTTAGCAGCATTCATCTCTGCCTGTTGAATTGAGGAGCCACTTGAAGTGGCCAGCCGCTTTGAGCGGAAATAAACGGCCACCTTGTATACCCGCGTATTGGTTGGACCACTGGCTTCCACCACCTTGTAGTAGGGGATGTCCGGCTCGCCGCCATCCATCGTGCGAAGGGTGAGGCAGCACTGCTGCAGCTTCGACTTAGGATCGTTCCAGTCCTGATTCATGATAAACAACTGAAGTCGCGGGAACAAACATACGTGGCAAAACTGCTCACAGTACAGGAGACCCTTGTCCACGTACAGGGCGCCGAGGAATGCCTCTAGCAGATCGGCACGATCTTTGGTCTTCAAATCAGCCTTGGGATTTGCATACACGGCATATTTGGGCATTCCCAAATCATCGCAGACCACTGCTTGTGTGCGGTTATTGACCAATGAGGAGCGTAGCAAGGACAAGTGGCCCTCGTGGTGTTCAGGGAAGTGACGATATAGGTACTCCGAGCAAATAAGCTGCAGCACCGTGTCGCCCAAGAACTCTAATCGCTGATTGGACCCAAGGGTCAAATGTGTGAATCCAATGGAACGATCGGTAAACGCGCGAGCCAACAGTCGAATATGTTTGAACTTGATTCCAATAGAGTCCTCGAATTTGGTTAACTCCTTAAGCACCCGGTAGGAATCGATACAGCTGCGATCCCCAAGTGGCTCTTGTTCCTGTAACGGGTGCTCCGGCAGATTTTTCCAGATACTCAGCAGTTTCTCGTCCTGCCGGAATAGAGCATCCGTAAACACCTCATCTGCCACCTTGATTCCGCCATCCAACAGAAGAGCACCCATTAGGGCTTCAAAACAGTTGGCCATGGCGTGGCGCAGTTCCAACTCGTGGCACAGATCGGATCCGTGTGCGTACAACATAAACTCTTCCAGTTGTAGCTTTTTGGCCAACAGAGCCAAGTGCTGGTTTTGGACAATTGCCGCCCGATAAGTGGCCAAACCACCCTCCTCCAGTTCGGGGAACATAAAAAACAGATGAATCGAGCTGAGGAATTCTACCACAGCGTCACCAAGGAACTCCAGTCTCTCGTTGTGGGTTATGTTCGAAACAGTTTCATGATCCTTGCCAAATCGGGACATAATGCTCACTAAGGTGTTGATTCCGCGCTTGCGTGTGTTCATGTAATGGATCTTGCGATCTCCGTACTCCGGCTGTCGAATTCCGCAGTTCGTCAGTGAGTTGCGGGCATGATCAGGATTGGTGCCATAGTTCTCCTTGTAGGATGGATGAGTCAGCGCCAATTGGAGCAGATACCGATTCTTAAAACGGTATCCAATACTCTCCTCTAGCAGGTCCAGTGACTTGTGAAATCTAAGGTGACCTGTTAGGACAGGAATCAACATGGCATGCTGCACAACATCGCACATAATGCCAGTGCGATAGAAGCCCTCTGAGCTGATCGCCACTGTAATGTTACGTTTCATGCGCCCCTGAGTTCGCATCTCCTGAAGGCGTTGCTCCTTCTCCTCTAGCTTGCGTTTATCTTTGAAAGAGGGCTTAGACATGTTGGCCATCAGGTGACGAAACTTAACGTACTCTCGCCACGCCTTTTGGTACTCCGGATTTCCCGCGTAGCTTAACTGCGGCGGACGAATGCCGAAGTGTACGATCGCGGGGTGTGAAATTCCAGTTTCGCGATCCACGCACTCTGGCAAATCGGAGTTATTCCTGTCCAGTTGGTCAACACGCAGCGAACACGGCTTATGACCCGGCTTTGTGACCAGCATTCCCTTTATGAAGTCCACGTAGTTTTGCCACTCGCTCTGACTAATCTGGTTAAGATGCAGCAGCTGCTGCCGTTCTACTAGTTGTGCGGAATTATCCAACAAGTAGCGGAGTACCTCGACCATGGCCAAAACCTCCTTTCCATTATCGGGGAGGTCGCGGACGAAACGCGGAAAGAAGTGAAAAGCTGGACAGGATTCATCGACGCTTCCGGACGCTAAGTTGGGCATTAGATTGAAGTCCACCAGCTCCAGCAATTCATGAAACAGGTATTTGACTGAATTTGAGATGGGATGTTAGTAATGCTTTTACAGTAAATCTCAATTTAACTTACAAAAAAGGTCTAGCTCATGGATAGTAAAGTTCTCTGGCATCTTCTCCTCCTCGTACTCAATGGTGTACTCGATGTTGAAGCGGATCACCTTGCAGACGGGAAGATCAGTGAGGCGCACATGCGAAAGAAGTGAGAAGCCCTCGAATAGAAACTCGTGCTCATCATGCTTGATAATAGTGGGTGTCTTTGTCAGGAAGTTAGTGGGCGGTGAGATGCTGATCCTGTAGTGGAACAGCTTGCCAGCATTGTTGCTGTTAGGATCGCAAACCTTGTAGCCAGTCTCGCCAGGATATATGCCGTGCCGTATGCCAATACGTCGAGACTTGGCTGAGCACCGGCAGAGAGGACCGTCGTTCATCTCCCCGGCGTCGTTGTGCCAGAGATCCGCGTGCACACGCTGCGGATGTTGCACCTTGCGGGAAAGCTCCTCCATGCAGCAGTCCTGCTCGATCTTAAAAGCGTCATCGTCGGAGTCGTCATCAGAGGAGGAGGACGAGGAGCAGGCCTCTGACTTGTGCTTGTGCTTGCAAACACGACGACGAGCCTTTCTTGGAGGCGGCACGTAAGCGGGTAGCTTTTCGCGCACGCGCTCCGCTCTTTGCAGCAGCTCCTCTTCGAACAGGCTGCACAGCTTTTGCAGCCGCGCCCGACCTCTGACCTCGTTTTCACTTTTGGTGCGCTCGTAATAGAGCTCCGCTGGCGAAGATCGCACCCAGGACTCGACAGGGGCATCCGCCTCGCTGAGGGCGTTCATCTTTTTCACATAGTCCTCTGGTTTTTCGCAGAAATTAGAACACCACTGTCTCAGCAGACGGTCCCTTTCGGTCTCTACCTTCGGTTTGGGTCTAGTTTTCTCTAAGGGCTCACTTCTCTCCCTATCGTGATAGCTGCGTGGGGAATAATCCTCACTAGCTGGGTGCCTGGCAGAACCATAGTAGCCGTGTTGCGTTCCCTTTGGCGGCCTGTGGGCATATTGTCCGTGTCTTGGCTCGTGGGTATATCGGGCCTCCTGAATATGACGGTGTTCCTGATCATGTCTCTGTTCATACCGCCTTCCCGAGCTATGGCCGGGATAATGGTGGTAGCCTTGACTGGAGCTGTGGGAATTATACCTTTGCCGTTCGGATGGAGGTCGGTAGTTGGACGCGTAGGAAGGATAGCGATCTGGGTATTTATAGCTTTCATATGGGAAGGATGATCCGGATGTCGGGTACTGGTATTGGTAAGGGGACTCCTGGCCACCATACTTCTGTGCTGGTTCGTTATAAGCATATCCCTCGTAGCCGTACACTGCTGGTTGCTGGTACGGATCATAGCCGGAGGTGAAACTGGCATAGGGAGCTGGTGTCTCCGGATAGACGTAATCCAAAGGCTTTGTGTTGTGAGAATGGGAGTCATTTGACGGATAGTTATGAGAGGAAACACCTACTCCCGGCGGAGATATTTCTTCTTCCGGCGGAGGTGGAGGCGGTGGAGGAGGAGGAGGCTGGACTGGAGGCGGCGGCAAGGGCGGCTGGTACATGGCGATGTTTTAGAGCAACCTCCGGTAAAATCGACAATTGTAATTTTTTCCTCCCACACTTTTCACCGCGATTCGATTGATCTGGCAACTCGCCGGGTTTGTTTACACTCGTACATCCGGCAAGGCCGTGCCACATATGTTTCGATAGACGACGCAACAAAATTATGTTACTCCCGCGGTATTTTTGCTCGAACCTCCAACGCTGCACGATGGCCTTCTACGCTGTAGCCAGAGGGCGGAGAACTGGAGTCTACGACTCGTGGGCAGAGTGCGAGGAGCAGGTCAAGGGTTTTAATAACGCCAAATACAAGAAGTTTAAAACGCGGCAGGAAGCGGATCAGTTCGTTAATGGCTGTAAATCGTATGCACCGCAGGATGTGGCCGTGCCGCTGGGCAAGAGACAGGCAGCACTGGCCAGTTGGAAGAACAGCACCGAAGTGATTGGGAACCCCAAGTACACAGAGGAGTGGCCCGAAGAGGATCACGACTTAGCAGAGAATGATCTGGTAGGCTTGAATATACATACATATGCGTAATTTATAAATCCTGACTTCTCTTTCAGAATGCTGCCATGAACGAGGTGGAGGGAGATCCTAGGCCATCTAATAGTATTAATTTAGTAAGAGGCGAAAGTAAATTCTCTAGAGAAAGTTAAACATATCTTCTTTAAGGCAGACATTTTAAATCGCAAGCGAAAGGGCACGGATAGCAGCGATAAGCGGAACAAGATCCCACGACATGTCTCCCAGGTCTCAGAAGCCAAAGGACTCAAACAAGTGGGTGCCTTCCAGTTTGAAATCGATGCCGAAGGCTATGTGATTGTGTATACAGATGGCTCCTGCATAGGCAATGGACAACCCGGCGCCTGTGCCGGCTATGGAGTTTACTTTGGCAAAAATCATCCGCTGTAAGTGGTAACTAATTATCACTAAGTGTACTTAAAAGCTTTTAATTCTTTGAAGAAACGCAGGCAAGCCCGTGGATGGACGCGTTACAAATAATGTTGGTGAAATACAAGCGGCCATTCATGCCATAAAAACAGCCATTGATTTGGGAATACAGAAGCTGTGCGTCTGCACAGACTCCCAGTTCTTGATCAACTCAATAACCCTGTGGGTTGAGGGTTGGAAAAAAAGGGGCTGGAAGCTAAAGAACAATCAGCCTGTGAAAAACGTTGTTGACTTTAAGGAACTAGATAAACTGCTTCAGAACAACAACATTACCGTGAAATGGGTGCGTAATTATATTTAAATAACGTGCTCGATTGTATCCATCTTATGTTTTTATCCTCAGAACTACGTGGATGCCCATAAGGGCATAGAGGGCAATGAAATGGCAGACAAATTGGCGCGCCAAGGATCCGCCTTGTATAAGGATAGAAATGGGTGATAAGCCCATTTTTAAATTAACCGCCTTTGTAGTATGTAATTGATTTGGCAACGCTGAATAAATTGAAGTTACATGGTAGCCCTGGCCCAAATGTTTTTATTTACAATTTACTTTAGTCGCGTTTAAGTAGTCAGTTTAAAAAATGCATTCCAAGGAAAATAAGAAGTGTTTATTGCTTACCTCGGTTTTGTGGTTACTGGGAGGGGCAGGCATGTGTTATGTAGTCGAACCACCTATTGTTCACGTAGAAATGGACAAAGCCGGCATGCACAGGTTTTTCTAATGGAGAGCGGTCTATGGAATACCTAAATTAAAGTGATAAATGTTTATGCAGGACCCTTAACTACCGTCTACGATTCGACATTCCGCTGGTGGGCAAGGACTGTGAGTATGCGCTGCTGCAGGATTTCCCCGCATCCGTTTATATAAGCACAGACGAACTGGATGACCTGCAGCGTTTGAAGAGGGTGCGTTAGCTTGGGAATGAAGTTATAAGGATTACTATGAAGATTTTCCTTTCCAGTTGAATGCCATCTACCCCAAGTTCGTCAACATTGAAGTGGCCACGGAACGGGCGCAGCCCTTCTCGGTTTTACTGCTCGGTACACCAAAGATAACGGAATCGCTGGCTCTGCCCTTGCATTTTCGCTACCATGCCCCCAGTGATAAGCGGTGTGGTGATCTTGAATTCCAAATTGCATTCGTCCACTAGACTAATCAAATAATCCTAACAGATCGATGGCCACAGTGGCCATACCCTTACCCGAGCTCTATCTTAACTGCCCGATGGCTGATAGTGCGCTCATCGAGAACGAGTTGGTTGTCCGGCCTGATAAGCATTACTGCCTGAATGCGCCGGAAAGCCGTTTTGACGAGAACCACGTCAAGGATGGCCAGCCCACGACCATGGATAATCTGGAGCGCTGCAACTGGAGGCGGGTGCACGTGGACTGCCAGCTGAAGGTGCCGCTGCGTGCCGAGATTCCGGTAGGTCAGGCTAACGCCTACGGTCCGGTTCTGTGCGGCACCATCCTGCTTGGTTGGTCTTTGGCCCTATGGACAATCATACACTCGATGACCAATACGCGACGCATCAATCAGCGCCTGAACGAGCAGCGACTTCTGCAGCAAAAAGTCAAGTAACAGGCGACGAAGTCGGTGCGATTTAAAGTCAGCAATGGCTAACTAAACAATACATTCTTGCAATGGCACAGGGCTGTAAATATTTATGATTATGCTGCATACGTACACCACTCACTTATTGACATAGTTAAAGCGACTTAAGCACCTTCGAAACGTGCCACACATAGTAAAGTCATATTATCACACAATTAAGTCATATTAGGCTTCCCTAAGCATAAGCATTATATAAACCTTTATCTTTAGTTATAGCTAGGCTTAGCTATGCTTAAATAGGAATAACTTATAATTACTACAATTAACATGAATGTACATGGCGTCCAGGTGCAGGACGTGGGATCAGAACCGATTGTCTTTATCTGATGTGGGAACAATGGACTTTGAATCGTTCTCCTGGTGGTTGCGGAGCGTCATCGTGCTAGACGTCGATGGCGGTTCGTTCCACGTCTGAATAGTGGCCTTGCCAAATATAACAAAAATAGTGTTGCACACTAAATAAATTCCTCCTGTAATAAAGAACACCATTCGCCACTGGCTGGGATCCTCCTCATCCGATACGATCGCTCCCACCACTAAAGGGGCTATTATGGAGGTCACTCCTGCAATCCCATTGGTAACTCCCATCATAGGACCGGCAAAGTTGGGCGACAGGTCGATGTGATTAATCAAATATCCACAGACACAGCCAGCATTGATGCCCACCGCCAGCGTCAGCAGAAGAATGGCCCACGTTTTCTCTTCGGCTGTCATGTACCCAAGTCCAATCAAACAAGCCATTGGTCCCCACTGTCCAATCGAATTAAACAGCTTTCGAGCCGTGGTGATCGATATAGTCCCTCGGTTGATGAGCAAATCCGATATGGGACTGACCACAAAGCAGAGCAGGCCCATAACAAAGTACGGCAGCGAGGAAAGGAAGGCATTGGACTTGACATCAAGCTGCAGAACCTTGCTCATGTATGTGGGCATTTCAGTGAGCAGCGTGTAGAAGCCCCATGTGAATCCACAATGTGCTGCCAGGAGACCGTAGAAAGCTGGGGACCTAAAGATCGACATCCAGGGCACAGGCATTGACTGAAATAAAAGGTTGCACCATTACAATTTCTGCTCAATGGTTCTTTCACATCCTCACTTACCTGACCGGCGCTGGTGCTGCCCGTAAGGCTTTCGATATACTCCACCTCGCCTTTGCTAATCCGGATGGCTGTAGCGGGATCATTAGCCGCCTGCCAGAAGAATAGCAGCGCCCAAGCCAGGCTCACCCCTCCGGAAAGGTAAAACAACCCTGGCCAGCCCATGACGGATTCGAAGATAAAGCCACTGGTAACCAGGATAACAGCCGTTCCGAACTGTGCTCCCGAATAAACGCCAGTCGTTAGGAGACCCCGCTCCGTGCGGGGCACCCACTTAGCCAGTAGCGTGTGGACACACGGATAAACTGTTCCCTGGACCAGTCCGGTGAGGACGCGCAAGACGCAGATACTCTGCCACCCACTTTTGGCTGCAATGGGATGGAAGAAGCACAAAATACCGCCGACTGCAGTCGCAATTCCCAGTACTAACTTGGCCCCAAATCGCTTGGCAAGGAGTCCTACAAAATTGTGTAAGACGTGGTAACTAGATCTTGGTCATGATTCTAGCTACTCACCTGCCGGTACCTGGGAGACCACATAGCCCCAGAAAAAGCTGCTGAGGATCAGGGACTTTTCCGACGTACCCCAACTGTAATATGGAGCACCCGCGGTGGACTGCGTCATGGGAACAATGCCAGCCGAGATGTTTACCCGCTGGAAGTAGTTGATCATCATGCCCAAGAATAGAACAGCCGCCTGCCAGTGTCGCACGCCAAGACCTCTAGCTGAGATAGAAATGTAAATGATGTATTTAGTTTAGAGATTGAAAACTTATTTGGGTGTTGTTACAGGTTAATTTCCTAAGCGGATTCGGAACTACTCCGACTAGAAGGGGTCTCCTCTCTCCAGTGGAATAATAAACCATGTCTGATCAGTTTCGGATTTAACTAGCGTCTGGTCATCCAATTAATTGATTGCACCATTATAAATGCACGGTGCAAATTGTTGTCACTTGGTCGATATTTTCTGGGACCTCAATCTACGGTTTATTGCCGTTTAACAACGCTCTGATAGTGGTGATTTCATTAATTATGGGTCCGACGGAACTCTTTGGGTTTTATTATAATAATATTTTCATTATCATTAACGCCTGCCAATGAGGAAAACAAAAGCAGCTCTGCTCTCAATGGAAAAGTTCCCGTAGCGGAGCAGATTCCACCGTGGGACATAACGTGTGAACACAGTCGTAAATTTTGATTGCCCTCCTATGAACTAAATGGATCTCCAGATTAGGTCCCCCGAAATTCCTGCCCTGCAGATGAACACGATTGCCAACCTTCGTGCAGATAATAAATATTTTCTTTGTGTCATACGTATGTATCTCTGTTGATCTTCATAAAGTCGTAAGTCTCGGCAGATGTCTGATATATTATATGATCTATCAAGATATGGTTCGCAAATATAGCCAGACGTCTGGACTGTAATAACGTTGAATAAACTCTTAGGGTAGGTCTAGTGATTTGTAAAGAGCAGCCATGGTAAGATTAAGAGAGCAGCGGTATAACTGATAGTGTTCTATAAGTTGGTTTTGCCTTTAAGATCAAACAAGGGACTAGCACACCCAACCTGCAAAAGTTCTGATATTAACTTTCGTGACGAAACATTTTGCACTTTATAAATAAAATTTTAACATTTACAAAATCACCACACTTTATACAAATAATTGATTGGCCACTAGGCCACTAGGCCATTTCATTTAATTTCTTCATGTATATACATATGTATAGATAGTAGTCGTCTTAGCACACTTTCCTGTTGCGCTCCGCCACTATGATAACGTCCACAGTGATTAAATGTAACCAAGTTGTGGCAAGTAATCTCGATTTCATATAGATCGAAGGTAACTGGTGGATCATGCCGTTGTATTAACGAAAATACTGAATCTTAATATTTTCTTGTAAGATGGCATAAGCTATAGTACAACACAATTATGTTTCTGCAAAGCTCCAACCTGATTCATTAAGTAATATCTCTAATATCTCCCTCTCTTAAACTGTGATATTTGGGAATCTCTTGTTATGGGATGAAAGTTTTCAATGAAAACTCTAGTGTCTATAATTTGCTATATTTTTGAAGTATTCGAGTGATCGTTTTTGCACTGATTTTCAAAAGCTTTTACAAACTTCACTCTCACACTATCTTGAGCAACAGTGATTTTCTCTTCGATCCGACACTTACGCCTTGCCTTATCCTCAGAGGGTTCGAAACCCATTTCAAGTGTCTCACTGATTTATTTATTATAACTGAGAGAAGTAAAAAATGGCCGAAGTGCCTGGCCCCGAAAACGATGGTAAACTGCGAGGCGATTGTTGTACCTTTCGCTTTTATACTGATACTACAAAAACTCATTCTCCTGATTACAGGGCCTCCGCCTCCAGGTCTCAAGTACCCGCGCGGCTACGCAGATCGCCCGTCATTATCGCGACAATAATCATAAACCCATAAACCTCCACCAAAGTGCTTGGCACTTGCCCCGCGTCCAGTCCAATGCAAATTACATTATGTCTTCGCTGTGATTTTATTTCAGTGGCTGTAACCGATTGAACCCAACCGATCGCATCTGTCTGGTAGTTAAAAATATTGGTTCAGTCCTTGTTGTAGAAAGGGTAATCTCATATGTACATCATACATATATATCGGATGTTACTGGCCTGCACTCGAAATCCCTTTGAAAGCCTATGATTCAATTGTTATCTCTTGTTGTGTGCACTTTTTCACAGAATTGTGCCGAGAAAGATTTGTTGATTATCCCAGTCTAATTGTTTTATAGCTTCCGATTAGAGCTGTCAACACTTGTGATCCCAAGCAGATTCTGGGGAAAGCCTTAATAGCTATTAGCTAAGATATACCATGTGTCAGCTTTCGGGGCTTTCGTCAGGGTAATCACATATTATGTAAGGAGAAAGTATTAACATATTTATAAGTCAAAAAAACACGTTTTGAAGTGGCTTTAAATCTTTTTACAAAAAAGATGATATGTCTATCCAAAGTAAATGAAGTGGTGCTTACCATGATTTAAATGTTTTTAAATTGTGGCCGCTAGAACATACGTAATTTATTGAACCTCTTTAATCATAGTTATATTTATTATTATTATTTATTGGTAATAAGGGAATCAAACAAAACGTGGGCTTCACCTCGTGATCAGAACGCTGATATCGTTATGGATCTTATTAAAGCTTCATGATCTTTTTCAAGATCCGAAAACCATATTATCCTAAAGAGAAATATTTTATGTAGACATCTAGATATATTTCTCCTCCCCTCTTAACAAGATTCAACGTCCTCGTTAAATTTCAGTTATCATTTATAAGAAATATAACTGTTCATAACAGTATATCGCACTTGCAATAGCTGAGTAACGGGTATCTGATAGTCGGGGAACTTGACTCGTTTTCTTTTGTTTTTTTCTGTTTTTCGCTCTGTCTTGGATCGAGCTAATTATCATAAATTTATGGATAAAGACCACATACAGAAAACCATATTTATATATATTTATTTCGAAATCTTTATTCTTATTATATTTTTATAAATAGTAGTTTTGTTTTACATCCTAATATGTTGTGTGTTGGTTCATTGTGATTTAACTACTTTGCTTGAAATCTTGAAAAATATTTTATACAGAAATTTATATACATAACCTACCAGTATTCGATTAAGTATTAACAATCTGCTTGTTTTTTTATCTATACATTTTCTAAATTGTTTAAAAAGAAAACCTTTTTAATTATATTTCAAAACAATTTTGTAACGGAATCTTGGAATTTTGTTCTTTGGCAAATTATACTTCATGTAAACTGGTCACACTAGGCAAAGGAAATTAGTTTCACTTGATTATTTTTTTGTTGCTCCTTCAATATGTCCACGAGATCTTCATTCGGCGATGAAGAGCAGAACAAAGTGCCCCGCATCATGACCTTCCGTCCCAGCTACGAGGAGTTTAAAAATTTTTCCGCCTACATAGAGCACATTGAATCCCGCGGAGCACACTTAGCCGGCTTGGCCAAAATCCAGGTAAGCTGGCCAAGTTCCCAACTTTTTGCACATATATGTCATTCATTTTGTTATTTTTGACCAACAGCCACCTGCGGAATGGGTGCCCCGGAAGTCGGGCTACGACATAGAGAACATTAACATGACCATTCCGGCACCGATCTGCCAAGTGGTCACAGGGTAAGTGGTTATCATATACGACTCAATGCCCCCAAACAAGAAAACCCATTTGAAACGCAGGGCCCACGGAGTGTACCAGCAAATCAACATCCAGCAGCGCCGGCAGATGACCTTGCGCCAGTTTATGGAAAAGGCCAATTCCGAACTTCACCAGACACCGAGGCACTTCGACTACGAGGATCTGGAGCGCAAGTACTGGAAGAACATCACCTACATATCGCCACTGTACGCAGCCGATGTCAAGGGATCGCTGAGTGACGAAGAACTCGACGTGTGGAACATTGGGCGGCTGGACACCATATTAAATCTGGTCAATACCGACTACAACATAATCATCGATGGCGTGAACACGGCGTACCTCTACTTTGGCATGTGGAAGAGCTCTTTTGCCTGGCATACCGAGGATATGGATCTGTATTCCATTAACTATCTGCATTTTGGAGCACCCAAAACTTGGTACGCCATCCCGCCCGCGTATGGCAGACGACTGGAGAAGCTGGCAAACGAAACATTCACTGAGAACTACCAGGAGTGCAATGCCTATCTTCGCCATAAGATGACCATGATCAGTCCGAAGGTGCTCCGCCAGCACAACATACCTTACAACAAGATCACTCAGGAGGCGGGTGAAATTATGATCACATTTCCCTTCGGGTACCATGCCGGATTTAATCATGGCTTCAACGGCGCCGAGTCGACCAACTTTGCGTCGAAGCGTTGGATAGAGTACGGCAAGCGGGCAAGTATTTGCCGATGCCGAAGCGACATGGTTAAGATCTCGATGGAGACCTTCGTACGCCGTTTCCAGCCAGAGCGATACGAAAATTGGTTAAGAGGTCAGGACATGGGCAGTCACCCCGAGGAGCCGGGTAAAGTATGCGCTGCAGCACCCCCCACTTTGAATGAGTATGAAAAACAGGAAAGGTATTACATTAAAGATCAAAATTGACTTTCTTACTAAGATAACCGCATACCACAGTTTACGTGCTGCCAAATCCAAGGAAGAATCTCCGCAAAAGCGGGGTTGCTCGCTGGCTGGCAATGGATGTGAGTCAAACGAGGGTTCCGCCGAGGATGTCGACGATAGGGCCAGTGTGAGCAGCTATAACAGCTGCCGCCAGCTGCAGCCAGTTGTCAAACTACGCAAACTCCCACCCACTGCGTCTGTACCTGAACCATCTTCGGCGCCAAAGAGATACGACTTCAACTCTGAGGCTGTGGTGCGCGTAAAGCGCCTATGGAATGAACTGCCCTGTCCCAATCCTGGGGTTAACCTGCTCACCAATGGTGTAGTAAAGAACACCAAACGAATGCGCTTCCAGACAAAAGTACTCACTCTTGACGACGAGGATTGAGGATTCCAGATGTGACAATGCTTTATGGCAGTTTTTTGATCTCCTTGTTAGATTTTCGCCCCGCAGCAATCAAAGATCTAGTATTGATATTTTTTTGTACATTTTTATACATTTTAAGCGGACATGACGCCATCACAAAGCAGATATGTGTATAGAATTAAGGAGACAAGCAAATTTTTGCAATTCGTTGAATCAAATATGTATAAATCTTTAGGCTGTAAATAGGACAGACTAAATTTGACCGTTCACATTTTTCAAACAAGTGTCTGTTCCCACCGAAAGAAGTATTGCATTACAATTTAAATCGGATAAAACCGAAATCATTTTTAAAAGAAACGCCCTAGGGTCAATGTCTATAATCAAACAAAAATATCGCTTAATAATTTGATATGTTATGACATGTGTGAAATTCCTTGCAACAGAAAGAGAACCGCCTACTAAATTGGCAACCGGTAATTAAGAACTAGAAATCGTGGACTATAAAAGCCCTCCAAGCTCCTCCTATCGACAGTTACTTTAAAGCCTCAAACATTTGAAATTACAGATGTTCGGAAATTTTAAGCTTATCTATCCGGCTCCTCTATCGGAGCCTATAAGATCTAGGGATTCGAATGCTTTCCTAATGGTGACGCTCCGAAATTCGGGTTTAGACTTGAACAACGATTTCGGTATAGGCCGCAAGATGTGGAGGGTTTTTTCTTACATCTACAATATGGTGATACTTCCCGTAAGTTTCCCAATTAACTACATGGTCCATTTGGCGGAGTTCCCCCCGGAGCTGCTACTGCAATCCCTGCAACTGTGCCTCAACACATGGTGTTTCTCTCTGAAGTTCTTCGTTTTGATAATGCATATGCACCGTTTGGAATGGGCCAACAAGCACTTAGACAAACTGGATGAATACTGCGTAAAGCCGGGGGAAAAGCGCAAGATACGCGACATGGTGGCTGCCGTTACCAGGCTGAACCTAACCTTTTTCGTGGTCTACGGCTTCTACGCCACCTCCGCGCTTGTGGACGGACTTTTGCACCACCGTGTTCCTTACAATACGTACTATCCGTTCATAAACTGGCGAGTTGATCGGACCCAGCTGTACATCCAGAGTTTTGTGGAGTACATCACCGTGGGTTTTGCCATATATGTTGCCACGGCCACCGATTCCTATCCTGTGATCTACGTGGCAGCCCTGCGGACTCATATTCTGTTGCTCAAGGACCGTATTATGTACTTGGGCGATTCCAGTAACGAGGGCAGCACCGACCCGAGCTACATGTTTAAATCGTTGGTGGATTGTATTAAGGCTCACAGAACCATGATAAAGTAAGTCAGTTTGATCAAACTATAGAAAATGTCTACAGATTTTAATTTAAACAGAAAATAAAGTATAATTTTTATACGAACACCTCTACAAAGCGATATTTGTTAATATAGATATCCTATAATACTTTAAGAGTATTCATTTACATTCAGGATAAAATAATTGGCATATCAAACGATTTGACATAAAACTATATTATATTCAATTAAATCCAGTTTTTGTGATGCCATTCAACCCATCATCTCTGGCACGATATTTGCTCAATTCGTCATATGCGGATCGATTCTAGGGATCACTATGATCAACATGTTGTTGTTCGCTGACCAATCGACCCGATTTGGCATAGTCACCTACGTGATGGCCGTCCTTCTGCAGACCTTTCCGCTTTGCTTTTACTGCAACGCCATCGTGGATGACTGCAATGAGCTGGCCGACGCTCTTTTCCATTCCTCCTGGTGGGTGCAGGACAAGCGGTACCAGCGGATAGTCATTCAGTTCTTGCAGAAACTGCAGCAGCCTTTGACCTTCACAGCCATGAACATATTCAACATCAATCTGGCCACTAACATCAATGTAAGTCCTCTGCTTTCGGATAGAACAGGGAGACAAACTCCGAACTTCAATCCTTGCAGGTAGCAAAGTTCGCCTTCACCGTCTACGCCATCGCCAGCGGGATGAACCTGAACGAAAGGTATAACATTCAGGAATAGAAAAGAACACTCAATAAAAATGACCGCACCAAAGGTAAACGTACATAGTTTTATGATCTTAACACTTTTTGCTTCGTAGAATTATAATAATCGTATATGCATACAGCGAATTATGAATAAACGTAAGCTAGTTAAAACAAATATTGATCGAACAATGGGTATTAAAGAAAATCGCCACATACGTATGTATACCGCACAGCCCCTGCAGAAGTCTATTGCAGGCTGGGAACCTGGGATGTCATCGGAAATTGAAATTACAAAGGCCAGACTCATGAGCTGTAATCTGGTCAATGGGTTCACTTGATCCCTGCGACTGGCATTTTCTTTACATGAGGTGCTGAGAGACGGAAGATGAAGTTAGTGACGCGTTGGCGAGAATTGCACATATTATGCGAAGCATGGAGTATTTTTAGCTCGCTAACAGTTCGAATGTTTCGGCGGCAGTTTATTTCGGGATGGGAGGTTGGCGGAGGGTCCACACGAGTCTAAGTATATTGATGATATTTTTAATGGCTGGCATAGATGAAACAGCGAAAGTTGTACAATTAACATAAACTTAGGCGAGATAACTATATGTGTCTTTGTGTCCCTCCATTCGCTCTAGATACTCCTTCTCGATAAGGATGTCTATGCACTTCTTGATTACGGGCACCTTAGGCTTAAAGCGCGTTGACAGCTGATTAAGCACCTCCGAAATGAGTTGTGTATGGTTGAGTCGTTTGCGCATCTTCATGATGCGGACGATCGCCGCCTGAATCAGCAATTTTCGGTCCTCCTCTATATGCTTATGTACAGTCTCCTGCTCCACTTTAAGTTCAGTCTTCAGAGGCTGGTTGATGTTAATTCGGCGCTTCTTGTTCTTGTAATCTAGGAACAACTCCACCGTCGACTCGGGCGTCAGCGAGTTCTCATTGTCGCTGGAGGTCAGCACCTTCGCCTTGAGCAGTATTTGCAATACCTGTAAGAAGAAGACCTTTAGTAAGTTCAAATCTAGCGATTGACACGACTCAATGTCACCTGAATCAAGTTCTCCTGCTGCGTTTGTGTGTTGTCCTGCAGTTGCTGGACTGTAAAACTGAGCTGATCGTTGAACTGGAGCAGCACTGACATTTGGAAGGTGCTGGCCTGCAGGGTGTAGGTGGAGGAATTATTGCGGTTGACGTTCATTATCAGTTCGCCCTTGCACATCTGATACAACCAGTTGAGCTTGCGACCAGAATGGCGGGCGGCATAGAACTCATTGAACTGTCGCACTGATCGCTCCAGCTCGGATGGAAGCAGGAAGGTGTTACTCAGCTGGAAAGGCCATGAGCCTGAGGACAGGACCTCGATTCCAAAGTCAATTTCCATGGTCACGTTCTTCTCGGCCAGGTACTGCTTAAAGTTCGAGTTCAAGTCCTTCGAGACGCCAATGTCCTGGAACATACGCTGTAGCTTAACGGTGTACTCGTAGCCACAAGTCTGCTTAAGCTTGGAGATCATCATAGCCTCGGCGTCATCCGAAGCCGATGTGTGGTTTACCAAGCGCTTAGCAAGCATCTTGGAGTAATATTTTTGGAAGACGTCCTTATCCTCGATATACTTGAACACGACCATCACCTGGTTAAGATTGTCCTCGAGCTCCTTGTCCTCTGGATTCTTTGATGACTTTTTCAACAACAGATCGCAGTACTTGGCCAGCAACTCGGGCGACTTGCTAGCACTGTTTGCGATTGTGACCACGTTCGAGTTTATAAACTTTCCGCACGCCTTATCCAAGGCAGCCACGAATCCGTTGTCATTGTTGAACGCCGTCAAAACTAGGGCGTTGTACTTCTTGTGCACGTCCAGGATGGTCTGGACGTACGTCTTGGGATCGTTGGCCGCGTCGGTAGTGCAACATTTTGCAATGGCCTCCGTGCCCTGGTGGAGTATATGGTTCTCAAGGATGGACTTGAGATCTGTCAGGTTTTTGGGCGAGAGGGCGACCAAGGAGTACATCCGTTTCAGATCATCGTTTCGGTCTGCATTGAGCAGATTCTGAAACTCGGTGTGAAATATTTTCAGATGTTTTTCGATAAGAACCTGAAAGACATTAATTCGATTAGTAGGCTGCTTTAAAGTTCAACACGGAAGGCAATCCCACCTGTTCGCATGTGGACTTTAGCGCATCCGCCGTGGTCTCATGCAGATAGGAAAGACCGTTCTTTGAATTAAAGCCGCGAACGCGCTGCGTTTCCTCCTCCAGCCTGTTTTCGACGTGCTTCAGATACTCGGTGACCGTGTTGGTGGACAGAAAAGCGTCCGACTCCTTCTCGTAGAAGGCATACGTGTCTGCGATGAACTTGCTCTCGAAGTTGTCCTTGTAGACGGATAACTTCTGCTGCTCGGCATCTGTATCCTCCTCGTTAAAGCTGAGCTCCACGTAGCACTCTATAACGTCGCGGACCAACGACCGGTTGATGAGCTTGCCTTGGCGCTCCTCCTCAATGGACTTGAGCACTGCCTTGGTGACCGGCTCGTTTAGCACTTGAAACAAATGCCCCTTCCAGGCGACGAGGGCCAGTCGGTAGATCTTGTAGATACCCTTCTGCCCCTCCTCGCACTCGCGCTTCACCCAATTGCGGTTCAGGTAATTGCAGATGCCGTCCAGAACAGTGCTGGAGAACTGGTACGACTTCCACTGTTTGGTGTAGCGCGACAGGAGCACCTCCTCGCCGCTGATGGCCTTAAACTTGGTGAGCAGCTCGCTCAGGTATGACTTTAGGAATTGTTCCAGCCGGTCGTACAGCTTCTTGCCCACTAGCTGGGCTCCGCCGGTCTTCCCGCTGCTCCGTCCGCTTGGAGCCGCATTCACACTGGTGCAGTAGTCGTAAACGTGCGTGTAGAAACGCATGTACTGGCTGCGAGTGAGCGACTTCTCATGCTCAAACACCTGCAGAATGCCCTCGACCAATTCGCTCCAGATATCGTCCAGGTTGACGAGTTTCTGTGTGGTCTGGGAATTGCCGGAGCGGTTCATCGTGGTGGCGGTGGGTGGTGGCAATGGCCTTCTGCCTTCTTCCACTGGAGGATGCTGTCCCTGCAGTGGTGCTGGGCTGAAGGAGGCAATGACCCTAGGTGGTGATTGCTGCGCGGGCGACAGGGTATTGCTGCTGCTTTCCAGGTGGCGTCGTTTCGCGGCTCTCGTCCTGGGAGCTGTGGCCGGAATCTTGGCGAATCAGTGTTCCAATTTTGGAATTTAAACTGTCAATCTGCATAAGAGACGAATCGGTACAGAAACGGAATAGGAGTGGGAATGTGGTAGGCCTCGCCACGTAAAAAGCGACGACCCGAAGGTCGCCTATTATGATCCAATGTCACAGCAATAAAAGAGAGGCTTGCGGAATACACACATGCACGCACCGAGCTCAAGCTGTAATGCAATGCGCGGTGGTCGGACATGCCCTGCAATGTAGGGTATTGGCCAATCGGATGGCAGGTAAAGCCCCACCACCGCCCCCGCTTATCGATAGATCGTGTTCGAAAACCCAACTTCCTGGTTAAATAAACACTCACATACACACATATGCAGTCGCCCTAGCCTTCACAAACACACACAAAGGCACATAAAGCCAAGAGAAAAGATAGCGCACATAACCATTTCACAACTATATAGTTAACATTTTTTCGATTTTTCAGTTAGCTCCCTTCAAACGAAATCAATTTTCCTAGAAAACTGAGCTGTGCGCCTGAGTTTTCTTTTCGTGACGTCGTGATTTGATTTCCCCTTGGAGCACACACACTTTTTCTCTTTTGTTCGCCATTTTCACAGTCTGAAATATCGTCTGTCGTTGCATTTTCCCCCATTTCACTTGAAATTACCTGTTGATAGTTGCTCTTTAAATTAAAACTAAACTAAATTAAAACTTTTTTTCGCTATTATGCTTATAAGTAAATCAACTTTTTTCTGTGAAAATTACTAACTTTCGTTTATTCCTAACTATTAAAATAGAGTGACCGCGCGGCCATTAAGATGCAAATCCGTCCACGGTCGTATGAATTATTTGGCCACTGTAGGTGGCGATCTGATATTTTCATGACTTCAGAAAATTCTTTACACGAATAGTAGTTGCAATATAATTTAATATCTCCCATAAGAAGCCGAAATATTAAAAAGATGTTTATAGTGCTCAGGTTCTACATGACGTGTGGTAAAATATCGAAAATGCTCGTTCTTATTTCAAATTTTACAAATTCATTATTGTTTACATCCACCTTCTAATAGATGACATTTTCAAGGGAACAGTTCCTGAAACCTGAGAAGAATCAATAGTTTTGAGTAATTGTTTGGTCTTTGCAGTCAAGAGAACTGCATATCCATACAAAAGCATTTTCAGATAGCTAGGTCGTGAATGTATAGTTCAATACAGGTTCACTCTAATATAGGTACACCACAACTCATCCGGGACTCAAACCAAGGTGACCGTGTACACTTACCCATACATTTCATTCATCTTTCGTTTGCTTTGATGTATGTGACAACTCTGACGTTAAGCAAAACAAAAACAGTACAGCAAAGAAATTTAAAAGGTCATTGTTTATCCCAAGAAGCGGCTAAATTTAGTAATTTTTATTATTGGATTCGAGAAAATGTCCTGTCGCTGCTTCTGCTTAGTGGCTGCAGCACTGCTGCTGCTACTGTTCCACCAGCAATGTGACGCAGCCACCCAGGGGCCCCCAAACACGGTGGTCATTGCGGAGCAGAGTGCGCCGGCTGTTGAGAAGGAGGCCAAAAAGCCAGTCGTAAAGAAACCGCAAGCTGGGAATTTTATGGTGGTCGTCGACAAGGGTGAACCTGCTCCGGTTGCTCCAAGTGTCCCGGCTGCCTCAGCAGCAGATGCCAAGGCACCGGATGTGGCGCAGTCCCCCGGAAGTCTTTCGGCGGATGATGTGCATGTGGAACGGTCTCCCATGTCACCCGATGAGGACTTTCCGGGCCAAGCTGTTGTCTACATCCTAGTGGGAATTACTAGTACGGCAATACTTCTGCTCATAATGAGGGTTTATAGGTGAGTTAATAGTGTGTAATAACTATTGGTAACTTTGCATGCAATAAGATATTTATAAGATATATGTAATCCTCCGCATCGTACTAAAGCAATTATAATAACTCGTAGAGTTTATTATTGCATGTTTAGAAATCATTGTACTATCGATTAGTGGTGATAAGACTAACTAAATTGCAAACCATTGCAGGCTGCGACTCTCCCGGGCGGAGCGTAAGTACGGCGTGCAAGGCGACCGGGCTAATCAGGAGCTGACACCACTGCCCATGGCCATTGAGGACGTGAATAGTGACGAAGAGGACCACACCTTATTCGAGGTCAATCGGCAGAACATACGCATATTATGAAATAGCAAAAACAAGAACACGCTACAGATACGTTTGGTCGCACCACTATTTCAGACACTTCTCAGCAGAACTTGCCTTGTTTCGTAGCTATTTAATGCTTTGTAGATTTGCTATATTGGCTGTAGCTGTCAGCCAATAGCCGACTAAGCCCACTAATAACTAAGTTCTGTGCATTTCTCCTACTCGCAGTTGGTTCAGGTTTAACGAATCAAAAGGAAAACAAAACCACTTGTGATAACGATTACGATGATATGTATGTCTTTATGTACGAAGACGTCGCTGGAGCCCCGAAGGCATTAAAAATCTCAAAAGTACCGATGCTTTCAACTCGCCTCTGCATCGATGTTCCATATTAATAAATGTTATATAACATGTGCTCGCTTCTTTTTATTCTTCACGCTTTCACAGGACTCTAGCTGTTATTGGTTACAAACGTAGACTTAATACAGATTGATGGGCTTACAAATAGCTTTGACAAAGGATACATAGACTGGATACAGGCAGTATACGCGTACGCATGGAAACAAATGCACTAACTAGTACTTATTAACTAGGATCACATAAATAATTTATTAACAATACTGCGACTACGGCTGTAGCTGTGGCGGCACTGCCCTGCCTTGGCAGCCACAGGAGCTTACGACTACCGCTAACACTAAACTTGAGCTTCGCTAACGTTTTACATTTGTGGTTGGCACTGTAGTTTGTATTATTCCGCCGATCCATTCTCCCAAGAGTCGGACTTGGGGGCTAACTAGTGTGGCTATATAGTCATCGGCGTTCTTCGGCGATCGGGAATGTTTAAATCATGCTGCCGAACATCCGTTTTCCGCGCGTCAGAACCAGGCTGACCACCATCACAGTCAGCAGGAAGAAGACCAGGCTGAGGAACGTGGTGATGAAGCGACATCTTTGGCGGAACTTCTTCTCTTTCTCCATTTTTAGACGCAGCTGCTCCGCCCGCGGCAGGTCGAGTGTGAAGTCCGATTCGGGTCGCGAGGATGGCTGCGAAAAGTAAGATGTCATCTTTAGTTATTTTTCAAAAGCATTGTTTTCTACATTGTTTTCCTTTTAATTTACTATCAAGAATGTAGGGTAGCTTAAGAATAGAAGGAAAAACTGTATAAAAGTTCCAAATGGATGTGGCTTAGTTAGGTACTGTGGGTCCTAGTGATTGTTAATTTGATATCAGTACGATATAATGCACTTGAATTTTGAGTTAAATTGAATTTCTGTATTTGCGATTTGGTTTTTTAACAATTAAAGAGAAAACCACCTCATACTTCTGCACACATTTGCACTTTACTATTGATTTCGTTAACAAAAATAGGCAGTTCGAGATGAAGAGGTACCACTGTAAACGCCACTTGGGTCTGCAATTAAGTAAATTAATGTTTGATGATATAAGCGCTTCGCTTTTATGTAAATCACTGACCATCAACGACCGCTGACAATCTTCTCTTGACATTGATTATGACCACTTTAATCGCGCATAGATGCACCGATCCATTTTGAGCCATTTTTGAGAGCTAGTCTCGTCCAGCGTTTTCGGCCACTAAATGTTTGGCCATAAATCACGGCCCAATCCAAAAAACAGCGTCGCGCGCCTGCCAATATTTGCAGGTTGAGCAGGGCGTGGCTGTGTGCTAAAAACTCAAAACATTAAACGAAAATAAACGAAAAGGGCTACCAACGCACAACACTTTGACCCACTAAGCTTTGTTTTCTTCGCTTTTGTCGCTTTGCCTTTGCCTGAGCTCATCTCAATTTTTTCCCGCTCGCCTTACTTTTGGCGACGCAACCTTGAATCTTTCCAGTAACAGCGAAAAAAGTCAAAATACAGACCTGAAACAATACGTTAACAGTTTTTGTTTTTGCTGATCTTTTTTGTTCGTTAATTTTTTTTGTAATTTTTCGATTCTCGCTGAGCACGTCACAAGTTATGAAACCCTTTCGGAAATTTCACCCAGCAGGTGTAAGATGCGCAAAATATAACTAACTAACTGCTATATTCCTACGGCAAAGGATCAAATGCAGCACATTCAGCAGCGACTTCCGGCGGAAGTTAGGTAATATCCCCGCTGAATACCGATTTCAATTGGGCTGGGAGCTAATTCTGCTGGCCAAAATGTTTGCTAACTCAAATGGGCTGGTGCCAAACGACAGATGGGATCGCTTATCGAATTTCAAGAGAAAGTGGCGTATACGCAATGCGGCTATTAAAAGGGCATTCAAGTGAAGTTTTGCTTGTGTCTGGAGTGCTTTCGACACACACTCGCACACACTCACTCGGCATGTGTGTAATTGAGCTGTGGCGAACAAGGCGAACAAACACTTTTGCCTGCAACAATTTGTGCACACCTATTTTTGCATCTTATTGTGATTGCGACTTTTTGCGGTTCGTATTAAGCTGCATTGTTTTCGATCGGGGAGATCAACTCTTTTTCTGCTCACCTAACACAGTGCATATCGCATATGGCAAGAAAGTACATACATATTTCCATTTTCTTAAAAACTTGATGCACTCTTAGAAAAATGTTAAACATAGTCAGTATACAGTATTTATGATTATTCTATTATACCATGAATGGCCATCCATTTAATTGTTACTTTTTCTATATGATATCTAACCTATGTCGCATTCCTATTTGCCCTTCCCTCCCATTAACCGTCTACCTTAGCGAACGTCTACTGTACGACACACACAATCGAAATGTGAAATTGAAATGAACTCAGCTTTGCGGTACATTTGTGCCTTCCGGCTTCTTTTCTCTCCTTTTCAGATGATTCGCTTGTCTGAGGTTAGTGATGCCGTCCAAAGTCGGCGACTATGAACGAATATCTGTATATATGTATATATAGATCTGTATGTTCATGATTACCGCTGCTGTTTATCAGCCAAAGTACTGTGAAAAGGCAAGACGTAATCGGCCAAAGATGACGGAGTCATGGAGTCGGAGGCTGCGGGGCAATTACCGCATTCCGGCATTTGCAAGTGTATTGGCTACTAGCGGTGCACAGCGAAAAATATCTACTACGTTCATAATGATTGATTGGATATTTAACCTTTACCCAAAACGTGATTTTGTCAGTTTCAGTGGAAATGGGAATAATTACAATAGGGTTTTATATGCATAGTCAAATTGAGATGGCAATTTTTAGATTGCCTGCCTACTTCCATCAAACTTCTAAACGATGATGGATCCTATTAGAAGCAAACTTGATCTTAAAATATCTGCCATTCGATGGGATTCGTTACTATAATTATATCTTAGCAAGTTCATTAGCACCAATAAAACGACTCAAGATTGATTAATTATTGGGCCGATGTGATTCCCCGCGGTGTGCTGACATGTGCACATATCTTTATGTTATTTTACATAATTTTTTCTTTGAGTGTACTATTACTTTTTCCCAGTTTGTGGGAGCTGGAGTGTAACGGTTTTATTGGCTTGCCAAGCCAAATGAAGTGCAATTGTGGTGTAAAACGCCGTGGGCGGATATGAATTGAAACTTGGGCCCCTAACCCAGAGGTGCCGGGATGGATATCTTGCCGATTTTGACGCCTGGGGAGACGCCTGTCTCTAAGCTAATTTGCAAATGATGCCGCACACCAGCACACCAACACGCACACGCAACAAATAATAAATAAATAAATTATATACAGAAAAAAATAGCATAAATTCGGCAAAGATATGCAAAACGATGAGAAATCGACTTGGCTGTAAATTCCCGCTCAGTCCAACCTTGAAACACATCGCATACACACATATCGCATACGCCGTGTGCCCCCCAAATACGGGTTCAGCTTTTGGGTGTGTGCTAATTTCTGAAAGAAAATCCATCGATCGGCTGGGCGTTTTAATTTGCGGCACACGTTTTCCGCCGCTGACATTGAAGGTGCTTCTGTGTGCCGTTTCCCCCCTGGAAGTTGGCCAAGTTGGCCAGTGCATCAGGTTTGAAAAGTCACTCGCAGAGAAAACAACATTAAACACGTCCACGAACCACTGGCTGGCCATCGTAATCTCCGCCGGATGGGGGATTCCGTATCTTTGCTCACGTCGCGGCAATGGATCTCACTTAATGCACCTCGGATTGTAGGCTTCGTTATCTTGGGTTATCTTGTACTTCGTGTTATCTGCATACACAAGAGACCAGGTATTTTCCCCGAATACTTCCACATATTTGTTGCTGAGCACTCAGCACGATGCAAAATCGATTCTGTATCATTTTTGGAATGCAACTTTTCTTAAATTTTTGATAGTTTGGTATAGTACGTTCTGTACTGTTTTTGGGAGTTAAAAAAGTTAAATAACTAATATAATATTTGTTGTGCATATCTACTCAAGTATTTGCCCTACTTAACTGTTTTGGTTCTAATGGTTTCATTGGGTATGTACCATTTTTTGGGAATCGGTTTACTGATACGTTGTTTCGCATACTGATATCTGAACTTAGCTGTAACTTTTTAAAGCATCATAGCTGCCAAATGGATTGAAAGTAGTTCAAGTTCACTGGATGTGTACCATTTTTGGGGGAACGGTTCCCACTTGTTCACTTGTTCATTGTTCGCGACACAAATCACTGATCCAAATGCGGTGAGCTGAAGTCAACAACTGATCTGGCCCGACGTCTGGCCCAATCCCAGGTGAATGTCTTCAAGGGGCACTTCTACACACATTAGCCGTATTTTGTCTTCGCCAATTAGCGGGCTTATGCTAACTCCAGCAAGTGTGGCAATAAGTCCACTAGTCGCGGGCCTGGGTGCGGATTTAATTCAATTTAAAAGTGTGCAAACATTTATGCAATTGCAAATGAATTTTCTTCTTTCGCCTGCTTCGCTTTGCACCGCAGGCGGTGGGGAAATTGCTTTTGGAGGCTGGCTGGTGGAGGCACCATCGACGGAGAGGGCGGCTATGCCTCCGGGTAGGCGTGGCAGAATTGCGAAATCCAGGTGGCAGTGGCTGTCTAATTAGTTGCTGCCTTTCCCTCGGCGCACACGGCGTATGGGCAATAGCTGCAAATTTGATACCATAATTGCGGGCAGCGCCGCAGCTTCCGTGGAAGTGGAACCAAATACCCCTGGGCCACCAACGGCCAATATTCATGTGTATGCACTCCGAGGGAGTTCATGGCGGCCATTGCACAGGGAGAAATAGTTCAATGAACTATCAGATTCATTTAACTAAAGATCGTCCAGCAATCTGTATTGTAAGAGTTTTAGATTTTGAAATATATCTTGTCAGGCGCTATAAAAGTAGTTAATCCTGGAGATAGTTAATTAATTATATTCGCCACTTGCTGTGCTTAAACTTTATCCTAATAAAATGATTTGGCCATAAATTAAATCTGCCTTCCATATGGAAAATTCAAATCTTTCTATGAAAAGAATAATAGTACCAGAAACTGCCATATTTAACAACCATTTAATTTAAGAAAACGTGCTAAGAATAGATGGACCCCAATTTGCCCCAATTAAATACACAAAATGACAAACGCAGAAGGTTGACGACTCCATGACCAGCGACTGCTCTTGAGGCCTGCCCCCCAAATGGAATCCGCCATAACCTAGTTAACGTTTGGGTGGCAGTGGTGGCACCCGTTCTCCGTCCTCCGTCCTCTGTCCACTATCCACTATACATTGTCCACTGTCCAGTGGCGATTGCGATTGCAACACTTTGTGGCAACTAAAACGCGTGCAACTTTTGGCCGCTTTTGGACCAGATCGCCTTACATCTCTCTGCGTTTTCAGTTTCGTTTCGTTTCGTTTCATTTTCATTTTCATTTTGGGTTTCGGTTTCGATTCGTTGTCGTTTTGGCATTCATGACAGCAAACCCGTTTGGTTTTCAGTTTCGATTGCTGCCGGCCAATTGCCGTGGGACGAGTTTCGAGCGGGCTTTCGAGGAGGCCGCAGCTGCAGGATGGCTCTTCAGAGGCTTCTGTGCTCGCGGAATTCCAGCCAACGTCCTTAAAGGTCATTTGAGTTGTAGGGCAACTTCTTGCCACTTGTTGCAAGGCAGCCAACCGCCCTGCCACCTTGTCGCCTTGGCAACTTGGCAACCTGGCACCTTGCTGCTTTCGGCTGTCCGGTTATCGCGGCCACAATCGATGGCCAGTTGGTTGAGATGCGGCTGCCACTGCCGCCGTCTTAACGGAATTTAAAGGTTAACTGGTACAGTGTCGCTTAACCGTATCTCTCGCACGATTACCCCACAGCACTCAAGTTCAAATCGCCCGCGATAGATCGGCTATCTGATCCGCAGAGGTGAACAAACCTTCGCCGAGAGTGAAAACTCATTGGGATGCCGGGCGTGAGCTCGGCCGTTCAGTAGCTGGCCAGAATCACTCAAATCGCTTGAATTGCGGCTGCGGATATTGCATAAGCGGCTGGCCGAAAACGGAAGGCGTAGAACGGAAGCCAAAATTGGTAACGGAATTTTTCGAGTATCCGTCTGAGGAGGAACCAATTCTCAAGCGGATATCAGGCAGTGAAATACCCTTTCAGCAGTAGAAAAGATATCACTGAAGTCTAAGTTTGATTAACCCATGCAAAGTAATTATTCTGACTAGACGCTAGGCTCATTGATATGGTTACCCGATTCTCAATGTTGTTGCTCTCGATTTGAACTCACTTACTAGCATTATGACTTAATCTGGCATTACCTGAAGGGCCATTGAGTTGGATGGCAAGGCAAGGCAGCTTTTGAGTTAGGAGTACTACCAGTATTAGATGTAATTAACGAGATCTTTGGCCGAAAGGGGATCAGTAGCCATCAGTAGCGGATCCATTAATCAAACTGCCGCATAGCTGGGACCCTGACTCTGAAACTGGCTCTTTAGATATAAATATTTGCGACTATATCGGTGCTATCGATGGCACCGCCTTGCGCATAACAATCTCTGACGTGGGGACTGATGACGGGCATGCGAATTCCGAATGACGTGGCTCGAGTTCTGGCTAAAAGTGCGCGGGAGTTGGCATTCGGGCATCACGATGCTATCAAAACGGCTGGCATTGCGGCCAAGGATGAGGCTGATCAACTGTGGTGCCACGAAGCGGCTTAGAATGCGAATTAGACGAGGAATTGGCCGGGCTAATGAGCTGAGGGCAGAAAACATCTGAAGCTATGCAAATCGCTTTACAAACTTGAGATAGTTTGGCTAGTCGACTGCCCGACCTCGGGCTGCAACCTAGCTTGGCTGCAATTAGCCAGGGCATTAATCATACGCCTCGTTGGCCAGGCCAGCTCATAATTATCTCTGCATGCGGCTGTCGATCTAAATACGGCTATCATTTCGAAACACACTTGACCCGAGCATTGCTACTGATGATGTATTATTTGATACAATCCGAGCAAATCCAAGGTCCATCAAGCATTTAAGCTCATCCTCAAACTAGAAGGATTAATCACGTGTGTAATTGGTTTTCCATCAGGCACTTACCCTATACTGAACCAATTTTAAGAAGCCTTTAATTGCTCTCTTTGGGTACTAGTTTCAGTTTCAGTTTCAGTTTGATTAATTGGGTGAACGGAAGTGGATCTTGTTCGCATAGAATCCCATTGAAATGCAAATTGAATTAAATTATCATTAAGCAATTTACTCGTTACGGGGTGAATTGAATTGGGGAATTATTATGCGGTTGCATGAATCTCAACCAAAGTAATGTGCATACTCCTCCACCAAATTATCCGTGGGATGAATTTTATTTATTGAATTGGAGGGATAAATATTTATGGAATCGGGCACTAAAATGCAATGCAAATTTACAGCACTTTTTTCCATGTTTATCAACTTTTCTCTTTTGATGAGGAGTTGAAAATTGTATGAGAAACTCTGAAACGTATTATTGCTTATTGATTATTCTTGAAAAAGTATATTAATATTATTTTAAGAATTTTCTCAATTCGTCAAGGGGAAAAAACATAATAAAATGTATAGATGAAGTTAATTTAAAACAAGAGAGATAGTCGACTATAGCCCGACTATGTGATACCCCTTACTCAACTAGAGAAAGAAGTAAGGAGAAATTTCAACACATAGTTTTTAGCGATTTGTGGGCTTTAAAGTGGGCGTGGCAACCTGAATGAACAAACTTGCGCTGCGTCTATTTCTAATCTCAACTCTATTGCTTCTATAGTTTCTAAAAAGTCGACCTATGTACATACGGACGGACAGACAGACGGACAGATGGACATGGTTATTGACCCTGATCAAGAATATATGTACTTTATGTGGTTGGAAACGCTTCCTTCTGCCTGTTACATACTTTTCAACGAATTAAGTATACCTTTTTACTCAACGAGTAACGAGTAACGGGTAATAATAATTCCGTTACCTCTTCAAATTAACTTTTTTATCAATTTGATTACAATGCAGCTCAACAATATATGAGTTACTACTCTTTCAAAAGCAATTGTATACATAAGGAACTTTACTTCTCGAATTATTACAAAGTGCTTTGTAAAACCACGTTCACTAAATCCCATTTCCCAGGTACCCCCGATACTCACATAGGACAGAGTGGGCTGGGCACTGCTGATGACCAATTCGCCTCCACCTCGCTGCTTGCCGAGGAGTGACTGATGGAGCCGGTTGGTGCCGTAGTACATCTCCCAGATGCTGGGCTTCTTGCGGTGCCACTCGGCGAGGCTCTCCCGCTCCCGCTCCCGCTCCCGCTCCCGCTCCCGATCCCGTCCCCGTTCGGCCTTATCCCCGCCAGCTCCGTCGACCGTCACATGTCCACCTGCAGGATTGCTGTTGGACACCGTGAGGATGGGCTTGTGGAAGGTGAGATTTCGCTGCATTTGCGTAACGATTGTGGTCGTAGCCAGGCCTGGATGAAGCGCCTCGAGCTCCAACTGAGGTGTGGAAGCGGGCGAGGGCGTGGCACTGCGCGAGAGACTGGTGGTGGTGACCTCCGATTCTACATAGCATTCGGCGGCGGGGAAGATCTCCGCTATGGACTTGCGCTTCATCTTGAAGTTGGGATCGCTGGCGCAGCGAATGGTCATGATCTGCTCGCGAACACCGAGAGGTCGGCCGTTGGCGGAGATCAGGACTC
Organism: Drosophila santomea; assembly: GCF_016746245.2. Lineage (NCBI taxonomy): Eukaryota > Metazoa > Arthropoda > Insecta > Diptera > Drosophilidae > Drosophila > Drosophila santomea. The sequence goes on along the minus strand of NC_053016.2, from coordinate 16,655,722 downwards.
CATCCCGTACTGCCTCGTAGGCATTCAGCTGAAGATCGGCGCAACTGCGTCTTCGTTCCAGGGCGTTTTGCAGGCGGACCACGTGCTGCTGGCGTCCCAAGCCGCTGCACAACTGCCGGAGCTCCAGCTCACTGTGCTGGTTCATGCGCTGCAGGTACGACTCCAGTTCGTGCTTCAGCGTGTGGATCATCCCCTCCAGCTCCTTGGGCACATCGGAGGGCGGGGTGCTGGCTGGTGTGGGCGAGGCCGAAGCCTGGGGTGTGGCACGCGATAGAAGGCGGATTTTATCACGGACGTCCTCCAACAGCTCACGTGTGTTTTGGAAGTGCAACTGATCCTCATAGCGCTTGACATATGTCTCCTCGGCCACGCCCACATCGGGTCGCCCAGCTCCACCCCTTTCGCTCTCCAGGCGGTAGGCATCCTCGGGACAGGAGTTGATGTACTTAACGCACTTGTAGTTGTTCTCTGCCAGCTGCTCGTCGTTCAGGAAGCTGGGATTGTCGATGCCACGCTGCCTCGCATTGGGCGCCAACAGAAAGGCATCCAGGTCAATATCCAGCAATGAATCATCCACCATCTGCTCCTGTTGCTGCAACTGCTGCTGCTCCATGATGGTGGGCAACTGGTTGTAGGCCCTCAGCTTCTCTCCAATATCCAGAGTATGCGGTGGTGGGCCTTCGTTTCTTCCTCCGGCCAGCTGCATGAAGCTCACTATATGCTCCTGGGCATATAGGCTGGGAAAAGTCTTCAGGTGGCGGTCCAGATTCTCGATGCTCGTCTCCAGAACTCGCAGCTTCTTGCTGTAGTGATGCTGCCCCTCGGCCGCCTCGGCCTTCGACTGCGTTTGATGATGGCCATTCGATGCGGCAGCTCCAGCTGCATCTTGCATGTCCGACCGCCGACTCTTCACTGCGGACAACTTTTCAGGCGCGTCTTCCAGTGGATCTATCGATGGCGCCTCCTGTGGAGCGACCGCTTTCGTTGGTAGCTGGAGCGGTGGTCTCTGCCGCTGCCTGGCGGCCACACTCTTGATCTTCTCCTGGACATCGATGACCGGTTCGCAATAGATGTGCTCGTCCAGCGAGTAAGTGGAGCACACATTGGAGCTGTAATAACCGGACGAGCCACTTTTGTCCGTCGAATAGTGTGAGCCACCACCACCACCACCAGCACCAACAGCTGCTGCAGCAGATGTTGCTGCAGTCGCAGATGTGGCCGCTGATGCTGCTGCTGCTGCTGATGCTGCGACTGGCAGTCCGGAATCCGTGGAATGCGTGCTGCTGACATTGGACGCAATTGAGCACTTCTTGCTACGCTCCCCCACGACGGCGGACGCCTCCAGCTGTTGGTCGTGACCAATTGCATTCCCCATTCCATTGGCCAGTCCATTCTTCAGAGGCATTGGGGCCGCCACCGTGGATGTGGATGTGGATGATGGCGGGGCTGAGACTGAGGCTGTCGCCGTGCTGCAATGAGAGCGGGAAAGCGAAAGAAAGAGCCATAAAAAGCTGTGAAAAACAGTCGGATGAAAGGGAAACCTGACGTTGGAAAGCGGTTTTTGTTGGTTTTTCGCAATCGCCGCCGTTTTGTTTATACGTCGCCAACTGGGAAACGACCAATGTACCATGGGCAATACCCTATTTTTTCTTGCCAAAAACTATCTTTGGTTTTTTAGAGCTTGCTTATCTTACAATTTCATAAATCCTCAAGAGTACATCTTTAGAACATCCAAAAAGAAAATAACTCAATTTAGCTAATTCAATTTACTTGAATCACTTTGCCGTGAAATATTTTTAAGCGACTAAAAACAGTGTAGTTTCATTCTATCCCATGGTGTAAGCTATTAAAAACTTCACAGTCGAAAGCGAAAACTGGTTAACTAGGTTAGTGGTTTTGTTTACATTTTCCATTTCTACTTTACCAGCTGACATGCAAATATCGTAGGAGAATCAGTTTGGAGTTTTCCAAAGAACATCTCCCGGATATTCAGAGGATACTTACTCGTTAATCATATTTGGTTCTTGTTCTGCTTGTACTATATGAGCCAACAAGGGTTTGAAAGCGTGTTTTAGAAATTCAGCATCCACATATAAATTCGATTTCAATTCAAATAAACTCGTTCTAAACAGGCTTTCGGCTTCACTTACTGTTGCAATTCGGTTAGCTTTCGGTTTGTTTGATTTTTGTCTGCTTTTCGGTTTTATTTCACTGCCTAACTGTGAAGTTGGCTATGCAAGTGAAGTCTACTGCTTTGAGTCGCTTTTGGCCGAGTTTCTGCTTCGCTCTGCCAGCGTGTGTGGGTAAGTTTGGGCCAACTTTTTGGCGAACCATGAAATCCGGCGGTGCCTGATGACTTGGAGGGCACAGGATGGTGAGCGGTGGCCTGCTAAGTGCAGCGAAATGAAATGGAAACTTAATTGAATGGAACGGAAGCATCCCACTGTGGAGGGCACTAAACTTCGCCGCACTCTTTACAGATGGCTACCGACAGCTTTTGGGGAAATTTACGGGGTCACTTTTTGCGAATCGCTGTGGAGCCAACTCTTTTAAAGTCAAGTTACTTCTAATCAAAGTCCTGCAATATCTGTGTCTTAGTTATAAATTTATATACATAGTTATAAATATATTTTAAGGCATATGTATGTGTTTGTTGCTTCTGATATACTGTTTTCAACTGATATTTTAATCTTCCTAATTAGTCCTCTTTTACCAGGTTTTTGGTATGACTTTCCAATTAGTCGTAACTGCAAAAGACATTATTTATTCGGATCCTTATCTCGTATTGAATGAATTAACTTTACGTTCCCTCCTCGCTCTCAATCGTATCATCAATCACTTGAGCAAGTTTTACGCTATCAAAAATTGTGTAAGGCTTTCGAATTAGCCATTCGTTGTCTTTCGAACAGTTTTCTATTAATCTGGTTTTCAGATTACAAATCAAAGGCAATGTATATTATTTGCTATGGCCAAAAGACTCGAAAAGTCAACAACATCGACTGGTCCCCTAAGGGACGTATTTTGCCAAAGCTGCACTGATTGATGGCTCCTTCACGCAAGTAGAATTATTCGAAATTCTAATCGCACGGCATTTGCATTTTCTCTGCGGCGGATTTGCATTTTTGACCGCCTGGCGCCAGTGGCACTGCTTTAATAACTCACTTACGATCGGTAACAAGTCCGAGATTCGGTTCTATATGCACTCGGCGATTGGCACTAGGTCAACGCTGGCTTTTGGCCAAGCGGAATGAGTGCTGGGAATTGCGTAATAGCGGCTCTTGCTACCAGATACTGTGGCTGCAGCTCTTTGGACGGTTCTTGTACGGCAAGTCGGAGCGTTACGCACCCAAAAATTGATAAGTTTGGGCCAGTTGATTGGCGAGGTGTTGTTATATCTCTTTTGGCAGCGCGGCCAGCGATGCATGGATATCGCACCAACAGAAGCGGCAAGGTTACCTTTTTGGCTCATGAAATATTTTGCAATCTCGGGGCATGGGCATATGTTTATTTTGTTTGTTCGAACTGTGTTAATTAAAATGTTCAGCCTCGTTTGCATGCACGGAACACTGGCGAGCACTGCTGGACTTGCAGATCGGCGGAAAAGCGGACAAGCTGATTTGGCGGACAAGGGAACTCGCGGACATGCGGACTAGCGGACAAGCGGACGATTATGGACCGTTAGCAAACACCATCGTGTGGCCGCTAATTTCTGTTGACTGCTTGCCAAGACAAATTACAGGCGACTGGAAGTTGGGCATCTAAGCCGCGATCTATCAATTGCAAATCAATCAATGGGCCAACGCGTTTTTATTGCAGCGATTATAGCGGCGATTATTTCGCACATGCTTAGCGCTCGAGATGGATGTGCTGGCTTTGGTCGGTTGGACTGGCTAAACGCCGACCTTGGCATAAGCCAGAGATATAACTATGGCCTAGGCGGTCTCAAAGATTGAATACAAATTAGCGACGAGTATCAACAATTGATCGCCGCACCGTCTAACTGCATTGATGGGGGCTAATGGGACAATGGAATCGCACTTGGCCAAGGTCGCCTTGGAAGAGCTACTGTGCGAAGTCCCCTCCCCCTTTGAGTTTTAGTTAGCATGCGTGAGCTGTTAACGCAAAAATAAACGGGTATGTATGTTTGTATATAGTTCCAATCGCAAATCGATTTGGGTTCGTTAAAGGGCGTGGATGGGTAGACTGTGACCTTGATGGGAAACTCGGCTCTTTCCTTGATCCGCTGCGAATCGTTTGCTATTTTGACAGCGTATCTGCCGGATTATCTTATCATGGCTATCGTGTCAATGCCTGATTTCCATATTTTGCCCCATGCAATGACCAAAATAGCTGAAACGAGTTGCAAACCGAAACTATCCGCAAATTAATTGAAATTGCTGTCAATACGCGGCACGACTTAATGCATATGCATACTCATATATCCATCTGTATATGCACATGTGTATTCGAGTATTTATTTTGTATTTTTGATAAATATTTCAAACCAAAACGGGCTCTCAGCTTCTGACCTTCGGCTATTCGGAGATCATGAGCTGCTGCTGCCGCTGCTGCTGCTGTTGGTGGCTTCTTTAATTTCAATTAATAAACGTAATTGTTGCAGCTGTCTGCAGTTGCTGTTGTTGCTGTTGCAGCGATGACCGCCGTCAAGTGTTTGCCAAGCTTCTCCAAAGGCAACGAGATATGTGCACTTACATACATACATATCTACACTCATGCGCAAGCGTACGAAGAGAAAAAGAGGTGAAGGCTGACAACAGGCGCCAAAAACCGCATTGTTCGATGCAGCAGCAACTGCAGCGGCAACTTGAACTTCGCCGCCGCTGCAGACATGATTTACATAGCTGCGGCCGCACGAAAGGTTGCCCCCATCGAATCTCAGAAGATGGTTCTGGCAATCATAAGCTCCATTTAGTGCAACACTCCGGCGCTGATTGCTATCCGGCTTAATGCCGCGCTAATTGGCTAGCAACAACATAATTACAAAATATCGCTGGCTGATGCTGGCTTATGATGGCTGCTCAAGTGGCTGGATCCGTGAAGTGTTGCGTCCGTAATTGCATTACCAGCGCATAGGGTTTTCGATCTGCAACGGTCGTGCCTTTTTTTTGGGTCTGGGGTTTTCTCCACCTCCTCCCACCCCTACCACTGAAGTCAAGGTCGCTGCCGGAGCGCCGAGGGTCAATGCACCAGTTTTTAATTCGGGCACATTGTGCATGGCTAGAAAATACTACTACGGTTTTAATATGTCCGAAGCATCGTCTAAAATTTATTTATAAAAACTGTGGGCATGGCAGTTTTGGGCGGTTTGTGGGCGTATCTGGAATCTGCATGCTTAGTCTCACTTCATTGTTCCTGAGATATCGACGTTCATACGGACAGAAAGACAGACGGACAAACGTACGGACATACGGACATGCCCAGACCGACTCCGCTATTGATGCTGATCAAGAATATATATACTTTACATAGTCGGAAACGCTTCATATTGCCTGTTTCACACTTTTCTAGTATACCTTTTAACTCTAAGAGTAATGACTATAATTACGCTTATGTTGAGAACGTAATTTCAAATCTTAATTTGCAGTTGCATATTTCTGTTTTAAATATTCTTTAAATATTTATTTTATTTACTTAGTCCTGTATCCTCACCTTTGATATTTGAGAATGGCTCGTGGCAGTAGAAAATTGTCGCTGCTGCCCTTGGTCGCCGCGATGGATGCACCTCCCCCACTTGTAGCAACTATACCAGCGGCTTCTCCCGATCCCGATTCGCCTGCTCCACCGCCGTTGCGAGCAAAAAAGGCACCCAGGCGCTGCAGATAGGCGAACTTGTTGCCGGCACCAGGATCCTTGGCAGCGGAGTAGCTCCTGGTGCTGCTGCTTCTGCTCCGGCTGCTTGAGCTCCGACTTTGGCTCCTGCTCCTGCTGCGGCTTGTGGGTCCCGCCTCGTCGCCCTCCTCCTCGTAGGGCAGCACCTCGATTGCATCGAAGTCGTAGGAGTTGAAGTAGGCCTGCTCCCGCGTCCGCTTCACCTGGGCCGCTTCCGTCACGTGGTCGGCGGATATATCCGTGGCTGTTTTCTTGCTGTCCGTGCCCGGTGAACTCTTGCAAATAGGCATAGTCGTCTGTAAAATGCAGGAAATATTTTAAAATTCGTTCAAGGCTTAAAGCTTACATAACAATATTAAATTCCGAACAAAGCAAGGGTCCTGAGCTAAAAATATATTGTCCATATGCCATAGACACATATATTAAGGCTATTGAGGCCCATGGCACTTAAACACTTTTATGCTTGTTCGTAGATATGCATTTCATTTATACAACAGTTTATGTAACGCAATAGGATTTGGTGTACATAATTATGTTATTTTGGTTTGTCTTTCGGTTTATATTTGAATAATTCTAGCAATTACTTCAAAGCTAAATAATTCATCACATTATACGTTTTCATGAAAACCATTTACACTACAAATTTAAAGATACAGCCGTTTTAAAGCAAAGCTATATAAATTCTAAATGCTGCGAACCTGGAAACACTATCGTGGCTGTCTTAAAGGGGGGTTATTATCAGCACGAGTGGGAGCTTGCACAATTTTACGCTTCGGCGTTACGGCTCTTTGCCAGCGGCGTCTCCAATGCATCCGCTTTGGCCAACTGGAGCTGCAAGTAGAGCTGCACGTAGAGCTCCAAGTGGAGCTCTTAGTGGAAATGGCACTCCGAAAGAATGCACTTGGTGGCCACATTGCAGTCGCGTTTCGCTGATGCAAGCGTTTTTGCCTCGCTCATGACTTTGCATTAATTAGCCAAAAAGGGTTTTGCGCAATTGCATAATTTTTGTGCAACGCGTGTTGCCTCCCCCAGTCATAATTTATGGTAACGTGTCTAAATGCACGCCGATAGTGCACAGCACAACCCTTAAACCAATGATGCACCCAAATGCATTTGCGGGAAGGCGTTCCATAGGCAGTTATGTCTGTGATCGATAGATAACTGCACCGTGCTGACAGCTTCATCATCGCGGCCAAAAGTGGCCAGTGGGCTCATCGTCGTGCAATAGGTTCCGCGTTATCGACAAAGAGCTGTCCAGACTGCAGTTTCTGCGGTTTCGGTTTTAGTCGCTGGTGCGGTAATCAGCAGTTTTGTAGCCGCGCAGATTGCAGACCCCGCAGAAAGCATTAACTGATACCAGCCACTCGCCGAAAGCCGAAATTATTGCCCACCTAAGCAAGCTGCCCCATTGACGATGGGAATGGGTGGGTGGGTGCAAATCCGAAATGCCATTTCGGCTAATGGCTCATTTTCCTATGCATCTGATTGGCAAAATGTAGGCATGCAAAATCGGACTTTGCATAACTGCTCCTCTGTCGAAACAGAGGGACTTTTGTTGAAGTAGCTTTAAAGATACAAGCTTATTAGGAAGTTACTGACTACTTCCTTTTTCTTTAAAATCATGCGCAAATACTTCTTATGTTTTATTAATGAATTAGTGGATCGCTTAATTAATGCGTGTTGGTTGTTTTTTTACTTGCGACTATAAGTTATTTCTCATTTATGCGATTTAAGTCATAGGTAGTTTTTTCATCTGTTGTATATCTATGCACATACTTTGAACTCAGTCAAATTCTTTGAAAAGTGTAATCACTGTGATTTGGGAGACCAGAGCTATTGAATCTGATGGGTTTCTCGGTAACTCTGCGGTTGACTTGGCCGTCCGCACCTAAAGGGGCTGATGAGACGCAGCGATTGACGGATTTTTGTGCCAGCAAACGCCATAATCGCGGAGATAATAATGGTGGTGGATTAATCGCCGATCGTGTTACCATATGCTTTATAACACACCGCTGCAGTTGCTGATGACATGCCACATGCATTTGTGTGCCATGGTCAAGACAAACGTACAGTGACAAACGTGCGAGCACTGAGCTTTTCTAGTTCTATTGGCCAAGTGACAACTCAAAGTAACTTTGTCGTCTTCCAAAGCACTGACTGCAAATAAACAACTCCGAAGGAAAAACTTAAACGGCAGTTGGCAACTTCAAACGCTGAGCTGATTTCCGTTGCCTCCACAAATCATGGCGACAAACCCATCAAACTGGAGCAGTCCGTCAAATCGGACGAGCTGGGCCTCCATTCCATTCACTGGGTCTGGGCATATTCGCAGCTAGTCGAATGCAAATGTTGCACAACTTTGGCCGAAAAACAAAAGTGTTGGTTGGAGATATAATTGAACTTCGACGGGTTCTTCTTCTATTGGCTGGCCAAAAAATCGACTGCTGAAGTGACCGCCACTTGAGTTATGGAAATGCGAATATAAATAGTGGGCATGGGGACGTGAGGGTTTTATTTATAGTTTGCTCTTCAATCAGAATGCCTGCGGTGGCTTTTGATATTTTAATGAGTCAATTGCCCCAGCACGTCCGAGTACCAGTCTAAAAACGGAATGGCATCGAAATCGACTAAATCGATTGCGTTGCCAAGCGATGCCTCCGCCTTGACTTATTTGCCATGAATTTATCAACGCGGCGGGCTAAACAAAAGACTTAAGCGACAAGCCCGGATTGCCCAAGAGAGTCAAGCCAATCCGCAAAGAAATCTCCGCAAATGTTGCCGATGTAAAACCGCAACACAAAATCTGCATTGTTTTCCAGCCGCATTGCAAAATTGTTGATAGTTTTTGTTGATAGTTTACACTACCCTACAGGGCACAACATCGCAACATCAGCTGGCAACACCTTCATATGCCATGCGGCAACATCAAACTGCATTTGCACAAACGAAAAAAAATGAAGTCTAAAATGAGATAACCAAATTGCTTATCAGGTTTATCTGCATGCAAAGATGAAACATGCAGAAAGAACTAATTCCCTTATAAAGCTACTAAAATTTAAACTACTAAATTTGGCAAAAATTAAAGGGGTTTCTCTTAGTGTACACTCAAAACTGAAGAGAATTTATTATATTATTATCTACTTTTTAGATAGAATAATTAAATAAATGAGAAGAAAACATCAAGCTATGGACCTGGCACTAAACATTCAAAATTGTTTCGAAAGGGAAATAAAATCAAAGCCACTCGGCACATGAAATAAATTAAGCAAGACGTATGTACGTTTGACTTTTAGGGTGCTTTAAGCCCTTAGTTATATTGTTTTTAACACTTTACGCCCTCCTACTCATTATGTCCAATGCTGTTTACCACTTTTGAACGTTCACGGTTCGTTGCACCACCCACTCCGCCGGGCCACCTCACCACCGCACCTCAACCACCCACCCACTGGTGGTTTCGCCGTCAACTGTCGCCGTTCGTCATTGAGGCTGGAGCCGCCAACTGGCGCAAAACCTCTAATTAGTTGGACTCAAAGAGACATTTTGCAATGATGATTGCGGCGAGTCGGTAGCAATTAATGCGCTGCACTGGCCGCTGAACTGAACCCATAATTGCGTTTCAGTGTGATAAAAAACGCACTAGGTTAATGCTAATTGCACGCGCATTAGCCTCTTGTACAAGTCTGCCTTTTTCCCGCTCTTGGAAGCCATCTAATTAGGGTCTTTGCCTCGGATCGAGACTTTGTGAAAGCTGCCCCTGGCGTATTACAAAAAATACCTAGCCAAGAGCTAAGGGGAGAACTATTGCCCTGGTGTTTTGAGTTTTTATAAAGAAATATTTAAAAGAGTTAAAAAAAAAATTAAAATCTATGGTGTTTTCATAGGATGTTTTCTTATTCAGGTGAGCAAACATTCAAACAATTTTTAAAATAAGTCTTGCAGATTTTTCTTGCTATCTAGTTGTTAAAGTGGACTTCTTTTTGTGGTACAAGTATTCATATATTTAGCTGACCTAACAATCTAATTCATTATTAAAAATCTCTTACAAAACTACTCGTGATGATTGATTGTTGAATTAATATAAAGATTCCTTTGGCTGCTAGAGCGCTATTATTAAATTGAGATTTATCCAAGTGTGAGCCATCAAATCAGCGCGCATAAATTGGATAACCGCCGCCAACTCCCGACTCATAGTAAATAAGTTATAAAATTTAACGAGCATAATTAAGTGCAAGCCATGGGAGTGGGCCGGCTGGTCTTTTGGCCAATAAATCGCGAGTGGCAGTGGGACTCGTGGTGCTGGCCAAAGATTATGTAAATGGCCCACAGCCACTTGGCCGGGCGAATTTCCGTGCGATTGTGTGCAGTCTCGGATCGAACTGGAACTCGAACTGGAACCGGTCTCCATTAGAACGGTGGCCGCCGTGTTGACAATAGATAATGCCGAGGGCCGTAGATTTATGCAAAGCCAAACCTTGCCCTTGGGGCTTCAGATACTTGGCGTAGTTCCGTTCATCATCGGATACTCAACGAAATCTTCTTGTCAATGAAAACACAGCGAGAAATATTTTCACTTTTAAAAGCAGTTTAATTCATTTAAAGTATTTTCATTGATTTCTTTAGCTGTGGCAAATAATCCATGAGTTTTATGTTGCACGTTCATTAGTAGGTACTTTTTGAAGTCAGATTACAAGTCTACTTTTACTATATACCCTGTTAACCGTTCAGTTTGATAATTTTTTTCAGTGTGCTGTAATAACCAGGCAGTTTTTCAGCCACTCGATTGCTTTGCTTGTAGGAGAACGCTGGTTTCAAAATTAACCTTGCCTGGTCGCATTGGCCATCAACGACGCTCTAAAAAAAATTCGGTCGAAGAGCAGAAGCTCCGGCCCGAAATAGAATGGAATAGACATTGAACAAAACCAAAAACAACGAGAGCTACAGGCACACACATATAATATTTTGTTTATAAACAAACGTGCGATGGACGGCCGCCAATTATGCATGCACATCAAGAGGAACTAGGCGCGCAGCCAACAGCTGCTCCACGGAGCTTCCCCTGCCCTCCACTGGAGCTAATCCCGCCGACCGGATCAGTCAAGCGGCAATCACTTGACTCACCCACCCAACAACTCCCAGCACCCCCTTTCGGGTATTTTTCATTGCACTTGCCGTTTGCCATTTGCTTTTCCTTTCTGTTTATTCAAAGCCGAGTTGCAGGCAATCTTGTTTTTGTTGCCGGTGCTTGAAGTTTATTTTTCCAGCTTTTCTCATTTCCCAACTTTCGCTCTCGGGCCAAAAAATGTTCACTGACTTTAATTAAAAAAGTGGAAAATACAAGAATGTTATTAAGACAAAGGAGAAGCAAATATAGCAACTAGACGTTTGAAAGGCGTTCGAAGAATCTTAAATTAATTACCTGCTATATGGAAAGCATAAATATCTAATCATAACCCAAGAGGCTTTGTAAATATAACCAGAATTTAAATTTAGTTTTATTATTCAAAGCAAAGCCAATAAGTGGTCCTGAAAGCAGCACTGGCAAGAATTTGACCGAGAGAACTAACCTGACTAAGAAACTAACCTTTTTGTATTTACGGCACTCTTCAAGCTGCATAAAATTAATGTTCCGACTTTAATTAAAGGCAAAAAGTTAAAGAAAAAAACACAACCAAATATGAGAGCAAAGGCATATAGACACAAGTTGTTCATAAGTCTCTTTCCATGGTCCTTGCCCCATAAAAATCATTTGCAGCTTAATCCAAATAAACACACAAGCTGCCAGCCTGGCACTAAAATGAAATTTGAAAAAATGTTAGGAAGGCAGCTGCATCATATAGTGCGATTGCGTTTTGCGTTTGTGGATGTTAAACTAGTTTTTGCCTCTTACATTTTTCCCGGGCGTCCAAGTGTCATTGAAAAGGATGTTCAGGGGCTTAAATACTCGGGCTTGCCCTGCGAAATGCGAGATGAACCGGCTTTGCGGCTTGTTGCAGCTTGTAGATTGTAGGTTGCCATGTGCCACTTGACGCACTGCGTCACTGGGAGTACGCGTGGGAGTGGGTGGCTTTTGGCCTGTTGAGCACCGACAACTGCGCAAACATGGCGAATAGAACCCACTGGCAAGCCAGCCAAAAGGTTTATCATCATGCCAGATACCAATGTTAGTGGGCTCAAGGCTTTCCTACCCTCGGAGGAACTCTTCTGCATTGTGAAACCTACCTTGGCGAACAATAACTTTCGAACACTGAACGGATTTGACGAGATGTGTGATTATTGTTGCACGACTTTGCAAGCCTTCTTAAAACTTTCCCAGTACTATATAGATATTATTTAATTACCTAATTACATGACAGCGTGTGATGTATACTATTTTAGGTACTGGAACGCTTGAAGGAATGATCCTTCCCCAATTGTATTTAATTACCTTATAGCACAACAAACATATGTAAGAGTGCCATTTTTCAGATTATGAGTGGCTCGAAATACGCCTTAAATCAATTTGAACTCGCCCAATGCCCGCAAAAATAACGAAATCCACTATGGGCTACCTGCTCCATTTGAATACACTCATATGAATAATCTTTTTGAAGTTGAACAAAGCACAGCAGCTGAGTCAAGGTCAATAGCAGTGGCCAAGTCAGCATTTGACATTTGGTTTTTGTTAACCCAATAAAGAGCTGTCATAATTTAATCGCCGCAGCAGCAAGAGCAGTAGCATCAGCAGCAGCAACAGCAGCAGCAGAAGCAGCAACAAGTGCGGCGCAGCAAGTGCAACAAGTGCGATTTATTGACCGCGCTCTGAACTTGAAAGTTGCAAGTTGAGCAAGGCAGGCAGTCAAAGGGGCCGGATGTCCGTGTATTTGGGCCAGCGAGAAATGGCCAATTAATTGGCCGTAAGCGACAGAGGGAAAACCCAGAGGCCCGCAACCAGTAACCCAATCAATTTGGGGCCTGGCCGCCAATTAGGTGGCATTTGTTTCGAAGGCTTGAATGCACTTGCACCGAATGCCTCGCTATTTCGAAGCTGTGTGTGTGTCTCTATGCTAATGTGTGTGTGTGTGGAAACGGGTTTATGGCACTTGGCCAGGCCGAGATCCATTATGATGGAAATTAGCCTCATAATCGTAATAGTGGGTTTCGGGTTCAAGTCTGCCGTGGTGGCCACTGGTCACTGGCCATTGTGTGAGATGTGGCTGTGAGCCAAATGGCAAACAATTAAGACCATTTAAATCAATTGAAAGCTGATGTATCGATGTCACCGGATACCCTGATCTTGAAAAATTACCATTTAATGCGCCAGCTCAATGCGTTTTGTTTTTATGTTCGATGCGAATTATTAATTCGATTTTAATGTCTCCAGATCGCAAAAGCGATCCCAAGCCCGATTATCCGAATGCTAATGGATGTGGATAGCACGACGAGTGTTTGCTGGCTGGAACTTGTTTCCAATTGAGTTTCAGCGTTATTTTTGCTTAATTAGTTGACACGCTCGGAACAAAACAGCCCAACAAGACCGAAAATAAGTGCCCAGCGGTGGTCAATAAATTGTATATCAACTTCGATCTGCTTTGCTCGGATCAGATCTCGATATGCCACAGCCTCTTGTCCGCAGAGACGTTCTAATAAATGGATCACACAAGCTATAAACGCGATTGTTTGTCAGCGAGTCGGGTTCGTTATCACCAGATAATGCCGATATATTCGCTCGATCCGTATCATTCGCTTGGAGTATGGATGGACTGGGTTATAATTTGGCGTTGTTTATTTTTAAATATTAGCTTAATACTTATTTTAGGCTGTCTGTTGTCCGATCCAAACGTGTTTCTGACCATGTTCTATGCACGAGCTTATCAGTCTTGACTGGTTTATCGCCTTCGCAGCCAAATTCGCCTGAATAATGCCCGAGTCTGGCCGCAGCTAATTCCGGTTCGACGAACCTTTCACTTGCCGGAGCTGAGCGAATTCCATAGTTCCACAAACTGTTAAATAATCCACTTGACGTGCTTTGTTGATTTGACATTTTTAGTTGTTTCAGAAAACCTATAGTTGCTTGTATATCAGGTGAATTTGTGTGGGCGTAGTGTGGGAAAGTATAATCGATTTGCAAGGGAAATCTCACTGCAACTTCATAATGCCCTAATTCAATTATAAATATTCTTCAATCTCTTCAGAAATGCGTATGTGAACTTTAGCCTCTCAAAAGCTTGGGTATCTTTTTGGCCATGAACAATTTAGAAAACCGCAATTAGTAATTGTGGCCAGTCTGGAGCTCGACTTGCAATGAACAGCCCAAACCACATAATGAAATTGGAATATTTATTTGCCTACTGTGCAAATGCGTGCTCTTGGTTTTAAATATTATATTTATTGAAAATGCCCCCGCCTCGGTGTGTGTTCATAGTGTGTTTGTCAATGACCGCATTCATTCATTCATATTTTAAGTTGGTTGCCTCATTAAGCTGAGCCAAAGCTGAGTTAAGGCTGAGCCCCGAGCAACACCCACAATTGTTGTAATCCATTTGCTTTGGTTTTTCTTCTCTATTAATAGACATCATAATTGTGGGAGATGCGCATCTGTGGCGCAATAGGCGCAATGGGTGTATGTGTAATATGATTAATTATCGTTTTCGGGTGGACGATGGACACTTAAACACCTCTTAGCAGTTTTCACTGCAAACACCGGGGTGATAATTGAAATATATTGCTGTATGTATTTCCATTGCATATTTGGATTGCCGACATGCCCATACTCACCGCACATTCGAACAAATATTAATGTAAACGAGGAGGGGCGCCCATCACATTAAATATTATCTAATTCCAGCTTCGTTTGAGCCGTTTGTTTTGGGTGTTTGGGGTTTTTTGCATGACGATGATTTTATATGTGTTTTATCTGAGTTTCTGTGTTTCCAGCCATTCAACTGGTTTGGCATCTCTAAAATTGGTGAATCAAACTCGTTATGATGCCCCTTTCGACGATGCCCAGTCGACCAATTAATGCACACATCTTAGTGGGAGTCGCACTGTGAAAAGAACTCTAGTTCGAACTACAAGATCGACTTGTCTAATACATTTACCCGATAAGGATAAGGATGACTGTGGATATTTATTGGCCTACGAAGCTAATGAATCTCACCCACCTGCCTTTTTTGGACACAGCGCTGACCAAAAGACGTTCATTGGCTGTGACAGGAATTTCTATTTATGATTAGCCAAAAGACCAAACAAAAAAACCAATTTAAGGCTGCGGCCAAATTAAATCATCAGCGGGCAACTTTCAGTATTCTGGTGGCTGGTTGGCGGAGTGCAGTTGGAAAATTGGGAAATTTAATTAACACTGAAGTATGTAAATGTAATTTGTAAATAAATGCACCGCAATTTCAATTTATTTGCCATTGAAATTGCTGAAATTAAGTGTTTGCTGAGCCGAATACTTTGCAATTAAGAGTGCAAAGAGATTTGAGGGCTGATTACAACATACCCTTCAATTGGGAGGGGAATATGCACAATTTTAAATGGTTTGGCGCATAAGAAAGTAAAGCGTACCTAAAACCGTGTAAAAATTTTGTTTTCTTCATAAGGCTCATTTAATAAATCTTAGTTAGTTAGTTAGTTAGTGATTTGCCTTAATTCTGCACCATTCATTAGTGAAATTAAAATTTTTTATTAATAATGTATAATGTTTGAGAATATCATTATGTCATTAAATAATACGATAAGAATTTTATTTAAGCTAACTAGGTGGATAAATTTAATTTGTAATGTTAAAAACTTAAGACATAATCCATTAATTGTTTGACCCCACTAATATTTTGTGGATGCATTTTGTGCCAAATTCAGGGTATTTGTCTGCACCAATTACGTACACTTTGTTCCTAATTGTATTTTGTTGCTCTCTGTTTATGTGAGGTCATTAAAGGCCAGGACAATATAAAAAATGCCACATCCGTTTTTAGCCTTCATGGGTTTTTGTTCTATTTGCTGTTAATCCTTATCTAATTTATGCAAATGCCATATCACTTTAATGGCAGAACCAGCGGCGATTCGAGCACGATTTGCGGCGACTAATTTGTTTAATTGTAATTAGGCGTAATTGGTTTATGTTAATTGCCTCACCTCACATAGACTTCAATTGCGGATGGAGTACGTCCCTTGGCCAGATGTTGCTGCTGCTGCTGCTGCTTTCGGCCGAGTTGCATAAATGTTTGACTTTAACGGCGAAAAGGCGCGCACACGTACGTAGAAATATAGAAATTGGATGGCAACAATTGCATTAATGGGCTTTAGTTGCCGAAAACGCACACCGCGAGCCACAAACTTGACTGCAAACTTGTTCGAAAAAAGTCAAATGGTCAAGCGAAGTTGGCCCAGCGGAGTTGATTAAAATGTTGTAAAAAGTCTCTCGGTATTAACTCGCTTTTTTTAGTTGTTTAGTTGTTAAGTGTTTTTTTTGTTTTTTGTTTTTCTCGCGGGATAAACAGCAGAAGCCACTCAAATATTGCAGCAGCTAGCCAGAAGAAGATGCGCAAAGCGCACGCCAAAATCCGACTTATGCAATTTCTTTTTGTTTATTTCCAATTTCTGCCTCTTCGGCACCTCTTCGCTTTTGTTTCTTTCCTCACTTTTCTCCGCTATTGTTGTCGAATGCACATTTATGTTTCACACACACGTTTCTCGCTGTTTTGCGCTCACTGCTCTTGCGGTTTCTGCACTCTTCTTTGAGCTTCGCCGCAAAATTGTGTCAGAATAGCAAAAGACAGCAGTGTTTTCTTATTTCAATCTACATCCCACAGTTCGCGTGTCTGCCTCTCTTCAGTTCGAGTGTCGCACGGAGGCTGCGTGCAGGGCGGAAGAATCGCCGCGGCAACCAACGGCAACCTAGGGCAACCTGCGACAACGACCCGCCGACAACACGCAACACCGAACGCGCAGCAACGAACAACCGACAACGTACAACGGACAACCGACAATGGACAACCAACAACGGACAACCGACGCGAACGACTGGCTGAAAGAAACTGAGCGCTGCGAAGACAAGGCGAAGAGTTGAGTCTGCCAGACTCGGTCAGTCGGTTGCTTCTTGTTTTTGTTGGGCGGCACATGCGGTTATTGCCTCGATTACGACAAACGGTATTCGGGCAGATCAATTGGCTGGCATACTTTTGGGCTGAAGCATTTAAATAGGTTTGGCTATAATCGTCAATATCTCTCGTAATTTGGTATGGGTTTAAGTTCAAAGAACACCGCTTACCTAGAACAAAAAGTATTTGCAATACTCAGCGTTTTTACATATTTTAAATAATGATGAAAGATCATTTATAATAATAATCTTGTAATAAATAAAAATATATTGCTCAATATTTTCATTCACATTGAGAGTGTCCGCATTCCTCAAGAACTGCATTATAGCACTAATATAGACTTTCACTTAACTTTTAAAGCCAAATCCTAATGTCTGGCTGTTGACTTCCGTTTATGGCCAAAATGCCGCACTTCAGCCAACAGTCCTACTGCCAACTTGCAATTTTAAAGAGCGCCCGAAAGTGCGCTTCGAGTTAATGGCGCAACGTCTCGCCGCTTAACCGCACTCACAGGCGTGTCCATAAAAAAGGAACAGCCACAAAAAGCAGCATTCTGCTATTTGGCCACTCAGTCATTTAGCCATTGACGTCACTGAACTGGGGACAGAGTGGAGCGCATTGAGTGCAGCATCCTTCGGGCCGAGCCCTTCATCAAAGAGGAAGTAATAGCGCATAAAACAATAACAACCCAAATGGCGAAGGACTCTAGTGGCGGCAGGGGGAAATTCATTGCCTTTTTTACCTGGGGGCAGGGCAATGATTGAAAAGTCGCATAAGCCGGGAAACGATGCACGTGCTCATGATTCAATTAGGCCACCGAAATGTCATTGTCTTCCTTCGGCTTTGGTGACCTTTGCACACCCAACGGTCACTTGGCAAGTTGTGTTTTCTTAGCCGTTTTATGGCTAAAGGTCCTTTGAAAACGAAATCGTCCGTTTTTTCACTCGCTACATGTAAGGTAAAAGGGTTTCCTAGACGCCTTTAAAAATGTCCGATCCTATAAAGGATATACATATATTCTTAATCAGCATTACTAGAATCTGTCCATCTGTTCGTCCTAGTATCTCGGGACTAGCTAGCCCACTGATATTAAGCAATACAAGTGAAAGCGATAATTTTTTTTTAAATTACTTAAAATATTCGTGGAGTTGTAAGTTTGAACACTAAGTATTACATTAGTACTGCCAAGCTAGCCAGATTTTTGGCCCCCCAAACCGATGGCATCACTGCAGTCGGCGATGGAATTTTGTTTGGCTGCTCCGACTCTCCGTCTCTCCGTCTTATGTCACCATCGACTGCGCATGGCTTCCTTGCAGCGGGACGTTAAATATCAAATCCTATTTATTTGCCAATTTTACATTCGAGTTCACAGGCAGCAGTGACGTCAGCGCTCCCATAGGCGCCACAGCAGAAGCCAAAACTATTCACACCGACACGGCACACGCACACACACACTCCTGCTTGCAACCGAAGGCGGTGGCAAAAATGGCAAAGAAACGCATAATTTCATTACCAAAGCTTGGAGCTCGGGGTTTGTTTTCAATGATGTCATATGGTCGCTGCGCTAGCCGGAAGTCGGAAAGAGTCCTTGCTCCGCGCAGACGCTCTCCACATGGCGCTCTTCAACTGCTTTGCTGGATCTCTTGGCAAAGGACATGTGACGTCACGACTCTCTTAGGGCAGGCCCAATGTCCTCGGACTGTTTGTGTGTGTGTGAGTGTGTGTGGGTCAGCAGCTGTTGTTATGGACATGTCTTTAGTGGTTCATTTGCCACGATTTTACGCCGCCCGATGCTTAATGTTTATCCTCAAAGCCCCATTACTGGTTGGCAGGACAACGTGGTCATAGCCAGGATCAATGACCCCATGGAGCCGGGGATTGAAATATTAAATTACCAGACATCGTTGCTGGCTTTTTGATAACATTTTGCAGTAATTTGTGGGAATTCGTGCTCGTATTTGATTTGGCCCAAAGGCTTTTCTCCCCCCTCCCCCCTCCGCACACGGCCATCATATGTAATGTAAGGCAAACAGTTTGCAAATTTTCTTTGTCAATACTCGTAGCCATTTGCCGGTTGCCATTTCCATTTCCATTCCCATTTGCCAGCCCCCCCATTGGCCATTAGTGCATGGGGAAAGCCATGAGGAAAGCCAAACAAACAAATTCCGAGTTAAACAAGCAAGGATATCCCCCTCTCGAAGTCTGCAGATTCGATTGACATTGACGCAGAAGTAAAATAAATCAAAACACACACACAGTGTTCCTGTAAAATGTCAGTCGGTCCTCAGATATTCCTCCGCCAGCAGGGAAGTTCTTCCTGTTTTTGCGAAGTAAAAGGAAAGCTGAAAGCCAGGGCATAACCGAACGAATCGCTGCCTGCATAACAAATTTATCGCCGGAAGTGATTTTCACTGAAATCCAATCAATAAAAAATTATGCTACTGCTAAAAATAAAGGAGAGTAGGCGGAGGCAGCGGGGTGGGAACAGTCGGCGAGTAAGAGTTGAGGGGGAGGGATGTCGAGTTCCAATTTCTGGCACAGCTTGATGGCTGGAAGTAGGCAACGATAAAATGGCAGCGCTTTTGCATGCCCATCTCACTGAGTGCGAGTGTGTGCGTGCGTCTGTGTGTGTATGCGAACCAGGACTCTGGACTCCCTGTAGAAAAAGCAAGTGGCAATCTGCTGTGAAGCGCAAAAATTGAAGCGAATTTTTATGCGTAAACGCGGAGCAAAGGAACCGAAGCAAGTACTTTTTTCGGCAGTACATGAGCAATTCGCGGGGCTTAATCTATGCTTCATATGGTTCATATTTCGCTTCACAGGGTTTTTCGTGATGAAATCGCCAGGACAAGCACCAAATAACTGATTTTTCTAGGGAAATCAGCAGTATTTGAACGATCCTATAAATTATTACATTTTGCACGATTTTAAATCGTAATCAAATGATTAAGGTAAAGGAAAATTCCTTGTTATAATAGACCTATATCTTATCAGAAACTATCAGTTTAAAATGAACCGCAACCATTAATTTGTATTATTTTATTACCAGTTCTTCTTTTCTATGTTGCTGCTACTTATTTTAGTTTAGCCTAATTATTCGGCACATTAACTCCTTTAGCAATTTAACATTTCGGAATGCCCTTTCCCAATTCAAAGACTGCCCGAATGCAGCACAACTAGAAACAATTAAACATAGCCAAGAATAAACTTTTGTGATTTAAAAACGCCGAAACTTTGTCTAAAGTCTAGAGGCTGCTTATCAAGAGAACCGGAAAAGTACACAGACATATTCAAAACTTTTCCTGCTAGCATTTATTCATATTAAATTCCCGGGGGAGTTTAATTTGTTCGCCATTCCAGGATAACATATTTTCAGATAAATCAACAGAGAGCCCAGATGCAAAAGGCACAACAGCAAGAATAACAATAACAAAAGAACCACTGGCTGAGAGCAAAAACCGTTGAAGGAGAGAAGTGTAAATAGAGAAGAAGAGCAGCTAAAATCTGGACAAAAGCAAAGGTTAATGGTTAATTTATAGCCTGAAGTCGCCAAAGTCCATGACCATTATGCACTATATACACACAAACATGCACAAAACGTGCAATTGGCTAAGGGCTTTACAGTGACGTCACAAGATGCGAGAGGTGCTGATAAGAAAGTGCATTTTGAGGTCCGCTAAGAGAGTCCCTCAGCTGTTTAAGAGATTGGCGGAAGAGAGCGAAGCCACTGATAACAGAAACAGAAATAACGCTGGAGGCGAGTAAGAGAGCGGCGAAAAGAGCGGGCAGCTATAAAAGAAAGCCCCAGTGGCCGTAGCCCTCACTTCGTAAGTGGACGTGCCGGCGATCGCATCTGGGAAAAAAGTTGAGAAAGCTCCCCGAAAATTAAGAAACGGTCTTGAGTTCATCAGGAAAACCCCCCAAAACAAAACATATATTTTTGTAGTAAACATAAAAAACAAAAACAAAAAAAGAAGCTAAAATCCTCGCAAGTCAAAGAAACGACAAAGTGCTTTGACTTCGCCCCATCGCGAAGATATAGAGATATCGCAGGAAAACGCCTTGTAAATGATTTCAAAGTGAGTGTAAACAGAAACTGTTCAACATACGCCATGTGCCGGGCTTAAGCGTGAATAAATTACAATTACACGCGTCAAACTGCGCAGCAAAATATGCTAGTGAAAAGTGCCACAACAGCAAAAGGAACCGCACTTCCCAGGTCCTCGGCTGCAGCATTAATTTAAGCGAAAGCAAGGAAAACAGGAAAAGCGAGGACAACCAGGAAAAATTCATCCAGCGAAAAGGTGAGCCAAAGTGCGTGGGTGTGAGTGCACGTGGGGTGCCCTCAAATTAACCAAAGACTGGTGCGAACAAGTTTCTGGCCCGGAATATGTTAATTTTGGGAAACCTTTGGTGTTGGGCTGGTCGGAAAATTCATTTCATCATGAGTCAGAGCGGAAAAGAGCAGCACTCGCCGAAAATGCCGATGGAAAGCCAGGCCACTATGATGACATAAAGAACCGGGAGCACTGTGTTCAATAAATAATGGCCGATATTGCCTGGGCCGCGGCAGACTTAATATTTCGCGGTGCCAGTGCATCATGTTAAGCATCCCGAGGTGCAATTACCAAATATTCCCGAGCCCCCCATCCCGCAAAGTACATATACCATATACAGCCGTGTTCGATTATGACCCCGTTGACAGGCAAATGTTTTCCGACTCATTTCCGTGTAAACCGCGGAGGCCAGGGGGATTCCTTTGCAATTGAAAACAGCTCACAGAGAAAAAAGTAAACACATGCTCTAAACAAAGTGGCAGCGTTACATATTAAAAAATGTCAATATAACTTTTTGTGCTGACAAATTACATAAACGTCTTCAAAAGACCACGTTTCATTCGTGTACATTTTTTAAAGACTAGATGTTTATTAAAAAGTAATGGTTCTAAAAATCGTTAATTTTGATTTTATTATAAAAGTTTTAAACCAAATGTACTTGCCTTTGTGCCTTAATAATAATAATAATAATAATAAAGTCAATAAAGTAAAAAACATTTTTAGCATGTATATTATTACATTTGATTTTTATGATTTTTATCTTTGAACTAGAACTGTTTAGTACATTTAAACGATCAGTCATTAAGCAGTCCGATAAAAAGAAATTCTATTCCTATTTTACATTTGCGAAAATATTTACTCTGCAATAAAAAATGTTTGATTATCTCTCCCTGTATACAACAATTATCGAGCAGCGGTCATAATTCGCGTGACGCTGAATTTTCGATTTGATTTCCCCTTTCATTAGCTTTTCACTGCTGGAAGAAAAACGGTTTTTCGATTAACGGCGCTCCTCGCAATTCGCAGAAATTTGAATTGCGTATTTTTGGCATTGTGCGAAAGGGGTAGATGCCCATTCCTGGTGGATTAATGTTTGCTTCACTCCGCGCTCGAGTTCGTTTAATTTCGTCCAAAGCAGTTTCGATTTATTTAGCTAATGGTCCGGTTTAGCCGTTTCGTTGCCTCTGGCTGTGCTGTGCTGTGATGTTTACCAAGAAAAGTGACGGATGGTGACTGCTTAACTTATGTTCCGCACTGCAATCGCAATTCATATATGTATAAACCCATATATCCTCGCGACCCATCAGAGCGTTAGTAGTAGATTTCCATAATTAAAAGTGTCAAGCAATTTGCTTAACGTCCGGGAAAAGTCAGCATCAGACGGGTAAACGGGTAACATCGGTTACCATCCGTGACGTGGAAAACGAAGCAGGCAGTTGCCTGGAGGCTGGCGGGCGACATGTCCTGCAATTTGCTCCTGATTCAATTATTTCGCCCATTCACTTCTGGTCTTTGCTCACCTTTGCGCCCCACGTGCATAATTCGATTTTGCCGCACAAAGTAAGCAAACTGCGGGGCAGAAAGTGCATCAGACACCAGGGCGTATGCTTGATAATGTTCTTAAAGCTACATTGCTCCACACTCAAACTCATCCAAACAATTTGTCGTGTTTCTGCTATTGCTACTCCTGCTGCTACTTAGCTGATGTTTTTATCTGCACCCCTGTCCGTTGTCGCTCTAATTTGCGATAATCTGACACAAGATTGCAGCTACTTTATTCAAATTATGTGATAAGCCGCAGCGTCGCACAGCCAACCAAGCAAACAAAATGGCAAAATAACACGAAGCTCGCAACAGAAATGTGACACAGCACCCAAGTATCCCAAATATCCAAGAGCCCCCACCCAGTCCGTTTTTTTGTTTTTTGTTCATTATTTACTTTTTGTTGTGTGTGCTGCACGCAAATCTGTGAGGCAAGCGTTTTGCCCAGGGCGCTCCCACTGAAGTTAGTTGCGCGATACGCAGGAAAGATACGCAGACCAACTCATAACACTAGGTAACAAAGTCCGCGTAACAATGGCTTTGCAGACAATGAGAAATTACTTTTACAATTTGTTGTAAAGCCATGTTTAGACAAACAAATTTTAGGGGAGGCATAACTTGGCCTTGAATTTCCATTGAAAATATATATACATATATAGTTAAATATTTTCCCTCGTATTGTAGTAAATGTCAAGGTCCTCGAACATTTTCTTCCTATCTATTGTGGACAATTCTATTTCAAAGTCTGTTTATTATTAATATATATTATTATATCAATAATCTCTAATAAATAAAGGCAAAAGTAAACTGATTGCATTTGCTGAGTATGTACATATATATTTTTTAAGAAAGCCTAGATAAATGGTACATTTTCTTTTAAATTTTCAAATGCTGCCCTTCTTTTTGAAAATTGTACAAATATGCTGTTAGCCAGTGTAATGGAAAAGAGCCATTCGGTACTCTGTAAATTTCATTCATGTCAGTTTTTTGTTTGCCCAGCGCTGATTAGAGGAGCAATGCAAACGAGTCGCTGGCTGATAATTTAGCAAATACTACAAATACAGATATGGCAATGACTACTAACGAGCATTTAATGGTTGCGACTTATCGCCACGCCAAGTGATCCAAATCGAAGTTTGGCTTTACTATTTAACCGCTCGAAACAGCTAGATTACGCATACGCCCTGTTTGCCGTTCGCTGCTAATGAACTTCCCTTAAACTTGAGCAAAACCCCATATCCCATTGGTCCTAGCTATTTGGGAGCTACGAGCTGAATTAATTCCCATTTCACACAAGTACAACGCAGAAATAATTTCAGCAACAAACTTTGATGTCAAAGTTTTGCACTATTCACAGTATTTAACATGTGTTCCACGCCATGGGATGGAGGTCTGAATGCGAGCCGAGTGTCTATAGTTACAGTTTCGGATGGGACAATAGCTCTAGTCCTTACAAAATTATTTTATAAAACACAGCTTAACATTTACGATTTTAAATGAATGTCCTTTCATTAAAATCTTAAAAAAGAAAGTAGAGTATTAAATGAAATATTTAAAATTCATCTACTTTCTGAGCCAAGCCTGTACGTTCTTGAATCTATCCCATATGTTACCTATGTATGTAACTAAATATATAATTTGACATTGTTTGCGGTGGCTCTGGGAAGAAAAGTTTGCTTGCAACGTGCAGACGACTCCTTTAGAATGAAAAATGCGCTCAGACGACCGAAACTTCCACACTGCTTGGATATTAAGATGAATTTATTGCGGGGCAAATTCTGAAACTCACAGAGAAACTTCAAGGTCGCAACCACCGGTTCAGGACTTGGCCAAGAGAGCAACGGAAGTCTGAGCTCTATTTGTTGGCCAAGTTGGGCGCCTTGATTAAAAGCAAACCCCTTGAATTAGTTATCTAATTCGTTCAACTAGACGTCAAACACCAGTCGTGTTAATTTGCGATTAAGATTGAGTTTGCAATTGAGTATGCGATTGAGTATAAACAACAATATTTGCGGCGCAAACATGGATGGTTTGTTTAGCCTTATCAGAATGTTTGTGCAAAAGATTTCCTCACAACTTCCGCTGACTTTGTGTGCGCTAATTTCTTTGTAGAATGCACTAAGCCCGAGGAGGAGCCCACTCATCTCCCGTCTCTTTCCGGCACGCTCCACTGTCGCCGTCTTTTTCTATTGAGGAACCAGCGCGGAAGAAGCAGCACAGAGGTATGTAAACACGTATAAATAGTCAAATATTTCGCTTCTTCGGGCTCATCAAAATGTAAACAGTCCCTATCCACAGTGAACATCATTCTAGTATCTGTGCACAGGGGAAAAAGTTTGATTGAAGTTACCTTTAAAATAGCTTACCCTACATAGCTTGTAGTATGCACATATTATACTTTCTGAGATGGATTTTCCATCTACTGAGGTAAGAGGTTATCAAGTTATTCTTTGTATGCAAAGGTACACTCTTGAAAGAACAGTTTCGTGGCAGTTGTTTTTTCAGCGTATCTGTATCTAAATATGTATCTGTATCTGTCTGGGACATGGCTGTTAACCCTTGTTTGGCCCGGTTTGCCGTCGGCCCCAAAGGTTATGCCAAATACAAATTATTTGAGCGCGTGTTCAACAGAATGCTGAATAAATAAGAGTGCGGCCTGTTTGCGCTGCCATAAAATGCAAAAGACGCCCGTCGAGAGGCTTGTAAATAATTTAATTTCATTTTGTTGCCACTGCCATCAACTATCAGCATAATGATGAATGCGTGTTTTGTGGAGCTACTTTTACGGCGCATAAAACACTAATAGAAAGCCATTACAAAAAGGCGATAAAAGCTGCACAAATTATGGTCGTAAAACAATTTATCAAAATATGTGACATTAACTACCCCGCGCACACACTCATCACATCACATCACATCACGTCAGTCATCGCAGGACATGCTCATTAGGCGTGGCCCGCCAATACTCCATTTTCAGTGCAATAATTATCCGACCCTTGGCATATTGGAAAACGGAAATAGATATAGAAATAGAAATGGGATATGTATGGGAATGGGAATAGAAATAGCAGCGGAAATGACACGTCGGCCATTGTTGGAGCTCGAGAGCTCCGGATGTTAATGAGATGCAAATAAGGCTCATGTGCAAAAGCGATTTGACCGACTTGGCATTTGCCTTTCAGCATTTACCATTTACCATTTGCCATCCACCATTTGCCATCCACCATTTACCATTTACCATTTGCATATGTCCCAGATGCGGATATGCGACAATGCGAATAAGGACTCGGACAGGACCTTTGGCATACGATTGTTTGGGTATTTGCGCATTACGACCACAGAAACAGCGGCATTGGCGAACGCAAAGTGACGGCAATATGTGATAATGGCGTCTGACAGCCTCGTCAAGAATGTGCAAGAGTGTGAGTGTGCCAGTGCGTGTGTGTGGGTGTCGGTGTGGGAGTGAAGCGGCCCACAAGGACGCTTCTAATCCAAAGTCCGTTTCGGGATGTGCCATTCAAGGGTAACGTGCTGTAAAGAATCGTCCTGGAAGAGTGAGTGAGAGCGCAAAGATGGACACAAAATGTGGTGCTCCCCCGAAGTTGAGAAAAACCAACTTCTTATAACAAAGGTATTAATTTCCACTATAATACATTTATTTTAATTTTATTCCGATTATCACTCCATTGATGAGGCCATTAAGTTATAATCTCCAAAATAATAATTTCAAAAGACCTTTTCCATAATAAGTTTCATCAGTTTTACATATGGAATCAATCTGATGGCGTGAGCTTGGCTTTCAGTCTTGTAACTGAAATATTTGTTGGTATGCCTGAAAATACGTCATTATTTTTGCACGAGGGATGTTCACTTCCTTCGTTAATAGCACGACAGATATCGTTTCGCATTTGGCCTGTCGAAACTGCCAGTCAAAGTCGCCTCCTCCTTTGCATTCCTCGTCTGCTGAGTGGCCTTCGTTTTTGTATTTGTTGCTGCAACGCGTGGCACCCCAATTAAGCGACAAATGCCTTCAATTTTTTGTCATGTCTTTGATTTATTCGACTTTCGAGTGATCGAAATTCGTTACATGTGTCAGGCATTTCCCATTTCCATGCTGGCCAACTGTCGCCAGTAGCAAGCCGAGCATAATACCAGCTTACTTTTGAGACTTCTGAGAGTATCTGAAGATTATAACTTTGGCTACGGGTGCATTCACTGCATTTGGAAATCCTTAATTGAGACACATAATTGATGACTGGATACACTGGACTTGTATTTTTTCAGCTTGCCAAATGGTTGAGGTGATGCGTGAAGCACAATCAATTTTTCATCTATCTCTGACTATAGGTTTGACCAAAACAAATACTCACACACACTCACTCGCCGCTGAATGTCAATAAACCGCACAGATACCACACACACACTAATACGCACACCCACACTGGCGACCGCAGGAGTATCTGTGAGTTAAACAATAACAGGGCAGAGACAAATCCGTTACTCGCAACGCCGTCGACGTCAACATTTCAATGGCCATTTTCGCAGCGGTCGAAAGGGGCTCTGACGTCACAGGCCAATCGGGTGATGAGTGCTACGCGCTGTGCGCTACACTGAGAAAACAAACACCTATGCTACACCATATTCCCATTTGATTTATATTCCCATGGATTAGACTCCCATATAGAGTAAATCATCCGACATCAAAAGTACAAAGATACTCTATTCATTACCATTTCATACAATAAATAATCATTTTAATATATATAATCTATTTATTTTTGTATAAACTATATTTCTCTCACTGTGTTCACTTGGTTACGAGATACCCCACAGATTTATATGCCCCATACATGTGCGTTTGTAATCTGGGGCAGCCAAAAAGCGTTTGCTATTTTAGGTTGTGTGTTGTAAGTGCGGCCATTGCTGCAGGCCAAAGCGAATCCGACTCCAGTTTCGAATCAGAATCGATTTGGCCACTGGCCCAGGAAGTGCTTTCATTTCTCATCTGTCACGCTGACCGGAGGGGCGTGGCCTAGCTTAAATACACCCAAATAGCGCAAAAAAAAATACAGAAAATAAGAAGCAAGAAAGGAAATCCAGCGAAATTCGGCTTAAAAGAGGTCCGAGCTCAGGCACTTGATTTCCCGCTGCTTGCAGCACTTTGTCCCTTCGAGGGAAAAAATGTTCCACTTTAGTACAGCAAATATTTAACCGCAGGGGAAATGAGGAGCCGTGGCATCCGTGTAAACATCCACGAGTTCGGGAAGCGGCTAAAACCGCAGCCAAAACAAACTCAAACAAGGCGAGCAAATCTGGAAATCTTTCTAATTGTGGCAATTCAATCAAATCGCCTTTCCCTTCCTCGCGAGCCTCTTGTTTCGCTTTCCGCTGGGATTTTCGTGTTTTGTCGTCTTGATTTTTGATTACTAGCGCAGATCCCAATTGAAATTAATCAAAGCCCCCCACAAAACAAACCATAATTTAAATTAAATTGTTTAAAATACTTAATTTCTAAATGAAATTTAAGGCCGAGTTTATAATTTGACTTAATTACTACTGTTGTTGTTAAGGAATTCTTAAATTCCAAATGAAAAATGCAAATGATTCCATGTTTCCAGTGAGAATCCATAGATTGTAGAGTAGGGTTTCGAATCCAAAATGTAAATAGTTGAGTTATCCTTCCTTCTCGAGGAGCATGTCCAAGGCAAGCCATAGCTGTCATAGCGAATACTGTCATCTCTGTTGGCCAGAGATTGGCTCCTGGTTGCCATGTTGGATGGAACCGGTTAGTTGGCCAGGTGCTGCAAATGTGTAAGGTCGGCCATAAGATCACTGCGTATTTTTATATGTGCGGAAAGACGCGGCGTCCCTCCATTCAGGCATCGATTGTTTGTTTGGCTGTCTATTTTTATAGATCGCCGGCATGCACGGCCAAGCTTCTCCAGCACGCTTCTGTTTATCGAAGACAAAACAGTTTTTATTGTTCAAGAAATTATATTCGGCAGCACATGAACATGAACACACCTCCCAATACAACAAATACAACGAATACAACATGCCCCCGGGGAAATGGGGCAGGCGAGGTGTGGCGTCATCAATTTCCATTGAAGGCTGTCCGGCCGTCGATCAAAGTGAAAAGTCAGAGGGCGAGCTCGCCGGAGGGAAATCTCTCCAGAAGCCCGGACGGAAATGTATTTTAGCACGTTGGAACACTGGGGAGAAAACTGCTAAATGAACGAGGAACTCAATTAATTATGGCTTGCTTCCTAGTTAACATAAAGTTCAAGTAAACAGATAAGATAATCGCCAGCAACGGTACAAGAACTACATATTTATTTATTTACATTATTATATGGAAACTTAGCTTTTCTCTGATGTTTAGTTTTGTAATGCTTTTTTGCAGTGTTCAATAGCTGTATCTTTATGATTTTAAATTGCATGTTTTATCCCACTTTAAATAATTTTCTACCCTTCTAATCCTTCATGTTTTCACACCGTGGAAATCAGGTGGAAAATGGGTTAAAGTAGGAGTCTCGGAGGAGGGAGTTCGGTTATGGTGCCTACTTTCATGGTTATGGCATGGCATTGCTGGGAATTTTCGCAGGCTTCCTTTTTGAACGTGGCCTCCACATCCTGCACTGCTCGTAGTGGGAAGCCTTTTTGTCGGAGTTAATTTTGGCATAAAACATGTTCGAGCATTAATTACGCATTCACGGCACGTACTTGTCGGTCTTTTGGCGTAAATAAAATTAAAAGTTGCCCCAACACCCAGCTACCTTTCCCTTTATATGGCGCTCCTCGCGCTGGCAATAAAACAAAGTAACATCAACTGTTTAGCTGGCCAATTAACAGCAATTAAATCGCGCAGAAGTACAAAGAACCAAATGTCTGCATCACTCGGTTGGCCAGTTTAAAGTGAGATGGGTGGGGAAATGGAAAACCATTTTTCATGACCACGCTGCTGGAAAACTGAACGCAAACAAAGGCCAATGGGGCGAGGCAGTACCCTTTAAATCAACGTCAGTCGAGGGTTGTATCAGCTGACATTTGTCTTAAACTTGCGATAGTTTTATTCAGGTTCCTTAGAACCAAACAAAAGATACTCAGCCAATATGCATTTGGATTCCATATATTTTTTTCAAAACCGCTGTTAACCATTTTGTATGTACATCTACATAGATTATTATTTTTTCTTCGTTGCTTCTAATGCCATTTCCCGCGGGCTATTGATATTTTTTATCGCTCGAGTGGTGGTCAAAAGCTTAGAGCCAAATGCACGCGCAAATCTCATTTATATATAATTTTTTCATTTCAAACCGCTCCGGCGTCATACTTTATGCACTTGATCCTCGTAAAAACAGGACGTGACATTACAAGCCGCGCTGACAATGGGTTCGCTACTAGGACGTCGAGTGGAAACTGCATGGCATCGGATGCAGACAATAAATTTGATTCAATTGCTGTCACAAAAGCGAAGAGCGCTGTGTATTGAGGAGTCCCAGTCTCGTGCCCTCCAGAAGTAGTTGTCATCTTCCTTTGTTGCCAGCGCCTCCAGTCTCGCGTCTGATTGTGCCTGGCCAGCATTTGATAAAGGAGCTCCAGCCATGGCCATAACAGGGGAACTATGGAACTATAAAGTCGCCCCGACAAATACAGCCGTTCTGAATCTAACCGATCCGAACTGAACTGAAGCGGAACAACAATGACAGCGTGCTTTTCGCTTTCTCCGTCGCTTTCTCCATTGCTTTCTCCGTCCTGTGATTACCCGCCCCCATATCCGGTCCCCCAGTTGACAAGCGGAAGTGTGCAAGGAAGGCGAAAAGGACGCGACCAGACGCCATGATTAAAGCGCGCTTCCTGTAGTCCGAGACCAGTGTCTGGAGGATTAGGAGAATGCGTAGAGTTTTATGGTTGAAAGGAAACTCAAATGCATTAGTTTTAAATTTAAGAGTTAAATTTTACCTATTTTATCTTTGATTATAACTCATGGCTTTAAAAAACTCTACTCTAAATATCCTTAAACATCTTAAAAGAACTTGATGAGTGAATGTAACAAGAATAACGTTATTTCCGTGTCAGCAGGATAACTTCAAACAAAGAAAACTCTTTGAAATACATATGTTCAGCAATTCTGAATGATTTACGTTTCAGCTTTCATATGCATTATTCGATGTATGTTTAAAATGCTTTTCTCTGGATTCTTACTAAGAAAAATGTAATCAATCGAATTTTGTTTTGTTACTTTTTTTTTTTGTACTACAGTGTAATCAAGCTAGAATATGGCAGTATATTATGTATTCCCTGGATTTGCTATGCCTGTTTCTTTCAGTGCAGTAGTAGACTTGCTCGACGGCCTCTGTCAAAGTCAGCGCAACACAATTGCATTTCACTCCGCAGCCGCGCCCTGCCATATTTCCACAGTTTTAATTGCTGCGGGGCTTCCCTTCGAGGCTCCCCTCCCTATCCCACTCCCCTTCCACTCCCCTCCCCCTGCGGCATTTCTGTCTTTTTATCCCAGTATTTTATTTAGTGCAGCACATGTCCGGTCCGCAGGCAGCTCTACTCCGCGGGCATGGTGTGTGACATTTGCTTGCGGGGTCGGGGTTACACGGAAAAAAAGTCCTTTGCAGAGATGGTTCAACCGACACGAATGAATGCGCAATGGGTGTATGAATAAAAGCGAGTATATTGCAATTGTTTCCCTTTTCCCTTTTCGTGCACTTTTTACGCTGACCATCGATGCGGGTGTGGCAAGCTGGCGGCTTACGACGGAGCCATAGTGTTTGGCGAGCGGGCATACCGCACACACGCCACATGCGACATGCGACATCGGGTGCCACATGCAACATGGATGTAAGCCCCGTTCACACATTCCCCAAAAAGTATGCTAACACTTTTGTTTGCAGCGGAAAACTTGGGGATTAAAAGGGGATTTTCCGATCGGCCACAACTCGAAATCTAAACTTGTATCAATGCTGACAAGTGAATTGACAAGAAGTGCTGTCATGGGGGTATCAAGATTAAAATAATGAATTAGGAGGACCAACAGACACTTTATTTAAATATTGATAAGCGCTGTTTAATGGCAAATGCAACGTGCTTGGAAATCACATCAAGCTCACATTTACTGAGTATTAGAGAGTCTGGAAATGTATCTATTTATAGCTGCTTTGTTTTTCTTTGATATCCCATATCTTTACCTAGGCTTGTCCCAAAAATGTGCGGCAAAAGTGCCTGAAATACGAGCATTGCTGCTGACAGGCCACGGGTTTCAGGGCTCCAGGATCCAGGACTCAGATTGCCGACGGCTGCTGTGCACTGAGCTAAAAAAATAAAACGCAGACTAGTGAGTTGTGTGCACTGCTTATTGACAATCATGCAGCGCGTTTTTTTCGCAATTCGCTGGCTGTTTGTATTATTGTCAGGCAAAAACAATTGAGGAGTTACTGCGAGGAAGGCCCACGCATCAGATAAACAATAATGTCAGTTTCATAAAAGCAAACTCTGGTTGCTATTCAAATTCGGCGGGATAAACCTTTTCCGCACTCGACGCCCTAAATGCCAAAGAGACGAGCAGTCGATTGATTGATTCGATATTCGAATTTATGCATGGCTTGGCTATGCTGATGGATTTATTTCTGCCGATCAAATCAGGCACGTTAATTAAAGCGTTGCTCGTCTTGGCCTTTTTTGGAGTCCTGTTTGCACACGGACGTGTGTCCCTTAGCACATTGCATTTAAGTCTGAACATTGCTGGTCCAGCTGGCATCAAAATAAATTATGTATGGCTGACATCAATTGATTTGCAATTATTTATTTAATGCCCACTTGTATGCACTCCTCAATGATTCATGGCGAAAATATCTCCCAATTGGCGATTCATCAAAGGAATGAAATTTAATCAGTCACGAGTCTGAAACAATTTATAAATTTATGAGTGCTAATTGTAGTTCATTCAAGAACATCTAAAAATATTACTAAGGAACTGCGGAAAATGTATTAAATCCTTGCCAAACTAACACACGTTTCTCTTTTGTAATAAACATAAAAACACTTCGATATATGGATTGTATTCCCGCTTTTATTAAACGATTAATGATTATTTGTTCGCCTGATTATAGCCATTAAATCATATTTATACGGCATTTGCGTGATATAAAAACAAAACACTTTCCCGATATAAATAAAAATCTGTCTTAATGGAGAGTTTTTTACAAACATAAATTTTGTTTTACTAATTAAAATTTGAAGGTGGGTGGGCCCCCTCCATTTGAACAAATAAAATGGGTATTGATGTGCTGGAAAAATGATTTTTTTTTGGTCCGCGATCAGAGTTGGCCATTAAACAGGGCCACAAGCTAAAGCCCATAAAAAACGCAATATGCTGCTGTTTTATTTGATTTACTTTTATTATTGCTCTACCCAAAGATAGAGGACGCTGGACCGCTGGACCGCCGTACCTAAGTACGAGTATAATGATTTGGCGGTCCAATTTGAAGCGTAAAAAGAAGGCAACACGAAAATGGTTCTGTGTCGGACATTTATGTGCCCGGTTTTATGGCAATTTTGTTTCGGCTAAAACAATAAGAGGACCAACATGCACATAAACATCTAAACGCGCGAGGACAAGCTGAATCGGAATCAGAATCGGAATCTGGTGCTCATTGTGTGCGAGTGGAGCGGACGCATAATCTAATAATATTTTATGTGGACAGCATAAAAAGCACGGCACTTGGCAGTCCGTTGAACTCCACATCTATCCATGTCCTATCCGTCCTTTTTTTAGCCCAATGTCAAGGGGCGGCAGGATGACGAACAAAGACTGAGAAATCCAAGCCAATTTATTGAAGTTTTTGACTCGGGCCAAGGACCATTACGAGCAGAAGACAAACGGATGTCCAGCTACCCAGATATCCAGTTTCCCAAAATGCGAGTTTCATGATGATGCCTTGAAAAAAAACACACTCGAAGACACACACATCCCGCCATTAACGGCGCAATTAGCATTCAGATTGCGTATACGCCGTGTAAGCTGCACTATTTATTTTTGGGCGCTTCATTTGCATTTTCATTAGTTTATTATCCGAGCATTGTAGGTACTATTAACGCGCTGCGGCCATTTAAGCCAAATAAGCTGCAAATAATGGCAATATGGGGCTCCATTAAAGTTTTACGAGCAAAAAGGGACAAACTACGATTGCAATATGCGGAAATAGCTCGTGAAATATCATTCTCCATTTTCCACTTGAACATTTCTAGTGACAAGTGCTCGGCGGTGGATAAAATGATAACTTGGCCAATCAGTTGATTATAACCATCTAAATATAAACATGGCAAGACAAAAGCTTTAGAGAAGATTTGTGAAATGAATAAATAAAAACGCTAAATGGCCAGAGAGTAAAAATAAACGCCAAGCGAATTGGGAACGCAGAAAAGCCAAGCCAACAAGTATAGGCACATATATATATATCAAATACCATGCCTCCCTCTACTTTAAAAGATATACATATACGTGCTGCACAAACATATATGTCCCTGCCTGTCTGTCTGTCTGTCTGTCTGTCTGGCTGGCTGACTGTCTGTGACACATACCTTTGCCTCGGCCTGTGTGTGTGTGTGTGTGTGTGCGTGGGCTTTTGATGCCCGAAATGCCAGCAGCTCGTGTGACGTCACAACTGTGACAGAGATACCGCAGGGAAATTATGCCATTGATTAGCAGCGACTCGCGATTGCGTCCATCCTAACAACAAGGATGACGACGCCGATGATAATGATGGTGGTGACGATGGCGATGATGATGCTGATGATACTAATGCTGATGATGATGATGATTCTAGTAATGACGTGTCAAACGGCTGGCAAAGCGCCTGGCATATGGCAGGGAACAACTTGGCTAATAGCCTTTTGCACCCATTTCTCTGGCAAGTTGGGAAAGTGGTTCATTTTCCGGGCATTTCAGCCCTAAGACCCGTGGGAAAAATTCCCTTTCACTTCGCATCAACTTGAAAATTTAAATGTCACGTATATTAACTGTTGTTTTATTCATTACTTAAAAATATTCGAAAGGCAAACACAAAAATTGATGATGATGTATGACCTCATATAATAAACAGATAACGGAATAAATTCCTATTAAAGACCAAAGTTGTATAATTAAGTTAAGAGTATTGTATTAATAACTTCATAGACTGTTAATTATTTTTTTTAATATTAAATCTGTTTGTGCTACATTATTTACCTTGCTCTTCTTCACTCTGGTGAGCTTTACAAGTGCTATACTGCTGTTTTAGACAGCCATCACAGGACCTATTCGCATTGCCCACTCGAAATGTCTGAAAATATCTAGGATATGTGCGAGGGTGGAAGAATGGAGTGAGTGTGCATGTGCGGGGAGGTGGGAGATAACATTTTAAAGCAATTTAGTTTTTATCGCACACATTCAGCAGAAAGTATTGATTGTCGATGCCACAATCACGTACGCAGGACCCACGTATTTTCGTGGCAATGTGTGCGTTTTGTCGATTGTTTGGCACTTGCATTGCGAACTCGTAATGCAAATGCCATAAATTATGCGCCCCCCCTTTGCCAACAGATTCCCCCGCATTATGATGGAAATTACAATTTGTCACCATTTGTTATGTATTGCTTACTTTCAGGCAAAATGAATATTGGCATCGCAGCACCGAAATGGGATAAACTGTCGCCACGCGAGTTTTTGCAGCTGCAGGAGTTGGCCTCATGTAAGTGGAAAGCAGTAAATCAAATCGCACTAATCAAAATCATTTGACCTTTTAGTATTTTAGTACCAATTAAAACTTCCCCGTTTCCCTTTAACTCAAATTCAGTTAGCTGTCTTTATACTTAGAGAACATACCCGATCGATTCAAATCGATTAAGAGGTGCATATAACCTGCATATTGTAGCTTAATAGTTTTTGAACATAAATGCAGATACATATACTTTTTCGCTGGCTGGGACTGGCAACTCAGAGCTTAAGAAGGGCAACTTAAAGAACGATTGTGAGCACCATCCCTTCCACACATCTGCTCCCATCGCCTTCAGTTATGTCTGACACTGTTTGCATTCTTTGCTGCAGCAGCAAAGCTGTTTGACATGGTAAAGTAGTTTACCTCTGGGTGAGCACTTCGCTTCACTTCATCTCGCCGGCTGCCCGGCGGAGGGAATTACCGGATACGGCAAATGGGAATGTTGAGCTTATAGATTATGGGATGTTGCACGGAACACACACTGCGTCAAGATGCTGAGCTTGGAGCACTTTCAAGCTCCACTTGGTTGATGGAAAGCTCCGCGTTTCAGCCAGAACAGCTCGAAATCAGAGGAGCTCAGCCAGACAAAAATATTACTTTGTAATGCCCTAAACTTGGAAAGGTACCTCCGCAAAAAGAACTCTGTTGTTATTTACTTCATACTTATTTAACATCATAAAATGCAGTCTTAATGAGAGAGAGAGCTATAACCAACTAAATTATACGCAATAAAGACAGTACAGTACAGTTTCCTTTTATAATTAGTTAAAGAGAAAAAGAATCGAAACCATATCAACTAGGATTTAATTCAATTAAAGGAATCGAAGAGTACGAGCTCTTGTGTAGCAATTTGAGGGGTGCTTTAATCCCGTCACATATCCCGTAGTTGCAGTTTGAGACAGTGCCCATTCAGGAGTCCTGTGTGTATCCTGTGCAGCTCCACAGGATACATGGGTGCGGCTGCAGGTGCTTATTAGAGTGCGGTTCAATGTTGTTAGTCTGCGGTGCAGGTGTCAGTGCCAGCTGGTGTTGCCCAGGAACAGAAACGGAAACTGAAACTGAAAATGGGACTGCGACTGTGCTCAAGTGCAGACCAAACTCTCATTAGTTTAATAAAGCTGTGGGCGCAACATTTTGGACCGAAGACTCCCCGTGGAGTTAACTCTAAGTTTATACACTTGGAGCATGTCAGCCTGCCCGTCCAAGTCGTTCGTTTGGCTCATCCGCACCCACCAGCAAGAAGCAACCACTCGCCTTCCATTAGTTAATTATCCCACTGCGCTGCAGTTCAGCCACCTGAGTCACCTGGGGAGACACACACACCTGTCCACCTGGGCTGGCCCACTTAAGACGTCGATTTAGTTCACCTGGCGCCAGTCGAGCGATTGACGTGTGTCCTGCCCCGCACGCAGCCGGTAGCCCGGCTAAACTGAACTTTGCATAATCCCTGGCTTACACCACTCACCTGTGTCGTATTCCTTGCAGATTCCACCCGAAAGCTGCAAGATGTACTGCGGGAGTTCAGCTCGCCAAGTGCCGCCACCACGCCCAAGTGCATTCCGGATGGGGTAAGTATTCCCAAAATGTCCTGCTCTGCTCCTGCAATTAATTGAAAGCGGATGAGAGTGCTACTATGGAGGAGTGTTGAGGAGTGGAGGGCAGACCCTGCTCAGGGCACAAGTCAAGGGCTTCGCTGGCTTTGGTTCGGGTTGCTTCTTACACTCTAATCCTCAGCCTGGCGACTGGGGAAGACCGATGAAAGCGATTCAGCTAAGCTTACGGAAACTCACGTGTGTGCACTGAGAAAAACGGGAAATATTCAATTACAGATTAAACATAGAAAACTTAACATTTGTATACAATTATTCCTCGTTAAAAATAATATGCAAGCTATTTATTCTTAAGACTAGGTTTAAAAGTCCAGTCTAACGGGCTTGTTAGATCTTCCTCTCGATTGCTCAAAAACGATTCGATTTTCCAAATGTGAAAATAATTTCCGAGTAAAATAGATTTTCCAGTAGTATGGTTGGACAGACAAGGAGATGGAGCACTCTGAATAGAAATTGGGCCAGGGGAAAGGGCAGCCAGGTGGGGCGAAAGATTGAAAGTAAATCTTCTTATACGTACAATAAATCACAGACTTTTCAAGTTTACGCCTGAATGCCAAATTGAAATTGAATCCCAACAGAGACAGAACAGACGCCGAGCTGCCCGGCCACCCTTGTTCCCGAATGAATATCCTGACAAGTTTATACATACAGAATTAATTTGAAACTGCCTGCATCGCCATCAATTTGGTTAAAGCAGGACCAGGAGCAGGAGCCATTGGAGCTGCATAAATGGTTACTCCCTCAATGGGGACAAGCGGGCCAAGCGGATCCAGCTACCCAGATCACCATGGGGTTACCAGGGAGACAAGCGAAGGACGTGCAGTTTGCACAGTAATATACATTTTTAATTCCGGAATTTGGAATCGTTCGAGCCAGAAGCATGTATGCAAACGAAATCATTCTCGACTCTCCCTCCCTTTGTTTTTCCGGTCTATCATTTGTTTTGCCAGCGTAACGAAATGGAAAAAGTATAATTAAGTTTCCGTCACTCTGGCTCACCTCCTGGCTTCCTTCCCTCCACATGCAACTGGACTCGAGCGTGAGTGAATGATTTCATCGGAATTCACTTTGATATCGAACACCCTGCCTGCCGGGAATGTTCGGGTACTCCTGGCACTCGCTGTTCCTCAATGCCAGCATTTTGCGAACGAAAGTAATTCCCGTAAATATTTCAGTTAGCGAAATGAATTGACATGCCACGAATTGTGCGCTGCCTGGCAACAATTTCCTATTCCCAATAAGCAGCTTACACGGCCCGTCCTCTTTTCACTTTCCACCAAGAATCGGCTTAAAGCCCGGGATCTTTAATTAGGTTCATTAAGTGCCGCTTGTCCTCAGATCTGCTTGGCAAACAAAAATTAAATGATTCCCACTGCTTCTCGGTGTGAAAAACTAAAAAACAGCAGGACGAGAAATTAAAACATCGCTCAGATGGTCGTAACTTATGCCCCGGACATTGCGATGCATAATGAATGCAGAGCGCAGACTATGTTCGCCGTGGAGAAGTGATTCGAGTGCCAAATGGCCCGTATGTGTGCGTATGTGTGATTATGAGCTTAATGAATATCGCGCATACGCACCGAACGCCCGAAATGTGCTTGAATATTTATTCATTAAGCCACGCGCTCACGCATAGCGTCACATAACGCATCCATGGGAATACCAGCCCAGATTGAGGCCACAATTACAGCAGAGATCGGTGAAATACTGCCACTTGACATTTTCATGATAATATTTCCATTGAGTTCATTGCCTTTAAGCACATACCATTCCAAGTTTCTTATAAGCAAATAAAACAGATAATACTATTCCAAGTTTCTTATAAGCAAATTAAACTAATAATACTATTCAAATTCAACATATTGATAAAATCAAATATATTTTAAATTGTATGCTCCAAGTTTGCTTAATAATAATACAATTAAATGTATGTCATCAATTTATAAATATTTAAAAAAATATATATTCAAAGCCATGAAATATTTCGGAAACGGTCCTATTATTGCGCCGTTGAATGTCTATAAGCAAAAGTTGAAACAGGACCCCTACCCCGAAATCTACATAGATAAAAAGTAGAGGAGGGAGGGAGGAACCTTCGCACGCGTATCTCGTTGCTCCTTGTTGGCTAAATAAATTTTGCTAACGCAATTCACGCCATTATTATAGTGCTGGTGTGTGTGGTGTGACTCGTTTGCAATTTATGTGTGTGCCTGCGAGAGTGTGCGTATCTGCGTATCTGGGCCCGGGTTTACAATATGCCGATGTTTCTCCACTCAGGCGAGTCGCAGCCATTTGCTTTCACTGGCTTCAAGCAGTTTGCTCATGGCACATAGATACTGTGTCTATGGTGTAGTGCCAGTTTCCACGACGACACGAGCATAAACTTCCATTTGCCTGTATTCGGTTTCATTATGGCCGAGCATCCAGCAGCCGGCGAAACAGCTAGCAAGTGGTTGGGCACACAGAGAGAAAACAGTTCGTAGTATGTTATATATTATAATAATCATCCATTCCTAGGACAAATTTGATAATAAATAAAGCAGAATGAAATTTCCAGTTCGAGATAATTGCCTTACAGAAAGAAATTGTTTAATTTAGATTATGTAGGCATCTAGTTCAATTTGATAAATGAATTCCCAAGGAAGTCTGAACTTTTGGGATGAATTTCACATTCATATTTATATTACTTTCTACATTTCTTTTTTTTGTATTGTATTTAATCAAACACATTTTGTAAAGCACTTTGTTTTTCGTGTGAGCCCAAACCTCAGCGCCCTCTTAATGCTGGCAGCCCCGGCTCGTTTACTTTGTTTTATGTTTCGAAATTTAAAACGATGCAAAACAGCAGCCAAAGAAGCAGCCGCTCGTGAGGAGTCTGATAATAAAGGCAGAAATAAATTTGGTAGAATAGAAACACGTGCCGTGGTCCTGGCAGCCCAGCTCCCGCTGATTATATCGTTACATGCGACTTGCCTCTTGCGCAATTAATCGCACCCCTCGTGCTGTCGTCCTTGATTAGCTGTTATCCTGGAAGGGAGGCTGCAACTCGAGCTTCAACCCGCGACTGTAAAATCCGAAAAGCTGTATGGAGCTGTGTGGAGGACGTCTATCAATGCCAGCGGATGCCAGCGTCGATCAATGTCGCATTGTTGATTCACGAATCGCGCCGCAGCTGTCAATGTGTGGACATTACACGTGGTGTTGACATGTAATTTGCCCCGATTCCCATTCAGCCAGGTTCCATTCCATTCCGCATCCATAAAACTCCGAACCCCTCTGCCAAATGGCAAATAAAGAGGCGCCAGATCTTTGGGGTACATTCCCCGGCACGTACGAGCCGAATGGAACCTTTTTCACAGACACACAGAGTTCGGATTTATGTGGGAATATTGTGCACCGGACAAATGTAAATAAAATGGCCTGCACTCGCCCACAGCAGAATTATGTATTCCATACGCGTAAAGCGGGAATTTTAAAGCAGAAATCCCAGCTTTGAGTCGACTGATATTTGACCTTCAATTAGGCCACAAACTCAACAGCTTCCTCGTACATCAGCACCATCATTTACTCGGAGATAAATGTACTTTCGCTTCACTTGGCACGCAGAAAATCGCCTCCGAACATGTCACAATATGGCGAGTACTTATTAATCATACGCTCCGTTGTCAACGTTAATAAAGTCGATGACGGCGGTTGCTCCTCACTCCCTTTCCTACACCCACCCGAAAAGATGAGAAATACGAGGATCTCATTGGAGGCAACTGCAAAATGTTTTTCGCCATAATAACGCCAGCATATTATGTTATTATAACCTCCCCTCCTCCACTCCCTGCCACAACAAACTCGTGATACTTTCCCGGAAAAAAGAAGACGGTGGGAAGGAGCGATGCAACGACGAGTGTTTTTCACACATTTCAACTTGTCACTCGTGAATGGCCTGTGGCAGATTTATTACACACTCTTGCAGTAAGAGAAATGAGTAATAGGTTGGTCTTCCCTCAAAACGCTTTTAATGTTCTCAGTATTATCTAATAAGGGAGGAGAACTGCGAGGATTCTTCATTGCTGATAAATTTCTCTACACTTTTTAGTGTCAAATACTCATACTAGTTGCTTTAGAATCCACGTAGTTAAGTTACTCAAGTGCAAAATATTCAATTGGTTGAAAAACAGTCCACATATGCGGGTATAGCAAGAGATAAGTGAGAAAGAGTCATTAAGCAAATTTTCTAACATTTCGCATAAGGAAAAAGTTATGTGCTCCCTAAGACATTTTATATACTTTCAAAACAAAGCTCCCCATAAATCTTTGACTGGACTCGCTATATTTATATGTTACAACTCTTTCTGCAGGACATTGATTTCGACGGGTTCCGGCGCTTCCTGGACGCCTTTCTCGACTGCGAGGCGCCGCTGGACCTGGCCAAACATTTGTTTGTGTCCTTCCTCAAGCCGAATGTCACCCAGGCCCAGCTGCATGGCCGGGCACTTAATCAAATGGCCGCCATCAGCAGCACGGCCGCCTGTGCGCCGGTCACGTCGCACACGAAGGGTAAGAGATCCTCCTTGCCACCCAGCTCCCCGTCCTACCCATTCTGCCCATGCTACCCATGCTACCCAGCCCACCCACTCTCGTGTGCATGTGAATAATCGCTGAACATTTCTTTTGGCCCATCCCGCACCCACATTGCCCCCGCCCCCCACTGGCATCCCTACCGCCTGTAATTAGGCTCCATACCAAACATCAATAGCATTGCCGAGCTGATGCCGCAGTGCAGCGGAGGCGGAGGCGGCATCGGCGGCACGGGGGGCGTGGCCGGGGCAGAGGGACACGCACAAGCCCGCAGCAGCTTTGTGGACAAAATCCATGGCATCACGGATAAATTACAACACTCGCTGGGCGGACATCTATCCCATGATCCCAGCAAGACGGGTAAGTAACCGGGGATAAGTTTACAGAACAGTGTTTTTTAAAAAAAGAGGATTTTGGTTTCATTGAACTTGTCTCTAGACTACTTCTTGCTGTTTAAAGATATGTAATGTTGTAATAAAAAAGGAATTGAAAACTTCGTTATTTTTTTCGAGATAACTTGTTTCCAATTAACCAAATAACTCATGAAAAATTATAAAAGAAATTCTTAAATATATAAAACATATTAAATAAGAATAATAAATTAATCGAATAATTCTTTGAATCTGTCGTGTTTCAGAATCAGTTTAAAATTAAAATACAATTTGTACTCTCGATAGCTCAAAAAAGGTTTTCGTTTAGTTTAGCGTTTAGTTAATTATACTTACATATACCTTTAAAACCCCACGTAATAAGTGTGTCTATTTCATCGGACGCTCCAATTAACAGGCAGTGTCCATCCGATGCTCACGGTGACGCCGAGTCCCTTGGCCAGCGGACCCAGCATGTTCCAGGCGAGCAATCCGGCACGTCGCTCCGTGGACTCCAGTCCCTCGCACTCGGCCACCAACCACTCGCAGATGTCCCGCAACTCCTCGAA
The DNA here is from genome assembly GCF_016746245.2 of Drosophila santomea. NCBI lineage: Eukaryota > Metazoa > Arthropoda > Insecta > Diptera > Drosophilidae > Drosophila > Drosophila santomea. The sequence continues at coordinate 16,613,026 of NC_053016.2, read as the reverse complement.
GAAGAGCAGCAATTCGGTTAATTGCAAAATTGATGGTGAGCATTAATTAGGCATCTCCGCCACAGAGTGCGCCCATCCGAATTGCGACTTGCATGCGACTTCCAATTAAGACGCCTATTGTGCAATCAGCAAGTAATGTGGAATTGGGACAGGGACTCGCATTGAAATTGCACATCCAGCTGATTGGCCAGCCGACATGTTTCAGCATACGGAACCGGCGAACAATTTAAATGCAAAAATTACCCGTCTATGTGCTCCACTTGTTAGGGCAAACTAACTTTTGTGATTGCTTTGTGAATGGAGAGAAACATTCGTTACAATAGTTGTGCATTCGAAAAGTGGTTAAAATGCGAAAATTGGGATGTGAGGTTGGGAGAGGGTTTTCATAAGTAAACAAGCGTGTTTAGATCTATACCATTCATTTAAAGTGTTAATTTAAATTTCCTGATGCTTGGATTGATAAAGTGAATGGTGATATCCTTAAAACAATTGGTGTAGTGGAACAGGTTGGCAGACTAAGCAAAAACCCCACTTATTTGCCATTTACTTAACTTAACTTCCTCGCGAACTTGCTAATTAGTTGAGCGAGTGGAAAAAGCAAATATCAGCGCGGAAGAACAACAAGGCAGACATTCGCTAATTCATAAATTATGCGCCCAGGACCGCCGCGCGACTTGCATTCCCTGGAAAAGACGAAACTTGGCACCGGAAGTCAGCCGCCCCTCTTCCGTTTCCCCCTGCGAAAACAACAGAGAACAGCTAAAAAACAAAAGCCAAGGGTCTCTTGTCTCGGAGATGGTGTCGTAAATCAACGCCCAATTAGAAACATTTCTGCATTTCACGAAGTCGCAACGCAACTCGTAAAAAGCGAGGCCTGCGTTAAATTAACATTTATTGCTTACACACACACAGACAAGCGGCAGCAGGACACTCTCACGCACACAGACAAAGCGAGGCGCACTTGCGGCCTGAAAGTATGCAGCACAATTTTTCGCTTTTTGCGTCCTCGCCTTGTTTCCCTTTTTGCCTTCATTCATTTCGGTTCGTTTGCAATGTTCACGAGAATGATTAATGATCGTAAATTTCTTTTTTTTCTCTCGTTTTTTTTGCCTTTGTCGCTGGCCAGCAGTTTCACGCATTTTGCCAGCAATTGAACGGCATTGTCGTGGCAGCTTACAGAGTGGGAGTACACAGCCAGAAAACATGCTTGAGTTTCTGCGAGAAGTCCTTCTTAATTAATTTAAACGTGCATAACTCTTTGTATCTGACTTCAAAAATAGGCAAATATCAAAGTGATTTATCTAACACGAATACCTAATAAATCAAATGTAATGCTTAGTAACATTAAGAATAATTACGCAACAAATTGATCACGATTGCAGGCGATTTTTTGCTCTGCAGTAATTTGCGGAAAAGGCCCAGCCATGAGTTACCCATTAGCATTAGATATTAGGTACAACCAGGACAAAGCACCTACTGTCTGTGTGTTTGAGCGCCTTAAGCGCTAATTGGATTAGTTTTGCTTTGCTTTTTGTATTCCGACTTCCTGTGTGTGTGCGTGAATTAAATTTATTAGTCGGAATGTAGGCCGGCAAATAAGTTGACATTGATCCTGCACACACACTCAGCCTGTTTGCAAAACTTCCTGCACTCCTCGCGGAGCCGACAGCCTCATTTAGTTGTTAAGAAGTCGGGCAAATATTGGCATTGTATGCGCGCATATATATCTTAATTTATTGCCAACAAACGATCCCCCACAGTGGGCAAACATAATTAGCTAGAGTACAATCATCTCCATGTCTTTTTCGGGTGTTTGCCTGGCTCAGATGGAAACTCCGCATTAACATATAAATTAGCACATCAACGGCACACATAAATGGCCTGTCAAAGCACCGAGGATAGAAATCATTCATCCTCCCGCGCAAACAAAGAGCCATTCTTTCTTTTTTCTCCTTTGTAAATTCCCAAACAAGTTGCTTTGATTTTAATGCATTATGTAATTGCGCAGAACTTGACTGCCAGCCATGGGGAAATGCTGCAGGGAGCCAGAAATAGGTGAATAGATTTGTAATTATGGAAAAACAACGTTAAACGTGGGAGAAAATCTGCAGCAAAGAATGGAAAAAGTTTTGGGTCGCAGGCTTAAAGCATTAGAAAAGGAATCGAGGCAGCAATTTCCGAAACTCATGTTCATTAAGAGCCATAACAAAACGCAGGGTGCTGCCTTTTGGCCCGGTCAACTGTAGGCAATTAACATTAGGCATAATGGCGCCTGACTTGTCAGCTGTCGATGGCATTAAGGATAATGAGGGGCGGCGTCCACTCTGTCACTTTATAAATGCACTGGCACATGCAGTCCTTCAGTCCTCCAATCCCCCAGTAAGCAGCCACCCACTCATCGCCTCTTTCATTTGCAGCTGACATTAAGCTCCTCGCGCGAAAACTCTCCCATTTCGATCCGCTGACACTCAAGGTCCCGCTGAAGGATGTCGTCTGCTATTTATCACTGCTCGAGGCAGGACGTCCGGAGGACAAGCTGGAGTGTAAGTGCAAGCGGCCAGTCTTCGCTCCTTCGCCTGCTTCCTGAACGGTTATTTATTCATTGCGTTGCAGTCATGTTCCGGCTGTACGACACGGATAGCAACGGAGTCCTGGACACGGCCGAAATGGACGCCATTGTCAACCAGATGATGGCCGTGGCCGAATATCTCGGCTGGGATGTCAGCGAACTGCGTCCGGTGAGTGCCACCAAATCCGACTTACATTAAAAACTCATTACGCGATTGCCACTGCAATCGATGCTCGGGAAATCCACTTAGGTCACTCACTGCAAACAGACCATATCTCCCACACTCTATCAGTCGTCCGGTTGGTGGTCACGAATCCCGAAACCCGTTCGACTACTCATTGACCCAATCCAATCCAATCCAATAAAACTTTTTCAATTACTTACCAACATTTTCAGCAGCCAACACAACAAAGCGCCAAACAAAACACAGTGGAAAAAACACTTGAAATTAATTTCGCCTTTATTGTTTGAGCATTCCACTCGGCGATAGTCCCAGCTTAGCTACACTTGAAGAAATATATACATTCATTAAATTTAATATACAAAATAATGATATTATTTTCGAAAGTTTAATTGATTTTTGAGTTGATTGCATTTTATTTGAAATAATCAATGTATTTCTTTTCTAGATACTACTGTTACTATAACAGTGCTGTAAAATATAAATACATTTATGATTTACCCAATAAAAGCTATATTATTACAGCTTTTTGTTGGCTCCTTGATTTCAAGTAATATCAGACTGCGCTGAAATCAATTAAAAGGCCTCTTTTTCGTGTTGTGTTCCCCGTGTTTCCATTTCAACCGCAAATTTGTGGAGCTGCCACAGCTACCACATCGCATAGGCAACTTAATAGTTTCGGCCACAGCAAAAAGAACAGCCTTAAACCTCCAGCCTTCCTCCCCTCACAAGCCCGCCATGCTGACAGGCAGAGCAAAAAAAATATACCCAGAAATGAAAGGAATATAAAAACAAGAAAGAACTGCGACCGCAAATAAAGTCAAAGCGCCACAAAACTCAATTAACAAAATACCCCTGGCTATGGCGGAATGATTCCAGCCACATTTCCCGCCTGTCCGCCGTTCGCTGTCCTCGAAGGACTTCCTTTTCCGCTGCTCGAGATCCGAGGAGCCCGAGTTCCAGTTGCGTTGCCATCACGACTTTATGACTGCCGCATACTTTAAATTCTAGGCAGACCCAGAAAATATTTTAATCGAAATATTTTTAGCCAAGTTGCGCCAAGAAGACAAGTTGGGGTCAGCCCTTTGGCCCATTATCCTTTTCGCTCTCCGGTTGTGCCACACAAATAATCAAAGTACTTAATGAGTTGCATAATTCTGGCATTCGTTTCCGGGCGAATATGAAATTCCTCAGAATAAACAAAAAGGAATCGGAAGTTGAATAAATTTGAGAGTGAAATTTTCCCTCCACCCTGAATAATTTATAGAGCTCAGGATCCTCATCGATTTGTTTGGATTTGGAATACTGTGTGCAATAAAAGCCAGAAAGAAGAGAATCCCTTGAAATCTTCATCTTCTTTATCTACCATAAACCAGTGGCTGAAAAGACATCATATTTATTTAGCTTGAGATATTTAAAACCGTAGGAGAGACGTAACGTATAAAGTACGTTGGTAGAGACGCAAAAAATATTCGTACATTTCAGCAGGAAATGCATTTGCCCAACCAAGCCAGTGTAATAAGTTTACATTCCCCCAACCGAGAGAAGTGCATTCCAAACAGGAAGTTACCTTTCCGTTAAGTTTCATTCCATCTAAGAATTACCCATTTTTCGGTTTTACTCCACTCACAACACTCACTGCAATCCGCAATCGCTTTTTGTACTCACAGATACTGCAGGAGATGATGGTTGAAATCGACTACGATGCCGATGGCACAGTGTCCTTGGACGAGTGGCAGCGAGGCGGGATGACTACGATTCCACTGCTGGTGCTGCTAGGTGGGTAATTTTCCATTTAGCACGGCAAGAAAATATCACCATCTTCTTCAAGTCGAATTTTAATCGAAATATAAAATAAACATTCTGTATACAGAAATCAGAAATATCTTTTAGTAAACACCTAAACTCACAAGAAATAAATTTCATAATCGAATAACCAGGGTATATATTCGGTAATGCTTCTGATACAAATACTCAGATACCCAGAAGTGGTTGATATTTTCTCTCTGTGTGGCTGCTCCCCGTTCGCCTGCTAAGTGCGCCTTTGCCGGCTGAATGCCTTGATCTGTGACTGGTTGGCTGCTGCCGTAATAATCAAGTCATTTGCACAGGTGCCGCAGGGGGGAGGGGAGCTGCTGCAGGCGCCCCTTGATACGCTTATGCAAAGTGACAACTCTCTCTATCTCGTCCGTCTTCTCCCTGCCACTTGCACACCTCACACCCCAATCTCTCCATCTCTCAATCTTCCCCAGGTGTCGACAGCACCACGCTCAAGGAGGATGGCATCCACGTGTGGCGCCTGAAGCACTTCAGCAAGCCGGCGTACTGCAACCTCTGCCTCAACATGTTGGTGGGTCTCGGCAAGAAGGGTCTCTGCTGTGTGCGTGAGTATCTGTGTGGCTGCCTGAAGTCAGGAAATTGTCTATCCAAATGGTCATTTTAAGGTTAACTTTAAGGGCATTTTACTCTCCACAAAATCGCCAAGAGCTTACATTTATCCCATTCATAATTAAGTTATTTTCAAGATAAACCGTTTCTCTGAAAATAGTTACAATGTTGTTTTCATGCTCGTTTTTAAAATATGTGTCTCATTATTTGTAGTTTAATCTATTATTCAACTTTTATTAAAGCAAACAGAAAAACAACATTTGTCAACATCAAAATATGTAATTTTATTGTTTAAACTTGACATCAAACAGATTAATCGTTATTTTGGTTTGAAATATTTATTACTCATGGCTGATTGGACGGCTTTAGTCAGACTTACATATATATATTAATCATAATAAAATGAAATTTTCAACGTTAGAGAATCAGAAACATTTTAAATAGGTTTGCCTTACTGCAGGATTATATTAAATAAAACTATTGTATGTAGGACTGCTTTTATAATTGAATTAATCAACACAATTTACCATTTACAATTTACCATTTACAATTTACAATTTACACATATACTTTTTTGTATTAACTTGAATTATTTAATTATGCTTGTGAAGCAAAGTAAATTGTATTATTTTCTCTTGCAGTTTGCAAGTACACGGTGCACGAACGATGCGTGCAACATGCCCCCGCGTCATGCATCACCACCTACGTGAAGTCGAAAAAACCAAAGTGTGGCGGAGACCTTCTGCATCACTGGGTGGAGGGCAACTGCTATGGACGGTGCTCCAAGTGCCGCAAAAGGATAAAGGCCTACCACGGAATCACCGGACTCACCTGCCGTTGGTGCCACATGATGGTGAGTGATGGGCAAGAGCTCGAAAACAGTCCTGATATTTGTAATATTATAAACTGAATCGGAAACGAATAGTTGTGGTCGTAGTATAAATTTGAAACAAAATGTTTAAAATTAATCAGACACTTTAAGTATACAAATTTCAATAGTATATTTTAAGGAATTTCTATTTGGTATTTGGTCTCTTAGATATTAAAGAGTATGTTATAATGGTAGTTCGAGTTACATTGAATTGACAGAGTTTCTAATGCCGCATAATCAATCAGTAAGAAGAGCAAATCAGATCAGTTCTGGCAGAGATTGCCGGCATTGTTTCGTAACAAAAATTCCAATTATCCGGAAAAACAAGGCAGCCTTTGGCCCAGCACTCCCTCTGTAGTTTCTTCGGAGCTGTGACTCGCAGCAGGCAGGAGTACCAACACTTCCAGTAGCAATATCCCCCGAATTCCCGCACCCAACCGGGACTCGGATCCGTCCCGATCCGATCCCGGCCACACATGAGACAGCAACTTCGTTATGGCTGGCAAATTGTCACGTTCCAAACAAATTGCGCTACTGCTGCCGCCGTTGCATGCCACCAACTTTTGTGTCCTGTGTCTTTGACAAGTGCAGCGGAGATAATGCTGAGTTCCTCACTGCCAGAGGGTCGTCGGCGGGAGCGAAGGTCGGGGAACTTGGTCCTTCGAGCCGGATGCTGCTGCATCGGCAAATACTTTGTAAGCCAAATGTAGCCGACGCTTTTGACAGTCAATAACTTCGCATTTTGAGTGGATGTGTCTGTGTGGGCTTCTAGTTTTGCCCACATAAAAGGGGAATGCGGTTGTCAGCCTTCCACCGGCACGAAATTCCTCATCACAGATATACTCCACCTACTGCCGCTGAACTTTCAGACCAATTTAAAGTGAACATACACTACACAACTGCTACATTTAGACCCTTGCATTTTAGCCAGTTTTTGCAACGCATCTGTTTGAAACATTCCCAAAACTCTGTAGGTTTTAAGTTGATCAATACCACTATAGGAAAGATTCTGTATACAATTCAAGATTCGCTTAAGTAGAAACAAACAACTTTTGGGCTGGTCATCAGTGTACGGCCAACTCAAAATCAATTTTAGAGGCCGCAGCTGTGAAAAAGTAATGCGAAAAAAGGAAGCCGCGTGGCCATTAGCAAAAGAGGCAAGAGACTACACTCCAGCCAAATTGGTATTTAAATGAAAATCCGCGCCAAAATCTCATTTAGGCCAAAATTAACCATTTTTTCTGCACCACGGGTCGGGTAGTCGGCGCTAACAAACTTTTAATCGGATTCATTAGGGCGAAATGAACACTTGAGAGTCAACTCCCTCCACCTTTTCTACAATTTTGTGCCATAAGTGGCCTTTGGCCGGCAATGAAGTGGAAATTGAATTTAACAGCGTAGATTTTCTACGAGACCGCGATATCTGGCAATGTACTCTGGCTAATTTGATTTGTCCCCCATCTCATTCCATGGATAGCTCCACAACCGCTGCGCCTCGTCGGTGAAGAAGGAGTGCACCTTGGGCGAATATGCGGAGCTAATTGTCCCGCCCACGGCCATCTGCCCAGCGGTTCTCGACCGCCAACGTTCCGTGAACCAGGCTCACAAGGTGAGATTGCATGTGTATTTATTTCATATCTTTAAAGCTGCTTTCTCACTTCAATTATTCGAAGACATACCAATTAAATGTGAAACTTTAAACTAAGATATTTTTCATAGATTATTTAAAATATGTTCAGTGGTAAACGTGAACAAATGAGTTTCAATTGCACATTTTTATATTATTATTTGTACCACCATTTTAATTAAAGTTATCCAGTTTTTGGTGTTAAAAGAAATTACGGCAGAAATGCATTCCTATACAATTGATATACAAGATTTTATCTCAAGAATTTACCTGTGGCCAAAGGCCTTTTATGTATTTTTTAATATTACATTGTTGCTAGCTGAAAAACTATAATAATATTCAATGTGCAATGAAAAGATAAGCTATTGAACTTTTGAATCGTTTTCCACAACCTCCTAATTTGGTTAAGAAATTTGAACACCATCCTGCTGCAAATTGAAACTGGCAAAACTAACCCCTTTCAAAATTGACCTTCCGCTTCAAAATTTAAAACCAAACCTAACAATTGGAACTGCTGCTCTGTGCCCACCACCCATTCCCTTGTCATTCGCTGAAATCGTAACCAGAAATCCCAAATGCATCACCACCAGGCCACGCACTTCCAAATCACTCCGCCGGACGAGCTGAGCTGCCCGCTGCTGGTGTTCGTCAATCCGAAGAGCGGCGGTCGCCAGGGGGATCGCATCCTGCGGAAGTTCCAGTACATGCTCAATCCGCGCCAGGTGTACGACCTGTCCAAGGGCGGGCCCAAGGAGGGTGTGTGTGTGTGAGTGATGGCCGTTCAAGCACGGTGATTGATTTCCGCTCTCGTTGCCAGGACTCACGCTCTTCAAGGACCTGCCCCGCTTCAGGGTCATTTGCTGTGGCGGCGACGGGACCGTCGGCTGGGTTCTCGAAGCCATGGGTAAGTGTCGTAAGGGTATACTAGATTCGTTGAAAGTATGTAACAGGCAGAATGAAGCGTTGCCGACCATATAAAGTATATATATTCTTGATCAGGATCTATAGCCTGTCTGTACATCCATCTGTCCGTCCGTTTGTCCGTCCGTTTGTCCGTCCGTTTGTCCGTCCGTTTGTCCGTCCGTTTGTCCGTCCGTTTGTCCGTCCGTATAAGATCTCAGGAACTATTAAAGCTAGAAAGTTGAAATCTAGCATACAGATTCTATAGACATAGACGGTCAAGTGTTGACCCATGTTGGCACGCCCAGACCGACACTGCCACTGTTTTGCTATTTTTTCAGTTTTGTATTAGTCTCGTAAGTTTGTTTGCCACAACCACTCCAACGCTCACAAACCGCCCGAAAATTAGCCGCCTTGAAATAAATAAACCTTAATATACACAAAACTACAAATAAATCGAAATATACAAAAGTAACTTATGTGTGCCCGATTTCCCTGCAGATTCCATAGAGTTGGCCAGCCAGCCGGCCATTGGAGTGATTCCCCTGGGAACGGGCAACGACCTGGCCCGCTGCCTCCGCTGGGGTGGCGGCTACGAGGGCGAGAACATCCCGAAGCTGATGGACAAGTTCCGAAGGGCCTCCACCGTGATGCTGGACCGCTGGAGCATCGAGGTGACCAACACTCCGCACAGCGATGAATTGCGGCCCAAGGTGAGTCTAAATACAAACCAAGTGGAACTAAAAGTTCGTGAAATAAATAGAAAAACATTTTTTCCGACTATAAGCGACAGGTATATTTGATATCTTACAATGAAGCAATAAGAGTAATGCAAATAAATTAAAATCTTCTTTGAATATTTAAAGAAATAAATGCATATGCAAATCCACATAAATCCATATCCGGAAAAGTTCTCAAAGATAAGAACCACTTCCCAGTTTCCGATTGGAGTTGGTGGAGTGACATTTCAGGATAGAAAATCCCATTAACATGTAACATATTAGGCCGTACTGTTTTATTTATTGCTCTATTTAGCCTAAACCTGGTTATATCTCCCTACGTATCAAATCGAATCGTCCATAACCCGCCCGAAATAGGCGTTTGTGGGCGTGACCTGTCCTTACCAGCTGGCAAATCCAATTATTGGCCACAAAGCGCTTGCCACGCATATCATTCCCATCCTCGCCCTGAACACCAACCTTACTCTGCCTGTTGGGAGGAAAACGATTACACAATCTAATTTTACTGGCTGGAAGGCGTGTTGCTGACGCTGCAAGCCGGCAACTCCAACCTCCATCTGGCATTTACTAAGTGAAGTTATCCCTTCTTTTTCCGCCGCAGGTGACGCTGCACTCAAACATGCAGAAGGTGATTGAGCTGTCGCAAAGTGTTGTGGTCGACAAATCGCTGATGGAGCGCTTCGAGGAAATCCAGCGGCAGAGCAAGCAGGTGGCCACGGCCATGGGCACGGCGGCCTCCAGCACATCGATTATGATGGCCAGCAAAACGGAAACGGAAACGGAAACGGAAATGGAAACAATGACCGCAATGAAGTTCGGCAGCTGCACCACCACAGCCAACAGAACGACCACGACCAAGAGCATTTCGATGTCCACGTTCGAGACGCAGTGCCTGCAACAAACCCTGAGTAGAGCGATGAGCAGCAGCAGCAGCAACACGAGCTGCGATAGTCCTTGCAACGGCAACCAGGATGCGAAAACGGAAGTAGTTCCCCTAAGCGTTACAGTTGACCAAGTTGGAGAGAAGTCCGTGCTCAGGAGGTCGGGTGAAACGGAAAAGCAATCACTTGAGACTCTGCTACTGCAACACAAACAACAGATGCAGCAACAGCAACAGCAGCAGCAGCAAGAAGCCACACCGCTGGCTGCCAAGGAAGCTGCAACAGCAACGCCAGTCGGGAATAATCAAAGCGATAATAATAGCCAGTGCAATAAGCAAAACAACATCCTTAAACAGCAAATTACATTGTCATTGGACTTGTCCGACCATGAAGATGAGCCCAAGAGCGCCGTGGAAGGCGATGGCCGGGGCGATGGCACGAGGAGCAACGGCAACAGCATTCCGGCCACACCAGTCACACCAATCACACCCACCACTCCGAATGCCACATCAAGCGTGCCGCTGCAGCAGCAGCAGCAGCATCTCCAGTTCGAGCAGCAACAGAAGCCCATCAAAGTGCAATCCGACAAGGACTGCACGGTGCCCTACAACATAATCAACAATTATTTCTCCGTCGGCGTGGTGAGTACTCATCCATACATACACTGGAAAGAAATCTTTTTAATTCTATATCAAGCAGCATTTGTATGGCAGTGAATTTACCATACATTGCTGCACTCTCTTGGTATCCTTTATAAAAAGGATATTTGTTTTAAAAGGGTGTTTCAAGTACAAAAGAGGCCAAGAAGAGGCTTTGCAAATAAGATTATTGATAAATAATAGTTCGCAAAGGAAAGTATTTAAAATATTTATTAAAAATGTACATCAAATTCTTTGTAAATGACTATCTGCTGAAGTACTTTAAGTGTACGTAACAGAATCCCTAGAATGCATTCCCTGCACTGCTGTTCCTGCTGTGACTGTGTAGCATATAACGAAGATTAGTTATATTGCGAGCAGATGTAATTGTCGTAGTGCTAACAGTGGCACGCGCTGGTTCCGGCTCTATGTTGTCGGCAATGGGCTGGGTTAGAATTTAAATACTGTAATACTACGTGCTCTTGAAAGTTAAAACAAATAAACTAAAATCGCGTGCGAATAGCCAACAAATAATCTTGAGGGAAAAGAGAAAGCTAGATCGGAAGGAAAAAAAAATATAGTTAAAAAGAAAGGAAATCTCAAACAAAATATTCTAGTGGATCTTTTAGGCGCACCCCCGGAATCTGGAGTGGCCGCTGCCCCACCCTTCCATGATCGCCACGAGCAAAACCATGTTTATTGGCGATCCCATTGGTCCACTAAGAATTCAGGTCACTGCATCAAATCCGCTGTTCATAATCCCAGATAAATAACTTCTATTCGGACTTCATTATAAATTTATTCATTAAAATTAATTAAACCAAAATCTTTCATTTGTTGTTCCTGCTTAACTTAATTTTTAACCTAAAATCCTAATTAGATAACATGTAAAATAGATTTATATATTAATAGAAAGAAAAAGTAAACAAAAATTTTAAAACCCCAAGAAATTACCTAACCTTATTTTGGTTCTTTTACTTGTTATCATGGGCGATTATTATTTTATCATTATTATATTATATATATATAGTTTTATCCTATTTTAATTATTAATGCAAAAGAAATTATTCCTAAATTATTTATTCATTGTAATAGTCGTTGTATATACATATGTAAGTATGAGTGAAAATACAGTGGCTGAAAAGAAAATATGTTTCAAAACCACCTATACCATTCGCATAGGTATTAATATAATATAAATGTAATATAATTCGATAAGAAGAAAAAAAATTAAAATATTTTCAATTTACTACCGGCGTACCCAATATTTCGGTCCTCGACTGTACCTATACACGAGAGAGGCTCGGTGTACACAATATTTCGATCCTCGACTGTACCATGCAATAACATGTTGTCGTAGGTCAAGCCTGGGTTTTGGGTTTCGCGACGAATTAGGCGATCAAAAGAAAGAATAGATTTAATATATAAAACTGTAAAATTTAAAGACTGAAAGAGCCATCCCCCAAAAATGCAATGCCTTTTTTTAAATAATATATCGTTGCAATTAATAGAGACAAATTTTGAGATATAACTTACATGTTATTTTCTCCCACGGCGAAAGTACTTTCTCCGGCGAATTTCTTCTTATTGTTTCATGTTTTGGTCTTGATAAATGTTTGCGGAAAAAGTTGTGTATGGATATATATATATTATTGAGGTATTGCGTTGGATGAATGGCTGGAGTATGATTAACCCATTATGTTTTTAATTTTAATTATTTTTCTATATTACTATTTATTTAAAAAGTTTTTTTTATTTTATTTTTTTTTTCTAGCTGGCATGGCCAAATCTTTCCACCACTGACTTTCACTTTTTACCTCTTTTTTATTTATTTAATTTAATTTAATCTATCTATAATTTAATTTATTCTATATTTAAAATATATATAATTTCCTTTTTTTTCTTTCTCGGGTATAGTAAACTCGTAGTTTTCGTAACGTTTTAAATTGAATTCATTTTTTTTGTTTTGGCGATCGTTGGTGTCCAATTATTTTATTAGTGTATTAGCACATGTTTGGTAATGCGTGCGGTAAAACCATTAGTTTGTCACCGTGTAGCCACCTCGTGTTATAACCAAAAAAAATTGAACCGCTTAATGTGAGGGCTTTTGTTTTCCCTTTTTTTTTCGTTTTTCGCTACAGGTTTTGTTTTTCACTGAACTTTTGCGGGGGGTAGATTAATTCACACTAATAACACTTGAACACCGATGGCTTCGGCCAAAAGAGATGTTCTGATGATCGATGTGCATCGGCTACTCTGCTGGACGTGCTGCTCTGGTGGTACGGCTTGGAGCCGGCGGTTGCTTGTGGGTAGCACAAGGTGCCAGAACCTTGTGAAATTATTAAATTTTCAGTTAGATTCTGAAGTAAAAAAAACTCGAATAAATAGTTACCTTTGATCTGGCACCGAAATAACCCCAAATTTAAATACAGTTGGTGGGATTTCTAATCTGGGCTTGGGTACTAAAGACGAAAATAATTAGCAAAAGCGAATTTCACTTTAGAAACTAACTCACCGAAGAATATCGAAATACAAAAAAAAAATTATAAAGAAAACGTGGGTGTGTTTTTTTTTTTTTTTTTTTTTTTTGGTTGGTCGCACCTGTACGTCTGATCACCTCCAAGGTTAAAACGGAAAGAGAACGACCGGCATGGCGTTCACTAGTATGCCCAGGTTGCGTTTTCTTATCTATTACAGTGTAAGCTTGCAATTTCGATAGAACCCAAACTGCATTGATAGGTTAATGGGTAGGTGGCCCTACTTAAAGCAAGTTCCTAACCCCGATAATGCTACTTTCGGACTAACCCAAAACTGTGACAAGCGACACTTCAAATCCCCCCACTAAAATCACGCTTGATTAGACAATCAAGGGTGATCCACGCTTGGAGCGGAAACTATTGTTTAAGATCCTTCGCATGAAATTTTCCAACAATTCGTCCTTGTAAATCCTCAAGCTCATAATATGCCGAGCCTAGTTTTCTTCTCACTCGAGCTTTTAAGAAGGCTGGAGCTAACTTGGCATTGAAACCTTTTGCAAAATTGCTCTGTTGGAAGTTTCTACGGTAAATTTCTTGACCTACCGCATACGATACTTCTCGACTACGCATGTTGTACGTCTTTTCGTTGCGCGCATGTTGCTTTACCACCTTTTCTTTAGCTTGCTCTCTCATGATATCGAACGAATCGTCCCTATTAAATACAATGGATCTATCTTCTAACAGATTCAATCGTCGTAACAATTCGTATGTAGAACCATTAGTTATCATGTGTTGTCCGAAAACAAGGCGATACGGCGTTTGCTGTACGGCAGTGTGAAGACTTGAGCGAAGTGCACAGCTAATCTTACTGAGGTTCTCGTCCCAGTTGGTCTGATTTGGATGGACATAGGCTTTAATGGCAGCCAGAACGGATCGATTTACTCGCTCAGATGCGTTTCCTTGTGGTGCATATGAAGCAGTGTAGGCGTGGTTAATTCCATAGCTATTTAACAGATTGTTAAAAGCGTGCGACTTAAATTGCACACCGTTATCGGATACGATAGTTTCAGGTACGCCAAAGCAATGGAATAACTCTTCCATATACGGCACGATTGCATCCACAGTAAATTTTTTTACTGCTTTTAGAAAAGGAAATTTGCTAAAATGATCAAGGACTATGAATATGCCAATGTGGCCAGACTTCGTCCGAGGGTAAGGACCCAAATAATCCACGTATAGCCTTTGAAATAGTCGCATACTGGTCGTTACTTTGGCTAACGGTGGTCTAAGCACTTGGTTAGGGTGCTTAGTGCTTTTGCAGACCTCGCATTGGTTAATATAATTGCGAACATCGGTTACCAGATTAGGCCAAAAATAATATCGACGAATTCGCTCTAAGGTTTTATTTATTCCGCCATGAGAAGCTAAAGGATCGTCATGGGCAGCCTTAATAGCCACTGACACTAATTCCGAAGGTAGCCAAAGTTTCCAAACTGATTCATCAGCAACTTGCTCAGCCGAAGCATGCTCGGTACGACGATAAACATAACCGTTTACAACTTTTACGTCGGGACTTAGAAGACTTCCTTGCTCAATTTTTTTCTTCAACTCCTGATAGCTCGGTACTTCAAAAGCTGCTGATTTTAAATCAACCTCAATCGCCGAGAGATCGTTAGCGTGCGTCCGTGACAGCGCATCAGGAACGATGTTTCGACTACCCTTGCGATGCTGTATCGTGAAGTCATAACCCTGGAGCTTTAAAGCCCAACGGGCTAGTCTACTGCTTAGGTCAGATTGATTCATCAACCATTTCAACGACGCATGGTCGGTAATGACGGTGAACGCATGTCCTTCAACATACGCACGAAATTTTTTTATGCTTAATATAGCCGCTAAACATTCTTTTTCGGTGACCGAGTAATTTCTCTGACATTGATTAAGTTTCTTGGACATGTAAGAGATAGGAACTTCGTCACCTTCGTCATTTATCTGCATAAGCACGCCACCAACGCCGGTGTGGCTGGCGTCACAGTGGATATAAAACGGCCGTTGAAAATCTGGGGTATGTAACACTGGGGCATTACAAAGCTGCTTTTTTAAATTCTCAAAAGCTTCATTAGCTGCCTCGGACCAATTAAAACGTAGTTTTCCTTTCAACGCATCCGTTAAAGGTGCTGAGACAGAAGCATAATTTCGAATAAATTTCTGGTACCACCCAGTCATACCCAGGAATCGTCGCAATTGCTTAATAGACTTAGGAACAGGATAATCTACGATAGCACTAATTTTATCCATATCCATTGCGATTGCGCCATTGCCTACAATATGGCCTAAGTAGCTGACCTCCTTTCTACAAAATTTGCTTTTCTGAACATTGATGGTTAATCCCGCTTTTCTTAAACAAGATGCTAATTCTTTCAGAACTAAGACATGTCGTTCAAAAGTATCGGATACAATCAAAAGGTCATCTAGATATATAAATACTTCGTTTTTTAAAGTGCATGGAATTATTCGATCCATTAATTTGGACATGGTTGCAGGCGCGTTGGTAAGACCAAATGGCATTACAGTGAATTGGTAGAGAGGTCTACCTGGTACCGTAAATGCTGTTTTATCACGCGAACTTGGCTCTAGTGGGATTTGCCAATAGGCATCTTTAAGATCCAGGCTCGTTAGATATTCCGCTTTAGGCAACCGGCTTAGGATGCCATCAATGATGGGCATTGGATAAGCATCCTTACGTGTCGCTTGGTTCACCTTTCGGCTATCTATGCATAATCGCACTTTTCCGGGTTTGCGGACCAATACAACAGGGGAAGACCACGCACTGGTCGATTCTTCAATAACCCCTAACGCAAGCATGCGATCCAGTTCATCATACATAAGTTTTTCGATAGCTGGGGACACAGGATAATGTCGCTGCTTGATAGGTACGGAATCGCCAACGTCAATGGAGTGGGAAAGCATGGTCGTTTTCCCTAGACCCATTTCGGCAAAAGAAGGAAAGCATGTGACTACGGCGTTCAATTGCTGTTTTTGTTCTTCCGTCAGAGAACGAACATCGTCTAGGTCTACTGCTGAGAGATTACTTTCTGGACTAGGTTTCATGATAGTATATGGCAATAGCTGATATTTTATCCAAAAGTCGATCCCTAAATACAGTGATTGTTTTAACGAAGGTACGATGTACAAAGTAATATCTTTGGTCATATTGTTATACTGAACTTCTGTGCGAATCTTGCCCACGATGTTTTGGGATTTTCCATCGGCAGTATGAACAATACTTTGAACAGGCTTATGAGGACACTTTTCTATCAGTATTTCTTCGGCTAGTTTTCCACCTATACAACTAATAGAGGCACCAGTATCCATTAATCCAGATACTGATCGGCCAAGAAGTTTTACGTCTGCGTATGGTCGTACATCAGAGGCAATAATTGCTGATAATAAAAACCGTTTTTCGATTTTTATCTGGTCATAAAAATCTCTAATACGCTGTGCAGATCGCGAAGGCTGTCTCTGGTGTTTATTGAAAGATTCGCCGGGTGGACATAATTCGGTAAAAGGATAGTCTGGTTGTTGAGACAAATCAGGGAGAGAGGGTACAGAGCAGCTATTGGTTACTCCGTATTGGTGGCTTTCGTCACCACTTGTTTGTGTGCCCCTTTCAAAGGTGCACGGCCTCGGTAGTTTTTTGAGCGACAATGAGGACATGAAGGAAGGTAGGTGTCTGGTTTGCCACACCCATAGCAGAACACACGACGTTCGGCTAAGCACTCCTGATATCTGTGTCCGATTTTGCTACAATTCCAACAGGATAAATTAATTGCGGAAATTTCAGCTGTCTCTGAATCCGACTCCACTTCGGACTCAAGACTTACCTCCTGCACAAACCTACGAGGAGCAGGAAGAGGTTTTCGGAATCCTGGCTTGACAGTCAGCATGAACGTTTCCCTTTTGCGAATAATACTCCTTAGCTGAGAAATGCTACTGATCTCCTTATATAAAAGCTCATGTTGAATTTCTGGCAATAAGTTTGATCTAATGGATTCTAACACTGATAATTCTGACAATGGTTCAGATAACTTATCAGTTAATAGGATGATACTTTCGTAAAAGTCATCAAAGGACTCCCCTTCCTTTTGTTTACGACGATAAATTTCTGCTTTAATGCTAACATCTGGACGTTCTTCCTTAAATTGATGCCGTAAGGCTTTGCATAAGGCCTTCCATTCAACTTGGGGTACACTTTGGTGGTAACGCCAATACCAATCACTAGCAACCCCTTCAAATAAAATGTTGACATGGCTAGTTAGAAGCATAAAATTACCTTCTAGTGTCTGTTTGGTAAGAGCTTCGACCCTATAGATAAACATATCAATGCTCATGCCTGTTCGTCCAGCGAATCTAATTTTCCAGTTTGCAATTATTTGGCTTACGCGATCAAATCGCAACCCTGACCCTATAGTTGAGAAACTAGATTGATTTGGGACATTACTCTGCACTTGCTGTTGTCGATCTATTAACTCGGCTACTGGAGGTCTTGGCTGTTCGGGTCCAGTAGAAAGTGTCGATAAAATGTTCTGCAGCCCGGTGTGTAAAACCTGCGCTAAACGTTCGGTCTGTTTTGCCGTTGCTACGGCCATCGCCTCGGTTATCTGCTGCATATCATTTAGACCTGGAGACATATTCCTATTGTTTGCATCCTCTGAGGTCGGTATTTCGTTAGATTGGTCCATATTTAACGTTCCTGGACTAGAGTCTATCCGTACTTGTTCTTCAACACGAGTATTTATGCGCGAGGTCCCTGGAAGACTTTGTGTGGACTGACTTAATTCGGTGTTTACAGTTAAATTAAGTAAAGAAGCTTGTAAGGACGCTTTACAAACTGGACAACGGTCGCGATTGGTAACTTTTGTATTGAAGCAAACCCAATGGAAGGTATGATTGCAGCTTGTAGACAACAACTGGGCAGTGTATTCGATAGGTTTCAAACAAATATAGCAATGAGTTTTTTGTTGAAGGTGTTCATAACTACGAGACAACGGCATTTTGTTTTCTTTAAAGAAAAGTTAATTTTTTTTTTTTTTTTTTTTTTTTTTTTTTTTCGATAGTTATGATATAATTATTTTAGGTGTTTATAATTTTATTTTTCAATATAAATGCATAAAAATATCTAGGGATTATGAATCACTTCAATGAGCAGTTTCGACTATTAACTTTGTTTGGATTGCCCTTAGGATTAAATAGAAAATAAAAGGGAAGAAAATAGTATGAAAATAGATAAGAATGAGTTTTATCAGGGGTAGAGTGTAGTTTATTCACCCACAACTCTAGGTCTAAACTGAAAAGGAAACAGGAAATACAAAAATGTTAACCTGTTTAATCGGTAGGGTATGGTTTATTCACCCATATCCCTAAATCCATACTAAACAGGAACGAAGCTAAGTTTACTTTACTGGACACGAAGCACAGCCGAAGATGAAAAGGCAAACGGCATCAAATTCACTTCCTGCCACTCACGATCCAAGTCAAATAAACTAAGACATCGATACACTTTAGCGGTAGATTGTAGATTCTTTCCACAATATCAAAATCCAGCTAAAATGCAAAAGCCATCATGTGAACTATGGCAAGCGCGGTGAGTAAAGTTTATTACCTAATCCAGCGTCTAGCTCATAATTACATGCGAGTGTTACTTGGTAATAGCACCGTCATACAAGGTACTAGAAAATCCATTGTAACTGAGTCACCAAAAGAAATAAGAACATCAAGATTATTTGGACGCGGTCGAAAGATGTAAGTGACCGATTAAAATTTTATTATTCATTTGGGGCCTGCCGGATCGGGCCCCACGTTGGGCGCCATTATTTATTTGTAGCATATAACGAAGATTAGTTATATTGCGAGCAGATGTAATTGTCGTAGTGCTAACAGTGGCACGCGCTGGTTCCGGCTCTATGTTGTCGGCAATGGGCTGGGTTAGAATTTAAATACTGTAATACTACGTGCTCTTGAAAGTTAAAACAAATAAACTAAAATCGCGTGCGAATAGCCAACAAATAATCTTGAGGGAAAAGAGAAAGCTAGATCGGAAGGAAAAAAAATATAGTTAAAAAGAAAGGAAATCTCAAACAAAATATTCTAGTGGATCTTTTAGGCGCACCCCCGGAATCTGGAGTGGCCGCTGCCCCACCCTTCCATGATCGCCACGAGCAAAACCATGTTTATTGGCGATCCCATTGGTCCACTAAGAATTCAGGTCACTGCATCAAATCCGCTGTTCATAATCCCAGATAAATAACTTCTATTCGGACTTCATTATAAATTTATTCATTAAAATTAATTAAACCAAAATCTTTCATTTGTTGTTCCTGCTTAACTTAATTTTTAACCTAAAATCCTAATTAGATAACATGTAAAATAGATTTATATATTAATAGAAAGAAAAAGTAAACAAAAATTTTAAAACCCCAAGAAATTACCTAACCTTATTTTGGTTCTTTTACTTGTTATCATGGGCGATTATTATTTTATCATTATTATATTATATATATATAGTTTTATCCTATTTTAATTATTAATGCAAAAGAAATTATTCCTAAATTATTTATTCATTGTAATAGTCGTTGTATATACATATGTAAGTATGAGTGAAAATACAGTGGCTGAAAAGAAAATATGTTTCAAAACCACCTATACCATTCGCATAGGTATTAATATAATATAAATGTAATATAATTCGATAAGAAGAAAAAAAATTAAAATATTTTCAATTTACTACCGGCGTACCCAATATTTCGGTCCTCGACTGTACCTATACACGAGAGAGGCTCGGTGTACACAATATTTCGATCCTCGACTGTACCATGCAATAACATGTTGTCGTAGGTCAAGCCTGGGTTTTGGGTTTCGCGACGAATTAGGCGATCAAAAGAAAGAATAGATTTAATATATAAAACTGTAAAATTTAAAGACTGAAAGAGCCATCCCCCAAAAATGCAATGCCTTTTTTTAAATAATATATCGTTGCAATTAATAGAGACAAATTTTGAGATATAACTTACATGTTATTTTCTCCCACGGCGAAAGTACTTTCTCCGGCGAATTTCTTCTTATTGTTTCATGTTTTGGTCTTGATAAATGTTTGCGGAAAAAGTTGTGTATGGATATATATATATTATTGAGGTATTGCGTTGGATGAATGGCTGGAGTATGATTAACCCATTATGTTTTTAATTTTAATTATTTTTCTATATTACTATTTATTTAAAAAGTTTTTTTTTATTTTATTTTTTTTTTCTAGCTGGCATGGCCAAATCTTTCCACCACTGACTTTCACTTTTTACCTCTTTTTTATTTATTTAATTTAATTTAATCTATCTATAATTTAATTTATTCTATATTTAAAATATATATAATTTCCTTTTTTTTCTTTCTCGGGTATAGTAAACTCGTAGTTTTCGTAACGTTTTAAATTGAATTCATTTTTTTTGTTTTGGCGATCGTTGGTGTCCAATTATTTTATTAGTGTATTAGCACATGTTTGGTAATGCGTGCGGTAAAACCATTAGTTTGTCACCGTGTAGCCACCTCGTGTTATAACCAAAAAAAAATTGAACCGCTTAATGTGAGGGCTTTTGTTTTCCCTTTTTTTTTCGTTTTTCGCTACAGGTTTTGTTTTTCACTGAACTTTTGCGGGGGGTAGATTAATTCACACTAATAACACTTGAACACCGATGGCTTCGGCCAAAAGAGATGTTCTGATGATCGATGTGCATCGGCTACTCTGCTGGACGTGCTGCTCTGGTGGTACGGCTTGGAGCCGGCGGTTGCTTGTGGGTAGCACAAGGTGCCAGAACCTTGTGAAATTATTAAATTTTCAGTTAGATTCTGAAGTAAAAAAAACTCGAATAAATAGTTACCTTTGATCTGGCACCGAAATAACCCCAAATTTAAATACAGTTGGTGGGATTTCTAATCTGGGCTTGGGTACTAAAGACGAAAATAATTAGCAAAAGCGAATTTCACTTTAGAAACTAACTCACCGAAGAATATCGAAATACAAAAAAAAATTATAAAGAAAACGTGGGTGTGTTTTTTTTTTTTTTTTTTTTTTTTGGTTGGTCGCACCTGTACGTCTGATCACCTCCAAGGTTAAAACGGAAAGAGAACGACCGGCATGGCGTTCACTAGTATGCCCAGGTTGCGTTTTCTTATCTATTACAGTGTAAGCTTGCAATTTCGATAGAACCCAAACTGCATTGATAGGTTAATGGGTAGGTGGCCCTACTTAAAGCAAGTTCCTAACCCCGATAATGCTACTTTCGGACTAACCCAAAACTGTGACAAGCGACACTTCAACTGTGACTCCTTAGTTGCATCCACTAATGCCAGATATTCCGGATCCAGATTCACTCCGTCACATGTCAGATGCTAAGCCGGCGGTTGTCATGCCATTTCCATTTCCATTCGAACTCACTCCGTTGCTCGTGGTGCCCATCCGGTTTGAGGTCCACATCCACATCCATGTCCATGTCCGTGTCATCAGCAGTGGCCACATCAGTCGTAACAAGAGCAGCTATGGCGCAATTTTCATAATTAGTGAGGACGAGCTGTCGTGGCTGTTGACATGGGATTTGCAGTTGACAAGCTCGCTAGCCAGGCTTAATTTGATTATCCGAGGAAATCGCATCACAAGTCTTTAGCCTTTGCAAAGGCTTTGTCTTGAGCTGATTGTCGGAAAATTTGGCTTGTGTAGGTGTAAAGCAATCAAAACGGAATTCTTAATTGGAAATTTGCGAAACTTTGTCAAGTGAGTCAGGTTCTTTACCCTGTATTAAACTTGGTATTTATTTAGCTTTATGAATTATCTAGTTCATCAAGATTGTATTGAGTTTTGATTAGGGTGTCAGCAGACATCGTTGGTCCATTCTAAGGCAATTAAATGAGGTTTTGAAAACTCGGTTCATTTAGTAAAAGCACACTGCGAACACAAGCCGTGCAATCTTGATTACAAGACCAATAATATGAGGGCTAATGTCCCGCTGATGGCTAAGTGAAGCGACTCGGCGTGGCTGTTCGATAATTAATTTATTCAGCGTTTAGGACAGGAGGCCGCATAATTCCGGAGCACACAGCCCAAAATTCAGCGCTCAAAGCCCGCAAATGAATATCCTTTGGGGCAGGCAATGGTTTTTCAGATGCAAATTTGCGAGGAACGCAGTTCAGCTGGATACATTCATAACTAAGCTCAAACAAAGGCGCTTCAATAAAGAGGGGAGATGGCTCCGTATCCCGTGGCACCTTGAATCGTGCCTGGCGATTATTCAAAGACTCTGCCGCGTTGCAGAACATTTTGCATGCAAAGTGGCTGATTTCCACAAAAGTCGAATGCCACACGCCCGTGGCTCACTTGCAGATACAATTACTGATACAGATACAGATGCGGTGCCGGTGTAGGATAGCAGACAGACAGATGCAGATACTTTCGCATCTGCATCTGGGGGATCGGGCACATGCAAACGTGGTAGCACACAATCATCAGCTGCGCATTTGCATCATTGATGGTGCAAAGCTTTCGATTGGCAGCTGCAATTTGCACTGTTTGCTTGCACCTTTTCCAGCTTTCGAGACCAAACGGCCCCGAAAGGTAGGCAACACTCTTCTGCAATTCAAATTCACTTAATTCGAGCGTCCAGCCAACCGGAATTCCCGGAAACCCCAAATACCCGAGAACGTTTAGATTAATGAATGCCCACCAGGCTTTAGGCAGAACGAAACTTGTGTCATTATAATTTCCAGCAAGTGTTAAATTAGTAACAGCTCAAGGCGACGCCAAAGACCACAAAGTCAGGAAAAGTAACAGATTGCGCCCCAGGGACCAACATGTGCATATAAACAGGATAAATAGGAGGATGGATAAAACTTTGCCCAGCTTCGCATGGGCCCTTTGAATAATTTAGTACGATGTGAGATATGAAAACGGCCAAGAAGCAGGGAGTCCAACATGAAAATCACAGATACTCGCACTTTCAGCAGCCTGCACTCTGCTTATCGGGCCACGATTTAGTAGAGCCATAAAGTAAAGTTAAGTGACAACTTTACAGCTCGGCCTAGCCACAGAAATGAAGCGAAATGGACGCCATGTCCTGCCCCCCGTTTCTGTTTAGTGTCAGAGTGCAAACACGCCCATTGGCCAAAGTACACAGCAAATAAAGGGTATGTAGGGTCAAAAGAAACAATCTTTATTTATTATTTAATATCTAATACTCAATTAGCGAAACAAGGTCACAATTGCTTCATAAATTGCATTTAAACTTCAATTCAAATACCTTTGACTTAGCCTTACACTAAACTCCACAGATCACGATTTATTATTGACTATTATAAAGTAAAATCAACTCCAAATGCGTTTTTGATTGATGAAAATCGCATCGAATACCTACACGATCTGCGCTACTCACAAACTTTGTTGCTGCTAAAAGCACAAAGCTCTAATCGTTCAGTGGTTCGCTGTGTACAAGCAGGATATGTGGCAGGATGTGGAGGTGTAGAGGTGTGGGTCCTGCGTAAGGTCACACCATTTGTCAAGTGGCGGCTAAAGCCGAAATCCTTTTTGTGCAAACATTTTGCGCTCCCCAGCGCCGCAGAATTCAGCCTAATGCTCCTGCCACAGAGCCCCAACAATTGCACATCGGATCCCACAAAATCCGCACCAGAGCCAAAATAAAAATGTGCGCCCGTGTGGGCTGGATCCTTTGGATACGCCGCCATGTTAGGGTGTGGATTTGGGCTTGGGTTTCCCCATATTTCTGTGTGCGTGTGCGTGTGTGGCGTGTTAGTTTATTTATGACTTGATGTGCGTCTGTTTAAACAGTAGGCGTCTACAGGCGAAGTGATGGCGATGATGTTATTGCCCTTTTTTGCTCCTCCTCCTGCTTCTTCTCCTGCTGAAGCTGCCGGGATTTCACTTGTCGGACACATTTCACACGGAGAGCTCTTTGTCCTGGGCCCATCACGAAATCCATTTAACACTCATGTACATGAACATGTGTCTGCTCTGCCACGGCAGCGCTCCGGTTCAAGTGGCCCAGCTCCTTGGGCACCAGCGAGCATCCTTGGGGAAAACGGGCGGAGCAGGAGCAGGAGCACTCCGCTCGGTTCGGGTAATACAGCATGAAAAGTATTTCACGCTGACGCCTGGGTTTAACGTCAAACAATTGACGTTGAGCGCCAACTTGTGCGACGATAATAAAAGTGCGAGTTCCAAGCAGTTTTGGGAGCTCAGCCCATCATATAGCCGGTGAATGTGTCTTTTTGGTAACTTGGTGCGGATGGTACAAGAGAGCTGGCACCTTCGTTTGGTTTAATAAAGTGTTCTTACAGATTGCAGATTTAATAATACGACAATCATTTGGTACACAGTTATTCCACATTTACCTGTAATCAACGTTTATCTTTTTATTACGATCCAGTGCTAAAACTATACATTTATTTACATTTTTATTGTGTCGCAAATTAATTAATTGAACTGACAAACTAGCAATTCTCGGACCATCCAAATTGTATAAGATAGAGTAGTTTAGTCAAATTCTGTCCTAGATCTAGCTTGTTTTCGGCAGACTCTGGCGTGCAAAAGTGGGTTTTCTTCGAAAAATCAGCACTGTTTGAGAACAGGGACTATTGCAACTGGAGGCTGTTATGGAGTTGATGTGTAATTGTCTGAGCTTTGGCTTTGACTGTGGCTCAAGTTTTATGTGCCAGGACACAGAGATAGGAGGCTGGATGCGTATTTTAAGGAAGGCCTTTTGTACCTGAGTTGCGCATACGCCCCGTTGCCTTGAATGGATTTTGTCTTATCTATTACTGCTCGCATTTTGCCTTCCAGTTTGGGTACACAAATTATTTCATTAACCTCACACCTCCAAGTCCTTTTTTTGGGGGCCATCCTTGGGCAACGTGCTGCCTTCTATTGCTGAATTCTCGGGCACCATCGTCAAACTTTCCCCCAATGCAAACAAGCTGTCAGCCCGTGCGGTCTCCCCACCTCCTCACCTCCTTCGACAAGGACTAATGGGTATGGTGCGGTCGAGGCATGCTAATAAGCTGGGCTGTCACTAAATTAGTTTACCGCACGGGCCGTGCATAAAGTGGCATTGGAGATGCGGAAGCCGGTTGCGGATGGAGCTAATTAAAAAGTTTTTCGTTGATTTTTGATTTTAAGCTCTGGCAGGCGCTCGCTCATGTTGACAATTCAATTTGACGTCGAGCGGTAATAAATCTTATTTGCTGTGCAACCAGCAGGCCGTAATTGGAAGACCTGCCGCCGCCACCACGTGCCCTCAATCCGGCGGACAAAGGGACCAGAGGCGCGCGTGCCTGTGTGTATTTGCCCAGCGACATGCATAACAAATGCGTTGGCAGCCAGTGCAACGTGTCGTATGAGCAACGCGGGCCCACAGGGCGGGAACGCAACCGAATACCCGCTTAAGAAATTAAAATGCAACCCTCCCGATAAGAACTCCCCTTCCGTGAAATGGAGTTACCAGTTTGCAGGCACCTGCGGCTCCGAAAAGCAAACACTTTTGCACGGAAAGGGAGCATCTGGCACGTGAGCTCATCCAGTATCCATAGGAGGCCGTCTAATGCTGAATGACATTTGTGGTGAAGAACTTGGTTTTCACTTCTTCCAAAATGAACTCAATCAAAATTTTCACTGCATAGAATTTCTTTTTCAAGCTGAATATTAAATATTCCATACTGCTTCTTGACAAATTCTTGAAACTTGCAAATGCTTTCGAGTAATGCAAACACCTGAGATAAAAAGCTGTAGTGCCACCCGCCGATTGCTAATATAAATTAGGAGTCGTGTCCAAGGCTCGGCCACAAGATTAATTAGCTTTGCTGCGGTTCAGCCAATCCGATTCAATCCAAGTGCATTGCCATGGCAGCCGTGGCAGGACTGTCATTCTAATTGAGATTTCTGGGCAAGTCTGAATGGCAAATAGTAATCGCGTTCGAACGCAATCCGCCGAACGTGACCTGGAATTGCACGCTTCTTAGTTGACCTTTTGACTGGCCTTGCTTCCAACTCATTCCACACCTGAATCTGAATCTGTTTCCCCAGGACGCCGCCATCTGCGTTAAGTTTCACTTGGAGCGGGAGAAAAACCCGCACAAATTCAACAGTCGCATGAAAAACAAGCTGTGGTACTTCGAGTATGCAACATCCGAGACATTTGCCGCATCCTGCAAGAATCTCCACGAGAGCATCGAGATTGTGGTAAGTGTGGATGGGTTCCATTGGACTGTAGGTGGCGATATACAGTCGAAGAGGTCACCCTTCGTCCGTGATTCAATAACGGATGCTGGACCGAGAGCTGCGCAGCGTGTAACCTTCGCTCCATATTTGCAGTGCGATGGCGTGGCCCTGGACTTGGCCAATGGACCCCACCTGCAGGGAGTGGCTCTCCTCAACATTCCGTACACACACGGCGGCTCCAATCTATGGGGCGAACACCTCTCCCAGAAGCGGATCCGTAAGAGCGCCGGGCCCTTCGGCAAGAGCAAGAAGCTCCGGGCGGGCGACAAGGAGTTCTCCGCCACCAGCTTCAATTCCGTTGACCTTTCGGTGGCCATTCAGGGTGAGTTAACTATGTCGAAGTTAGCCAATAATGATTTAAGTGATCGGTACCTTAAAAAAAAATAAAACCTGTTTAGCAAACATTAGAACTTGAATTAGAATCAGGATATGAAAATCCAAAACTTATGTATACAAACAAGAGCACTGATGAGCGGAACAAGTACAAGTAAAGTTCAAATGATTTAAAAAGTCAATATTTCTTTTGAAAAAGTAATTTCTTTCTTTAAAAAATATGCTATTCTCAATATTTAGTAGAAAAATTAAAAACAGCTTTTATTAAAAACAAATTAAGAATAAAACCATCACTAATTAGCTGCCACACATCTTTTGCAGACTTTGGAGATCGGCTAATCGAGGTGATTGGGCTGGAGAACTGCCTGCACATGGGCCAGGTGAGGACTGGACTCCGCGCCTCGGGACGCCGCCTGGCCCAGTGCAGCGAGGTGATCATCAAGACGAAGAAAACATTTCCCATGCAGATAGATGGCGAGCCCTGGATGCAGATGCCCTGCACGGTGAGTGGCCAGCAAATAAAGTTGGTGCTCAAATAATAATAATTTCATAATAACGGTGGATTTTGCTGCTGCAGATCAAGGTGACACACAAGAACCAGGTGCCCATGCTGATGGCACCGCGATCGGAGAAGGGACGCGGGTTCTTCAACTTGCTGTGCAGCTGATTCAGGCGCAGCGCATCGAGTGACTTCATGGGCCGGACCGCCCAGGAGTCGGCCGATGAGCTGGATGATGACTTTCGGATCGTTACTAGAAGCACCACCGTCCATAACATAGCCTAGCGTGAATAGCTTTAGCCCCAGTCCACCTGCGACCGCATCGAATTGGTTTACCACCCTAGGTTAAGGTTTCCCTTATGATATGTCTAGATATGCTATGTGTATATACATATGTATTCTTGTATGCATGGATGTCGAGTGAGTTACAGAGCTTTATATTTAGTGTTAGACTAGCCAAATATACAACCCAGTCAAGTCCATTCCAATGGGATCCGAGTGCAGTGGCTGTATATAGCAATACTGCTACGGCTTTAGGCCACAGGATATTTTAAGAACACTTTAAAAACGATAACATAGCGAAAATTGTCCAAAGATGCAACTGAAATGAGACCAACAAAGCAACAAAGCAACAAGAACAACAAACCAAACAAACAGCATAGCAGTGCGAATTTTATGCCTTAGGCTAAGTAATTTATTCCGTCATCACCAGTGGTGAGTGTTGCTGGGATCAACGAGATATATGTATGTACATATGTATGTATACCGACGTCAAACTAAACACATATCATTGATTTCCGACTCGAGATATTGCATTTGAGCAGCACTCGCCACTGACCTACGAACTTTTGTTTTGTTTTTGGTAATTTATATTGTAAATAGCAAAACAAATGTAACTTGATATGCAAATGTCAACTAAATGGTGCAGCTTTAAACGAAATTTTATATATGAATACATATATTGAGATGACACGAATCGGATGTTGAACAATACTACAAGCATGTATATTTCATATAGTTGTATATGTATGTTTAGTGTAATAAGCTCCTCACAAATACAATACTCATAAAAAAAACGCTCCAAAGTAAATTTCAGATCGAAAATCCACATTCCAAGCATTTGCGATACCACAAGTACACTTTTAGACGCAAAGCACGAAATAGTGCAAATCTGGTAAAGTGAAGTCATTAATAAAGCTCGATTGTTAAATGTAGTACACCTAGAAAGTGTTTAGCTAGTAGTTATTTAATAACACAAAACCAAAGAGCACTATTTTTGAACTATTAGGTAATATGAGCGACACTTCTGTGGAAGGAGACTCAGATGGAATGTTAATTGGATATACTCGCAATATAATATGTGTCCTTTGAATCGTTAATCCCCCTAGAAGTTCGGAAAATTAAAGATTATTTCAAAGACTAACCATAGTATTGAAATTCACACCTAATGTTATGGATTGCGTCGAGTTATACTAGTCACTTTCCGAGTCCAAATTGAGTTCTCCTAGTACGTGCCATCCAAACCACCCTTCGACTTCCTCAGCAGGATATCCGTACTGCACACCATTAATCTTTAATGTACGTGAACCAGTATATGTACCATCGTATTACTATTGCAAACCAACGTAATATACATAAAAGTCGATTTAATTTTGCAAATAAACATTTTCAATGCGATTCCCCGCGCCCTCGAGTCCTTGGTTTCGCCAGGAACGTAGGGATTTGGTGCCAGCGCCGGGACGCCGCTAATGCCACACAGTAGCCAGTTAACATTAATTATAAATGAAACAGTTAATATTAGTAAAATGCAAAGCGAAGCGGCTCAACTAAGGCCACGCTTGTGTACAGTACAATTAGATGTAAGCGTATACATGTCTAAACTAAATCGAAGTAATCGAAAAGTAGCTTCTAGTTGATATTACCAGAGAAATGAACGAAAATAGCAAGTGCAACTTGAAAACTATACTCTACGTTAAGAGATGATAGTCATTATAGACTAATTCGATGAATGTATCCCCCAAGCGGAGTAATAATATATGTACAAAGCTAGTTTCTATTCGTAGGTTCATTAGTTTTTAATTTTCAACTTAAATTATCCACCGATGTGCTGCTTTAGGTATCACATGCTATAGCCCTGTGTCCCACAGCAGTTCACCCCTGAGCATTCTGCTATTTAGATCTTCACATGTGCCAAGTACTGGAGGCGGATGGGTTCCATATGGGTCCATGTTCTAAAGTTAAGCATAATGCAAAGGTGTAACCACTTTAAAATAGGGAATGCAATGTAAAACTGTAAAAGCCATTATAATCCACACATGTATACTCCTATTACCAGTGTTTAAAACAACCACCAATAAATTCAAATTACGTATACTCTTGGCTTAAGCCGTATGCATTTTGCAGGTGCAACTGCACGTGTGGTCCGTACAGGCTGATGAAGGAGAGAACCTGGTTGCCGCTGGGCTTTCCGAACTGCTTTAGCACTTCAGCTGTGCGGCATGGATGCAGTGCCATGAAAGGTCTGAAAAGCACGGGATGATCCATCTGTGTGAGTATCTGGTGGAGATCGCTGGCCTTCGATTCGGGCATGAACAGTTTCCAGGTGGCCTCGACATCCAGAAGACTTCCATCTATGAGAAGTGGGTTTATTGACACATCTAGTACGATTTTTTGATATACATACCTGATCTGTGTGCTTGGAAAAACAACATTGGTACTTGATAGGAAACACTGAAGACTACGTGATACTCCACACTAACCAACTCCCCTGCGTTATTTTTGCCACTTTGCCATCTAATCTTTTGACTACATTTGAGGTAGACGTTTGGTTCATTCGAGTCCTTAATTGCGAAAAAGAAGTATTAATTAATTAGCTCGATTTTAAGAATCTGCACGAAGTGATACCTTTTGCGCCAGCACCCAATTATCACCCAACTTCTGGGAAATTTCCAGGAACTGCTTAGCCTGGCTCAAGAAATCTTTCCAGCTCAAGTCGCCCATTATGCTGCAAATAAAGTATATAAATAAGCTTGATAAAATCTTTAAATACTACCCCCGCGTTAAGATACTTGAAGGAAAACAATTTATTTGCGTGGGAAACAAGCCTCATACATATATTTAAGAATGTGCTGTATTCTAGAGCAAAATTGAAACGCCAAAGGTAAAAGCTCCTCAACACAATATACTTAAGCTTAACACAATCAAGTCAGTTAACGAATATCAATTGCAATAATCCATAAGTTAGGCGCTGCGCAGGTCGCCGTCGAGGGCGGTAACCTGCACATTTTCGTTACGCCGAACCTGAACCACGGTCACCGTGCCGGCCTTGTCATCGAATTTGCACGTCACCGTGACCTCCCGCAGCTGGAAGGTAAATATTTGCGAGCCGTATTTTGTGCGCAAGTAAACGGAGCGCGGATCCGCCTCCAGAATGTCCACGATGCACTGCTTCTTCACCTGCAACTCCGATAGCTGCGCCTCGGCATGTTCGTTAAAAGTCACGCTAAGTCTATTGCTGGCCACTACCCAGTTGGGCACTCGCACGGCGCTTGGTGGCGGCAGAATGGCATCAGCTCCAATGCCCGAGTTCCCGCTGTATCCAGCTGCTCCGTACAGTTCCAGGTCCGATTCTTCTCCGTCAGGCTCCTGCCTGGAATCGTAGAAGTCCAGGCTGCTCTCATGCGGACCAACAGAGGTTCTTCCTGTCCGGAACAAGAACTTATGTTGCATTTCTGCTTGTTGTATGTCCAACGTACCTGAGTCAACGCTCAAGGATGGTGCATCGTAATGTGGAATGTAGGGCTTAATGTCTAACACCGGTGTGCCGTCTACCATGTCCGTACCAAAGAAACTGATGGTGGCGTTTTCGATCTTCTCAATCTCCACCAATGAGAGGCCAATTGGACACGGGCGGTGTGGTGATCGAGTGGAAAACACACCCACCCGCTCGCCCCCGAGACGGGGGGGCGCCACTTTAGCCTTGGGATGGGCATTGTTGCGGTGGAAATGGTAGATGACCCACAGATGCGAGAAGTCGGCCAGTCCCTCCAAGGAGTGCTCCGGATTGGTGAACACACCGTCGTTCAGTTGGATGATACCGCGCAGGCGACTGCCCACAATTGACTGCCTGGGCACGGCCCGCTTCTCTGGGAAGGCTGTCCGGATCACTCCGATAGGCCGAAAGTGGGCGTAATCCTCTCCAAAGCTGTTCCCTCCATTGGTATGGTTGCTCTAAGGATTGGTTGCGAGGTTTGTATGTATCTTTCAGTGTGTGGGAGGGTCAAACGCACCTGACCTTGACCCGTCTGGTGGTCTGGCGTCTGCTGCTGGTGCTCCTGCTTCTCGCCGGCGACCTTGTCCTTGGCGCTCTTGTTGTTGTTCGCACACCCCTCGCAGCGGAAGTCCTGCAGCAGGCGGGTTATCGTCTCAATGTCCTTGCGCTGCACATGCTGCAGGTTGCGCACTTGCTGCCTGCATCATGGTCAAGGCAAAATCGGTGTGAACTTGAACTATACCAGTAGCAAAAGGACTCTCATGGCAATTTGCCTGTCTCAAACGAACCTGAGATTGTTGATCTCGTTCCGCGCAATGGTCAACTGACTCTTCAGATCATCCTCGTGCATTTTCGCTGCCGGCAACGCGCACTTGGCTCCCAATAATCCGTAATTTCAGCGTTCTCTGCTGTTACTGACCAATATTTACCTCGATTCTCAATGGTTACATCCAGCTAGAGTTGGCCATCACTTACGCACGGCACCGCGACGTTATCGATTGCCGATAGGTTTAACTGTATTGCTATTGGTATTGGCCTTATTTCCAGTTAGATCAGGCTTGCTATTTGGCTCCTTGTTTATAAACATTTACTTACGATATTTCGATGTACGGCTCTAAAAATAAATTAAAAAAGATCCCAATATTATGCAGTAGATGTTTTGTCTTTAATTTACTGAAGTTTTTTTAGAATATAACTTTTTTACAAATCACATTGCTTTCGTTTACTTATTTTAGAATATTTTTAACAAACAAATTCGTACAATTCAGCCTATCTTGTAAGCGTAGCTTCACTTCAATAAGGCTTTATACACATATTCGATTTCAACGATAACAAATAAGTTCCAGCGCGCGTTGCTTTTTTGGTATTTTTTAGGTTCATTTTTATGTTGAGAATGACAATCTGAATTTTGCCCAGGTTCGATTTAAAGCGACATTTTCCCTGCTATAACAAAAATTTGTAAATTCTTTTTGTTCAAAAGGTGTGTGTTTTACGAATAACTTAGGAAATGCATTTTAACCGGCTTTATCTATTGCAGCTACCGAACCAAGAGGAAAGCAACATGTCTCGCGGAAGTTCAGCCGGCTTTGACAGACACATTACAATCTTCTCTCCGGAGGGACGCCTCTACCAAGTGGGTTAGTATCCTGGCTCTTGCGGCTCTATAGCATCCACTCTGACTTTACCTTATCCCCGCCAGAGTACGCCTTTAAGGCTATCGCCCAGGAGAACATCACCACGGTGGCGCTGAAGAGTGGCGACTGTGCCGTGGTGGCCACCCAAAAAAAGGTCACCGAGAAGAATATTGTGCCTGAAACAGTGACCCACCTGTTTCGCATCACCAAGGACATTGGGTGCGCAATGACCGGACGCATGGGTATGAACAATAGATACTTTCAATTCTTGTGAATCCCGGCATGGCTCGATTCATATTCTAGTAAAGAGTATTTTGTAAAAAGTTAGCCCATTTTTGATATGTCCTATTAACCCTCTAGTTTAATTCATTTCGAATTGTTTTTCAATTCTGATTGTGCTAAAATCTATAACTATAGCTTGCCAAAGGCAAAGCATAGGTGTATAGCGCTGTTCCAATCCCAACTTACAAATTCTTATTTGTCTTCCCTAGCTGATTCCCGCTCACAGGTGCAGAAGGCCAGGTACGAGGCCGCCAACTTCCGCTATAAGTACGGCTACGATATGCCCGTGGATGTGTTGTGCCGGCGAATTGCGGATATCAACCAGGTGTACACACAGAATGCCGAGATGCGTCCGCTCGGCTGTAGCATGGTGCTGCTGGCGTACGACAACGAAATCGGACCCAGCGTTTACAAGACGGACCCGGCTGGCTACTTTAGCGGATTCAAGGCCTGCTCAGTGGGTGCCAAAACTTTGGAGGCCAACAGCTATCTGGAAAAGAAATACAAAAACAACTTGTCCGAGGAGAAGGCGATTCAGCTGGCCATCACCTGTCTGTCCACCGTGCTCGCTATAGACTTCAAGCCGAACGGCATTGAGATCGGCGTGGTCAGCAAGACCGATCCAACTTTCCGCATTTTGAATGAGAGGGAGATCGAGGAACACCTAACCAAAATCGCCGAGAAGGACTAAGTTTTGTTCCGCTTACTGTAATTTTGTCATATTTTATAAAGCCTCTCCTTGGATCTATGGTTAAATAAAAAATGCTCTTGGCTTGCATTCAAAACAAAGGCAAATTCCAAAAACGTTTTATTTCTTCTTGTGCACCTTACCGCCGTATTGCATGACAAAGGCATTTACATCGAATTTGCGTTTGCATCCCTGATAGTTCATGTACCGAACCTTGCCGAAAATAGCCCGCTCCTTCCAACCCATATCATGGACGCCGCCAATTGACCACATGCAGCCCACATAGCCGTTGGGATCGCGTCCATCCAGACTGTACTTGTCGTTCAGCAGGATCGCGTACTCCAACGCCTCCTCTGGGGTTGCAGTCCATTCCAGAATCTTTTTGGCCCAGTACATCCGTAAAAAGCCGTGCATTTTTCCCTCGCGCACCAGCTGCAGTTGCGCCGAGTTCCATAGGTCGTCATAGGTCAGAGACTAGGGAAAAATAATAAAATCATAGTAGTGGCAAATCCAAAGAAATAATTTTATGGCGAACCTTCTCTAGTTCCTCTAATCTGTAGCAGGGATCCCGCTTGTCCTTGCGATGTGCATCTAGGGTTTGATATGCCCAAGAACTAAGACCTTTAAGACTATCATAGTGCTCATTGTAGAAGCAAAAGTTATCCGCCAGTTCTCGGCGCACAATGGCCTCCTCGCAAAACGAATCCGCCGAGGCTTTGTATTGGCCCCGAAACCGCTGCACCTCCAGAGCACACCGCTGAGCCGAGATGTGACCAAAGTGCAGCCAAGGCGAGAGTCCGGACAAGGCGTCTGCCGTGGGATCGTTTCGTTTGTCATTAAAATGGCGCAAACGACGACTGCAGAACTCGTAGAGCTGCTGGCAGGCCGCCGTATAGCCCGGTTTCGCCCACTGTACCTCTTCCACTTCCATGTCGCACTGCAGTGAAGCATAGGCAGCTAACCAATCCACGGTATTTACATTCTTGCAGCCCGTTCCAAAGGGATGCCGCACAACCGGTGGGAATTCGCTGAGGAACTCCCCCAGCTTGGAGTTGATTTTGTTGCGAATGGTGCGGGCAGCATACTCCTGTTTGTCGGAGGCCACCCACAACGGAACTACATTATGTGCATCGACTTGCACCATCGGCACGCTCTTGGGTAGTGCCTTGCTTACATTCTCGACCCATTGGCGGGGCAAACGCAGCGGGGCAAAGTCGCAGATTACGGCTCCAATATCTTTGGATTTCACAAATTCTGGCAACTTTTCCACGGCGGGACCCATTAGCAGGTGGAAGGGTATGTCCAGGGCGCGACACTGCTGCTCCACCTCCTGCAGGCCGCCCATCATGAACTTGTAGTGCCTGATGGTGGCATTCAGGAATTTGGGAACTAGGCAAAATACCACCGATAAGGGTAATTCCAGCTTGAAAGCCAGACGCTGAGCAAAAAGCAGGGCCCAGTTGTCCTGGACGCGCCCGTCGCGGGACATCCAGTAGACGACGCCGCCTAGGCTGGATTTCTTTACATCGTCGGTTTTGGACAGAACGCGCACTCGTTTCTTCCTGAAAGGGAATTCCTGAATGTTTGCTGCCGTGCAGACTCGCTGGTGTTCCAAGTGGGTGAGAAACTGCTCAAAGTTTTGGTATTCCGGCTTAGAAACCAACGAAGTCTTCGATGTGGAGGCCTCCTCATCGTTGCTTTCCTGATCACTTTTGGGCTTGGAGCTGCCTTCCTCACTTTTTGCAGCCTTTTTGGAAGGACCTACCTTCTGCGCCTTCGTACGCTTCATGGCCTGCAGCGGCAGAAAACAAACATGAATGAAAAATCCTGATTTGATTTGTACTAATTCGATTTAACTCACGATCTTAAATGATTCGCGCCAATATAATGCATTTGTAAACATAACTGTTCAACAATACGGCAACTCTATCAGCTGTTCAATAAAACTGGAAATTTAATCCAATAGCCGCACGCTGAGTGCTCTTCCAAAAGGTAGCTCTATATTTTAAAACTCATTTCCAACAGGCAAATTAAATAGGAATATTGACTTGTTCTAATAATAATGGGAAAAAGGGTTTTGAAAAACTTTTAGTTTTAAATGTTTTTAATTCATGAATTTTTCTTAAGATTTCAAAAGTCTCAGTATTGCATACGATATACAGCATCGATTTCGATTACAGAAAGAGTGCATCTCTGAAAGCGCACGTAGAAATCAAAGCGACTTATTACTGTTTTATTTTAAAATTTATTATATTCGCAAAGGAAATGGACGAAACTGTGGACGAAGTGGCGTTCAATGCCAATATCGGCCGTATTGCTAGATCCACGCTGCGCGATACTGAACATTCGATTCATAGGGAGTTGATCGACTACGCAGTGGCGTCTTGCCGACTGTTTTACATCCAGGATGCTTCAGCCTGGAAGGAATGGAAAACCAGCAATGAGGCTTTCAGGGATCACACTGCTGAAGAAGTGTGCTATTTATTCCTGACCGACGTTCTGCCCCAACTAGACACCTTTCAGCTTCCGGAGAGGGCCAAACAACGTCTCAAACTTCTGGATCTGCATCCATTTTTTAAACGCGTTTCCCAAGGCTATCAATATACTCCAGATTGCGAGCTTGCAGCTCGATTTGTAGTACAGCCGCAGAAGCATTTTATCATGACTAACGATATCAAAAATATAAAGGTAAGAAGATTGCTTATATTTTATGGATTAGGCTGGAGTTTACCCAACCAAAATGGTTATAAATTCTGTTGATGTTTTCGTTTGTTGTTAACGCAAGTGCGTTGAAAGCCAACCGTTCTGTCGGGAAAGGGACAGTTAATTGGGATGTTTTTAATGTCTAACTGGTGATGGATGCAAAGGAGCATGTGTTGGGGAGGGATCCGTTAATGTAGTGGACATTGGTAACGTTGGTGTGGGCAAGCATGCGCCTGTTCATAAGGATTTCAGTTCTTCTTTTTAGTGTTGTGGTTATGTAGGAGTTTATTGTGGTAGCTGGAAGGATGAGCTTGTTACCGACTTTTCACCGTTGAATAACCGCTTAGTAAAAATTACAAGGGGTTTATTATTCACCGCTTAATTTGTATGAAAACAAGGCATAACATTGGCATGTCCTAGGAAATCATCGCTATGAAAAATATCACATAAACACCTCTAGCAGAACGCAAAATAATCGCTTTTAATCACAGTTATTAGCGCATTTTAATGGGTAAATCATACCTCAATTCATCGGCTTTTCGCCAACTTTTCTAGAACGAATTTTCATCTCCTCTTTATCGATTCTTTAGGGATTATTCTGGTCCTATTTTCGT
The DNA here is from genome assembly GCF_016746245.2 of Drosophila santomea. Taxonomy (NCBI): domain Eukaryota; kingdom Metazoa; phylum Arthropoda; class Insecta; order Diptera; family Drosophilidae; genus Drosophila; species Drosophila santomea. The sequence goes on along the minus strand of NC_053016.2, from coordinate 16,575,905 downwards.
CAACCTTCCATCAATGAAACATCAAACTTATTTCAACAAATCTTTTATTAATACAATTTGTTATTAATACAATTTAGGAGATACGGTCCATACCTGGGGTAACACCTTAAGGAGGTTTTAAGGGTGTTACATTTCTATGTAAAATATGTCATTGTATATTTGACAGGCTGATTGGTATGGTGGGTGGTCATACCGTTGGTATACTAGATTCGTTGAGAGTATGTAACAAGCGTCTCCGACCATTCTTGATCAGGATCAATATCTGGGTCGAACCGGTCATGTCCGTCCGTTTGTCCGTATAAAGTTGTCATTAGTTTCCGGGGCTAATTCAGCAGGGGCAAGTGAAAGATCTAAATACGTGAATAATTTTATATCACTAATTTAATTCAAACAAAGTTGTAAATTTTTTATTTTTTTATTTTTAAAGAACAAAGATTCCCTAAAAAGATGTCAAACCGTGCTTATAAAAAGTGATGAAGTGGAGCAGAAGATCTGCGTTGGGTACCGAAGCAAGGTCACCCTGGAGTCCTCCGTTCTGTTCTCGGTTCTGTTATCCACCAATCATGAGCTTTCTATTGGGAAGATGCTCGATATGAGTGAGATTCACGAGCGGCTGCGGCGCGCCAAACAGTCATTTGAGGATACTGCCCGAGTTACTCCGTACCGAATGAACATTGACGACCTAATCTACAATTTGGATGTCTGTGCTAAGGTCAGATCTAAACTTTGCCGAGTAATAAGTGATTGTAAAAAGTATTAGAAAGGATAAGTAATACGCGCGCTTTATGATATTCGAAAAGCAATTGACCATTTCGAAAGTCTTGGTTCTGTGCATACATTTTCTTTTAAGCTCTGAGAAAAAGCGGTTTTTATCATTTTATAATGAAACTTTATTTATTTTACATTTTTATTGGCTTATAATTAATTAAACATTATATATTTATTTCTCTGAAATCAAGATGATTATAAGCAGTCAACGGCGTCTATTTGTTTGAAAAACCACAAAATTGAACAACCCATTTGTATTATTTAAGAACTACTTAAGCTTAAAATTCCTTTCCAAATTTTAATTAATTTTACTATTACTATTACTAAATTGAATTTATAAGAATCTTTATATATACAAATATAATTTAAGCTTCCCATTTCCATCGATTGTTATCTATATAATAAAATAATTTATGAAGGACGTTCTTGATAATTGTTAATAGTTTGATAGTCTACAAATGAAAGAGATGGGTATTTTTTTTAGCTCTTACTATATTTCTCTGTAAAAAAATCTTATCCTCTTCCTAAACGTGCAGAATTGATGATTGATTTGTAATACATATAAGATGGAAAATTAAGGAATTCCACTATTTTTTAAGAGAACTATCGAATCTCTCTGGTCAAACGTCGCGCCAAGTCAAATTTAGTACATTTTCTGTGCTGAATCATTTTCGCTGTGCCGCAATATTTAATTAACTGCAGCGATCATTGCAGTTTTAGCCACCAGTGAAGAGAAACATAGAACTCAAAATGCAGAAGGTTGCACTGCTGCTAGTTGCCTTCCTTGCTGCGGCCGTGGCCGACTCAAATCCACAGGAGAAACCCACATTGCTGCGAGTACCACTCCACAAATTTCAGTCGGCCCGCCGACACTTCGCGGATGTGGGCACAGAACTGCAGCAATTGCGCATTAGGTATGGCGGAGGTGATGTGCCGGAACCCCTGTCCAACTACATGGACGCCCAGTACTATGGACCCATTGCCATTGGCTCGCCGCCGCAGAACTTCCGTGTAGTTTTCGACACCGGCTCCTCGAATTTGTGGGTGCCGTCCAAGAAGTGTCACCTGACCAACATCGCATGCTTGATGCACAACAAGTACGATGCCTCCAAGTCGAAGACCTACACCAAGAACGGCACTGAGTTCGCCATCCAGTACGGTTCGGGCAGCTTGTCCGGATACCTGTCCACCGATACGGTTTCCATTGCCGGTCTGGACATCAAGGATCAGACATTCGCCGAGGCGCTGAGTGAGCCGGGTCTAGTCTTCGTGGCTGCCAAGTTTGACGGCATTCTGGGCCTGGGCTACAGCTCCATTTCCGTTGACAAGGTGAAGCCGCCATTCTACGCCATGTACGAGCAGGGCTTGATCTCCGCTCCGGTGTTCTCATTTTACCTGAACAGAGATCCCGCCTCCCCCGAGGGCGGTGAGATCATCTTTGGCGGCTCCGATCCCAACCACTACACTGGTGAATTCACCTACTTGCCCGTTACCCGCAAGGCCTACTGGCAAATTAAGATGGATGCCGCTTCCATTGGTGATTTGCAGCTGTGCAAGGGTGGTTGCCAGGTAATCGCTGACACCGGCACGTCACTAATTGCTGCTCCCTTGGAGGAGGCCACTTCTATTAACCAGAAGATCGGTGGAACTCCCATCATCGGTGGTCAGGCGAGTACCAAGCTCTAAGTTATTACCCGAATTACTGCTAATCCGTCTAATAACCTACTCTAGTATGTGGTATCTTGCGATCTCATCCCCAAACTGCCGGTAATCAAGTTTGTGCTGGGCGGAAAGACCTTCGAACTTGAGGGCAAGGACTATATTCTCCGCGTGGCCCAGATGGGCAAGACCATCTGTTTGTCCGGTTTCATGGGCATGGACATCCCCCCTCCAAACGGACCTTTGTGGATTCTGGGTGATGTTTTTATTGGAAAATACTACACCGAGTTTGATATGGGCAACGATCGTGTGGGCTTCGCCGATGCCAAATAATCGAACAAAGAAAAGTATACTTAAAATTTAAATTGTAAACATTATCGATCCCCTTGCGGATTTCTCCGAAGAACCTATGGAATATATATATAATAGCTATAACGTTTCTTTGTTTGATGGCGAGTTGTTTATGC